>NC_030813.1:76864520-78286961 GCF_001704415.2 Capra hircus
TGGATTTTTGAGAGTTTAACCCCAACTCTATATTTTAATCTTATTTTTGGTATTTGTTATAAATTTTGTACTTTTAAGAATCCATTATCCATTTTCACTTTGGGGTGTGATTCCTGGCTTGATTGGTCTCTCTCATTTTGTCTCTGTTTTCTTTCCCAGGTCGCCTCTATCTCCCCCTCTCCGTTCTCTTCTCTACTTATCTCTGTAAATCTCTCTGCATGTTCTGGGCTTTGGAGAACACATAGGGAATTGATTGCTGGCTAGATTGGTCTCTCCTCTTTTGACTTCCCCCTCTTCTCCTCCTGGTCACCTCTATCTTCCTCCTCTCTCTTCTCTTTTCTCTGTAACTCTGTGAATCTCTATGGGTGTTTCAGACTGTAGAGGGTACACAGAGAATTGGTTACTGGCTAAATTGCTGTCACCCCGTTTGACACTCCCTCTTCTCCTCATGATCACCTCTACCTCCCTCCTCCCACTTCTCTTCTCCGTGTAACTATGTAAACTTCTCTGGGTGTCCCTTATTGTGGAGAATAATTTCACCATTAACCTAGAAGTTTTATCATCTGTGCTGTATGGATGGAGAAGTCTTGAAGCTACAGTAACAATATGATTGAAAGCAAAAGGCAGGAGGCTTAACTCCAAAACTTGAGAACATCAGAGAATTCCTTATTCCAGGGAACATTAATAGACAAGAGCTCATCCAAAGCCTATATACCTACACTGAAACCAAGCTCCACCCAAGAGCCAACAAGTTCCAGAGCAAGACATACCATACTAATTCTCCAGCAAACCAGGAACACAGCACTGAGCATTAAAAGACAGGTGGCTCAGAGACATATCAAACCCATAGATACCCCAAAACTCAATATTGGACACTTCATTGCACTCCAGAAAGAAGAAATCCAGCTCCACCCATCAGAACACAGACACAAGCTCCGCTAACTAGGAAACCATGACAAGACACTAGTCCAACCCCACCCACAGGGAGCAAACACCACAATGAAGAGGAACCACAAACTTCCAGCTCACAGAAAAGACACCCCAAACACAACAATCTAAACAAAATGAAAATGCAGAGAAATATTCAGCAGGTAAAGGAACATGATAAATGCCCATCAAACCAAAGAAAAGAGAAGGAGATAGGGAGTCTACCTGAAAAGTAAATTCAGAATAATGATGGTAAAGATGATCCAAAATCTTGAAAACAAAATAGAGTTACAGATAGACAGATTAGAGACAAGGATTGAGAAGATGTACGAAATGTTTAACAAGGACCTAGAAGAAATAAAGAAGAGTCCATCAATAATGAATAATGCAATAACTGAGATTAAAAGCACTCTGAAGGGAACCAACAGTAGAATAACTGAGGCAAAAGATAGGATATGTGAGGTAGAAGCTAGAATGGTGAAAATAAATGAAGCACAGAAGAAAAAAGAAAAAAGAATGAAAAGAAATGAGAACAACCTCAGAGACTTCTGGGACAATGTTAAATGCACCAACATTAAAATCAAAGGTGTCCCAGAAGAAGACAAAAAAGAAATGGCACAAGAAAATACTTGAGAAGATAAAACAGTTGAAAATTTCCCTAAAATGGAGAAGGAAATAGCCACCCAAGTCCAGGAAACCCAGAGAGTCCCAAAAAGGATAAACCCAAGGCAAAACACCCCAGTTCAGTTCAGTTCAGTTCAGTTCAGTCACTCAGTCATGTCCGACTCTTTGCAACCCCATGAATCGCAGCATGCCAGGCCCTCCTGTTCATCACCAGCTCCTGGAGTTTACTCAAACTCATGTCCATCAAGTCGGTGATGCCATCCAGCCATCTCATCCTCTGTTGTCTCCTTCTCCTCCTGCTCCCAATCCCTCCCAGCATCAGAGTCTTTTCCAATGAGTCAACTCTTCACATGAGGTGGCCAAAGTACTGGAATTTCAGTTTTAGCATCAGTCCTTCCAATGAACACCCAGGACTGCTCTCCTTCAGAATGGACTGGTTGGATCTCCTTGCAGTCCAAGGGACTCTCAATGGTCTTCTCCAACAACACAGTTCAAAAGCATCAATTCTTCAGTGCTCAGCTTTCTTCACAGTCCAAGTCTCACATCCCCACATGACCACTGGAAAAACCATAAGACACACATTAATCAAACTAACAACAATCAAACACAAAGAGCAAATATTAAAAGCACCAAGGGAAAAGCAACAAATAACAAAAAGGGATCCCAATGAAGATTACAGCTGATCTTTCAGTAGAAACTCTTCAGGCCAGAAGGGAATGGCAGGACATAATTAAAGTGATGAAAGAGAAAAACCTACAACCCAGATTACTATACCCAGCAAGGATCTCATTCAAATATGAAGGAGAAATCAAAAGCTTTACATACAAGCAACAGCTGAGAGAATTCAGCACCACCAAACCAGCTCTCCAACAAATGCTAAAGGATCTTCTCTAGACAGGAAACAGAAAAAAAGTTTATAAACTCAAACCCAAAACCACAAAGTAAATGGCTATGGATCATACTTATCAATAATTACCTTAAATGTAAATGGGTTGAATGCCCCAACCAAAAGGGAATGACTGGCTGAATGGCTACAAAAACAAGACCTCTATGTATGCTGTCTACAAGAGATCTACGTCAAACCAAGGGACACCTACAGACTGAAATTGAAGGGCTGGATAAAGATACTTCATGCAGATGGAGACCAAAAGAAAGCAGGAGCAGCAACGCTCATATCAGATAAATAGACTTTGAAATAAAAGCCATAAAAAGAGACAAAGAAGGACAACACTACTTAATGAATAAAGGATCAATCCAAGAAGAAGATATAATAATTATAAATATATATGCACCCAACATAAGAGCACCTCAATACATAAGGTAAATGCTAACAAGTATGAAAGGGGAAATTAACAGTAACACAATAATAGTGGGAGACTTTAATACCCCACTCACACCTATGCATAGATCAGCCAAACAGATAATTAGTTAGGAAACACAAACTTTAAGTGATACAATGGACCAAATAGACCTAATTGCTATCTATAGGATATTTCACCCCAAGACAATGAATTTCACCTTTTTCTCAAGTGCACAAGGAACCTTCTCCAAGATAGATCACACCCTGGACCATAAATCTAGCCTTGTTAAGTCACTTCAGTCATGTCCGACTCTGTGCAACCCTATAGATGGCAGCCCACAAGGCTCCCCCGTCCCTGGGATTCTCCAGGCAAGAACACTGGAGTGGGTTGCCATTTCCTTCTCCAGTGCATGAAAGTGAAAAGTGAAAGTGAAGTCGCTGAATTGTGTCCAACTCTTAGAGAGCCCATGGACCGCAGCCCACCAGGCTCCTCCATCCATGGGATTTCCCAGGCAAGAGTACTTGAGTGGGATGCCATTGCCTTCTCCGAAATCTAGCCTTAGTAAATTCAAAAAAATTGAAATCATTTCAAGCATCTTTTCTGATCACAATGCAGTAAGATTAGATCTCAACTACAGGAAAAAAACAAAACTATTAAAAGTACAAACGTATGGAGGCTAAATAACACACTTCTTAATAACACATAAATCATCAAAGAAATCAAAAAGAAAATTAAAATATGCATAGAAACATATGAAAATGAAAACATGACAACCCAAAACCTATGAGATTCAGTAAAAGCAGTGCTAAGGCTAAGGTTCACAGCATTACAAGCTTACCTCAAGAAATAAGAGAAAAAATCAGATAATCAAACAAATAACCTAACAACACCTAAAGCAACTAGAAAAAGAAATGAAGAACCCCAGGGAAAGAAATTAAAAAAAAAATAGGGCTGAAATAAATGAAAAAGAAAAAAGACTATAGCAAAAATCAACAAAACTAAAAGCTGATCTTTGAGAAGATAAATAAAATAGACAAACCATTAGCCAGGCTCATCAAGAAAAAAAAAAGGAGAATAATGAAATCAACAAAATTAGAAATGAAAATGGAGATATCACAACAAACAACACAGAAATGCAAAGGATCATAAGAGACTACTATCAGCAACTATATGACAATAAAATGGACAACTTGGAAGAAATGGATGAATTCATAGAAAAGCATAACCTTCCAAAACTGAACCAGGAAGAAATAGAAAATCTTAACAGACCTGTCACAAGCACGGAAATCAAAACTGTGAAATCTTCCAACCAGCAAAAGCCCAGGACCAGATGGCTTCACAGCTGAATTCTACCAAAATTTAGAGAAGAGCTTACACCTATCCTACTCACACTTCTTCCAGAAAGTTGCAGAGGAAGGTAAACTCCCAAACTCACTCTATGAGGCCACCGTCAACCTAATTCCAAAACCAGACAAAGATGCCACAAAAAAAGACAACTATAGGTCAATATCACTGATGAACATAGATGCAAAAATCCTCAACAAAACTCTAGCAAACAGAATCCAACAACATATTAAAAAATCATACATCATGACCAAGTGGACTTTATCCCAGGGGTGCAAGGATTCTTCAATATTCACAAATCAATGTGACACACCACACTAACAAACTGAAAGAGAAAAATCATATGATGATATCAATAGATTCAGAGAAAACCTTTGACAAAATTCCACATCCATTTATGATATAAACCCTCCCAGAAAGCAGGCATAGAAGGAACATACCTCAACATAATAAAAGCCATATATGATAAACCCACAGCAAACATTATCCTAAATGGTAAAAATTGAAAGCATTTCCCCTAAAGTCAGGAACAAGACAAGGGAGCCCACTCTCACCACAACTATTCAACATAATTTTGGAAGTTTTAGCCCCAGCAATCACAGAAGAAAAAGAAATAAAAGGAATCCAGATTGGAAAAGAAGAAGTAAACTGTCATTGTTTGCAGATGACATGATCCTCTACATAGAAAACCCTAAAGACACCACCAGAAAATTACTAGAGTTCATCAATGAATACAGTAAATTTGCAGGATATAAAATTAATACACAGAAATCCCTTGCATTCCTACACACTAACAATGAGAAAACAGAAAGAGAAATTAAGGAAACAATCCAATTCACCATTGTGATGAAAAGAATAAAACACAAACAAATTTACCTAAACAAACAAAAAGACTTATATGTAGAAAACTATAAAATACTGAAGAAAGAAATTAAAAATGACAGAAATAAATGGAGAAATATAACATGTTCATGGATCAGAAGAAACAATATAATGAAAATGAGTATACTACCCAAGGCAATCTATAGATTCAGTCCAATCCCTATCAAGCAACCAATGGTATTTTTTCAGAAAACTAGAACAAATAATTTCATCATTTATATGGAAATACAAAAAAACTCGAAGAGCCAATGCGATCTTGAGAAAGAAGAATGGAACTGGAGGAATCAACCTGCCTGACTTCAGACTATACTACAAAGCTACAGTCATCAAGATAGTATGGTACTGTCACAAAGACAGAAATACAGATCAATGGAACAAAATAGAAAGACCAGAGATAAATTCATGCACCTATGGACACCTTATCTTTGACAAAGGAAACAGAAATATACAATGGAGAAAAGACAATCTCTTTAACAAATGGTGCTGGGAAAACTGGTCAACCATCTGTAAAAGATTGAAACTAGAACATTTTCTAACAACATACACAAAAGTAAACTCAAAATGGGTTAAAGATCTAAATGTAAGACCAGAAGTTATAAAAATCCTAGAGGAAAACATAGGCAAAACACTCTCCGACATAAATCACAGCAAGATCCGCTATGACCCACCTCCCAGAGTAATGGAATTAAAAGCAAATGGGATCTAATTAAACTCAAAAGCTTTTGCACAACGAAGGAAACTATAAGCAAAAGTCAGCCTTCAGAGGAGGAGAAAATAATAGCGAATGAAACACCTGACAAAGAATTCGTCTCAAAAATATACAAAGAGCTCATGCTGCTCAATACTAGAAAAATTAACGACCCAATCAAAAAATGGGCCAAAGAACTAAACAGACATTTCTTCAAAGAAGACATACAGATGGCTAACAAACACATGAAAAAAATGCTCAATATCACTCATTATCAGAGAAATGCACATCAAAACTACAATAAGGTGCCATCTCATGCTGGTCAGAATTGTTGTTATCAAAAAGCCTACAAACAACAAATGCTGGAGAGGGTGTGGAGGAAAGGGAACCCTCTTACACTGTTGGGAATGCAAACTAGTAAAGCCACTATAGAGAACATTGTGGAGATTCCTTGAAAAACTGAAAATAGAACTGACATACAGCTGCTACTTCTGCTAAGTCACTTCAGTCGTGTCCAACTCTATGTGAACCCATAGACGGCAGCCCACCAGGCTCCTCCGTCCCTGGGATTCTCCAGGCAAGAACACTGGAGTGGGTTGCCATTTCCTTCTCCAATGCATGAAAGCGAAAAGTGAAAGGGAAGTCGCTCAGTCGTGTCCGACTCTTCACAACCCCATGGGCTGCAGCCTACCAGGCTCCCCCATCCATGGGATTTTCCAAGCAACAACCCAGCAATCCCACTGCTGAGCATACACACCAAGGAAACCAGAATTTAAAGAGACACATTGTACCCCAATGTTCATCACAGCATTGTTTGCAATAGCTGGGACATGGAAGCAACCTACATGCCCATCATCAGATGAATGCATAAGAAAACTGTGGTACATATACACAATTAAATATTACTCAGCTATTAAAAAGAACACATTTGAATCAGATCTATTGAGGTGGATGAAACTGGACCCTATTATACTGAGTGAAGTAAGTCAGAAAGAAAAACACCAATACAGTATATTGACACATGTATATGGACTTTATAAAGATGGTAATGACAACACTTTATCTGAGATAGCAAAAGAGACACAGATATAAAAATATAATTTTGGAATCTGTGGGAGAAGGTGAGGGTGGGATGATTTGAGAGAATAACATTGAAACATGTATATTATCATATATGAAATAGATCACCAGTCCAAGTCTGATGCATGAAACAGGGCATTCAACACTGGTGCACTGGGACAACCCAGAGGGATGGTATGGGGAGAGATGTGAGATGGAGGTTTGGGATGGGAGACACATGTACACCCATGGATGATTCATGTCAGTGTATGCCAAAAGCCACCACAATATTGTAAAGTAATTAGTCTCCTTTAAAATAAATTAATTAATTTTTAAAATAATAAAATAAACTTATTTCTAAACAATAGTTTTTTAAATGTATGGCAATTATATACAGGGTATTAAATAATAAGGCTGCTGCTGCTAAGTCACTTCAGCTGTGTCCAACTGTGTGTGACCCCACAGATGGGAGTCCACCAGGCACTCCCATCCCTGGGATTCTCCAGGCAAGAATACTGGAGTGGGTTGCCTTTTCCTTCTCCAAGGCATGAAAGTAAAAAGTGAAAGTGAAGTCGCCCAGTCTGGTCTGACTCTTAGCAACCCCATGGGTTGCAGTCTACCAGGTTCCTCCGTCCATGGGACTCTCCAGGTAAGAGTACTGGAGTGGGGTGCCATTACCTACCCTGAACTATTAAGGAGTACTATATATGACCATCAGATAATGGCAGTGGTGAGGGATAGATTGGGAGTTTGGGACTGGCACATACACACTGTTATATTTAAAATTGATAACTAGCTAGGAGTTAGTGTAAAAAGATTAATTAATTTTAAATATTTACTTGTTGAAAGAAAAGAAAATTGACAAAAAAATGATGGATTAGTAATCAGTGATAGAAATAATTAGTAAAGAACTAAACATAACAACTGGAATAAATTCAGAGTTTAATAGAAAATAATTATGTTTTTCTGATGGCCTTTCATTCCCCATTCTCTCCAAGGTGCTCTTAGTCAATTGTATCTTCAGACAAGATAAGGAGAAATCAAGAGAGAAGGAAAAAGTGGGGGAAAATGAGGTTTTATAATTTGGGATAGTTTAGATAGGAAAGAAGCAAGAGAGAACCTAATTATCCTCCTTTAAAATTAGTCTCCCTGTTCCTAACATGTGAGTTTAAAAACAAAACTAACAAGTGTCATTAATTAATCTTGGAGCTTATATATATTAGGTATCATATTTCCTGTAACTTGAAAAGTACCTAACCAATGAGCCACTTTCTACTACTCATAATTATAAAAAGTATACATGTTCATATTCAGAGACTTCACTATAAATAAATATAGAACCATCCTTAAATTAGCACTGCTTCTCTGTCACATGTCAGATGTATGACAGTTTTTCAAATGAGGCATGTTTTATCTGTTGAAGGGAGAATGATGAAAACTCCAAATAAATTGATTGAGAAAGAGAACACAATATTCTTTTCATTATATCAAAAATATTGAGAGATTATCATTCATGGGCATGCAGATATTATACACAATAAATTCCTGAATAATAGTTCAGCTCCACAATTCTATAATAGTATTGCTCACCAATCATTATATAAATCCCCCAGAATTCTGTGCTGCAGGGTTGTGAAAACATTGTCATAGTACTCTTAATGTAGTGCTACAGTTGCTCAGTCTTGTCTGACTCTTTGCGATTCCATAGAGTGCAGCATGCCAGGCTTCACTGTTGTCTGTCACCAACTCCCAGAGCTTACTCAAACTGAAGTCCATCGAGTCGGTGATCATTTCATCCTCTTTTGCCCCCTTCTCCTCCCTCCTTCGATCTTTCCCAGCATCAAGATCTTTTCAAATGAGTCAGTTCTTTGCATCAAGTGGCCAAAGTATTGCAGTTTCAGCTTCAGCATCAGTCCTTCCAATGAATATTCAGGACTGATTTCCTATAGGGTGGATTGATTTGATCTCCTTGCAGTCCAAGGGACTCTCAAGAGTCTTCTCCAACACCACAGTTCAAAAGAATCAATTCTTCGATGCTCAGCTTACTTTATAGTCCAGCTTTCACATCCATACACGACTATTGGAAAAACCATTGCTTTGACTAGACGGAACTTTGTTGGCAAAGTAATGTCTCTGTTTTTTAATATGCTATCTATGTTGTAGTGTTACATGGTGCTCAATATCTAAAACCCTCACATAGGGCAGAAGGAACTGCTGATGGTATTTCAAAACTAATTTTTTGTGCTAAGTGGCTTCAGTCATGTATGACTCTTTGTGATCCTATGGTCTGTAGCACACCAGGCTCCTCCAGGCAAGAATACTGGAATGGGTTACCATTTCCTCCACCAGAGAATCTTCTAACTCAGGGATCGAACTTGTGACTCATGTCTCTTCCATTGGCAGGCTGGTTCTTGACCACTAGCACCACCTGGGAAGTCCCACAGCTAATTTTACCAACTCACAAATAAAATAAAGCAAAATTACTGGTAATTGAGAGAACTGAAAAGCAAGTTTTTTTTTTAACTCAGCCTCAAACTCTTGTAATTTTTTCAAAAAAGAATTATTTAAGTAAGACATTTAATGGAAGTGAAATATTCACTTATTTTCACTTTTTGAATGAAATCAATAGTGACTACTGAGGTTATTTTCTGTGCACAATATTATGGAAGACACAAAGAAACATCTTGCTCCTAAGAATCTGAAATCCGGCTGCAGAAACAAAACGTTGGAATATGAATGGATCAGCAAAAACAAAACAAATGATGGACACCATAAAAAAATACACATATCTAGGAAAAGGTGATCAGTGCAAGTTAAAATTCAAGATATAAGAATTTGGGACAGTGGCAAATATAAGATTTATTCATTTGTATAGTCTGCTTTGTTAAATACATTTTGATATATTATAGGTTTTTTGCTGATGTTAGGAAAAACCAAGATGAAAAGAATGCAATTCCTATCTTCTACATGTGAACTAATTTGTAAACCATTTTGTTATGTGCTATATTTGAATGTGAACCAGAGGTTAGAGAAGTTCAGGAAATTTTATAAAACCTAGTTAAGTCAGGAGATGGCAGAGAAGGTATCATTCAAAAAGTAATATTTGAGTCACTGTAAACGACAAATAAGAGAACATCTTAAGCAGAAGAAACCACAGGTCAGTGAACAGGCATAAAATATTGATCATTTCCTGTGGTTATCTCCTAGGAGAAATGTTCATAAGTATCACAAATACAGCAAAGATAAGCAAGAATTGGACCAAGAATCCCTTGCATGTGATATTAAGAATTTTAAAATGTATCACATGAGATTTGTGAAATTATGGAAGAACGTTAAGACTGGTTGGTAGGATTTAAAATTTAAAAGATGTAGCTGGTGGTACTGTAGGAAACAGACTAGATGAGATAAAGAAGGAAAAGGAGTTAGGAGCCATGTTAGACACCTCTGAGGAAACGCTTCAGATCTTCTTTGGCTCAGCTGTCTTTGTATGGCTCCATCTGACCTCAGACAGCTGCAGGCTGACAGCACTTTCCCACATGGCCTACTCTGATCATATGCTTTGTACTGCTAGTCCTGAGGCTTCCCTGTTGACCTTTGTGGTCCCACTTGATAACCACATATGTGCAACCCCAAAGTGTAAGGCTGTAAAAGCCCCATGATAAATCTGTGACTAATGGGACATGAGAACAAGTTGATGTATTCTTCTAATTTTAGTTTACTAGTTATTTAGTATTATTATAATTTTAGAATCTATTATAGTTCTTCTAATAATTCTAATTTCCTTAACCATGCTCTTTCCTATAAATGCAGGTTAAAGGACTTCTCAGGGATGGTGTTTTGAGGACTAGCAGTCACACTTAGTGGCAGCCAGCCAGATACTGTGTCCACTGATATGTTCTCTTTCCTTCCCTTACTTATACCCCAGGTATTCCATAAAATAATTTATTTTAACTGTAGCAGTGAAAAAAGGAAGAGAATGGATTTAAGAGGTATTAAGAAGATACACTAAACATGGACATGTGGCTGACTGGTGATAACTGAGTAGTAGATAGTAAACTAGAGCAGCCTCTAAGACAGTAGTCTGGATGATATTTTGGAGAGTAGTGCCATAGAACAAATTAACAAATACAGAGAGAGAGACAGGCTTCAAAATGCAGAATATATTCAAGTTTAGATAAGACATCATTTATCATTGAGAAGGAACAATAAAAAGGTCATTGGAAATATGAGTATAGAGCTCAGAAAAAAAAATATGGGTACAGAGCTCAGAAAAAGTTTAGTCTAGTAGCTACAATTTGGAAGTCATCAGCTTTAAAGTAGCCAGGTAAAATCATAGAGAAGAGGATCAAGGATAATATTCTTGTGTGTTCTATAAGTGAGGTACATAGAAGAAGAAAAGTAAGAAAAAGTCTTACAAACAGTAGTAAATGTGAAAGGAATAGAGGAAAAATAATAACAGGCTTGGAGCCAAGGAAAGAAAGCACTTCAAGAAGAGAGTGATTAACTGTTAAATGTGGCAAAGAGATTAGATAAATAATAGAGTGAAAATCATGAACTGGTTTGATAGTTAAGTCATTGTTGACTTGAGCATTTTCAGTAGTAGAATAGGGGGAGAAAACAAATCTATAGAATAAAATAGCTGAAAATAATGTGAAGCAGGAAAACTGTAGAAACACACAGGTAAATATGTATGTAGGGTTTCCCTGGTGGCTCAGTGGTAAAGAATCTGCCTGCCAGTGTAGGAGATACGGGTTCGATCCCTGGGTCAGGACGATCCCCTGAAGAAGAAAATGACAACCCACTCCAGAATTCCAGCCTGGGAAATCCCATGGGCAGAGGAGCCTAGCAGGCTATAGTCCAAGTTGTCACAGAAGAGTCAGACACAATTTAGGGACCAAACAACAACAACAAATATTTGTGTAACAGGTATTTCTCAGTTTGTCCCATCTTGTTGCATCAGGATTTTCTCCACCAGTAACTTGAAGACACTTTCAATGAAAGAGGTCTGGCTGGCAAATCCTCACTAAACATGACATGGACTTAAGCCTTTCATTGTTCTCCTAGATATTCACTACTGCTATTATTGGCAATTCTCTCACCTTCTGTTTTCCACTGACAAGATTCCTTGTTTTAATCCCTCTAGTGAAATGGTAGAATCAGGAAGACTTATCCATTGTTTCAGTTTGAAGAAGTACAACATATTTCCATTGAAATAATTAGCCATGGCTTTTATTTATCCATTCATTCATGGGAAATATTTTCACAGAACACTGGGAAACACTTAGTGTCTAGAGCAGAGCTGCACTGAGATAGGCGGAGCCATTTTCTCACACTACACTGGAAACACATATCCAGGATATGCATGATACTCAAGGAATAAACAAATCTCCACCACTTCCCTACTCTGTCCTCCACCCCTCAACAACTTAAAAACAAATAAATAAGCAAACAGTGTATCTCTCTCCTTTCTCTTCTCTCATTTTCCACTACATATATTGCTTTTCACAGTTCTAAGTCAAGCATCTTGTCCCATTTGGAGATTCAGTAAGTAAGAAAAAAGACTGTAAAGCAATGAGAATCCTATATTAATATATTCAATCTTTAATGAGGTTTATTCTTTAGTAAGCAAGGACTATGCTTCTTATTGAATAAGAGGGATTTCTACGTATTTTAACATGATTCAGAACAATTAGAATGTATCTTATGTAAAGTGGAATTAAGAAAAGGTGATTTATGACTGCAAAGTTACTGTTTGAATAACAATTATATGGGGATTTATTTTGTCACTGAACACACCAAATTGATTTGGGACATCATTATGAATCTAAAAATTTATAAGAATATGAAAGAATTCCTGCTCAGTTTCCTTTTCCAGTAAAAGCAAATCCTGAACATACCAGTATGTTAGAAACTATGTGTAGGGCATGCAGGATCAAGTTTACTAATAATTTGTGATGAGTAAAATAATACTGCTAGATTATTCCAGTAAAAATAAAATAAGTTGGCACTAATGTATGCAAATATATTCAAACATGTACTGAGACTCTGGCAGAAATGAGAAATAAAGCCCAAAGTACAGATAAAATAACAAGAGAGGGATACAGGAGAAGAATGATAAAGAGATCTGACCTGCTCAGAAATGGAAAAGAAAACAAAATTCTAATACCTCTAAATCATACTAAAATACTAGAAATGTGTCTGATTCAATAAGAAATACAGTTCTTGATTCACAAAGAATAAGCATAGCTCATATCTGACGTAGAGGTATGGTCAGCTTTGTTCACCAAACTAAGACTAAAAAGAGTTGAGTAGCTCTTAAAAATTGCCAGTTTTGAGGAGCTACTTCTGGAAGGGTTAAGTAAGGCCCTTCTAAAATCCCTTGTGAATATAATTGCAAATGATATTTAACAAAATACTAGCAAACCTAATCCCAGAAACATAAAAAGATTATATACCATAACTATGTAGGATTTATCCCAAGAGTGTAAGATTTGTTCAACTTACAAATGAAACACTTAAAACCCCATATGACTAAACCAAAAAATACATGTTCATCTAAGTAGATACAGGAAAAAACAATTTACAAAACTCAACATTCTTTCCTAACTAAACACTAAACAAACTAAGAATAAAGAGTAACTCCTCAGTCTGATTGTTAAAGGAGAACTAAAGAAAAACTCACAGCTAATATTATACTTTATGTAGAAAGACTGCAAAACTTCTCTTTATAATCAAGAAACATAATTATATCTGTTCTTACCACTTCTATTCAGCATTGAATTGGAGGTTCTGGCAAGGGCAATTGGGAAAGAATAAAAAATAAGACACCCATATAGGAAAGGAAGAAGTAGCTTATCTCTATCCTCAGATGACATGAAAAATCTTACAAGATACTTGATCAAGATACAAAGATAATTTTGTATCTTTTTTGTATCTTTGTATCTGTTTTTATACACTAACAATGAACAATCTGAAAGTGAAATTAAGAAGGTAATTCTATTTATAATAGCATAAAAGAATTACAAATAAATAATAATTCAACAATACAAAGTAAGATTTATACACTGAAAAACTACAAAACATCATTGAAAGATGATAAAGAAGACCTAAATAAATAGAAAAAAATATCTTATCTACATGGATGAGAGGATCAAATATTGAAGCTGGTATAGCAGTCTGTTCCCTTAAAACTTCTATGTGGAACCCTAATCCTCAGTGGAATGTGTTTTTATTTGGAAATAAGGTCATTGCAGATGTAATTAGTTAAAGTAAGTTTAGGTTATATTGGAGGAGCATCGGTTCCCAATCCAATAAAACCTGGTTTCCTTATGAAAAGAATGCCATGTGAAGAGAAAGAAATGTGTATAGAAGTCATGCAAAGGCACAGGAAGAATGCCATCTACATGGAACCTCAAAGGTTGCCAGCAAGCCACCAAAAGCTGAGAGAGGCATGGAACAGATTTTAATTCATAGTCCTCAGAAGGAACCAGTTCTGCTGATGCCTTGTTCTCAGTATTCTAGCTTCCAGAACTGTGAGAAAATAAATTGCTGGTGTTTAATAAATTTCTCAGTTTGTGATACTTTGAACAGCAATCTCAATAAATTAATAGATTAAGCAATACTCTCAAAATTTACCTGCTGATTTAGTTGTATTGGAATTCAATACAATTACAAGAAGTATTCCAGCTGCCTTTTTTGCAGAAATAGACAAACTGATCTAAAAAAGTTCATAGGGTAATTTGTGAGACTCAATATATCCAAAAAAAAAACAAGAGAGAAAGGAAAAATCTTGCTCCCAATTTCAGAACATAAAAAGTCACAATAATTAAGTACAATGTGGATGGGAATAAGAATGAACATATATACAAATGAAATGGGCTGAGCATCCAAAATAAATCCTTATACTCTTGGTCAACTGATTTTAACAAGGATGCCGCTATAATTGGGCTTCCCATGTGACCGCTCTAATAAAAAGGAGAAAGACCAGTCTTTTCAACAAATAGTGTCATGGCAACTGGATGCTGCTGCTGCTGCTGCTGCTGCTACTGCTAAGTCACTTCAGTTGTGTCCGACTCTGTGCGACCCCATAGACAGCAGCCCACCAGGCTCCCGCATCCCTGGGATTCTCCAGGCAAGAACACCGGAGTGGGTTGCGATTTCCTTCTCCAATGCATGAAAGTAAAAAGTGAAAGTGAAGTCGTTCAGTTGTGTCCGAATCTTAGCGACCCCATGGACGGCAGCCCACCAGGCTCCTCCATCCATGGGATTTTCCAGGCAAGAGTACTGTAGTGGGGTGCCATTGCCTTCTCCTGCAACTGGATATCCATCTGTAAAAGAATGAAACTGAATCCCTTCCTCCTATCTTATACAAAAGTTACTCAAGACAGATCATGAAACTAAACATAAATGCTAAAACTATAAAACTATTAGATGAAAACATAAGAAATGTAAACCTTAATTATCTTGGATTAGGTAATGGTTTCTTAGCTATAAGCAGCAAAAGATACAATAGATAAATATGATGACTTTAAGTTGCTTCACTTTTGTGTTTCCTTTCCATATTGCCTTCTCATATGCACATATCTTTTGGATTATTTTTAGACATAAGCAAAAAATTATCATTCACAAAAAGTTTATTCATCATTCCATCATAATTATTTTTATAACATCATCTTCTAATTTTATGCTTATCTGTATAAGTAAGATTATATATATTTTTGTTGTTTTTAGTTATTTTTAAATTTATATTTATTTATTTTAATTGGAGGTTAATTACTTTACAATATTGTATTGGTTCTGCCATATATCAACATGAATCCACCACAGGCATACACGTGTTCCCCATCCTGAATACCCCTCCCACCTCCCTCCCTGTACCTGACCCTCTGGGTCATCCCAGTGCACCAGCTCCCAAGTATCCTGTATAGAACCTGGACTGGCAATTCATTTCTTATTTGATATTATACATGTTTCCGTGACATTCCCCCAAATCATCCCACCCTCTCTCTCCCTCTCCCACAGAGTCCAAAAGACTGTTCTGTACATCTGTGTCTCTTTTGCTGTCTCACATACAGGGGTATCGTTACCATCTTTCTAAATTCCATATATATGTGTTAGTATACTGTATTGGTGTTTTCCTTTCTGGCTTATTTCACTCTGTATAATCAGTTTCATCCACCTCATTAGAACTGATTCAAATGTATTCTTTTTAGTGGCTGAGTAGTAGTCCATTGTGTATATGTACCACAGCTTTCTTATCCATTCATCTGTGATGGACATCTAGGTTGCTTCCATGTCCTGCCTATTATAAACAGTGCTGCGATGAACATTGGGGTACACGTGTCTCTTTCAGTTCTGGTTTCCTCGGTGTGTATGCCCAGCAGTAGGATTGCTGGGTCATAAGGCAGTTCTATTTCCAGTTTTTTAAGGAATCTCCACACTGTTCTCCATAGTGGCTGTACTAGTTTGCATTCCCACCAACAGTGTAAGAGGGTTCCCTTTTCTCCACACCCTCTCCAGCATTTATTGCTTGTAGACTTTTGGATGGCAGCCATTCTGACTGGTGTGAAGTGGTACCTCATTGTGGTTTTGATTTTCATTTCTCTGATAATGAGTGATGTTGAGCATTTTTTCATGTATTTGTTAGCCATCCATATGTCTTCTTTGGAGAAATGTCTATTTAGTTCTTTGGCCCATTTTTTGATTGGGTCATTTATTTTTTCTGGCATTGAGCTGCAGGAGTTGTTTGTATATTTTTGAGATTAGTTGTCAGTTGCTTCATTTGCTATTATTTTCTCCCATTCAGAAGGCTGTCTTTTCACCTTGCTTATAGTTTCTTTTGTTGTGCAGAAGCTTTTAATTTTAATTAGATCCCATTTGTTTATTTTTGCTTTTATTTGCAGTATTCTGGGAGGTGGGTCATAGAGGATCCTGCTGTGATTTATGTCGGAGAGTGTTTTGCCTATGTTCTCCTCCAGGAGGTTTTTTTGTTTGTTTGTTTGTTTGTTTTACTTTAGTTTACTTTACAATACTGTATTGGTTTTGCCATACATCAACATGAATCCGCCATGGGTGTACATGGATCCAACCCTGAGCCCCCCTCCCATCTCCCTCCCCATACCATCTCTCTGGGTCATCCCAGTGTAGTTTCTGGACTTAGGTTTAGATCTTTAATCCATTTTGAGTTTATTTTTGTGTATGGTGTTAGAAAGTGTTCTAGTTTCATTCATTTACAAGTGGTTGACCAGTTTTCCCAGCACCACTTGTTAAAGTGAGGGTCTTTAATCCATTGTATATTCTTGCCTCCTTTGTCAAAGATAAGGTGTCCATAGGTGTGTGGATTTATCTCTGGGCTTTCAATTTTGTTCCATTGATCTATATTTCTGTCTTTGTGCCAGTACCATACTGTCTTGATGACTGTGGCTTTGTAGTATAGCCTGAAGTCAGGCAAGTTGATTCCTCCAGTTCCATTCTTCTTTCTCAAGATTGCTTTGGCTATTTGAAGTTTTTTTGTATTTCCATACAAATTATGAAATTATTTGTTCTATTTCTGTGAAAAATACCGCTGGTAGCTTGATAGGGATTGAGTTGAATCTGTAGATTGCTTTGGGTAATATACTCATTTTCACTATATTGATTCTTCCAATCCATGAACATGGTATATTTCCCCATCTGTTAGTGTCCTCTTTGATTTATTTCAGCAGTGTTTTATAGCTTTCTATATATAGGTCTTTAGTTTCTTTAGGTAGATATATTCCTAAGTATTTTATTCTTTTCATTGCAGTGGTGAATGGAATTTTTTCCTTAATTTCTTTTTCTACTTTCTCATTAGTGTATAGGAATGCAAGGGATTTCTATGTGTTGATTTTATTTTTTAATGTGTTGATTTTGTATCCTGCAACTTTACTATATTCATTGATTAGCTCTAGCAATTTTCTGGTGGAATATTTAGGGTTTTCTATGTACAGGATCATATCATCTGCAAACAGTGAGAGTTTTACTTCTTCTTTTCCAATTTGGATTCCTTTTATTTCTTTTTCTGCTCTGATTGCCGTGGCCAAAACTTCCAGAACTGTGTTGAATAGCAGTGGTGAAAGTGGGCACCCTTGTCTTGTTCCTGACTTTAGGGGAAATGCTTTCAGTTTTTCACCATTGAGGATAATGTTTGCTGTGGGTTTGTCATATATAGCTTTTATTATGTTGAGGTATGTTCCTTCTATTCCTGCTTTCTGGAGAGTTTTTTTTTATCATAAATGGATGTTGAATTTTGTCAAAGGCCTTCTCTGCATCTATTGAGATAATCATATGGCTTTTATTTTTCAATTTGTTAATGTGGTGATTTCTGATTACAGTTTCAATTTCCATGCTTGTGATGGATCTGTTAAGATTTTCTATTTCTTCCTGGTTCAGTTTTGGAAAGTTGTACTTTTCTAAGAATTTGTCCATTTCTTCCAAGTTGTCCATTTTATTGGCATATAATTGCTAATAGTAGTCTCTTATGATCCTTTGTATTTCTGTGTTGTCAGTGATCTTTCCATTTTCTATTCTAATTTTATTGATTTGATCTTTCTCCCTTTGTTTCTTGATGAGTGTAGCTAATGGTTTGTCAGTTTTATTTATCCTTTCAAAGAACCAGCTTTTGGCTTTGTGGATTTTTGCTATGGTCTCTTTTGTTTCTTTTGCATTTATTTCTGCCCTAATTTTTTAAGATTTCTTTCCTTCTACTAACCCTGTGGTTCTCCATTTCTTCCTTTTCTAGTTGCTTTAGGTGTAGAGTTAGGTTATTTATTTGACTTTTTTCTTGTTTCTTGAGGTATGCCTGTATTGCTATGAACTTTCCCCTTAGCACTGCTTTTACAGTATCCCACAGGTTTTGGGTTGTTGTGTTTTCATTTTCATTCATTTCTATGCATATTTTGATTTCTTTTTTTATTTCTTCTGTGATTTGTTGATTATTCAGCAGTGTGTTTTTCAGCCTCCATATGTCGCAATTTTCAATAGTTTTTCTCCAGTAATTGAGATCTAATCATACTGCATTGTGGTCAGAAAAGATGCTTGGAATGATTTCAATTTTTTTGGATTTACCAAGGCTAGATTTATGGCCCAGGATGTGATTTATCCTGGAGAAGGTTCCGTGTGAACTTGAGAAAAAGGTGAAATTCATTGTTTTGGGGTGAAATGTCCTATAGATATCAATTAGGTCTAGCTGGTCTATTGTAGTATTTACAGTTTGTGTTTCCTTGTTAATTTTCTGTTTAGTTTATCTATCCATAGGTGTGAGTGGGGTATTAAAGTCCCACTATTATTGTGTTATTGTTAATCTCCCCTTTCATACTTGTTAGCATTTGTCTTACATATTGTGGTGCTCCTATGTTGAGTGCATATATATTTATGATTGGTATATCTTCTTCTTGGATTGATCCTTTGATCATTATGTATTGGCCTTCTTTGTCTCTTTTCACAGCCTCTGGTTTAAAGTCTATTTTATCTGATATGAGCATTGCTACCCCTGCTTTCTTTTGGTCTCTATTTGCGTGGAATATCTTTTTCCAGCCCTTCACTTTCAGTCTGTATGTGTCCCCTGTTTTGAGGTGGATCTCTTGTAGACAACATATATAGGGGTCTTGTTTTTGTATCCATTCAGCCAGTCTTTGTCTTTTGGTTGGGGCATTCAACCCAATTACGTTTAAGGTAATTATTGATAAGTATGATCACGTTGTCATTTACTTTATTGTTTTGGTTCTAGTTTATACACCCTTTTTGTGTTTCCTGTCTAGAAAAGATCCTTTAGCATTTGTTGGAGAGCTGGTTTGGTGGTGCTGAATTCTCTCAGCTTTTGCTTGTCTGTAAAGCTTTTGATTTCTCCTTCATATTTGAATGAGATCCTTGCTGGGTACAGTAATCTGGGTTGTAGGTTATTTTCTTTCATCATTTTAACTATGTCCTGCCATTCCCTCCTGATCTGAAGAGTTTCTTTTGAAAGATCAGCTGTTATCCTTATGGGAATCCCCTTGTGTGTTATTTGTTGTTTTTCCCTTGCTGCTTTTAATAATTGTTCTTTGTGTTTGACCTTTGTTAATTTGATTAATATGTGTCTTGGGGTGTTTCACCTTGGGTTTATCCTGTTTGGGACTCTCTGGGTTTCTTGGACTTGGGTGATTATTTCCTTCCCCATTTTAGGGAAGTTTTCAACTATTATCTGCTCAAGTATTTTCTCATGGTCTTTCTTTTTGTCTTCTTCTTCTGGTACTCCTATGATTTGAATGTTGGGATGTTTAATATTGTCCTGGAGGTCTCTGAGATTGTCCTCACTTCTTTTAATTCATTTTTTTCCCTCTCTGATTCATTTATTTCTACCATTCTATCTTCTACTTCATTAATCCTATCTTCTGCCTCCGTTATTCTACTATTTGTTGCCTCCAGAGTGTTTCTGATCTCATTTATTACATTATTTGTTATATATTGACTCTTTTTTATTTCTTCTAGGGCCTTGTTAAACCTTTCTTGCATCTTCTCAATCCTTGTCTCCAGGCTATTTATCTGTGATTCCATTTTGATTTCAAGATTTTGGTTCATTTCACCATCATTATTTGGATTTCTTTATCAGGTGTATTCCCTATCTCTTCTTCTTTCGTTTGGTTTGGTGGGCATTTCTCCTGTTCCTTTACCTGCTAGGTATTCCTCTGTCTCTTCATCTTGTTTATATTGCTGTTTTGGGGTGGCCTTTCTGTATTCCGGCAGTTTGGGGAGTTCTCTTTATTGTGGAGTTTCCTCTCTGTGGGTGGGGTTGTACAGGTGGCTTGTCAAAGTTTCCTGGCTAGGGAAGCTTGTGTCAGTGTTCTAGTGGGTGCAGCTGGATTTCTTCCCTCTGGAGTGCAATGAAGTGTCTGGTAATGAGTTATGAGATATCAGTGGGTTTGGAGTAACTTTGGGCAGCTTGTATATTGAAGCTCATGGGTGTGTTCCTGCGTTGCTAGAGAATTTGCATGGTATGTCTTGCTCTGGAACTTGTTGGCCCTTGGGTGGTGCTTGGTTTCAGTGTAGGTATCGAGGCATTTGATGAGCTCCTATAGATTAATGTTCCCCAGAGTCAGGAATTCTCTGATGTTCTCAGGATTTGGATTTACACCACCTGTTTCTGGTTTTCAGTCTTATTTTTACAGTAGTCTCAAGACTTCTCCATCTATACAGCACCATTGATAAAACATCTAGGTTAAAGATGAAAAGTTTCTCCACAGTGAGGGACATCCAGAGAGGTTCACAGATTTACATGGAGAAGAGAAGTGGGAGGAGGGAGTTAGAGGTGACCCAAATGAGATGAGGTGGAATCAAAAGAGGAGAGAGCAAGCTAGCCAGTAATCACTTCCTTATGTGCACTCCACAGTCTGGATGGCTCAGAGATGTTCACGGAGTTCTACAGAGAAGAGAAGAGGGAGGAAAGAGATAAAGGTGGACAGGAGGATAAAGGGAGGAATCAAAAGGAGAGAGACAGATCCAGCCAGTAATCAGTTCCTTAAGTGTTCTCCACCATCTGGAACACAGAAAGATTCACAGAGTTGGGTAGAGAAGAGAAGGGGGAGGGAGGAGATAGAGGCAACATGGTGGAGAAAAAGGAGAGTCCAAAGGGGAAGAGAACAATCAGGCCATGATCTTGCTCCCAAGTAAAAATTGGTAATGAAGATTGTGTTCCTAAAGGTACAAAATTGATAGCAAATACCAAAAAGCAAAGATTAAAAATCTAGAGTAGAGGTTGGATTTTCAAAAATACAATATTAAAGAAAAGAAAGAAAGAAAAAAGTCACAAAATTGTAAGTATATATATATATATATATATATATATATATGGCATTTGCTTTAAAAAATATGCTCTCTTTTTTTTTTGCAAAGTAATAGTAGATTATGAAAATGAAAATTAAAGGAGTAATAGAGGACTTAAAAATTAAAAATTTTTTTTTTTAAAGAATGATAGTAAAAATAGTAAAAATATATCTAGGACTTTCTCTGGTGCTGTTTTGGGCAGTGTGGGGTCAATTCATTTTTGGATAGTTCCTTGATCTGGCTTATATTTCCCAAGGTCTATAGGCCCCTTCCTATGTAGTCAGTACTAACTACAGGGTTTTAATCTATTGCATCTGTCACTTCCAATGTGGTTCCCTCTGTTTTAGCTTGTTCTGTTTGCTGGTCTCTTCAGTGTCTGATTTCCACCCTGACACAAGGGGTGATGGTGGACACTTTTTTAGGCTCACTTGTTCAGTCGCACTGTGGGGAGGGAGGGATGCTGCAAACAAATAACACCAGCTGTGCTTGCAGTGTCTCAGCCACACTGGACCTGCCCCCGCTCACAGTGCGTGTGCCCTCCCTGCCCACACTGCTCAGGCTCTAGGTTGCTCTGCCAGGAACTGTCTGATGCTGGCCCTGGGCTGCATGCACCTCCCAGGTCTAAGCCGCTCAGGTTCAGGAACTCAGGTAGTCCTCAGAGGCACAGACTCGGTGGGGCCTGCATTTTGTGCCCTTTCCAGGTCTGAGCAGCTCAGGTGATGAGGTGTTTGGTGAGCATGGTCACTGTGACTTATCACCGCCCCCGTTCCTGCCGCTCAATTTTCTGGGTGTAAAACCGGTGCACCTTTTTGGGTGGATGTTGACCATCCAGAACCCCAAGAAGTCTTGGTTAGCAAAGAAGCCTGCTTACAGTTTGGTAGATAATGTCTCTCTGGGGCTGTGATTGCCCCCTTTCAACTCTGACTGCCTGTCACTGGAGGGGGATGGTCTGCAGCAGGCTAGCTCTGTTCAGTCCTTTGTTCTGTGAGTGGGCCTGATGGTGGCTTAGGTTAGGGCTTTTCACATGATAGCTATGCCACAGTCTGATTTGCTAGCCCAAGTGAGTTCCCTCAGATTGCCCTCAGGGATTTCAGGACCAGTCTTTACTCTAAGCAATGCAGCCTGTGCCTCCCTGCCCAGCCCCTGCTTGCTACTGGCTGGTGCAGGCGTCTGTGCTGCTTCTATTTCTGGGGAAGTTACCATTGGGCATGTAATCTGTGGGACTTAATTATTTATTTATTTTTCCTCCCAGTTATGTTGCCCTCTGTGGTTCCAAGGCTCATCACAGACTCGGCAGTGAGAGTGTTTCCTGGTGTTTGGAAACTTCTCTCTTTTTAAGACTCCCTTCCCGGGATGGAGTTCCATCCCTACCTCTTTTGTCTCTTTTTTTGTCTTTTATACTTTTTCCTACCTCCTTTCGAAGACACTGGGCTGCTTTCCTGGGAACCTGATGTCCTCAGCCAGCATTCAGAAGTTGTTTTGTGGGATTTACTCAGCGTTTAAATGTTCTTTTGATGAATTCATGGGGGAGAAAGTGGTCTCCCCATCCTATTCCTCCGCCATCTTAGGACCGCCTCCAAGTAAGATTATATTACACATAAATTCTTATATATTTAGTATCATAGCAATTGCAATGAAGTGAACCAATAAATCAAAATGAGATATATTTTTATCCCATTTTATCTCAATATAATGGAGATAAATATATCTCAATATATTGGAGAACATATTTGCAATCATATAGCTGATAAAAGTCTTGTATCTGTAATATATGAAGAACCACTGCAACTCAACAATATAGGCAGGACACACTTGGACATAAATCCTAGCAAGATCTTTTTCAATCCACCTCCTGGAATGATGAAAATAAAAACAAAAATTAAAAAACAGAACCTAACTAAACTTAAAAACTTTGCACAGCAAGGGAAATCATAAACAAAATGTAAAGACCACACTCAGAATAAGAGAAAATATTTGCAAGGAAGCATTAACATGAGATTAATCTCCAAAATACACAAACAGTTAATGCAGCTCAATATAAAAATAAATAAATAAATAAACAGCAGAAGACCTAAATAGACATTTCTCAAAAGAAGACATACAGATAAACAACAAACACATGAAAAGTTGCTCAACATCTAATTAGTAGAGAAATGCAAATCAAAACTACAATGAAGTTTCACGTCACACTGGTCTGAATGGTCATCATCAAAAAATCTACAAACAATAAATCCTAAAGAGGGTGTGAAGAAAAGGTAATTCTCCTGCGGTGTTGGTGGAATATATATGGGTACAGCCACTATGTGGAACAGTATGCAAGTTCCTTAAAAAACTGAAAATAGAGCTTTCATATAATCCAGCAATCCCACTCCTAGGAATACATCCAGATAACACCATAATTTAAAAAGATATATGCACCCCAATGGTCATTACAGCACTATTTACAACAGCCAGAGCATTGAAGCAACCTAGACGTCCATCAACAGAGGAATGGATAAAGAAGATGTGTTCCATGTATATAATGGAATGTTATCCGCCATAATGAAGAACAAAATCATGCCATTTACAATCACATGGATAGACCTAGAGATTGTCATGCTGAGTGAAAGTCAGATATAGAAAGACAAATATCTTATGATATCACGTATATGTGGAACCTAAAAAATAGGGTGCAAATAAACTTATCTACAAAGCAGAATTACTGATGTAGAAAACAAACATGGTTACAAGGGAGCAAAGTGGGAGAGGAATAAATTGGAAGATTGAGACTGAAGTACACACAGTACTATACATAATAACTGGAGAAGGCAATGGCACTCCACTCCAGTACTCCTGCCTGGAAAATCCCGTGGACGGAGGAGCCTGGTAGGCTGCAGTCCATGGGGTCCCTGAGGGTCGGACACGACTGAATGACTTCACTTTCACTTTTCACTTTCATGCATTGGAGAAGGAAATGGCAACCCACTCCAGTGTTCTTGCCTGGAGAATCCCAGGAACGGGGGAGCCTGGTGGGCTGCTGTCTATGGGGTCACACAGAGTCGGACACAACTGAAGTGACTTAGCAGCAGCAGCAGACATAATAACTAATAAGGACCTACCTTATAGCATGGAGAACTCTACTTAATACTCTGTAATAGCTTACATCAGTTCAGTTCAGTTCAGTCGCTCAGTCGTGTCCGACTCTTTGCAACCCCATGAATTGCAGCACGCCAGGCCTCCCTGTCCATCACCAACTCCCGGAGTTCACTTAAACTCACGTCCATCGAATCGGTGATGCCATCCAGCCATCTCATCCTCAGTCGTCCTCTTCTCCTCCTGCCTCCAATCCCTGCCAGCATCAGAGTCTTTTCCAATGAGTCAACTCTTCGCATGAGGTGGCCAAAGTACTGGAGTTTCAGCTTTAGCATCATTCCTTCCAAAGAACACCCAGGATCGATTTCCTTTAGAATGGACTGGTTGGATCTGCTTGCAGTCCAAGAGACTCTCAAGAGTCTTCTTCAACACCACAGTTCAAAAGCATTAATTCTTCGGTGCTCAGCTTTCTTCGCAGTCCACCTCTCACAACCATACATGACCACTGGAGAAAATCTAAAAAAAGAGTGAATATATGTGTATGTATTACTGGTTGACTTTGTTGTACACTTGAAACCAACATTGTAAATCAGCAATGCATGCAAAGTCACTTCAGTCTTATTTGACTCTTTGTGGCACCATGGACCATAGCCTGCCAGGCTCCTCTATCCATGGGATTCTCTAAGCAAGAATTCTGGAATGAATGGGCTGCCATTTCCTTCTCCAATACCCTAATATAAACTTTAAAAAAAAAAACCTAAAAATTGACACTGAATTTAACAGTTCTCCAAAGATATACTACAAATGGCCAATAAGCATATAAAACAGTAACATCATTAGTCATAATAAAAATTCATTATGCGACTGTGGTCAAAAAGACAGATGATAGCAAGCATTGGCAAAGACATGGAAAAACTAGAATTCTCAGACATTGCTGATGGGAATGTAAAATACTATAGATGTTTTGGAAAATAGTTGGCCACTGTCTCTACCATATGACCTAGCAATCTCACCTCAAACTATATACTCAAACATTGAAGATACCTGCTCCAACAAAAGTTTAGACATGAATGTTTATAGCATCATCATTCATTACTGCTAAAAATGTGAAAACAACAAGTGTCCATCAATTAATGAAGAGGTAAACAAAACATACAATGAAATATTATTCAGATTAAAAAAGAATTAAGTTCTGATATATGCTACAACATGGCTGAACCTTGAAGATCCTATGCTAAATGAATGAAACCGAACACAAGGACCACATACTCTATGATTTCATTTATATGAAAAGCCCAAAATAGGGAAATCCATAGGGATGGAAATAGAGTAATGGTTATCAGGAGCTGGGAATGTTTGCTCATGTGTAAGTGGTCTTTTGGGGGTTGATAGACACTTTCTACTTTCATGCATTGGAGAAGGAAATGGCAACCCACTCCAGTGTTGCCTGGGACGTGGCTGCCGTCTATGGGGTTGCACAGAGTTGGACACGACTGAAGCGACTTAGCAGCAGCAGCAGCAGATATATTTTGGAGTTAGATGGTGATGATTGTACAACTTTACCAATATTTCACTCTGTACACTTTTAAAATAATACAAGTGAATTGTACACTTTAAAATAAATCAATAATAATGCTAGCAAATAAACTATTACGATTTCCAGCATTGGGTATGACATAGACTCTTGAAATCAAAATTTCTAAAGATAGGCTGAGTGTTAACATTTTGAATACTTTCAAATAGAAACTAATAGAAACAAGTAGCCCATTTCCTCATAGGCAAATGTATGAGACTCCTTATTAGATAATTACTTTGAGATATCTCCTTCGTTTATCATGATTATTTTTTATATTAGGGGAAAACTATAAATGCTAAAAAATGTTTAATTACTCATCATCCTACAATTATAACATAACTATTTCCATTTTAAATACCTTTCAGTCCTTATTCTTTCCCTTATAAATGTAATTATCCTATATATTTAAATATTTTAATCATCATACAATTACATTGTGCTGAAATTAACAAGTAAAATATCTGTTACTAACAAGTCAATATTTCAATAATAAGATAATCCTAAAATTAGAATCTTGGTATACATAGACTTTCTTGTCATAGACGTTTTCCTTAAGATTATCTTCCAGAAGTGATTTTTGAGCCAGTCTTTAATATTAGCATAGTACACAACTCTCCTTCCCAGAAAAGGTGGTACTAATCTAAATGTCATTGTTATTTAAGTAAAATTTTTGCCACTCTTCACAAGCATATTATCATGGCCATCAATTATTTTTGCTAGATTAGTGTTGTCATAATACAATGTTTAATGGTCAAAATTGCATTGTTTGTTTTGGTGTTGTTGCTTAAGCAGATGTCAAGTTAGGCCCTCCTAGAGAGTTGTTCCAGATGATACTATGAAACTACAATAGTAGGCTAATTAAACTAGCAGTATTCCAGAATAATCTGTAATACTATCTGTTTTGGAAATCATCAGAGCTGAGCTTTCTAACATTCATACTACATTCATAAAACCTTCACAATATAGTCCTGAGTAAAATTATGAAAACTATAAGAATTGCCATCTCTCATAATGACCCCTTCCCACTTAATAGCCCTGTTACTGCCACTCTAATTTTGATTTTCATTCTTCTTTACATTGCATAAAAATTGATACATTCTTTATAACAAACAAAACACTGCAAGGATATATAAATTTTAAAATTGCTTATCCATCCCCCTCAATATTCATACCAGTCAAATCCCAACTGTATGATAACAGATATTAACACTCTAGAATGTATCTTTAATTCTTTTCCTCTATTTTTATGCAGTCATATACAGAAATGTTTAGCATCCATTTTTCTCTATGACTACTAAGACTGTCATAATTATTCCATAAGCTTCCCACTAAAATATATCCTCTATTTATTTTCATTCATGAATGACTAACCACTTATGGTGTTAATCTTCCAATAATAATTTATTGGCAATAGGTCAAAAATTTGTAAATTAGAAATCAAATTGTGACAGCAGAACTGCAAGCATACATCAGTGTATAAAAGAGGACTGTGGATAATTGAAGTAGGGGAAGGAAAGTAGGTGACCTTCCAAAACCTCAGAAATATCTTTGAGTTATTAGCCTTTCTTAAATTATAAAATATATATGTAGTAGTCTTTGAGCAGTTCTTATTTACCAAGTGTACATTACCTGGTAGGTTTCTGTTTACAGACAGATGTTACAATAACCTCACAGTCACATACAAACATGGTTATTCTATCATCCATTTGAAGAATATATTAGTTCTTTCATGTTACAGAAGAACAATACATGTTCATCAGTGAAAAGTGTCTTTGTGATTTATGATCTGACTTTTTATATGAGAATAAAATAGGGGGACTATGGTTTTTCCAGTAGTCATGTATGGATGTGAGAGTTGGACTATAAAGAAAGCTGAGTGTCAAAGAATTGATGCTTTTGGACTGTAGTGTTGAAGACTCTTGAGAGTCCCTTGGACTGCAAGGAGAGCCAACCATTCAATCCTAAAGGAAATCAGTCCTGAATATTCATAGGAAAGACTGATGCTGAAGCTGGAACTCAAATACTTTGGCCACTCATTGGAAAAGACCCTGATGCTGGGAAAGATTGAAGACAGGAGGAGAGGGCGACGACAGAGGATGAGATGGTTGGGTTGCATCACCGATTCAATGGACATGAGTTTGAGTAAACTCTGGGAGCTGGTGATGGACAGGGAACCCTGGCGTGCTGCACTCTAAGTGGTGGCAAAGAGTCGGACACGACTGAGTGACTGAACTGAACTGAACATGCAATGTATTAAACAATAAATATGATTATGAAATAATAGAAAACAATGAGGAAAGAATGAGGTAATGTGCAATGTGTAGGTAGCTCCTCTCACTCTGTCCCAGGTGATATGTGGGAGAATAAAATGCAAAGAACATCTAAGCTCTCCTTTTGTCTGTGTCTTTGAAGTTCACACCTGCTAATTATACCACTATATCTCTAACTGTATAGCTTAGTTGAAGAAATTACTTATTGGGATTACAGAAAATTTGACCACTGACTGCACTACACAGAGAACATTAATCGTTTTCCTGTTTAAAAAAAAAATCAAAATTCTAAAACACCGTTTAAAAAATTGCATGGTTCTGAAACAGTAATGAAGACAGTTTAAAATGAAATGTTACCAAATGTCGTGGGAACACTGTTTAGAGATTTTTCAAGATAGATAATATTAGAAGGTAGATGTTTATCATTTCATGCATTCCTCTAGGATTATTTTTACTTACATTTCCCTGAAAATGGCAATGAAACCATTTCATGAAATAATAAACTAATTTATTGTGCCACCATGAAATCAATATATTTCTGACATTAAAGGTAGCTGAGTTCACTTGGGTCATACATGTTTACATTCTAAGTATGGAAGTAACATTTCAACACTGGAAACCTATGATTTTGTTTTGTGTATTATTTTCTAAAAATATTGTTGAGTGTATCAACTTTGCTTCCATTTTCTCATCTTTCTTCCTTAACACAAACCTGCTTTGTTTCCAAAAACCTAGTGCAAATCACAATCAAAGAGGAAAGATGAAGAGAGGGGAAACAGTAGTAAAACCCAGTTTTGATGGGTGAATTAAGATCCAAGACATTAATAGTGTTCATGGTAGGAGTGGCTGAGGATTTTAGAAGCAATTTGGAAAGTAAGGTAGAATAAGGTAATGGTTACCAGGTCTATGACAAAAGAGACAAAGGATGAGTTTTATTATCTGGCAGCTGACAGCCCTGAGATAAAACTTCAAGGTTAACACAGCTATAAAACTGGATTTCTGTGTTATATTAGCAGAACTATTTGTGATTGTCCAAAGCTTACTTGATCTAATATTTTATATCCATTAGCATATTAAAAGTGATTTATTATGTAATCTTTGGAAAATGGGACACAAAATATGTGGTAGAGATAAAGGTTAGGGCCAGAACATAAATCATACTTAAGGTGAAACATCTAAAATATGGTACCTGCTAAGTCCTGGGGCAGCATGAGGCAATTGATAACTCAAAGGACAAAATGTATACATGATTACAGTCATCTTTGCCTGCATAAAAATATACATTTTCCTCAATAAATTGCCATTAATATTTTTAGAACTGAAAATGGACCATAACAAAAGATTTACAGATCACAAAAACAGCTTAGGAAAATAATATTTTAAGAAAACATCAACAAATTTTCAAATATGTTTTTTAACAATGATCAAGTGCCAGACTTAAATATGTCCTCAAAATTTCAATAGACAATATTCAAAGATTTTAAATGCTATTACAAATTGTTCTCCAAACAAAACAAAAATGTGCACAAAATCTTGTATAATCCTACTTGAAATTAATGGGTTCATGATTTGCAAAAAGTGTATAATTTAACTAGAAGATACACGTCCACAGCCTTCGTGTATAAAAATATATACACTGTTATACAGCGACTTCCCATTAGTTATCTATTGTTTATGGTAATGTATAGGTTTTGATATTTGTCCCACTCTCTCAATTTGTCCCACTTTCTCCTTCCCTCACTGTGTCCAAAGTCTGTTCTCTATGTCTGCTTCTCTATTGCTGCCCTGTTAATATATTCATCAGTACCATTTTTCTAAATTCCATACATATGCATTAACATAAGAAATTTGTTTTTGCTCTTTCTGACTTACTTCACTCTGTATAACAGGCTCTAGGTTCACCTCACTAGAATCGATTCAAGGGAGCCCAGCCTGGTGTTCTGTGACAAGCTACAGGGGCAGAATGGGGTGGGAGGTGGGGGGAAGGTTCAAGAGGGAGGGGACATATGTACACACATTTTTGTATGGCAGAAGCCAACACAATATTGTAAAGTAACTATCCTCCAATTTTAAAAAAAATTAAAAAAAAAATGCTTACACTAGCTTTATGTTTCACAGGAAAAGAAAAAAAAAAAAGTATTTCTTAATGAAATGGATATAATTGCCTAAATTTAAATTTACTCTGATCCATGGGAGGGAAATGAACACCCAAGGGCCAATAAAGAATTACAACAATTAGAAATGTTAAAGCTTTGACACGGTTATTAGATTCTAGACATTAATGAATGGACTGCTATGATGACAAATATGATTTGTTTAGTCTATGAAGCACCATTATATGAGCCAATTTTTGAAAATTGTGAAATATTTCTAGTTTTGATTCGTTAAAAAGGATAGTCTGTATATTTGAATTTAAATTTACTTAGGTCTAAATGTTATTTACAGAAATTAAGTTGTGTAACTTTTAAGAAAAATCAAACAAGAATTTCTGCTTATTAAACTAAAGAAATGTTTTGGCATATCAAAGTACCATCCTACCATTCAGTTTCTTATCACACTAAAATGACCTAAAATGCTTAAAAATAGTGCCTTCTTTCCTGAGGGTAAACAGCCTCCTTGACATTGCCTGAGGCTATTTGCATTAAAACCTGCCTCTTCACAATTGGTGCTAAGTAAACCATAATTTAACCCTTTCACTTCTCTCATCATTACAAACAGAAATTTTTGATGTCAAGCAAAGCAAAAGATAATCTAATCCTTGTTCACACTTGTATTTGCATGCTCAGTTTTGTCCAGCTCTTCATGACCCACTGCATTATTACAATTAGAGATGCCTGAGGTAGTGAGAAGGACACTGAAAGGAAACATGAGAGAAACACCTGGGTGCAGGTCATTGCTTACCACTAGTTTGCAGTAAGGCTTTGGTCTCATCACCTTATCTTTGACTCTAATTGCTTTCACCTCTATACTGAGGGCATTGAATAAGAGAATGTATCACCGATTTTTCCAACTGAACTGATGAAGTAATAATTAATGTAAAATTACTGTTCTAGACCATTTGATTTAATAATCTACTGTGCATTGATGCTTTAATAAATCAGTCAAGACAGTTGGCAATAAATGCAATGTAATGTAAGACTTATGCCTAAACTTTCAGAGTTGTTTGATATATTTTTAAGAACATATTTAATTGTCAGCTCTTGTTAGTACTATATAACTAAGTCTTCTAAAAATATCTAAGATAAAATTTTTAAAAAACAGCAGTGTGTGAGTCAAATCTCTTCAGCAGTTGATGTTTAGCTCTGTGTTCACATAAAAGAAAAAATAAACCTTTTAAATTAGGAAAACTATGATTTAAAAATAAGGATTCTAACTTCTTTAAAAAAATGGAAGTTTTGGAAAAACTGGTCCACTCATTAATATGGAAAAACAATTGTCAGATGAAGGCATCTGTGGCTGTTTGATAGAGCAGTTCTCACCACAGTTTCCATTCAGCCTCACTTTCTTATTTATATTGTAGGTTTTGAGTTTTTAGATCATAATCTATTTCAAAGATTCATCAAGTGATTAATCTGAGTTGAGAGAATAAAAGGAGACTTGGTCATCAGGGAAAGTGATGACCTACAGGAACTCTAGCAGAAAACGTGAAATCAGCAACTTTAACTATTACCTTTCTCTATTTGTCACTAAGAAACATATCATCCTAAGAATATGCAAACAAAAATTTTTCCTCTAAATATGTACAGACAAAAGGGCATTTTTAAAATTGTTATATAAAATATATAGTGTCTGAGCTGTGTGTAATTATGAATTGTAGCAGTAAAAAATTAGCTATGTGAACAGGAACCAAAAGACAGACTGTGCACTATATTTCCTGCTCATATGTTGTCTCAGCTGTTTTGCACTTTACAGTTTCAGCTGAAGAATGTCCATTTATCACGTAATGCTAATCAGTTATCATTCTACTCTACATTTTGCACAAAACATTGCTGGGAAGTCTGTTCTGGATTTGATGGATAGCCAGAATGGGACAGCACATAACCAAAAAAGGCATAAATACTCACAGATGTCTGGTCATAGAGATGAGCTAAAATCAAAGAAAATTAGAGCTGGATAAGACAGACGTGATCATAGAGCACATCAGGGGAGCATAAACTTGCCTTTTCTTCACCTTTTTCATCCAAATGATCTTTTTCCTCATTCAAATAAATATTCAAACCAGAAGGCCTTTCATTTGTTTCCTTAAACTAGTAGACTTTTTTTTTCACCTCAAATGTAAACCCCACATCAAGAAGACAAAAAGCAGAAATCCTGTTTATTACCAAAGACATCCAAAAAGCTGTCCAAATCCAAATGAGAGCATATGGTACAAATCCCCCCTTTTTATCCTCCAGCATTCCCCATCTCATCCCCTCATCTCACTGTCTGTATGGTTTGAGAAATCTGTATGTCTTTTAAATTCAGGAGCCACCTAGCAAAAGTCATTTTTCCATGCTGAAATAATTGACTAGCTGAGAATAATGCAATAAGTTTACTGTCTTCTTATTCCATCAATGATTTTGTATTTTTGCCAAGCAGTATCTGATTATTGTGAATGTTTCTCAAATGTTAATTTTATTGTTGAATATTTTTGTTCATACTGTTGGTATTCTTTTAAGAGTGCCAACCAAACCTTGCTCTCATAGCCACTCATGAAAATTATTCCATGTGAACTAGACTCAACCTGAGCATTATGACTTTAACATTTCTGCCTGTAAAAAGAGTTACTGCTGTTTTCTCTTATATCATGTCAACTAATGGAAATTTAAAATTAGAGAATTGTAGTTGTTTTCTTCTTGAAAATTATCCTTTCACTTCATGATACAACAAAATATATTTTATGTGGATATTCTATCATATAGTTAATGTTCAATACACAGCAGCAGCAGCTCTCTCAAAGTTGTATTGTTTTCCAAATTTCTTGAGAGATTTAAATCATAATATTTAAACGTATAAAAGATACTTTTAAAGTATTAGATATTTGCCTAACACATGTCAAGATTTCAAGTCAATTGGTGACTGTGTGGATCACAATAAACTGGAAAATTCTGAAAGAGATGGGAATACCAGACCACCTAACCTGCCTCTTGAGAAATCTGTATGCAGGTCAGCAAGCAACAGTTAGAACTGAACATGGAACAACAGACTGGTTCCAAATAGGGAAAGGAGTATGTCAAGGCTGTATATTGTCACCCTGCTTATTTAACTTCTATGCAGAGTACATCATGAGAAACGCTGGACTGGAAGAAACACAAGCTGGAAGCAAGATTGCCGGGGGAAATATCAATAACCTCAGATATGCAGATGACACCACCCTTATGGCAGAAAGTGAAGAGGAGCTAAAAAGCCTCTTGATGAAAGTGAAACTAGAGAGTGAAAAAGTTGGCTTAAAGCTCAACATTCGGAAAACAAAGATCATGGCATCCGGTCCCATCACTTCATGGGAAATAGATGGGGAAACAGTAGAAACAGTGTCAGACTTTATTTTTTTGGGCTCCAAAATCACTGCAGATGGTGATTGCAGCCATGAAATTAAAAGACGCTTACTCCTTGGAAGAAAAGTTATGACCAACCTAGATAGTATACTCAAAAACAGACACATTACTTTGCCAACTAAGGTCTGTCTAGTCAAGGCTATGGTTTTTCCTGTGGTCATGTATTGGTGTGAGAGTTGGACTGCGAAGAATTGATACTTTTGAACTCTGGTGTAGGAGAAGACTGTTGAGAGTCCCTTGGACTGCAAGGCGATCCAACCAGTCCATTCTGAAGGAGATCAACCCTGGGATTTCTTTGGAAGGAATGATGCTAAAGCTGAAACTCCAGTACTTTGGCCACCTCATGCAAAGAGTTGACTCATTGGAAAAGACTCTAATGCTGGCAGGGATTGAGGGCAGGAGGAGAAGGGGACGACAGAGGATGAGATGGCTGGATGGCATCACGGACTTGATGGATGTGAGTCTGAGTGAACTCCAGGAGATGGTGATGGACAGGGAGGCCTGGCCTGCTTTGATTCATGGGGTCGCAGAGAGTCGGACACGACTGAGCAACTGAACTGAACTGAACTGAAATGGTGACATGAATTCCAGAAAGAGATTTGAAGATTAGGAAAGCATTGTAGATTATAACTCTTCACACTAGATTTTTAAAGGGAAATCTTGTCACTTTAGCAACCTTGTAAAGACCAAGGTAAGAATTATAATAAGGAAGGCTCAAAGTAATCATCCACTTCAAACTCATATCTCCTGAAGATATTTTTCAGCACAGATTTTTGAACATATATTTCTTTACAGTTTAGTTTTAGTTGTAGTTGCTAGAAGGAAATTTACTTAACTTATACATTATTATGCTTTCTTTCCAAGAAAGAAAAATATCACATTATTAAGCAGAAAAATTACTATTTCTCAAAACTAACAGTTCATTCTTTACATACATGACCATCAGTTCTATTTCATTCTTTAACAGAATTGTACAATTCTTGCCAATAGTTTTAAATGATTTAGCAAAAAAAGACCATCCCCTCTTCTTCCAGCTCAAATATTTTAAAAGGTAAGGGGAAAATTGTGAATTATAAAATCTTGTTAGCATATTTTACCTGGTGGGTAGCAAATGAGAAACATAGAAAATAAAAATAATCATATAAAATGAAAAATAAGCAAAAAAATATGAATTTGAGACATACCTTTTAAAATTTAAAACAACCATCTGATGATTTAAGTATAAATTTAAGACAGAATCTACTTAGTTCATTAATTTATTCCATTTAAAAATTTTATTTATTCAATGCATAATTACTGAGTAATTGCTATTTATAAGACACTCCACTAACATGTGAAAACATGTTATTAGAATCAGACTTCTAGAGTCAAGGCCAATTAATTTCAGCTTGATTAGAGGGCACAGAAGATATGTTTTGCTGCTCTCTATTTGACAAAAATCTGTATTTGGTGAAACTGATAATACAAATTCAGGATCAAAATTAATTCACTAGCACTGGGTATGTCACCAATGAATGCTAACAACACAATATCCCATTCAAAGAGCACTGCAATTAACTTTATCAAAAAATGAAAGGAAACGTGAATAACTCCAGTGCTTCATAATAATGCTTTTTATGTTTTGGCAAACATCTTAATTCATCATTAATTTCATAAATGGTTGTGGAGCATCTTCCATGTGACTTAATTCTGAGTTAGCTGTGGTGAATAAGCATAAAGATCCAACAAACTAGAGAGGAAGACAGACAGGAGAGCAGGCAATGTCAATATAAGCAGTTGAATCAAGGGAGACATCTTGGAGAAGATGGAGAGGAGAGACCATGTTTAGGGATTTCAGATTTTATCCTTCAGATAGCAGGAAGATACTAAGGATAAATAAGCTGGGAAGTAACTTAATACATTTCCTTTTTAAAAAGATAATTCTCATTGAAAGTTTGAAAAAAGGGAAAATATAATAGAAAAACAAAATACTAGAAGTAAAAAGAGCAGTTGGAGGATATTTTCAGGAAATAAGATAAAACAGAATAGTGTCTGGAACTAAAATCATGATTATAAAGATGGAAAGAAGTAATTTGATGTGAGATAAAACAAGAGTTAGAAAAGGTTTACTAAAGTGATTGATTTGATATTTTGGCTGGTGAAAAGAATATTATAGATGGCACTGAGGAACATGTATGATAACTCAGATTCACCATATGCAAAAATCATTCAGCTACATGAACATTCATCACATATATTATTATTTCTATACTTAAAATTAACTTATTAATTTGATATATAAGTTATTCCCCCAAAAAATTCAAACATTGATTCATTCTTCATTCATGCATTCATTCAGTTATTAATCTGTCAGGTATTTATTGAGATTCATCCGAATAAACACAGTTCCATACAGTATCAAGGTAAATGGGGCATAACTAGTTAAAAAGAGATAGAAGAATAGAAGAAAAAAAACATGTGCAAATGTGATAGTAGGGACCCAGCATGTACAGTGAACTTAGAAAGGTAGAAGATAAGAACTGAAAAAGCAAAGAAAATGTGATGCAAGTAGGAGCTGATTGAGAGACCATGCTGAAACCTATATTCAACATATTACTTATAATTAATCTAAGAAAAACTGGCAAACTTCCAAGAATTTTAAGCAGAGGAGAAAAAGGTAGTGCCATTAGTCCATTTGTGTTTTGAAAAAGTTATTCTGGCTACAATGTGAAAAAATGGATTGCCAGTTGTTAAGGAAATAAATAAGAGAGTGCTTTTAGGGGATATATTTAATGGTATTAAGCAGCAGAATAGTGAAGTGAAGAGTATGGAAAACAGATATATATATTTAGAATACATAAGCTGCAAAGTTTAGCAAAAAAAGTATAAAAAGGAGGGAGAAAGGAAGGGTTATCAAGATTTCTGGCTTGAATTACTATATGGATAGAACTACCATTTACCAAGATAGACAACTTTGGAAGAAGACAGTTTCATTTGGGGAAAGATCATACTTTTGTTCCTTTAAGACAAGAAAAAAGATCTCATAGGTGGCTGGATATACAGTGTGATCCAAATAGACTAATAAGCTTGACCTCAGAAAGGTGAGCACTTCTATTTTCTCTGTGAAGTGGAATATAACATCAGAAATGGAGTAGGAAATTAAGGAAATTGGGGTGGGTGAAGAAAATAAAAATTTTAAATAATTGAATGAACAAATTGGTCAAGGAAATATTAATATGTTAAGGTTGGCAAGCAATGTGGAGATAAGTACCATGCATTTGTAGTGGAGCTTGTTTCCACTGGGATTTCTCTTTCAGTGTTGGGTCATAGGAAAGACATAATTAGGTTCATCCATGATTTTCTGGAAAGAAAAATGAAAGTGAACAAGGATGTTTTGTATCTTGATAAGATTACAACTGAAATTATTAATCATTGACTTTAATTTGGATAAAAAGAAAACAAAGGAAGAAGCCTTAAATATTGGGAAAATTAGTTATAACTGCTTTCTTATGGTGCTGAGGAAGAATTAAAATGGCAATTGTAGAACTAGAAAGGTGGAAGAGAGCAAAGTGACATTTAAGTGAGAAATTTTGGAAACAGGGTTGTTATGGGTGATGATAGTCCAAAATGTTACTGTGGAAGAGAAAAACTTAAGAAATCAAAGAGCTGCATGAAACAGATTGTTGGAGGATGATACATTCATGTGGATTTGAAATGATTCAAGATGAAGGCAAAGCTTGTATAAATAAGGTGCTTACATTTTTGCTAGGTAAGAATGAATAACATGATAAGAGAGAGAATAGAAGCTTAATTTTCAAAGATGCAAGACCAAGTAGGAGGCTGTCATGGGCTGAATTGCTACCCCCTTCTTAAACATATATGTTGAAGTTCTAACCTCTAGTATATCAGAACATAACTCTATTTGGAGATGAGTTGTTTTAAAAGGCAGTTAAGATTGAATGAGGTGATTAGGGTGGGCTCTAATCCAATAGGTCTGGTGCCCTTATAAGAAGAGAAGATTAGGTCACAGATGCTCACAGAGGGAAGACAGTATCTAGATAACAGGGAGAAGATAGCCACCTATACATCAAAGAAAAGCCTCAGAAGAACCAACCCTGCTGACACCTCCATCTGGGACTTTTAGTCTCCAGAACTGTGAGAGCATAACTTTCTGTTTTTAAGCCACTCAATCTGTGGTACTTTGTTGTGGCAGAAAATTGACATAGGGGAATTAGGGGAAGAACGGAGAAGCAATAGGGAACTACCAACCCCTATTCTTGGCCCTGAGGTTCTTGGACTATGATTTTTTAAAAAAAAGAAGAAGACATTCACTGAAAAGTACTATACAGGATATTAGTCCCTAAAGTTTCAGTTATGATGAGGAAGTAGAATAGTTCTCGGTAAAACACATGAGGATATTTTTTAGAGAGTAATATGGATACTTTTCTATTTCCAATAATTTAAACTCAATTTTAAGGAAGACAGCAATCAAAGGATATCAAACTTTCTAGCAGCTGAGGTCAGGATGTAAGCCAGTAGCATTAACTTTTCTAAGAGGCACTCCTAAATACAAACAAAATAGTTTAATTAAGTGCACCATTTAGATCAATCCAGATTTAGATAGCCAATTTAGATAGCAGCCAGTCTGGTATAAAACAGAGAGAAAAACCAACAATCTGTCTTTCACATTTCTTCTATTTTCATACTGACTAAAATATGCTCTTTTTCAAACGGATATTTGCTATATATTCTTAATAAGAATAATGGAAGGGGAACTGAAGGCAGAAACACTTATTGACCTGTGTAAAGTTGGAAATTTTCTCAGGTGAGAGTTCAAGATCCTAGCGGCCTAACTAGACAGATAAGAAAAAGAAAAATGATATATCCAATTACAAATCCTTTTAAGGATGAGTATAGAAAAGTGAAGATATCCAAATTATTTTCTTAGAAAAAGTGCCCAGGACTCAAGTGCTTTAAAAGCATAATAAGATTTGCCAAAGTAAGCTGAATTCAATGTAAGCTTCTTCTGAATCCCAAGAAGAAAAGAAGAAGAAACTATTGAGGCTCTCTGAACCCATAGAAAAGAGTTAGTGTTTACAGCAACTGGGGAACTTATTTTTCATGAACAAATTGACTTCATTAAAGGTGAACATATTTGAAAGAGGGAAACTGGAAAATCATGGATGAATACTTTTGAAGCCATTTAGTAGTTTCAAAGGGAGAGAGTTTATTGTACATGGGGAATCAGTTCTGCCCTGTGTGAAGGTCCAGGGAAGGTGAAGAGAAGAAAGAGCAGTGGCCAAATCCACTAAAAAGAAGCCAGATGAAACAATTTATCCAAAACTATTATAAAAGTGTGCCTCCTGTGTGAAAATGTCACAATCAGGGAAAAGATAAGGAGAAAGTATTTTGTTTAGTTTGTTTGTTTGTTTAATATAATAGATGCTTTGGAGACACCTACTATTCATTTGTTTCTAAAGAAACCAAGGCAAAATTGAGAAAAATATGCTCAGAAAATAAATGTTCAAGCCTGAAACAAACAAAAAGGAAACATTTTAATTCTACCAGGAATATGATATTATTTCCTATAAAAAACATAAAAGAAGCATGTACAATTAAAAAGTAGATTGGATATGTTTAAGCTTAAATATTTGAGAGGATTGGGGTATATCAGGGAAAAGTGGAAGCCTTGCAAAATGGGACCTTTGCTTTAGAAGTAAAGGAAATAAGAGTTTTTCTGGTGCCTTAAAAATAGCTCATAAAAGATATTATGAATTGGAAAATTAAAACTCTGAAGGGAAGCACATATTGTGAAGTACCAAAAAATACATTTTTTTTAATTCCCTGAGTCAATGAACCTATAAGTTTATTTATTTATTTATTTGAACCTATAAGTTTAGAAATGTCAATCGCTCGCTCAGTCGTTTCCGACTCTTTGCGACCCCATGAATCACAGCACACCAGGCCTCCCTGTCCATCATTAACTTCTGGAGTTCACTCAGACTCACGTCCATCGAGTCAGTGATGCCATCCAGCCATCTCATCCTCTGTCATCCCCTTTTCCTCCTGCCCCCAATCCCTCCCAGCATCAGAGTCTTTTCCAGTGAGTCAACTCTTCGCATGAGGTGGCCAAAGTACTGGAGTTTCAGCTTTAGCCTCATTCCTTCCAAAGAACACCCAGGGCTGATCTTTAGGGTGTAGTGGTTTGATCTGCTTGCAGTCCAAGTGACTCTCAAGAGTCTTCTCCAACACCGCAGTTCAAAAGCATCAATTCTTCAGCGCTCAGCTTTCTTCACAGTCCAACTCTCACATCCATACATGACCACTGGAAAATGTCATTAACAGCACCTTAAATTCAGGACTCTGTTGAGAATGGTCCTCTAGTTAGCAGTGAGAATACCAAGAGGAAGCATCCTTAGAAGGTAGCAGCAGGAGGCTCTACAGCACAAGGCAAAACGGAGGGTACAAATACAAGCATCTGATTGGGCTTGTGTGGAATCATAATAGTTTACATCAATTGAAGAGCCAGCTGCAACAAAGGCGAAGTATCCTACTCTTATGTGTAGAAGATACCAGAAAGCAAGCCAAGCTTTATAGTGTGGAGCTGATGTAGAACTTCGTATTTTTATTCAATCATGGGAATTTTGAAACTGAAAAACAGGAAAAGTCTGGGGTTAGAATAATTCCCCTTTGGAGTGGAAGAATGCCCAGGCTAAAACTACTAGTGCATCTGTGTGCATGCAGTCTCTCAGTAGTGTCTGACTCTTGCAGTTCCATGGACTGTAGCCCACCAGGGTCTTCTGTCCTTGGGACTTCCTAGGTAAGAATACTGGAGTGAGTTGCCATTCCTACTCCAGGGGATCTCCACAACCCAGGAATTAAGCAAACACCTCTGGAATCTCTGACACTGACAGGTGGATTCTTTACCACTGTGCCACCAGGGAAGCCCCTAATATTAGCATATAATTAAGAGTTGTATTACTGAAAGGGTTAATATATATGGATGAATTCAGGATTTAACATCCTTGAAATTGTATTGCTGAAAGGGTTAATATAATATGGATGAATTCAGGATTTAACATCCTTGAAATTGAATTTCCCCAGTCAATAAGGGAATTTCATTTTGTATTATAATTTCACTCTGAAAATGTATAGGGAGGAATGATTTGTCTTGTAAATGTCCCCTCCTACACAGTATGATTGGATTAATTTTTCAGGGCTCTCAAATCTTCTGGTGGAAGAGCAAGTTTTTTCTTTTTTAAGCTTTTTTTTTTTAAGTTGAAATATTTAATCAAATGGGTTAAAATTTCAGTTTAATGTACAAAGTTTCTTTGAATTGTTTTTAATTACTGTTCTATTTAAATCAATTTCAAAAACTAAATTTCTGAGAACAAAACTACTCCTTTTGGTGTGTGTGTGTGTGAAAGAGAGAGAGAGGGTGTGTGTGTCCTTGCATATCAACCAGAAGCCCAAGGTGGACCCAGGCCTGTCTTCCCAGACCAAAAAGAGGTTCCACAAGCTGGATTACCATAGTCTCTCTGGGTATCCTAATGAGCTAAGAGAGCACAGGCACAGAGCATCAGGAAAGAATACTTACCCCTTCTCATAGCCTAGCAGAGCAACCTAGCATTGTGAATGAAAACATTACTATCATCCTAATTTCACAAATTATCAATATTTAATCTTGAATGAGTTATTTATTAGGTCAGGAGCAGCGGCTGAGAGGAGCAACCCCACATCCAAGGAGTGGTGGGTGCGCAGGCACAGGAGGGCCAAGAGGAGCTACTCCACATTCAAGGTCAGGAAGGGTGGCTATTAGGCGATATCCCTCATCCAAGGTAAGGAGCAGCAGCTGCGCTTTGCTGGAGCAGCTGTGAAGAGATACCCCACGTCCAAGGTAACAGAAACCCAAGTAAGACGGTAGGTATTGTGAGAGGCATCAGAGGGCAGACACACAAACCATAGTCACAGAAAACTAGTCAATCTAATCACACAGACCACACCTGTCTAACTCAGTGAAACTAAGCCATGCTGTGTGGGGCCACCCAAAATGGGAGGGTCAAGGTGGAGAGGTCTGACAGAATGTGGCCCACTGGAGAAGGGAATGGCAAACTACTTCAATATTTTTGCTTGAGAACAGTATGAAACGTATGAAACAGTATGAACAGTATGAAAAGGCAAAATGACAGGATACTGAAAGAGGAACTCCCCAGGTCAGTAGGTGCCCAAATTGCTACTAGAGATCAGTGGAAAAATAACTCCAGAAAGAATGAAGGAATGGAGCCAAGGCAAAAACAATACCCAGCTGTGCATGTGACAGAAGCAGGGTACGATCCTGTAAGGAGCAATAGTGCATAGGAACTTGGAATGTTAGGTCCATGAATCAAGGCAAATTGGCAGTGGTCAAACAGGAGATGGAAAGAGTGAACATTGACATTCTAGGAATCAGCGAACTAAAATGGACTGGAATGCGTGGATTTAACTCAAATGACCATTATATCTATTACTGTGGGCAGGAAACCCTTAGAAGAAATGGAGTAGCCATCATGGTCAACAAAAGAGTCTGAAATGCAGTACTTGGATGCAATCTCAAAAACGACAGAATGGTCTCTGTTTGTTTCCAAGATAAACCATTCAATATCACAGTAATCTAAGTCTATGCCCCAGTCAGTAATGCCGAAGAAGCTGAACGGTTCTATGAAGACCTACAAGACCTTTTAGAACTGACACCTAAAAAAGATGTCTTTTTCATTATAGGGGACTGGAATGCAAAAGTAGGAAGTCTAGAAACACCTGAGGTAACAGGCAAATTTGGTCTTGGAATACAGAATGAAGCAGGGCAAAGGCTAATAGATTTTTGCCGAGAGAACACACTGGTCATAGCAAACACCCTCTTCCAAGAACACCAGAAAAGATTCTACACATGGACATCACCAGATGGTCAACACCGAAATCAGATTGATTATATTCTTTGCAGCCAAAGATGGAGAAGCTCTATACAGTCAACAAAAACAAGACTGGGAGCTGACTGTGGCTCAGATCATGACCAACCTAGACAGCATATTAAAAAGCAGAGACATTATTTTGCCAACGAAGTTCTGCCTAGTCAAAGCTGTGGTTTTTCCAGTAGTCATATATGAATGTGAGAGTCGGTCTCTAAAAAGCTGAGCAATGAAGAATTGAAGCTTTTGATCTGTGGTGTTGGAAATGACTCTTGAGAGTACCTTGGACTGCAAGGAGATAAAACCAGTCAATCCTAATGGAAATCAGTCAGTCCTGAATATTCTTTGGAAGGACTGATACTAAAGCTGATGCTCCAATTCTCTTACCAACTGATGTGAATAACTGACTTATTTGAAGACCCTGATGCTGGGAAAGATAGAAGGCAGGAGGAGAAGGGGACGACTGAGGATAAGATTGTTGGATGGCATCACCCACTCGATGGACATGAGTTTGAGCAAGCTCTGGGTGTTGGTGACGGACAGGAAAGTGTGTTATGCTACAGTCCATGGGGTCACAAAGAGTAGGACATGATTGAGCGACTGAAGTGAATTGGTATTTTTCAATATTTGTAAAATCATGAGATATTATAGAAAAAATAAAACAAAATAAAATATAAAGTTTAAAACCATTAATAAAACAAATTCCAATCCTCATTATCTAAAAAGAAACAGAATATTATAAATATCCTAAATAACAACTTTTTGTTAATTTCCTTCCTTGAATAAAATAACTTTCTTATCATAAAATGTTCTCTCCAATTTTTTAATGAAATCACAATAATCGATGTTAATGTATTCCTAAGTAATATAGTACAATCAGATACACCATTATTCATTTTTATGTCATTATTTGATTTGTAACACTGAAATATCAATTTTTGACATTCTGGACTTCTTGAATGTAGATTTACTATACATTTTAGTAGACTTAGTATACTCTGATAACAAGATGTGGGGAAGGAAATGGCAACTCACTTCATTGTTCTTGCCTGGAGAATCCCATGGACAGAGGCGCCTTGTGGGCTACAGTCCATGGGTTGCCAAAGAATTGGGCACAACTGTAAAGGTTTTTGTCCAAAAGACCACTGAAGAAAATTTTGCACATAGTAGTATAGACAGGGAAATTTTCTGTAGGGAAAATTGATCATAAGTAACAAAATAAGCTTATTTTTTAATGAAGTATAGTTGATTTATAATATTGTATTAGTTTTAGCTATATGGGAAAGTATACAGAGATATATATGTATATATCTATTTTCATTTTTTGTTCTTTGCCATAATAGTTTACAAAATAAGCATTTTATATTTCCTTGAATCAGTAATTCAAATTTGGGTGTTTAAATATATATTCAGAGAAGTGTGCAAAGATATGTATGCTTATTGTAATAGTTTTGTTGCTTTTGCTGCTGTTTATGACAATGTGAAAATAGCCTAAATACCTATTAATAGAAGAGTGGGTAATTAAAGTAAATGTCATTATATCCCAAAATGCTACACAGTAATTAAAAGGAATTTAGGAGAATTATGTCTATTAAAATGGTTCAAAATAATTGAAAGGATTACCAAGAACATATATAGTATGATTTCATTCACTTTTTTCAGGTGTAAAACTTTTTTTTTTTTTAGTTTTTATTTTTACTTTATTTTACTTTACAATACTCTACTGGTTTTGCCATACATTGACACGAATCCACCACGGGTGTACATGCGTTCCCAAACTTTTAATGGTAGACACGAAATTGTTAACAGAGGTTATCACTCAGAGCTGAAAAACTATGAAGACTTCCCCTTTTTTAAATTTTCATACTTAAACATCATACAATTAAGTGTATATATGAACACATTTTATTTCAACAAGTGAGTGAGATGAAGTTGCTCAGTTGTGTCTGACTCTTTGTGACCCCATGGATGGTAGCCTACCAGGCTCTGCCACCCATGGGATTTTTCAGGCAAGAATACTGGAGTGGGCTGCCATTTCCTTCTCCAGGGTTATCTTCCCAACCCAGGGATCAAACCCTGGTTTCCTGCATTGCAGACAGACGCTTTCTATCTGAGCCACCAAGGAAGGAAACAAATGAGAAAAGAAAGGTCCCCTGAATATTATTTTCTTCAGTCTTCTGATATTCAATGCCATTCTAACATGGATTATGTAAAAGTAACTAGTCAATATTTAAAGTACTTTTATAATCTCATGAAGATGAAGGAATGTATACAAAACAAGTCCATTTATAAAAGGGCAGGGAAAGAATACAGGATGGTGCTTAGTGAAGAAGAAAGAAATGAATGAGAGATGTATAGTGGGGTTAAGAGAAACTTGGGCAATAATTTGTTTATGCTCCAATTTTTGCAGGTAACAAGACTTACTATTCAAAATTCATTGTTGTGTTAGTCACACAGTCATGTCTGACTCTGCAACCCATTGGTCTGTCCATGGAATTATCTAGGCAAGAATACTGGAGTGGGTTGCTATTCCCTTCTCTAGGGGATCTTCCCTGCCCAGGGATCGAACTGCATTACGGGCAGATTCTTTATCATCTAAGCCACCAGGGAAGCCCAAATTTGGGGTGTCTTAAAACATATAAAGTAATCTCTAATGAGCCAGAATTAGGAGAATCACATCAAAAGAATAAGCTGACATGGCTCTCCCATGTATTTTCCTACACCAATGTTAAAATTGAGTTGACATCTTGCTTTTGAACCTGTTAATAGAATGAAGTATCCAATTCTTGGCATTTCTTCTGATATCCACCACAAGCCATTTCCACAAGCAGTTTCAACAATGAAACAACATCAAGCAATGTAACTGTTGTTTGAAAAAGCCAAAAGACACAATTAAGAAAAGAATCTCGCACACAAAAGTAAATAGAGGGGAAAAGCACAACTTCTCCTACCCACCACCAACCTCTTTCATGATTCATTCATGTTCCCCTTCCTTGTTGTTATCCTACCACCAGAAGTTCTATATCTGAAATTCAAAGCAACTCTAAATAAATGATATACAGGCAACTAAATGCTAGTTTTTACTTCCCATGACTTCCACATTTTATGCATTTTCCATTTTAACAAATGGCTTTCATTTGTGCTAAATGATTACAATTGAGTTTTCCTTGTTAATCACTTGAGGTGTGTGTGCTCTTAATGTATTGCACAGAGTAGAACTGAGTTTGCAAGAAAAAATATTCTGGTGATCATAAGGCCTTTAAAAGCCACTGCCTCTAAAATAAATGGTTAACACTTTCTCCTGTATGGTGAATAAACTTTGACTGGTATTAATAGAGCTTATAAATATCTACTCATGAACTGGTTCTTAAATCCGCTTCCCATTTCAAACCTTACAAATATGCAAAGGGTTTCTTATTTGGAAAAATGGAGTACATTACTGAGTAACTGTTGAGCTGCCTATGATGTAGCCAAAAAATACAAATAGTTCCACTTACTGAGGCCTCTCCTGAGGATTTTAAAGACCACAATTTGCTGCCTTCTAATTCTGGATTTCTGGAATAAAAATAAGACATCTTTGGAATGAAGGAAGCTTACAATCTATCCACAAGGCTAGTGCCAGAAAATGAAGTCTATTTAATTTCATTTAACATTCAGAGTAGCATTTTTTATGAGAAATGTAGTCATACTTAAATTATATGGCACTGTTTTGTTGAGTTTGAATCCTATAGGAAGAGCTCATTCCACTGTACATTCATCTAATTGAATATTTTCCACTGACAGTCAAACCAAGATTGTGTTATTTGGCCAACAGCCAGACGTTAACTTTAGAAATGTTGTAAGTGTCCTGTTCAGAGTACTCCAAGACTGCAGTTAATTTGTGAAGCCAACACTGATGGACAGGGGTTCAGGAAATCCATTATTGAATGTTAGTGGTTTGTAATATTTTTTACTCTGTTCTCAAGACTTGAACTATGTGACTCTATACAAACCTGTTTGCTGTGTCAGATGTTTATCATTAGAAGTACATTTCAATGAAGTATACTCCTAAACTATAAAAACATACATATGTACATACATAACACATCCATACCCATATACACATGAATGACAGAGCATTACATGTGGTGATACTGAAATATGTATATGTTTATATACAGTGTGTAATTCATCATATTTTTCTCATATATACATTACACATCCACATGCATATACAACACTGTACATGCAAAGATAATTCTGGAAAGACAAGACACATTAAAAATTGTTATGGAGATAATACCCTGGGAAGTACGACTGGAGAGTTGTGGAATTATGGAAGAAATCTTTATTTTTCACCATATGCTTCTTTGAATTACTCATTTTATTTTGAACAATATTTACAATTTCATAAATTTTAAAACTACAAATATTTATGTGCACAGGATTAAAGACAAATGATTAATGTTGATTTCTGATAAATATGCAATTAATTTTCTATATAAATCAAGAAAGATTAATTCCTAAAAAAAACTTTTGCCTTATTTACAGATCTACATCTTCTGGGAAAAATTCAATCTGTTTTTCTTATGTCATATATACTCACTTAACACAGGTTTAACTTTTATATTAACCTTTTTTTCATGTTTATGGGATATTTAACTCAGAGAGCACAGATTCACACATATTTATATATACTGATGCAACATTTCCTTGTTGCACCTAATTTAGCCATATTTTCTAACAGTGGAATGGTTATTCTTGATTAACACTGGAAACTTCATCTCCTTGTGGGTGACTCACAAGTGATTTAACGTAAACCAATAATGTTTCTAAAATAAAACACTTTCAAGTAATCTGAAATCTCTAATATAAGACTTTTGCACAAGAGGGGGATATATATTGTCATAATTGGGCTGCAAATGGCAAATTCAAGGTATCTCAAGGTATTTAATAAAATACCCTCATGTGTAGATAGAAGTCAAATGGCTGTGCCTCAGTTTTACTCAATATGCTCTTTGCTTCAAGAGATTAGTGAGGGACATAAAAATAATTTCCCCTTAGATAATCTATATACAGAGTATCCAAACTGCAGTAACAAAAAATTGTAGAGTAATATCTCATGAAGATAAGAAACCAGGCTTCATGAGGATTCCTCACAGAAAGATTATATTCCACCAAAACAAAACCTAGAAAGGTACTCCTTTGGAAGAGTCCAGAATCTTGGTGTTAGTCTAGCAATTGACTCTGTGATTAAGACGTTGTTTCCAGCTAACAAGACCTCAGATCTATGTACTTTTTTTCCCCAGAGAATTCCAACATATCCTTCCCTCCTCCTTCACAGTTTCCCTTCTAATTAACATACATTGGTTTAGCACATTTGTTATAATTAAGCAAAAAGATACATTATCATTAACTAAAATCTATAGTTCATATTAGGATTCATTCTTAGTGTAGTATTTCTATGGGTTTTGACAAAAATATGTCATTTATCCACCGTTACAATAGCATACAAAAAATTATCTGTGCTTCATACATTCACTCATCCATTTCTCCCTCCCTCTTCTAAATCTCTGACAAGCATTGTTCTTGTTACTATCTCTATAGTTTTCCTTTTCCAGAATGTCAGATGGTTGAAATCTTATAGTATGCAGTCTTTCAGACTGGTTTCTTTCCCTATACAAATATATATTTAAGCCTCTTCTGTGTCTTTTCATGGCTTGATAACTCATATCTTTTAATCACTGGATAATATTCTCTTACATAGCTGTACCACATTTTGTTTATCTGTTCAGCTTTAGAAGGACCTCATGGTTGCTTGCAGATATAAGCACTTTTAAATAAAGTTATCTTTCTGCCATCCCTTCTCTGAAGTTTAATTGCCATTTCAAGTAGGTAGCTGACAACTGCATTATACTGAGTTATAGATGATCTAGCTTTAGTCTCTCCCACTCGAGAGTGCTTGTATTTCCTCAGCCTTTCTGTTTTTCTAGTACCTCTTGTATGAAACATCAGCTAGATACATTTAAATCTCTGCTTGCTCCACAGGTCTCTCCCCTACATCCTGACACTACAATCTATGCTCAAAATGGGAGTCAATCTGCTCTCAAAAGTATTCCTGGAAAGAAACATGAGAACTCCTAATCTTATATTTGGTTTTGTAAGTTTAGATGCATTTATCTATACTCACTGAAACCATAAAGATAAAGCTTACACTTGGAGAATTTCAATCAACTGTGTAGGGTTTGGACCTCCCCCCAACAAAAAAAAAGAAAAGTTGCTGGGAGGGGAAATAGAAAAGAAAAAAAAAAAGGAAAAAACAGTATAAACTAAATATCTTCATAGATCTTAAATAAAAGGAGTTTGGGGCTTATAGACCTTGAAAGAAAGTAGGCTTGATGATATTATTTATCATTCAGTATTACCATATGACAGTCACATAGTTTAGCATAAGACAAATTATTTAACACATGATGGTCTATAACTTCAACAGAAATCTCTGCTTGCTCCACAGGTCAAACATAGATTGTTTGACCTGAATGTACCATTCAAACATAGATTGACCTGAATGTACTATTCAAATATAGATTGTAGTGTCAGAATGCTGGGGAGTGATCTGTGGAGCAAGCAGGGATTTTTGTTGAAGTTATAGACCATTCATACATTCTGAGACTACAATCTATGTTTAAATGAGAGATGAACTATATAAAAGGCTGACACTACAATCTATGTTTGAATGACAGATGAACTATATAAAAGACTGAGTACTGAATAATTGATGTCTGAACCAGGATGTTGGAGAAGACTCTTCAGAGACCCTTCGACAGCAAGGCAAGCAAACCAGTCAGTCCTAAAGGAAATCAACTCTGAATATTCGTTGGAAGGACTGATGTTGAACCTGAACCTCAAATATTTTGGCCACCTGATGCGAAGAGCTGACTCACTGGAAAAGACCCTGATGCTGAGAAAGATTGAAGGCAGGAGCAGAAGGGGACGACAGATGATGAGATGGTTGAATGACATCACCAACTCAATGGACATGATTTTGAGCAAATTCCAGGAGATAGTGAAGGAAAGGGAAGCCTGGCATGCTGCAGTCCATGGGGTGGCAAAGAGTCAGATATGAATGAGCAACTGAACCATGACAATATTGTTCTGAATGTTTATCTTGTAAAATAATTTATTGTTATTCTGTAATAATTTTCAATAAGTAGTGTGATTTTATGTATTAATGGTAATATCTTGATATCTTAAAATTAGCACACTATTGTAACTTAAGTTTTTGTGTATTCCTAACCTCTATGTTGAAATGTATTACACCTTGATGTCAGATAATTCACTCAATAAATATTGATGACATTTATTTTTTAGGTCCTACATTGAAAATATGTGAAACAAGTAATTGTGGCCTATATTTACAAATCAAAAATTTATAAATATCAGGCAATCAGAAAAATATTAATCAGTTCGTATCTTACTACTTTCTTAAAATATGACTTAGTAATAAGTAAATACAGAAAAGACCTATGAAGTTGAAGAAAAGGGTAAAATAGGCAGAATATGCAATGCCCCTCCCCACAAACCTGGCGTGCTGCAGTCCATGGGGGTCACAAAGAGAGTCAGACATGACTGAGCCACTGAATAGCAACACACTCTCCCCAACCAAAGATGTCAAAAAATGCTAATTCCTTGAACCTATGAACATGTTGCCTTATATGTCAAGAGGGACTTTACAGAAATGATTAAATTTGGGTCCTTATAAAAAAGAGAGCATTACAGATTATTCAAGTAGGTCCAGTGTAGTCACAAGAGTTCTTATAACTGGGATGTCAGAGGATCAGATTTTTAGAAAAGGAGATGTGAGGATGAATCAGAGGTCAGAGTGATGTTGTCATGAGCCAAGGAATTTAAATGTTTTAGAAGCTGGGAAAGGTAAGGAAAGCATTTTCCACTAAAGCTTCCAGGAGAATTTAGCTCTGTAGCCATCTTTAAGACTTATTTCAGATCTAACTGCCAAATTGTAAGATAATACATTAATATTTATAGGTATGCCTCATTTTATACTCTTTCGATTAATCACAGTTTGCAGATAAGTGTGGGGATTTTGTTTGTTTGTGTGTTTTACAAATTGAAGGTTTGTGGCAACTGTTCATTGAGCAAATCTATCAGCACAATTTCTCCAATAGCATTTGCCCATTTCAACCTCTGTGTCACATTGAAGTAATTCTTAACAATATTTCAAACCTCCACCAGAAGAAAGATTGAAACCACTGAAGGCTCAGATGATAGTTAGCATTACTTAACAACTAAGTATTTTTTACTTTTATTTTTTAAATTGGGTTTCCCTGGTGGTTCAGTGATAGAGAATTTGTCTGCCAATGCGAGAGACATATATTCAGTCCCTTGGTGGGGAAGATCCTCTTGGAGAAAGAAATGGCAACTCACTCCAGCATTCTTACCTGAGAAATCCCATAGACAGAGGAGCCTGGTGGGCTCTCTTATAATTACATGTTGAAAAAATACAAATTGTAAAATCCTGCACATTTTTATTCAAAATATTCTCTTAAATGTGTCCCAGGCTCCTGCAATATGCTACCCAGATCAGATCTTTCAATATCCCAAACAGATTATTGTGCTACCTAATGTTGGTTGGATTTTTATAACTTGTTGCTTTTTCTCCATTTACGTTTTTTTCGGAGAAGGCAATGGCACCCCACTCCAGCACTCTTGCCTGGAAGATCCCATGGACAGAGGAGCCTGGTAGGCTGCAGTCCATGGGGTCGCTAAGAGTCGGGCACGACTGAGCGACTTCACTTTCAATTTTCACTTTCATGCATTGGAGAAGGAAATGGCAACCCACTCCAGTATTGCCTGGAGAATCCGAGAGACAGAGGAGCCTAGTGGGCTGCCATCTATGGGGTCGCACAAAGTCGGACACGGCTGAAGCGACTTACCAGCAGTAGCATTTATGTTTTTGAAATTTCCAACAACTGGCCTTCCTGGTTGGATCTGAGTTTTCATAACACAGCTATCCCATCCCATCTTCTTCCTCTTTAATGCCACCTTTTAACAGACTCAACACTTTCAGGCTTCCAGCCCAATGAATATTATCTCCACCTTTCATTCTGGTCACGAAAGAGTCAGACATGGCTTAGTGACAAAATAACTTTTAATTAAGGTATATATATATAAGACTTAATACTATTGCACATTCAATAGACTACAGTACAATGTAAATATAACTTCCATATGCACTGGGAAATCAACAAATTCCTTCAACTTACTTTATTGCAATATTCTGGAACTGGACCTGCAATATCTCTATAAGGTATGCTTGTGTGATGTTTTAAGTCACTAAACTTTTGGTAATTTGTTACAGCAGCAACAGGAAACTAATACAAAAAAAAAAAAATCAGCCCGTTATTTGCTTGTTTCTTCTCAAAGCTATTGTATGCTCTATATTCTATCTTCAGTTCTTTTTCCTCCAGCTTCTGGGGAATGTAGCTAAATGAAGAATGGATGGGTGACTAGAGGATGTGCAGCAGGGAGAATCTCAAGTACTGTCTTCTTTGATTCAGAATTCTTTCTGAGCTGTGCCCTCATATGATGCCAGCTTCTGCTTGATAGATCTCCCTTATTTATCTAAAACCAATAGAAAATTGCTCATACATTCCACAGATATTAATATTTTGAGAACAGATATTTAAATACATTTCTGGATTTCTTTTAGTACTAGTTTGCTAGCTCTCTTATAATTACATGTTGAAAAAAAAAATTGTGAAATCCTGCACATTTTTGTTCAAAATATTCTCTCAAATTTGTCCCAGGCTCCTGCAATATGCTACCCAGATCCGATCTTTTAATATCCCAAACTTAGATTATTGTGCTACCTAATGATTTTTATAACTTGTTACTTTTTTACCATTTATGTTTTTAATTTGAAATTTCCAGCAACTGGCCTTCCTGGTTGGATCTGAGCTTTCATAATACAGCTATCCCATGCCATCTTCTTCCCCTTTAATGCCCCCTTTTAACAGACTCGACACTTTCAGGCTTCCAGTCCAATGACTATTATCTCCACCTTTCATTCTGGGTGCTTCATCAAGGCAATTAGTCTTAAAAGCTATGACACATGCAGTTTTTTGAAAGATATATTTTATATAGTATATGCTGTTAATAAAAGTATAGAGCAACACACCCTTTCACATTAGAAAATTAAGATAAAGTAATGAAATATTTACTGATACTTTCATAGACAATTTTAAATTAGAAATTTAATAGACATTTTAATAGAAATAATTAAGAACAATAAAAATAAGGCAGTAAGTCTGCCGATGTCAGAGTTGTTCAAGTTCTACCTTTTCCAAGACAACTTTCTTGACCTGCTTCTTTATAATAATTTTTTTTTAATTCTTTAGAGTTAATTTTTGAGTGAACTTTAATTTTATTTTTTTCATAAATTCTTAAAAATAGATTTTTCACCCACCATATGAAATAAGGTATACAAAAAACACAGGCAATATTATTTTATTTTTCTACTCACAAATGACTATTACTTTCCCAAATACAACTTAACAATTCTATAATATCTTCCTAATATGGACGAATGCATTACTCACAGACTACATATATCATCGATGCCCTATCTACTTCTTCTCAAAGTGAACTGAAATTTCACAGTAATAAGCATTTATGATTTTTTTCCTGAATAAGCTTATATGAATACACTACTTGCAGGCAAAAAGAAAAGTAGCAGTAAGCTGTACTGAATTTGAGTACAATTTGAAAAAAAAAAAAAACACTTAAACAAACAGTAGTGCACAATTTGCATAGTGCTTTTGGAAAAGCCGCAAGATGTCCAAGTATGATTGAGATTGGTCACTAAATCCAAAATTACATCAACTCCAAGACTTATGGTTACTTTCATCAGAAAGGTGAAAGTTGCCTGCTCAGTCAGATTACTTTCAGCAATATGCCAGAGCTTGTTGGCCATATGTTTCAAGTTGTAAGATGTCCTGTTAGAGTTATGGATGCAGTTTAGCAGTCAGGAAAATGACAGATTTCTCTTCCTTGAAGACATTAACTTTATTCCACTTTGTTCTAACACTGTGTGTAGACAATGAGAATGATATAGTAGTCCCCTGTTTTCTCAATGAGTATAATTCAAGATGAACCTACTGATACATTCTCATATGGCTTCTGTCTGACCTTTAAATTTCAGGTTACTCTCAGCCTTGTCTTCTATCAGTGTTGTCTCACTTATGCTCTTCCGTGATTCATTTCTTACTCATTTAATAATAATGATATGTTATTTATTCAGTAATAAGCATTGTTTATTCTTACTGCAGCTGAAGAAAAGTATTAATCTTTTCATCTAGTGATTCAAAATTTACTGCACAGGCAACTATTAAGTGTAAACTTCTGTAGAAAATTAAAAAATACAATTAGTAACCATTGTTATATGGAACATTTCACACTGATAATTAAAATTTTTAAATATACAGATATTTTAATACTATAACTTGTTTTTATATATGAATCATTTATGAAAACATTTTCTTTCAAAATCCCCTAAATGCTAGAATTTTTTGTTTAATCCAAATGTACCTGATCCTTTAGTTTACATTTTAGATCTTTCTAACAATCCTTCCTCAAACAGATACACACTTATTTCTTGACCTCAGGATCAACCCCAGGATCACCTTAGCCTTTCTATTTTACTTAAGCAACTTTCCTTGCACTTTCCTAAAAATTTTGCTTCTTTAGTGCATATCAATTAACACATAATTTTTTGTTGATTTTCACGTTTAATACAAAGTTGCACTCATTTTCCCCTCCATTTTAAAGAGGTATAATTGACAAATAAAATTATATATTTAATGTGTACAACTTGATTTTTTGAGAGATATATATGTACACACATATATGCATATGTGTGTGTGTATATATATATATATACATTCTATTTCCTTTTCTTAAATCATTTCATTATATCTGGACATATTTGTTTCACTCATTTAAAATCATGAACGGCTGGAGAGCACAACAATGCACTGATTTCTCCTCAGAGTTTTGGGTTTTATCAAACAATTAATGGTGTTTAATTATGATGAAAAACTGCTTTGGAAAGAATATTGAGTCATTATGGTGTTTCATTTATTCAATGAACACTGAGCACCTGCTCTGTATCAGATATATTAGAGACATGGTACATGCGGTAGAGAAAACACCCTGCCCTCACAGAGCCTATACTAACACTTGAAGAATACAGACAATGATCAATGAATCACACAGAATCATGATGTAAGTAGAGTTCAGATAGTAATATATACTTGAAGAATAAAAAGCAAGTCATTATGATAAAAAGTGAATGGGACTGGAAGACTACATTGGTCTGAGGATGAAGGGAGGCCTCCCTGAGAAGATGACATCTAAGCTGATGCTTAAAGAACATGGCAGCTATGCAGAGCTTTTGCAGATTAGCATCCTGGTAGCAGAAAAGCTAACATAAAGAACCTAACACTCTCTGCTCAAACTTGAAAAAAAATAGGTACACGTATATACATATATATATAACTCAATCACTTTGCTGTACACTTGAAACAGACACATTGTTAATCAACTATACTCCAATATGAAATTCCAAAAAAGAATCTAAGGAAGAATTAACAATGGCTTTGAAACAGCAACCAGATACAAAATCAATATACAAAAATCAATTATGTTTCTAGAAACTAATGGCCAGTGAGTGAGCAAAAGTTGCTCAGTTGTGTCCAGCTCTCTGTAACCCAACTCCATGGACTGTAGCCCACCAGGAACTTCTGTCCATGAAATTCTTCAGGCAAGAATGCTGGAGTGGATAGCTATTCCCTTCTCCAGGGAATTTTCCCCACCTGGGGACTGAACTCAGGTCTCCTGTACTGCATGTGGATTTTTTACCATTTGAGCCCCCAAAGAAGTTAATAACAAACTATCGGAAAGAGAAATTAAGAAAACAATCCCATTTATAAGTACACCAAAACAATAAAAACCTAGAAATAAATTTAACCAAGGGGGTGAAAGACCTGTAAACTAAAAGCTGGAAGATATTGGAAAAGAAATTGAAGAGCACACAAATATATGGAAAGGTATCTCATGTTTATCAATTGGATACTTAATATTTAAATGCCTATAGTACCCAAATATATATATATATATGTATACACACACACACACACACACACACACACACACACACATGTTCAGTGAAATTTCTGTCAAAATCCCAATGATTTTTCCAAAGAAATAGAAAAATCAGAATCAACTCTAAAATCTGTATAGAACCACAAAAGACTTCAAATAAAGCAATCTTGAGAAAGAAGAACAAAGCTGGAAATATTATGCTTCTTGATTACAAAATATATTACAGAACTACAGTAAACAAAAGAGTAAGTTATATGCATAAAAATAGGTGCCTAGATTAACAGCACACAATAGAAAGCCCAGAAATAAACTCACACATATATGGTTAATTAATGTATGACAAAGAGCAGAGACTATACAGTGGGAAAAGGGTAATTTCTTCAAGAAATGGTGTTTGGAAAACCGGACAGCCATATGCAAAATAATGAAACTGGACCACTATCTTATATTACATAAAAAAATAATTCTAAATGGATTGAGATTTGATTATAAGACTTGAAACCATAACACTCTTAGAAGAAAACATAAGCATTAAGCTCTTTGATATTAGTCTTGATATTTTGTGGATTTTAAATGAAAAGCAAAAGGAATAGAATCAAAAATAAATAAATGGTATTACATCAACCTAAAAAGCTTCTGAACAAAAGAGAAAACCATCCTGCAAAGACAAACTACTGAATGGGAGAAAATATTTGCAAATCGTACATCTGATAAAGGGTTAATATCTAGAAAACATAAATAATTTATTCTACTCAGTACCAAGGGGGCTTCCCTAGTGGCTCAGTTGGTAAAGAATCTGCCTGCAATGCAGGAGACTCAGGCTCAATACCTGAGTCAGGAAGAACCCCTGGAGAAGGGAATGGCAACCCACTCCAGTATTCTTGCCTGGAGAATTCCATGTACAGAGGAGCCAGGTGGGATACTGTCCAGGGGATCACAAAGAGTCAGACACAATGGACAAGACTGAGCAACTAACACCACACTCAATCCCAAGAAACAATTGACTAAAATATGGGCGGCTGCTGCTGCTGCTAAGTCGCTTTAGTCGCGTCGGACTCTGTACGACCCCATAGACAGCAGCCCACCAAGCTCCCCCGCCCCTGGGATTCTCCAGGCAAGAATACTGGAGTGGGTTGCCATTTCCTTCTCCAATGCATGAAAGTGAAAAGTAAAAGTGAAGCCACTCCTAGCAACCCCGTGGATCGCAGCCCACCAAGCTCCTCCATCCATGGGATTTTCCAGGCAAGAGTTCTGGAGTGTGATGCCATCACCTTCTCTGAAAATAAGGGCAAAGGATCCAAATATGGCAGGGGATCTAAATATAACTTTTTCCAAAAAGAAATACAGCTGGTTAACAGGCGCATGCATAGGTGCTTGACATTGCCAAGCATCAAAACCACAATGGGATATAGCATTACACCTAGTAGGCTCGCTATTATCAAAAAGAAAAAAAAAAGTTGTCAAAGATGTAGAGAAAAGGGAACCCTTTTGCACTGTTAGTAGGAAGATAAATTGGTATACCTATTATGGAAAACCATTTGGCAGTTCTCAAAAATTTAAAAATAGAACTACCATATTATCTAGCAATACCACTTCCCCATATTTATCTGAAGAAAATGAAAACATTCTCTCAAAAAAAATATTTAAACAATGGAATATTATTCAGCCATAGAAAGATGGAAAATTTGCTATTTTTGACAACCTGGATAAAACTTGAAGGTATTATGCTAAGTAAAATAAGTCAGAAGGAGAAGGGCAAATAATGCATAATCTCACTTAAATGTGGAATTTTTTAAATAAAAATTGGTGACATGATTTGGTTGGTTTTTCAAAAAGATCATCTGGAGAATGAAAAATATGCTAGCAAGGTTTAAACAAGAACATCAATGAGGAGGTCATTGCAGTAATCAAAACGTTCTACAATAGAGAGTGAAAAAAAAAATGGAGAGGGAGGAATTATATTTCACAGCAGCACTTTCCCAAACTGTTTAAAACTTCAGTACTTGACTATAGTACTCTCCACCTTGGAAGGGTTTCATACTACTAATTCCTCCAAATTCCAAATGAATTTTTTTGTTAGTTTATATATCTATTGTTGTTGTTTTTGTTTTCAGTAAAACAAAGAGTGGAGTTCTAACATATATTACTTCAGTTCAGTTCAGTCATTCAGTCATGTCCGACTCTGCAATCCCATGAACAGCAGCACACCAGGCCTCCCTGTCCATCACCAACTCTTGGAATTCACCCAAACCCATGTCCATCAAGTCGCTGATGCCATCCAACCATCCCATCCTCTGTTGTGCCCTTCTCCTTCTGCCCTCAAACTTTCCCAGCATCAGGGTCTTTTCCAGGAAGTCAGCTCTATGCATCAGCTGGCCAAAGGATTGGAGTTTCAGCTTCAACATCAGTCCTTCCAATGAACACTCAGAACTGATCTCCTTCAGGATGGACTGGTTGGATCTCCTTACAGTCCAAGGGACTCTGAAGAGTCTTCTCCAGCACCACAGTTCAAAAGCATCAATTCTTCAGCGCTCAGCTTTCTTTATAGCCCAACTCTTACATCCATACATGACCACTGGAAAAACCATAGCCTTGACTAGACAGACCTTTGTTGGCAAAGTAATGTCTCTGCTTTTTAATATACTGTCTATGTTGGTCATAATTTTCCTTTCAAGGAGGAAGCGTCTTTTAGTTTCATGGCTGCAATCGCCATCTGCAGTGATTTTGGAGCCTAGAAAAATAAAGTCAGCAACTGTTTCCATGATCGTATTTTTCTGAATGTTGAGCTTTAAGCCAACTTTTTCACTCTCCTCTTTCACTTTCCTCAAGAGGCTCTTTAGTTCTTCTTCACTTTTTGCCTTAAGGGTGGTGTCATCTGCATATCCGAGGTTATTGATATTTCTTCCTGAAATCTTGATTCCATTTTGTGCTTCCTCCAGCCCAGCATTTCTCATGATGTACTCTGCATATAAGTTAAATAAGTAGAGTGACATTATACAGCTTTGACATACTCCTTTTCCTATTTGGAACCAGTCTGTTTTTATTATATTATAATATAATGTATATTATTATATATAGTCTGATATATATTACTTGCATGCATTTAAATCTGCAATATCCTGCTTTCCTTTGATGCAAGTATCTTCCTTTTCTATTGCACTACATAGAATCAGTTAAATGATAGAAAATCATAGTTAAAGTGCAATTGGAAAGAAATATCCTACTCATTCTCTGCCTCCAAGTATGAAATTCCTACCGTATCTATCCATATTTTTAGAGCTATGGTCAAGACTATATTTTGTCTATTTTTACCTATTCACTCATGCATTTTATAGACAAACTGTCAGAGTCCTGACTCTGCCTATTAAGCTGATGTATTTATTTATTAAAGGGTCTTTTATATAGGAATTAGTTTCTTGGAAATTTGTGTTCTTGAAAAGAAATGGGTTTGTACAAAAAATGAGGAAAACTGTTTTTTGTTTTTTGATCCAGTACTCAAGCTGTAGATTGGTTTAATGTGGTAACATCATTATGCCTTCAACATACCATATTATTAATTTATGGCTTTGAGAAAAGGAAAGTGATTCATTCATATATAAACAAATATAATGCCATGCATAAACCTGAAGTTCTTTAAAAAATTTTTTCTCAATTAACAATGTAAGTTTCCTATGAGGTCAGTTTTTTCATTACATTTATCTTTTTAAGGCAGATTATATAATCATGAATTCAATCTTGAAACTAGTATGAGGTTTTCAATTTTAATTTAAATCTAATCTCTTCTGACAAGAGTGGGCAAAGAGGCAAGCTTTGTATAATGCATTAAAGCCACGACTCAACTCCCCAACATTTACAGTGATGACTAAAACAGGGTAAGTTTCACATTCTTGTTAGAGGAGGGAAACTGAGTAGAGTGGTATATTTGGGAAACCAAACTAAGAGGAAGGGCCTTTGTAGTAAAAGAAAACGTGACTGGATTTCATTACAAAGCTATAATAAGGGCCAGGAGTCTAGGTGAAAGTCAGTTCTATGGAGCAGTAATAAGTTCTAGTGCAAAATCCATGGTCTCCTCCCTACTACTTCAATAAAGAATTCATTGCAGTTAAAATTCAAGCAAGAATGAAGGATATTCAACCATCTCTGAGACCCATCATCACCCTATTTTACCTGACAAATACTCAGAACCCAAATCCTCCCATACAGCCCACCTAGAACACTAATGCATGGAGAGAAGAAATATTCTCTGTTCTTAAGTTCAGTAGTCACAAGCAGATCTGAAGGAAAGACAGACAGCAGTAACTACACAGAAATACTTTCTATTGTGGTATGCATGTCAAGTTCACAACTAAGAGATCTGTTCATTCACCATGGTTAATATTGTATGATAACTTTTGAAAGAAAATTATAAGAAAGAAGATAAGTTACTGGAATAGAATAGTTTCATTGATATACTTTCTCTAGAAAGAATTTTGAAAATATGGCTGTGATTCGATTCAGCTTTTAATTCATATTCCTGAAGTAAGGAAAGGAGAAACACAAGCTTCAACAAATTTTCTTTTCCTTTGTTTGGTGTTGGTGGGAAAGGACCATTATAAACTACTTCAAATTAGTTGGTTCCACAGTGGTGACTAAAGGTGCTCATGTTTTGTAGCAAAAAATAATAATAATTAAGTTCATAAAACTGTAAAACCAGTACTTCAGTTCAGTTCAGTTCAGTCACTCAGTTGTGTCTGACTCTTTGCGACCCCATGAATCGCAGCACGCCAGGCCTCCCTGTCCATCACCAACTCCCGGAGTTCACTCAGACTCATGTCCATTGAGTCAGTGATGCCATCCAGCCATTTCGTCCTCTGTCGTCCCCTTCTCCTCCTGCCCCCAATCCCTCCCAGCATCAGAGTCTTTTCCAATGAGTCAACTCTTCACATGATGTGGCCAAAGTACTGGAGCTTCAGCTTTAGCATCATTCCTTCCAAAGAAATCCCAGGGCTGATCTCCTTCAGAATGGACTGGTTGGATCTCCTTGCAATCCAAGGGACTCTCAAGAGTCTTCTCCAACACCACAGTTCAAAAGCATCAATTCTTCAGCGCTCAGCCTTCTTCTCAGTCCAACTCTCACAACCATACATGAATACTGGAAAAACCATAGCCTTGACTAGACAGAGCAGTACTTACTCATGGAAAAATGTGGTAGCATAAAATGTTAAGTAAACATTATCTTTCTTTCCTATTCCCTTCATGAGACTCTAGTCAAATAACCCAAATAGTAGTCATTAATAACACTTTGAAGTGTTTGTCAAAATTTGCCATGTATATACAACATATATAATGATATTGTTTCCACTTAAAGACTGAAATTTAAAGCAATATTAAACTTTTTTTTGAAAATAACATTTAGAAACATAAATGCTTCTACACTTCTATTATCTATTAAAATAAATTAGTAAATAAAAGGCTGCATTTACTTATGGCTCTATCAAAAATCAATATTAGAAAGTCACAAATTTAGCTGGAATATAGTCTTTTCAATATTTCAGACTGCCCATAAGGCTTTTTAGTTAGTAATTAAGTTGAGGGAAAATAAATTTCAACTTTTGGCTCAAAAAATATCAAAGAAGAAAAAGTAAAAATCTAACTCCTCACCCAAAATAAAGTGTATATATTGGTAAATGTGGAAATAGGTAGCAACAAGGAATTTTTAAGAGGAATACTATTTTCACTGGAGCTGAAAAATAGTTAAATAGAGATACTGACTAAGTGAAGTGAGGAAAAGCTAATGACTCCATTGGTTAGATTTTCTTAGTCCATCAGTTACTCTCAAGAAATCTAAGTGTTTTGACAGGAGCATAAAGCCAGCATCTTGCAGCTGGAACACAGTCACAGGAGCAAAATTTACACACAGAAGTTTTGGCTCACCATCAAGAAAACTTTTATCCAAATAAATTTTTTTAAAAAATTTAAGTTTTGGAAAGGACAATAGAATTCCCAAAAGAGATAGAGTATACTCCCCTATATCGAGACATTCCATACCTTACAAAAGAATTTAACTTCCTTGCTTTTCAGAAACACCAGTATTGGTAATTCTCCAATATCTCTGTGTAATGCATCCCATAGCCTCACATCCTTATGTTTAGAATCATATGGCTTTCTGGAAGTCTAATTGCAATGTATTTCAGCTATAATTCAGCCAATTCATCTTCTGTTGTTAATGCAAGAGAACTGAACACAACCTCTCAGTTCGTTTAGTCTAAGCCTATTATTAGCATATGTCAGTCTGCAATGTTCCTTGGAGAAATATTTTTCCACTTTGCCATAATGCACCTAAAACTTTTAGCCATAGCTTTGTAAAAGCATCAGCATTATTTGCATAACTGTACACAGCTGGATGACAACATGGTTTTGATCACTGCTCTAGTATCCAGTGACATGGCAGGAAGCCAGAAAGAGCACATAAAATGAGAGATCTCATCCCTGCCTAAGATTATTTACTCTGTGGTGAGGAAGAGGTAAAAGCCATTTTGAAATGTGTGCTGCAGCTTCACAAGAAATAGGCTTGAAATAAAAGAGCTGAAGAGCTTTCATTATGAATGATATCTGGATCTCTTGGTCCCAAAACAAAAACTCTACACAAAACTCTTAAAGAGCAGCCAAACAAATCCCAGGAGTAAAAAGGCACAGTGGGATAAATGTATGCTCTGCTAAAGGAAATACATTGAAAAATGAAGCTGTAAGTGGGATAGAGGTGAGGAGAAAACATAAAGTATTCACGGGTTGATTTCAGGGAATTCAAAGAAATAAACTTTTATGTGAAGTTGTAAATGAGCCATATGAAAGACCAGGGAAATGGAGAAAATGATCAAAGACCAAAGGGGGAAAAATACATAGGATATTAACCTTGCAGAAACAGCCTGTTTTATTTAAAGAACACATGATAATGATCCAGAAAGTAAAGGCAGAAAATAAAATGGGGAAAGCAAAGGACACTGAGATAGAGGATAAAAGATTTTACAGATAAATAAAGCAACAATAAGTTTACAAGAGTCACTGTTACCTCTTGAGTGATCAAAAGGCGACTAGGTTATGAAACAAGCAGATAGGATGGGGTGTGTCATCCTCTCTTCTTCCATTAGAAAGCAGAAGGAAGTGTGCTGAAAACAGACTCTTTTATTCCAAAGTTAGAGACACTGAAAAGAAAAGTGAAAATTAAGAATATCTAAAAAATACGTTTAAAAAGAATTTGTAAGCCGGCTAAAACTAGAAATTTGAAGAAAACACTAATAATGGAGGAAGAAATAAACATTTGCATGTGCTAGCTAATACAGGAAAATAAAATGTACAGTTAAAGTACATGTTATATAGATTAGTGATTCTTTTCTTGCTGGTAAATATAGTAATATTTAGGTACAGTATGAGATGGTTTGTTAGTCGAACAAAATTTCCTTTCTATTTAAAATAAATGGAAATGAAAAACAATCGATGATGTTATGTGTCAGCCTGGATGGGAGGGGGTTTGAGGGAGAATGGATTCATGTACATGTACGCTGAATCCCTTCACTGTTCACCTGAAAGTATCTAAACATTGCTAATTGGCTATACCCCTATACAAAGTGGTTTTGGTGTTAAGAAAAAAGAAAAGAAAAGAAAAAGAGTTGATGAAAACATGTAGTATAGATACATCATTTTTTGGTTTTTGGTTTTTTGGTTGCCTCATAATATAATTTTACTTCAAGTTTGATACAGCTCTAACTTCTTGCACCTATAGCAATGGTACAATCTTGTAACAATGTTGGAAAACTAAATTGTCAATGTAAATCTGGCAGATATATCACAGAGTCATGCTTATGAAATATCTTTAACTGCTTGCTGAACATTATTATTATTATACCAAATTATTCAGAAAATTTCTTTGAAATATCTGAATATTTTCTATTCCTTAAAATTTCTCTTTAAATTCACTACAAATAAAAAAAAACGGTTGTCAGTACTATATATCAACCTGGCAAGGTACATAAAAACATATTTACTTTTATACACTGTGCTTCATTTCTGTTAAATGCACTCAGATGACCAGAAAGCTGTTAGGTGGTTAAATCTGAATAGCACTAGCAAAAGTCAGAATACTTAGGTTATATGCATGCTCTCTAGTCCATATCTCCAGATCCCATATCTCTCCATATGGCATCACATTTTCCTTCTCATTTTAGAGGAACTGTCTACATTAAATCCAGCATGGTATACAACTCTTACTCAATCCAGGTCATTGAACCCAGACAAGTAAGGTTGTTTCTATGATTCTTTATTTACCAGAAGCCAGAAAATAAAAAAGAAATTTAGATGTTTTAAAGTTCTCACCACTATTTCAGATAAAAAATAATGACATACTATATATGATTACAGGGCTTCCCTGGTAGCTCAGATGGTGAAGCGTCTGCCTGCAATGCAGGAGACCTGGATCCCCAGGTTGTGAAGATCCTAAGAGAAGCAAACAGTAACCTTCTTTTAATGATTATGTCATATAAATTGAAGAAAATTTACATGATCTTCTGACATTTTAAATGTAGAATATCAGTAGCATTTTATTCACAATAGAATGAGAATACTGCAGGTATATACCAGAGTTAACAGAAAACTTGGAAAAAGAGCTTCAAAGTATTCATCAGAGAATCACCTAAAATATCTGTAGAACATTATCTGAAGGAGTGGCTTTACTTCAGTGGTAAATTTCACAAGTATTAGGAAAAATGCCTTTCCTAATGGCATCATAACCATAGTGGCAGCATAACCATAGTGGAAATGTACATGGTTTCAGGACATCAGTCTTTTCATCTCTTGGCCATGAAGAATTTCACTACCACTCAAGAGTGTTAAACTTGAAGAGAAAACCACTGTTGACCACTCATTTTTCATTTTCTATCAGCAAGTACTGTATTAAAGTAATATGATTTAAATAATCTACACAGCAGCAGTGTTGATTTTAAATTGATTCAACTTTATAATGCATACATTACCATCAAAGCAAATATTCCAGAATGGGTATGTTAATATAATGCAATACTCTGGTTATATAATTAACAGTATAAACAATTTACCCTGCAATGTCTTGTCATGCAGCTAGTACTGGGTTGGCCAAAAATCTTGTTGATGCTTTTCTGTAAGATGTTATGGAAAATCCCCAACAAACTTTAGGATCAAAACCAATAGATTGTGAAGAAATAAACTGATCATTCTCTGCAATGGACAATAAGTATCTGATTTCTGCCAAATGTACCCTTAATTACTGTGACCAAATGACACATAGCCCCAATTCTTTAGTTACCTTTATTTGTCTATTAGTTTACTATTGGAAATATAAATGGTTGAGAAGCTATATCTCTTGCAGTGAATGGTGTCGTTCAGATATCTCTGGTTTTACTTTGTCTTTCATTCAACCAGTTTAACTCTAGCTTGTAAATCATGTATCAGAAATAAATTGGGTTGTAGGATATCCTATTCTCAAGTTTTTTCCTACATAAAATCAATTTAATAAGATGTGATGTAAGTTTGCCTTGTAAATTACTTAATATTCAGGGAAATGAATAAAAAACAAAAATTCCTACTAAAACTAGATTTTTAGCCATAAGCAAAATGTTTAATATCCTAGTGAGGTGGAAAACATAATCCCGTCTTTTATTGTGTCATTGAAAATTAATCATAACAGACATAATACTATTAGCCAAGGAAAAGAGGCAACGAGTCAGTTAGTTCAGTTGCTCAGTTGTGTCCGACGCTGCGACTCCATGAACTGCAGCATGCCAGGCCTCCCTGCACATCACCAACTCCCAGAGTTTACCCAAGCTCGTGTCAATTGAGTCAGTGATACCATCCAACCGTCTCATCCTCTGTCATCCCCTTCTCCTTCTGCCTTCAGTCTTCCCCAGCATCAGGGTCTTTTCAAATGAGTCAGCTCTTCCCATCAGGTGGCCAAAGTATTGGAGTTTCAGCTTCAACATCAGTTCTTCCAGTGAACACTCAGGACTGATCTCCTTTAGAATGAACTGGTTGGATCCCCTTGCAGTCCAAGGGACTCTCAAGAGTCTTTTCCAACACCACAGTTCAAAAGCATCAATTCTTCAGTGCTCAGCTTTCTTTATAGTCCAACTCTCACATCCATACATGACCACAGGAAAAACAATAACCTTGACTAGAAAGACCTTTGTTGGCAAAGTAATGTCTCTGCTTTCTAATCTGCTGTCTAGGTTAGTCATAAATTTCCTGCCAAGGAGCAAGTGTCTTTTAATTTCATGGCTGCAATCACCATCTGTAGTGATTTTGGAGCTCAGGAAAATAAAGTCTGACACTGTTTCCCCTGTTTCCCCATCTATTTGCCATGAAGTGATGGGACTGGATGCCAAGAATTTAGTTTTCTGAATGTTGAGCTTTAAGCCAACTTTTTCACTCTCCTCTTTCACTTTCCTCAAGAGGCTCTTTAGTTCTTCTTCACTTTTTGCCATAAGGGTGGTGTCATCTGCATATCTGAGGTTATTGAATTTTCTCCCTGAAATCTTGATTCCAGTGTGTGCTTCCTCCAGCCCAGCGTTTCTCATGACGTACTCTGCATGTAAGTTAAATAAGCAGATTGACAATATACAACCATGATGTACTTACTCCTTTTCCTATTTGGAAGCAGCCTGTTGTTCTATGTTCAGTTCTAACTGCTGCCTCCTGACCTGCATACAGATTTCTCAAGAGGCAAGTCAGGTGGTCTGATATTCCCATCTCTTGAAGAATTTTCCACAGTTTATTGTGATTCACACAGTCAAAGGCTTTGGCATAGACAGTAAAGCAGAAATAGATGTTTGTTCTGGAACTCTGTTGATTTTTTTATGATCCAGCAGATGTTGGCAATTTGATATCTGGTTCCTCTGACTTTTCTAAGTCCAGCTTGAACATCTGGAGGTTCATGGTTCACATATTGTTGAAGTATGACTTGGAGAATTTTGAGCATTGCTTTGCTAGCGTGTGAGATGACTGCAATTGTCCAGTAGTTTGAGCATTCTTTGATGTTGCCTTTCTTACGGGTTGTAATGAAAATTGACATTTTCCAGTCCTGTGGCCAAAGCTGACTTTTCCAAATTTCCTAACATATTGAATGCAACACTTTCACAGCATCATCTTTCAGGATTTGAAGTAGCTCAATTGGAATTACATCACCTCCGCTAGCTTTGTTTGTCATGATGCTTCCTAAGGCTCACTTGACTTCACATTCCAGGATGTCTGGCTCTAGGTGAGTGATCACACCATCATGATTATCTGGGTCATGAGGATATTTTTTGTACACTTCTTTGTATTTTTGCCACCTCTTCTTAATATCTTCTGCATCTGTTAGGTCCATACAATTTCTGCCTTTTATTGAGCCCATCATTGCATAAAATGTTCCCTTGGTATCTCTAATTTTCTTGAAGAGATCTCTGGTCTTTCCCATTCTATTGTTTTCCTCTATTTCTTTGCACTATCACTGAGGAAGGCTTTCTTATCTCCCCTTGCTATTCTTTGGAATTCTGTATTCAGATAGGTATATCTTTCCTTTTCTCCTTTGCTTTTCACTTCTCTTCTTTTCACAGCTATTTGTAAGGCCTCCTCAGACAGCCATTTTGCTTTTTTGCATTTCTTTTCCTTGGGGATGGTCTTGATCCCTGCCTCCTGTACAGTGCCATGAACCTCCATCCCTAGTTCATCAGGCACTCTATCAAATCTAGTCCGTTAAATCTATTTCTCACTTCTTCTGTACAGTCATAAGGGATTTGATTCAGGTCATACATGAATGGTCTATTTTTTTTTTCCTACTTTCTTCAATTTCAGTCTGAATTTGGCAATAAAGAGTTCATGATCTGAGCCACAGGCAGCTGCTGGTCTTATTTTTGCTGACTGTATAGAGCTTCTCCATCTTTGGCTGCAAAGAATATAATCAATCTGATTTCAGTATTGACCATCTGGTGATGTCCATTTATAGAATATTCTCTTGTGTTGTTGAAAGAGGGTGTTTGCTATGACCAATGCATTCTCTTGGCAAAACTCTATTAACTTTGCCCTGCTTCATTCCATACTCCAAGGCCAAATTTTCCTGTTACTCCAGGTGTTTATTGACTTTGTGCTTTTGCATTCCAGTCCTTTGTAATGAAAAGGACATCTTTTGGGAGTGTTAGTTCTAAAAGGTCTTATACATCTTCATAGAACCATTCAACTTCAGCTTCTTCAGCATTATTGGTTGGGGCATAGAAATTACCTTATTTTTGCAACAAATTTTCTTCTCTTCTACTAGTATCTGGATTACCCTTAGTTCATTATGACTCATTTTTAAATTAAATATACTACCAGTTTTACATCACTCCTACCTTTGGATTGATTCACCCTCAAGTAGCAAATAAGAATGTTACCACAATAATTTTTTTAAGCCCAGGCATCTTTTCAGTGTGAGACATATCTATGGTTCAAAGTATAGAATCTGCTCAACTGATGGGCTCCAAGTGGAATGATTCATGTTCATCAACTCTTCTGTGCAGAGTCCAGATAATCATGGACTGAACAGAAGCATGTATTTTAATTCTATAAAAAATTGTAGACAATTCCTGTGCTATTTCTAAAATTATAATTGGTTTTGAATGGGAACACCCTTCATTGCCTTTGACACTCTATGCACTAAATTCAATATTTTGTGTACCATGTTGATATATAAAATTGATGAGTACAAAATTGAAAAGACAGATCTGCTCTTAATACCAGAGGTGTAATTATCTGGAAATCTATGGTTAGAACCATAGGTGAGGTTAAGATAAAGGTGTAAACATAGCTAGACATTTCAGAAAATAAATACTGAATAAATAAATAGCATATACTGTTTCAAACTAAATCTATAAAAAAAATGTAAGATGGCTCAATTTTTTTTTTTCCCCAAGGCTTTCTGGTTATAAGAATTCATTTAACTTAAGTCCAACTTTCAAATGCCAAACACAGAGAGTGACATTGTTTCCAGATGTAGCTTTTAACAGATCATGTCTTCAGTAATTAAGTGCAGTCAGATCTGAAAAGACTAGTAATTGAAGCAGCATAGATTACAATTTATTGCTGAACAATTCCAGACACAAGGAAGAAAGTAGAATTAAAGAACTTCAAACATCAGACTCCACGTTCTTAGATGCTGCTTTTATGCCTGAAAGTAACAACATTCATTTTGTTTAATACACACAGACACACAAGTGTGTGTGCATGCACAGCTTATACAATAAATAAATAACAAAATTAGCAGAATTGAAGAGATGGGGAAATCACTGGAAATATACCATCCCCTCTGGGGTATCCATATTTTTAGTGTTACTTTGTTTTGTTGTACATGGATATGATATTATTTAGTGCAGTAACTGCACTTACAGTGAAAACTCATTAGATGTCCACTTTACCCTTCCCTACTTAGTTCAAAGGACAGACAGTTTGACTCCAAACCTGAACATCAGCTCTTAGCTCTTGGCTCTGATGTGCTCAAAATAGTTTATGTGCATGTATAAACTGAACCATCAGAAACAGGACCTCAATCCATTAAAATGTCAGAAGATCAAGTTCACAGTGAGTCAATAGCTAAATTTCCAAGCCCACAGTCTGGATCACTGTCAGAGTCTCACGATTATTTAGGTGAGTTGATTTACTAATATGGCAGCCAATAAGATTTGTGTTCTTGAAGTCTGATTTATAGATTGAACACATTGCGTCCTACAAACTGTAAATAATATTTACCTACATAGAAACAAAATTTCAAAAAGGTGGCTTTTAAATATAAGAAATGAATACAAAAGTTTTCAAATGTATTGTTCTGCTACAAGGTGTATGTCAGAACCGTAGGCAAGATAGTTTCACCACAATCTCTCTAAAAGGACTAAAATGATGAAAATACATTTTTCTATTCTTTATAACTGCCATTTCTCAATTTGATGCTTTTGTAAAACACAACTGACAACCACAGAACAAAAAATTCATAGTATTTTTTCACTGTATCAGGCTCTTGCGTCTTCCCTGGTGGACCAGCGGTTACAACTCCGACCTTCCACCCCAGGGAGCATTAGTTCTATTGCCAGATTTTTGCTTTGTTAATTAAGGAAATGTCAGTCAAAATGTAAACTATTTTGATAGAGTTTTAGTCAGATTCTATTCTATTTGAATAGATTTTTTCATCTGTGCTCAATTAACAGATATTTCATGGATATTAGTTTAGTATTTTACTTCTTTGACATGGTGGGCCCATGTGAATAAGAAGGGAGCCAGAACTTGTCTCAGAGTTTTAACATGCAAGAGGTCAAGAAACAAAACACAAACTCTAATAACTCACTCTAATCTATATGTTGCCTGGATACTATTTATTTTTGAGCACCTATCTGGCTTCCATTAAGGAGAATCAAATAATAACATCTTAATAAGCATAACAGAGCTTCATTAAGCCCTTTGCTAATGTGATACCATTGGTTACTTTGAATATTTAATACGTATTATTCTGAATCATAGATTTAAAATTGGTTGGAAAGTCAATAGTTTAGTTTCTAAATGTTTAATAATTATCAGTGCACTTCTGAAAAGAGGAGTCTTTTCACTGAGTAATAAATGACTATATTTATTGCCAATATTGATTCATCCATATATATATATTCACTTAAAATCAAGAAAACTGAAGCACAAAATTTTGTACACATATTTGAGCATGAAGTTGTATATGTGGTGAGAAATATACTTAATTTTACAATAATATATTAAATCACCATTTAAAATATATTTCATTCTAACTAAAATCAAGTTAAATCTCTAAGAGTCGAACATGACTGAGCAACTGAACTGAAAATCAAGTTTGAACATAAGCTATCTTACATATAAAATATGCAACTAAGAAGCTACTGAAGATCACTAAGGGCAATAATATGACTTTTTAAATATAAATATTTTTCTACCTTGATATTTTTATACTTAGAAAGCTATTACCAGAACCATCTTTAGAATAAACAAAGAATAAATTTGGCCTAAAATACATTAATTTGCTTTACTATAGAATCATGCCACAAAAGCTTGTTATTATCTTTCAAATTGAATCACACATATTGTAATTAATTGGTTGATACTTATTATAAATAAATTCATAAAACTGAGGCTGAAATAAATTATGTTTTCAGACAATGCAAAGTTAACTTCTAGGCTTCCATGATGTTAGGTGAACGATTATAATTAGATGGTTTTTCTCCATCTTTCTAAGGTGTAGCAGAAGATAATCAGAATGCATTTTCAAGGGTTCTTATTTACTTTCCCCTTGAAATGAAGCTGGCAAATTGTAGTCAGTCCTTGGCTATTGTTAAGTTTATGCAAAAAAGTTGATGAATGAATGAATAAGTAATTTTTGCTCTTTAAAAGGACTTATAGAGAACAATGTTTCACTTAAGAAGATTTTTTGATGTCATTACTAATTCACTTTTATTGCAGTCTAAATTCTCAGAAAGTCTACTGAAATATTCCAATCACATATGTCATAATGACTGTATTTCACACAAGCATATTTTTATTATTCCTTCTGGTGAGTGAAAGTTATTGTTTAACTCTTATTCCCAAAACTTCACCATACTTTAGATCTGATAAAAAGATAACTATTTAGGATATTAAGATAAGATATCTATTACTGAAACTATTGTGATAGACTTGATAGAAAAGCCTCTTTGACACGCATCTTCAGTACATGACAATGTCAAAATAATTTTCCAAGGCAGATTAGATCTTGCCATGAACACCAACATAAAACACATAATGCCTTATAAGATTATAACAGCAAACTGTATATTGTTTTTCATTTCATGCTTCTTAAACACTGGACTCATTTTCTGAGTCAATCTTCTTTATTCCTCAATATTCCTTGGCAGATAGTTTTCTTTCATGCTATTTGTAAGGTGAATTTCCTTGCTTATCTTTAAGATACTTCACTTTTCCTTTGGCTTTCCTCAAAATTTTTTTAAAAGAAAAAAAGTTGAATCAAACATATTTGAATTTGTGTTAATATGTCTTAAATATCTTGGTCATAAATAAATACCTAAAATAATGTATGAGTATATTTTAATCTATAAATACATTAATAGAGTACATATTTAGGCATTATTTACCCTATTAATGTATTTATATGATATAAATATATATATGTACATTTTGCCCAACTCATCTTTCTTATCACACTCACTGACAAAATTTGCTTTAAATTTCTTTTGTTTTTCTTTTTTTACTTTTATTTTTTTATTATTATTTCTTTACTTTACAATATTTTATTGGTTTTTCCATACATCAACATGAATCCACCACAGGTATACATGTGTTCCCCATCCTGAACCCCTCCTCCTACCTCCCTCCCCATACCATACCTCTGGGTCATCTCAGTGCACCAGCCCCAAGCATCCAGTATCATGCATTGAACCTGGACTGGCTATTCATTTCATATATGATATTATACATGTTTCAGTGCCATTCTCCCAAATCATCCCTCCCTCGCCCTCTCCCAGAGTCCAAAAGACTGTTCTATACATCTGTCTCTTTTGTTGTCTTGCATACAGGGTTATCGTTACCATCTTTCTAAATTACATATATATGTGTTAGTAGCAATAACCATTTTCTTACTTTATTATCATCAAAGTAAGTATTAATTATGTATGCTATGTAACTAATTCTAATCCCACCAATGCTTGTTGTTCCAGAGCAGTACTTTGAGAATTTTGGCTAATAGCGGGGTGTCCAACAGAAAATGCTTGATGCTGCAGGATGAAAGAGAAATTTGCAATGATAGGCACTCAAAACCAAGATGAAACCTAGAGATTTATCCAGAGTAGGTGTTCAATAAGTTTATTATTATTCATTATTACCACCCACATTTTATGTTTTCAAATACTATAACATTCACAATGCATGTTTCTGCAAAAATCATTATTTGTTATTATATATATTTATTGAAAAATTTCTGAGACATCAAGGCAGATAATCTATCTAGATTGTCTTGGTTTCCTCTGTCAGGATCAATTTCATAGCCAAAGACATAACTCCTAATCACTTGATCAGTTACCAATTACACGTAATTGAAAAATCAAACAAATAAATTTAATTGAGAACACTAACACATAGAGAAATAGGGATTTCATCCCAGGTTACATTTAAAGAAACAAACAATAACAACAACAAAAAGGCAGAAAGTGATTCCAGTAGTGTCAACACCAAACTTTTCTCTACACTAGATACATTTTTAGATGAGTTATTTCTCTGTGGTATAAGACAAAAAGTGGTGGGGAAGGAGATGCAGAATTGGAGCTCAGGGCCGAGCATCTGATAATATACTTATCTCTCACGTCAAAACTCAAGCAATGCAAAAGTCTCTGCTACCAGCTAACAAGTTCAAAGTAGGATGGTCTCTGTGCTATTGTGTTATTTTCTGCTGAAACAAGGGCACCTTATCAAGAAAATAATTGCTTGTTTAGGGATTTGCTTTTAACTGATCAATCAGCTCCCAGACTGGTTGACCATGAATCTGTCTCTAACTGTTAAGGCAGTCTTTAGATCCCCTACAATAGGAAATGGCAACCCACTTCAATATTCTTGCCTGGAAAGTCTCACAGAGAATGGGCAGACTACAGTCCATAGGGTCGCAAAGAGTCAGATATGACTGAATGTCTAAGCACGGACTCTGAATCTTCACTATACTGCATCAGTTCAGTTCAGTTCAGTTCAGCCGCTCAGTCGTGTCTGACTCTTGGCGACCCCATGAATCACAGCACGCCAGGCCTCCCTGTCCATCACCAGCTCCCGGAGTTCACTCAGACTCACATCCATCAAGTCAGTGAAGCCCATCCAGCCATCTCATCCTCTGTCGTCCACTACTCCTCCTGCCCCCAATCCCTCCCAGCATCAGAGTCTTTTCCAAGAGTCAACTCTTCGCATGAGGTGGCCAAAGTACTAGAGTTTCAGCTTTAGCATCATTCCCTCCAAAGAAATCCAGGGCTGATCTCCTTCAGAATGGACTGGTTGGATATCCTTTCAGTCCAAGGGACTATCAAGAGTCTTCTCCAACACCACAGTTCAAAAGCATCAATTCTTTGGCACTCAGTTTTCTTCACAGTCCAACTCTCACATCCATACATGACCACTGGAAAAACCATAGCCTTAACTAGATGGGCCTTTGTTGACAAAGTAATGTCTCTGCTTTTTAACATGCTATCTAGGTTGGTCATAACTTTTCTTCCAAGGAGTAAGCATCTTTTAATTTCATGGCTGCAGTCACCATCTGCAGTGATTTTGGAGCCCAGAAAAATAAAGTCTGACACTGTTTCCACTGGTTCCCCATCTATTTCCCATGAAGTGATGGGACCAGATACCATGATCTTCGTTTTCTGAATGTTGAGCTTTAAGCCAGCTTTTTCACTCTCGACTTTCACTTTCATCAAGAGGCTTTTTTTGTTCCTCTTCACTTTCTGCCATAAGGGTGGTGTCATCTGCATATCTGAGATTATTGATATTTCTCCTGGCAATCTTGATTCCAACTTGTGCTTCTTCCAGCCCAGCATTTCTCATGATGTACTCTGCATATAAGTTAAATAAGCAGAGTGACAATATACAGCCTTGACATGCTCCTTTTCCTTTTTGGAACCAGTCTGTTGTTCCATGTCCAGTTCTAACTCTTGCTTCCTGACCTGCATATAGGTTTCTCAAGAGGCAGGTCAGGTGATAAGTTATTCCCATCTCTTTCAGAATTTTCCACAGTTTCTTGTGATCCACACAGTCAAAGGCTTTGGCATAGTCAATAAAGCAGAAATAGATGTTTTTCTGGAACTCTCTTGCTTTTTCCATGATCCAGTAGATGATGACAATTTGATTTCTGGTTCCTCTGCCTTTTCTAAAACCAGCTTGAACATCAGGAATTTCACAGTTCACATATTGTTGAAGCCTGGCTTGGAGAATTTTGAGCATTACTTTACTAGCATGTGAGATGAGTATAATTGTGTGGTAGTTTGAGCATTCTTTGGCATTGCCTTTCTTTGGGATTGGAATGAAAACTGACCTTTTCCAGTCCTGTGGCCACTGCTGAGTTTTCTGAATGTGCTGGCATATTGAGTGCAACACTTTCACAGCATCATCTTTCAGGATTTGAAAGAGCTCAACTGGAATTCCATCGCGTCCACTAGCTTTATTCATAGTGATGTTCTTTAAGGCCCACTTGACTTCACATTCCAGGATGTCAGGATTTAGGTGAGTGATCACGCTATCATGATTATCTTGGTTGTGAAGATCTTTTTTATACAGTTCTGTGTATTCTTGCCATCTCTTCTTAGTATCTTCTACTTCTGTTCGGTCCATACCATTTCTGTCCTTTATCAAGCCCATCTTTGCATGAAATGTTCCCTTGGTATCTCTAATTTTCTTGAAGAGATCTCTAGTCTTTCCCATTCCATTGTTTTCCACTATTTCTTTGCATTGATCACTGAGGAAGTCTTTCTTATCTCTTCTTGCTATTCTTTGGAACTCTGCATTCAGATGCTTATATCTTTCCTTTTCTCCTTTGGTTTTTGCTTCTCTTCTTTTCACAGCTATTTGTAAGGCCTCCTCAGACAGCCATTTTGCTTCTTTGCATTTGTTTTCCATGGGGATGGTCTTGATCCCTGTCTCCTGTACAATGTCACAAACCTCTATCCATAGTTCATCAGGCACTCTATCTATCAGATCTAGGCCCTTAAATCTATTTCTCACTTCTACTGTATAATCATAAGGGATTTGATTTAGGTCATACCTGAATGGTCTAGTGGTTTTCCCTACTTTCTTTAATTTAAGTCTGAATTTGATAATAAGGAGTTCATGATCTGAGCCACAGTCAGCTCCTGGTCTTGTTTTTGTTGACTGTATAGAGCTTCTCCATCTTTGGCTGCAAAGAACATAATCAATCTGATTTCGGTGTTGACCATCTGGTGATATCCACGTGTAGAGTCTTCTCTTGTGTTTTTGGAAGAGGTTATTTGCTATGACTAGTGCATTTTCTTGGCAAAACTCTATTAGTCTTTGCCCTGCTTCATTCTGTATTCCAAGGCCAAACTAGACTGCATAGATGCAACTATATTTACATATCCACTATTGTCCTTGCTGCATCCTCTTATTGCCCATCCTGGGATTGTTAAATTGATTACAAAGTTGACACTCTACAGAGTTATCCTTTCCATCAGTTTTTGAAGACACAGCTGTCACTGGAGCATTAGAGAATATACTGTTCAATAATGTGGCTATGCTATTCTCATTGTAACTTCTCATCCACAGAAAATAAAGCTATTTACTCATTTTTCTTGGTCAAAGTACATCTTTCACTCATAGAATTATTTTAGATATCAAATGAGTTAATATTTGTAAAGTAATTAGAACAGTGCCTGGACTAAAAGTATTTGTTAGATTTTAAATTAAAGTTTGTGAGGTGGGGAACATGGGGGAGAGGTACTAACTCCATTTTATAGATACAGTAATTAAAAAATTGATAAAAAATTAATCCATTCATTCATCAGATAATATTGAAACTTTACATTCTGGATACTATACTACTGAAAGGATTTTATGGAATAGTGGAGTAGACATGGCATGTCACTCCAGTACTCTTGCCTGGAAAACCTCATGGACGGAGGAGCCTCGTGGGCTGCAAGTCCATGGGGTCGCTAAGAGTCGGACACGACTGAGAGACTTCATTTTCACTTTTCACTTTCATGAATTGGAGAAGGAAATGGCAACCCACTCCAGTGTTCTTGCCTGGAGAATCCCAGGGACAGGGGAGCCTTGCAGGCTGCCATCTATGGGGTCACACAGAGTCAGTCAGACATGACTAAAGTGATTTAGCAGCAGCAGCAGGATTTTTAATTATTTTTTATGAAAAATGATAAAGAAGCACAGAAAAAAAAAGTAGTCTGAATGGCAATTCAGAAAAGTATTTTTAATGACAAGCACTGAAATTCAGGATCTCTGTATTATTACAATCACCAGCATATCTGCCTATATATATTTAGCACAGTCTAAGTGGAATTGACTCACTGGAAAAGACTCTGATGCTAGGAGGGATTAGGGGCAGGAGGACAAGGGGACGACAGAGGATGAGATGGGTAGATAGCATCACCGACTCGATGGACATGGGTTTAGGTGAACTCCGGGAGCTGGTGATGGACAGGGAGGCCTGGCGTGCTGCAATTCATGGGGTTGCAAAGAGTTGGACACGACTGAGTGACTGAACTGAACTGAACTGAACTGAAGGGGTTATTAAAACAATTCAGACATTTGAGAAAAACTGAGCCTCCTGGAATGGAGAAGGCGATGGCACCCCACTCCAGTAGTCTTGCCTGGGAAATCCCATGGACGGAGGAGCCTGGTAGGCTGCAGTCCATGGGGTCTCTAAGAGTCGGACACAGCAGAGTGACTTCACTTTCACTTTTCACTTTTCACTTTTCACTTTCATGCATTGGAGAAGGAAATGGCAACCCACTCCAGTGTTATTGCCTGGAGAATCCCAGGGATGGAGTAGCCTGGTGGGCTGCCATCTATGGGGTCGCACAGAGTCAGACACGACTGAAGCAACTTAGCAGCAGCAGTAGCAGAGCATCCTGGAAAAGGCTATTTTTGTAAACTACCTCTTACCTGAGGAGAGGATCAATGATTGGGAGAAATAATCTGAAGACAATCAAATTGTGGTGCTACAGCTTTAGTTTTCTATCTATTCTATTTTCTGAAAAGAAAATAATGAATTTAAGATGTGCTGGAAAGCAAAAGATAAAGAGAGCTAAACTACTAGCCGAGCAGCAGTATATGACATTGCTTAAAAACAAGGGTTCTAAAGTTTGACTCCCTGGGTTCAAGACACAGTTTTGGCATTTTTATATTCCATGACTTGGACAATTAACTTTATTTCAGTGTGTACTGTTTCTTCAACTGTTAAACTATGTTAAGAAGAAGATTGTTCTTTTTCTTTGTTTGCAAATAGTACAATGCATGATATAAAAGATATGTTTCATAAATTATAAATAACAAATATATGTGGGTTACTAAAAAATAGTCTCTGAAGTAAGATTGTCTGGATTTGAATTCTGGCTCTAGCAACTACAGTATATAAAAAGTTTATGTGTTACTTAATCACTGTATAACAATCAAGAAGGATATTTTTTAAATCTACATATTTTAAAACATATTGTTGGGATAGAGTAAACAATTGTATTTAATTTACCTTAAAAAAACAACGCTGCTCCAATTCATCAGACTATAAAAATAATCCCATATTTAGTAGCTTAAAACAAAAGTAGGCAAGCTTCTACAAGTCCTTGTAGGACTAGAAATATTGCTAAGATCATCTCTTGAAAATTATAATTCACCACTTTCTCTGGCCATAATATTTCACTACCCTGTGATGTGCAAAATACAATCTCCCCTTCTCCCAGATCCCCCAAAGTCTTATCCCATTATGGCATTTCTTTCAGTATTGAAGTCCAGGATCTTCTAGCTCAGTTTCAATTATAGATGAAGCTCCTCAGGTAACACTTGTCTAGTATAACTTCTAGAGAATAGTCCTGTTGATCTGAAGTCCTGTTAATCTGAAACTAAAATGACAAGCTGTCTGACCCAGACAACCCCAAGATACCATGGTTAGACATGCCATAGATTCTTTAGTTTAAAAATAAAAATCTAAGACACTAAGAAGTCACAGATCCACAGAAATTCTAAATCCCAGTTGGAGACAGTTTGGCAGGAATGATTCTCCATAGGTATTGGTTTTGCCCTCTTGGCTTTTGGGCTTTCCTAGTAGCTCAGATGCTAAAGCATCTGCCTGCAAGAGACTTAGGGTTCAATCTCTGGGTAGGGAAGACATGGCAAGCCACTCTAATATTCTTGCCTTGAGAATTTCAAGGATAGAGGAGACTGGTGGCCTACAGTTCATGGGGCCGCAAAGAGTCGGACATGACTGAGCGACTAACACTCTGGGTTTTTGGTAATTGCCTCTAAATTATTCTCCATTTGGCATTAAAAAAATTGTTGGCATTTGCAGATGAATAATTCTTTCAGTTTGCTTTCTAGCTACAGGATTTTGAACCCAAAATGTCTCTTTTCATTGGACATTACTTCTGTATCTTTTAATTCAAGCTGGCAGTGCTTTCACTAATATTATTCTCTTGAAGAATCTATGGATTTCTTATAAATCTTATCCTAGTTTAATCCATTAGATAAAATCTACATTCATAAAATTTGAAATAAGGCTTTCGGTATTATGGGATTTCAAAGATGATATTTTATGACAAATCTCTTATGATCTTAGAGGCTTTATTTCTAACAAAGAGGATCCATGAGATACAAAAAAGAATTTGTCTAATCAAAGTACTACTTTAAATCCTTCTAAACTTCTAACAACGGAATATCCAGTTCAGTTCAGTTCAGTTCAGTTCAGTCGCTCAGTCGTGTCCGACTCTTTGCGACCCCATGAATTGCAGCACGCCAGGCCTCCCTGTCCATCACCAACTCCCCAAGTTCACTCAGACTCATGTCCATCGAGTCTGTGATGCCATCCAGCCATCTCATCCTCTGTCGTCCCCTCTCCTCCTACCCCCAATCCCTCCCAGCATCAGAGTCTTTTCCAATGAGTCAACTCTTCGCATGAGGTGGCCAAAGTATTGGAGTTTCAGCTTTAGCATCATTCCTTCCAAACAAATCCGAGGGCTGATCTCCTTCAGAATGGACTGATTGGATCTGATATACAGTTACATCCTTGTTATTGAGACAATACACTGATACAATTTTTGCCTAAAAGCCATTTCTTAAACTTAGTATTGCTTCCCTCTGGAGATGTTGAGAATGGGGAAAAATTTTTTTTCAAACTCAATAAGTACTTGTTCATTTGTATTTACTAGTTCCTTCGCAGCCTATGGGCTTTCCTGATATCTCAGTTGGTAAAGAATCCACCTCTAATGCAAGAGACACTGGTGTGATTACTGGGTTGGAAAGATCTGCTGGAGAAGGGATAGGCTACCCACTTCAGTATTCTTGGGCTTCCCTTGTGGCTGAGCTGGTAAAGAAACCACCTGCAATGCAGGAGACCTGGGCTCAATCCCTGGGTTGGGAAGATCCCCTGGAGAAGGGAAAAGCTACCCGCTCCAGTATTCTGTCCTGGAGAATTCCATGGACTGTATAGTCCATGGGGTTGCAAAGAGTCCGACATGACTGAGTGACTTTCACTTTCTCAGCCTATAGGTTTCCTCTTGAATTTTTTTATAATAAGCTGTGTGAAAAAGCTAAGAAGCACCATTATCACTCTACCTGAAATCTGATTAGGTAGGTCATCATTTCATTGGTTATATTTTCTATGTTACTAGACTGGTTCCAAATAGGAAAAGAAGTAGTCAGGGCTGTATATAGTCACCCTGCTTATTTAACTTCTATTCAGAGTACATCATGAGAAACGCTGTACTGGAAGAAGCACAAGCTGGAAGCAAGATTGCCAGGAGAAATATCAGTCACCTCAGATATGCAGATGACACCACCCTTATGGCAGAAATTGAAGAGGAACTCAAAAGCCTCTTGATGAAAGTGAAAGAGGAGAGCAAAAAAGTTGGCTTAAAGCTCAACATTCAGAAAATGAAGATCATGGCATCCGGTCCCATCACTTCATGGGAAATAGATGGGGAAACAGTAGAAACAGTGTCAGACTTTATTTCTGGGGGCTCCAAAATCACTGCAGATGGTGATTGCAGCCATGAAATTAAAATACGCTTACTCCTTGGAAGAAGAGTGATGACCAACCTAGATAGTATATTCAAAAGCAGAGACATTACGTTGCCGACTAAGGTCCATCTAGTCAAGGCTATGGTTTTTCCTGTGGTCATGTATGGATGTGAAAGTTGGACTGTGAAGAAGGCTGAGCACCGAAGAATTGATGCTTTTGAACTGTGGTGTTAGAGAAGATTTTTGAGAGTCCCTTGGACTGCAAGGAGATCCAACCAGTCCATTCTGAAGAGTAACCCTGGGATTTCTTTGGAGGGAATGATGGTAAAGCTGAAGCTCTGGTACTTTGGCCACCTCATGCAAAGAGTTGACTCATTGGAAAAGACTCTGATGCTGGGAGGGATTGGGGGCAGAAGGAGAAGTGGGTGACAGAGGATGAGATGGCTGCACGGCATCACAGACTCGATGGACATGAGTCTGAGTGAACTCCAGGAGATGGTGATGGACAGGGAGGCCTGGCGTGCTGCGATTCATGGGGTCGCAAAGAGTTGGACACAACTGAGCAACTGAACTGAACTGAACTGAATAGGCAATTATTGTGAAACTTTCCACTATACAAGTTTTCTCTAGTCTCTAGCTTCCAATAATATGTTACTTTCCTTTAAGGTATTATCAACAGCCAACTCACATATCATCAGAATTTTACCTTTTGTTCTTCTGGTTTTTGCCTGCCCCATAGTCCTATATTCACATGACTAAGTCTTACATACTTCTGGTTAAAAATAAATAAATAGATATATGTATCTATCATCTATTTATCTATCTATCTCTGTGTCTCTTGCAGTGGCAAGCAGATTCTTTACCACTGAGCCACCAGGGAAGACCCCAAGATAGCTATATAGATAGAGAGATATGAATATCTACAGATATATATTCTGGTCATCTATTGCTACTCAATTAACCATGATTTATTTTCTGTATTTTTAGAACTGTCCCTCCCAGCATTAGTCAATTCCTACAGATACAAAACAACTCACCCTTGAGTGGGCCTTTCAAATGAAAATATAGCATTCTAGAGCTATAACAAAATTAGACAGCATATTAAAAAGAAGATACATCACTTTGGTGATAAAGGTCTTTATAGTCAAACTATGGTTTTTACAGTAGTCATGTGTGGATGTGAGAGTTGAGCAATAAAGAAGGGTAAGTGATGAAGAATTGATGATTTTGAATTGTGGTCCTGGAGAAAACTTTTGAAGTCTCTTGGACAGCAAGGAGATCAAACCAGTCTATCCTAAAGGAAATCATACCTGAATAGTCTTTGGAAGGGGTAATGCTGATGCTGATGCTGATGTTCCAATACTTTGGCCACCTGACACAAAGAGCCATCTCATTAGAAAAGGCCCAGCTGCTGGGAAAGATTGAGGGCAGACACAGAAGGGGACAACAGAGGATAAGATGGTTGGATCTTGTGATGGTTAGATGGCATCACCAATTCAATGGACATGAGTTTGAGCAAACTGAGGGAGATAGTGAAGGACAGGGAACCCTGGCATACTTCAGTCCATGGGGTTGCAAAGAGTTGGACACTACTTAGTGACTGAACAACAAGAACCTACACAATTAAGAATAGCACCTCTGCCATAGAGTCCACCACAGTTATTCAAATTAGTCAATCTTAAATCCACTTACTCTGTCCATTCCTTCCTGTGGAACCAAAATAAAGTCTCTCACCCACACTTCCCCTTACTCTTTATGCTTGTGAGATTCTGGTGTTTCCCCATGTGGCCTTCTGTGGCACAGCAGACCACCTTCTCTTGGGAACTGTTCATATAAATATTTTGGATGGCAGTCCTCTTTTGCTGTTTTGGCTTTGCCATCAGTTCAGTTCAGTTCAGTTCAGTCGCTCAGTCGTGTCCAACTCTTTGCGACCCCACGAATCGCAGCACTCCAGGCCTCCCTGTCCATCACCAACTCCCAGAGTTCACTCAAACTCATGTCCATCGAGTCAGTGATGCCATCCAGCCATCTCATTCTCTGTCGTCCCCTTCTCCTCCTGCCCCCAATCCCTCCAGGCATCAGAGTCTTTTCCAATGAGTCAACTTTTCCCATGAGGTGGCCAAAGTATTGGAGTTTCAGCTTTAACATCAGTCCTTCCAATGAACACCTAGGACTGATCTCCTTTAGAATGGACTGATAGGATCTCCTTGCAGTCCAAGGGACTCTCAAGAGTCTTCTCCAACACCCTAAATACTAATAAAATATGCATTTAAAAAACAATTATATAACAAATAATACCAAATAGTAGTAACTTAAAATAACACATTAGCTTGCCTCACCAAACTGAATTTGGCAAGGTGCATAGTTTAACTTATAAATTAGTAGATGTGGCAGTTTTGGAAGAACATGTGGGGTCAGAATAGTGAGGAAGACATTTCTGAGAAATAAAATTACCCACATAGGTAACAATTTGAGAAGAAAGCTGAACTCAAATGCATCTTTCATCTCCCTATACTGGTAATTCTACAAAATGAGCCAAGTAAAATGCTTAAGTTCAATATAAAAATCAATAATATCTGTAAAAAATAAGATAATCTGAAATATTTTTAAATTTTGAGTTAAAATTAATTTGGTTCATGAGACATTCCTCTTGCAACTGCTTAAAATACTTAATGCTTCAATTCTGTTTGAGTATATGACTTTTCTCCTATACAAATATGTTAGATCATTTGTTTAGACTAGGAGAACTATCCCTTTTTAATCTATACCTGCATGATGAGTTACATTTCTAAAATATTTTTTATTTAATCTTTCTCTTTGCCAAATTATTTTTGAGCTTTAATTTTTTCACTACAAATTCACAAATGCTAATTTATTATCCAACATGCTCAAAAGTGGGATTCAATAAAATGGAATCTTCCTGGTAATTATAGTTTTTATCTTGAATGCAATCCTTTAATTAATTCAACAGGTGAAAGTAAAAAGTGTGCAAACAGTCGCTTTCCTTACAATCTGGTACGTAGGCTAATACAGATCATCTTTTTTTCTTAATTCTGAATTTATCTTCCCATAGTTTGAGATTTACAGATGTCTGATTTCAAAAGCAGGGTTTGATGCTACAAATTTTAAATTACATTTAGTTTTCCTGGTGAGTTTGGGAATTTTATTCCATCTCTTGAAATAACCAAACATTTCCTGGGGGTGTTGCAACAGTAATCAATTAGCCATTCTGAGAATTACTGTTCTAATAAAAATTTAATTAGTTTCTGTTTCTTTCTGTCTTAAGTGGTTGTTAGTGTTGTCATCAGTATCATCTAGTAGATTCTGAGATTTTTATTTTTTCATATTTTCAAGAAGAAACATCTGGGGTAAAGCAATGCTCTGATTAGGCAAAAGTTACGTTTTTTTCTTTGGGAATTCTCTATTTATAAGTTGCTTACTTTTGATTATTAATGTTACAAATATATGTTTAACTGAAAATTTAGCTAATTAATTAGTAGAAAATGAAATAAAATTTAAAAGAATGTTTTTTGTTATTATTTATACAATCAGTTTTGCAAATATAGCAATATAATACATAATTGCTGAATTCTTGATTTGGGTGAAAAAAACACAAACAATTTTGTAATCATTATAAGAACTCTGATTTAATGCTATCTACACACAATTTCTTTAACATGATAAAACTGGTCATTGTTAACCTGTTATTGGAATTTACTGGTGGTTATATGAAGGATTGAATTACTATGTTTTGAAGTATATCCTGAAGAAGAAAAAAAACTTTGTAAACAATAGAAATTATCTAGTTAATTTGTAAAAAAATAATAATGTAAGTGGAATTCTGAATACTGAACTTTGACCTGTGGAGAATAAACTGAAGCACAAATGGTATACTACAAGCCACATTCATGAGTTTAGCACTAGATGAGTTTCATAGAAGATAATGATAGCTGTGCAACAGTGTTAACTAATCATGTCAACAGGAGAATATGTGTTCCTTTTAAAAGGATCACTTTTGTTTCAGGCAAATCAAGATAGAACAATTGATAATTCAGCATGTATTCAGGCACTATGTTGAGTCAAGAATTTACATTTTTATTTTAGATGGGGTCACAGGTAGCTAAAATATTTTAAAAGAAAAAAAATCTCATCTCTAGGTATTTGATTTTAAAAATAATGGTTTTATGATCATTTAGATTGTAGAATGTCCATTAACTTGTATTTTGAAACACAAAATAAACATAATTAATGATTAATGATGATCATTATAAAATTTTCTCTGACTCTTTTTGAAACCCCTCGTATTCTTGGCTTTCTTGAAACAGCACTTCCATATTATTGAATCAGTGGAAGCAAGGGCTGTCCTCACTCTGCTACCTTTCTGTTTCTACACTGACTCTCTTAGGTCATGAATTTTCAAACCCTCAAATGGAGAATGTGTGCATGCATGCCAAAATGTTTCAGTTGTGTCTCACTCTGCATCCCTGTGGACTGTAGCCCACCAATTTTCTCTGTCCACGGGATTCAACAAGCAAGAATACTAAAGTGGGTTGTCATGCCCTCCTGCAGCAAATGGAAAAAATTCTTCCTCTATGTTGATATCAATGCCAAAGAATGCTCAAACTACTGCACAATTGCACTCATCTCATATGCTAGTAAAGTAATGCTCAAAATTCTCCAAGCCAGGCTTCAGCAATACATGAACCGTGAACTTCCTGATATTTAGCTGGTTTTAGAAAAGGCAGAGGAACCAGAAATCAAATTGCCAACATCTGCTGGATCATGGAAAAAGCAAGAGAGTTCCAGAAAAAAACATCTATTTCTGCTTTATTGACTATGCCAAAGCCTTTGACTGTGTGAATCACAATAAACTGTGGAAAATTCTGAGAGAGATGAGAAATTTCCTCTTGAGAAATCTGTATGCAGGTCAGGAAGCAACAGTTAGAACTGGACATGGAACAACAGACTGGTTTCAAATAGGAAAAGGAGTACATCAAGGTTGTATATTGCCACCCTGCTTATTTAACTTCTATGCAGAGTACATCACTAGAAACAGTGGGCTGGAAGAAACACAAGCTGGAATCAAGATTGCCGGGAGAAATATCAATAACCTCAGATATGGAGATGACACCACCCTTATGGCAGAAAGTGAAGAGGAACTAAAAAGCCTCTTGATGAAAGTGAAAGAAGAGAGTGAAAAAGTTGGCTTAAAGGTCAACAATCAGAAAATGAAGATCATGGCATCCGGTCCCATCACTTCATGGGAAATAGATGGGGAAACAGTGGAAACAGTGTCAGACTTTATTTCTGGGGGCTCCAAAATCACTGCAGATGGTGACTGCAGCCATGAAATTAAAAGATGCTTACTCTTTGGAAGAAAAGTTAAGACCAACCTAGATAGCATATTCAAAAGCAGAGACATTACTTTGCCCACTAAGGTCCATCTAGTCAAAGCTATGGTTTTTCCTGTGGTCATGTATGGATGTGAGAGTTGGACTGTGAAGAAGGCTGAGCACCGAAGAATTGATGCTTTTGAACTGTGGTGTTGGAGAAGATTCTTGAGAATCCCTTGGAGTGCAAGGAGATCCAACCAGTCCATTCTGAAGGAGATCAACCCTGGGATTTCTTTGGAAGGAATGATGCTAAAGCTGAAACTCCAGTACTTTGGCCACCTCATGCAAAGAATTGACTCATTGGAAAAGACTCTGATGCTGGGAGGGATTTGGGGCAGGAGGAGAAGGGGATGACAGAGGATGAGATGGTTGGATGGCATCACTGACTCGATGGACGTGAGTCTGAGTGAACTCCGGGAGCTGGTGACAGACCAGGAGGCCTGGCGTGCTGCGATTCATGGGGTCGCAAAGAGTTGGACATGACTGAGCGACTGTACTGAACTGATGCTGATATCAAGAGAAAGAGAACATTCAGGGAGGTACAAATAAAAGAGGTTCAATCAGATACTATTGCCTTACAAGTGACCTACCGAAAAATCCAAAAATACTAAATTTTTTCAAAAGAGTAACAAAATCTAACTGGCTTACTAAATCTCATAATTATGCTAAACTAAACACTCTTCAGACCCCAAATTAATATCAAGCTATGCAGATGACACCACCCTTATGGAAGAAAGTGAAGAGGAACCAAAAAGCCTCTTGATGAAAGTGAAAGTGGAGAGTGAAAAAGTTCACTTAAAGCTCAACATTCAGAAAACAAAGATCATGGCATCCCGTCCCATCACTTCTTGGGAAATAGATGGGCAAACAGTGGAAACAGTGTCAGACTTTATTTTGGGAGGCTCCAAAATCACTGCAGATAGTGATTGCAGCCATGAAATTAAAAGACACTTACTCCTTGGAAGAAAATTTATGACCAACCTGGACAGCATATTCAAAAGGAGAGACATTACTTTGCCAACAAAGGTCCGTCTAGTCAAGGCTATGGTTTTTCCAGTGGTCATGTATGGGTATGAGAGTTGGACTGTGAAGAAAGCTGAGCATTGAAGAATTGATGCTTTTGAACTGTGGTGTTGGAGAAGACTCTTGAGAGTCCCTGGACTGCAAGGAGATCTAACCAGTCCATTCTAAAGGAGATCAGTCCTGGGTGTTCTTTGGAAGGACTGATGCTAAAGCTGAAACTCCGAAACTTTGGCCACCTCATGCAAAAAGTTGACTCATTGGAAAAGACTCTGATGCTGGGAGGGATTGGGGGCAGGAAGAGAAGGTGACGACAGAGGATGAGATGGCTGGATGGCATCACTGACTTGATGGACATGAGTCTGGGTGAACTCTGGGAATGGTGAGGGACCGGGAGGCCTGGCGTGCTGCAGTTCATGGGGTCACAAAGAGTTGGACACAACTGAGCGAATGAACTGAACTGAACTGACAACCCACTCCAGTATTCTTACCTGGAGAATCCCATGGAGGGAGGAGCCTGGTAGGCTACAGTCCATGAGGTTGTAAAGAGTCGGACACAACTTAGCTATTTTATTTTTCTTTTATATATATATATATATATATATATATATATATATATATATTATAGACTCATAGAATAAATAATGTTCAGGGTAAAGGAGAAATTATTTCCTAAATTATTTATAAGGAGTCTATAAAAACTTAAAGCATAGATATAAAGTTGAGAATATTCAACTCAATTGTAATCAAAATACAAGCCTGCAGATGCAAGAACTGGAAAGAAACCAAAATATTACACAAGAGACTGGATGACTTTGAAAACAAGTGCAATGCAATATATTCTACTGGAATGAAACCAATTTACTCCAACAAATAATCTAAGGAAATGATCATTGAGAACTATGTCTCTACCAGATCTAGCAACAAGCACAAACTTATTTAAACCAATTATTCCAGATGTCCACCAGTGGGAACAAAGCCAGAAAATCATATGGTATGACCTGAGTGCCAAAAAAAAACCCCTAAAAAGCACCATAAACAGAAAAAAAAGGGCAGTTGATCTTAATGTCATACAACAGATGGCAATAAATGTAGAAACAAATATTTTGTACACCTTGTGCCAAGGTTGGAGAGGAAAGGAGGCAATAAACATTTTCATTTGTGGTAAGAGTGTATTGCTGTCATGTCAAATCTAGAATATTCTGCAGAACTTTTCAAAATAGTGTAAAACACTGAGAAATAAATCTTTTTTTAAACCAGATCATACATTTTAATTTAGCAAAATTATTTACAGTGAGTCACATTTCTCTGCCTATGGTCAACACATATATAGGATTTGATGCTGTTCATAAAACCATCTCTAAGTGTAATAAATAATACAATGAGAGTAATAATGTACAGAATTTACTCCATTCATAGAATAAAGGATGTAGTTTTTGACTTAACATTTTACTTCATAATTTTCATGATTTATTTAGAATCCACTGTATATAGAGTTGAGTACCAAGATTTATGTTTTTCTTGCTGTTTGCTGCAGATAAGCAATGAAATAAAACACGTACAGATGGTGTAAGACTACAGTGGACCAGTTTAACCCCATTTTGCAGTATGAATTGACAGCAATATATAATTTATTCTCAGTGATCCAGATATAGAGTGTCCATAGAATCAGTTAATAATGTCCACTGGTACTTTGGCATTCAAGATACTACCTTCCAGCCATCTGTTGGCATGTATTCAGAGAAGGTAAACTAATGGTGATATTACTCAGAAGAAAATGTGAATAAAAAATATATGTATAGAACAACTAGAAAAACAAACAATGCATACCAGAACAAAACAGCACAGCCTTTGATTTATGTGTTACTTTGGCTGTGTGCCACTGCTTTCCAATGTGTTTTCTAATTAGTGTGCAATAACAAACACAATACATGAAATGATTACTGAAGGTCACACATACTGCACAGACTATCTTTATGTTCATAACAGTTTCTTTCTAGAAGAGTACACTAAAGCTTATTGAAGTTACCTAAATTGAGAAAAGTCACACAACCAATGAGCCACCAGACAGAAACTTAAAATTATCCATATATATTATTAATCTAAGGAAAACCTAAGGAACACTCTGAGTAAGACCTGTTGTGTTCATTTTATCCATAGCATTATGTTGTTGGAAATCATTAAGACATCCAGTGGGGATTATTAAAATTCTCCCCAAATATTTTACCAGATATCAATATCAATGACTTGTTAGGATACACATGGTTTTAAAATTGAGTTTTGTCTTTGAAGGCTTAATTAGGCCAAATGGTTGACTCAAATGGACTGTATTTCTAAGCTGAAAACAGCCAATACTTTTGTTTTCAAAAGTGTCTCTCAGACAAAATAAACTAATAGTGATTCCAGGGGAATTATAGAACATAAGAATACTATAACTATAAATAAATGAGGAATTTGATGCTGTAATACTTTGCTTTTTCAATATGTCCATTTCATATTTTGAAATCTTAAGTGTTTCGCAAGTTTGGAAAATAAAATGCTTTATATTTCTAGATAAGTAATATGATATGTAATATAATATGGACTTATATATTACAGTACAGAGTGGTGGACATATACATCCTGCCTAAATACTTCTCAAAATGTGTTTAACCATAATTCTTAACCTGGAGCACTAGTAATATTATAAAAATGCATATAGTAACATACAAACAAATACTACATATTCTACAGGCATTAATCTCATTTTATAGATACATATTTAATAACCTAATTATGAATTAATCTACTCATTCATCAAATTTATATTGAAATTTTACATTCTAAATACCATAGTTTCTGAGAACCCATTCAAAAGATGATTATGCCTTACATGAAGCTACCATGATTAATTTAAGTATATAAGTATTTCATGAGAATTTTATTGAATATCATTTTGAATTTAAGATATTATGCTTCCACCATATACATCATACTTGGCATAATGCTATGAACATCATAAGTCCCCCAGTATGTCTGATAATTCGTTTAAACAAGTCAGGTAGGTTTATCTCCACCTTGATCCTTGTATCATCAAAACAAGATTTGGAATGATGGGCTAATTATAGTTCAAGCAGCCAGGATTTCTCAGCTCTTGTCTCATTGTAGCAAGGATTCAAAACAACCGACTAGTTACAGCTCAGCTATGGCTCAAGCAGACAGAACTTTTATTAAACAGACAGCAGATAGTATACTCCCAGTATACTCAATAGTATATTGAGCAGGCCAATCCCAAAGAAGTGGCCACAGTCTTTCTTGGCTTCCCTTTTTATACTTCTTGTCTCCTATTCTTGGTTCTCCCCTGTTCAAAATAGGGCTTGTACCCACCACTAATCAGAAAAAGGAATGCAAACGGGCATATGCTCGAGGCCAAGGATCATGTGCTCTTCCTTGGCCTTAAGGGAAGGGAGTACGTCTGGACACATGCAAAATAGAGCTGTTAAATTCATCTAGGAGGGCATGGATTGAGAGTTTTGATTCACAGTTACAAGGTACCTAACAACAGGCTCTATTGTGCATGTCTTTCCCATAATTCGATCTATTATAATCAGATGTATGAATGTATATAATATTTATGAACCCTAATGGGTTCCTGATTGCCTAAAGTTACTTTAGGACACAGCTGTGCATCAGGGTGCAGGTGCCAGAGTTGGAGAAGCTCCTGTGGTTAGTTTGCATGTATTGTGTGCCTAAGACACATGCACAGGTGTTGGAAATGTCTCTGCAGTTATTTTGTAGCATATCTGTGATCTATCCTGGACATGTCTGGGATGAGGTTTAGAGATCAGCTTTCTTCCTTTTCATCTAGGCCACCCACCCCTTTGTTGTTCTTGCCTAACTTCCTACCTAACAAACATTTAATTGGTCTTCTACTATGGTGTTATGTTGAGAATGAATATCAAGGTTCCACAGATTCCTGTGATTTACTAAAATAGGGTGATGATGTTACCATATACTCTAAAATATTCATCTAATCCATTCAATGATTTAAATGTCAATGACTTCGTTATAGCATTGAGAAGGATGTATCAGAAAATAGTTGATAGAAAAATATGAATGCTAAGGAAAAAGAGAATATGAAAAATTGGTCTTATCCCACTAAGTGCTATTTTACTAAGTGTCATATCTTGTAAAGAATTCAGTTCAGAATAAGCAGTATAAGGTTAGGAGGATGTGATCTCCCTGTTGATAGCTCAAACCGGTAATTGAAGCTTGCTTCATTCTGGACCATCTGTAGACTCCACGTGGTCCTAGAACATAGAAAACAGAATCAGACCCTTAAGCGTGGGTTAATCAATGCTACTCCATGGTCTGTCATAATTTAGAGAAGTTACAAATGTGATCAAGCAGCACCAGTAATAAAATTACTCTTTCAAATAAAATGCAAAGCCAACATTATAGAATGATACTTTGGAATTGCCTGTGCAATTTCCAGCATGCTAATGTCTAGTCTCTAGGTTATTAGAATATTTTTTCTGATGTGTTAATTTTGTGTTTTTGTAAAGTATTATTTCTTTTTGTTTTCTTCACCTTTACTCTTCTGTTTTTCACCAGCATGGATGCTAGTCAATGCAGTCATTTTTCTGTTTTATTAATTTTTTCCCCCAAATGCTGATACCAAAATCAGCTGTATAACAAAGGAAAATAGAGAAGGTGTCTGGGAAGTTTGATTCTTAATCCCTTTGTAGGGAAAACTATCATCTACATTTTCAATGTTTCTTATAAGAATAATTAACTCTGCTAAAATCCAGCACTTATAACACCTCGTGTATCCCCAGAATGGAACAGCTCATAACTATTGAATTTTACTTGGGAAATTGTGAGAAACAACTGCTCCCACTTGAGCTATTCGGAGATGACTACAATTATCAGTCAGCTTATTGGACTCTAGAAGTTGCAATAATAAAAGCACATTCCACCACTCGGAGAGTGAAAGTATCACAGAGATTGTTTTGCTCCCTGTCCTTCTGAGTCCCTTCAGGATTTTTGGTCAAACACCCATTCCTGCCTAAAACATTCCTCCCACAGACCAATCACCTGGATCATTGCATTTTCATTCTGAAAGATGCAAGGGGGGGAAACAGCCAAAAATAACATAGAGTGACTCACAGTCATTAAAAGAAATATTTCTGATTTGGTCTTGTATTCACCACACACACTTCTAAAAGGTTTTGAATTGAGTCAAACTTCATTGAACATCCTTGTTGTTCCTTTATTTTCACTGGTAGTGTGTGTGTCTGTGTATGTTGTTGTTGTTGTGTATATCTTTTATCAAGGCACAGAATATGATAAATTTCAATAGGTACACCAAAAGGCAGAAAATGAAACCTCTTTACCTTTTAAATACTGGCTTGATAACTATGAAGAGAGAACTTCTCTCTCCTGCCCCCAAAAAGCATAAACAACAACAGATCTGATGAAAGGAAAGAACATAAGACACTCGTTCATACACTGAATTCCTTTCTAGCAAGATCTTTTTAGGGAATTTTTTTGGGTCCAGGTGCAAGCTATTACCTTGTTTGTGACAACAAAACATGTGATCTTAGCCTGAATGTTTACAAACGAGCACAGGTGGCATTACAAAATAGGCTTTGGAATAGATATTAGAAAGTAGAAAAACAGTAGTCTGTCAAAGAGATTTGCTTCAAAATTGTTTTACTTACTATTGCAATGTTTTGGCATTCAAAGGCCAAATTTTCTGCCTTAAACCATTATCTTTATACTCAACATTATTGATACATATTATAATTTATCTTACAATAACAAAAGTGCTCACCAAAACCACCTCAATTGTTTACACTATATTTACACAGATCAAAAAAGGGTTGCCGTGTAATCACAAATCTGAAATTCAGGCAGACTTAAATGACTAGCCCTTTTTCAAGGTAATTAATTTTGAATGGAGCTCTGCTTTTCTAGACATTTCCTGGGGATATCAGCACAACAGATGAAATAAATATCAGAAAAGTGATTATAAAATGGAGATCAATCAGTGACCCAAATCCTTATACACTTCTTTTTCCTTCTTATTTTTCATTCATTGAAGCACATCATAAGTGTCACATATAACAAACTGCCTAGGACTGTCACTGGCAAATTGCTGTTACACTACAGATATTAGCTCTTTGAATTCATGTCATTTTGTCCCAGATGGATATTTTTCACATATATCCAACTTTAGCTTTTCTTAAAAATGAAATTTTCTTCTTTGAAAAAATTAGGTGGCCTTAAAAAAAAAAAAAGAAAAGGTTGTATCTTTGTGTTTTTAGCTCTGAAAGGCTAAATCTAGAATAGACTGTATATTGTCCAACTTTAACCTATATATTTTCTTAAATCTCCATAGCGCATTAAAAAAATGTTGTTTTTTTTTTAATGTTACAGTTGCTAATGAAAATAGTTTTGGAGCAAAATTTGTTAAAACACTCTTGAGTGTCTAAATCAATAAATTATATTACTAAAGCTTTGTTATATCTAATAATTTACAAAACTTTATAAAATAAATTATAATGTAAGTTAACTCTGGACTCAAAAACTTTGTTTTAAATTGTATGTAATCTCTAGCTAAGATAACTATTTTTGAAGATACCTCATTATTCAAAAACCACCAGGCAACCTTTCAAGATTCCTTATCTTTAAAAAAGTTATATTTGAAAAACTTTCCAAAAAATAACATTTTTCTTCAAACATAAAAATTTAATACCCCAGAACTCTTGTTTATAAAATTCTAAATAAGAATAATGCATAGTGCTTTTTAGTAAACTCAAATATAAATTTCCAAATCTTGTTAGATCAATTAATTACTTTTTTGCATTTGAAATCTTAAACAATTTTTTAAAGATTTATAGTATTGAGTTGTTTAAATTTTTGATAACTGGAGTATAGTTGATTTATAATGTGTTACTTTTATAATGTGTTATAGTTGATTTATAATGTGTTACAAAATCAGCAAAGTGATTTTGTTTTATATGTATATATGTATATGTATATTCATATATCTGTTCTTTTTCAGATTCTTTTTGCATATAGGTTATTATGGAGTATTGGGTAGAGGTCCCTGTGCTATATAGTAGGTCTTTATTGATTATACATTATATATATATTAGTGTGCTTACATTAATTCCAACCTCATTGTTCCTGCCACACACACACTTTTCCTTTGGTAACTATAAATTTCCAAGTTTGATTATCTATTTCTGTTTTGTAAATAAGTTCATTTGTATCCTTTTTTGAATTCTACTTATAAGTTACATTATGTAATAATTGTCTTCCTCTCTCTTTTTACCTAGAATGATAATCTCCAGAACCATCCATGTTGCTGCAAAGGGCAATATTTCATTATTTTATATGGCTGAGTAATATTCCACTATATATGTACCACAACTTTTTTATTCACTTATCTGTAGATGGACATTTTGGTTGCTCCCATATTGTGGCCATTGTAAATAGTGCGACAATGAAGATTGGGGTTCATGTATTTTTTCAAAGTATGGTTTTCTTCAGATATATTGTACAATTGTTTTGTTTTAAAATGTACTAGAAAGGGCTATGCACTTTTTCACTATTTCTACAGTCTCCTTTTTTCATGAAAATATCTTTCAAATTCTTGATATTTCTCCAATTGGTAAGAAAATAAACCTAGAAGGGCATGTTGTTTGGTTGGTTGTTTTGTCTTGCCTTTTGGCTGGATCCTGAATTTGCCCACACCTCCTGCCTCTCTCTTAGACTTGGCTTTCCTTTATTATTATTTTTTTTATTTTAATACCAAAAACATTTTGTATTGGGATATAGCTGATTAACATGTTGTGATAGTTTCAGATGAACAGTGCAGAGACTCAGCCATACAGATACATGTATCTATTTCCTCCAAATCACCCTCCCATCCAGACTGGCACATAACATTGAACAAAGTTCCATGTGCTACACAATAGTTTTTGTTGTTTATCCATTTTAAATACAGCAGGGTGTGCATGACCTTCCCAAAGACTCTAATTATCCCTTCCCCTCTGCCACCATGAGTTTACTTTCTAAGTCTATGAGTTTCTTTCTGTTTTCTAAGTTCATTTGTATCATTTCTTTTTTAGATTCCATGTATAAGGGATGTCATATGATATTTCTCCTTCTCAGTCTGACTTACTTCACTCAGTATAACACTCTCTATGTTCATCTATGTTGTTGAAAATGGCCTTATTTATTAAAAAACTAAAAAGAGAGCTACCACATGACCTTGCAATACCACCTCGGGACATATATCCAGAGAAAAACATGGCTCAGAAAGATACATGCACCCCAATGTTCATTGCAGCACTGTTTACAATTGCCAAGACATCGAGACAACCTAAAAAATGTCCATTGACAGAGGACTGGATTAAGAAGTTGGGGTATATACATACATTGGCTTTCCTTTCATTTGAAAACTTCAAACATAGAGCATTGAGCAGCTCTGCCCTATGCAGGGGTGAGTTTCCCCCTGGGAAGGGTAGCAAGTACTACATACTGAAACAGAACCCTGTCCTCAGTATTGTGGTCACTGCAAGTTTCAACAATAACAGAAGTTTCTATACAATGACATTTTACTTCTTTCTCTCTTCTCAGTTCTTCCCTGCCTTTAACTAATAAAGAATTGAGAAATAGAGACAATTCTTTTCAAAGTCTTTCTTATTTAGGATTTTGGCATTCTTGGCCTGGGTAGGGCTGGAAAGAACTTGATGCTTTCTCCAGAATGAAGAGTCCCATTTGCATATCAGTGTTAAAAAAAAAATGAAAGTTTAGATAAGAGTTTTGTGGACTATTTTTTTTAATTCATTAATATAAGAAAATTATATTAGTAGTATTTAATCATTCTCACCTGTAAAGAATAAAACAGAAGATAAATATTCTCGCAGACAATAGCCGAGTTTTAAGGCTCATTTTCATTTTAAGTTCAATTTGTTTTGCCAATGCATTAATGTTTAGAGGTTCCATTACACAAATGTTATTTATTAAATTTTTTCACTTCCATATACAGTTAAGTAAAGAGCTTTTTCAGGCACCCATGTCTGTAAAAAAATATTTTTAAATAAAGTTTCTTTTGTTGTAGCAAAAGAAAAAAAAAACTCAAAGTCATTCAACATTTTGAAAATGTGCTCAATAAGCCAAGATGGTAATGTGTGTTTGCAAATGTTGGTGATTTTAAGACATTATATGAAATACATAACTCACAATATCCATAAAAATTGAACACATGTCAGAAGGTAAGACGTCTTACTAAATTTTAGATTGCTAGGCTAGATTAAGTCTTTTATGAAAACTATATTGCTTTGTTGTTTAGTCACTAAGCTGTGTTCGACTCTTTTGTGACTTCAGGGACTGTAGCCCACAAGTCTCTTCTGTCCATGGGATTTCCCAGGCAAGAGCACTGGAGTGGGTTGCCATTTCCTTCTCCAGTGCAGGAAAGTGAAAAGTGAAAGTGAAGTCGCTCAGTCATGTCCAACTCTTTGCGACTCCATGGACTGCAGCCCATCAGGCTCTTCCATCCATGGGATTTTCCAGGCAAGAGTGCTGGAGTGGGGTGCCATTGTCTTCTCTGTCAGCTAAGGCTGCTGCTGCTGCTGCTAAGTCACTTCAGTCCTGTCCGACTCTGTGCGACCCCATAGACGGCAGCCCACTAGGCTCTCCCATCCCTGGGATTCTCCAGGCGAGAACACTGGGGTGGGTTGCCATTTCCTTCTCCAATGCATGAAAGTGAAAAGTCCAAGTGAACTCGTTCAGTCACGTCCAACTCTTAGCGATCCCATGGACTGCAGCCTACCAGGCTCCTCCATCCATGGGATTTTCCAGGCAAGAGTACTGGAGTGGGGTGCCATTGCCTTCTCCATCAGCTAAGGCTGCTGCTGCTGCAGCAGCGTCGCTTCAGTCGTGTCCGACTCTGTGTAACCCCACAGACGGCAGCCCACCAGGCTCCTCTGTCCCTGGGATTCTCCAGGCAAGACTACTGGAGTGGGTTGCCATTTCCTTCTCCAATGTATGAAAGGGAAAAGTAAAAGTGAAGTCGCTCAGTCTCTTAGCAACCCCATGGACTGCAGCCCACCAGGCTCCTCCATCCATGGGATTTTCCAGGCGGGATTTCCCAGGCAAAAATAATGGAGTGGGTTGCCATTTGATCTTTTGATTTCAACTGAGTACTTTCTGTGGCCAATGAGGTAGCTGTACTTGTGAGGGTTGGCTGGCTGTTTATATGGGGAAACAGTAGACTGGGCTACAGCAAAGACATCATGCTGCAGGTAGTTTCTGTGATAGCTGCACACGTTTCCCAAAGACGCTGTTGTGTGTAAGATCTCTTGAGACCTGTGCTTGGAACTGACACATATTGCTTCCACCACTTCTCTTAACCCAAGACAATCTACAAAGTCAGCTCAGATTCAAGAAGCGGAGAAACAGATTGTGACATATGATGGGAAGAGTTACAAAAGTCATATTGCAAGGAGTGTGGATAAAATTACAGGAAATTTTGTGACTCATTTTTTCTACAAACTATAAATTACAATGATAGATTACATATATTAAACACCCCATAAAAATGTGTTGAATGGATGAGGGAATGACTGAATGATGAAGAAAGGTAATACAACTCTCCTCAGTAAAGTGGCATCTTCATTAACTGGGCATGGTCTAGGTCATAGATGTTGATATTTTGTAGTCATTATTTATATAGATGGACTGTTTTGACTAAATTGAGAATTCATTTCCTTTTTTAATCATTTTTATTTAAATACAATTTTTTGAGTTTCTGTTTCCTGAAATGATAATAATATTCAATTAATACTAAATAATTTTTCAATTTCCCTTTTGAATAAAATTTTCATATTCTCCTGTTTTGTAATAATTGACCTCATAGAATTATTTCTGGCTTTTAAATATCCCCTCCCAGTCTAATTGTATCAGACAAAATTTATAAGGGTATTAAAATCATTTTTTATTTATATAAATAAATATTAATTGCTATTAAGTGTAAGAATTCTTACACTAAAAAACCTTGCTTCAAGCAAATTTTCACTATATTTTCAGTATCTCTTCTTCCCTCTACCTCAAAATAAGAATTATCTGAATAGGTCTTTTTTTATCCAAATTGCATATCTTCATTTCTACTGGGGTATTTTTATAAAGTGAAGAGCCCTCTGATAATGAGATTCAAAAAACCTAGAAATCATTCCAATTAAAATCTGCCCACATGTAACACATCACAAAGAAAAGGCACAGATCTGTGAGGGCAGAAACAATGCAAAGATAATTCAATATGAAAGTAATTTTCATATAAGCCTCTGTAATTTTGCTATATGTGACAATGCAGACCTCAGAAGTATGATGTAAATATTTTTTTCAAATGCAAATGTGAAAGGTATTAGTTTAGAATGCATGCAGAATATGAGTTTGATTTCGGTTGGCATTCTGCTTTGGAAGGTCCACATGTTAAATTAGTTTCGATCTATAATTGCACCTTCAGTTAGCATAGCAGTTCAAAAAGACCAATGCTAGGTTACTGTTTAAGCACAGAAAGGTACAGGGTTTAATGGTCCCTTAGCCTGCTTCACTGTGTGACACTATTAAAATTTCCACAGAGTACAACATTATATACTGAGTTCAATCAGAAAAAAAGGGTAATGCTCCTTGGAGGAAGTTAGCTCATTTTCTTTTTATTGGTTGTAGTGAGTGTGGTGCCAAGCTGCCGGTTTCATCTTCATTGTTTTAAACAGAAAAGCTCATCTATGTCAAAAAATAAATTAAAATGAAACTATATCTACTAAATTCATTGCCTTTTGTATACAGAAAGTTTTAGGGTTTTGTGGTAAAATAATCTTCTATTTGTTTCATTTTATTTTAATGGTGCCTCACAGCTGTTTCCCATGCATTAGAGATGGAAGGGAAACACAATTTGAAATTAGAATAAAAATTTTCCAAGATAGAGACACAGAGGTAGAGATGAAATGAATGGATACCAAGGGGGAAGGGCAGAGGACAGAAGAACTGGGAGATTAGGATTGACATATATATACTGCTATGTATAAAATAGATAGCTATTGAAAATCTACTGTGTGTATAGCACAGGGAACTCTACTCAGTGCTCTGTGGTGACCTAAGTGGGAAGGAAAAAAAGGACGGGATGTATATATAGGTATACTTGATTCACTTTGCTGTACAGTAGAGACTAACATAACATTGTAAAGCAACTATAATAAAACTTAATAAAAACCCAGTTTTCTGTGAATGAATCTATTTGAATTTAGCTCAAATTAGGAGTATCTTGAACATTTATAGTAGCTTTCAAAAGATATTATACTACATTTATGCAGTCTATTAAAAGCATCCAGAAGTCCTCTCTGGGTACACATAGGCAAAAACATGTGTGTTGTGCAAACACACTCACTCAAGTTAGGGCACACATATATGGTACTGCCTGCAAATACAAATTAGAGTGTATATACAGTGTATACTCATTATTTTGTTTTCTTCTGCTATGGATATAGACTCAAGACTCTTCCCACTAATTTAAGCTCTAATATATTCCACTTATAATATACATGCAAATTAATATTTTTGACTTGATGACTCCATAAGGCACATTGGTGAATTTATGTAAGTGAAGAAAAATAGTTGCATAGTTAATTATCTGATAATACCCACATAACTCAACCATGGGCAATCATTATATATATATGATTTCTATTTTTCCAAAGACCTTGGAAAAGTAGAGAGTTAATAATCTTTCTTACATATGAGGATTTTTATACTCAGAAACATGATTTCTCAGAGCATCCAAAAATAGAGAATCAAAATTTCCTTTCTTTGTTAACTAAATTCTTCATTTAGCCCGCACTGCAGTAACAAGTTGAAAGGTTGACATATCAATACCGTGTATGTTTTGCTTTAGGCTAAGGCTCGGAATGACTTCACAACAATATTACTTAACATAAATGCAAGCTATCAGTTTATTGTAACAAGCAAAAGTATATTTAAGGCACAATATGTACTATTTTAGTATTTATGAGCTTCCCTGATGGCTCAGACAATAAAGAATCTGCCTGCAATGCAGGAAACTCATGTTCAATCCCTGAGTGAGGAAGATCCCCTGCAGAAGGAAATGGCAACCCACTCCAGTATAAGTTATGATATTTTATTTTTTCACATCTTCATTGAGTAAAATTCGCCTATATTTTAAATACTGGTTTTCCTAAGGAGAAAATTTTTCTCCAAAACATTTTGGAAACACAAGATTTTCAATTTTGAAATGAACTATAGATTTTATCTCCCTGAATTTTCCATTCATTCTAGGATTTCCTTTTATATGTCCCTGAATGTCTACTTTTAAAAATAGGCTGGGAATAGGAGTTAATTGTTTCTTTAGGAAGATCATGATACTTTTTTTTGCAAAATCTCATATTGAGTTAAACTTTCTCACTTTAACCCTAACCCACCACTGATAGTTCTATCCTATAAAACCAGGATTCTTTATTCCCCTTCTACATGAATTTCTCTCCAAATAGTTACTAGCAACTATACTAACAAAAACAACAATAATAATAATAGCTAACATATATTGAGTACTTATATTCCAAGAACAAATCTATAGGATTTTCACATATGTTCAAATGCTAACAACAATCCTTCAGAGTAAACACATTTATTAATGCTCTTTTACAAATGTAGAGAAATTGGGAAAAGATAATTGAATTAATTTACCAAAGGTTGAGTTACTTGCTCAATGACACTGAATCAAATCCAAGGATCCTGGTAATACAACTCTTAAGGCTAACTGTTGTGCTGTAATAATATAACTCTCATTATCTTCTAATCTTTATTTCTCAAACAAGTGTGTCTCATTCAGCTATTTTTCATATATCAAGAATTGGAATGTCTTCAGTGTTCTTTGCTTCTTCCTATGTGTAAATAGCATCTTTTCAGAATTGAATACAATAGGTCAGATGTGGTTTAACCGGAACCCATCCTTGAGGATTGATTTTTTCTGCTTCATCTAAGGACCACACTAGTATTAATTTAGTTGAAGGTGGAATAAACTTAGGCATACAATATTAACAATATTGTCACTTTGAAAGAGCTGAAGAACAACACAGAAATTCAAAATTTATTCACATGAAATTCTGTAAATCAAATGTCCCTAAATTTTTATAGCTATTAGACCCATAAAAAGCTATACATTCATACATTTTATCCCTTTCAATTCAACCTATCAAGAGTCTTCTGAACTCTGTTCTTTCATCCTGCATATTAGCTGGGTTTTTTGCACTGAATTGTTTATCTTATCATCATTATCAAACAATTTCTGTTCATTAATATTTCATTCTTGAACTAAAAGGTTTTCAGTCTAATGGTTAGCCTAAGGTTACCAAAACATCTTATATTTTATTCTCACAAAAGCAGTGAGGCAAAACTTATTAAAACTTAAAACACTTTTGAAAACTCATTTTCCTCTCAACATTCACTTTCCATTAAAGTTGCAAAGGAATTTCTTACTTGGTAAGGACTCATTTCCTTTTTGACTTATTTACCTTTTCCTTCCAATTCATGAGGATCCTAGATAAACAACAAACCTCTCCTAGTAGAGATATGTAAGTTCACCTAAAACCAAGAAACCCTATTCTCACATGTACTCTAATAAGAACAATAGAAATGATAATAAAGTCATTACGATTAGAAAAATTTTGCTTGTGTCATTGTTGGAAACTCTCTGCATAATTCCCATTGGCCTTGTCACTTTTCTTTAAGTCATTTGAAACTTCAGTTCTTTCTATGCCTCATTCTGGGATTATTTTTAAATGCAGATGAGAAAGTTAAAAAGTAGTGGAAAACAATTTAATTAATATCTTTATTCAGTTAATACTCTATTTCCAAAATTTTCCCATAATACTTTAAGAAAACACATTCATCTTGCTCTGGTGATAATTATTGGTATCAACCAATTAGAGAAGAAAAGAAGTCAAATACACTACAGAAAAACATAAAATAGTACAAGAGAATGAGTTTTTATTTGATATGAATGTGGGATACAGTAATTTTTCATGCAATTTATAGATCTGAAAGATAAGTGAAAGTATGTTTCAAATTAATATATATCAAAGCAACCTATTCTTTAGTAGAAACTAGACTTGTGTAAACCCTCTAATAATATAATTAAGAATTCAATAATGCCTCTGTGTGCAATTCTCAGTTCCAAATGTCTACAGCTCTGATTCTGACCTTTCAAAACTCCATTAAGCTATGTAAATACAGTACAAAGAAATGTGTACTGTGCATAAACAGTATTCTGAAGTCAGCCAGACAAGGACACATTGCTTTGCTGTTGTCACCAGTGCTTGTTAGAGCTCTGGTGAGGCATTAATACATCCTTCCTATTGATTTGTATATGACAGATCTACCATGAGACTCATTTTGTGGTCTTTCTGTTCAATATGTGGTTCAAGGGTGACCCCTACTTATAAGTATTATTCTGATATATTAGACAGATTGTGATGGTTAAATTTATTTGTCTACTTAACTAAGCTAAGGGATGCCCAGATAGGTGGTGAAACACTACTTCTGGGTGTGTTTTTGAAGCTTTTTCTGGAAGATATCAGCATTTGATTCAGTAAAGTCAGTAGAGATCTGCCCTCACAAATGTGTGTAGGCATCATCCAATCCAGTGAGGACCTAAATAAAACAAATAAGTGAAGAAAGGGCAAATCTTTCTCTTTTTGAACTGGGACATCCATATTTTCCTGCCTTCAGACATCAGAGCTCTTGGTTCTTGAGCCTTCTAACTTAGAATCTATGCCAGCTGCCCCTTGGTTCTCATACCTTTGGAGTCAGACTGAATTTTACCACCAGGTTTCATAGTTCTCCACCTTGTAGAGGGCAGCTCATGAAATTCAAGGCCTCCATAGCTGTGGGAGACAATTCCTATAACAAATCTCTTATACATTCTCTTGGTTCTATTTCTGTGGAGAACTCTGACCAATAAGAAAATATTATGAACATCTATAGCAATTTAATGAAGATAATAACAGTGAAATTTCTTGAAAAGTAAAAGAAGAGTAAAAGTCCAGGACTCACATTAAATATCATAAAGTTCTAATAAAACAGTTTTTAGGTAGCTTGCAATGGATATATTTTTAAATTACATAATTAATTTTCACTATAAAAAAAGAAAGTATAAATCACCTCAATTTCACCAACCATTGTAAATTTCCATTAACATTTTTGTATTTACCTTGCAAAGTATCAATTATGTTTGGAATGTATGTATGCATATACACATAAACATATAAATACATATGTAGAATAAAAAAAGAATTAAGTACTAAATAAGTTTAGAACTTTTCTTAATAATATACTGGGAATATTTTATGTCAAAAATATATTTCTAAAATATCATTTTAGTGAATCAGAAAGCTGAGTGCTGAAGAATTGATGTTTTTGAACTGTAGTGTTGGAGAAAACTCTTGCAAAACTCCCTGGATTGCAAGGAGAACCAATCAGTCAGTCCTAAAGAAAATCAGTCCTGAATATTCATTGGAAGGACTGATGCTGAAGCTGAAGCTAACTCTGTGGACGTGAGTTTGAGCAAGCTCCAGGTGATGGACAGGGGAGACTGGCATGCCAGAGTCTATGGGGTCACAAACAGTAGGACAAGACTGAGTGAGCTAAACTGAACTGAAAATATAATTTTGATGAATGATCAATATTTCATTTTGTGTGGAATCCAAATAAAAGTTCTTGTCACAGCCTTGGGGCTTACCATGATAATGAATTCAAAAGAAGCAAAATAGAATTTGTTAAAGGCTTGGCAAAGTGTGTAGAGAAGATATTGTTTACCCAATTGTATTAGTTTTCCAGCTCTATGTAATGAATTAACATGTATTTGACAAATTAAAACACCAGTAATTTGTTATCTCATAGTTCATAGAGACAGGACTTTAAATTAGCTGGATCCTTTGCTCAGGGTTGCAAAAACTGAAATCAGTCAGTGCATATTAGATTAGTAGGTCTTAATAGGTTTCTACAGGACATTCCATCCAAAAACAGCAGAGTACACATTTTTTCAAATGCATATGGGAAGATGTCCAGGTTAGATTCCATGCTAGATACCACAAAATAAGTCTCAATAATTTTGAGTAGAAATTATACAAAGCATTTTTTCTGACCCCAGCAGTATGAAACTACAAGTCAATTACAGGAAGAAAAATGTTAAAGGTACAAACACGTGGTGACTGAATAACATGCTACTGAAAAAAAAGAAAAAGAGTCAATGAAAAATTCAAAGAGGAAATCAGAAAATACTTCAATATACATGATAATGGAAACACAGCTTTCCAAAATTGATGGGATGCAGCAAAAGAACATCAAAGAGGGAAGTTTATAGCCATATAGACTTACCTCAAGAAACAGGAAAAATCTCAAATAAGTAACCTGACCTACCATCTAAATGAATTAGAAAAAGAAGAAAAAGTAAAGATGAAAATTAGCAGAAGGTAGAAGATAATAAGGAGAAGACAATGGCACTCCACTCCAATACTCTTGCCTGGAAAAATCCCATGGATGGAGGAGCCTGGTAGGCTGCAGTCCGTGGGGTTGCTAAGAATCGGACACGACTGAGCAACTTCACTTTCACTTATTGGAGAAGGAAATGGAAACCCACTCCAATGTTCTTGCCTGGAGAACCCCAGGGACAGGGCAGCCTGGTGGGCTACCGTCTATGGGGTTCCAGAGGGTCGGACATGACTGAAGCGACTTAGCAGCAGAAGACAATAAAGATCAAAGAAGAAATAGAGACAAAACAAAAAAGTTCAATGAAATGAATAGCTGTTTTTTTTAAAAAATTAACAAAATTGATAAACCTTTATCCAGGGTAATTAGGGAAAAAAGAGAGAAAACCCAAATAAACAAAGTAAGAAATAAAAGAGAGAAATAACAACCAATAGTTCAGAAATACAAAAAAAAAAAAAAATAGAAAATACTATGCACAGTTTAAATACCAACAAATTGGACAACCTAGAAGAAATGAAGAAATATCTAGAAACATGCAACCTCCCCAGACTGAATCAGGAAGAAACAGACAAGCTTGAGCTGGAAGAAAAATATTGTTTACTTGCCCAGACTACTCAAAGCAATCTACATATTAAGTATAATCTCTATCAAAATACAGCAATATTTTCACAGTACTAGCACACATAATCCTAAAATTTATAATGGAACCACAAAAAGACCCCATATTGCCAAAGCAATCTTGAGAAAAAAATAACAAATTTGGAGTATTACACTCCCTGACTTCAGACTACACCACAAAGCTACAGTAATCAAAACAGCATGAAACTAACACAAAAACAGACACATAGATCAATGGAATAGAAGAGAGCCCAGAAATAAACACATGCATTTATGGTTAATTAGTCTAAAAAGCAAGCTCTTAAATAAGTGGTGCTGGAAACTGAACAGATACATGTAAAGGAAAAGAAATGAGAATATTCTGTAACATCATACAGAAAAATAAGCTCAAAATGGATTAAAGACCAAAATGTAAGTCCTTAAACCATAAAACTCATAGAAGAGATAGTAGTCAGAATCTGCTTTGACAAACATTAGGGCAATCATAGCAATATTTTTTCTGAATCTGTCTTCTAAGGCTGCTGCTGCTGCTACTAAGTCACATTAGTCGTGTCTGACTCTGTACGACCCCATAGATGGAAGCCCACCAGGCTCCTCTGTCCCTGGGATTCTCCAGGCAAGAACACTGGAGTGGGTTGCTATTTCCTTCTCCAATTCATGAAAGTGAGAGTGAAAGTGAAGTTGCTCAGTCATGTCCAACTCTTAGTGACCCCATGGACTGTAGCCTACGAGGCTCCTCCGTCCATGAGATTTCCCAGGCAAGAGTACTGGAGTGAGGTGCCATTGCCTTCTCCTACTGAATGGAGAAAATATTTGCAAATGATATGACTGATAAGGGATTAATATCTAAAATATGTAAATATCTCATAAAACTCAATATCAAATAACCCAATTAAAAATAGACAGAATAACTGAATAGACATTTTTCCAAAGATACACAGATGGTTAACAGGCACATGAAAAAATGCTCAGCATCAGTAATTATCAGAGAAATGGAAATAAAAACTGCAGTGAGATATCACTTCACACTGGTGAGAATACAAATAACAAATGTTGATGAGGAAGTGGTGAAAAGAGAACCCTACTACACTACTAGTTAGAATGTAAATTGATATAGCCCCTAATGAAAAAAGTATGGAGGTTCCTCAAAAAAGTGAAAATAGAGCTACCATACGACTCAACAATTCTACTCGTGGATGTATACCTGAGAAAATTAAAAGCTAATTTGAAAAAATATAGCGTGCACCCCAGAGTTCATCACATTATTTATAATAACCAAGATATGGAAGCAACCTAAGTGGACATCAACAGATGAATAGATAAAGATTATGGGGTAAATTTATACAATGCAATATTGCTCATTCATAAAAAGAAAGAATGAAATTCTACCATTTCCAAAAATGTGGATGGACTTAAGAATTACTAGGTTTAGTGAAATAAATCAGACAAAGAAAAATACTCTATGAAACATGTATTCCAAAAATTCATGTGGAGCCTAAAAAATAAAATGAATGTATACAAAGAAACAGAAACAGACTCTCAGATACAGAAAACAAACTATTGGCTAATAGTAGAGAGAAGAAAGGGACAAGGGGCAATGTCAGGAGATGAGGTAAAATATAAAAACTACTATGAATAAAATTAATAATCAATAAGGATATATTGTATACCATATGGAAATATAGCTTTTAGATTGTAATAACTTTAAATGGAGTATAACATAAAAATATTGAATCACTATGTTGCACACCTGAAACTAATATTGCAAATTAATGAATTCAAGGCACTTAATTTTTTAAATTAGTTAATAAAAATAAATTCTAATTCAGACTCTTAAAAACAAAAAGTGTCAGCCAGTTACATTCTCATCTGGAAGCTTGATTCAGGAAGAATCTGCTTCCAAACTCAGGGGCGTTTTAGCAGAATATATCTTCCTACAGCTATATAACTGAAGCTTGTGCTTTCTTGTAGTTTTGGGTTGCTTTGAGGTCCTAAAGACTACACATCATGCCTTGATATCAATACAAAAGTTCTTATAGGCTGTTCAAAACCTGACAGTTTGTGTCCTCAAAACCAGGAGCAGTGTATCTCTCTGACTCCTTTGTCTGCTACCCGCCAGAGAAAACTCCCTGCTTTTAAAGAACATACTTGAATAGGTCAGACTCAATACGGAAAAGTTCCTTTTTGCTTTACAATATAACGTGACCAAGAAAGTGATACCTTACTGCATTGAAAGCTTTCATACATATTTGTGAGGAAGACATCATACAATGATGAAGGTTATTAAGGATAACCATAGAATTTTGTTGACTACATCAAAACAAATTGGACTAGTAATTGCTCAATTATTTGGAAATAAGTTCAGTTACACATATATAAGAGGTCTTCACAAGCGGCACTACTGAAAAAGAACCTCCCCAACCCCCCTCCCCACCCCGCCCCATGAATGCAGGAAATGTAGGAGACCTGAGTTTGATCCCTGGGTCAGAAAGGACACCTGGAGAAGTACATGACAACCCACTCCAGTATTTTTGCCTCGAGAATCTTTATGGACAGACGAGACTGGCAGACAACAGTCCATAGGGCCACAAAGATTCAGACACAACTAAAATGACTTAGAATGCACACACATATAAAAGAAAGCAGTTCATACATGTAAATATGATTTTACCTAAAATGTAAAAATAATATTTATTCACCAGTGTTTTGACACAGGGTTATATTGTCTTTCTTAATATATCATGCACATAGCTAGATATGAATGCTCTGAAATGGAGGAGGGCTTATGGCCCACAATTGAACTATAATTTGTATTTCCTTTCTTCACCCAGTAGGTTTTTTATTTATTTATTTACCTTTTCTTCCCCAATATAAATGTAAAGATCTGTATAATACAAAACATGACTTATACAATCTTGATGTTTTATATTTACTAGGACTGTCTTTGTGGCATGTATAGAAATGAGCTTCTAAAGTATCAAATAGATATTTGGAAAGGAAACGGAATTTAGATTTTACAATAAAAAATTAGTCTATAAAATTGCTTTCTATTGAGTTGCTTACACAACTCAAATCTGCTATATATATCATAGTATTGTGACCACTGTTATAGATTAAAATAAAATTTCTTCCATCTGGCCAAACACTTTTGGGAGGTTTCATTTATTTGCTTGTGTTTTATTCCTTTCTCACTTACTATTCTACTCAGTCTTTTATGCTTAGTTGACAGTACTTGAATGATTTTTAGGTGTGTGATTCCTGTTTTATCTTTTTAGGGCTTGATCATTTATAAAAATCCTCTTTTCCCTGTTTGGTTTCTCCCAGCACTACACTCTCCTCCTAGGGAACCACTACTAACTTTGACCCACTACAAATATTGAACTTAGTCAATAACAGATGACTAATTGCTTACTTTTATTCAAGAGTACCATCTCCCTAGCCATACACTATGTAAACAATTCTCTAAAGAAAAAAACAATATTTATTTTTTGCAGCTTTTCTCAGTGACGTGCCTAGGTATACTAATGCTAATAAGACTGCTAGTTTATTTCAACAGTTAAGAAATCTGAAAATAACCATGAAGTCTAAAGGAATTTCACATTCTCACAGAGATTTCAGTGGGAACAAGTCACTGCACATACTGTAGAATACATCAGAGAATCCTTGATAATTTTTGGTACTCTCAAGTCCAGTTAATCATACACCTATAGATAAAATGGGGTCTTAAAATGCTGTGACTTTTTAATCATCTGCATACTAAGAATTAATTGATAAATTTTGAATGAAACACAAAGCATAAAATGGTGTCACTATTTGTATTGAAAAAATGAAGTCTCAAAGCGGACCATTAGAGAGTCAAAAGTAAACTCAAGTACATGTATGCATACTCAGTCACTCAGTTGTGTCCAACTTTGTGACCCAATGGACTGTAACCCTCAAGGCTTCTCTGTCCAAGGTATTTTGCAGGCAAGAATGCTGCAGTGTGTGGCCATTTCTTCCTCCAGGGGAACTTCCTGACCCAGGGATCAAACCCATGTCTCCTGTGCCTCCTGCATTGGCAGGTGAATTCTTTGCCATTGGACCACCTGGGAAGTCCCAAACTCAGTTACATTTTCCAACAAATTAAAAACAAGATAAGAAACACATGAGACCAGTGATTTCTAAGGTTAAATATATTTATGCTTGATGTGGAAAATTCTTAAAGCAATGGGAATATCAAACCACCTTACCTGACTCCTGAGGAACCTGTATGCAGGTCAAGAAGCAACATTTAGAACTGGACATGGAACAGCACACTGGTTTAAAATTGAGAAAAGAGTATGTTAAGTCTTCATATTTTCACCCTGTTTATTTAACTTATATGCAGAGTACATCATGCCAAACCCAGGTCGGATGAATCACAAACTGGAATTAAGATTTCTGGGAGAAATAGCAATAACCTCTGATATGCAGATAAAACTGCCCTAATGGCAGAAAACAAAGAACTAAAGAGCCTCTTGACGAAGCTGAGAGAAAAATGAGAAAGCTACTTTAAATCTCTTCTTTCAGAATGCTAAGACCATGGCATCTGATTCCATCACTTCAAGGCAAATAAATGGGGAAAAAATGGAAACAGTGACAGACTTTATTTTCTTGGGCTCCAAAATCACTGCAGATGGTGACTGCAGCCATGAAAGTAAAAAATGTTTGTTTTTTTTTTGAAGAAAAGCTATGGCAAACTGGACAGTGTCTTAAAAAGCAGAGACATTATTTGCCAACAATGGTCCATCTAGTCAAAGCTATGGTTTTTCCAATAGTCATGTATGGATGTGAGAGTTGGACCGTAAAGAAGTCTGAGCACCAAAGAATTGGTGCTTTTGAACTGTGGCGCTGGAGAAGACTCTTGGGAGTCCCTTGGATAGTAAGGCCTTTCCAGGTGACTCAGACAATAAAGAATCTGCCTGTAATTCAGGATACCTGCATTTGATCACTGGTCAGGATGATCCCCTGGGGAAAGGAATGTCAACCCAATCCAGTATTCTTGCCTTGAAAATTCCATGGACAGAGGAGCCTGATGGGTTATAGTCCATGGGGTCACAAAGAGTTGGACAAACTAAGCAACTAACACTTTCACTTTTACTTAGACACCAAGGAAATTAAACCAGTTAATCCTAAAGGAAATCAACCCTGAATATTCATTGGAAGTGAAGTGAGTGTCGCTCAGTCATGTCCGACTCTTTGCGACCCCATGGACTATACAGTCTATGGAATTCCCCAGGCCAGAATACTAGAGTGGGTAGCCATTCCCATCTCCAGGGGATCTTCCCAACCCAAGGATCCAACCCAGGTCTCCTGTATTGCAGGTGGATTCTTTATCAGCTGAGTCACCAGCGAAGCCCATTGGAAGGACTGATGCTAAAGCTGATGTTCCAATACTTTTGGTACCTGATGAAAAGAGCCGGCTCATTGGAAAAGACCATGATGCTGGGAAAGATTGAGGGCAGGAGGACAGGGGATAACAGAGGATGAGATGGTTGGATGGCATCGTCGACTCCATGGAAATGGATTTGTGCAAATTCTGGGACATAATGAAGTACAGAGAAGTCTGGTGTGCTGGTGTCCATGGAGCTGCAAACAGCTGGACATGACTGAGAGACTTAAGGACAACAATCTTTATGCTAACTACCCAGAAGTAGACCTAGATTTGTGGATTTATGAGCAAGTGATTTATAAGAAAATGCTCTTGGGGGAACCATTAAAACAGTAGGGAAAACAAGAGAAGAAAGAGTAGGCAGGCCATCTAAACCCAAGTCTGAGCCCATCTGAGTCAAGCCCAATTCAGGATAGTAGCTTCAGCTTGACTTCATGAAGATGTTCTGGAGTATGCTGCTGCTGGTGCTGCTGCTGCTGCCAAGTCACTTCAGTCATGTCTGACTCTGTGCAACCCACCAGGCTCCCCCATCCCTGGGATTCTCCAGGCAAGAACACTGGAGTGGGTTGCCATTTCCTTCGCCAATGCATGAAAGTGAAAAGTGAAAGTGAAGTCGCTCAGCCATGTCCGACTCTTAGCGACCCCATGGGCTGCAGCCAACCAGGCTCCTCTGTCCATGGGATTTTCCAGGCAAGAGTACTGGAGTGGGATGCCATTGCCTTCTCCATTCTGGAATACAAGTTGTGCTTAAAAATTGTCAGGAGCCCAGATAAGGAAGCTGGGGCTTGCACACACCAGCCCCCATCCATCATTTCTTAAGAAGCATCACACATTTGGGCAAAGTGGTCTTCAAAATGTTAAGGCAGTCCTTCCTACTTAAATGCCTCAAATACTGAAAGAAAAAGAAAAAAAAAGCTATCATTCACATACAAACATGTGGAAAACGAATGGTAGGAGATTTGGGTGAAGCACACAAAATAATTTGTATTTTCATTCCAAGATGTAAATTTTGCCAATTATAATACTTTATATGACTAAAATCAGATACAATATTTTAAATTTTGCTAAAAATAGATACTTTTCCAGGAGCTATTTGCCATATTTGGAATATATACACACAGTTTTATTCTCATCTCTTTCTCATGGATCACAAATCTTATACAAGATTTTTCAAAAGGAAATATATCAGAATATGATCAAGCTGTATGAAAAACACAAATCAGTAGTGGTCTCATTAAAAATAATTAAATCATGGAGTTGTTCATTGTGGTCTAGAAGGAAGAAATCTCAAAACTAAATGATTTTTAGCTTGAAACTCAAGTTTCCAAGTAAAGCATAGCAAGACAATAGCAAAAGTATTAGACTCCATATTGGCCAGAGTATTATAACATTTACCTACCTGTATTTAAGGGGTTTTTTTAATTATTTATTTTTTATTGAATAATGATTGTTTATAGAATTTTGCTGTTTTCTGTCAAACCTCAACATGAATCAGCCATAGGTATACAAATATCCCCTCCCTTTTGAAACTCCCTCCCAGCTACCTCCTGACCCCACCCCTCTAGATTGATAAAGAGCCCCTGTTTGAATTTCCAGAGCCATACAGCAAATTCCCATTGGCTATCTATTTTACAAATGGTAATGTAAGTTTCCATGCTACTCTTTCCATACATCTAAACTTCTCCTCCCCTCTCACCATGTCCATAAGTCTATTCTCTATGTCTGTTTCTCCATTGTTGCCCTGTAAATAAATTCTTCAGTACCACTTCTCTAGATTTCATATATATGTTTTAGAACACGGTATTTATCTTTCTCTTTCTGACTCACTTCACTCTGTATAATAGGTTCTAGGTTCATCCACTCCATTAGAACTGACTCAAATGTGTTCTTTTTATGGCTATATAATATTCTATTGTGTACATATACCACCACTTGTTTATCCATTCATCTGTCGATGAACATCTAGGTTGCTTCCATGTTCTAGCTATTGTAAATAGTGCTGCAGTGAACAATGAGATACATGTGTCTAAGGAGCAGCAGCTGTGCTTTGCTGGGGCAGCCATGAAGGGATACCCCATGCCCAAGGTAAGAGAAACCCAAGTAAGATGGAAGGTGTTGCAAGAGGTCATCAGAGGGCAGACACACTGAAACCATACTCACAGAAAACTTGTCAATCTAATCACATTAGGACCACAGCCTTGTCTAACTCAATGAAACTAAGCCATGTCCGTAGGGCAACCCAAGACAGGCGGGTCATGGAGGAGAGAGCTGACAGAATGTGGTCCACTGGAGAAGGGAATGGCAAACCACTTCAGTATTCTAGCCTTGAGAACCCCATGAACAGTATGAAAAGGCAAAATGGTAGGATACTGAAAAAGGTACTCCACAGGTCAGTAGGTGCCCACTATGCTACTGGAGGTCAGTGGAGAAATAACTCCAAAAAGAATGAAGGGATGGAGCCAAAGCAAAAACAATACCCAGCTGTGGATGTGACTGGTGATAGAAGCAAGGTCCAATGCTATAAAGAGCAATATTGCATAGGAACCTGGAATGTCAGGTCCATGAATCAAGGCAAACTGGAAGTGGTCAAACAGGAGATGGCAAGGGTGAATGTTGACATGCTAGGAATCAGCAAACTAAAATGGACTGGAATGGGTGAATTTAACTCAGATGAATATTACATCTACTACTGTGGGCAGGAATCCCTCAGAAGAAATGGAGTAGCCAACATGGTCAACAAAAGAGTCCAAAATGCAGTACTTGGATGCAATCTCAAAAACGACAGAATGATCTCTGTTCGTTTCCAAGGCAAACCATTCAATATCACAGTAATCCAAGTCTATGCCCAACCAGTAATGTTGAAGAAGCTGAAGTTGAACGGCTCTATGAAGACCTATAAGACCTTTTAGAACCAACACCCAAAAAAGATGTCGTTTTCATTATAGGGGACTGGAATGCAAAAGTAGGAAGTCAATAAACACCTAGAGTAACAGGCAAATTTGGCCTTGGAATACAGAATGAAGCAGGGCAAAGACTAATAGAGTTTTGCCAAGAAAATGCACTGGTCATAGCAAACACCCTCTTCCAACAACACAAGAGAAGACTCTACACAGGGACATCACCAGATGGTCAACACCGAAATCAGATTGATTATATTCTTTGCAGCCAAAGATGGAGAACCTCTATACAGTCAACAAAAACAAGACCAGGAACTGACTGTGGCTCAGATCATGAACTCCTTATTACCACATTCAGACTCAAATTGAAGAAACAGGAAAAACTGCTAGACTATTCAGGTATGACCGAAATCAAATCCCTTATGATTATACAGTGGAAGTGAGAAATAGATTTAAGGGCCTAGATCTGATAGATAGAGTGCCTGATGAACTATGGAATGAGGTTTGTGACATTGTACAGGAGACAGGGATCAAGACCATTCCCATGGAAATGAAATGCAAAAAAGCAAAATGGCTGTCTGGGGAGGCCATACAAATAGCTGTGAAAAGAAGAGAAGTGAAAAGCCAAGGAGAAAAGGAAAGATATAAGCATCTGAATGCAGAGTTCCAAAGAATAGCAAGAAGAGATAAGAAAGCCTTCTTCCGCGATCGATGCAAAGATATAGAGGAAAACAACAGAATGGGAAAGACTAGAGATCTCTTCAAGAAAATTAGAGATACCAAGGGAACATTTCATGCAAAGATGGGATTGGTAAAGGACAGAAATGGTAAGGACCGAACAGAAGCAGAAGATATTAAGAAGAGATGGCAAGAATACACAGAAGAACTGTACAAAAACGATTTCACGACCCGGATAATCACGATGGTGTGATCACTCATCTAGAGCCAGACATCCTGGAATATGAAGCCAAGTGGGCCTTAGAAAGCATCACTACGAACAAAGCTAGTGGAGGTGATGGAATTCCAGCAGAGCTATTTCAAATCCTGAAAGATGATGCTGTGATAGTGCTGCACTCAATATGCCAACAAACATGGAAAACTAACCAGTGGTCACAGGACTGGAAAAGGTCAGTTTTCATTTCAATCCCAAAGAAAGGCAATGCCAAAGAATGCTCAAACTATTGCACAATTGCACTCATCTCACATGCTAGTAAACTAATGCTCAAAATTCTCCAAGCCAGGCTTCAGCAATATGTGAACCAGGAACTTCCTGATGTTCAAGCTGGTTTTAGAAAAGGCAGAGGAACCAGAGATCAAATTGTCAACATTCACTGGATCATGGTAAAAGCAAGAGAGTTCCAGAAAAATCTATTTCTGCTTTATTGACTATGCCAAAGCCTTTGACTGTGTGGATCACAATAAACTGTGGAAAATTCTGAAAGAGATTGGAATACCAGAGCACCTGACCTACCTCTTGAGAAATCTGTATGCAGGCCAGGAAGCAACAGTTAGAACTGGACATGAAAAAACAGACTGGTTCCAAATAGGAAAAGGAGTACATAAAGGCTGTATACTGTCACCCTGCTTATTTAACTTATATGCAGAATACATCATGAGAAACGCTTGGCTGGAAGAAACACAAGTTGGATTCAAGATTGCAGGGAAAAATATCAATAACCTCAGATATGAAGATGACACCACCCTTATAGCAGAAAGTGAAGAGGAACTAAAAAGCCTCTTGATGAAAGTAAAAGAGGAGAGTGAAAAAGTTGGCTTAAAGCTCAACATTCAGAAAACGAAGATCATGGTATCCAGTCCCAACACTTCATGGGAAATAGATGGGGAAACAGGGGAAACAGTGTCAGACTTCATTTTTTGGGGCTCCAAAATCACTGCAGATGGTGACTGCAGCCATGAAATTAAAAGACACTTACTCCTTCAAAGAAAAGTTATGAGCAACCTAGAGAGTATATTCAAAAGCAGAGACATTACTTTGCCAACTAAGGCCCATCTAGTCAAGGCTATGGTTTTTCCAGTAGTCATGTATGGATGTGAGAATTGGACTGTGAAGAAGGCTGAGCACCAAAGAATTGATGCTTTTGAACTGTGGTGTTGAAGAAGACTCTTGAGAGTCCCTTGGATGGCAAGGAGATCCAACCAGTCCATTCTGAAGGAGATCAACCCTGGGATTTCTTTGGAAGGAATGATGCTGAAGCTGAAAATCCAGTACTTTGGCCACTTCATGCGAATAGTTGACTCATTGGAAAAGATTTTGATGCTGGAAGGGAACCGGGGGCAGAAGAAGAAGGGGACGACAGAGGATGAGATGGCTGAATGGCATCACGGACTCGATGGACGCGATTCTGAGTGAACTCTGGGAGTTGGTGATGGACAGAGAGGCCTGGCATGCTGCGATTCATGGGGTCACAAAGAGTCGGACACAACTGAGTGACTGAACTGAACTGAACTGAACTGTGTCTCTTTCAATTTTGGTTTCCTCTGGGTATATGCCTAGTAGTGGGATTGCTGGGTCATATGGTGGTTTTATTCCTAGTTTTCTAAGGAATCTCCATATCATCTTCCATAGTGGTTGTATCAAATTACATTCCCACCAACAGTGCAAGAGCATTCCCTTTCCTCCACACTCTTTCCAGCATTTATTGTTTGCAGAAATTTTGATGATCGCTATAATGACTAGTGTAAGGTTATATCTCATTGTAGTTTTGATTTGCCTTTCTTTTGATGTAGAGCATCTTTCCATGTGTTAGCCATCCATATGTCTTCTTGGGAGAAATATCTGTTTAAGTCTTTTCCCTACTTTTTGATTGTGTTGCTTGTTTTTCTGGCATTGACTTGCATGAGATGCTTGTATATTTTGGAAATTAATCCTTTGTCAATTGCTTCATTTCCTATTATTTTCTCCCATTCTGAGGGTTGTCTTTTCACCTTGCCTATAGTTTCCTTTGCTGTGCAAAAGCTTTTCAATTTAATCAGGTACCACTTGTCTCCTTTTGTTTTTATTTCCATTACTCTAGGAGGTGGGTCATAAAGGATCTTGCTTTGATTTATGTCATTGAGTGGCCTGCCTATGTTTTCCACTAAGAGTTTTATAGTTTTTTAAAAAACTTACATTTAGGCCTTTTATCCATTTTGAGTTTATCTTTGTGTATAGTGTTAGAAAGGGTTCTAATTTCATTCTTTAATTTGTAGCTGTCCAGTTCTCCCAGCACCATTTTTTGAAGAGGCTGTCTTTGCCCCATTGTATATTCTTGCCTCCTTTGTCATGAATAAGGCACCCATAGGTGCATGGGTTTATTTCTGGGTTTTCTATCTTGTTCCATTGGTCTATATTTTTGTTTATGTGCCAGTGCCATACTGCCTTGATAACTATAGCTTTGTAGTATAACCTGAAGTCAGAAGATTGATTCCTCCAGCTCCATTCTTCTTTCTCAAGACTACTTTGGCTATTCGGGATCTTTGTGTTTCCATCAGTGCCAGGAGCCAGCACAGGCGATCCCACCCATGACAAGGTCATGCAGGACTTGAGGGAATCCCTGGGCCATCCGACCCATGACACTTTAAGGGAAAATTAAGGGAAAATTATTGTTCTGGTATCCTGGCTGACCAACCTTTATCAAAAGGAGGTCATGGAATATCAACAGGCCTCCGGAATAGAAGATGATGTACAGAAAATAAGACTTTTGCAGGAAGGAACCTGATATTGATACAAGTTATTACTGATGGAATGTTGAGTTGACTCTGCATTTTTTCACCTTGTTGTATGTATAACTCAGGGTATAAAAGCCCGGAGAAGAATAAAGTAAGGGGCCTCACTCGAAGAAGCTTGGTCACTCCGTGTCTCTTTCTTTATCTCTTTATCTTTTCTTCATTCGCCGACATCATCCATCCTGAGGATATCCCTGGACTGTGCTGAGGCTGGACCTCGGCACATAAGAAATGTGAAAATTTTCTTCTAGTTCTGTGAAATATTCCATTGGAAATTTGATAGGGATTGAATTAAATCTGTAGATTGCATTTGATAGTATAGTCATTTTCACAATATTCATTCTTCCTACCCAGGAACATGGAATATCTCTCCATCTGTTTATATCATCTTTGACTTCTTTCATTAGTGTCTTATAATTTTCTGTGTACAGTTCTTTCATCTCCTTAGGTAAGTTTATTCCTAGATATTAAATTATTTTTGTTGCAATGGTAAACGGTATTGATTCCTTAATTGCTCTTTCTGATTTTCACTGTTAGTATATAGAAATGCAAGTGATTTCTGTGCATTGATTTGGTATCCTGCAACTTTCCTAAATTCACTGGTTATCTCTAGTAATTTTCTGATACTTTCTTTAGGGTTTTCTATGTTATCATGTCATCTGCAAACAGTTAGAGCTTTACTTCTTCTTTTCCAGTCTGGATCCTTTTTTTTCTTTTTCTTCTGATTGCTGTAGCTAGGACTTCCAGAACTATCTTGAATAATAGTGGTGAAAGTGAACACCCTCATCTTGTTCCTGATCATAGGGGAAATGCTTTCAGTTTTTCACCATTAAGAATAATGTTTGCTGTAGGTTTATCATCTATGGCCTTTACTATGTTGAGTTAGTTTCCTTCTTTGCCCATTTTCGAAGAGTTTTAGTCATAAATATACAGGTAAGGAAGCAAAAGTTAGAACTGGACATGGAACAACAGACTGGTTCCAAATAGGAAAAGGAGTATGTCAAGGCTGTATATTGTCACCCTGCTTATTTAACTTCTATGCAGAGTATATCATGAGAAATGCTGGGCTGGATGAAGAACAAGCTGGAATCAAGATTGTGGGGAGAAATATCAATAATCTCAGATATGCAGATAACACCACCCTTATGGCAGAAAGTGAAGAACTAAAGAGCCTCTTGATGAAGGTGAAAGAAGAGAGTGAAAAAGTTGGCTTAAAGCTCAACATTCAGAAAACTAAGATCATGGTATCCAGTCCCATCACTTCATGGGAAATAGATGGGGAACCAGTGGAAACAGTGGCAGACTTTGTTTTCCTGGGCTCCAAAATCACTGCAGATGGTGATTACAGCCATGAAATTTTAAAAGACGCTTACTTCTTGGAAGGAAAGATATGACAAACCTAGACAGCATATTTAAAAGCAGAGACATTACTTTGCCGACTAAGGTCCATCTAGTCAAGGCTATAGTTTTTCCAGTGGTCATGTATGGATGTGAGAGTTGGACTGGAAGAAAGCTGAGCGCCAAAGAATTGATGCTTTTGAAATGTGGTGTTGGAGAAGACTCTTGAGAGTCTCTTGGACTGCAAGGAGATCCAACCAGTCCATCCTAAAGGAAATCAGTCCTGAATATTCATTAGAAGGACTGATGCTGAAGCTTAAGCTCCAATACTTTGGCCATCTGATGTGAAGAGCTGAATCATTTGAAAAGACTCTGATGCTGGGAAAGATTGAGGGCAGGAGGAGAAGAGGATAACAAAGGATGAGATGGTTGGATGGTATCACTGACTCAATGGTCATAGGTTTGGGTGAAGTCCAGGAGTTGGTGATGGACAGGGAGGCCTGGAGTGCTGTAGTTCATGGGTTCTCAGAGTCAGACACGACTGAGCGACTGAACTGAACTGAATCATAAATGGGTGCTGAATTTTGTGAAAGGTTTTTTCTGCATCTATTGAGATGATCATATGCTTTTTATCTTTCAATTTGTTAATATGGTGTATCTCATTGATTGATTTCTATATATTGAAGAACCTAATGATCATGATGTATAAGCTTTTTGATGCATTGCTGAATTCTGTTTGATAAAATTTTGTTGAGGATTTTTGCATCTATGTTCATCAGTGATATTGGCCTGTAGTTTTTCTTTTTGTGTGTTTTCTTTGATTTCAGTATCAGGGTGATGGTGGCATAGTAGAATGAATTTGGAAGTGTTCCTTCCTCTGCAATTTTTTGAAAGAGCTTTAGAAGGATAGCAGTGGCTCTTCTTTAAATGTTTGATAGAATTCTCATGTCATGCCATCTGGTCCTGGGCTTTTGTATTTTGAGAGATTTTTTATCACAGCTTCAATTTCAGCACTTGTAATTGGGTTGTTCATAATTTCTATTTTTTCTTGATTCAGTCTTGGAGGATGGAACTTTTCTAAGAAGCTGTCCATTTCCTCCAGGTTATCTATTTTATTGCCATATAGTTGTTCACAATAGTCTCCTACAAACCTTTGTATTTCTGTATTGTCTGTTTTAACCTCTCCTTTTTCATTTCTAATTCTATTTATTTGGCGCCTCTCTCATTTTCTTGATGAGTCTGGCTAAGAGTTTGTCAATTTTTTTTTTAAATCTTCTCAAATAACCAGTTTTAATTTTATTAATCCTTACTATTATTTCTTTCATTTCTTTTTCATTTATTTCTACTCAGATCTTTATAATTTCTTTCTGTCTACTAATTTGGTTTTTTCTTTTTCTTCTTCTTTTTCCAGTTGCTTTAGGTATAAAGTTAGGTTGTCTATTCGATGTTTTTCTTGTTTCTTGAGGTAGAATTGAGTTGGTATCAACTTCCCTCCTAGAACTGCTTTTGCTACATCCCATAGGTTTTGAATTTTTGTGTTTTCATTGTCATTTGTTTCTAGAATTTTTTTGATTTCCCTTTTGATTTCTTAAGTAACCTGTTGGTTATTTGGAAACGTGTTGTTTAATCTCCATGTGTTTGTGTTTCTTACAGCTTTTTTTTTCTTGTAATCGATATCTATTCTCATAGCATTGTGGTTAGAGAAGATGACTGATACAATTTCAATTTTCTTAAATTTACTAAGGTTTGATTTGTGACCCAAGATTTGTCTAACCTGGAGACTGTTCCATGTTCACTTGAGAAGAATGTGTATTCTTCTGCATTTGGATGGAATGTCCTAAAGATATCAATGTGATCCAACTCATCTAATGTATCATTTAAAACTTGTGCTTCCTTATTAATCTACTGTTTTGATGATCTGTCCATTGGTGAGTGGGGTGTTAAACTCTCCTACTATTATTGTGCTACTGTCAATTTCTCCTTTTATGCTTATTAGTCTTTATTTTATGTATTGAAGTGCTCCTATCTTGAGTGCATAGATATTTTCAATTGTTGTCTTCCTCTTGGATTGATCCCTTGATCATTATGTAATGTCCTTCCTTATCTCTTCCAATCCTCTTTATTTTAAGATCTATTTTGTCTGATATGAGGATTGCTACTCTAGCTTTCTTTTGCTTCTCATTTGCATGGAAAATATTTTTCCATCCTCTCACTTTCAATCTATATTTCTTAAGGTCTGAAGTGGGTTTCTTGTAGACAGCATATATATGGGATTGTTTTTGTATCCATTCAACCATCCTGTGTCTTTAGGTTGGAGAACTTAATCCATTTACATTTAAAGTAATTATTGACATATATATTCTTATTGCCATTTTCTAATTGTTTGGGGTTGATTTTGTAAATCTTTTTTCTTTTGTTGTATTTCTTGACTATATAAGTTTGTTTAAAGTGTCGTAAAGCTGTTTTGGTGGTACTGAATTCTCTTAACTTTTGCTTGTCTGAAAAGCTTTTTATTTCTCCATCAGTTATAATGAGATTCTTGCTGGGTACAGTAATCTTGGTTGTAGATTTTTCACCTTTCAGTACTTTAAGTATATCTTGCCTTTCCATTCTGGCCTGCAGAGTTTCTGCTGAAAGATCAGTTGTTAAGTGTATGGGGTTTCCCTTGTATGTTACTTGTTGCTTCTCCCTTGCTGCTTTTAATATTCTTTCTTTTTTTTTAGTCTTTGTTAGTTTGATTAGTATGTATCTTGGCATGTTTCTCCTTGGGTTTATCCTGTGTGGGACTCTTTGTGTATCTTGGTCTTGATTAACTATTTTCTTTTCCATATTGGGGAAATTTTCAACTATAATCTCTTCAAAAATTTTCTCATACACTTTCTTTTTCTCTTCTTCTTCTGGGGCTCCTATAACTTGAATGTTGGTGCATTTGATATGGTCCCAAAGTCTCTGATACTGTTCTCAGCTCTTTTCATTCTTTTTACTTTATTCTGCTCTTCAGAAGTTATTTCTACCATTTTGTCTTCCAGCTCACTGATTCATTCTTCTGCTTCAGATATTATGCTATTGATTCCTTCTAGAGCACTTTTAATTTCAGTAATTGCATTGTTTGTCTCTGTATGCTTATTCTTTAATCTTCTAGGTCTTTGTTAATTGGTTCTTGCATTTCTCCATTTTGTTTTCAAGGTTTTTGATCATCTTTACTATCATTATTCTGAGTTCTTTTACAGATAATTTTTCCATTTCCTCTTCGTTTATTTGGACTTGTGTTTCTAGTTTGTCCCTTCATTTGTGCAGTATTTCTGTGCCTTTTAATTTTTTTTTTAAGTTACTGTGTTTGAGGTCTCCTTTTCCCAGGCTTCAAGGAAGGTTGAATTCTTTCCTTGAAGAAGTTTTATTTCTTTCTTTTTTTTGGTTATTGCCCTCCTAAGTTTGGCCCAGTGGTGTGTAAGCTTCATATAGGGTGAGATTTGTGCTGAGTTTTCATTTGTTTGTTTTTCTTCTGATGAGCAAGGCTAAGTGAGGTGGTAATCCTGCCTGCTGATGATTGGGTTTGTATTTTTGTTTTGTTTGTTGTTTAAATGAGGCATCCTGCACAGGGTGCTACTGGTGAGTTTGTTGATGCCAGGTCTTGTATTCAAGTGGCTTCCTTTGTGTGAGTTCTCACTATTTGATACTCTGTAGGGTTAGTTCTCTAGTAGTCTAGGGTCTTGGAGTCAGTGTTCCCACTGCAAAGGCTCAGGGTTTGATCTCTGGTCAGGAACAAAGATTCCATAAGTGGTTCGTTATGGCATTAAGGGAGAGTAAAACAAATACCCAAAAATGAGAAACCAAAGATGAACCCCAGACAAATGGCAGTTACAAAATCAGGCAAATAATAATTAAAATAATGGAATACACACACACACATATATACACCCATGAGCAAAATGAAAATAATCCAGCAAAAATTAAGTACAGTATATTGACCCAGCAAACAAAGGAAATCAAATATTATATTTACCAGCTAAGGACAAAACTAACTTAAGCACAAACTGGAAAACAAAACTAAAGCAAGATGCCAAGTGGGGAATGAAGCAGTGAAAACAAAACTAACAAATATGTTGAGAAGAAAGGAAAGAAAAGAAAAGAATACATATGCAAAGTTTAACAGAGGTAGATAAAGAAGGTTTATATACATTAAAGGTTAACTGTAAGGGAAAAAAACAGTAGGAAAGGCAAAAGAAAGAATAAATGTAGAAAAAATATAATAGGTTTAAAAAATTAAAAATTAAAATTATAAAAAAGAGAAAAGAGAAAAAAAAAACAGAAGAAGAAAGAAAAAAAGGGGGGGGGACTCCACAGAACTGGAAAAGTCCAATGTTGAGGCAGAGGTTTATAACCACAATAGAAATTGAGACTGAATACACACACACATATATATATGCACCCATAAGCAAAATCAAAAAGTCCAATAAAAATTAAATACAATAGATTGACCCAGTGAACTAAGGAAGCCAAAAATTATATCTACCATAACAAAACTAAGTAAAGAACAAACTGGAAAACAAAATTAAAGCAAGATGCCAACTGGGGAATAAAGCAATGAAAATAAAACTAACAAATGTGTTCAAAGGAAAGGAGAAAAAGAAAAGAAAGAAAGAGTAGACATGCAAAGTTAAATAGAAGTAGATAAAGAAGATTTGTATACATTAAAGATTAACTGTAAGGGGAAAAGAACAGCAGGAAAAGCAAAAAGGAAATAAGTGTAGAAAAAATAATAATAGGCTTAAAAATTAAAATCTTTAAAAAAGAGAGGAAAAAAAGAGGGGGTGGGGAAACTCCACAGAACTGCAAAAGCCCAACATAGAGGCAGAGGTTTATGACAAATATAAATATGATGAGGAAAAAGAAAAATTAAAATCTCAAAAACTAAATTGGATTTCTTAGTGCCAATAAAATCTACCACTACAATGGAGGGTGGAGGGGGAGGAAAAAACATCCAAAAGAATCTACAGAACAAGTCAAAAAATAAGAATAATAATGTTTTTCTTAAGTCACTGCTGTCAGGGTCCTTTCCCATGCTAGGAATCACAGTCCACCTTACCTCCCTCGGATGCCTTCCAACACTGTACTGATCTTTGGACCTGCTGTGGGTGCTGCTCAGATTCTAATCTGGTCCAACTCCTGTGTGTTCTTGCCTCCAGTGTGCACAGCTATCAGAGCTACTGCATTTTCTTTCGTGGGAGCTCTCAATGTCCTTATATATTCCATAGACACAGAGTCTGCTTAGTTGATCATGTGGATTTAATCTGCTCATTGTACAGCTTGTGGGAAGCTTTTAGATCTTCTTCCTTAGCTACATTGCTCCTAGGTTTCAATTGTGCTTTTATTTCCACCTCTACATGTGGGTCGACCACTGGGGTTTACCTCCTGAGGCTGCCCTGAAGGGCTTTGGTTTGCCTCTGTGAGGCATGCTGTGGAATTGGTGCAGCTGCTTGGGTCACAGGGGTTCTGGCAGCACCAGGTACTCTGGGGGGGGGGGGGGGGGGGTTGGTGGCTAGGACAGCAGGAAATAAAGTGCTCTAGAAGGGTATGGCAACCAGTATTGGCCAATACACTCCAGTATTCTTGCCTGGAGAACCCCTTCTCTGACAGAGAAGCCTAGCAGGCCACAGTCCACACGATCACAAAAAGTCAGACAGAACTGAAGTGACCCTGCAAGCATTAACACTAGAATTTTTTTTTTTCCTTTTTTGCCTGTGGCAGCTCTGCCCCAGCAAGAGTTGAGTGTGAAGGTAGTTCAGCTGATTGGCTTGCGGGGACCCTCGCAGCTCCAAGTGTTCAGGAACACAGACTGTCTCCATGGCTGGAGTTATGGACCTATCACAATCTCTTTTCGAGCTTCCTGTAGCTAGTGATCAGAAGGCCTCTTTGGCCAGTCATTCTCCATAGTTCTGCCAGTTCAGGCATTTAGAGGGATCCCTTGCTTGGGATCCTCCTCTTTTGTTCTATGCATCATGCACATAGAGGGGGCCCCCTGACTGGGGTCCTACTCTGTAGATTGGCACATCAGGCACTGAACGTACCACCCTGGGTGGGTCCTACTCTGTAGTTCAGTGCATCAGGTGTTTGATGGGCCAGACTATTGTTTAGCTGCCAATGCTGGCCTGTGAAGAGAGGTTATGGTGATGGCTCCATCACCTATGTGTGACTCAGCAGTATCACCTTGCTTCCATGGCTGCCTGACTTTCCTCCACAGGCGTTTCCCACCACAATCCCCTCCTTCACATCCCTCGATCCGACTCTCCACAGTCAACAGCAGCCCTTGCACTGGAATTGCTCCACAATCCCTAAACTCCAGTTCCCAGCCACTGCCCCTTCCAGGAGACCTGCATTCCTGCATGGCATATGTATGGATATGGCATACATACCATCTGATTCTCATTCCATTTAGGCTGCCGCAGATCAGCTGTTTCACTCTCAGCCTTAAATGTTTCTCCTTTGACTCAGACAATTGTCCCGCTGTTGGTATTGGACTCCTGCTTCAGTTCCCCCACCCGAAGAAGGCAGGTCCAGTCCTACTAACACTCCTGTTTTCCCCCCTAGTTCCTTCATCCTACCAAGTTTTGTGTGGTTCTATATATTCTTTTCCACTGGCCAGGTACTTCTGTCCATTCTCAGCTGGTGTTCTGCATGCACTTCTGTGTCTGAAGGTGTATTCCTGATGTATCCATGGAGAGGGATGTATTCCACAACCACCTACTCCTCTGTCATCTTGTTCGCCTATGTTTAAGTTTTAAAATTAGCATGGATCATGTTATTGGTAACAATAGGAGACTCATATCAGGCTGCCCCAGACACCTTCCTGGTAACTAATGTTACACTGTCAGTCCTACATGGACCAAAGGAACATAGGCAAACTCAGGCTCATTTGACATGTAAAACAAAGTTGAAAAGGGTGGGAGTTTGTGAAGGTATATTCATATTTAGAAGATTTTGGAAATGACTGACTTGCCTTATTGTAGGGAAAGAAAGTTCTAGCTTAGTAATTAAAATAAATATTTGGGGATTAGTTTTACTTTTATTTCCTCTTCTCCCACAATTCCCCAGATTCTCTATCCAGTCACTCTGGTCATTCTGTTATCTGCTTTAAGGAATTGCTATAATTGTGAAAATCCAAGAGTAATTATATCCCTTTCTCTCTTTCAAGTTTTCAGTGTATAAGTTTTAAGAAATCATAAACACACTTGACTGAGAAAAAGAAAGTTATTAATAAAATATGAATAAAAGAGTAACGAACAGAAGTCAATTGTTTTTAAATATAAAATGTGATTCATAAAAGTGGAGTGTATAATTGAGAAGAGGACCAGGAATTTGATACCATTTTTTGTTGGTTTGAGTTCTGCAGTTCCTAACCACAATGAATTTTAAACAAAACTGACTCAAGGTTTTCTATTTGCTAAAATGACTACCCTGTTCAAACTCATATATCAACACACACACACACACACACACACCATGCATATTTAAACTTTATACCCAACAATTAGAGAATACCTATTATTGTCTAGTCTACATGAAACATGACCACAGATTGGCCATAAATACATTCTTGACTATTTTCAAAGATTTGTCATAGAGATCACACTCATGAATAAGGCTAATTTAATGGTTAATTTTATATGTCAACCTGACTAGGACACAGGGTACCCAGACAATTGGTCAAACATTATTCTGGGTGTGTCTGAGTGGGTGTTTCTGGAAGAGACTATCATTTGAATGGGTAGATTGTCTTCCCTAGTCTATTTAGGCTTCATCAAACAGGAAAAAACCTAAACAGAACAAAATGGCTTGAGCCTTTCCTAGTAAAGGTGGAATCCTTCTGTCTGCCTCAAAGCTGGGACATGAATTTTTCTTGCCTTCCAACTCAAGTGAGACATCAGTTTTCCTGAGTTTTTTGTCTGCTGACTCACTCTGAAGATTTTGGAACTTGTCAGCCTCCACAATCTCATGAGCTATATATGCATCTTATTGGTGCTACTTATATGGAGGATCCTGGCTAATACAATTAGATATTATTAACAATAAAATATGTATATTGTAATCCTCATATATTTATAAAATATTTACAAAATTCATGACTAAATAATTCTTGAGTCAAATAATAAATTGCAGTGGAAACTAAAATGCTCAGTCTCAATGATTCATCAATACTGTATATCAAAACTTATGAAATAGCTGCAAGGAATTCTCTCTCTTCCTCGCCATCAAAATTCATCATGATACAAAAGCAGCAATTTTGTTTTCCATTTTAATGGCTGTATTTGAAGCACTTTAAAATAATTCCTCAATAACTGAACATTTATTTCTTACTTCCATTGCTTGCTTTGGAAAGGACACATTTTTACCTGTGCTTCCATACTACCTTTTATCTCTTGAATTGCAGCACGTATGCTACTTATGAATTGTGTTCTTTACGTGTCTGTTTCTTACTAGAACATGAGCACAATGTACCTAGAGTTAGGAGTATGAATTATTCAACTTCTTTATCATGGTACACAGCACACAGTAGTAATTTTTTTAAACCTCACTGAAAGTGTTAAAACTATTTTGAAATTCTAAAAACAAAGTCACTGACATAGAAAACAAACATGATTATGAAAGGGGAAAGCAGTGGGAGAGGGATAAACTGGGAGGACTGGGATTAACATAAACACACTACTATATATAAAATAGATGACCAAAAAGAACCTACTATATAGCACAGGGAACTATACTCAACATTATGTAATAACCTATAAAGAGAAAGAATTGATGTGCTGTAACCTGAAACTGACACAACATTGTAAACCAAGTATACTCCAATAAAAATATTTGTATAAATATAATAAAAGTAAAACACTTTCAGTTGTTTGGGAGAGGTGGGTGAGGTACGAACTTACGGGATATGATTGACTTAATACCAATTTATGGATTTACTTGGTTATATTTCAGAATAAAATGGTTGAACATTAATGAACTGATAAGTATCCAAGTTAAGACGTTAGAGAAAAAGGATTAAGTGTAAATAAAACAGGGAGAGTATGACATTAAAGTAAAGATTAAGAACAGAAACTAAAGTTCTAGAAGCAAATATAAAGTAAAAAATGTTTCATACTAAAAGGAATAATATCACAGACAAAACTCTGTAAATCTGATGAAGGAAATAGGAGAGAAGCAATCAACAAAAGATATAAAAGAAACAAAAGAGAACATAGAGCAGCATGGAATTCAAAGATAATAAAATAAGGTTAACAATTCCAGCAAATTTAGAAAACTCAGCTATAGCCACAGGAACAGAGAAGGTCAGTTTTCATTCCAATCCCAGAGAAAGGCAATGCTGAAGAATGCTCAAACTGCCTTACAATTGCAATCATTTCACACGCTAGCAAGATAATACTCAAAATTCTTCATGGAGGTTTCCACAGTATGTGAACTGAAAGCTTTCATATGTACAAACTGGATTTAGAGAAGACCAGATTTCAAATTGCAAACTCTGTTGAATCATAGGAAAAGGAAGAGAATTCCAGAAATCATTTACTTCTGCTTCATTGACTGTATAAATCCTTTGACTGTCTGGATCACAGCAAACTGTAGAAAATTCTGAAAGATATGGGAATACCAGATCACCTGACCTGCTTCCTGAGATATCTGTATGCAGAATAAAGAGCAACAATTAGAACCAGATATGGAACAATGGACTGGTTCCAAACTGAGAAAGGAGTACATCAAGACTGTATATTGTCACTCTGTTTATTTAACTTATATTCAGAGTACATCATGCAAAATGCCAGGCTGAATGAAGCACAAGCTGGAATCAAGATTGCTGGGAGAAATATCAACAACCTCAGATATACACCTGAAACCACTCAAATGATAGAAAGTGAAGAGGAGCTAAAGAACCTCTTGATGAAGGTGAAAGATGAGAGTGAAAAAGCTGGCTTAAAACCCAACATTCAAAAAAGAAGATCATGGCATCTGGTCATATCTCTTCATGGCAAATAGATGGGGAAACAATGGAAACAGTGACACACTTTACTTTCTTGGGCTCCAAAATCACTGTGGATGGGGACTCAGTTCAGTTCAGTTCAGTTCAGTGGCTCAGTCATGTCCAACTCTTTGCAATCCATGAATCGCAGCACGCCAGGCCTCCCTGTCCATCACCATCTCACGGAGTTTACTCAGACTCACGTCCATCGAGTCCGTGATGCCATCCAGCCATCTCATCCTCTGTCGTTCCCTTCTCCTTCTGCCCCCAATCCCTCCTAGCATCAGAGTCTTTTCCAATGAGTCAACTCTTTGCATGAGGTGGCCAAAGTACTCTAGCTTCAGCTTTAGCATCATTCCTTCCAAAAAAATGCCAGGGTTGATCTACTTCAGAATGGACTGGTTGGATCTCCTTGCAGTCCAAGGGACTCTCAAGAGTCTTCTCCAACAGACTGCAGCCATGAAATTAAAAGACACTTGCTCCTTGGAAGAAAAGCTCTGACAAACCTAGACAGAGTATTCAAAAGTAGAGACATTATTTTGTCGACAAAGGTTAGTATAGTCTAAGCTATGGTTTGTCCAGTAGTCATGTACAGATGTGAGAGATGGAGAATAAAAAAAAGGCTGAGAGCCAAAGAACTGATGCCTTCAAACTGTGGTGCCAGAGAGGACTCTTGAGAGTCCCTTGGCCTGCAAGGAGATCCAACCAGTTAATCCAAAAGGAAATCAACCTTGAATATTCATTCAAAGGACTAATGCTGAAGCTCCAATAATTTGGCCACCTGATGTGAAGAACTGACTAATTGGAAAAGACCCTGATGCTGGGCAAGATTGAAGGCAGGAGAAGGGGATGACAGAGGATGAGATGGTTGGATGGCATCATCGGCTCAATGGATGTGAGTTTGAGCAAACTCCAGGAAATAGTGAAGGACGGAGAAGCCTGGCATGCTGCAGTTCATGGGGTTGCAAACAGCTGGACATGACTAAGCGACTTAATAGCAACAATATTCTGATAATTCATTTGAATAGTTACATGCAATAAGCGAGTCTTATCAAGCTGAAACAGCAAGTATGACTTAATACTGTGTAGTCTTCCAGTAATTACAGAAGCAATAGTTAAGTATACTCATGCACTACACATAAATATATCCTTCAGGGTTTCTCTGAAATTAGTCTCAAGGAACTGATGAAATTAACCATCAAGGATTTGGATAACCACAGTTTCTTTAAGAGGTGATCCTGAGCAACATGCAAGATGATGGGAGAAATATAAGGCAGAGAAAGAAGAATGCCTAATAAAAGCTAAATTGAGTTTCAATACTGCTGAACACTAACAAGATGCACATACATGACATCTTAACTCCCTAAGAGAAAAGCAATCAGAATATTTGTCCACTGGTTTCCATCTCTTAAAGATTAAAGGGTACTGTTGCAGCATCACGGCCCCAGTACTTCTAGACAAGGCAAGCTTGAGAGTGGCAAGAACAAGGGGAATGAAGAAAAGATGGGGGAAGGGGATTAAGGGAAGGGCAGCAACCTTACAGAGCACTGCCATCCAGTAATGACTTGGCTTTTAGTCTATATTAAATGTAAAACCATTAGAGGGTTGTGAAACTTTCTGGCTGTGCTATTGAGGAGGAGCAAATGTAGCAGCAATAAACTGCTAGGATGTTATTAAAATAATCCCCCAAAGAAATAAAGACATCTTAGACTAGGTTAGTACGGGGCAATTAGTGAGATGAGGTCAGATTCTGGATATTTTGCTTATGGTGAAGACTTTTTCTATTCTAAATTATATTGAAAGTTCTTAACATTACTTAAGAAAAATAATAAAGGTAAGGAATTGGAAAGTAAACAAAAGTCATCTTATGTGATGATTTAACTATCTTGCCAGCACAGAAAGCTCAAAATACTCTAGAATCTAATTATTAGAAATAACCATAGAGTTTGGCAAGGTAGATAGCTAAGAGATTGATATTTTAAAAATCAATTGCATTTCAATAATGTTAGCAACACAAATGACACATAATGATTTTAAGGTGGGCTTTCTTTGTGGCTCAGATGGTAAAGTGTCTGCCTGCAATGCAAGAGATCCAGGTCGATCCCTTGATTGGAAAGATTACCAGGAGAGGAGAATGACTACCCACTTCAGTTTTTTTGCCTGGATGATGCTATGGACAGAGCAGACTACAGTCCTTGGGGCTGCAACGATTTGCACAAAATATACCTTATATATTAGCAGCTGAAGAGATACCTAGGAATATATCCAATAGAAGATGTATAAGACCTGTACAAATAATTCATAACATATGTTGACAAAGACATACATAGAGATAAAATTTACAATCGTGTGCAGGATATTCAATTAGAATAAAGATGTACATTTACACCAAGTGAATCTCAAAGTCAAATCAAATTTTAGCAGAAATTTGAAATACAGATCACACAATTTCTGTGTAAATATAAAGAAGCAAGAATAATTGGGCCAAAGAACAATAAAGTGAAGTAACTTCTCCTTCTAGATATCATTACAAAGCTATGGTATTTGGGCATGTGACATTTGTGCCAAGAGATAAAAGTTTAAGCAGTTTAACAGTTTAGAGCGACTAGAACTTGGATGTATGAAGAACATAGAATACTGGATTATGGGGAAGAGGTGAGGGAGAAGGAGAAGAAGGAGAGACATCAACAAATGACGTCAACACAATTGGTGAATCCATCTTGGGAAAAAATATTCCTACCTCATACTCACATAGAATCAGTATCAGATGGATTAAAGAAATAAATGTGCAAAATAAAACATGGACCTTTATGAATAAAACTATTAAATAATAGCTTCTTATTTGAAGTAAGGGAATCATGTTTTAAATAGGACTCACACAAATAAAACTATAAATTTGATTACTTAAATTATGTCAGTTCATCAAAAGTGTAAAGTGAAAAAATAAGCCACAAAGAGGGAGAAGATACTTGTAATACATGTAGCTGACAAAGATTTGGTAGTCAGAAAAAAGAAAGCTCACATATCATAAGAAAAAATATAATAGGTCCCTTTTTAAATTTGTTTATTTTTAATTAGAGGATAATTCCTTTTCAATATTATGTTGGTTTCTCCTATGTATCAACATGAATCAACCGTAGGTATACATATATTCCTTCCCTTTTGAAATTTCCGCCCATGTCCCATCCAATCCCACCCCTCTAGGTTGTCACAAAAAATAGGTTCCCTTTTATATTCACTTGCTTGACAAAGTTTTAGAAGTCTGCAAGTGGAGAGATGAGGATCAATGGAAATACACATTACTCAATCTAACATGATATCTTCTGGAAAAAGGAAACATTCATATACACCACTACCTAACAACTTGATCTCAAGGAGCATTCCAAGAAACTCATTCACATGTATACTACGACACATGTAAAAGAAGTATTTTAGAGGTATAAAAAGTAAATGTCCAGAAATAAGAGTACAAATTAAAAACTAGAATATTTTAATATATGTGGCATATTATAGAACAATGAAAATGAATAAGCTAGAGCTACATTCAATAGCATGGATTAATCATTAAAGCATACTGTGGGGTTTGAAAATAAATTTTAGAAAACTAAAATAATATGCAAGTATGGTAAATTTCTGTGAAGTTAAAAACTAAGCAAAACGAAACAGTACTTCACTCAAGGTCTACTGATTTAAATGTTTATTTGATTCAAAAACTACCTTCATAGAAACGTGTAGAATGAAATATCTATGTTCCACGGCTGAGTCAAGATGACACAAAATTGATTACCGCAATAAGTCTTCCCATTATTGCTTTGTATATAATATTATCACATATTATATGAAAAAAATGCAAATAATAGGGAAAATGTGTTGGAGATTAAGCTGAGGGAATCAGTTATGGTTGAAAAGAAAGTGGAAAGGATGAAAGGGGATGCTATAGCTTGAAGAACTTTTAATGAGTTGTGCATCTCTCTGAGCTACAAAAAAAGATGTTATATGGAATATTAATCTTACTCATAAATTTTAAACATCCAATATTTCCGACCAGCCACTTAAAGTGAGTTACTGTGTGCAATTTACTTAAACTCTCAGTGCCTCTGCTTCCCATGGCTAAAAGGAGAAAAATAACAGCACTTATCTTTAGATTATTTTCACAATCATATAAGGTAACATGTATATGCAAAAGTTGAAGAACAGTGAATAGATAGTGAATGTAAAATGCTAATGTATATGATAAATGCAAAATGTTGCCATTAACATTAGTAAGATCAGTATTTATAATTGCAATCATTTTTGCATTATTAATGTTTTGTTGCTATTAAATAGAGGTATGAAGATTATATACTTTCTTCATAAATGCAAATATAAACCTTCAAATAAAGGAGAAGAGACAAGGCTATGTTTGACTTCCTTCTCAACCTGGTAGAATCATTCCTACCAGAAAGCATCTTTGTGTCCAGTTCAGTTAAGTTCAGTCACTCAGTCGTGTCTGACACTTTGTGACCCCATGGACTGCAGCATGCCAAGCTTCCCTGTCCATCACCAACTCCCAGAGCTTGCTCAAACTTATGTCCATCAAGTCAGTGATACCTGTCTCTGCTTTTTAACATGCTGTCTAAGTTTGTCATAGCTTTTCTTCCCAGGAGGAAGCGTCTTTTAATTTCTTGGCTGCAGTCACCATTTTCAGTGATTTTGCAGCCTAAGAAAATAGTCTGTCACTGTTTCCAGTGTTTCCCCATCTATTTCCCATGAAGATATATGACCAGATGCCATGATTTTCATTTTTTTTTTAATGTTGAGTTTTCTCACTTTCATCAAGAGGGTCTTCCATTCTTTATGGCATTCTACCATAAGGGTAGAGTCATCTGCATATGTGAGGTTGTTGATATTTCTCCCAACAATCTTGATTCCAGCTTGTGCTTCATCTAGCACGGCCTTTCGCATGAAGTACTCTGCATATAAGTTAAATAACCATGGTAACAATATACAGCCTTGAGGTACTCCTTTCCAAATTTGGAACTAGTCCATTGTCCCATGTCCGGTTCTAACTGTTGCTTCTTGACCTGCATACTGATTTCTCAGGAGGCAGGTCAGGTGGTCTCATATTCCCATCTCTTTCAGAATTTTCTACAGTTTGTTGTGATCCACACAGTCAAAGTCTTTGGCATCGTCAATAAAACAGAAGTAGATGTTTTTCTAGAACTCTCTTGCTTTTCCTGTGAGCAGTGGTTGCTGGCAATTTGATCTCCGGTTCCTCTGCCTATTCTAAATATAGCTTGAACATGTGGAAGTTCTTGGTTCTCCTACTGTTGGAGCTTCACTTGGAGAATTTTGAGCATTACTTTGCTCAAATGAGTGCAATTGTGTGGTAGTTTGAGCATTGGCATTGCCTTTCTTTGGGATTGGAATGAAAACTGACCTTTTCCAGTCCTGTGGCTACTGCTGAGTTTTCCAAATATGTTGGCATATTGAGTGCAGCACTTTGTGTCCAAAACGTGCTAAAGGACAAGAGAAAAGCCATCTTAACATATTTTATGCTTGTCTGCTGTCTGGCTAAATAAATCAAGAAGTTATAGCTGATATGCGGGTGGTCTCTTCCCACCATTCAGTACCCCAGCCAACAGAAATAATATATGTAAACCATTTTTAACATATTTGATATATTCCCTCATTTTATAAAAGAAAAGCAGTTTTTAAAAGTATGGCAGAGTACCCTAAGGATAGAAAGAAAGAAAGTGAAGCCGCTCAGTCATGTCCAGACTCTTTGCAACCCCGTGAACTGTAGCCTACCAGGCTCTTCCATCCATAGGATTTTCCAGGCAAGAATACTGGAGTGGGTTGCCATTTCCTGCTCCAGGAGATCTTCTCAACCCAGGGATTGAACCCGGGTCTCCCGCATTGCAGGCAGACGCTTTACCGTCTGAGCCACCAGGGAAGTCCCCAAGGATATATCTCTGTATTTCATAAAAATCTGGGATTCACTGTTCAGAGATAATTTTTAAGCTATTATTTGCAAATATGTATTTATATACAATTGCAGATAAAGAACTCACCTTGATGTCCCCCAGTTCTTGGAAAGCACGTTAATCATTTATAGTAAAATAATGTCCAAACATATAATATACTATGCCAATATCTTTCTTCAGAAGAACCACCAGCCTCAGAAAAAGTAGCCCTAATTCTTTGGAGGAGCATTATGAGAATAGTTCCCTCTCTCCTAAAACACTGGTATAAAATTCCTAACTGCTGCATGATGAGTAATTCAGTCATTTTCTATATTAATAAATGGTGCTGCTTGTGTGATCCTCTTTTGCTTTCAGAAATTATTTTGAAACCCCCAAAAGTGTCCCTTCAGTGGCCCACTTGATATTTTCCCTCTATAATGAAACAGAGAATAATTAAGTTGTTGAGAGAAGATTCATAATGAAACAACAAAACACAAAACAATTAAGAAGAATATTCTATGTTCATTTTATATCCTTTCATTAGTATTTAAAGGTCAGAAAAACATTTATAATTTGAGGAAAAAAGAATAAAACATAAATGCTAATTTCATCTTGGCTTCACTTGGAAAAAAATATCAACATTGTTCTGAAATGTAAACCCAAGAACAATTTAAAAGAAGCAACAATCTTTAGGATTAATGCATGACATACTATTCATTTGTAGTTTTCAAAATATCAAAATTGACAAAGTAGTCATAATGTTAAGTTAAACCTACCATTGTAGTATATTTTAATGCTTAGTCTTAAGTCATCAAACCAAACTTCAAGTATTATTTAGAACTGAGGTATCTGGATCTTTTACATGGCTAGTAGGATTTGCATTCTATACAGTAACCCTTTGTTGTCTTACTCTGGTAAGGCCATACAATCTAGGATTATCTAGTTAATCAGAAGACTTAAACGTTCTATTCAGGGTGGAAGTTCTTGGTTAGGTCAGAAAAACAATAATTCCATTACCAATTTTGAAGTTCATCCTCTTATACTATTGGTTTATTATCTTTTATAAGGATCAAAATCTGCATTTCTTTTCACTTGGGGAGATTTATTAAAGATCCATTTTGATTAATGCTGCTAGATATTAAATGCCAAGTTTAAAATGGCCTATTCCACAGGGCAAGTTCTTCTATTCCCACATGAATACATATTCCTATACATAAGACCAAAATGCTAGAGAAATTTCATAACATCACTTTTATATGTTGTTGTTCTCTAATTTATCACCTTTCATTTATCAATAATATTTCCACTACTATATATGATATAAAAATCATTTGACCAAAAATAAATCACAGACTACTACCATGGGAAAAAAAATAAATATTCCAAAGACTAACACAATCATGATAAATTTTATTAACTCACATTCCCTTGGAATTTTCAATAATTTAGAAGAGATTTAAGCTGGAGTTTACCTAAGTTTATCCAATCCTTTTCAAATTCTATAAAAGTGTATCTAGACAAAGTAGCTAGGAATTTATTTTAAAAAAGCAAGTCAAAGACCTATTTTCAAGAGCTTTTCAACAACTGACATAAAGAAATATACTATCAGTTCAGTTCAGTCATTCAGTTCTGTCTGACTCTTTGAGACTCCATGGACTGCAGCACACCAGGCCTCACTGTTTATCACCAGCTTCTGGACTTTACTCAAACTCATGTCTGTTGAGTCAGTGATGCCATCCAACCATTTCATCCTCTATCATCCCCTTCGCCTCCTGCCCTCAATCTTTCCCAGCATCAGGGTCTTTTCAAACGAGTCAGTTCTTCACATCAGGTGGCCAAAATATTAGACCTTCAGCTTCAGCATCAAACCTTCCAAAAAATTCAGGACTGATTTCCTTTAGAATGGACTTGTTGGATCTCCTTGCAGTCCAAGGGACTCTCAAGTCTTCTGCAACACCACAGTTTAAAAGCATCAATTCTTCTGCACTCAACTTTCTTTAGAGCCCAACTCTCACATCATACACAACTACTGGAAAAACCATATCTTTGACTAGATGGACCTTTGATGGCAAAGTAATGTCTCTGCTTTTTAATAAGCTGTCTAGGTTGGTCATAAATTTTCTTCCAAGGAGCAAGCATATTTTAATTTCATGGCAGCAGTCACCATCTGCAGTGATTTTGGAGTGCCCCCAAAATAAAGTCTCTCACTGTTTCCATTGTTTCCCCGTCTATTTGCCATGAAGTGATGGGACCAGATGCCATGATCTTAGTTTTCTGAATGTTGAGTTTTAAGCCAGTTTTTTCACTCTCCTCTTTCACTTTCCTCAAAAGGCTCTTAGAATTTCTTTGCTTTCTGCCATGAGTGGTGTCATCTGCATATTGAAGTATTTCTCCCAGCAATCATGATTCCATCATAGTATTCCCCTATTTATTCATAAAAGAAAGTTCTCCATTGGTTTGTACTCAGAAAAAAATTTAAACTCATCAATTGTTTCTTTCACTTCTGTTTTGGGAATTTTATGAATCCAAAATTAACACAGAAGAACTATAAAAAAAAGATCTTCATGACCCGGATAACCACGATGGTGTGATCACTCACTTAGAACCAGACGTCTTGGAATGAGAAGTCAAGCAGGCCTAGGAAGCACCACTATGAACAAGGCTAGTGGAGGTGATGGAATTCCAGTAGAGCTATTTCAAATCCTAAAAGATGATGCTGTGAAAGTGCTGCACTCAATATGCCAGCATATTTGGAAAACTCAGCAGTGGCCACAGGACTGGAAAAGGTCAGTTTTCATTCCAATCTCAAAGAAAGGCAATGCCAAAAAATGCTCAAACTATAGTACAATTGCATTCATCTCACACACTAACAAAGTAATGCTCAAAATTCTCCAAGCCAGGCTTTCACAGTACGGGAACTGTGAACATCTAGATGCCCAAACTGGATTCAGAAAAGGCAGAGAGGAACCAGAGATCAAATTGCCAACCTCTGTTGAATCATCAAAAAAGCAAGAGATTTCCAGAAAAACATCTACTTCTGCTTTATTAACTATGCCAAAGCCTTTGACTGTGTAGATCACAAAACCTGTGGAAAATTCTGAAAGAGATGGGAATACCAGACCACCTGACCTGCCTCTTGAGAAACCTATATGCAGGTCAAGTGGCAACAGTTAGAACTGGACATGGAACAACAGACTGGTTCCATATTAGGAAAGGAGTACATCAAGGCTATATATTGTCACGCTCTTTATTTAACTTATATGTGGAGTATATCATGAGAAATGTCAGACTGGAGTAAACACAAGCTGGAATCAAGATTCTGGGAGAAATATCAATAACCTCAGATATGCATATGACACCACACTTAGGGTAGAAAAGCGAAGATGAACTGAAGAGCTGCTTGATGAAAGTGAAAGAAGAGAGTGAAAAAGTTGGCTTAAAATTCAACATTCAGAAAACTAAGATCATGGCGTCTGGTCCTATCACTTTATGGTAAATAGATGGGGAAACAATGGAAACAGTGAGAGGTTTTATTTCTGGGGGGCTCAAAAATCACTGCAGATGGTGACTGCTGCCATGAAATTAAAAGATGCTTGCTCCTTGGAAGAAAAGTTATGATCAACCTAGACAGCATATTAAAAAGCAGAGACATTACTTTGCCAACAAAGGTCCATCTAGTCGAAGCTATGATTTTTCCAATAGTCTTGTATGCGTGTGACACTTGGATCATGAAAAAAGTTGAGTGCAGAAGAATTAATGCTTTTGAACTGTGGTGTTGGAGAAGACTCTTGAGAATCCCTTAGACAGCAATTCCTTAAAATCCCTCTCTCTACTGGGAATATTGTCAGTTTATTCATATGTATCAGTTCAGTTCAGTTCAGTCGCTCAGTTGTGTCCGACTCTTTGTGACCCCATGAATCGCAGCACACCAGGCCTCCCTGTCCATCACCAACTCCTGGAGTTCACTTAGACTCACGTCCATTGAGTCAGTGATGCCATCCAGCCATCTCATTCTCTGTCGTCCCCTTCTCCTCCTACCCCAGTCCCTCCCAGCATCAGAGTCTTTTCCAATGAGTCAACTCTTCGCATGAGGTGGCCAAAGTACTGGAGTTTCAGCTTTAGCATCATTTCCTCCAAAGAAATCCCAGGGCTGATCTCCTTCAGAATGGACTGGTTGGATCTCCTTGCAGTCCAAGGGACTCTCAAGAGTCTTCTCTAACACCACAGCTCAAAAGCATCAATTCTTTGGTGCTCAGCTTTCTTCACAATCCAACTCCCACATCCACACATGACCACTGGAAAAACCATAGCCTTGTCTAGGTGGACCTTTGTTGGGAAAGCAATATCTCTGCTTTTGAATATACTATCTAGGTTGGTCATAACTTTTCTTCCAAGGAGTAAGCGTCTTTTAATTTCATGGCTGCAATCATCATCTGCAGTGATTTTGGAGCCCCCAAAATAAAGTCTGACCCTGTTTCCACTGTTTCCCCATCTATTTCCCATGAAGTGATGGGACCGGATGCCATGATCCTCGTTTTCTGAATGTTGAGCCTTACGCCAACTTTTTCACTCTCCACTTTCACTTTCATCAAGAGGCTTTTTAGTTCCTCTTCACTTTAGAAAATATAAATCCTTTGTTTTATAAACCTGGCCTAATCTTCTACTACAGCCCACTTAACATAAAAGAAAACTTACTCCTGTCAAATAACAGTATTTCAGTCTCTTCTGATTTTTATAGTTCTGGTTTTAAACTTCAAAGCCCAAATCCCCACAGAATAGTTTTTAAGGAATTTGGTGTGTTTTTTTGGTGTTGTTGTTTTGTTTTGTTTATTTGTTTTGCCCTGCTCACACTTTTTAGAAAGATGCTTCAATTTTATATCCTTGCTTCTTACTCTTTTCTTCCTCACGGTGGATTGTTGGCATATTAGGAGGCTACCCAGTGTTCGCATGACATCAGAGGGAAAGAGTACTGGCATGCCTTGTTTCCTTTGGCTCCTCTGGTCTCTGAGGAGATTTCTTATCTGTCTGGCTGCTGCCCTTCTGCCAGAATCCCCTGCTGTAATTCACAGCAGAACTGGCAAAGCTCTGACTTGTACGGCCTCACCTCAGCCCTTGCTGGTTCTATGAATTTCCTTGAATGTCTTCTAGATCTTCCAGAGATTGGACTAGTCAATGTACTGCTAATTTCTAACCACTTAGTGGTGTCATATCACCTCAGAAGTCCCCACTGGGAGTAGAGTTATGTAAGAATACTGAGGTGGGGATTCAATCCACACCTCATAGATACTATAAGCAATTTGGGAAAGCTTAAAACACATCTCTTCTTCAGGCTAACAATGTTGAATTCCAAAGTTCAGTTTTTCAGGGACTTCTGAGAGGCAGTCTCTTTCCAGATTCGAGAAATGAATCTAGGCAAGTGTTCCTAGCCTCGGCAATTCCTGCAACTTACATATCTCCTTCTATTCAAGAGAAAGTCTGAAAATGGGAGAACGGAACCCAGATTCTTCACTCCATTATTCAATTGCTTTTCTCTACCTTTATCTCTCAAAATTCCTTGGGACTAAATAGAATAGGCTCTGAGCTATCTATCTACTGCTTTTACATCATATCTTCTTCACGTGGGTACCAAGCCACAGAATTATCCATGAAGGTAGCAGGCATGCCTCCTATACTTAGGGAAAATTTTCCATAGTATGTTCCACTAATGTCTGGGACCTATATGTTAAAAAATAGCCACTCTAAGTTCTTCTTTCAAATCTATTTTTTTATGGAAAATCCTTTCTTGGTTTTCAGAAATTAAATGTTAATTCTATCTTAAACCTTGCTTACCTGCTATAAAATTTCTAATGCCATCAACCCTACCTCTGAAACCAACAGAACCTTCAGATTAGCTAAATAGAAGTCCTTTTAAACAAAAAGTTAAAAGAGGAAATCATAATAACATAATCTAAATTCACCACAGATATAGGAAATCACCATAAGATTGAAGAAAGAAGTTTCACTACAGACAAATGGCCTAGTTTTTTCATCTTTGATTGACTTTAACCAGTTTACAAATTTAGAGAAATAAGAGTTAACCTTATTTTGCTGTGTCACTGGAGGAAAATAAATGCTGTATTACTTAATTACCACACTAAATGCTATAACAAGACATTTAACCTTCTTGTGGCGTTGAGAAGTTTACTCATATGATTGGTTCAGACTATATCACTGCAATGCATATATTATATACCTTAGAAAGTCTACCTTCTTTAATTTAAAGCAAAGGTAATATTTCCATATATCTAGAAGACTTTAAGGCATTCAAGACCACAACTGCAGACAGAAACAGATAGAAAAGATCATGTGGGGCACTTCTCTGCTAATATGGTCTTGGATTGCAACTAAACCCTAGCATTGAGTTTAATTTAAATGCTTATACACTAAAACATGTTGTTTTTTGAAGACTTTTCTCATATATGTAGTGTTCATTCAGCTTTCCTGACAGAAAATGTAAGAAAGAAAATTTTCTCTACGTTTCCAAGGTTTTATGTGTAAGAGTAAAATAGAAGTTCAGCATTTTCCTAATTTGTTTTTAATTCTTTTCTGTTATTTATTATGTAGGACATTGGACACTCCCTAGAGAGCTACAATTCTACACCACAGAGTATTCAACACTGTCATTTATTCACTTAAGTCTATATTTCTGAAGCTGTTGTGTCTAATATTATTACCAGGAAGTTCTCAGAGTCTTAGAGAGTTTGCTAAATAGAAATTCCACGGTGTGAGCTTGCAGCCTCAGAGAATTCTTTCTATGGAGAAGTGTCAGTAACAATTTAATTTCCTCCTGTTGTGCAAGTATCTCTTATCAAAAAAAAAAAAAAATTCCCAATAATCACATCACATTTTAGAATGCTGCCTTTGGTTTATACAGACTGAGGTGCTAAGTGACAGAAAGAGCGAAGGGAATTAGAAATAAAATAATTGTATAATAAGGAGAGCTCAGTGACTGCTAGCTGTGTATAAAAATGGGAAGTGTGCAGATTAACCGATCTGATGTCATTTCTATTAGTCTCATTTATTAAAGCTATAGCAAACTGTTTACCCTGCTGGTTGCCCCTTGTAAGAGTGACTCTGATCTCATGAATGTCAGCACTTGCCCTCCAGGTTTACTCAGCTTTGAGCATAGATACCTTTCTTGTCCAGTTCTTCAAAGCAAAGAAAAGAAAGAGGAAGGGAAAAAAGCATCCAGTGGGAGATTACAACATCCTCCACAGGGGATTCCTCCTGAGATCTGCTGACTATAAGAACATGTTAAGGAGCTCAGTGTGTCATAATCCATTCTGAATGTGACCAGAACCTTCTGTGCAAGGTGAGCCAAAAGTCGCTCTGATATCAATAGAGTATAAAAGGAAGGCATAGCTTGTATCACTGTCAAATAGTTAATTAAATATCACCTATGATTTCTTATTGTCAAAAGCCAAATTTTTTCTTTTCTAACGATTTCCTCATTCTGCCAGATGGATAACAACGGGGTAAAATCTTCACCTAAAGTACTTAGGAAATTATAATTTTGTGGTTTCAATCCATGTAAAAGAAAAAGCGTCAGTCCCCAGAACATGGGACTAGACTGTGGAGCAGTGTTTCAGGTAATCTTAAGTCTAGAAAAATCTCTAGAAAACTCAAGCAATTGAATAGCCTTAAGGCATAATTGATGAAATAGAGAGTCCCTTGGACTGCAAGGATATCCAACCAGTCCATTCTAAAAGAGATCAGTCCTGGGTGTTCTTTGGAAGGAATGATGCTAAAGCTGAAACTCCAGTACTTTGGCCACCTCATGCGAAGAGTTGACTCATTGGAAAAGACTCTGATGCTGGGAGGGATTGGGGGCAGGAGGAGAAGGGGACCACAGAGGATGAGATGGCTGGACGGCATCACCGACTTGATGGACGTGAGTTTGAGTGAACTCTGGGAGTTGGTGATGGACAGGGAGGCCTGGCATGCTGCAGTTCGTGGGGTCGCAAAGAGTTGGACATGACTGAGCGACTGAACTGAACTGAACTGAATGCTTATGCTATTCAGTGTGGTTATTCTGTGTCTAATTTATCTAAGCCCATTTTTGAGAGTGCCTGTTTTATTACTGAAGTATTTTAACAGCCTCATATTGTGTCTAACTACTTCCTCTCCTTTGCCGTATCTATTCATCACCCAAACCTCTGCTCTGCCACCACCTTTTTCTCTCTAAAATATATTTGTAATCATGTATTTCCCTATTGGACATTTTATGGATCTTCATTTCATACAAGATAAACTCCAAACAACTCACCATTCAAATATATATACAATCTTTTTGAACTATCTTTTCAGGTTCATTAACTCCTTCACTATCACCCTCATTTGCAAACCCCACTCACACAATGCTCATACCTTATACTGTTTCAACGACTCTAGCTTTTTTCAGTTACTTCACATAATCTTGTACAAAAAACATACTTTCTACCTCTTCACCTTTGCACATATTTTAATACTTAAAATGTCAGACACTTTTAAGTTATTACTGAAAGTACAAGTGTTATTACATCCCTCCTGATCATCTAATGTGGAATTTTTCCTGCCACTTTAATGTTCACCTAGAAATTAATTCTTTGTCTACAGACGACTGTCCACATAGATTTTTGGCTCCTTCAATCTAGGGATGTATCTTATTCCAATGCTTTTTTTAAAAAATACAAATTATAGAGATTTTTCAAATGTCAATTGAATAAGAGCATAAAAGAATCTGGTAAACTAATATCTGATATTCTTCCCTATGGCTCTATCTATCATGAAGTATTAATGCTATTAACTCATTAGTTCTAACCTGATGTTATCTTCCATTAATACCTGCATATAATTGCTAAGTATATTTGTGTTATTCCATTGAGATAATTATAATCATACCATCTGTGGTAAACATACATTGAAGTTTTGCTAAAATCTTCAGTTAAATGAATTAGGCTGAGATAACATAATACAGTAGTCCTATTAACAGCATTTTAACTTATTTTGTGTCATCATCATATGGTTTTATCTGATTTACACAAATCATGAGGCATTATTAAGAACATCCACATGAAAAAATGAACACATAATTTATGGTTTCATATCCAATTCTTTACAAGTACAAACTTGGTCCCCTCAATAATGAGCTTTTACAATCTCTGGTAAATTGAAGAAAAACACTTTTTTTCTCCTAGAATTGTATAGCTAACTATTTTCAGCTGATTTTCATTTGAAAACATGGAGTTTATTCTTTTATTATTTGATATTCAACAAAGGCCAGGCAGATAGTAATAATGCTTTGTTTATTAAATAATTGGTCTATTGTTTAAAAAGAATTTTCTTGAATTAATTTCTAAATTATTTCATAGTTATAACTAAGGATAAGGCACACCTTCTTTGCCACATTCATCTAAGAAATAGGTACCCTTTAATATTTTTCAAAGAATATTTGAATATCTAGAAGTATTTAGGAGGTTTTTGTGAAGGTATCTTAGAAAGCAAAATTATTGATTTAAAATTCCTGAAATACTTACAGAATGATAAAAGGTTTAAATTTTAGGAAAGACAATCAATATCAAAGCAATTAAACATGGATTTTTGAAAGGCATTCTACAACCTCCCTGTATCAACTAACAACTAAAGTTACAGTAAAGCATAGTCAAAAAATCATGGTTCTATATGCTATTTTATTTCAGTAGCATATATCATCAGCTTTTGCAAATTAAACTTCTTTTAGTTACTTCTTAAGTAGACCATGTTTAAATGATTATTCATCTCCAGCCAACTCATGGCTTCTTGCAGGCTCACTGTATTTTAGTTTTATCTACCCTTGAAAGTTTTGTTATAATTTAAGGGAAAACATTTAAAGATAAGAGTTTCTAAAATAAATATATACACTAGTCAATAAAATGAAAGAAATCTGAAATCATTATATAGAGTTTAAGAAGGAATTTATTAGCAAATCAACATTTTTTTTAATTGTCTTCAAAAATTATATAAATGTTATGAAGAGAGTTTGAAATAAGAATCAAGATTCCCTTTCAAATTTCTTTGAAATAACTCTGCAAGTTAGACCAAATCTAGCTTGAAATGATACTATAGTTGGACCTAAACTACCAAAAAGTTATTATCACCTCAAGAAACATTTATTAAACACTTAGGAGTACAGGAAATTTCCCTTTATCTCATTAAAACTCTTTAAAAAGAAGTCATCTACATTTAGGTCCATGTACCAAAATATTCTATTAATATAGCAAGTGCAAGTAAATTAAATAAAAAGCAATGTTACCTTTGAAAAATGTGATAAAGAGATAACCACTTTAAATCCAAGCAAGAAACGTCTTTAAGAACAAAGCATAGTACAGAGTTTCAAACTTAAACAAAATAGGTACTAAGCTTTTCCAAAGGTGATTAGGCATTATCTCTGCAGTTATGACGGAGAAGGCAATGGCACCCCACTCCAGTACTCTTGCCTGGAAAATCCCATGGACGGAGGAGCCTGGTAGGCTGCAGTCCATAGGGTAGTTAAGAGTCCGACACGAATGAGTGATTTCACTTTCACTTTCATGCACTGGAGAAGGAAATGGCAACACACTCCAGTGTTCTTGCCTGGAGAATCCCAGGGACGGGGGAGCCTGGTGGGCTGCCGTCTACGGGGTCGCACAGAGCCGGACACGACTGAAGCGACTTAGCAGCAGCATGCAGTTATGAGACTGGGTGTGTTTAACCATGAAATACACTATTTCCTCATTCACAAAAAAAATAAAATGACCTTATAATTTGCACGAAAAAGAGTATTTTTCCCTCAATAATTTTAATAGTTTGAGCAGATCCACAGTAAACTTTAGTCACACAAATCAGGTGGCAGAATTGATTGACCTGGTTACTATATTTCAATACTTTTTACAGTACAATTTATCCCTTAGCTAGCTCATTTAAATTATATAACTATATACTGTAAACTAGAAAAATTCTTATGTCTCTGGTACATAAAATTTTCTTTATTTCCTTTACAACTGATTTAAAGAAAAAACATTTTGCCAACAATTTCAAGTTTATTTGGTATTGTACTCAATGAGAGACATGTATATGGAGTTACATAAGCAGATAAGCTTAGCTAACTCATCCAAAACTTGAAAAGAAAGAGAGAAGCCTCCAGGCTTCTCTGTCCATGGGATTTCTCAAGCAAGAATACTGGACTGTGTTGCCATTTCCTTCTCCAGTGTATCTTCCTGACCCAGACAGGAATCAAACCTGGATTGCCTATAGGCAGTCTCCTGCCATGCAAGCAGTCTCCTGCAGTGCAGACAGATTCTTTACCAACTGGGCCACCAGAGAAGCCCAAAGTCCTTAATTTGACAAATATTTCTCTAAATGATTAGAAGGCTGCTATGAAATTTATTATATCTTATTTATTATATCTTATTTGAATGCATTAATTATTTCTTTCCCATCATGTATGTTCATGACTTTTTTGGGCAAACTATGGAGTTGACCTTTGTGTCTATAGAATTTAATCTCAAATCCTTTCAATTTTAAAATGTTTTGTAATAACAACAGCTTCAGACACAACGGCAAAATTTCAAATTCAAATTATCCATAACTAAAAAGTGAATTACATATATTTTGTTACCAAAATTTCTTTTTTATGTTAATTTCACTACATAAGAAATATTATAGCATAAATCAAACTGTAAAAGGAGAATAATGAAAAATGGTCATATCTCATCATGTGAAATTCTGAGAAATATTTATTAAAACATTAAAATGAAATTCAGTTTTCAAATATAGCTGTATGGAATCAGGATTTGCATATTTCAACTAAGTTCTCCCAACTCTAATAAGTAAAAGCAAACCTTTACTGCTTTTTAAAGAGTATTAAATAGGGACTGATTTTGCAGGCATATTTTTAATAAATAAATGCATATATTCCAACTTACTAAAAGGTTTTTAAAAAGCAGAGCTGGGAAATTATATGCAAACATTTTCAACTGCTAATATGTAATAAAGCTGAAAGAGCCTGAAGCAAATGTGAGTATTACGTATATACTGATAGTATTCTTAACCCGTCCCTGGAGATTTTCATAAAAACCAGATAACATACTTCAGAACAAATATTGGGAAAAAATGGGAAATTATCCTCTTTATGATTCTTAAATTTTAAAAATCCTTTTGTTTTAATATACTTTTTAAAATTAAATAATTGCATTGTATAGAGCATAGAATTCTTTGTGATATGTTTTTCATCCAAAATTCTGGAGAAAACCTGCCAATATCTGCCTGATCTCATGATCAAAACTTTTTATTATTGCCTACTGTCAGTTTCTTAGATGGGAGTACCCCAAAGTTTTAGAGGTAAGTAAACATGAGACTGAAATAAAGATCAATTTTATTCCAAGCCTAGTAATGACACATAATATCATCAAGAAAATGAATTTTCATGCCCTTACCAATTATTACAAGGCAGACAGTGTTCAGTGTTTCACAAATACATCTAATTTAAGACATAATAATCATATGACGTATGTACTATTTTTATTATCCCTAATTTACAGATGAGGGAACTGGGACATAAAGAGCTTAAGTTGGCCAAAAACATACAATTAGTGACTAATGGACTATAGGTTTGACCTAGGCAATATGGCTCTAGAGACCATGAACCTAGCCACTGCATAATTCAGTTTCTCATTAAGAAAACCTGTAGACAGATATCTGCAGTTTGCATACAAGGATAAAAATTAGCCACAGATACTTTATTATATTTGATACAATTCACATATCACTTTCTCTTTTTCTCTTAAGATACTTATTTTCTACTATCTACCATTATAGATAATTTTTACATATCTCTTCTAAGTGTATACCAAGGCCCTAAGTTCCCCAACACAAAAATTAGGCCTGATTTTTTGTATCCTTCAAAATCCCTGGTAAAATCTTACATATTCTTTAAGCATTCATTTAGTATTTTTGGATGACTGAATATAAATCTGTCTCTTTCATTAAGAAATAAGAGAAAAATATAGTGAACACAATGTACTATAAAACTGGATTGAGTTTTGACTCTCCTCTGCAGAAAAAAAAAAAAAGAGTAAAACAGGTATCAACCCTCCCACTGAACATGCATCTATTTTGTGCAAACTGAACAAAATTTAATATAAACTTTGAACCTTCAGTGATCTTATGTTTAATTATTATAATTACAATAATTTACAACACACATTATTTAAAATTCAGTATATTTTTATTTCCCTTCATGGATCACAGTCTTGTCATGGCAAAGAGACTTGCATACTCAATGGAGCTAAGAGCCATGCTGTGCAGGGCCCCCCAAGATGGACAGGTCATAGTGAAGAGTTCTAAAAAATGTGGTCCACTAAAGAAGGATATGACAACCCACTCCAGTATTCATGCCTAGAAAATCCCATGGACAGCGGACCCTGGTAGGCTACAGTTGATAGGGTTGCAAAGAGTCAGACATGACAGAGCACATGCAGGCTAAGCGTCAGTAAAACAAATGATAAACATATTACCAACCAAATACAATTTCTCATTTGTATTTACAGTTCTCCCTCTACTCAGTTTATCTGGGTAATGTCAGACATATCAAGAATTTCAATGAGCTCACTTGAATTTATGATGTTTAAATATATCAACAAATTTGGAAAACCCAGCATGGGCCACAGGATGGGAAAAAGTCAGTTTGCATTCCAATTTCAACGAAGGACAATGCCAAAGAATGTTCAAACTACTGTACTATTGCTCTCATTTCACATGCTAGCAAGGTCATGCTCAAAATCCTTCAAGCAAGACTTCAACAGTATGTAAACTGAGAACTTCCAGATGTACAGCTGGATTTAGAAAATGCAGAGGAACTAGAGATCCAACTGCCCACATCCACTGGATCATAGAAAAAACAAGAAGATTCCAGAAAAGCATCTACTTGTGCTTCATTGACTACAATAAAGTCTTTGACTGTGTATATTACAACAAACAGTGAAAAATTATTAGAGATGGGTGTACCAGGACATCTTACCTATCTCCAGAAACCTATATACAGGTCAAAAAGCAATAGTTAGAACTGGACATGGAACAACTGACTGGTTCAAAATTGGGAAAGGAGTATGTCAAGATCATATATTGTCACCCTGGTTATTTAACTTTTATGTAGAATACATCATGTCAAGTGCCTGACTGGATGATCACAACCTGTAATCAAGATCGCTGGAAGAAATATCAACAGGCTCAGATATGCAGATGATACTATCCTAATAGCAGAAAGCAAAAATGAATTAAAGAGCCTCTTGATGAAGGTGAAAGAGGAGAGTGAAAAAGCTGACTTAAAACTCAACATTCAAAAAACTAAGATTATGGCATCCAGTCCATTACTTCATGGCAAATAGATGGGGAAAAAATGTAAACAGTGAAAGACTTTCTTTTCTTAAGCTCCAAAATCACTGTAGATGAAAGTGACTACAGCCACGAAATTGAAAGATAGTTGCTCCTTGGAAGAGAAGCTATGACAAACCTAGACAGCATATAAAAAGCGGAGACATTACTTTGCCAACAAAGGTCCTGATAGTAAAAGTTGTGGTTTTTCCAGTAGTCATGTACTGGTGTAAGATTTGGACTATAAAAAAAACCTGAGTGCTGAAGAATTGATGCGTTCAAACTGTGGTGCTGTAGAACACTCTAGAGAGTCCCTTGGGCTGTAAGGAGATCAAGCCAGTCAATCCTAAAGGAAATCAATCCTGTATATTCATTGAAAGGACTGATGCTGAAGCTGAACCTCCAATATCTTGGCTACTTGATACTAAAAGCTGACTCATTGGAAAAGACCCTGATGCTGGGAAAGACTGAAGGCAAAAGGGGGTGGCAGATGATGAGCTGATTAGATAGCCTTTTCAACTCAGTGGACTGAATTTGAGCAAATATCAGGAGATAGTGGAGGATGGAGGAGCTGGTGTGCTGTATTCCATGGGGCTGTGAGGAGTCAGACATGACTTAGCTACTGAACAACAAAAATGACAAATATATAACTCAGTCACTAACTTCTAGTTTTTAATTTAACTGGTAAAAAAGTTTTAGAAACCATAGAATGTATACAACAATTACATTTTTCGCATTCTGGCATGCAAAGATAGAAAAATAACTAAGACCCAAAGCAGAGAATGACCCAGATAGAAGTGAGAAATCAGCGTCAAGCATATTGATGATATGGTGGTAAGCTTTTTTAACTTGAAAGGTACTTATGGATGTAATAGAAAGTAATAATGAAGGAGTAGTAGATAGGCATTTAACTTAATTTGAATGATAGTTGAAGCCATAGATAAAAATTCAATTATGAAAGAAAAATGGATTAAAGAAGGAAAGAGAATAAAGAATGAGGCCACACCTTGAATAGTAACTAAGTTTCATTGTCAGGGGAATATATATGTAATGTTGTACTGGAGAATCCCAGAGATGGGGGAGCCTGGTGGGCTGCCGTCTGTGGGGTCACACAGAGTTGGACACTACTGAAGCGACTTAGCAGCAGCAGCAGCAGCAAGAAAGTTTTGGGAAAAGATCTTATGGGCATACTAGCATAGCTCATTTTAAAGTTAACAAGAGAAAGACAAACTTTGAAAAATAGCAATGATTAACAGTTTCAGATATTTTTGACAACATAATGAGAAAAAATAGTGAAAAGAAGTCTTCAATTTTGGCGACTAGACAGTTCTTATTGACCATAGAATGGCTTCATTTGAATTTGGCAAGCTACTCATGGTGGCAAAGAATAAAAGTCTTATGAGTACTGAGTATGTGTGTGTGTGTGTGTGTGTGTGTGTGTGTGTGTGTGTGTATAGTTTACTTTTTAAAGAAACACAGGAATTGAGCTGTAAACCAGAAGTTTACAAAAATGTGATCTGAGTACTGATATCAATTGATAGAACCCTCAGCAGAAGGAAAATGTCTTTCAAAGGAAAAAAAAAAAAGAAAGGAGGGAGGGAAGAAAGGGACAGACATTCTTGAAGTGTAAGTAACTACAGATTTTATAATATCTCCATTATCCTATGGTATATTTAATTCTAAAATATCTTCAGAAATAGCATCTTGCAATACATCACACGTCACTTTTTTTCCTAAACACCTTTCCTGACCTTCAAAATATTGTGATTCTCACAATAACCAACTGAGTAAAAAGGACGATTATCCTATCTTTTCAAATGAGGAAATATGTTTCCTGAGAAACATGGAATTCTAGCATCGGTGCTCTCTTCACTAAAATCAACAGTGTTCAGCAACAGTAACCTTCAGAGTTTATAACCAAGCCTTAACTTTAAAGACCTGATAACCTAAATATGCAAAAAGTTAGGTACACTTTCACCTCCAGTCTCAAGATTATGAAGTATTTCAATAATAGTCATTAGGCACTCACCTCTCATTCCTTTTTATTCCTTATTCTGTCTCACAAAACCATTAGCTAGGTGATGTGGCAATCTTTATTTTAAAACAGAAAGAAATAAAAAGGATGAGTTTTTTGTGTAAGTTCACAAAACAGCTCACTGACAGAATCGGCAATAGAATTTTACAAACTATAGAAATGATCCCTGAAAGTATAAGATTTTTTAAGCCATTGGATCAAAAATTCTTTTTTCCTCCCCTAATCAGGCAAAAATTGAACCAGATTTTCCTTCATTCTGTCATTTAATTAAATGCACCCTGTTCTGAACTTGACTTTGATGTCCATGACGCTATATAAGCTGTTAGATGAGTTAGTGATATACTTCAAAGTAAGTGTGAGAGAAGCATGGAAATACAATAGGTCTAAGGAAATAAAAGATATATAGCTTAGATATCAAGCATAATTTCAAAATATAAACAATGTGGATTCAGGTTGTCTGGCTTCTTATCACTATCTGAGGGAAAAATAACGACTCTGTAAACATTCAGTACCCATGAAGCTGTAGTAACAAAATACTGCTCAGAAATATCTATCAATTGTAAAATTAACTTCATGGGGAAAATTGTATATTGCACCAAAAACAGAGGAAGCACAAAATATATAAAATTGCATTCACAGGGTACATAAAATCTTACTGGATCATTGATAAATATTTGTGCTTCAGCAATTTGACTATTTTCCAGTCTACTTTCCTTGAGAATGTTTACAAAATATATAGACAATTTACTAAACAGTATTAAAACACAATTCTAAATCTCATAGCATGAAATGTGTGTGAAGCAGTCACCCTGAAAAATATTTAATTACTGGAACAATATTCCATTCAAAAATTATCTTCCCTGAATAAAGTTCTCTTCTCATAAAGACAACATTTATGAGGCACATGAAGACTGGATGGTTCTTGTTCAGAAAAGAATGTTGCAAAAAAAAGTGCTTCGCTTTTGACAGTAATCACATTTTAAAATACACTGATGTATGCATTAAATATTGAAGAGCAAGTTTTATTATTTATTACAATCAGATACCTGCATTTACTTCTTCTGATTCCTAAAGATTTAAATATTTTTTGTTATTCTTAATTCTTATTGCTTCTGCCAATCAGATTCTACTCTGGGCCTCCTGGTTTACAAGAATGTCAAGGAGCTATTTAACTTTCCATTTAATACTCATGTGGTTAGTTTATAATGATGAGATGTGCTTGTTATTTTATAAATGAATTATTCATTACTAAAGACAACACAATCCGTGAATACAAGCAAGTAGTATTAAGCAAGGAATATTTATGGTCATAAAGCCACCATGTTTAAAATCTAAAGACCGAAGACAGGAAAACACAAATTTTAAAAATGCAGTTATTTGAAGAGTAGACAAAAAAAAAAACCCTATATATCTTGAATTTCTTCTTAAACTTTATATATAAGTCTTGATATCTCACAAATCTCATATTTATAAGGATTTGAATTCTTATTATACAAATACAACTTTGTGGTTCTTCTGTTAACTATCAGTTCATCTCACCTCAACCTTCAAAACTGAATTTGGCTTTCTCATTTCTAATTCAGATTTAACAGACCACAAAATTAAGATCTGTATTCTCTCCAAAGCAGATTCTTTATGATTAAGAAGGCAGAACAATAGCGTGAAGTATACCAGTCCCTGGCTATTTGAATATACTTACTCAAATCAAAGAATATTATTAAATCAAAAAGTAGCTAAAGAATTTAGAACACTGATCTAAGTACTTTGGTCCATTGTTGTTTTTATTTGGAGCCAGATTGATGATGATGACTACGATGATGATGGTTACAGTCCCAAAGAAGCAAGCCATGAAAGCACTGTATATATCTTTTCTCACATAAGACCTCTGTGTATGATGTAGGTATTGTTTATATACGTCTTCCCATTGAGAAAATCATGGCTCTAAAAAAATATGTAATTTGTTAATTATAACACTATCAGTGTGAGATTGATTCAGTGCTTAAACTAAGATTGATTTAACCCAAAGTTTTATTTTCATTTTGCTGACCTATTTTTGAGGGGATGAACTTAAAGATCAAGCACAGTAAATTGAATGATTGCATTTATTTTTGTTCACTTGAAAAATTCCACAAAAATTACCAAAAAGGGGGGGATGTGGGGGGGGACCATAAACTCTAGAAGACAAAGAAGAGGGGTAAATATTTAGAAAATGAAAAGCAGATGAAGGGTAGTTGCCATGAAAGCTAGGAAAATGTACGTTCCTGTTAGAAAGTCCAGAAAATATTAAGGCCAAATTATGGGGCAGGGTTTTGTTTTGTTTTGTTTTGTTTTGTTTTAAGATAATTGACAAAAAATCTTTAAAACGTTGAAAACTTTTAAAATGCTACCCTAAATCCCTTTCTTCAAGTTGAGACTTTGTCTCAACCTAGCAGAGGACTCCAGCATTAGAGAGATTGAAATTAAAAAAAAAAAAAGAAGAAGACGAGTTTAGTATACTTTGGCACAGTTTAGGGTGAGATGGGGGCAGGGGGAGAAGGGGACAACAGAGGATGAGATGGCTGGATGGCATCACTGACTCGATGGACGTGAGTCTAAGTGAACTCCGGGAGTTGGTGATAGACAGGAGGCCTGGCGTGCTGCGATTCATGGGGTTGCAAAGAGTCAGACATGACTGCGCGACTGAACTGAACTGAATGAAACATAAAAACTTTACTCCTATATAGCTGCATTTTCCTCCAATTTTGTGCTGTTTTTATCATTTATATTACATTTTTATATGTTTCAAACCCTGAAATCCACTGTTATATTTATTAAATTTTATAATCTTAGATCTTTCAGAGGTAAGAGGAGACAGATTATTTTTTATAGATTTTATTATATTAATCTTAGCTATCACTTTTTTATCCTCTTCACTTTTTTCTCTGCGGATTCAAGCTACCATCTGGTATCATTTCCTTACTCAAAGCTTTATTACTACCCACCTCCTTTGTGCTATTTTTGTCAAATGCATTACACTTCTATATGTTAAAACCTCAACAATATAATTATGTACATATTGTCTTAGGCAAGTACTTCTTTATTTCATATTGTTTTATGCAATTGCTTCTTTATTTGCAAGTACTCTTTTAATTAGTTTAAAAAGGAAGAAGAATAAAGAATATATACAATTATACTGTCATGTATAGTTACCAGCATAACTACCATTACTAACACTTTACTAACACTTACTGTGTACGGATTTGAATTACTGTCTGGTGTCACTTGCTTTCAGCCTGAAGTACTTTCTTTAGAATTTTTGTAGAGTAGAACTGCTAGCAACAAATGCTCTGTTTTTGCTTATCTAAGAATACCTTTATTTCGCCTTAATTTTTAGAAGATAGTTTTCTTGAATATAATTTTCTATGTTAACAATTTTCTCTTATTTTGTTTATGTTTAATTTTTCTTACTTTCATTACTCTGAATATGTTGCATATGCTGTCCCATTGCCTTCTGGCCTCCATTCTTTCAGAAGAGAATATCTGAAAGAGAATATCTGATTTTATAATATGAAAAAATAGACGTATGAGAGAAAACTCTGTCTTCAGTAGGTTTTGAACAATAGGCAATGATAAATTATGATCAGAAGAGAATAAAGGGATTTCATTTCTTAGAAATGAAAATTGTAATAGAAAAAAATATTTTAAAGTTTGAAGAGCATAGTTAAGGAAGTCGTCTAGTAGGTATGACAAAAGGAAAAATAGATATTAAATGAGAATGAAATGTCAAAATTAGAAGCATAATTCAGAAGATCCAACATGTAAATATTACACTATCTAGAAAGAGAAAAATTTAAGGAAAGAAATTTAGGGAGGGAAAAGGACATTTCTGTGAATGAATAAAACTATTCCAAATAAATAAGTGAAAATATAGTCTCAGTAAGTTATATTACTGTATAAATATGGCACTACACAGAATATCCTAACTGATTCCAGTACTAAAAGAAAAATGATGTCACATGAAATATCTGGTATTAGAATTGTATCAAACATATAAATGGAGAAACAGGAGATATAGAACAATGGATAACTCTACAATATTCATGGGGAAAAATATTTGTGATATGAAACCCTATATATCCCTGAAATATCAGCCATTTAAAGAATAGGATAAAAACACTTTAGACATGCAAATATCTAATATGTTGTATCTCCCATGCATCATGTATTAAGAACATACTAGAGCGTGTACTTCATCAGAATATAGGAATAAACAAAGGAAGAGATTTTATCTAGGAATCAGGGAATTTAGTACTAGAGAAAAGGGATTTTCAAAATAAAGGCAAATAAAGTCTCAAAAGAGTATCTATATTCTAGCCTAGAGAGGAGTCTTATATATTGTAGGTAAAAATCTATAGGAGAGATGTCTCCAAGAAAAGTTAAATAAGCTAATATGGATAAATGTATCAATAGAAGCATTACAGATTTTCCAGAAATTTCATAGTGTATTAATAACAGGTAAATAAAATGTTTTGTACATACCATCTAGAAAAGTTAGTTACAGTGGGGATGTTCTGAGTGGCTATAGGTCATTTAATTGAAAGGTAATACAATCATTTTAACTGTGTGGCCAATCTGAAAATGAATACCACCACAGAGCATGTTTCTTAAAGAAAAATTTCCTTGTGTCCTATGAATGGAGCTCCATCTCTCATGCTTAGAGTTGTAACAATTCATCATTAGCTTTTACAAGTACAATGCCATTCTCCTCCATGCTGAGACAAGATAATATAAATAATGTCACATGAAATACATTGTTGAAATGAATGCTCCCTTCCTTTCTTTCTAAGTTTTATATTAGATTATACCATTCCTTTGTTTAAATTCCTGAATGGCTTCCCTTAATTTTCAGAAACAATTTCCAAATCTTTTTTTGTATTCAAAAATCTCTTTTTACCTTTATTTTTTAAATTAACTTTTTTATTGGAATATGTTATGTTAGTTTCTACTGTACAGCAAAATGAATCAGCCACATATACACATATATCCCCTCCCTTTTGGATTTCCTTCGCATTCAGCTCACCACAGTGCATGAAGTAGAGCTCCCTGTTATTACCTTTATTTTTAAAGATTCACTTTACTCTTGACTCATTACCCCATACATTCTCAACTCTGGTCACACAGTGAGCTATGCAAGCCATTTCATATCCCTGCACCTTTGCACATGCCATTCATTCTTCTGGGAAACATCATCGCCAACTCTGCTTCTCTGTCTATATAATCCCCACTCTTCCTTCAAGTTTCTACAGATAATTCACTCAATATAGATACTTTTCTGACTATTCAGGCTTACATAGCTCCTCCTGCTCCTCTAGTATTATAATGCTTTCTAGCTCAATAAATATTAAAATCCAGTTTCCCAAATTTTAAGCCTGGATACTCAAAATTATTCCTTCTTCTCCTCTATGCCCCACATGAACTCAAGGACTAAATTCCATCAATTCTGCCGACAATATCTTTCCAGATAGATTATCTCGACTGCCTGTCTGTATAGTCAGATCATCCAAGGTGACTAGTCTTTCTGTACATTCCCTGCATGACCAGTGCCTGCTTCATCTATACCCTATTCACATGACTGACATTCCTAAGTATTTTCTACAGGCCCAAACTAATGATTGTTCTTATCAAAAGGGCAGTGAGAGGGCGGGGCTCTCTCCTGGTTTCCCTGGTAACTAATGAGCCCATCTGATATCAGTTCCCTTATAGCTGTAATCTCCCCTTTCCCTACCAGGAACAAAGACTGCCACAGGGACCTACCCACCATCCGCAACACACACAGTGGGGTGTCACTCCAGGAACCTGCTTCAGATGTGTAAATTCCCACATCCACTAAACCATAGATATTTCTGAGGCCTATTTCATTCTTTCTTTGATCTTAAAGCTACGCAAATACAGACCCTGTAGGCCTGTGAGGTGCAACGCAATACTGTCTTAATTCCAATTTAGAACAATATCATTTCTCCTCTAGAATATTCCAGCATCTTATGTCTTTCTTTCCCATGTTGCTTTTTGTTCCAGTCCATCACGTAAACTGGACTTAGAGCATTAAAGAGCGTGTATATTTGCTGTTATCCCAGTTCAGAGAGAAATTTCAAACTGACTACATCTAGTCCTATATTGGACATGAAGCAAGGCTTTCCTTTCATTTTGCCACCACCACCGAATTGTCCAAATCTCTGCTTCCTATCCTAGTGAAGTGAAAGTCACTCAGTCGTGTCTGAATCTTTGTGACCCCACGGACTATGCAGTCCATGGAATTCTCCAGGCCAGAATTCTGAAGTGGGAAGCCTTTTCCTACTCTGGAGGATCTTCCCAACTTAGGGATCAAACTCAGATCTCCTGCATTGCAGGTGAATTCTTTACCAACTGAGGTACAAGGGAAGCCTTCCTATCCTAGTAGAGGACTCAAATAAAGTTTTAAGGGCCTTTTGTTTGGGGTTTCTTTACAAGTAAAGGGATGATGGAGTTGAGAGAAAGTAAAAGCTGTGAGACAAATGTCATTTTGACTTGATGGCCAGTGAACTGACCACTGTAAGTTTTACGGTTTTCTGGACAGCTACAAGGAGATTGGGAAGTGGGTCAACTTTGAAGTATCTCCCTAGTGCTTTATACTCTTCCTACTCAAAGTGGTGTTCATGAAAGTGAAAGTGAAGTCGCTCAGTCGTGTCTGACTCTTTGCGACCCCATGGACTGTAGCCTACCAGGCTCCTCCATACATGGAATTTTCCAGGCAAGAGTACTGGAGTGGGGTGCCATTGCCTTCTCCAGGGGATCTTCCCCACCCAGGTGTTCATGGACCACTAGCAATTTCATCTCTTAATATCTTGGAAGAAAAGCACAGTCTTGGGCATCAACACAACCCTACAAAATTAAAATATGCCTATTAACAAAAGTTCAAATGATATAATAGTTCAGATGATACATTAAAGTTTGAGTAGCTACTCTCTAAAGAAAAGTTTTCTACTAATCCACCATGACCCAGCCCCCTTCCAGGATTAACTGCTATTTCTTCTTTTTCAATTGTCATGGCTTCTTCCTCCTTTTCCAGTCTGAGTCTTATCTAGTTTCTAAAAGTGGAAAAACTTGCTCTGCTAACATGCATCTAAATCTTTCTGTCTGGAACTTTGGCCAGAAGCTTCTTTTAAGTACTAGTCTCTGTTTGTGCTTCCAGAATCTGTGAGTCATATTCCCCAGAGTGATCTGGCAAGGGAAAAGGCCCTCCAGGGGGAGGTGGAAGAATTCTCAGAGTAAGCAGGGGCAGAAAAACTCACAGAAAACAACTTTTAAAATTTTGAAATTAATTCTGACACTTGAATATATTAAAACACAAATGTAAGCATGCTAGTCTACTCTATCAAATATCTTCTGTTGCAACCTGATGCTCTCAAGAGAGTATATTCTCCTCATTTTGGCTTCCAAGATTATGTTGGATATTTATTATCCTGTGGCCCATTTACTCTTCTGATTTTTCTCAGAGCAGTTATACCTCTTCCACTCTAAGTCTCTATGCTTCAGATAAAGCTGGTTCCATCTTTACGTCAAGGGATGGGCATAAAATCTACACAGACAATCTGAACATGAGGAGTGTGATTAGATAGTGACATGCCATGCCCCAGGTTAACTCAGAGACACTCACATGACTTTAAGAAAGGAGGTTAGACCAAATGGTAAGTATTTTAGGCTTTGAGGGTCCAGCCACTTACTGTCTCAATTACATATTTATCTTTGTTTTTATGTCTTTGTTTATAACCTATTAACAGTACAAACAGCATTTTTAGCTTGCTGGCAGTCTTAGTTCATGCTGCTATAATAGAATATAACAGACTGAGTGGCTTACAAACAACAGATATATATTTCTCACAGTTCTAGAGGCTACAAGATCAGGGTCCAAATGTTGTCAGGTTCTGGTAAAGACCGTGCAGGTTGCAGATGATTGTTTTCTTGCTATCTTCTCATGTGGATGAGGAAAAAAGAGAGTTTTCTGGGGTCTTTTTTTGAGTACTAATTCCATTCATGACTGCTCCAATCTCATGACCTAATCACCTCCAGAAAGCCACATCTTCCGGTACCATCGCATTGGGGATTATGATTTCAAAATGTGGATTTTAGGGAGATACAAACATTCAGCATGTAACACTAGCCTACAATAACAGGCTCTGGAACTGATCTGGCCTTCAGGCCATACTTTACCTACCCCTGGCAAGTGACTAAGAAAAAGGAACTGTCTTTTCTGCTGTGCTAGAAACTGTGAGCTGTCTTTTCACCAAGAAAGAAAAATGGTTGGAGGAAAAGAGCAAAAGAACAGAGTCAAAATCCTGAGAATACTGTTTGAGCACCGTCAGCTTTACTCCTGGACTTTTCAGTTGCAGGGACTAAAAAGTTTTTGTTTTTACTTAAGTTGCTCTGGACTAGCTTTTCTGTCACTAGCATTAGCAAGAGTCCTAACATAAAGATCCTTCTCGATCATGTCCCCATTTAGATTACCATCACCAGTTTTTATAATAACCCAATTTCACATTCTGTGTTCCAGTCATTCATTCTCTTTCCCCTAAGTTACAGAATCTTTGCCTTCATCTCCCAGATAACATTCCCTCCCAACCTTACCAACTTGACTGTAACTACTCCTGGAGGATTCAAGTCGAAAGTCACCTTCTCTGAGAAGCCTTTGTGGAGCCCTGTCTTACATCTAACATGCAGTCTGTTGACGTTATTCACATAGTATTTTCCACACAGTTTGGATTGTGTGTGTGTTTAAATACTCATATCAATGAGTATTTTAAAATACTTTTTCATATCAATATCGTAATAGAGACTAATGTTATATTAAGCTTACTATATGTGGGATCTATTTTAAGTCATTAAGTAATTTAATTTTCAGAAAAATCCTATGAGGAATGTAAGTTTTTCCATGTTATAAACAAGAAAACTCAGAGCTTAAATAATTTACTCTATTTGTGTTCAGGTAAATACTTGCTGGAAAAGCTGGACTTTATTGAACTGATACCAAAGTATCCAGTCCCTTATTTTACCAAAATTACTTCCCATAGGGCCTGGTACAGAGAAGAGAACTAAGCATGTATGTCCTTGTGAACACAGAACATCTTGAATATATTTCTATTACATCACTTTGTATTATAAATAAAATGCACTTTTATTTTTCCTTCCAGACTTCTAGCTCTTTAATAATAGGTAGTCATATGAGTCTTTTAATCCTTAGTCTTTTAGCATAGTTCTTAAAAATTCGTAGATATTCAGTAAATATACTGTCAAATGTTCTGTTTTAGTGGTGACTGTCCAATCAGTAAGTACTTAGCTCTACTCACACTGAAAAACTTTATCAATGATAAACAATGATGTTCAAAATAAAACTTTTTTTAATCAATGAGACACATTTGGTAAATATAACACATTTCTTTTTTACTCTAATCTAAAACATTTTCTTTGGTTTGAAATTTAGATGCTGGAGAGAAAACACTGCTATTCCAAGTGCTCATCAACCATAAGGTTACATGTGTCATACTTTTTTATAAAAATCACTGTTCATGCTTACGGAGCGCTGAGGTGCTCAAATCAAGGATCCAGCAGACAATGCCCACCCAGTGATACTCATACAATTTGTTAAACATTATTTGTGAACACGATGCACAACTTCAAAACGAAATATTGGCAAGCCACATTTAGTAGTGTTGTGAAAGAATAAGCAATAATTATCTGTTACACTTTTTCCCATTGCAGGATAAAGAAGACATGATAAGGATACCTCAAAGGATACAAATTAATTTTAAAAGTAAACAAGAATATGAGAATACAGCAGGAACTGCTTCACAGCCAGGCTTCCAAAAACCTGGGACACCCTTTAGGATACCATTGAAATTCCAGCCATGTGTTATTTGAAACTGAGTTCACATAGATGATCAAAGATGATAGATGATCAAGAACAAGGATGACAGATGATCAAGAACACGCCTGAGCTCTTACTATGTTGTCATCCTCTGGGAGCAAGAATCCACTCTACTTTCCTCCACTGCTCTTTCACTTATTTGACTCAGCTCGCCTCTGACCATACTTCTACTCTTGCTATGACCTTGACTCTATCTTCCATCTTATGGTTTCCATTTATCATGGCATCTGTTGTCCATAATTCCTAATAAGCAAAAGGAGAAGACTGAGATATATGACATGTTTCATGCTCCTGGATGATAGAAATATATTGTGAAGACATCAATTCCTATCAGATTTATTAATAAACACAATATACTTACAATGAAAACACAAGTAGTTTTTCTTTTAAAAGATATGTGTGCATGTGTGTCTGTGCTTGTGTGTGTCCTAAAGTGTATCTGAAAGAGTAAAGCGAGGATAACAAAAATTAGTTTGGAAAAAATTAATGAAAATAAGGGAACACTGCCATGAGTTACTAAAATATATTTTAAAGTTCTTTTTAAAAAGACTGATATTATGGAAAAAATTAAAGGGCTTTACACTTTCTAGATGTATGCTTTAATATTAATAGTGGAAAATTAACATATTATAAATAAAATATCACAACTAAATAAAAAGATGATGCTGAGAAACAAATACTGTTGTTTAGCCTAGATATTAGGGAAAAGTTCCAAATGGAGACTCATCTCACCTCACATAGCAAAATAAATCCCATTTAAATGAAGTTGGCAAATGTAAAAATCTATATAAAACCAGATATTCACCTCCGATAGAATTAAATAACTATAAATTAGGAAATGGTACCCCTCTCCAGTATTCTTGCATGGAAAATTCCATGAATAGAGGAGCCAAGAGTTGGGCATGACTGAGCACACATGCACACACACGCAACTAGGTGGTGATGTGTGCAACAGGCATGTGCAGTACCCTGTGTGTGCACAAAACAAACAAAAAATAAATGGTATATTTTACTAATCAAACCAGTTAAGTGTTAGGAATAATATTTCTTATTGTTAGAATAGGTGCTGGAGACAGATACAATCCTCTTCTCAGGTGAAAGTGTAATTGTAAACAATATTTTTTAGAAAGTAATTTTACAGTATGTATAAAGAGGTTCAAAAAAGTTCATATCATTTAACCAGAAATCCTCCTTACAAGAAACCAGAAACATGTATAAAAATGCATGTACAAAAATGTCTACTACTCTATAATTTAACACGGGCTTCTCTGATGGCTCACGCAGTAAAGCATCTAGCTGTAATTCAGGAGACCCAGGTTCAATCCGTGGGTCAGGAAGATCCCCTGGAAAAGGAAATGGCAACCCTCTCCAATATTCTTGCCTGGTGTCCCATGGACAGAGGAGCCTGGCAGGTCACAGTCCATGGGGTCACACAGAGTTGGACACAACTAAAAGCACATGCACAAAAGGCCATATAATTTAAAATCGATTTTTAAAAATTTTTAAGTTAAAAATTCAAATAAAACTGTTTATTTTCCTTATAAAATACAATGTTTTTATTAGGATAAAAGTTATTAATAATAATATTGTTGTTGTTAAGTCGCCCTGTCACGTCCAGCTCTTTGCGACCCCATGGACTACAGCATGCCAGGCCTCTCTGTCCCTCACCATCTCCTGAAGTTTGCCCAAGTTCATGCCCAGTGAATTGCATTGGTGATGGCATCCAGCAATCTCATCCTCTGACGTCCTCTTCTTCTCTCACCTCAATGTTTCCCAGCATCAGGGACTTATTTCCAATGAGTCAGCTGTTCACATCAGATGACCAAAATATTGGAGTTTCAGCTTCAGTATCAGTCCTTCCAATGAGTATTCAAGGTTAATTTTCCTTAAGATTGACTGGTTTGATCTCCTTCCTGCCCAAGGGACTCCCAGGAATATTCTCCAGCACCACAATTCAAAGGCATTTATTAATAATAATAGATTCCCCTAAATATGAAAATACCTTCTAAAACTTAATATATTAAATCACTCACTATTAAAATATTGTCCTGTTAGAAAATAATATTTCAGATAGCTTTTTGTAATAAATTCAGCTTATAGTTATTGCAGCCATGAAATTAAAAGACACCTACTCCTTGGAAGGAATGTTATGACCAACCTAGACAGCATATTAACAAGCAGAGACATTACTTTGTCAACAAAGGTCTGTCTAGTCAAGGTTATGGTTTTTCCAGTGGTCATGTATGGATGTAAGAGTTGGACTGTGAAGAAAGCTGAGTGCCGAAGAATTGATGTTTTTGAACTGTGGTGTTGGAGAAGACTCTTGAGAGTCCCTGGACTGCAAGGAGATCCAACCAGTCCATCCTAAGGGAAATGGGTCCTGGGTATTCATTGGAAGGACTGATGTTAAAGCTGAAACTCCAGTATTTTGGCCACCTGATGTGAAGAACTGACTCATTTGAAAAGACCCTGATGTTGGAAATGATTGAAGGCAGGAGGAGAAGGGGACAACAGAGGATGAGATGGTTAGCTGGCATCACTGACTCAATGGACAAGAGTTTGAGTAAACTCCAGGAGTTGGTGATGGACAGGGAGGCCTGGTGTGCTGTGGTTCATGGGGTTGCAAAGAGTCAGACACAACTGACCAAATGAACTGAACTGAACTGAGCTTATAGTTACAACATTTAATAGCTTGAGGACCTTATACATGGTGCTTCTGCTTTCTGGACTCTATTTCCTAGTAAGCAAGTAACAGGGGGGAAAAGGCCTAACATGGTCATTTTGAAGATTACATAAGCTGATAATAGTAGATGTTCAGTTAATGTTATCTCTTCCTACACTCTGTTCCTGATTTTTTCCCTATATTGTATCTAATAAAAAGTGCATGTGCACCTGTGTTTTCAAGTTGAATTATACTACATGTGCATGACATCATATAAATCTGGATATCCAATTTTGCTTAGGAGACAATCGAAATAAAGAAATATGATGGCTTATCCATGGAAACACAAACACTAAGCAGAACATCTGTGATGAGGATTCAGATCTCCAAGCTCTCCACCTATTACAGAGGAGTACACATGAAATATCAATGCTGAAACTAAGCAGCCTGTAAATACCTGAATGCCTAAAGGCTGCCTTCCCACGATTTAACAATTACGTTCTTGTTTCTGGTAACTTGGAAGCATCTTGACTTGGATGTGCCCCAACTTATTGTCTTGGTTCTCTTTTGTTTTTAATAGGGATTCAAACACTGGCAATAATAAGCCCTGCTGGAATTTGAAATGCAAGCGTAGACTTTTCTTTGCCCTCTTGATTGGAAAAATTTATAAGGAGGAGACTGATGATAAGGAAGAATTTATGCACAAAAGATCTCATTTTACTTTTTTTAAACCATTGGGTAAATCAATCCCTATCAACTAAGAGTTGATTCAATAACCTTAGGAAGGAATTTACTGAATATTTTTAAATGTCTTTTATGACCATAAAGGTTATTGCAGCATCATTATCTTTTTATCTGCCTACTCACTTTTGGAAAACAGGGATATGAAACCAGAATAGATTGTGCTTCATTCTACGTAATTATTCCAAGCTGTGTGGGAGAACTGTGTGTGTTCTTTCTTGCATATCTTTGTGAAAATATATTATAGTGATCCCGCTGGCCTGAGGAGTGGTGGGTGTTGTGCCATGTGGAGTTAGTAGAGTGTTTGTGGGAAGAAAAGCTGTAGGAGGCTGGTGTGATGTGTTGGGAACATGCATCAGTTTATGAGTTAAAGATGAGTCAAGTGTATGCCTAACAGTTAGCAACATCTTTTGCTCAAGTGTGGCAAAATGTATTCTCTGTATACCTTGAATCAAATTTCAGCCTACCCATTAAAAACTCCAAAGACTCACTTTCAATATTACCTTTATGGTTAAATATAAACCAAAGGTATCCATGGTAGCACAGGAGGGACCAATTTTCAATGATATGGAAACACTGCATTTCCATCACTACCAGAAATAAAAGCAAACATCCTAATTTACCTTCAATTTAGAATCAGTGCTGGGTTTTAACATGCTGTGCACAAAAGAACTTTGGTTTAGGAAAATAAAGTGTATAGGTTAAACTCAGAATTTAGTATAGAATTATGTTCCCTTTAAATATCTATAAATTTTTCTTAAAATCTCTGTCATGTGATGTCAAGAGTAATTGAAAGTATCCTTTAAATTGTTCATTACTACTAACCACGTTGTGCTTCAGTCAGTTCAGTTCAGTTCAGTTGCTCAGTCGTGTCCGACTCTTTGCGACCCCATGAATCACAGCACGCCAGGCCTCCCTGTCCATCACCAACTCCCGGAGTTCACTCAAACTCATGTCCAACGAGTTGGTGATGCCATCTAGCCATCTCATCCTCTGTCGTCCCCTTCTCCTCCTGCCCCCAACCCTCCCAGCATCTGGGTCTTTTCCAATAGGTCAACTCTTCGCATGAGGTGGCCAAAGTATTGGAGTTTCAGCTTCAGCATCAGTCCTTCCAATGAACATCCAGGACTGGTCTCCTTTAGGATGGACTGGTTGGATCTCCTTATAGGTCAAGGGACTCTCAAGAGTCATCGCCAACATCACAGTTCAAAAGCATCAATTCTTCGGTGTTCAGCTTTCTTCACAGTCCAGCTCTTACATCCATACATGACCACTGGAAAAACCACAACCTTGACTAGACGGACCTTTGTTGGCAAAGTAATTTCTTTGCTTTTTAATATGCTGCCTAGGTTGGTCATAACTTGCCTTCCAAGGAGTAAACATCTTTTAATTTCATGGCTGTAATTGCCATTTGCAGTGATTTTGGAGCCCCCAAAAATAAGGTCTGACACTGTTTCCACTGTTTCCCCATCTATTTCCCATGAAGTTGTGCTTTGAATTTATTAATCTGTATGTTGCACGTTAATTGAGAGCCTATTAATTGTTGCTAGGTTTACAAAATTTTTAACATATCCTTCTGTCCTTGTATCCCCTCTAAACTAAATGCACTGATTCTTTTTTATTACAGCAGATAGATATTTCTATGCCTATAGATATCTCTATGCCGATTCACCCAAAATACTGAAATTTTAGTTTTCCATCTATTTTAACAACTAAACTGCAAATTTTTGAAATGAGAATGATGTATTTTTGTTTGCATGCTAATCCTAATAGGTCTAATATAATATGTTATACAAAGCAGTCACTCAATAAATATTGATAAATTGAGGTCATAAAAATAAACATGAAATAACTGAGATATGTATCAAATACCATAAATATGTAGAGATAAGGGGAAAAGAAGGCAAGAAATTATCTACATCATAGAAACCTGAGTCCTGATGACTGAATAAGTTTATAATATAGGTCTTACTCATTTGTCTTCCTAAAGCACTATAACATTAATTCCTGTATCAGTCCTTAACACATCTTACTCCTATGGATAGAAAGGAAATATCTGGTAGTCAGCCTTTCTGGCTCCCCCACAGAGATGGCTTCTTGGAAAGCAGTGTGTGACATCAAGTCAACATTGAAGAATAACATAAAAGGAGACCAAACTCATTTTTCAGCTATTAGCCACATCAAAGAGATGTTTCATAATAAAATAAAATGAAACAAAGTAAGAAACTATCTATACCATCATTCATTTGGCAAAATATATTATAGACCTTCTATGTACCAGACACTATCCAAGATTGGGGTGTGGGGAGAGAGTTTTTTCCAAGTACCTTTCAGTTCTTTCTGAAGGCAGAGACTGTGAGCTAGGAATGGCATACTTTATTCAAGACACTAAAGAGGATGCATTTCTCCAGTTTTTAATAGAAGCAAATTATTTCAAAACAAAGAGAAAATTTAAAGAAAGAAAGTGTAGGTATTATAAATGTTTTTCCTTGCTATAATTGCTTAACCTGACTTAAGAGATGGCAGGTGGAAATCAACAGATCCTGTTTAACTTATTAAGATCAATGGTCTTAAAAGTCTACAAATAATAAATGTTGAAGACAGTATGGATAAAAAGGAAAAGGAATCCTCCTACACTGTCAGTGGGAATGTATTTGTGTAGTCACTATGGAAAACGGTATGAAGTTTCTTAAAAAAAACACATGATATAGAAGTACAATATGATCTAGCAATTCCATTCTTGGGTATATATCAGGAAAAGATGAAAACTTTAGCTCAAAAGGATATGTGTACCCCAATGTTCATAGCAGCACTATTTACAGTAGCCAAGATACAGAAACAGCTCTAGTGCTCATCAACAGATTACTGGCTTAAGAAGATGCAATATAGATACAGATGTAGGTCTACAATGAAATGTTACTCAGCCATTAAAACAATGAAATATTGGCATTTGCAGCAACATAGATGGAAACAGAGTATATTATACTTAGCGACGTAAGTCAGAAGAGACAAATACTATATGATATCACTTATATATAGAATCTAAAAAAATAATACAAATAAGTCTATATACAAAACAGAAACAGACTCACAGACACAGAAAACAAATTTATAATTACCAAAGGGGAGATGAAGAGGAGGAGGGACAAATAAGAATATGGGATTAATAGGTATAAACTACTATATATAAAATAGATAAGCAGCAAGGATTTACTGAATAGCACAGGGAATTATATACAATAACTTGTAGTAACCTATAATGGAATATAATCAGAAAAAAAATAAGTAAATCACAATGTTATATACCTTTAACTTAACATAACATTGTAAATCAACTATACTTCAGTCTAACAACAACAACAACAAAAAACAGATCAATAGTCTACTCTGCTGTTACTAAAAGACAAATTATAACTTAGAAGTATCAGAGTATCACTGTATCCATAAGAAATAATTACCCAAAGTTCTTCCAAAGCCACTTCTTGTTTACAAGGACTCCTCAAATTGACAATTCAATGAACAGACACTTTAAGAAAAATCCTGAAAGGACATGCACAAGAATTGCCTATATATTCTGGCGTCCTCTCAAGCTGTTTGGGTACAAAACTGGAATAAGGGCATTTTGAAACTTGTATACTCAATCCTTGTATAAGTCTAAGTTCTTTACCAGTCATGCTAAACTCCATCTTATGCCTGGCACTGATACAACACTTCCAGGTAATTTTTATAAAAGTTATGCCTAGAAAGCTGTTTTGGATCACCTTTTGACACTTTAGCAGGTCTCTCCCTTTTATGCTTTTCCATGTATCACGGGGGCTGAAAGCCTGGGAACTACATTTCCCAGAACCTCTGGGTTAATTCCCACCAATCAGAGACAGTAAAAGGAGACTTGGACCCAGGAAGGAAAGCAAAATAGTCTTCACAGAAATAAGATTCTGCAGAAGCCTCCTGTGAATCACTCACTTCAGTTCTGAAGCTGTGATCATCACCAAGTAGTTTACTGCATTTTTTAAACCTTCTGAAATAATCCAAAAGCAATGATAGTTTCTTTTTTTTTTATCCATTGATTAAGAAAGATTTCTTGAATATTTTCTATAAGCCAAGTCCTGGCAAGGCACTGTTGATACAGAATCAAATAGACATTTCCCTGCCCCAAAGGAGCTTATTATAATTTTTATAACTATCCGACTACAACAAAATACTCAAATCTACTGGAGATTGATTTTCTCTCATTTACAGATAGGGAGAGGAGGCAGTGCTGGTTTTGCTTTCACTGAATACTGAATGCAGCAATTTGATACTGTAAAGTTGCCAAGGCAATGCCAACTGTCTGTGACAGCATATGGGGGTAGACAGACACTCACATACACAGACACAGTGATTTTGTAAGACTCCTTTATAAGATACCAAACTAAAAATAAGTTTTACAGAGACTATATTTTATCACATTAAAATAGCCTAATTTGCCAGGCTGTGGAAAATAGATGCTGAACCAATTCTGGCAGTTTGAAATGTGATCTAAATATGTTGGAAGATGCAATTTTTGTTTTGTTTCATGCACTTGAATCTCCTCATTGAATAGTATTAAAGGTAGCATAAAGAACAGAGTAAGAATGTTTATCACACTCTTCATCCCTATATGAACACCCATTTCTTTGTATCAGATGGTCACTCATTTCCTTATATCAGAAGGAAGGCTATAATGAGGAAATGATGAATAGATCATTTAACACAACTATCTTCCTATATGTAATTTAAGTCACAATTTTAAAATAAAGTGTTTATAATCCTGAAACACTTTGGACCATATACAGGATGTCAATTTTACATTAAATTCAAATAGAAGACACAGAGTTTTTTTAATGAGATACCACTAAGCTTTTGATTCTGTCTTTTTGCTGAAATCAGTGAAGAAGCCAAAAGGAAAAAGACTAATTTGACTTTAACTTTATACTTAGTCTGCACATTTCTGTTAACTAAAAAAAAACTTTTTCTTCTACCCTTATGACACTACTTAGTTAAGCATGAATATTATATAAGGAATAGTTAATTAGGTTAAGAAAGAGATTAACAATAATGTATTCAGGAACACTTGATGATAAAGAAAACCAGAGCTCAAAATAATCTTAGCCAATACAAGCCATTGACCTTTTCAGAATATAAAATTTCTGTCTATTAATGGCTCTATGGATTCTTCACAGCCTTGTTCTGGAAAAAACCCTGCATTTCCCTTCTTTACCTTGTTGAGAAAGAACAAAATCATCACATTTTTAATTAAAAGGAAAAGATACACTAGAATACTCAAATGTATCAAGGTGAAGACAAGTCATTAGCAACAATTTGGAGACAATATCCAAAGCAAATAATAACGTTCTACTTTCAGTTTTCTTAAAAGAAAACCTAACCTTTTTGTATAGGAGGGGTATTTGGGGAAGAATTGATACAAGTATCACTGTCTCTTTGCTATCCACCAGAAACTATCATAACATTATTGTTAATTGGCTACCAGTTCAGTTCAGTTCAGTCGTTCAGTAGTGTCCAGCTCTTTGCGACCCCATGAATCGCAGCACGCCAGGCCTCCCTGTCCATCAACAACTCCCGGAGTTCACTCAGACTCACGTCCATCGAGTCCATGATGCCATCCAGCCATCTCATCCTCGGTCATGCCCTTCTCCTCCTGCCCTCAACTTCTCCCAGAATCAGAGTCTTTTCCAATGAGTCAACTCTTTGCATGAGGTGGCCAAAGTACTGGAGTTTCAGCTTTAGCATCATTCCTTCCAAAGAAATCCCAGGGCTGATCTCCTTCAGAATGGATTAGTTGGATCTCTTGCAGTCCAAGAGATTCTCAAGAGTCTTCTCCAATACAAAATAAAGAGTTTAAAAAAAGAAATGCTTTTGCAAAGCAATATAACTAGTGTATGATTGTAGTGTAAACATAACCACCAAAGGCAGGACTAGAAGAACAAATTTAGCCAATGTCATGACGCTGGTAAAGCTCAGAGTAATGCTAACATTGTCAGTGCCACTAGGTCAGTGCTTGAGATATTCCAAGTAACATCACCATGCTGACAAAGAATGCATCTGTCTTAAACTTGACCCCCAGATAGAAATACTATTGCGTCTGAGATAGTGAATGAATGAGTGAGTAGGTACACAAATAAATACATACAGTCCTACTGATCAACCCAAGAACACACAAGACACCAAAAATTATAACCAGTGCAAATGCAGAACAGCATTCTCCAATTAAAAACAGAATATATTATATTATATTATATTATATTATACTCTCAAGATAAATATAATCATAGACACTTTGTAGGAAATATCTCAAAGAATGCATGTCCACAGAAAACTTTTTATAAAAACTCAGTGCTTAAAACAAAAAATATCAGAGACAAAAAATATTATGAAATATGAGAAAAAGGATCCTGAAATAATAACATGGCCAGTTCGCAAAGCACCCTCCATACTGCTGATGCCTCTTTCCCATATCATCAAATGCCTAGAGATTATTTCTTCCAAAATACATATTTATTATATTGGCAGGTATAATTTAAAAACTTGCAGATGATTTCTCAGTAACCTCATTACCAAAAAGTCCTTAGTTAGGAAAAACTTCAAGTTCATATCACAATCAACAAACTCTCTTTATTGTTGAATATTTGTATGCTTAAGCTAATGTATCATAAAATGCATAATATTCTCATTCCAGAGAGAAAATTAAATCATATTTTTTCTAATCTCACATCATTTTCTAACTGCTTAAGCTAAACAGCTATTCCAAGTTTTTTTAAAGTAGTTTCTAGAATTATAAAATCTACCTGATAATTTCAGTTAAAATTCTCACACTTAAAACGGTAAAATATAAGGTAAGCATCATCTTTTAGAGAATTGTCATAATTATCTCATTTCTATCTAGGTGATATACGTCACTACAAAAAAAATTTTTCCTCTGGACTTATAACGTAATTCTACTCTTAGATAAAATTCCATGTATTTATATTTAATTTGTGTAAAAAATATAGTAATTCCAATATAGTTTAGGCTGCTAAGTGAGAGAGATAAAAAATAAAGATAAGAGACAAAATAAGAGAGATGCTTATTTCTTCCTTAAGTAAAGCCTGAATGCAAGCATTTTACTCTGGCACAGAAGCTCTGCAATGTCAGTTGTCCAGTTTTCTGTTGTATTTCCCCAAATGTGCAAAAGTGGTGAGCCTTCTACTGTGTAGTCAAGATGGCTCACCTACATGGAGAGAAAATGGGAAATGACATGATATTCCCACCATTTAGAAGCACAACCTGGGGCTTATTTGGTGGTTCAGTGGTAAAGAATCTGCCTGCCAATGCAGGAGAGACAGATTTGATCCCTGATCTGTGAAAATCACACAAACTGTGGAGTAACTAAGCCCATGTGCCACAACAATTGGGCCTGTGCACTAGAGCCTGGGAGTCAAACAACTGAGCCTGTGTGCCACAACTACTGAAGCCCATGGGCCCTAGAGCCTGTGCATCACGAGAGAAGCCGCTGCAATGAGAAGTCCATGCACCACAAAGAAGAGTAGCCCTTGCTTGCCACAACTACAGAAAAGCTGAAGCAGCAACAAAGACCCAGTACAGCCAAAAATAAAAATAAATAAATAATATTATAAAAAATGAAAGCACAACCTGGAAGGTGAAACCTAATTTTCTACTTCTATTTGTTAGAAATTGGTCATATTATCATGCATAGCTACAAAGAGGACAGAGAACTACAGTCTTTATTGTGAAAAGTCATAGCCCAGCCCAAACTCAAGGTTTATATTCTATAAGTGAGTAGATACAAATAAATATTGAGAGAAGTCTTTGTTCTGGTCCTACCCCAGAACAAATGCTGACTCAAGGAAGTGATTTTACATAGTGATTTCAGGAAACACAAATAAGGAGATGAGAAAAATGAGAAGAAAACCCCCAAATAAGTAAGTACCAGTAAGCAGGTTAATTTCATGGGACTTGGGGTTCTAGTCTTCTGGGTATACTTGGATATATGACATGAAACATGCATCAGAACCATCCCAGCTGATGAAGGGTGACTAAAGCCTTTATTGAAGACCCTTATTTTCACTGGAGGAGGGTTACCTCTAACCATATTCATTACCTCTTATTTCTGATTGCTCATGTGTGGCAGAGAAAGTTTGCACCAGACCAGAGAAAGCTCCCGACAAGGAGGAAAAGACTTACAGCCACTTTAGGCAGGAAGCCAGAAGCGCACTGGAAATTTCTCTGCTAATGTAGTTAATCTCAAGTGTGTCACTGGGATATGGATCTCTAACAATATCCACAACATGCAAAAACTAGCATTCTTTGTATTTCATTAAAGTAACTTTTTTAACTTAGAAAAATATGTCTCTTATCACTTAATAACAAGCCTAAAATTATAATATCAAAAGAACATCTTCTGAAAAATTTACATTTCATATGCCTTCATGTGTAAAAACAAATCTCAAAAAAATGTCAAAACACTATAATTTTTAAGACACATTTTTATGATTACTTTGAGTGTCTTTTATATGTGAGTACCATAATAATATTCTGTTCGCTTAGTCAAATTCAACTGTGCCTGACGACCACCTTTTTACTCCCAAAATTACATGCACTAATATTTTTTAAAATATGAGGATTATTGTTTGAGTAAACACTCAATATCATGTTTCTATGACTTCCTGAACAACATATTAATACCATTGTTGTATCTCTCATCATTATAAAACACTTTAGGACAAGGCATTTGTCTTACTACTTTTCCAATCCTCATAGAGACAAATCCATGCACTATTCAAAATGGATATTCAATTAAGGCTTCCTATGCTGGGAGGGATTGGAGGCAGGAGGAGAAGAGGATGATAGAGGATGAGATGGCTGGATGGCATCACCGACTGGATGGATGTGAGTTTTAGTGAGCTTCGGGAGATGGTGATGGACAGGGAGACCAGGCATGCTGTGATTCATGGGGTCTCAAAGAGTCAGACACGACTGAGCGACTGAACTGAACTGAGCTGAACTGAAACTGAAAACAAGCTCCCATTTTAAGCTTCACTCAAAAGAATAATGGATAAAAAGCTATAAATAAAATAATAGACAAAATGTAAATCCCATCTTAGCAAAGAGAAGTAACTGACAGTCACTATTAAATAACAATAATAGCAATAAAGGAACAAAAATACTATTAAATTATATCAATAACACAAACATAGAGAGAAAGTAATATTAAAAAATAAGATGTCTCCTGCTGAGTTTTATCACTCAAATCCAATCTAAAATTTGGTCTTGGCTGTGATTTGGTTTACATATAGACATTATATTCCCGGCCACTACTTGAGAACAGGATGCAAGTTATTATCATCAAGCAAAAATCAAAGATGTGTGGAGTAATATTTAGCTCAGAATAAATTAGTGCCAAAATTTACATATTCTTTACAGAATGTAACAATATACCATATCAGGATCCTACCACCCTCTCCCTGAAAAATACTTTCTATGAAGAATTGAATCAGAAGTAGGTGAACTTGAGCTTTATTCAAATGTCATTAGTTAAAAGACAAAATGATCTAGTCAGGGAAGTAACAAGAAAATCATGAACCTGAAACAATAGCATATTCAAACTAATCTATCTGTAAATATCTTTTTACCTTTTTCCTATTTCTAAATTTGGCTATTTTAAACACTATGTTATGACTTACACTCACATTTGATTAAGAAATAATCTGTGTCTTATTCACAATATGACTCTGGGCTAGAAGCTAGTGTAATATATAGACTGGCCTCATGGTAGAAGGAAAATAATTTTGACAAATAAATATAAAAATGTATATATGGAAGTGGGTCTCAGCCCAAACGCTACATTGGGATCACCTAAGAAACTTTTCAAAAGCATAGGCCCTATCCCCAAGCAAAAAAATCAGAATCCCTGTGGTTGGTTAGGATAAATTATTTTTTTCAAAGTCTTTCCAGATTATTTCAATTTTTCAGCCAAGGTTGGTACATATCAAATCAGAAAAAAAAAAACTGTTAAAGTAACATCATATATCATTATAATTACCTGGTAAAAGCATAAGGATATTCTTCTATGACACAAGAATATAAAAGATGGCAATTTAGCATGTAGAACTTCCTATGAAAAGGTAAAACATGAAATCAAATCATGTAATAATAGTGGTTTAAAGAGTAGATCTTCAATTTGTTGATCATTTTCCTAAAGTTATCTGCTATCATCCAGACTGAATTATAAAAACGAACCTGACTGGAGAGTTCTTATCATACAAGTGGAGCTGTGCCATCAAACTAGATGAGGTAATAGTTCTTAATAAGCAATTTTCAGAAATAATGAAATAAATTTAATTATAGCATACTCCTTCCTCTCCTTTTTTTCAGGAATGATCAAGGTATTTACTTAAGTAATCTGAAAAATTAAAGATATAGACAAAGCTTTAATTAATCTATGTCATATATATTTTCATATCAAACAAGTAATTATATTGAGGATGAGATACTAAAACTTGCATATAGTCATTGTTTTTCATTTTAAAAGTATTTTTGTTACATGTTCATATAACTTTACTAAAATATGTAAGCCTTTTACATATTTTGCAATTAATCCTAACTCCTCATCCTATATATGGCAATAAATTATCTGAGAACTGAGAGGGATCTTCAGGATCATTTTTTTATTTGAAGAAAAAGTCAAGGATCAAAATAACTTTGTCAAGACCACTTGGAATAGGAGTTCTCAGCAAGGTGTCTCAACACATCATCATTAGCAGTCTTAAACCATATTGCATGTAATGTGTTATTAACAACAGAAAAAAAGTTTGCTGTTTTCAGGTTTCTAGAGCAAAACTTAAAGCTTGTATCTATACTCATATTTCTCTCTTACCTCAATATACTATTTTTATTTAGTACAAAAGTATTAGACTTGTGATGATGCTGAAAATTATGTGAGAATGTATCACACAAGTAATTTTCATTTACTGTGTGCATTTTGACAAAACAAAATGCAGAAAATCTCTAATAGAAAGAATTTGTTACAGATTCAAGATCAGAAACTGAAGTTTTTGATTGACTATTCAGTAATTTTTCTACTTTACCAGTAACAAATGACATATTGTAATGCAACTCACACTTGTAACACAATGCTAAAATGGAAGCTCCAATTGAGATTTTTAGACCAATGTCAAATAACTGAAGTGAGATGCCTCACCAAATACTAATCTCAGAATAAATGGTGAAGAACCAACTGGGTAACTCAAACCCTTCACTGACATTGAGAGTATAAGATGGTTTTAAGAGTTATATAGCATTGAAACATGTATATTATCATATGTGAAACAGATCGCCAGTCCAGGTTCGATGCATGAGACAGGGTGCTCAGGGCTGGTGCACTGGGATGACCCAGAGGGATGGGATGAGGAGGAAGGTAGGAGGGGGGTTCAAGATGGGGGACAAATGTACACCCATGACTGATTCATGTCAATGTATGGCAAAACCACTACAATATTGTAAAGTAATTAGCCTCCAATTAGAATAAATAAATTTTAAAAAATAGTACATGAACAATATTCTACCACTGAACATAGCCAGGTAAAGCATATTTCCCCAAATCTTTGCCTTTCTTATATTACCAGTGAATTTTAGAATAAAAATAAACATTAAAAAAAAATTTTTAAGAGTTATATAGAAAGGAAAAGGATTTTTAAACTAGATTTTGGAAAAGAACTGAGTCAAAAAAGACCTGGGAGCCGCCCTCTGAAATAGATTGTTCATCAGCTCATTGCCTGTTTACAACCTGCTGATCAAGCACATTGAACAATGTCAGTAGAGCGCTTCACACCTAACCCAAACAAAGCTTTGATGTTCCATCCAGTTAGGTTGAGGGTCTGATGGAAGGCTCTTGACCCTTCACCACGGCATGCTGAAATGGATCAGTGGGAAATTTCCCTGTGAGCAAAGGCAGCAGTGCACCCAGCACAACAATAAATTCCTATCAAATCCCTTCTGATGATTGTGTTGTTTATCAGATAATAAAGACTGTTTCATTGACTATTCACTTCAGCTTCTTCTAATATGTAATTTTTATATTCATGTCATCTAGGATATTAAATAATTAATTTGAACAGGGCAGGGCTGAGGGCACAGTCCAATGGCATGATGTTAAATATGTTAAAAGTTGGCCTTAATATATTAATCACATCCTCTAGGGAAAGCTTTCAACTCCCATACATCCCTGATTCTAAAACCTACACTTTTTCTCACCTTAATATGTCTAAACTCATAATAGTATCTCATAATTATTGTCTGCAGAGCAGTGATCAATGGTGTAGCTTCATTGTCAGCCCTTGCGCAAAGAACAAAATGAGCAACATGAAAGCTTACTGAATGGATGGTAGCTGTTTGGTAGAAAGTTCTGAAAACAATAGTGGAGTATTATTTCATTACTACACACCCAATTCTCTTGAGATCACAAAAGGCAATATTATGTGGGAAAACACAGTCTTTGATGACATAGATTCAGAAGAATCTAAAAGTAAAGATATTTTAGAAATCACTGAATAATTTATTTCATTTACATGTTTGTTATATAAACATAAGAGTGACATATAAAAAATCCATGTCAAAAATTAGACTAAAATAGCTTTTTAATAAATAAAATGCAACATTTCTAGAGAATTAAAAAAACACTGTGCTATAATAATTGAATATGGTTTTGTTTTCTTTATTTGTGTTATAGTAGGAGAAATATATAATTAATGACATTTTAGATTCATAATAGATTTGTAAAATAAAATAGTATGTATTAGCATTATATTACTATATTATATTGAAATAATATAATTATAATACATGAAGTACAGTTATATCCATATAATCATAATATTAATACATACTGATTAATTCAATTACATTAATATAATCAATCATTTAAAATAATTGATTTTCTATTATATTATTAATCAAATTTTATGTTTTATATATTAAATATTATAATACAAAATATGTATTAATAAAAGCTAACTTTACATTTCAACAAACTAGCAAAGAAAGAACAAGCCAAGAAATGAAAAGATGAGAGCACAAGTAAGCAAAATAGAGGATACAAAAACAATAGGAAAAAAATCAATGAAATTGAGGGTTTTTTTAAGATCAGAAAATGTAATAAACTTTTAGCTGGACCAAGAAAAAGGATAGAAAGGTCAAATAAACAAAATTAGAAACTTAAGAGCATACATTATAACTTACGCTTTAGAAATGAAAAGAATTATGAGAATACTGTAAGAGTTATATTCCAAAAAATTAGAAAACCAGGAAGAAAAGGAAAATTCCTAGAAACATATTGCTTACCCAGAATGAATCATGAAGAAATAAGAAATATGAATAGACCAATAACAGGCAGGAAGATTGAATCAGTAATCAAAAACTTTCATAGAAAAGTCCAGGACCTGATTGCTTCACTTGGAGAGTTGCAGCAAACATTTAAAAAAGAATTAGCTGCAATCTTTTGAAATTCTTCTCATGAAATTGAAGAGGAAAGAACTTCCTAATTCAAAGCTAGCTTTACCCTAATACTAAATTCAGATGAAGACCTTACATGAAAAGAAAATTATAGGGCAATACCCCTGATGAATAGATGTAAGAGTCCTCAACAAAATATTAGCAATCTGAATTCAAAAGCTCATTAAAAAGATCATATACAATGACCAAGTCAGTTTTATCCCTAGGATCTAAGGATGTTTCTGTATATGAAACACAATAACTGTGATATAGCACATTAACAGGATGAAGAATAAAAATTTCATGATTATCCCAGAAGATGGAAAAAAATTATTTGATGAAATTCAACATCTTTTCATGAAAAACACTCAACAAACTAAAAATAGAAGGAGATTATTACAGCATAATAAATGCCATTTATGACAAGACACAGCTAACAGCATATACAACAGTAAAAAGCTAAAAGATTTTACTCTAATATTTGGAATAAGATAAGGATGCCAAATCTTACAACACAGTAGTGAAATTGCTAGATATAGCATTCAAGTAAAAAAAAATAAATAAATGAAAGGTATCTGAATTTGAAAAGAAGAAGTAAAATTATTTGATTCCAGATGGTGTGGTCTTACATGTAGAAAACTCTAAAGCTCCATAAAAATGTATTAGAACTAATAATTATATTCAGCAAGGTGTCATAAAACAAAATTAACCTACAAAACTCAGTTGTATTTCTGTACACTAACAATCAAAAAAGGAAATGTAGAAAACAAGCTCATTCACAGTAGTAATCAAAAATAATGAAACATCTATTTATAACTTAAACAAGGAAACAAAAGACATATACACAAAAACTACAAAACATTGCTGAAAGGACTTAAAGAGCACACATCCTGTGTTTATGGACTAGAAGACTTGATACTATTTACATGTGCAAACTACCCAAGTCAGTCAGTTCAGTCACTTAGTCATTTCCAACTGTGACTCCATGGACTGCAGCATGCCAGGCTTCTCTTTCCATCACCAACTCCCGGAGTTTACTCAAACTCATGTCCATCGACTTGGTGGGGCCATCCAACCATTTTATCCTCTGTCGTCCCCTTCTCCTCCTGCCTTCAATCTTTCCCAGCATCAAGGTCTTTTCCAATGAGTCAGTTCTTTGTATCAGGTGGCCAAAGTATTGGAGTTTCAGCTTCAGAATCAGTCCTTCCAATGAATATTCAGGACTGATTTCCTTTAGTATTGGCTGGTTGGATTTCCTTGAAGTCCAAGGGACTCTCAAGAGTCTTCTCCAACACCACAGTTCAAAAGCGCCAATTCTTCAGTGCTCAGCTTTCTTTATAGTCTGACTCTCACATCAATAATGACCACTGGGAAAACCATAGCTTTGACTAGACTAACTGTTGTTGGTAAAGTAATGTCTCTGCTTTTTAATATGCTAGCTAGGTTGGTCATAGCTTTTCTTCCAAAAAGCAAGTGTCTTTTAATTTCATGGCTGCAAGCTCTATCTGCACTGATTTTGGAGCCCCAAAACACAAATTCTGTCACTGTTTTCACTGCTTCCCCATCTATTTGCCATGAAGTGATAAGACCAGATGCCATGATCTTCGTTTTCTGAATGTTGAGCTTTAAACCAACTTTTTCACTCTCCTCTTTCACTTTCATCAAGAGGCTCTTTAGTTCTTCATTTTCTGCAATAAGGATGGTATCATCTGCATATCTGAGGTTGTTGATATTTCTCCTAGCAATCTTGATACCAGCTTGTGCTTCATCCAGCCTGGTATTTCGCATGATACTCTGCATATAAGTTACATAAGCAAGGTGACAATATACAGCCTTGATGTACCCCTGTCCTGATTTGGAACCAGTCCGTTGTTCTATATTCAGTTCTAACTGTTGCTTCTTGACCTGCATACAGATTTCTCAGGAGGAAGGTCAGGTGATCTGGTATTCCCATCTCTTCAAGAATTTTCCACAGTTTGTTGTGATCCATACAGTCAAAGGCAAGCTACCCAAAGTGATCTGCCAAGTCAATACAATGTTAACCATTTTCCAATGGCATTTTTCATAAAAATAGAAAAATGTAATTTTAAAATTCATGTGTAATCAAAGTACTCTGAAGAGCTAGAACTATCTTCGAAAGAAAAACACAAGTTGAGGTATATCACATTCCCTGATTTTAAAACATAATGTAAAGCTAAATAAATCAAAACAGTATGATACAGGCAAAAAGATAGACATAAACCATTGAAACAGAAGAGAAAATTCAGTAATAAATTCATATATATATTGTTAAATGATCTTTGAAAAGAGTGACAAAATAATACAATGGGCAAATGATTAAACACATGTTGTTGGAAAACTGGATATCCATGTGCAAAAGAGTAACAATGGCCATTTATACCACACACAAAAATCAATGCAAAATTGATTTAAAGCTTAAATGTAGACCTAAAACTGTAAAATTCCTTGAGAAAAACAGAGGAAAAGGATTAAAACATTGGTTTTGGTGATGATTACTTGGATTGGACACCAAGAGCACAGATAACAAAAGAAAAATTGGACAAGTGGAATTACATTAAACTAGAAAAAAATCTGCATTCTCTTGGAAAAACTCTTAGTCTTTGCGTTGCTTTATTCCATATCCCAAGGCCAAATATGCCTGTTACTCCAGGTGTTTCTTGACTTCCTACATTTTTTATTTTGGGGGGCTCCAAAATCACTGCAGATGGTGACTGCAGCCATGAAATTAAAAGATGCTTACTCCTTGGAAGGAAAGTTATGACCAACCTAGATAGTATATTCAAAAGCAGAGACATTAGTTTGCCAGCAAAGATCTGTCCAGTCAAGGCTATGGTTTTTCCAGTAGTCATGCATGGATGTGAGAGTTGGACTGTGAAGAAAGCTGAACGCTGAAGAATTGATGCTTTTGAACTGTGGTGTTGGAGAAGACTCTTGAGAGTCCCTTGGACTGCAAGGAGATCCAAGCAGTCCATCCTACAGGAGATCAGTCCTGGGTGTTCTTTGGAAGGAATGATGCTAAAGCTGAAACTCCAGTACTTTGGCCACCTTATGCAAAGATTTGACTCATTGGAAAAGGTTCTGATGCTGGGAGGGATTGGGGGTAGGAGGAGAAGAGGATGACAGAGGATGAGACAGCTGGATGGCATCACCGACTCAATGGACGAGTTTGAGTGAACTCCGGGAGTTGGTGATGGACAGGAAGGCCTGGTGTGCTGTGATTCATGGGGTCCCAAAGAGTCGGACATAAGTGAGTGACTGAACTGAACTGAACTGAAAAAAATTCTGTGCAGCAAAGGAAACAACCAGCAAAATGAAAGGCAACGTAAGATTAGGAGAAAATACTTCAAAATTTATATCTTATAAATAGTTAATATTCAAAATATATAATGAACTACCACTCCATTGTAAAAAAACTGATTGAAAATGGGCAAAGGGCTTAAACATTTCTCCAAAGAAGATATACAAATGGCTAACAGGTACACAAAAAGATATCCAAATCCAAATAATAAGGGATTTGTAAATCAAAACTATAATAAGATGTCACCACATACCTGTTCAGTTCAGTTCAGTCACTCAGTCGTGTCCAACTCTTTGCGACCCCATGAATCACAGCACACCAGGCCTCCCTGTCTATCACCACCAACTCCCGGAGTTTACTCAAACTCATGTCCATCGAGTCGGTGATGCCATCCAGCCAATTCATCCTTTGTCATCCCCTTCTCCTGTCCCCAATCCCTTCCAGCATCAGGGTCTTTTCCAAAAAAGGAGGAAATTCTGTCAAATGCCACAACAAGTATGAAGTAAGAGCAAAATACTGCAGTAACAAATGGACAATGATGCATGATTCCACTTAAACGAAATATCTACAGTATGCAAATTCCTAGAAACAGAAAGTAGAACGGGGCTTATGAGAAGCTGGGTGTATGGACATGGGGACTTGTTTTTAAATAAGTGTAGAATCAGTCAAGCAAGATGAAAAATTTCTAGAAATCTGCTGTAAACAATGTGAATATAGTTAACAACTCTGTACTGCACAACAAAAATTTGTTAAGTGGGTTATTTTCATTTTATGTGCTTTTCTCTAGAATAATAAATAAATTATCTTACCTAAATATCCCATGTGTAAAACAGGGTAAAAGTATACATATCATAAATTTACTATGAGGGTAAATTTGTTAATATACATTGAATTAATAGAAAAGTGCCTAGAATGTTTTGATTTACTGTTCTTAATTTTTATATAAATTCTTAACTAAAATATATTATTTTAATATAAATAAAGACAGTAGTTATGCATAATAAATATTCATAATTGATTGATAATTGTGAAGTGTAAAAAGATGTCAATATTAAACCAACAGTAAAATTTCCCAGGTCGGGACTTGTTTGAAAGTTGCATGCTGGTATCTTGGTAGCCCACTATTTTTTTGTTGTTGTTAATCTTTGTTCAAAGCAACTGGTAAAAGACCTATTACTATTATTTATTATTTCTTTACATACTAACATTCAGTTAAATTTGTTTTCTCATACTTAACATCATTGGCTTTAATTGTACCCAATAATGATACTGAATATACTAATATAGCTGAGACTATACATAAATGCTAAAACATGAGAAGGAAAGTTGAACACTAGCACTGAATTTTCCCTATCACCTGTGTGATTTCAGACAGATTGCCTAACCTTCTCTGGGCTCAATTCTCTCTCTGTGAGGATAAGGATGGAAAACGGAGGTGCCTTCTAAGATTGGTGCTTTTTCTTAAGTAAGCTGAATACAACTCACCCTTCTTGCTTCTCCCCTGAGCACATTTCCATATACCATCACATTCAACAATGCACGGATATATTTTCACTCAAGTTTCTGAAAATAAGCAAAGGGCACTTCTATGCATGGCATAGTGCAATATGCTTTAGAATTTTTCTTCCCTGTTTTCTATTCCAAAACATTCACAATGGCTTGCTCAGAAAGTCTCTCCTGATCTTCTATTTGATTTCCAAAAATGTTTACTCCCAAAACTCCCTCAGTGTTTCAGCATTGACTGGTATTGTTATATGCCCTTACTGTACCCCTCCACACTTAGCTGTATGTTATGTAGTTCAATTTAGCTTTTGTAGATTTCAATCAATTCATTTTGCCCATTATTCCAATTAAACTCACAGAGCAAAGAAGGCAAACATTTATAATTTTTTTTTCCTTTTATCTGTATGAAATTTTCAAATGTGGCCCAAAACTCTCTGTGTCCCAGTTCTGATCCAACCATGCATAACACTGAACACAATGCCAAGAAATATCCTTGAAAAGAGACTCATAACTTTGACAGTACCAATAGTAGCATTACTACCAGACACAAGATGTGGAATTAAAATGGATGGCCAATGTTCTTTCTCTTAAACAAAAATGCTTCTTATTGACAGAGTGCACTGAAGGCCCAGATGTTGGCTAAGAAATGCAAAATAAGTAAGTTGGAGATACACAGTTTCTTCTATTTGCAAGAGAAGCTACAATTGTGTTTGGGGCTCAAAATAAGATCAGTCTTCTTAATCAAATAAGTTTTAGAAATAAATTGTAAAAATTGTTACCTAATTCACATTTTTAAAATTACCAATACTTTTAAAAACAACCATGTCATTCTGATTTCTTTTATATTTTATCTATGAATGCACTTATCAGAAAATAAATTGTTTAGCAATTGTTACATGTACCTCAAGATACAGTCTCTAAATGAGAAATTCCAGTGATGTGGAAAAATTTAACTGACTAGAATCTTTCAATCACGTTTAACAAGACAACAAAGTGAAATGATACACAGATCTACCTAAAGCATATGTTAAACCAATTTACATGTCCACCAACAGTATAGGAGGGTTTCCTTTTCTCCACACCCTATCCAAGACTTATTGTTTGTAGATTTTTGGTAATGGCCATTATGACCCATATGAGGTGATAGCTCATTGTAGTTCTGATTTGCATTTCTCCAGTAATTAGTGATTTAAGCATCTTTTTCATGGGCTTTTTATCCATGTGTGTGCCTTCTTTGGAGAAATATCTATTTAGCTCTTTTGCCCATTTTTCAGTTGTGTTTTTTGCTTTATTGATATTGAGTTGTATGAGCTGTTTGTGTATTTGGAGATTAATCCCTTGTGGGCTGTTTCATTTGCAAAAAAATTCTCTTATTATGTTGGTTGTCTTTTCATTTTGTTTGTTTCCTTTGCTATGCAAAAGCTTTTAAGTTGAATTAGGTCCCTTTTGTTTATTTTTACTTTTATTTTCATTACCCTAAGAGGTGGATCAAAAAAGAACTTGCTTCAATTTATGACAGTGTTCTACCTACGCTTTCCTCTAAGAGTTTTTTAGTATTCCATCTTACATTTAGGTTTTTAATCAATTTTGAGTTTTGTTTTGTGAATGGTGTTATGGAGAGTTCTAATTTCATTCTTTCAAGATCAAACCAATCCGTCATAAAGGAAATCAACCCTGCATATTCACTGGAAGGACTAATGCTGAACCTGAAGCTCCAGTACTTTGGCCACCTGATGCAAAGAGCTGACTCATTGGAAAAGACCTTGATACATGGAAAGATTGAAGGCAAAAGAAGAGGATGAGATGGTTAGATAGCATCACCAACTCAGTGGTCATGATGCTGAGCAAACTCTGAGAGATAGAGAAGGATGAAGAAGCCTGGAGTGCTGCAGTCCATGGGGTCTCAAGGAGGCAGACACAATTTAGCAACTGAATGGCAACAACATGCGGTTTTCCCAGAACCATTTATCGAAGAGACTGTATAGAGAATAGTGTCTGGAGAACAATATGGAGGTTCACTCAAAAGCTAAACACAGAGCTACCATATGGACATTTCTAGGCATTATTGATAGATATTAGCTGTAGTTGAATCTTCAAACTTACTGCAATTACTTCTCAATCTTCATGAATCCAAAAAGCTACAACATACTTTCAATCAAATCCACTATGCAACAGTTTGTCCTTTAGGAAACTAAGGTATTGAATATTATTGTCTGTCCTGTGCTTGCAGTTTCAGAATTCCAAAACAACACATACCTTATTCCTGCAGTGTAGGATACCAACCAGAAACACATACTCCCTTTCACACACACAAAATCTAAGTCTCTATCAGTTTATGGTCCTTTGTTAAAGGTATGTCTCTTCAATGCATAGGTCTTCTTATTTATGAAAGTTCTTATTAGAAGTATTAAACCAAAAGTTAAATGCCACAGATCTGTCCCAGCATGCTAGTTCTGATGCTTAATATTCCGATGCTCCATTTAAGTGAAATCACTCTACTTACAGCTCCTAATGAGAGAGTAGTCCTAGATGGGCAGGACTTGTACAACTTGTCTTAGCTCCATCTTGGCCAAATCACTGGCCAACAAATAATTAAAGTTCAACAATAACCTATGGGCACTCCAGCAACACATGATGTTGCCTGCTCTATCAAGGTAAGCCAGAAAATATTCTCTAGCATGCCAGCTTGGAAAGAACTAAGCAATTGATGGAGAGACATAAAGCTGAACAATTATACACAAATGATCAAGAAGATATAATTAGGGCTTAAAAGGCAAGGAACTCAAGTCAGGGAATGAGCAATCATGAAGAGTCCAATTCATGAGGACACAGAAGCTACGAGGTAGAGAAACACAGAGTGAAGGAAGGGGAATAAAAACTGTGTCAAAAGAAAAAGGAGAAAAGAAATAGGAAAATAAATGAGTTAATGATCAGAAGGAAGACAGAAACTAGCTAGCTAATGACTAGACAGAAGATATAAAATCTTTTCTACTTAAATCACTGCAACAATATCTTAACTATAGCCCTGTGTTACACTCACCCACTGGGATTAGAAACATGACTTTTAAATCATGTATCTTATCACTTGACACCCTAGTGTAAAATCATCCCAGAACATCCCATTGCATCAAAAATAAAATCTTTGTTTTCCCTTTTCAAAAAAGTCTTATTGGAGTATAGTTGATTTACAATGTGTATTAATTTCAGGTATATAGCAAAGTGAATCATTTACAAATATACATATATCCACTCTTTTTTTAGATTATTTTCCTATATAGGTCATTATAGAGTATTGAGTAGAGTTCCTGATGCTAAAAAAAGAAAAAGCAACAACTCAGTCAAAGAGGAGAGCAAAAAAGTTTGCTTAAAGCTCAACATTCAGAAAACAAAGATCATGGCATCCGGTCCCATCACTTCATGGGAAATAGATGGGGAAACAGTGGAAAGTGTCAGACTTTATTTTTTGGGCTCCAAAATCACTGCAGATGGTGATTGCAGCCATGAAATTAACAGACGCTTGCTCCTTGGAAGAAAAGTTATGACCAACCTAGATAGTATATTCAAAAGCAGAGACATTACTTAACCGACTAAGGTCCGTCTAGTCAAGGCTATGGTTTTTCCTGTAGTCATGTATGGATGTGAGTTGGACTGTGAAGAAGGCTGAGCACCGAAGAATTGATGCTTTTGAACTGTAGTGTTGGAGAAGACTCTTGAGAGTCCCTTGGACTGCAAGGAGATCTAACCAGTCCATTCTGAAGGAGATCAACCCTGGGATTTCTTTGGAAGGAGTGATGCTAAAGCTGAAACTCCAGTACTTTGGCCACCTCATGCAAAGATTTGACTCATTGGAAAAGACTCTGATGCTGGGAGGGATTGGGGGCAGGAGGAGAAGGGGATGACTGAGGATGAGATGGCTGGATGGCATCACGGACTCGGTCTGAGTGAACTCCGGGAGTTGGTGATGGACAGGGAGGCCTGGCGTGCTGCAGTTCATGGGGTTGCAAAGAGTCGGACATGACTGAGCGACTGAACTGAACTGAACTGAAGGGCCCACATGAGCTACCCAGTTCTGACTGCTACAGCCCATCATTGTGGATCAGTCTTACCTCCTGCTCATATAGTACCTCTACCAGGAATGGTTTTTCTACGGTCTTTCCTTCAGTTAAAACTCTGATCAGAAGTCACCTCTTCCAAGAGAACTCCCCTGACCACCCACTCTAAGCCACCTGTCACGTGTCATCAAACCCTTCTGCTAGTCGTTAATCTATTGCTGGCTTTATTTTCTTTTTAAGCACTTTCAGTATCTGCAATTCTCTTATTTGTTTACTGGTTAACGTCTGTTATCTTTCTCCTCCAAAAGAATGTGGACAGAAACCTTGTCTGCATTCCCAGTGCTTAGAATGTGGTCGTTGCTACTGTTTAGTCACTAAGTCATGTCTGACTCTTTTGCGACCTCATGGACTGTTGCCCACCAGGCTCCTCTGTCCATGGGATTTCCCAGGCAAGAATACTGGAATGGGTTACCATTTTCTTCTCCAGGGGATCTTCCCAACCCAGGGATTGGACCCTCATCTGCACTGCAGGTAGATTCTTTTCCACTGAGGCGATAGGAAATCCCAGGAACTCAATAAAGTATTTAAGAGAAGAATGGTTACAAGAGGAAAGGAGAGCAAGGAGAAACGAAGAAGGGGGCTAGGAGAGAAAGGGAAGGAAGAAGTGTGAGAAGAAGGAGGAAGAAGCTCTTTCTGAGGAAATCCTCAGTGTTACTCTGGAGTCTTTTATTTTAGATCCTGCTTTTCCTCCAGGGGTCCTTAGATTTTCTAGAGTTCTACAGTTCCTGCTCTGTCTGTGACCTGAAAGTTCACATTTTCCTCTTTGTCTGATGCTTATAAAGCTTTATACTAAACTCTTACTTATATAAAGTAGCTTGTGTAAATTGTAGTTCCTTCCTAATAAAAGAGGAAAACTCCTTATAGGCATAGCAGTAATGGCAGAGAAGAACCTGAGCATTTAAAGATAAAAAGGCTTTTATTTCTCCACTAATCAAAAAGAAGAATATGTCCAAGTAATCATATTTGGTTTTAGTTTCTATTTTCCTGTCACTCAATAATTTCATCGACCTAAGTTTTTCCCTAGTGTAAAAATATGTTCATCTTGAAATTTTTTAGAAAATATAGAAAATCACAAACAAAAAGCAAATCCTACCATAATCTTATCACCTAGTGAAGAGTATTGATAATAGATTTTTCATGCATTCTAAATAAAGCTGACATTATAACCTAAATAGTTACATATAATCTGATCTTTCATTCTCTAATATACCAATAATATTTCCAAGTGTTCATTCTTCTACACTCTTATTTTTATGTCTGCAATTTATTTCACACAACACATAATTTTATGTGGTTTACCATTATGTTTTACATTTAAATTATTTGGAATTTTCACAAGTTTAAGTAACATTGAGATGAACTTTCATAAAATTAAATTTTTATATAAGTTCACAATATTTCCCTAAATAAACTCAAGGAGTTATTTTGCCACGTATTATTTTGTCTTCTGAGTCACAATCGTACAACTATAAAATACTAAAAATTCAACAAAATTAAAATGAATTATATTTATTGCTTAAAAAACTAGAGTGGGAAAGAATATTTGTAGACATCATAAAACAGCTTTTTTTCCCCTATAATATTGTAGTGCAAATATAAGGCCAGTTTAGAAAAATACTGTCTCAAAAAAAAATTCTGCACATAGGAAATGTTAGCAGGAACTTAATAAGCTTTTTTAAATTCTTAGGTTTTTCTTTAAAACCTACAGCAAAGAAGGTAATATAAAGTTAAGTTGCCAATCAGATGACCTATTGGCAAAATTCTTGTTTACCATCATAAATGCTTTTTGGGTTCATTCATCAACATATATTAAAAAATAGTTTCTTTAAAAATTCTGAGCCTTTTCATTGACTTAAGATCAGTGCCTATATTTCTTTAATTTAATGGAGACAAGCCAGGGGAAAGGAAGAGGACAATAGATGAGGGGGTCGGGGGAGCTGTCTTTTCCACACATTTTTCAAAGAAGCCTTAGGTTTGAAATCCTCTGGAAGAACTGCTTCATGAGCTGAGGAAAACAGCCCCTTCTTAATCAGAGATGACACAAAATCAAGATTTTTCAGGACAATACCTGCAGTAAAGGATAAGTATTCTGACAATGTCAGTGTCTGCAAACATCTCCTAATGCCACCAGGTAAAAAATAATCACCATCAGCAGTATCCAATGCTTATTCAGCTAGTCATGGACCTAAATGACCCTTACTCAGATTTCTGCTACAAGATTTATACAGAGGTAAAGAAGCTGAAATTCAGCTAAAAGGGAAAACTACTTCAAAAGAAAGAATCAAAATAGGATATGTGATCACCGGTAATCAATGGTATACAAGCTGCCAAATAGCCTGCAACAATTTAGTTTCAGATCTTGCTATGTGCTATGAAAAGCATTCTTTAAACAGGTAGATACTGCATGTATGTATAAAGGAGGTGGTGTAATGAACCCAGCACCACAGCTGATATTGACTATCTCTTCCTAATTTTGCTTCTTTAGTGACATCATTTGGTAGGCAGAATTTGGCCACGTGGGAATGTTTTCATGGAGATATTTCCCCCCAAAATGCCAGCTGTTAATTTACCAGCATACTCCTAGAAACCTAACTGTGTTTTTGTGAATTATATATTCATATATTTAGACTCTCCTGGTGGATAAAGTATAAAACTAAAATAATACGTCACAGGCTGTGTGGGCAATGATATTAATATTAGGCCCAGAAAGCAAATACTCAATACAGACCCTTCAATGAAAGCTAAGAGACAACTTGATTTTTGCTTAGCGACGTTGCCTGCTGGAGTGAATATTTCTAAACGCACTTTTTAGTAATCTAATTTTACGGAGATGTCTTTCACAAAGAGTAAAACATACAACTCCTACCTAATACACCTCCATGAGTTTTAACACGTGTAACTGTGGGATTGCAAGAGTTGGACTTGGCTTAACGACTAAACAACAACAACGCATGCGACTTAACAACAAAATCAAGACATAGAACATTCCCTTCACCTCTGAATGCTCCCTTGTTTCCTTTCCAGTCCATAACAGATCTGATTTCTAGCATTATAGATTGGCTTTATTCATTCTAGAACATCATCTAAATGGAATCACTTAGTAAACATACTTCTGTGTTGGACTTCTTTCACTCAAAAGAATATTTTCGATTCATCCTTGTCTTTTTCCGTAGTTCTTTCTTATGCTTGCACTTCTGTCATACCTCTGCCCTTATTGACAGTCACTGACTGATCTGCCTCGTGTCATTGTATTTTCAACTTTTCTAGAATTTTCTAAATGGTATCATACAGTATAGAATTTCTTGTGTCTGGAGTTTTTCATTAAAAAATAATTTTTATAAAATACTATCCTTCTTTATTCAATTGAATACATTTGCCCAAAATCAATAAAATATAAATCTGCGGATCTCTTTCCACTGATTTATGGTATGCTTACACCAGCACCAAACAGCCTAGATGACAACTATTTTAGAATCTTAAAATTAAGTCCACCAATTCTGTTTTTCTTCAAAAGTTACTTTGCAAATTCTAGATCATTTGCACTTTCATATGAAATTTAGCATCTACATGTCAATTTCTGTAAGAAAATTTGCTTTAGTTTTGAATAGAATGCACTTAAGCATAGATCAATCTTCAGAAAATTGATGTATTAATAATACTGAGCTTTCCAGTTCATGAACACTGGATATATCTCTGTTTAGTTAGGTTTTCTTTAATTCTGCTAAACAATACTTTGTATTTTTAGTGTACAAGTACTTCTTGTAGTCTATAAAATATTTCAGAGAAAAAAATTCCAGGGTACATATTTAGGATTGTTTTCTTAATGAATTGATATTCTTTTCATACTGAAATTTCCTTCCTTATCTTTGGTAATATTTCTTGTCCTGATCTACTTTGTCCAGTTTTAATATGAACACTCCAGATTTTATATATATGTATATATATATATATATATATCTTTTTCTTATCTTTTATTTTAATTCTATCTATTCTTTTCCATTTAATCTGTGCCTTTGTATGGGAAGTGAGTTTCTTATAGATATCAACTGGATTTTGCTTTTTGTATACAATCTGACAATGTCTGCCTCTTAATTGTATTTATAAATCTACACATAAAATGTAATTAGTGTTATGAGTAGGCTTCAACTTACCATTCTGATATTTATTTTATAGTCATTACATTTAAACTTTGTTCTCTGTTCTTTATGTTCTGCCTTTCTTTGTATTGAGGACCTAGGTTTCATTTAATCTCTACTACATGGTAGTGCTAATGGTAAAGAACCCACCTGCCAAGGTAGATGATGTAAGGGATGCAGGTTCAATCCCTGGGTGGGGAAGATCTGGAGGAGGGTGCAGAAACCCACTCCAGTATTCTTGCCTGGAGAATCCCATGGGCAGAGGAACCTGGCGGGCTACAATCCACAGTCTTGCAAAGAATCATTCACAACTAAAGCGACTTAACACACACATAGGCACACGTAGATATATTTGCAATTGCAATGTATATTATATACAACTGCATATATATATACTTTATGCTATAATTACAATACCTAATTTTATTCATTTATAATATACAATACATATTTTTATTTTTTCAATACAATTTAATAACACAATTTGTATTATTGTACAATAATAAAATGTATTATACTCTGCCTTTAAATAATACCATACTTCTTGAGGCACACAGTGTAAGAAACTTACATTGCATTTCCATTTTCCTCTCTATCCTTTGGCTCATATTTTCATATATTTTATGTATAATCCCACAACTCTCTGGTATTTTTGCTTTAAATAGGTAAATGTCCTTTAAAGAGTCTAATGTTATATGAAAACGTGTTTACATTCTTCTAAATATTTACTTTTCCACTACAGTTTATCCTTTTATTTAGATTCAATTTTCCTTTCTGACATTTTTCTTTTCAGAATGATAAAAGTTCTATAACATTCTTTGGAATGTGTTTCTAATCCTCAGATTTCATTTATCTGAAATTTCTTTATTTTGTCTTCACTTTTAAAAGATGTGTACAGTTCTAGTTACATGTAGTTGTATATCCTTAATTCCTCTGGCTGCTTTCAAGTGTTTCTCTATATCTTTGGTTTTCAGCTGTCTGAATATGACATTTCTGTATTATTTTTTGTATTTATCTTACTTGAGTTTGGCTGAGCTTCTTGAATCTCTGTGTTGTTATTCTTCAAATACAGAAATTGTTCAACCAATTAAAAAAATTTTTTGGCCCCGTTTTCTCTTTCCCCACTGGGATTCCAACTACATAGACATTTGACCACTTACTGTTAGCCCACAGATTCCACAAGCACAGTTATCTTTCAATATGTTTTTTCCTCTGTGTTTAAATTTATATAATTCAATACAATCTGTATACTTACAAGTTTTTATATATACATGTGTATCTAATTTATATAAATACTATATATAATGTATTATATAACAATATAATTTTATTATCCAGTGTTCAAATTGATTGATTCTTTCTTTTGCAATGTTCAATTTGTTCTAAATTCTATGTAATTAATTTTTATTTCAGATGTTGTAGTTTTTCATTTCTAAAATTTCTACAGGTTTTTATTTTATAGTTAGTATATCTCTGCTATTGTTCTGCATTTACTTACCCATTTCTATCTCTTTGTATATTATTTGAAATATTTGTAATAATTGTTTTAAAGTAATGGCTTCACCTGGCTTCTCCTTTAGTCTACTTTTACTGACAGTTTTTACACTTGATTATGGTAAAATGTAACCAACTCTTTTTCAGGCCAACTGAGAGCATACTGTATATTGTGGAGATGCATTGTAGAAAATTTGGATAGTGTTAACTTCTTCTAATCACATTGGCTTTTATTCTGACAGGCAGTTAAATTAATAGACTAGCCTGATTTTATTGACGCTTAGCTTTAATATTTGTTAAGGTGATTCTGTTTTGATTTTTTCCTTTATTCTAGGGCATAGCTCTCATCCTGGGCTAACTTCTACTTGAGGGTACCTGTCAATGTTCCACCCACAGTAAACTACCTACTGGCTATAGCACTGTAAGAACAAAAAGAAGAGATTCAGTTCAGTTAAGTTCAGTCACTCAGTCATGTCCAACTCTTTGTGACCCCATGAATTGCACCATGCCAGGCCTTCTTGTTCATCACCAACTCCCAGAGTTCACTCAGACTCACATCCATCGAGTCAGTGATGCCATCCAGCCAGCTCATCCCTTGTCCTCCCCTCTCCTCCTGCCCCCAATCCCTCCCAGCATCAGAGTCTTTTCCAATGAGTCAACTCTTCACATGAGGTGGCCAAAGTACTGGAGTTTCAGCTTTAGCATCATTCCTTCCAAAGAAATCCCAGGGCTGATCTCCTTCAGAATGGATTGGTTGGATCTCCTTGCAGTCCAAGGGACTCTCAAGAGTCTTCTCCAACACCACAGTTCAAAAGCATTAATTCTTCGGTGCTCAGCTTTCTTCACAGTCCAACTCTCACATACATACATGACCACAGGAAAAACCACAGCCTTGACTAGACGGACCTTTGTTGACAAAGTAATGTCTCTGCTTTTGAATATGCTAAGAGGATAAGGACCCATAAAAGGAAACTTTCATCCTATAGTGTTCTACCAGAACCCTTTATTGATGGCTTCTAACATTATTTAAGTTGGTGAAGAAAAAAAAATGTAAGGTTCATTTACAGTATCATAATTCATGGCAAAGAAAAATGGATTTTGATAACTGGCACAGATGGTGCAATACCTTCTTAATTGTCACAAAGTAGAAAGGAAACAAGTCACAGTAAGTTCATTTTCAATCTCCAGTCACTTGATATATCCAAGCTTCAATCTATACCTCTTCTTCCTGGTAACACTGTTTTTTTGTTTTTTTGTTTTTTTTTTCTGTAATATTTTCTATGTACTAATATATCATCCCAAATTGGGAAGTGCAGTTTTTCGGCTATTGCAACATCTGGGTCATATGCAGTTTTGTGAGAACTTACTCATAATTCAGTGGAACACCTGAGTTTCCACTGAGACTCTTATTTGGTAAGTCTTGAACTTTAAACTCTTCTCACCAGCATTGCAGCAACACCTTCCTGGAAAGTTTCACCAGCACCTTGGTGCACAGTATCCTAGTAGGTCTTGCTGACACCCCAATGAAAAGCCTATTAGATAGTCCCATCACCAGCATAGCAAGTTGCTTCTTAGTACATTTTTCCAGAATCAAAGTGGACAGTTACCTAGAGGATTTTGCTGCAATTCCAATGAGTGGTTTCTCCTCAGCAGCCATGGCCTGTGACAGCTCAGCAAATCTCTTGCATTCAGTGTTTCAGAGCCACATACTTCCTGTGAAGACTGAATCTTAGTCCTGTTGTGAGCATTATCTCTTCAGGTTTGTTCCTTCCTTAAGTACACTCCCTCAACCCTGAATATGCTTTTCCAGGATTCTCTAGGTTTCTCTTTATCTGTTCTTAGCAGTTAGTCTCCTTTTACAATTTATTAATGTTGTTCAAATTGCTGGTTTGTTTTCTGTCTCCTTAATGGACCCTGACATCTTTAAACAATCTCAATGCAACATGGATTACAGTGCTTAAAAGAAACTTTTCAAATGGTATTCAGCTCAACTCAACTCAGTTGAGGGTTCCACAAGCTACGTTTGGTTCCTGGAATATATACAAATGGAACTATAGCAAGAAATGTAGACTTAGTTAGAGTGAAGCTAACAAAACCTTGGAAAACATAATTCATCCTGAAACAAACATACTACTTCAAAAACAGTCTAGGAACTATAGTGCAGGTGTCAATAAGTGATGCTCCTTTGATGACAAAACATTTCATCTGGAAAATGTAACTGAAAATAACACGAGGCCATTTAAGAATGGATAATGTAAAACTCTGAATTCGTACCCTCTGCATGGACTTTCTATTTGGTTACTGATATTTTTTAACCTGTGAACATGGGTTCAAATATATCTTTCAAAGCCTCTTGCTCAAAGTACCTGTGTTTACCTCACATTCCCTCTTCCAAAACAATTCATTTTTCCCTCAGTCTTCAGCCTCACTGCGGCCCTTTCTTCATACTAGTTTCTAGTGGTGTTTGTTTTTCGTTGTCACAAGTGGAGACCAGGGGCCTGGAAAACTGATAAGTACTGGATTTTGTTTTATTTGGTAGGTACTTGAAGCAAATGATTCCTTTTCCACTGCTGGGAGGTGCTGAAACTTGGGAGACTGGCTGCTATTTGCTCTTCTTGAAGCTTATTGACTGTCAGTTTCTCTGGGAACTGCCTGCTGTGGCTAGGGAATGTGAAATGGCTTCTGTAGTTCCTACTGAGAAAGTATTCATTTCTTAGTGATAAAGTGTTTCCCTCTGAAATATCATTGAAAGATTATTGCTACTGGTTACTTCTCTTCTTGGGAAAGGGAGGTTTCCTTTTAGCAGGTTATTAACTGAAGTAGATAAATGAGCATATTTTATCATTAAAGGACTCCATAGGATTTGCAAATGCTTATTTATCCAAAGTGATACAAATTGTCAAGTTAACAAATATTCTGACTGATGAGCATATAAAATTATTTCATTCAACTCAATAGGTTTTAAGAAGTATCTAGTATATGTTTAGAATCAAGTTAAAGCAGTAGTCATAAAAAAAAAAAATTAAGGTCCCAGAGTCAAACTTCTGATATTTGAAGCTAATATTTCTACTATATATGTAATTTAAGCAGCCTTTCAAGACCCAAAACTCTTCATCTGTAAACAGAGATATTTCCTGCCTCTTGGAATGAGTATGTAAGAAATTTCATGTAGAGTTATTCATAATAGTTGTTGTTTAATTGCCGAGTCATGTCTAATTCTTTGCAACCTCATGGACTTCAGTGTGCCAGGCTTCCCTGTCCTTCACTATCTCTCAAAGTTTGCTCAGATTCATGTCCATTGAGTTGGTGATGCTGTCTAAAGATCTCATATATTTTTAAATATTAGAAAACTATATAAACATTCCCCTGTCTTCAAGAAGCTTGTATGAAACAAAAAATAAACAATGAAATACAGCATGTAATAAATTATCATGCCTTTTAAAATAAATTTTATAAATTACAGCACTGCTGCTGCTGCTAAGTCGCTTCAGTCATGTCTGACTCTGTGCAACCCCATAGACGGCAGCTCCCTGTCCCTGGGATTCTCCAGGCAAGAACACTGGAGTGGGTTACCATTTCGTTCTCCAATGCATGAAAGTGAAAAGTGAAATTGAAGTCGCTAAGTCGTGTCCGACTCCTAGTGACCCCATGGACTGCCGCCTACCAGGTTCCTCCGTCCATGGGATTTTCCAGGCAAGAGTACTGGAGTGGGTTGCCATTACCTTCTCTGAACTAGCCTTAAACCTATACATATGTGTGTGTGTATGTATGTATGTGTGTGTGTATATGTATATTTATTTATTTATGCATGTGTTAGTCTGTTAGTCATTCAGTCGTGTTCAACTCTTTATGACCCACGGACTATAGCCCAAGAGGCTCCTCTGTCCATGGAATTCTCCAGATAGGAACGCTGGAGTGGGCAGCCCTTCCTGTCTCCAGGGATCTTCCTGATTTAGGGATTGAATATTGATCTCCTGCATTGCAGGCAGATTCTTTACTGTCTGACCCACCAGGGAAGCCCTTATATATGTGTGTACACACACACATAAAACTCTGAAAGTTATTAGTGCTGGCCCCCTAAAATTTTTTTCCTCCTCATGATTACATAGTAGGATTGGTCTTCTCTCCCTCCTGCAAGTTAAATATGACCATGTTCACCCTCTGAAAGCAAAGTGGTGTGAATCACTTCCAGGCAGAAACTTAAAGAGCCCACTTACAGTTCTACGTGCACTTTTTTGCTCTGTCTTGACAGCAGTGCTTTAGAAAGCAGTGGTTGCCGTGTTACTTAAGCCACATTAGGGGATGTTTGGTAAGGTCTGAAAACATTTTTTAGCTGGCATGACAGTGGAGGGTGTTACCTGCATCTAGTGAGTAGAAGCCACTTCTGCAATAAATATTTTACAGTGCACTGGAAACCCCTACCCCTCCCACTCTAAAACAACAAAAATTTTGACAGTCTAAGCTGGAATCAAGATTGCTGGGAGAATTATCAATAACCTCAGATATGCAGATGACACCACCCTTACGGCAGGAAGTGAAGAGGAACTAAAAACCCTCTTGATGAAAGTGAAAGAGGAGAGTGAAAAGGTTGGCTTAAAAAAGCTCAACATTCAGAAAACTGAGATCATGGCATCTGGTCCCATCACTTGGGAAGTAGATGGGGAAACAGTGGAAACAGTGTCAGACTTTATTTTTTGGGGATCCAAAATCACTGCAGATGGTGACTTCAGCCATGAAATTAAAAGATGCTTACTCCTTGGAAGAAAAGTTATGACCAACTTAGATAGCATATTGAAAAGCAGAGACATTACTTTGCCAACAAATGTCCATCTAGTCAAGGCTATAGTTTCTCCTGTGGTCATGTGTGGATGTGAGATTTGGACTGTGAAGAAGGCTGAGCGCCGAAGAATTGATTCTTTTGAACTGTGGTGTTGGAGAAGACTCTTGAGAGTCCCTTGGACTGCAAGGAGATCCAACCAGTCCATTCTGAAGGAGATTAGCCCTAGGTGTTCTTTGGAAGGAGTGATGCTAAAGCTGAAACTCCAGTACTTTGGCCACCTCATGCAAAGAGTTGACTCATTGGAAAATCCCTCTGGGAGGGATTGGAGGCAGGAGGAGAAGGGGAGGACAAGGGATGAGCTGGCTGGATGGCATCACTGACTCGATGGACGTGAGTTTGAGTGAACTCCGGGAGTTGGTGATGGACAGGGAGGCCTGGCGTGGTGCAATTCATGGGGTCTCAAAGAGTCGGACATGACTGAGCGACTGAACTGAACTGAAACTGTCAATAGTACCACTATTAAGAAACCCTAGCTTGGAGTAAGGAATATTTGGATGGTGGTTCCTTATTGTCCAGAAATGGACAAGAAGCATAAGCAAGAAATAATCCTTAGCTATTTCGGACCACTAAAAGTTTCTAATTGTGTGTTATCACAACACAGCCTAACTTTTCCTAGCTGACACATTTAGTTTGCAATTTGAGTGAAATTAGAACACAATGTGCTTCTTCAAGTGATGTTTAAATAACTTCTTTCTGATATTTCTGGACTTAATATCCATGAATACATGACTGCTGGGATTAAAATTAAGGTTGAAATTTGTTTAAAATGGAAAATAAATAGATCAATTCAGATTTAAAGATAGTTTAGCTAGTTTTCAGAGTGAAATGATTGCTCATGAGAGGCATCTGGCTTTAATGCTTAATGTTCTTGCTCTAAGAAACCCAACCATCCAATCAAAATGCTTGGGAGAAAAATAGATTATGAAATTTGCATTAAAAATAAACTGCAGGTTGTAATTTTGCTGGAAAAAATAAACTTTACATCACTTTTAGTTAAATATTTTAATATTTCCTACCAGTCTTTTTATGAAATAATTTAACACACCTTAAAGCAATCACAAAAAGACTATTTTGATTTATACTTTTAGGGAATAAAAGAGAAAATCATGAAAAAGTTATAAAGATGAGATTTTTTTATAAGCTGTAGTTCTTTTGATGAAAAATAGTATTTGTGATATCAGATATAAAACATGCAATTGTAATTTGTTTTCAAAGTCACAGATTTTCTCTCAAGATATTCATTTAATTTTTCATTTACAACTCTCCACAGTTAATATATTCTCTTAATTCAAATAATTAAAATGTATGAAAAGATAAACAGTGAAAAGTTTCCCTCCCAGTTTGGCCATTACCTGTGACCCCCATAGGTGAGTGGCCTAGAACCACTCATGAATGGCACCACCTGGAGTTGACACACTGTCATACTATATCCAATCTCATCCTGCTAACCTCATTCACAGTAACCCTGTTATTAGTTTCATATTGTTGTACATATATTTATTCCCTTATAAATTTATGATATATAATAAATGCCAATGCATCCATATATGTATGGAAACAAATGCTGATTAACTTTTTTCTCACTTTTTACTATTTTTCTTGTACTAAGCACATCCATAGGCTGGAACATAATCTCCATGTCCATCCACAATAAAAAATTCTCAAAAAAAATCACATTGCTCCACAGCCTTAGATAAATAAGTTACTACCCAAAGGCTCCCATTTTCAAATCTGCCATTCCTAACAACATCCCTTAATTGAGTTTATTTCCACAACTTATCCTATTGACATAGCTGCCATACCTGCACATACTTCATATTCCCTCTGTTATACCCCTGATGATCTAATGCCTAATAATGCGTCAAAGACTGATAACACTTTGAGTGTTACCCTTCAAAGAGAAATATATACTGTGATTTTAATTCTCACTAATACACTATGTGAGGTTAAGTTTTAAAATGTTTAAACTTTCATTTAAAAGAGACTTAAAAAATCCTGTTTTGGTTGATATCAGAATCAGAGTATTTAAATCTCCACTTCTAGCTATGTGCTTCCCTGGTGGCTTAGAAGTAAAGAGTCCACCTGCAATGCAGAAAACAGGTTTGATCCCTGGGTCAGGAAGATCCCCTGGAAAAGGGAATGGCTACCCTCTTCAGTATTCTTCCCTGGAGAATTCCATGGAGAGAAGACCCTGGCGGGCTATAGTCCACGGGGTTGCAAAGAGTTGGACATGACAGAGCAACTAACACTTCTAGCTATCAATGGAAATGACCTTCAAAATATGGAAACAGAGGAAAATAAGCATTTCCATTAATCTTGGAAATGAAAATTTACCATCTATACACTAAGATGTCAAGGTATTTCTGAATTATATAATGTAGACATGCTCAGATTAGGAGCCACAGAGAGCCAACTGATTATCTATACTTTTGTAAAAGAGTTGTGCACACAGGAAATATATAAATAAGGCCCTCAGACTACAACAGATGAAAAGCTTCTGCATAGCAAAAGAAACAATCTGCAAAAATGAAAAACAAAAGGAGAAAATATGTGCTAACCATATACCTGAGATGGCTTAATATCAAATGTATAAGGAAATCATATAACTCAATAGCAAAAAAACCCAAAATAATTAAATTATGGGCAAATGGCTTAGACGTTTTTCCAAAGAAGACATACATGAAAAGGTGTTCAACATCACTAATCACCAGGGAAATACAAACCAAAACTGCAATGAGATATAACCTCACACTTGTTAAAATGGTTATTATCCAAAAGACAAGAGATAACAAGTTTTGGTAAGAATGTGGAGAAAAGGAAATCCTTGTGCACGGTTAATGGATAAAAACTGGTGCAGCAACTATAGAAAACAGTATGACAATTCCTCAAAATTTAAAAATAGAACTGCTGTATGATCCAGCAATTCCATTTCTTGGTGTATATACAAAGGAAATAAAAACACTATCTGGAAGAGACATCTTCATTCCTACATTAATTGCTATATTATTCACAATAGCAGAGACATGAGTCAATCTAAGTGTCCATCAATGAATAAATGGATAATGAAAATGTGATATGTATATATTATTTTCATATATATATATATATATATGCATACACACACATACACAGGCATATTATTTGGCCATGAAAAAAATCCTGCCACTTGCAACAACATGGTTGGACTTTGAGGGTGTTATACTACGTGAAATAAGTCAGATGGAGTAAGACAAGTACAGCATATTCTCATCTGTATGTGGATTCTAATGAAGCCAAACTCAGAAATAGAGAATAGAATAGTGATTGCCCAGAGCTGAGGGTGGGGGAAAAGGGGAAGAATTATTCAAATAGAACAAACGGCAGCTATAAGATGAGTAAGTTTTGGGTATCTTACGGATAGCATAGTGACTATAATTAACAATACTTTTTTATATACTTCAAAATTGTTAGGAGAGTAATGTTAAGACCACAAGAAAAGGTAATTATATATGGGCATAGAAGTGTCAACTAGCCTTATTATGATAATCATTTCATAATATATGCATATATCAAAACATCCTATTGCATACTTTAAATTTACTAATGTCATATGTCAATAATATCTCAATAAATCTGAGGGGAAACGCCCTGACAAAAAACAATAACATTTGATTTGCCATCACAATAAAAAATAAGCTATCATTTCACTGAAAGCAATGAAAAGATATATAGTATGAAGAATAAGGAAAAGTCCAAACTAAAGCATAAGTTTTTAAACTCTTTCTCTATGTAGTAGATTTCCTACAAGAAATTATGTTGTCAGAAAACAATTATTTTTCATCTTTGAAAGATTTAAATATAAGTATTTGAAAGATTTAAATACTGTAAAAAATTGTGTTTGAAAAATATATTTCAATTTCCTCCTTAATAATGATTTTTTTTGTTTATTTAACAGACATACACAGTTTATCCCCCATATTGCATATCTCAATCTCATTAAGTTAATGAGATTTTTTTCTCTAGGTAATTTGAATTTTGAGCAGAATCATGTGGAACATAAACATAGCTGGAGCTAAGACATTTGATGACAGTTTCCGGTGATAAATTTCTTGAATTTCTTGATGCTTAATGGTTTAGTTTCCCTTCCATTTCCTAAATTAAACAATGAACTTTCCAATGAGTACCTTTTTTGCTCATCGGATTTATGGTTTCTGTTCCTAAAACAACAAATAAATTTCATTACATTTTTATATCACCAAAATCAAAACATATCCTTGACATTAGAGCAAGAAACCAAGAAAAAACAATATGAGACCTGTAAAAAATTCAACATGAACAACATGAGGTCAAAATTTAAAATATGATATAGACACTGAAAAACAAATTTATAACTGAAGAAAATCTATTTTGGAAAAAGGAAAAGCATTAGAATTCTTCCACATTTCTAAAGGTGACAAAGCAATAAAAATTAAATAATTGTTATAGAAAGAATGTTTGTGTTTTTCTCAGCCTCAATTCATATGTGAAAGTCCTAACGCATATTAGGGCTAAATTTGGAGATGGGACTTCTAAAGAAGTAAATAATGTTAAATAGGGTCATAAGAGTGGAGTCCTGATCCTTTAGGATTGTATCCTTATAAGAAGAGAAATAAGAGAACATTTTTTATCTCTTTCCCTGCACTCATGCACCAAGGAAAGGCCATGTGAAGACATATTCAGGAGGCTGTCATCTGCAAGCCAAGAAGAGAGTCTTAACCTTCTGGGACCAAATTTGTTAGAACCTTGATCTTACACTAGCCTCCAGAACTGTGAGAATATAAATCTCTGCGGTTTAAGTCACCCAGCCTGTGGCATTTTGTTATGTAAGCCTGAACAGACTGATAAACATGATGAAAGAAATAAAAACTAGATCTAGGAAATTTAATCTACAGGGGAAAAATAAAGAGCTTAAAGAATCCATGATAATATAGAGCAAATGGATCCAAAATAATAAATAAAGAAATAACACAAACATTCTTAAGCTGAAAATGAACATTAGCTTGGATATTTAAAGGGTTCACTAAGTAACAAAAAATAAGCATATACATATATAAAAATAAATATCTTAAAGAATGAAGAACATCTCTACAAATATCAAGAGAAAAAACTTAACTATAAAAATATAAAAAAATAAAACTGCCTTCAAGTATCTATCACACAATAATAAACGACAATAAGAATGGATTCATGTATGCAGCATTTTGGATAAAAAGCACTGGTGCTTAGGAAAGCTATATTACAGTTACCAAAATTTTGTAGGGCAAAATTTAGGTTTAAACAAACTTAAACACCTCAATATATTAATAGATTGACACAATCAAGATTTACTTCTCACTCACATCACAATTCACCTTGGTCTGAGGAAGAGCCCACCCTCTGCTGCATGCAATCATTCAGGGACACAAGTCCTTCCATGCTTAGCCCAGAAGAGACACATCACTCCCTCACAAGCAGTGAACAAGAATGGGTGATATGGCCAGACCTCAAGGTAGGGGACTGGAAAATGCTTTTTGGCTGCTTGCTCGGGTAAAGGAACACATCTGAGAGACATCTAACCAGCACTATCTAATAGAACTTTCTGTAATAATGGAAATGTTCTACTGTACTGGCTAATATGGTAGGCATAAACCAAATATGGAACAGTGGTAAAGAATCTGTCTGCCAGTGCAGGAGACAGCAGGAGATGTGGGTTTCAATCCCTGGTCAGGAAGATCCCCTGGAGTAGGAAATGGCAACCTGCTCCAGTATGCATGCCTAGAAAATTCCATGGACAGAGGAGCCTGGCAAGCTACAGTCAACGGGGTCGCAAAGTTCAGACACACACACACACCCAGGCATATATGTTATTTAGCCCTTGAAATGAGGCTAGAGTGACAGAGAAAATGAATATTTGATGTTATTTATTAGTTTTAATTAATTTAAATGTAAAGAAATACATGTGAGTGGTGGTTTTCATACTGGAGAATGCAGACCACATGCACAGGACAATAGACTATGTCTTCAAAGATGTTCATTAGGCACTATTGGCCTTGGTAAAAATTTGGAGATATGACAAATAACAACTATTTAGGAAGCTGTGATCCATTCAACAAATAGTTCAAATATTATCTGCTGAACATCAGTTCTGGGCCTGTGGAGGATATAAATTTAGATTTGGTAGGAAATATCAGAGTATCAGAAAATATTGGCTTTTCTAAAACTTAGTGAGGTACTGCAAAGAGGAGTATCCTTTGGTCTAAGGCATCAGTTTTCTGTGGCTCAAACCAGAAACATCAGCATCACCTGGGAACATGGAAAAGGAAATTCTCCAGACCCACTGGGGACCTGTTGCGGGGGTGGGGCACAGCAATCTGTGTTCAATCAGCCGTCTGGGTAATACTGCCACATGCTAAATTTTGAGAATCACTGATCTAAAGCAAAAGTTCTCAACACTAGTTGCTCATTACAATTATCAAGGGGACTTTAAAAAACAGGGTTGCCATGGCTCCATCCTCAGAGATTTTTATTTGTTATGCAGTAGAACCAAGGATTTGTAAAAGCTCTCTAGGTGATTCAAATGTACAAACAGAATTGAGAATCAAAACTGAGGTGACCCAGACTGAAAGCAGTAAAGGAAATAGAACACAGTGTTAGCACAAATCACTTTTTCTGCCTGTGGTCCACGATACAAAACTGCTGAAGGTCCATCATATCTTTGGATAAATATAATAGCACGATTCGACTTTCTGTACCATTTTATGTGAGCAAAGACAAGCTACTAAGAATGCAAATAGAAGCAAGGACTGGGCTCCTAGTAGTGCCAGGAGACTGGTAACTCTGAAGCCCCAGTCCAGCCAGCTATACAAGCCTCCTGACAAAGCCTCTGAGAAGCATCCTGGGAAATGGCTCCCTGTGCCTCCCCTCACAGTCCAGTGCTGCTCACTACTCTGAGGAAGCAGCCAGGGCCTGAACAGTGGTCACAGGCACAAACTTAGGAGCCAAACCGTCTCCAGTTCTGCCACTGCCTCTTATTAGCTGTGCAACTTGGGAAAATAGAGGAATTCTTTTATCCTCACTTTTCTTCTCTAAAATGGAGATAATACTATTGTACCTTTGGCACAGGGCTGCTCAGAAGAAAGAAAGAATAAATGAATGTATTGTTCAGACACTTAAAACAGCACTTGACACATATTGTTAGACTTAGAAATAAAATTAGAAACAAAGCTCATGTCAGCGTGTTGCTAAGAAACAAAAAACAGTTCAATATTAAATGATTGTTAGTTAGATAAATGGTTACTAGCTATAAAAATAATTGTACATACATTATATGTGATATATAATCATATACATTTTAACATATTACATGTTTTAATATATATGTGGGCATATGTATAGTTTCTAGACATCATTCTAAAAAATATCGATGAACGAAAGAGAAAATATAATGAGACACCACATTCTAATATATTTGTAGCATGACAGAAAATGCACAACTAATATATCAGATAAATATAAGCACCATGATAAATAAAACAACATAAGAAATAGGAAATGGTATTTGAGAAGTAACTTGAAAGAAATTAAGAAAATCATGTTCATACCTGGGGTCAGAAAAATAGGACCTGAGGGGATATCAATACAAAAGCCCTGGGAAAGTACATTTTAAGTGCTCAACAAATAGCACACACACACAAAAACTATCATTAGAATGAACTGACTGAAGCACAGGTATTAGATAACAAAGCTTCAGAGATGGTCACGGCCAAGACATATAAAGTCTTGCAAGGTATGCCCAAGATATTAAATTTTATTTTTAAACAATGAGAAGATAGAATTGTTTGAGGAGGCAAGTTTTCTTGATCTACGTACTATACAGCTTCAAAGTCAAATCTACTTTAGCTTCCATGTAGTGAACTCAAAATATTAGGTCAGGAGTAGAAGTGGCAGCAAGTTACAAAGCTATTGCACAATGAAGTGTGCCACCCAGGAAAAAGATTATACTGGTTTGAGCCAAAATGATGAACCAAGATGATGGTATAGAAGTGGTGACAATTAGATCTGAATAAACATGAATTTGTGGATATGATTTACGAGCATGTTTGGCCTGAAAAAATCAATGAATCATAGGGCCAGATTCTAAGACTGCGAGAAGACCCAACAGTTTGGCCTTGTTAAATGTGAATTTCATGGAGGCTCCAAGGAGAAATTGGAAATCCAAGTCTGACACTCAAGGGAAACGTGAGAGCTAAAGACATTAACCAGACTTTACAAGTGTATATAAATCCATGAAAATACCTGAGGTTTCTTAGTAAGTGAGTGTAGATAGAGAGGAAAAAAATTAATTGTTTGGCATCCAACTAATTATGTAAGTGAAGTGTTGGCCACCCAGGCCTGACTATAAGCAATCGCTGACTGCTCACTTCCTGAAGCAACTCAGGATTTCCTAAACTTATGGAAATAGGAAAATAACTTCTAAGGTTTTAATTTCCAGAAATGAAAATCCTCCCAGTATCCCCTGGAAAAGTGATCATGGAGGGCATTGGACCAGAAAGGCTCCATCTATCCACACTTATAGGAAGTATGGCTGCTCCTTTGTAGAATTCACTCTTCAGCCAAGGGGAAAACAATTTAGAGGCCATTATCTCATAGAATAAAACCTGTATCCTGGAACTCTGATTGCTGCATGTTGCTTTCCATTTCCCTATTTCTTAAAGGGAGGTGTTTGTTTTATCTTCTTGTTTTTATTTTAAAACACGTATGTGGAGGTGGCTTTATATTTTAGCCCATAAATGGACAGAACATGAAATGAAATATCCAGACCTGATTGAAGGAACTGAACAGAAACCAGAGATTCTAAATTCAGTAACCAAGTAAGAGTTCAGGCAGTGTTTCGATGGAAAATAATAAATTTGTTTTCAATTACACATGAACTAATTGCCTTATTTTATCATGGACAATGTTGAAAGTTTAGGTATTGGTAAATGGGGGCAGACATGTCTATCAAAGACAAAATGTAGTGAATATTTTTATTTTTGCCTTTTTAAGAATTTCTCTCTCTTCCCCTTGGCCAACCTTTCCTTTTGGCAACAATACCTTGAATGACTGTCCACAGTGATTTTAGAGCCCAATAAATATCTGTCACTGACTCCACTGTTTCCCCTTCTATTTGCCTGAAGTGATAGGACCAGATGCCATGATCTTAGTTCTTTTCTTTTGTTGTTTTTTACTTTACAATATTGTATTGGTTTTGCCATACATTAACATGAATCTGCCACGAGTGTACACGTGTTCCCCATCCTGAACCCCCCTCCCACCTCCCTCCCCGTACCATCCCTCTGGGTCATCCCAATGCACCAGCCCCAAGCATCCTGTATCCTGCATTGAACCTAGACTGGCGATTCATTTCTTACATGATATTATACATGTTTCAATGCCATTCTCCCTAATCATCCTACCCTCTCCCTCTCCCACAAAGTCCAACAGACTGTTCTATACATCTGTGTCTCTTTTGCTGTCTCGCATACAGGGTTATCATTACCATCTTTCTAAATTCCATATATATGTGTTAGTATTCTGTATTGTATATAGTATTCTGGCTTCCTTCACTCTGCATAATCGGCTCCAGTTTCATCCACCTCATTAGAACTGATTCAAATGTATTCTTTTTAGTGGCTGAGTAATACTCCATTGTGTATATGTACCACAGCTTTCTTATTCATTCACCTGCTGATGGACATCTAGGTTGCTTCCATGTCCTGGCTATTATAAACAATGCTGCGATAAACATTGGGGTACACGCGTCTCTTTCAATTCTGGTTTCCTCAGTGTGTATGCTCAGTAGTGGGATTGCTGGGTCATAAGGCAGTTCTATTTCCAGTTTTTTAAGGAATCTCCACACTGTTCTCCATAGTGGCGGTACTAGTTTCCATTCCCACCAACAGTGTAAGAGGGTTCCCTTTTCTCCGCACCCTCTCCAGCATTTATTGCTTATAGACATTTGGGTCGCAGCCATTCTGACTGGTGTGAAATGGTACCTCATTGTGGTCTTGATTTGCAGTTCTTTTAATATTGAGTTTTAAGCCAGCTTTTTCACTTTCACCCTCATCAAGAGGCTCTTTAGATCCTCTTCACTTTCTGCCATTAGAGTAGTATCATCTGCAGTACTTCCCCCAGCAATCTTGATTTCAGCTTGTGATTAGTTAAAGCTATGGTAGTAGCTTCAGTAGTCATATATGGATGTGAGAGTTGAAAGAAGGCTGTGTGTGCTAAGTTGTTTCAGTTGTGTCCAACTCTTTGTAACCCTATGGACTGCAGCACAGGAGGTTCTTCTGTCTGTGCAGATTCTCCAGGCAACAATACTAGAGTGGGTTGCCATGCCCTCCTCCAGGGGATCTTCCCAACCCAGGAATTGTACCTGCGTCTCCTGCACTGGCAGCAGATTCTTTACCACTAGTGCCACATAAAGAAGGCTGAGCACCAAAGAATTGGTGCTTTTGAACTATAATGTTGGAGATTTCTTGAGAGTCCCTTGGGCAGCAAGGAGATCCAACCAGTCAATCCTAAAGGAAATCAACCCTGAATATTCAATGGAAGGACTGATGCTGAAGCTGAAGCTCTGATAGTTTGGCCACTGATACCAAGAGCCAACTCATTGGAAAAGACCCTAATCCAGGAAAAATTGAGGGCAAGAGAAGGGGGTGACAGAGGATAAGATTGTTGGATAGCATCACCGACTCAATGAACAAATTTTTGAGCAAATTCTGGGAGGCAGTGATGAACAGGGAAGTCTGGCACACTGCAATACATGGAGCTGCGAAGAGTGGGGCATGACTTAGTGACTAAACAACTACACCTTGAATTCAAAGAGATTCAATAACACATCATCCAGGTTTAACAGGTAGGACTACAATCCAGGTCTAGAGTCTTGTTGTCAGTTCCCTTGTCCACAGTGATTGGTCCAAGCCTGTTATATGATCTAATATAGTCTAAACAAATTCCTGCCCTGATTTTTTGCTTAAAGAGAATGATGATCCTTCCACTTCAGGTTGTAGAGTTTGAAGGACATGAATTGGTGGCTACTAGGAGCCACTGTCTCTCACCTTATATATGAAAAAGCTATCTGGTATAAAGGAAAATGAAGCCAAGCCCATATGAGATGAAGCTGGAAAAAGTCCCAATGATGTTGGGCCTCTGATTTTGGAGTCTGACCCCCCCAGATCTATTCTCAGTCCTGAAGTTCTCTCTTTGGTTCTTTTATCCTCAGTTTTAACACCTGATCTCAGGGACTGAAGAGATGAGACAGAGAGACAGGATGACACCTTGAGCTGGAATATAAAGACTTTGATTTTATACTAAATAATATTTTCCAACTAGCTGCCCCTGTGCCAGTGAGTTGCATGAGGTTAAACAATGTGCTACCAAAATTATTTATTGGTCATTTAAGTTTAAAAAACAGTTAACAAAGTTTAAATAAACAAGTTTTTTCCCCCTTCAACATTTCTCAAAGTTTCTGATTGCATTGTAATTCTTTGCTGTGGTGTGGAGTAACCAAGGTACCATTTATTCAAAGAAAACTATATCATTTATTAACATCTCCTCCACCAAAGACAGTTTGGGAAATACTGGACTAGTCTTATACTGTAGATAGAGAAAATCATCCTCCTTAAGAGTCTTATTCTTTTGTTATTTGTTCTGGTTTAAAGTCTTAGAAAGAAAGAAGAATGGCCAGAAGGAAAATGCCATTTTCCCCCTGTGCAAAAACAGTCCCAGATAAGAATGTGAGCCAGTTCAGCGTAGATGCCCAACATCCAGACTGTTAAATGGAATCACAGAAAAGCAAAGCCCTAAGCCAAACAAATAAATCTTTAGTGATGGAGCCCTAGTGATTTTGACAGGCAAATCTGGGAGTATTTATGAATAAAAAAATTTTCTAGTTCAAAAACAACTGATATGGCTACATTCAGCCATCTATGTGTCCTAATTGATACATATCAACTCTTTGATAAGTAGAAGTTTATTCAAGCTGTTTTAGGTGTTAAGGATCTCTTGATTGCTAGACAGTTATGATATGGTAGTGATTTTTTTTTGAGAATTGTGATATCTTAACTTCTAGATTAATCCTGAAATATAAAGAAATCATTTTCAGTTCAAAGATAAGCTGAAAAGAGATTAAATCCTCTGCTCTCAACTGTAAGGTTTAGTATTAGCCTGAAAGCATGAAGATAGGATACAGCCTTGAAAATCCTTGTAATCAGTCCTCTCCTAAGATAAAATGCACTGGTATTTTGCTAGTTATTGATATTCAGGCCATTTCTTTATTTTACTTCAGCTCTGCCCAGTTTTTTGAAGTGACAGCTTTTGAGAAAGGGAGAAAAAAATGAGATGTACTCTTAGAACTTATAACTGAAGGAAGTAAAATTGCTCTAAGATTCCAACCAACAAAATCCATACAAAACAAATGCCCACAACTCTGGTGGAAATAAACCTAGAAATTATATGTTTGTATATATATAGGAATACACACACACACAAGAAGGAAACAAAGTCAGTTTCATGTTGGAATATCTCAGGGAAGTTGGGCTATAACATCCAAGTTCAAAAAGTAGAAATCAAATAAAATATTTAGAAATATATATATAATTAAGAGAAAAGTAATAGCAGAAGACAGGAAAATAATGACAAATAAAGCTTTAAGTTTATAGTGTTTAAAAGTACTATGCAGGTAGATCACAAAATTGGATAAGTATCACTCATCAGGGTTTACCATAGCCCAGAAAAATATACTTCAAAATTGTGCACTCCACTAGAATGGAGTCCATGATATAACAAACCATCTTTGGATTACCAGAATGGCTTCTCACATTAAATGAGAGGTGGAGTAATTTGAATAGAAGATAAGAAGCAATCTAGTGACTAGTAATCCCTGTTTCCTATAGTAATATAGTGTATTTCCCAGGCCACTCTAGTCCAGGGTATAAAATGGTGACATATTACTAGCAAATTTCACTTATTCTGATTCCGACCTACGTATTCAATTCTCGACAGAATCTTTTCCTTTTATACTGTGAATGCCTCGTTTCTTTACATGTTCATGAGCAATTCCACTCATACCATGTGAGACCATCATTTGTATGTTATTTGCTTGGATTTGCATATGCCTGGAGTCATGACTAGGGTCAATAACTCCCTCTCTGCTGAAAGGCAGAAAATACTTCACCACTCTCTTAGTTTGTGCTTCATAGAAGCAGAGGTTGAGTTAAGGATTCTTCTTAGAGTGATATTTTGTAAGAAGCAAGGTGAGTGAAGCAGGAAAGAGCAGGAGAAAAAGATAAGCAAGGCTGTGTCTCAGCTAGACACTAGTTTTTTGTTGTTGTTTTTTTTTCCAATTCCACACTGAAGTTCTAAAGTTTAAATGGCGCCATTGATGTAGCCCAAACTTAAGGCAAGAAGCTGTCCTTTTAAACACCCACAGTCATTGGACAAGGTCTGCTTACAAGAGATTGGAGTCAGGGGGGAGAAAGACAGAGCTATGGGTTGCTATTAGCCAACATTTAGAATAACAGGAAGAAGGGTGTATGAGATAGCAAAGGAACTCAAGTGAGGCACCAATAACACCCTTTCCTTACATAGCATTGTTGCCATTTTGAGCACATGCTCCCACTTCTGCTGTATCACAACTCCCACAAGGTATTGTCTAATCTGTGAAACCTCCATCTCTTCCTCAGGATCTACCTCACACAAACACTGCTGACTTCTCACTAGAAACCACAACTTTTTAAGGAATAACTGATTCTTCTGACAAGTACTTCAGTTCCCCACTGCCAGTAGTATTGATATATGGGAGACCTAGAGAACCCAAAGCTCTATCATCTTTGGTTACACAGGAGAAAATGTCTCTTCCCTTTTTATGTCACGTTTTCATGGAGAAGAATTTAACATGCCCATGATCTTCAATGCTTTGCATTTTTTACTCAGAGCTCTCTTGACTTAGGACTTTAGACATGAGTTCACACAAGGCAAGATGGAGGTTAATTTATAGACACTGTTCTCAATCATTCCTCCTATTTGAGAACTAAGGTTGATTTTTCTTCTCTCTTAGGAGTCATTCTTTCCTAGAAGGCTCCCCTGTCACTTATACAAATATATTTCTGGAAGCCCCACCTGCTCAGCCTATCTGTCTGATATTTCCAGATATATCTGAATCCAAAAAGGAAATAGATTTAAACCAAAAGAGGATACACAATAATTTGGTAGATAATTATATATACTTCAATATTTCTAAGTCTAATAGTTTTGCCTGCCTCGCCAATCTAATCAGAGATCCAGTGAAGACTGAGTTTACACTCTGAATTTTTATGAATCCTCCAAGGTGTGTCCATTCCATGAGGTCTTCCTGGAGACTACAATCAAGGTTTCCCCTCAAGGTACTACAAGTATTTCTCTTGCACTATTGTCTTTTTTTCCAAAACAAATATGTTTCTTGCTCTCCTTTTTTTTCTCTCTTTTCATTCTATTCATATGAACTACATTTTTTTCATTTTTATTTGACTTTATAATGGATGCAGATTATAAACAGCAGCAATGATTCAGAAGCTCCTGAAAACAAAATATAAAGGTTGTAAAACACATGCTGCATATGCTGTAAACATTTGTTTGGTAATTTCGTCTGTAAGATCTGAAGTGTTTGAGTCATGCTTAACTTTGATAGGATTCAATAGTTTCAAACTTGTTTTTTTGTTCTGCTGTGAAATGTTAGATCCCATTGTCTTAACTTTTAAATATTTAATTTAATAAAGATTAAAGCAATAATATAAATCAAGTAATAAATACAAATACTCCCTGGAAAACAGGAATAATTTATTTTTAAATGGTCCTAGGGTACTGCAGCCATTCATGTCAATGTATGGCAAAACCAATACAGTATTGTAAAGTAAAATAAAGTAAAAATAAAAATTAAAAAAAAAGAAGTTAAAAGACACTTACGTCTTGGAAGAAAAGTTATGACCAACCTAGATAGCATATTGAAAAGCAGAGACATTACTTTGTCAACAAAGGTCCGTCTAGCCAAGGCTATGGTTTTTCCAGTGGTCATGTATGGTTGTGAGAGTTGAGCTGAGCGCCGAAAAATTGATGCTTTTGTACTGTGGTGTTGGCGAAGACTCTTGAGAGTCCCTTGGATGGCAAGGAGATCCAACCAGTCCATTCTGAAGGAGATCAACCCTGGGATTTCTTTGGAAGGAATGATGCTAAAGCTGAAATTCCAGTACTTTGGCCACCTCATGTGAAGAGTTGACTCATTGGAAGAGACTCTGATGCTGGGAGGGATTGGAGGCGGGAGGAGAAGGGTACGGCAGAGGATGAGATGGCTGGATGGCATCACTGACTCGATGGACATGAGTTTGAGTGACCTCTGGGAGTTGGTGATGGACAGGGAGGCCTGGCTGCAATTCATGGTGTCTCAAAGAGTCGGACATGACTGAGCGACTGAACTGAACTGAACTGAGGGTATAAGACTTCTTGTAATTTGTTTTCAAATGCACAAAGAGTATACTTTGGTAGGCAACAAAAGAAATATATTTTTTCCTATTAAATCTCTGGTTTTAAACCTCATGACATACAGTATTCTTGTGATTGAAAAACTATTTAGTCTATGAAAAAGAAAGAAAACAAGCTTAAATAATTTGGACTCACATTTAATCTCTCAACAATTCATTTAAAAAGATGAGAATGTATTCTTCTATAGAAGTTTGTCATGAGTATTCCTGTCTGCAAATAGATGGAAGGATTCAAGCTATTTTGGCATTTGTTTGTAGTCAAGAAATCTGAGTTCTATTTACAACTCTGATCGACATTATCAGCTAAAACCAAACATTTCACTGATTCTTTCAGGAGTTTCTATACTATACAGTACGATCAAATAATAATTAGTGAGCTTAATTAAAAGGATAACAGAATGTTCTTGAAGTACTCTAGCAAAGAAGAATATATCAGCATTTCCAGAGACTGCTTAGCAGCACTGTAGTACTAAGCATATATTGCATAGTCAGACTGCCAAGCTTAAATGACAGCAACACCTATACAACTTTGAGTGAGTTATTCATCATTTTTTGGCCTCAGTTTCTTCACTTGTAAAATAGGGATAATAATAGCAGTCATTATATAGGTTGGTTCTGAGGATGCAAGCTATCAATATTTATAAAGTTCTCAGAAAAGTAGTTGACACATAAGTAAATGGAATGTTGGTTTAACAAATATTATTCAGGTAACTATCACAAAATTTAATATTGCTTAATTCATATACACATTAGGGAAGGAGGCTAAGATAATAAAGAAACAAATCATGATCACTTAAAATAATACATAATATGACATTCAGCAAAAGCAGAAACAAAACAAAATGTGATTGCTTTCATCTGTTAAGCCACAAAGTATAGTTTTTCATTCTTTACAGAAGAAAAAATGGTGAACACAAAGATTGTGACTTGCCTTGGGTTTTTAAACAGATTAGCTAAAATTATGAAAACCATATCAATACATCTGCTTCTCAGATTAGCATCTATTTAACTTTAAAAACACCATGGAAGTCTCAGAACTTCTTAAATAATTTCAAAACAGATAACAAAAAATCAAAATTTTAGAGATGAAAAAGTTTGAAATTTCTTAGGCAGCATTGTGTACAGTTTATGATTTACTTTCCTGTCCCCCTAGTACCTAAGTATGTCAATATGACTTAATTATGACAATTAAAATCTAAGCATCAGTGCTGTATGAGACCTCTAAGATGCCTGCTTAAGGACTATGTTTTTTTGTCATTTCCTATTTTTAGGAAATAGGGAGCTTCAACAGCCAACTTTGTCAACGAGGCAATCTTAGGAATGTAGGCCATGTGCTGAGGCTGGCAGAACTAAACATTAGACTGAGATTGGGGTCCTGATGGCTGTAGAAACACTAAGTCAACTTTGAAAATCATCTACTTTCTGTCTTTAAATTTGAGAGAAAAATAAACCTGGACATTATTTAAGTCAGTGTTATTTTTATACTTTCTTTTATATGCAGCTAAAATGAACTCCTCAGGTCAGTAGGTGCCCAATATGCTACTGGAGATCAGTGGAGAAATAACTTCAAAAAGAATGAAGGGGTGGAGCCAAAGCAAAAACAACACCCAGTTGTGGATAGGACTGGCAATTGAAGCGAGGTCCGATGCTGTGAAGAGCAATATTGCATAGAAACCTGGAATGTTAGGTCCATGAAGCAATGCAAATTAAAAGTGGTCAAACAGGTGATGGCAAGGGTGAACGTCAGCATTCTAGGAATCAGCGAACTAAGACAGACTGGAATTGGCGAATTTAACTCAGATGACCATTATATCTACTACTGTGGGCAGGAATCCCTTAGAAGAAATGGAGTAGCCATCATAGTCAACAAAAGTGTCTGAAGTGCAGTACTAGGATACAATCTCAAAAATGACAGAATGATCTGTTCGTTTCCAAGGCAAACCATTCAAAATCATGGTTATCCAAGTCTATCTCCCGAACAGTAACACTGAAGAAGCTGAAGTTGAATGGTTCTATGAAGACCTACAAGACATCCTAGAACTAACACCCAAAAAAGATGTCCTTTTCATTACAGGGGACTGGAATGCAAAAGTACAAAGTCAAGAAATACCTGGAGTAACAGGCAAATTTGGCCTTGGAGTACAGAATGAAGCAGGCAAAAGCTAGTAGAGTTTTGCCAAGAGAATGAACTGGTCATAGCAAACACCCTCTTCCAACAACACAAGAGAAGACTCTACACATGGACATTACCAGATGGTCAACATCAAAATCAGATTGATTATATTCTTTGCAGCCAAAGATGGAGATGCTCTATACAGTCAACAAAAACAAGACCAGGAGCTGACTGTGGCTCAGATCATGTACTCCTTATTGCCAAATTCATACTTAAATTGAAGAAAGTGGGGTAAACCATTAGACTATTCAGGTATGACCTAAATCAAATCCCTTCTGATTATACAGTGGAAGTGAGAATAGATTTAAGGAACTAGATCTGATAGACAGAGTGCCTGATGAACTATGGACAGAGGTTCGTGACATTGCACAGGAGACAGGGATCAAGATCATCCCAAAGAAAAAGAAATGAAAAAGCTAAATTATTGTCTGAGGAGGCCTAACAAACACCTGTGAAAAGAAGAAAAGTGAAAAGCAAAGGAGAAAAGGAAAGATATACCTATTTGAATGCAGATTTCCAAAGAATAGAAAGGAGAAATGAGAAAATGTTCCTCAGCAATCAATGCAAAGAAATAGAGGAAAACAATAGAATGGGAAAGACTAGAGATCTCTTCAAGAAAGTTAGAAATACCAAGGGAACATTTCATGCAAAGATAGGCTCGATAAAGGACAGAAATGGTATGGGCCTAACAGAAGCAGAAGATACACAGAAGAACTGTACAGAAAAGATCTTCATGACCCAGATAATCACAATGGTGTGGTCATTCACCTAGAGCCAGACATCCTGGAATATGAAGTCAAGTGGGCCTTAGGAAGCATCACTACGAACAAAGCTAGTGGAGGTGATGGAATTCCAGTTGAGCTAATTCAAATCCTAAAAGATGATGCTGTGAAAGTGCTACACTCAATATGCCAGCAAACTTGGAAAACTCAGCAGTGGCCACAGGACTGGAAAAGGTCAATTTTCATTCCAATCCCAAAGAAAGGCCATGCCAAAGAATGCTCAAACTACCACACAATTGCACTCATCTCTCACTCTAGTAAAGTAATGCTCAAAATTCTCCAAGCCAGGCTTCAACAATACATGAACCACGAACTTACAGATGTTCAAGCTGGTTTAGAAAAAGCACAGGAACAAGAGTTCAAATTGCCAACATTGTCTGGATCACGGAAAAAGCAAGAAAGTTTCCGAAAAACATCTATTTCTGCTTTATTGAAAATTGCAAAACCTTTGTCTGTGTGGATCACAGTAAACTGTGAAAAATTCTGAAAGAGATGGGGATACCAAACCACCTGCCCTGCCTCTTGAGAAACTGTATGCAGGCCAGGAAGCAACAGTTAGAACTGGACATGGAACAAAGGACTGGTTCCAAATAGGAAAAGGAGTACGTCAAGGTTGTATATTGGAACCCTGTTTATTTAACTTATATGCAGAGTACATCATGAGAAATGCTGGGCTGGATGAAGCACAGGTTGGAACCAAGATTGCCAGGAGAAATATCAGTAACATCAGATATACAGATGACACCATCCTTATGGCAGAAAGTGAAGAAGAACTAAAGAGCTGCTTGATGAAAGTGAAAGAGGAGAGTGAAAAAGTTGACTTAAAGCTCAACATTCAGAAAACGAAGATCATGGCATCTAGTCCCATCACTTCATGGCAAATAGATGAGGAAATAATGGAAATAGCAGCTGACTTTCTTTTTTGGGGGCTTCAAAATCACTGCAGATGGTGATTGCAGCCATGAAATTAAAAGATGCCTACGCCTTGGAAGGAAAGTTATGCCCAACCTAGACACCATATTAAAAAGCAGAGACATTACTTTGTCAACAAAGGTCGGTCTAGTCAAGGCTATAGTTTTTCCAGTAGTCATGTATGGATGTGAGAGTTGGACTGTGAAGAAAGCTGAGCGCTGAAGAATTGATGCTTTTGTACTGTGGTGTTGGAGAAGACTCTTGAGAACCGCTTGGACTGCAAGGAGATCCACCAGTGCATCCTAAAGGAGATCAGTCCTGGGTGTTCATTGGAAGGACTGATTTGAAGCTGAAACTCCAATATTTTGGCCATCAGATGCGAAGGGCTGACTCGTTTGAAAAGACCCTGATGTTGGGAAAGATTGAAAGCAGGAGGAGAACGGGACTGTAGAGGATGAGGTGGTTGGATGGCATCACTGACTTAATGGACATGAGTTTGGGTAAACTCTAGGACTTGGTAATGGACAGGGAGGCCTGGCATGCTGCAGTTCATGGGGTCCCAAAGAGTCAAATATGACTGAGTGACTGAACTGAACTGAAATCATATGTTAAATGAAGCCTGTGTGTTAATTGCTCAATCATGTCCAACTCTTTGTGACCACATGAACTTTACCTCCCTAGGCTCCTCTATCCATAGAATTCTCCATGCTAGAATACTGGATTTGGTAGCCATTCTTGTCTCCAGGGGATATTCTCAACCCAGGAATGGAACCTGCATCTCTTGCATTGCAGGCAGATTCTTTGCCATCTGAACCCTGAGAGAAGCCCTTAATGAAGTTTCAGTTGAGTTCAGTTCAGTTCAGTCGCTCAGCCGTGTCCGACTCTTTGTGACCCCATGAATCGCAGCACGCCAGGCCCTCTGTACATCACCAACTCCCGGAGTTCACTCAGACTCACATCCATCGAGTCAGTGATGCCATCCAGCCATCTCATCCTCTGTCGTCCCCTTCTCCTTCTGCCCCCAATCCCTCTCAGCATCAGAGTCTTTTCCAATGAGTCAATTCTTCACATGAGGTGGCCAAAGTACTGGAGCTTCCGCTTTAGCATCATTCCTTCCAAAGAAATCCCAGGGTTGGTCTCCTTCAGAATGGACTGGTTGGATCTCCTTGCCGTCCAAGGGACTCTCAAGAGTCTTCTCCAACACCATAGTTCAAAAGTATCAATTCTTCAGCACTCAGCCTTCTTCACAGTCCAACTCTCACATCCATACAGGACCACAGGAAAAACCATAGCCTTGACTAGACGGACCTTAGTCGGCAAAGTAATGTCTCTGCTTTTGAATATACTATCTAGGTTGGTCATAACTTTCCTTCCAAGGAGTAAGCGTCTTTTAATTTCATGGCTGCAATTACCATCTGCAGTGATTTTGGAGCCCCCCCAAAAATAAAGTCTGACACTGTTTCCACTGTTTCCCCATCTATTTCCCATGAAGTGATGGGACCGGATGCCATGATCTTCATTTTCTGAATGTTGAGCTTTAGGCCAACTTTTTCACTCTCCACTTTCACTTTTATCAAGAGGCTCTTTAGTTCGTCTTCACTTTCTGCCATAAGGGTGGTGTTATCTGCATATCTGAGGTTACTGATATTTCTCCCAGCAATCTTGATTCTGGCTTCTAATCCATAAGGTCATTTAACATCCTTGATGCCTCTTTTGCTCTTAATAATTCACCAGGACTCCTTACCTGAAGCTGATTAGAGCTCTGGCACCTGATGATCAGGGAGTGTCTCCAAAGATGCTCACCTACTAAAGACAGTACAGCCCCTTTAGTCATGATGATTGATCAAAAATACTCCTTGAAGATACCAATCTGTTATGTGTTATCAGAAAAACTATTTTTAAGTATCTATTTAGAGTGAAGCTTTAAACAATTCAGTTGACCAAAAAGTTTGAGGGTATTTGTCTGACTAAACTGTCTTATCTAATCATTATCATGCAAAATAATTTGCCACGAAGTGTACTAGTTGAGTTACCAGGGAAGCCCAACATGTGTGGAATATATATGACTTCGACCTCATGGACTATACAGTCCATGGAATTCTCCAGGCCAGAATACTGGAGTAGGTAGCCTTTCCTTCTTCCAGGGGATCTTCCCAACCTAGGGATTTAACCCAGGTCTCCCATATTGCAGGCAGATTCTTTATCAGCTGAGCCACCAGGGAAGCACAGTGCAATTGGTTAGCATTTTTGGCTGTTTACTGAAAGGTTGGTGGTTCGTGCTCCCAGGGATGTCCATCACTCTTTTTTAGGCTTTGCTTGTGGCTCAGCTGGTAAAGAATCCACCTGTGATGCAGGAGACTTAGGATAGATCTTTGGGTTGGGAAGATCCCCTGGAGAAGAGAAAGGGACCCACTCCAGTATTCTGACCTGGAGAGTTCCATGGACTGTATAGCCCATGGAGTCACAAAGAGTTGGACATGGTTGAGTGGCTTTCACCTCACTTCAAGTGTACTAGTAATGGACAGAATCTCAAAGAGCCAGTAATTATAACAAGGAGTAATTGCTTATTCAATAACCAGAACTTTACTTATTTTCTCCACTAAACAAGATTCACCTGGAGTGTGTGTTCCAAAAGTTAATTTCCAAAACTTGTATGGGAATGATAGGTCTGTTAGGTAGTTAAAATAGGGAAAAGGAGTCCAAAATGGTGGTGGCTAAAATATAAGGAAGGGGAAAGTCTGGGAAAATAGAACAAAGGGAGATCTGAGGACTGGAGTGAGTACCTCAGGCAAAAAAATCAACACTCCTGGCTAGCCCAATTTAGATAAGGCAGTCCCAGGAAGAGGAGAAAAAAAACATAAAAATAGGAGCCAAAGGACTGGGGGATCTCTCTTCTCTTTGAGTCTGTTGGGTCGGCATGCCCTCATGCCTCGAGGATATATTTTCCTTTATTTCCTAAATAAAACTTCAATGTAACATGGAGCTGTAACACTGATCCGTAGCTTCAAATTTTGTTGTGATGAGACAGAGCTGAGGAAATTCCATGCTCCTCCTACAGGTCTAATAAAAATGAATAACATTATTAGGTAAGAAAATCTGGAACAGATATAGCTTGCCCATTCTCTAAAAACTGATTTGAAATGTTGCCAATACTGAAGCATTTGCTGTAGAGTTGATTAATTCCTTATCAGAAATAGTATTTCTTAGATTTGTGGTGACCCAAAGATGAAAGAGCAGATAAAACCAAGGAGGATTTTAGAATGCAGGAATGGAAAAACCAGACCATTATCATCCTTCCCCCCCACCCCACCATGTTGTAACTATTAATGGATTTCAGGTCCTCCTGAGCAGTATAACCTGTCTCCCCTACTACCCCATAGGGAGAAGATATTTGCCTTACTCTTCCCCCACTCAGTGTACGAGCCTCATCTGATCAGCAAATGACCCACAAGGATAGGGATTCTACTCCTTGTACCCTGAGTACAAAAGTAGACTAAGGACCCCTGCTCAACATCAGTTCTCCCTTGAACTGACCCACTGTTCTAACAGCATCTCTCACTTTAATAAACTTTATTTCCTTTTCATTCTGTCTCATCTCTGGAAATTCTTTTCTAACCCATGCCTGGGCCATGACAGTTTTATTTAGCAATAATTAACACTATGAGATTCAGAAAAGCTATCAGTGTATGGATCTTCTGTCAAACAATAAAGCTGTTTTATTTTCGTTTTCTTTTTCTAGAGAATGAAGTAGTGGAAGCTGGAGAAGTAATGTTACTTCAGAGAAATGAAAGCCTGATAGAGACTGCTATATTCATAGATAGGATAAGACTGAATTAACCACTCAATGTTCATAACGCTGTTGGTTATATAAGTACTCAGTAGGCTTAAAGGGATATAGAAATAACCCAGCCTAAGAAATAATCTGTAAAACGGTGAGTCAAACTTTAGGAGAAATTCAAATTCTAATACAAATGACCAGGAAATAGTCTCAAGGGAGGATAACAACTCATTTGCACGTGTAAAGCTGAAAGAAGGTGTTACCTCTAGGGAGGTACCTCATAGGGAAATGGTTTGCAAGGCAAACTTTTCTGAAAAAGGCCAGTCTAAAGAAACAAAAGTTGGCATATTTATGCAAAATTTCACAAAAAAATGGAAACTAAATTTGATTAAAGAGTTTATTCTAGTCAATAAAGTACATGCTCAAAAAAAAAAGTTTTCATCTTATTTTATTTAAAACTCAAAGTCGTTATGACAAACCCACAGCAAACAGTATCCTCAATGGTGAAAAATTGAACGCATTTCCCCTAAAGTCAGGAACAAGACAAGGGTGCCCACTTTCACCGCTACTATTCAACATAGTTCTGGAAGCTTTGGCCACAACAATCAGAGCAGAAAAAGAAATAAAAGGAATCCAAATTGGAGAAGAAGAAGTAAAACTCTCACTGTTTGCAGATGACATGATCCTCTACATAGAAAACCCTAAAGACTCCACCAGAAAATTACTAGAGCTCATCAATGAATATAGTAAAGTTGCAGGATATAAAATCAACACACAGCAATCCCTTGCATTCCTATTCACTAATAACGAGAAAGTAGAAAAAGAAATTAAGGAAACAATTCCATTCACCATTGCAATGAAAATAATAAAATACTTAGGAATATATCTACTTAAAGAAACTAAAGACTTATATATAGAAAAATATAAAACACTGGTGAAAGAAATTAAAGAGGACACTAATAGATGGAGAAATATACCATGTTCATGGATCAGAAGGATCAATATAGTGAAAATGAGTATACTACCCAAAGCAATCTACAGGTTCAACGCAATCCCTATCAAGCTACCAGCGGTATTTTTCACAGAGCTAGAACAAATAATTTTACAATTGGTATGGAAATACAAAAAAAAAACTCAAATAGCCAAAGCAATCTTGAGAAAGAAGAATGGAACTGGAGGAATCAACTTGCCTGACTTCAGGCTCTACTACAAAGCCACAGTCATCAAAACAGTATGGTACTGGCACAAAGACAGACATATAGATCAATGGAACAAAATAGAAAGCCCAGAGATAAATCCACACACATATGGACACCTTATCTTTGACAAAGGAGGCAAGAATATACAATGGAGTAAAGACAATCTCTTTAACAAGTGGTGCTGGGAAAACTGGTCAACCACTTGTAAAAGAATGAAACTAGATCACTTTCTAACACCGCACACAAAAATAAACTCAAAATGGATTAAAGATCTAAATGTAAGATCAGAAACTATAAAACTCCTAGAGGAGAACATAGGCAAAACACTCTCAGACATAAATCACAGCAGGATCCTCTATGATCCACCTCCCAGAATTCTGGAAATAAAAGCAAAAATAAACAAATGGGATCTAATTAAAATTAAAAGCTTCTGCACAACAAAGGAAAATATAAGCAAGGTGAAAAGACAGCCTTCTGAATGGGAGAAAATAATAGCAAATGAAGCAACGGACAAACAACTAATCTCAAAAATATACAAGCAACTCCTGCAGCTCAATTCCAGAAAAATAAACGACCCAATCAAAAAATGGGCCAAAGAACTAAATAGACATTTCTCCAAAGAAGACATACGGATGGCTAACAAACACATGAAAAGATGCTCAACATCACTCATTATTAGAGAAATGCAAATCAAAACCACAATGAGGTACCACTTCACACCAGTCAGAATGGCTGTGATCCAAAAATCTGCAAGCAATAAATGCTGGAGAGGGTGTGGAGAAAAGGGAACCCTCCTACACTGTTGGTGGGAATGCAAACTAGTACAGCCACTATGGAGAACAGTGTGGAGATTCCTTAAAAAATTGCAAATAGAACTACCTTATGACCCAGCAATCCCACTTCTGGGCATACACACCGAGGAAACCAGAACTGAAAGAGACACATGTACCCCAATGTTCATCGCAGCACTGTTTATAATAGCCCGGACATGGAAACAATCTAGACGTCCATCAGCAGATGAATGGATAAGAAAGCTGTGTTACATATACACAATGGAGTATTACTCAGCCGTTAAAAAGAATTCATTTGACTCAGTTCTGATGAGATGGATGAAACTAGAGCCGATTATACAGAGTGAAGTAAGCCAGAAAGAAAAACACCAATACAGTATACTAAGACATATATATGGAATTTAGAACGATGGCAATGACGACCCTGTATGCAAGACAGCAAAAAAGACACAGATGTGTATAACGGACTTTTGGACTCAGAGGGAGAGGGAGAGGGTGGGATGATTTGGGAGAATGGCATTGTAACATGTACACTATCATGTAAGAATCAAATCGCCAGTCTATGTCTGACGCAGGATACAGCATGCTTGGGGCTGGTGCATGGGGATGACCCAGAGAGATGTTATGGGGAGGGAGATGGGAGGGGGGTTCATGTTTGGGAACGCATGTAAGAATTAAAGATTTTAAAATTAAAAAAATAAATAAATAAATAAATAAATAAATTTAAAAAAATAAAACTCAAAGTCGAATGAAACAGCAAGTTAATATTACTAAAGGAAAAAGGTGGGTTGGAGAAAGGCAACCTTTAATTTAAAGAACACACTACTACTTAGAATCAAAATGGCTAAGATAACCATCCACATTAAAAGAAACTAAGGGCAAAATAATGACTAAATATACTTTTAAAAAGAGAAGTTTAACAGGCTGAGAGTAAGAAGTATCTAACTGTTAGGTAGTTAGAATAGGGAAAAGGAATCCAAAATGGCGGTGGCTAAAAGATAAGGAAGAGAAAAGCCCATGAAAATGGTACAAAAGAAGGTCCGAGGACCAGAGTGAGGACCTCAGGTAGAACAAACAACACTCCTAGCTAACCCAATTTACATAGGGCAGGCCCGGGGGTGGGAGGACATATAAAAAGAAGGGCCAAAGGGCTGGGTGTCTCTCTCTCTCTCCTCCATGCGCTGGGGCACTCTTCTCTTCAAGTCTTTGAGTCGACATGCCCTCATGCATTGAGGATGGATTTTCCTGCTATTATCTAAATAAAATGGAGCTGTAACACTGATTTGTCTAAGAGCTATAGCATGGTCTGTTCGAGACCTGAGAGCTATAACACAGTCTGTCCAAGACCCAAGAGTTGTGACACACCGAGGGCTTTAATGTCCATCACTCCAAATCTTTGTTGTGACGAGACAGAACTGAGGAGAATACACTAGCCTAACATAACCACTAAAAGCAGTAACCGAAGGTAGAATGTACAATATTTTCAAAACAATTTTATCAGAATCTGTCTTTACCAAATCCTATTTCTATACCTGGCCTGGGTGGGAGAAGGGGAGAGATGTAATTGAAAGCATTATGAATGGAGTGTCTTAAACATAAGAACAGCTTCTCACACTCAAGCATATTGGGTCTGGTAGGTAGTTAGAATAGGAAAAAGGAGTCAAGAATGACAGTGGCTAAAAGACAAAAAGGGAAAAATCCACAAAAATGGAACAAAGGAAGGTCCAAGGACTGGAGTGAGGACGTCAGGTGAAACAAACAGCCCTCCTGGCTAGCCCAATTTACATGGTGCAGGCTCAGGGGGAGGAGGAAAAAAATGTATAAAATGAGGAGCCAAAATTGAGCCTCTGTCCTCTCTTCTCTTCGGTTCTTTTGGGTCAGCTCACCCTCATACCTGGAGGACATATTTTTCTTTGCCTGCCAAATAAAACTGAGCTATAACACTGGTCCATCCATTGCTTCAAATTTTTGCTGCAGTGAAACAGAACTGAAGAAATTACAAACTCCTCTGACAGGTCGAAATTCATGTATTAGAGTGTTCGAATCTGAGATACAGAGAGAGAATCCATTCCAAATAAACTCTGGGGAATTGTTGAGGATAACAGCTCATAGCGAAGGTGGAATTTCCCTCATGCTAATTATGGAAATATATCACTGCTACTTTTGCAGCTTCTCAAAATTCTGGTAGTGAGATGATGTGTAAATATTGTAATCTTCAGATCTCATTATAAATATCTTAAGTATCATATTAATTGATTGATTAATGTTTAATTATGAGTTTAGGTAGCATGGGATCCACACTAACTGAAAGTCACTGGTGGGTGGAGTCTCACTCTATCTTCTGTTGCTAGCTATAGTAATAAGAATAATAGCTGGAACATGTGAATATGTTATTTCACACAGCAAAAGGGACTTCACAGATATGAGTATTCTGAATTAAGCAGGTGGCCCCAATCAAATTGCATATGGTGGTGGTTTAGTCACTAAGTCATGTCCAACTCTTGTGACCCCATGCCAGGCTCCTCTGTCCATGGGATTCTCCAGGCAAGAATACTGGAGAGGGTTGCCATTTCCTTCTCTAGGGGATCTTCCCAACCCAGGGATTGAACCCAGGTCTCCTGCATTGGAAGCAGATTCTTTACCAACTGAACTATGAGGGAATTTCACTCATGCAATCAAATTGCATGAGTCCTTAAAAATGGAGAACATTTCCTGACTCAGCAAGATGAGATAGAAAAAAGAAGAGATATTCAAAGAGAGGAACTCAGTCTATCATAGGTGCTTTGAAGATGGAGGAGCCAAAAAATGTGGGAGGACTCTAGAAGCTGAGAATGTCCCTCAGGTGACAACCAGCAAGAAAAATGGGAATTTCAGTCCTACAATCACAAGGAGTTACATTCTGTCAACAACTGGAATGAGAAGGGAATATTTTCCCCAAGAGCTGCCAGTAAGGAAGCCAACCCTGCCAACACATTGATTTTAGCCTAAAGGGACCCCTGTCAGGTTTCTGAGCTACAAAACTGCATGGAAATAAATTTGTGATGCTTTAAACCTCTAAGTGCACAATTGCAGTCATCTCACATGCTAGTAAAGTAATGCTCAAAATTATCCAAGCCAGGCTTCAGCAATACATGAACTGTGAACTTCCTGATGTTCAAGCTGGTTTTAAAAAAGGCAGAGGAACCAGAGATCAAATTGCCAACATCCGCTGGATCATGGAAAAAGCAAGAGAGTTCCAGAAAAACATCTATTTCTGCTTTATTGACTATGCCAAAGCCTTTGACTGTGTGCATCACAATAAACTGTGGAAAATCCTGAAAGAGATGGGAATACCAGACCACCTGATCTGCCTCTTGAGAAACCTATATGCAGGTTAGGAAGCAACAGTTAGAATTGGACACGGAACAACAGACTGGTTCCAAATAGGAAAAGGAGTATGTCAAGGCTGTATATTGTCCCCCTGCTTATTTAACTTCTATGCAGAGTACATCATGAGAAACGCTGGGCTGGAAGAAGCACAAGCTGGAATCAAGATTGCTGGGAGAAATATCAATAACCTCAGATACGCAGATGACACCACCCTTATGGCAGAAAGTGAAGAGGAACTAAAAAGCCTCTTGATGAAAGTGAAAGTGGAGAGTGAAATAGTTGACTTAAAGCTCAACATTCAGAAAACGAAGATCATGGCATCTGGTCCCATCACTTCATGGGAAATAGATGGGGAAACAGTGGAAACTGTGTCAGACTTTATTTTGGGGGACTCCAAAATCACTGCAGATGGTGATTGCAGCCATGAAATTAAAAGACGCTTACACTTTGGAAGGAAAGTTATGACCAACGTAGATAGCATATTCAAAAACAGAGACATTACTTTGCCAACAAAGGTCCGTCTAGTCAAGGCTATGGTTTTTCCTGTGGTCATGTATGGATGTGAGAGTTGGACTGTGAAGAAAGCTGAGCACTGAAGAATTGATGCTTTTGTACTGTGGTGTTGGAGAAGGCACTTGAGAGTCCCTTGGACTGCAAGGAGATCCAACCAGTCTATTCTAAAGGAGATCAGTCCTGGGTGTTCTTTGGAAGGAATGATGCTGAAGCTAAAACTCCAGTACTTTAGCCACCTCATGCAAAGAGTTGACTCATTGGAAAAGACTCTGATGCTGGGAGGGATTGGGGGCAGAAGAAGTGGGTGACAGAGGATGAGATGGCTGGATGGCATCACGGACTCGATGGACGTGAGTTTGAGTGAACGCTGGGAGTTGGTTACGGACAGGGAGGCCTGGCGTGCTGCAATTCATGGGGTCGCAAAGGGTCGGACACGACTGAGCTACTGAACTGAATTAAATTGAAATCTCTAAGTGTTTTAATTTGCTATGATAGCAATAGAAAAATAATATACCAGCATTTTTTGGTCTGGTTTTTCGGAGGCATACAGCATTCAAATAAATATGAATCATTCTTTCATTAAAAATATAAGAAAATCTACTCAAGTCCCTTTATCTCCTAAACTTAACCAATATTTACTAAATATTGGTGTCATTCAGAACACTAGAGCCAACAAATATTTTGTAGTGAGGAGGAGGGGTATAAAATATATCAACAGAGAGAATATATCCCATTTGATGATTCAGTTTACACTAGCATAGTAAAGACTCAAAAAAATCTTAGAAAAATAAAATATTCAATTTTGTGTTTCTCAAACTTATTTGACCTTACAAACTTTTTCCTCCATATTACTTTTTCATTTTAATATCCTCTAGAATAAAATAAGGAACTATCATCTTAAGCAAAATATTGTCATTTGCCTAGTTTGAGTCTCATTTATACTACAGGAGAATCAATAAAATTCTTAGTAGAAAGAATAACAAAATGATCAACATATTTAGCAATTAGGACCAAAAAGGACAATATGGCTACTAATAATGCCAAAGGGATAAGGAACTAAAAGAGTAGACTGTAATATGACGAGGGTCTATTTGTTCTTTTAAGCATAGCAACACACAAACTCATTTATCTTTAACCTTTTCTGGGAGACAATTTTTTTTTATATGTGCAGAAATGTAATATCAGTAACTTAATCATTGACAAGAATCTAAGTGTTTGATTTCATGATAATCTTTTGTTATCACAGTGTCTAATTTTAAAAGGTAGACAAATTTATACCATTTCAAAAATGACAGTACCTAAACAAAAGCAAAAGAAAATATTTTTATATTTTTCCATCTCTTCTCATTTCTATCTCTTCCAAGATGCCTAAGGATTTCTATAAGAAAAGAAGAGTTAAATGAAGCAGATTCAAAATTTTAAGCTATTCTTAGCTCATTTCAACTCCAACATTCATTTAATAATGGGGTTTAACTTAAGCTAAATGAAACAGTAAATCAATCTGCCCCATCCATTAGACTATTACATGTTACTTTTATTTACCAAACAATTTGAAGCCTAATGACTCAAACTGGAAATCATAAAAATAAAATTTAGTTTGTCATATGATGTGTTTTTATAGTAGCCTAGTTTTCCTCTAAAGATTAATATAGTGAAAAAACAAAACTTCCAACTATGATTTCTTTCTGCAATTGAACTCACTGGGATTCATTCTACAATTTTAGATTGCAAAGCAGAAAAGACTTTTACTATTCTTAAACTCAAAATTCAAATAGTTATTATAAATGTTCTATCAAATATTAATGATATAATTTTATTGAAGTCATTGTTACCAAAATTCCAGAATTATAGCATTTTAATGTCATAATAAAAGCATTAAAGAGTATCAAAACACAATTTCAAATCAAAGACATTGTATATGTTTTATATTCCAACTGAAATGTGATGATATAAAAAGTTTTGATTTGTAGGTTGAAATTTTTCATCCATGATTGCTTCAGTTATACCTTAGCCTACAATTTCAGTCCCTCTTCCAAACACATCATTTAAAATCTTGTCTTTACATATGAAATATAAGAATTGTGGCACAACTAATCCGTTGCTTCAGCCAGCCTAACAGCTGATATTCAGCCCCTGTTAGTCTGATGTAACCTACATCAATGATGAAAATGGCTAAAATGGAGGTCTTACCAGGGCCTTGTGTCATGATCAGCAGCCACTGGAAAACATGGCTGACTGTGGAGACTTGAATAATCTAAGTATTTGCACCTCCAGTCATGTGTTAGCTAAAATTAATTAAATTGTGATTAGAAATAGATTTGGGTGACATTGGAGGAATAGCTACTTTAAACACTTTAAAATATATTCCATTTCCTAAAAGATGAGAATGAACTCATGGAAATAATCCTTTTTATAGATAAGAGAATTATTAGTCTAACAATCACCTTTACTTCATCTCTTAAACTTGATAAATTTAAGAATACAGAAAGGTCATCAGGATGAACTTTTAAAAATAATTACAAACACACAAATAACTGAGTTACATATTTGACTCAGTCATTAGAAACACTAGAATTGAGTATGACCATTACACTTGTCTTTTTTATTTCATACTTTCTGCTCTACCTAAACAAGGTATTCAATGAAACCTAGATAAGTAACCGCAGACACTATTTTCTATTTATCTTACTTGCATGAGAAGTAAGGACTAAACTGCCTGTCCATCTTTAAGCAGACTCCTAGAGCCCCATAAAAGCTGGCTACAGCTGAATGCTTAAGCCACTCAATCTTAAAATGTGGAATAGGTCCACCAGGCCACTGATCCATTCATTAGTCCAGAAAACCTGAAACAGGAATCTTGGAACACAGCCTTCCTGATCACATCAAGGGAGAGTCTAGTGCTCTCCCACCATGTTAGTGGAATAGGACTGGAAACAAGGATTTGCCACCTGTTAATGTTGCCATTGCATCCCAGGTCTTGATCATGAATGCCATGAGAGGAACTAATGATTTCCTAATCATGATATTTAACAGACCCGTGCCCTCAAGTCAGTTTTCTGGCATTGATAGATTCTTTAGCTGTTCTTGGAGAAGGAAATGGCAACCCACTCCAGTATTCTTGCCTGGAGAATCCTATGGACAGAGGAGCCTGGTGGGCTACAGTCCATGGGGTCGCAAAGAGTCGGACACCCCTGAGCGACTTCACTTTCACTTTAGCTGTTCTTGAAGGGCAGCAGCAGATCATATGGCACTAGTCTCTGTGAGTTTGCCCCCAATAAATTGATTCCAAAGTCCTACTCCATGTTTTCTATCTTGTCATTCATCTTGTTTACCTGATTTGCCCAAGTATTCTAAGTATGAAGAGCCTGTCTCTATTTCTTGCAAGCCCAAATTGCAGTTCTTAGATACTATTTTTCACAGTCCAAAGAGAATAAAAATTCAGACATTTTTGATGAAAACACAGCTTTTGCCAAGAAAACAAATACTGGCAACGGAGGAGAAAGAGCTTAATATTTTACTGGCAAAGTTTAATTTTAAGAACCTGAAATTTCTCTGGAGAAATGTTTAATATTTAGGGTCTTTCACAAGAGAATAGTATTTATCCTTTTGCAAACTAAGAGGCCAAGAGATATAGTCAAAAGAACCCTGGATTAAAAGTCAATAGATGGCTCTGGAAACAAATCAGCTGTGTAACCTGAAGCAAGTCAGCTTAATCTTTCTGAGACTGTTGGAAAGAGACTTTGTAAGAGAAAGAGCAAGAATTGATTCAGCAAATGAGAAATATCTAAGTCAAATACTTTCTGTGGTTTGAAACTTTGAGCAAGTAGAGAGTATGTATTAAAACAGGTCTATATGGTGAAGGGGGGCACCCAGTATTTGTACTTTAAAAGACCTGCCAATTTATGAATATATTGAAAACTGTATACCCAGTGCTGGATGAGATAGTGAATGAGGACTATAATAACCTTCCCCTGACATATAGAGTATACTCAGAAACTTCATAGAGCACAATTATTTTAGGGGTAAATATAACTAGCACACTTTGCAAAGCATAAAGCCAAAGACAGCAAATAGTCACTACCTCTTCATTTATTACCTAACATTTCATAAAACATTTAGATGCTAAGAACTTTTAAAATGTGTTCATTCAAAATGTAGTAACACATTAAGCTTATATGCCATTTTGTTTTTCTAAAGAACTTAAAAGTGCTTTTCAAGATTCTATTCATCCATTACAAAGCTTTTATTTTCAATAAAGGAAGAAAGACGTCCAGATATAAAATAGCTGTGATCATAAAAGATACTAAGTACTGCACAAAGTCAGACTTTTAAGAAGAAAATTCCCTGGAAATTAGTCTTAGTTTGATGATTTTGTTACTGATTTGTGTTACTTTTTTACCTGCTCTTTAGTGGATTTTTGGGTTTTTTTCCTATTGAGGAGAAGATTTTCATTTTTATTTTCCAAATCTATTACTTGGAGTTCTCACAAGTTAATTTTTTTTAAGTTTCACAATTAAGCAAATGTTAAGTTGTTTTTAAATTAGGAGAGTTTTATTTTTTTATTATTTTCTGATGAATATTGTCATAAACCACTGTCTTCAGAGAAGTATATTAGGACACCCTGTTTTATTGACACTCTGATTTCCTCACTAACGCTTTTGCTTTTTTTAAACCAAGAATGTAGAAGGTAGAATGCAGACAATGGAAGTGGTGACACCTCTGTGGAGTGAGAAGGAATGAAGCCAGGTGTATGTGATATATACATGTGTACTTGCAAATCTTTGCAGCTGCTAGCTGCCATCTCTTTTCTTTCTCAGTTTTGCTTTATCCAAATCCCATCTCCCATCCTGGCAAGGTCACACAGTTGCTTCACAAACTGGAAAACATTGGGAAACGCTGGTATACAGAAACACTAGTGTGGAAGAAAACAACACACACCGAGGACACCTTGTCTTGTCTTGACAAGATGGTGCGAGCATAAATTGCTTCCATGTATATTAAAGTGACTTCCCTGGTGGCTCAGATGGTAAAGCGTCTGCCTACAATGTGGGAGACCTGGGTTCAATCCCTGGGTTGGGAAGATCTCCTGGAGAAGGAAATGGCAACCCACTCCAGTATCTTGCCTGGAAAATCCCATGGACGGAGGAGTCTGGTGGGTTACAGTCCATGGGGTCGCAAAGAGTTGGACATGACTGAGCAACTTAAAAGATCAGTTCTATCAGTGTTCCAGAATAGTGCTTTCTCTCTGCATGGTGTTAGCATATTATTTTGTGACAATACTAATGGTGGTACTCCTTTGCTGTAGTTAAATGTTAGAAGTTCTAGATCTTTTAACCAAATTACGCAGTATTCTACAAAATCACAAAACAGTGCAAAATATATTTTCATATGTATTAAACTGAAATCTCTGATTTCAGAAATTAAACTGATCTCTCTAGTGTCTTGTATTAGTTAACATTCTGTCTCAATTCAAGAGTGATGGTTTTACATTGTTTCATCTTTAATAGAAAGGATATTTTATCCTAGGAAGACAGCTAAGAGATGAATCATACAGTCTTTTATTTTAGAATATATACAATCATCCAAAATTCTTAATTCTGTACAAATAAACAGCAGAGTCCTCAGAAACATATTTGTATCTTTAGAAAGGGATAGATAAACAAACACAATTTTTTAAAAATATAGAGTGGGTTCAAAACACAGTAATTTGTTAAACTGAGAGCCTCTTTTCCCTATTTCTTTTTTGGTCAATTCATAGGTCATTATAAGAAATACTAAGAACACTTGTCTATATCAAGAACTGTATTAGATGCTAAAAGTAAGAAATAGACTTTATTTTCAAAAGCTTACTGTCTCCTACAGAGGAAGACAATAATACAGAAAACTATCACATAAGATAGAACATAGAAGTAGATACTAAAAATATTTTTAAGTGGTAGAAATGGTGAAGTGATTCCACTCGAGTAGAATCATTAGGAACTAACTGAAACGGTTTTGGAAATGTTGCATAACTATGGTATCTGCGGATAAGTGAGAGACATCATTCCAAACAGAGAACTGAATGAGCCAGATCTCTGAAGCAACAAGTGTTGGATACACACACTTATTCTTTTGTGGTAGAGACACTGGGTTTAGCATTGGCAATACAACAATGAATATTAAGGAGGTTGATATAATGGAGTGCACAGTCTGGTAACAATCTGGAAAGAACAAAAAGAGAAAATTTGCCACTAATACCAGTACCACCCAAGGGAGTGACAAAGTAAAGGATATTGAAATCTGGAGGAAGGATGTAATTCGGTGAAATGCTGGTATGTGTGTGTGTGCATGTGTACACACATACATGAAAGCATATGAGTGTGTGTGTACATAGTTTAAGCATGTGAGAGACATAATCATAGTTGTGATTTAGGAAGATTAATTTGGTAGAAATAAATACCATGGAGCTAGTAGAATAGAAGTCATGTGGCCAGGGAAGAGTTTACTTTTGCATAGCAAATGCACTTCTTTTAAAAGTAAAGCCTTACATTTAATCTCTCTGTCCCCTTCAATCTTCATTTTGTTTAGGTTTTCATTTATTTTAATGGGAGATGGATGAAGGTAGGCAGGGTCTCTTGTCCTTTCCACATTCACCACCTGCTTAGGTTTCTCTTATCGTATACCTTACATGCTCTGTCTTCTGCTTCTCACTGCTTATTCCTACATGCACTTTTTTTTTTTCTGTAATCTCCTTTGTCCCTGATGCCAAGCCTAAGTACTCAAAAGCTGGTTGAATATATTACTGCCTACTTTCAAACTCTGATCTTTAAGTTCTTATATGGATATATGTTTCATTCAGGTTGGCAGTTCGATTTATTATAAGCAGAGCTTATACTGACAGAACCATATATTCAGGTCTTTTCATTTTAAGAAATAGAAAATACATTCTGGAGCCCTGGATAAAAAGCCTGCTCAATTACTGGGTGGGATAGGACCAGATGTATGAGTACTAAGGAAAGGGTCAGGAATCATAGTAGATAAGATGACAATAGTTCACCAGTGTGGGACTACAGTTAAGAAAGGGAACATGATAGTGTGATACATGAGTAGGATCATGAAATGTACAAACCATAAGGTACTCAGCATTAATCAGTCCCTACAGATCTGGGCTTAGGAGTGTGATGACACACCAAAAGGAGTGTGATGACAGGGCTTGCCTAAGGCACAATAGCAAGGTAAGTGAATTCTGCTTCAGCAGCTGCTGACCAGCCTTTTCCACACCCTGCTTATCTCCATTGACATGCATGCTGCCAGGCAGTTAGCACTCAGTGCTTCCACATGTGGCCCACCAACTTGGCCCTATCCCACATTCTAATACCATCCGGCTCTCTGGCTGTCTTTCTACTCTACTTACATTTTGAGATCAGGATCCCAGAGCTCTGATAAACTATTTTGGAGAAAGAAAGTAGTTGTGTTTCAAAGAACAATCTGAAACAATAAGACTTAAACCAGTGTGATGACTTTGTATTGTGCAACATCAGACTGTAAGGCAGGTAGTATACGGATATGTTAGGATGGAGAGATATGGTAAGGAAGGTTTTATACACTGTAGTTGTATAAAAAAAATCTAAACCAAAGTCACATTATGCATGCAGCTATCTAAAATAATATATATATCTGGCATAAAATATTTTAGAATGATGTTAGGTAATTAAAAGGGCAAAATAATCAAAATTCATTTAACTCTAAAACATATTGCTCTGTACTTTTTGTCAAATTTCAATTTATTTCTGACAAATTTTTCAAGTTAATAAAAATCATTTTAACTCATATTGTCCTCTGGAGGTACTGTGTGTGTGAGTGCTAAGTCACTTCAGTCGCGTCCTGCTCTGTGCGACTGTAGACTGTAGCCACCACACTCCTCTGTCCATGGGGATTCTCCAGGCAAGAATACTGGAGTGGGTTGCCATGCCCTCCTCCACAGCATTTTCCTTACCCAGGAATCCAACCCACTTCTCATGTCTCTTGCATTGGCAGGTGGGTTCTTTACCACTGATGCTACCTGGGAAGCTCCTGTAGATACTGTGCTAGCTAATAATTCTAAATTAAGTTGTCATGAGCTAACTGTATATGTATTATAAACACACACCCACACACACACACATATATATATATACATAGTCACAAACATATACCAGTTCTTATATGTATATGTATTTATATATTCTCCAGTTTGAAATTCAGGTCATTCATTAAATATTTTAAAACATTAAACCTAATTAGAAAGTGCTTGGTCTTACTCATGTTTTCTACATTGAAAACTAGTATTATATATATTGAAACTCAAAGCTAAACCTCCGGAATCATTTCTCTACATCTCAGAATACATAAAAGTCTTCAGAACTATATTTTGGAAGTTTTTATCAATGGGATGATTCCCAACACATCAAAAGAAAACAACTGAGGAATAAGTTCTTTTAAATCTATGATTGTTAACATGGGTTTCCACTTAAAGAAAATCATCATAAACAGTAAGCTTTCATAATGTTTTCTTACTAGAGTCAAAATCTGCCCTGTAAATATGCATGGTTATTCATTCAACATTATTTTTCTACAGGCCAGTATAAACAAGACAAATGAAGTCTGTGCTTTCATGGAATTTAAATTCTTTTGAAGAAAAACAATGAATAAACAAAACAGCAACTATCAGATGAGGATGTGTGCTTAAAGAAAATAAAATACAGTAACAGGACAGCAAGTGGATGGCACGATGACACTTGAGATAGAAGGGCAGTGAAGGACAGTTGAAAGGCTGATCTTTGAATTGAGACCTGATTGTCAAGGATCTGGCCACACAAAGATATGAAGGAAGGAAGAGCATTCCAGGCACAAAGAAAAGCAAACTCCAAGATCCTGAAGTAGGAAGAACAAACACACATCATCGGGAAAATAGAATAATGACTGATATAACAGCAGAATAGTGACCCCGGTCATAGAGAGAAATCAGGAAGGGCCAAATGATGTGATGATTTTTATGCCTTGGTAAGATAATCACGATGGTGTGATCACTCACCTAGAGCCAGACATCCTGGAATGTGAAGTCAAGTGGGCCTTAGGAAGCATCACTACAAACAAAGCTAGTGGAGGTGATGGAATTCCAGTTGAGCTATTTCAAATCCTGAAAGATGATGCTGTGAAAGTGCTACACTCAATATGCCAGCAAATTTGGAAAACTCAGCAGTGGCAACTGGACTGGAAAAGGTCCGTTTTCATTCCAATCTCAAAGAAAGGCAACACCAAAGAATGCTCAAACTACCACACAATTGCACTCGTCTCACATGCTGGTAAAGTAATGCTCAAAATTATCTAAGCCAGGCTTCAGCAATACATGAACCGTGAACTTCCAGATGTTCAAGCTGGTTTTAGAAAAGGCACAGGAACCAGAGATCAAATTGCCAACATCCGTTGGATCATGGAAAAAGCAAGAGAGTTCCAGAAAAACATCTATTTCTGCTTTATTGACTATGCCAAAGCCTTTGACTGTGTGGATAACAATCAACTGTGGAAAATTCTGAAAGAGATGGGAATACCAAACCACCTGCCCTGTCTCTTGAGAAACCTGTATGCAGGTCAGGAAGCAGCAGTTAGAACTGAACATGGAACAACAGACTGGTTCCAAATAGGAAAAGAAGTATGTCAAGGCTGTATATTGTCCCCCTGCTTATTTAACTTATATGTAGAGTACATCATGAGAAACTCTGGGCTGGAAGAAGCACAAGCTGGAATCAAGATTGCCAGGAGAAATATCAATAACCTCAGATATGCAGATGACACTACCCTCATGGCTGAAAGTGAAGACGAACTAAAGAGCCGCTTGATGAAATTGAAAGTGGAGAATGAAAAAGTTGGCTTAAAGCTCAACATTCAGAAAACGAAGATCATGGCATCCAGTCCCATCACTTCATGGGAAATAGATGGGGAAACAGTGGAAACAGTGTCAGAATTTATTTTGGGGGGGGGCTCCAAAATCACTGCAGATGATGACTGCAGCCACAAAATTAAAAGACGCTTACTCCTTGGAAGAAAAGTTATGACCAACCTAGATAGTATATTCAAAAGAAGAGACATTACTTTGCCAACAAAGGTCCGTCCTGTCAAGGCTATGGTTTTTCCTGTGGTCATGTATGGATGTGAGAGTTGGATTGTGAAGAAAGCTGAATGCCGAAGAATTTATGCTTTTGAACTGTGGTGTTGGAGAAGACTCTTGAGAGTCCCTTGGACTGCAAGGAGATCCAACTAGTCCATTCTGAAGGAGATCAGCCCTGGGATTTCTTTGGAGGGAATGATGCTAAAGCTGAAATTCCAGTACTTTGGCCACCTCATGGGAAGAGTTGACTCATTGGAAAAGACTCTGATGCTGGGAGGGATTGGGGGCAGAAGGAGAAGGGGACGACAGAGTATGAGATGACTGGATGGCATCACTGACTCGATGGACGTGAGTCTGAGTGAACTCCGGGAGATGGTGATGGACAGGGAGGCCTGGCGTGCTGCAATTCATGGGGTCACGAAGAGTCGGACACGACTGAGTGACTGAACTGAACTGAAGAACTCAAGTATGATTCTGAGTCAAAGCAGAAGTTAGCGGAGAATGTTAAAGTAGAAAGCAAAATTATTATTTTTTTTTTTCTTTTTAAACATGCTTCCATTTGCAGTGTCAAGAGATAGAGAGCAGGAAGCCGGGAATGTAGAACAAGGACCAGTGGGGAGGCCTGCTGTTCTCAGGGTAGTAGTAAATGAAATAGAGAAACATGAAAAATTCATTCTATATTTTAATGGTAGAGCAAGTTGAATTTGTTTTATATTGGGATTATGATGGGGGACTAATAAAGAAGAATCAAATCCTAGTCAAGCAGTAGAACTTATATATTTCTTTAAAAAAGTTTAAAAAGATAAAAACTAGATGCACATTAAACCCACTTGTTAAATTAAACCAACTGGACAGAAAAACTTCTTTCATTTATAATACAATAAAATTCAACTCAAAAATATTTGTTAAGAAACTACTATACATAAAGCACTTTGATAAGTCTTACAGATAACACAAAAGACACCATTCCTACTCTCAGTAACTACTAAAAATAGAAGACATATAATTAACTAGAGAACCAATTTTTAGATAATCCTTTCAAATCAAGTAAAACATTTACTGAATGCCTACGATGAGCACAGCACTGCTAAGAATGAAAGGAGGTTATACACTGATGAACAAAACATGCCACTGGCAGCATGTAATTTAAATCTAAGTGAAAAACATAATTTCTCCTGGAATTAGCTACCAGAGATTATAAAATATACATCTATCCATTCCATCTTCAATAAATTGGGAATCATCATTATATCACTTTGAAAATCCATCTCCACACTTAGTAGTGACATCTAGTAGTCATATTCCTTTACCCTTTTACATCACGGCTCAGCAGTGTGCTGAAGGGACTATAGCAATCAGCACACTGTTTTTCTTATAAGCATACTTTGCTTGGCTCGTGCTGTTTTAGGTAAAGAAGCTGCACTGCTAAATTAAAAGGCTATATACTCACGGCGAATGAGTGCCGATGACCTATATGATTGGAAAGAGAGTAATTTGCTATGCCATCTGAACTCTGAGAGCACAGAGTAAAGTCACGCATGGGGCATGGTCCTGTGCATTCATGTGCTAGGATTTCCTAGTCCACATAATTAGCCACTTCATAATAAAACAATTAATAATAAAGGATTTTAGTGTCTTGCCCGTTGCTAATGGTGTGTTGCCACTTGCGTAAGAATACTTGAAACGTATCTTTGGAATATACAGGTGTTTCAAGCCAGCATCCAACATTTCCCTGGCAGAGTGGGAGAATAGTAACAGAGGGTCTGTGTTTTTCAGAATGACTGAGATTACCTCATCTGCTACTTATAATTGTGGTGTTAAATAGCAATAGTCTGTTTTCATTTTGAAGGGAAGTTTGGTATTATGTCAAAGCCAATGGTATGTTTATACTCATGATATCTGTGGCAAAGCTTGGTAAAAATGCTTAAGGGGGGTGGAATTTTACATATGGAAGCAATTGGAGGGCAAAACACAGACACAGATACATGAGATCTCCTCTCGGGAATTCTGAGTACAGCTGACTTCTCTGAGTTCAGATGAGTACCTAGAGGCTGGATCTGGCCCTCAGAGTGATAAAAATAACATGTTCTCACACTTATGATGATAGGCACCTGTTATTTAGACAATTTCTACGCACAGCAAAAAAGTAAAAAGCAAAAATCCCCATTGCTAGCATTTCCCTCCTCACAGCTGCTTCCTTTCCATACTAATCACAGCAAAGCAGACATTCATCTCAAAATTGACCAGAGAATGTAAATGGAAATAAAAATCTTCACTAACACATCTGAATATGATAACTGTCTGGTGAGACTATTGAAGTAAAGGGAATATTTTAAAAGAAACTGAACTGAAATAGAATCAGAAAGAGATAAAGAAAAACTTTAACATTTTCCAGTTGGTAAGTCTGTCTTCAGGTTAAGGTGTCCTAATGTGTATGAATATAAAGATATCTGAGCAAATATGTATGTCTATCTTTTTCAAGATGATACTACTTTATCCACTTATTTAGAAATGCTGTCCCAGTGGCTCAGAAGTAAAGCTTCCACTTGCAATGCAGGAGACATAGGAGACTCAGGTTCAATTCCTGAGTCAGGAAGATCCCCTGGAGAAGGAAATGAAAACCCACTTCAGTATTCTTGCCTAGGAAATCCCATGGGTAGTGGAACCTGGTGGGTTACAGTCCATGGTAGGTCACAGAGTCAGCTGTGACTGAGCACACACGCGCATCTTGAGGAGAAATCATTTGTTCATGTTAGAGTGGATTGGGCTTCACAAAAATGATGACATTTTTCCTGAGTGTTAAAGAACCAAAATCTTTTTGTAGGAGAAAAATGGAAGATGGTAATGTTGATCTAACAGCTCTTTTCATTCTTTGGACAATTAAAATTGATCCTATTTTGGTGAATGCCTCCACCATGCCTGGGAAAGCTGCCTTTTAAATTCAAGTTTGGTCCTTTCTGTCAATAGAGCTGATTCAAATCTGATAGCCCTTGGCTGATTCTTCCAGCTGCACCTGCTTCTGAGTTATAGAGGTATGACTTGTGGTGTAGGATTTTGCAACTCTGAATTCCATCTGTATTTTTTTCCTCCCCCTTCCTGAAATTATCCCAGTACAGTTCAGTTCAGTTCACTCACTCAGTCCTGTCCAAATCTTTGCGACCCCAGGAATTGCAGCATGCCAGGCCTCCCTGTCCATCACCAAATCCAGGAGCTCACTCATACTCACGTCCATCGAGTCGGTGATGCCACCCAGCCATCTCATCCTCTGTCGTTCCCTTTTCCTCCTGTCCCCAATCCCTCCCAGCATCAGAGTCTTTTCCAATGAGTCAACACTTCGCATGAGGTGGCCAAAGTACTGGAGTTTCAGCTTTAGCATCACTCTTTCCGAAGAACACCCAGGACTGATCTCCTTCAGAATGGATGGGCTGGATCTCCTTGCAGTCCAAGGGACTCTCAAGAGTCTTCTCCAACACCACAGTTCAAAAGCATCAATTCTTCGGCACTCAGCTTTCTTCACAGTCCAACTCTCACATCCATACATGACCACTGGAAAGATCATAGCCTTGACTAGACGGATCATTGTTGGCAAAGTAATGTCTCTGCTTTTGAATATGTCATCTAGGTTGGTCATAACTTTCCTTCCAAGGAGTAAGGGTCTTTTAATTTTATGGCTGCAGTCATCATCTGCAGTGATTTTGGAGCCCCCAAAAATAAAGTCTGATACTGTTTTCCCATCTATTTCCCATGAAGTGATGGGACCAGATGCCATGATTTTAGTTTCCTAAATCTTGAGCTTTAAGCCAACTTTTTCACTCTCCTCTTTCTCTTTCATCAAGAGGCTTTTTAGTTCCTCTTCACTTTCTGCCATAAGGATGGTGTCACCTAACCCTAACAGTAACCCTAACCCTAACCCTAACCCTAACCCTAATATCTGAGGTTATTGATGTTTCTCCTGGCAATCTTGATTCCAGCTTATGCTTCTTCCAGCCCAAAGTTTCTCATGAGGTACTCATGAAATTATCCCAACTGAACTTAAAACTAAACAGTTCAGTTCAGTTTAGTCGCTCAGTCGTGTCCGACTCTTCGCGACCCCATGAATCGCAGCACACCAGGCCTCCCTGTCCATCACCATCTCCCGGAGTTCACTCAGACTCACGTCCATCGAGTCCGTGATGCCATCCAGCCATCTCATCCTCCGTTGTCCCCTTCTCCTGCCCCCAATCCCTCCCAGCATCAGAGTCTTTTCCAATGAGTCAACACTTCGCATGAGGTGGCCAAAGTACTGGAGCTTCAGCTTCAGCATCATTCCTTCCAAAGAAATCCCAGGGTTGATCTCCTTCAGAATGAACTGGTTGGATCTCCTTGCAGTCCAAGGGACTCTCAAGAGTCTTCTCCAACACCACAGTTAAAAAGCATCAATTCTTCAGCACTCAGCCTTCTTCACAGTCCAACTGTCACATCCATACATGACCACAGGCCATATTTCATTTTTTACATACATCTCATTCAGCATATGGAAATTTCAAACATTAAAAATTGTCTGTGTTCTAGGACCAAATTATTGTGTTCATTGATCTTGTCCTGTCACTTGATATCCTCCAAAGTGTAAAGAATTTGATGTTATAGAAACACAGATGGTGAGAGAAAGTGACTACCTTTTGTACACTCTGGGTTTTCAGGATATTTTTCAAAATAACTTGCAAACTAGATATTGTAATACAAATATTAGATAGTTTCTGGAGTATCAGTATCATGCCATTAGCCTTCCAAGAATACACTGACCTTGAGTCAATTTTCTCTCTCATTTTCAGTGATGGCATCATTAGACAATACACATATCTCTACATGGTGTTCATATGACTCACACCTAAACCCTGCCAGCCATGGTTGCTGCAACTTCTAAGTACATCTGACTCACTGAGAACTAACTGACTAAGGTTGTATTTGATATGAACATAGATGCTATCTTAACCGGACTACTCTCTAACATCAGCAAGGGGAAAAAGAGCTTTCTGTCAGCTCTGATCACAAGCTCACAGAATGTCAAAGGGACCATCTGGCTGACAGGTCCTAACATGCAGCTGCACAAATTTTCTAAAAATTATGAGATAAATTGGACATTTTCTATAAGGTAATACCACACATAGATACAAAAATAAATCTGATTTTAATTGAAAGAAAGTGAAAGAGTTAGCATTAGTCACTCAGTGGTGTCCGACTCTTTGCAACACCATGGACTGTAGCTCACCAGGTTCCTCTGTCCATGGAATTCTCCAGTCAAGAATACTGGAGTGGGTAGCCATTCCCTTCTCCAAGGGATCTTTCCAACCCAGGGATTAAACCTAGGTCTCCTGCATTGCAGGTGGATTCTTTCCCATTGTCTGAGCCACCAGGGAAGCATGTGAATTTAATTAGGATTATATAAATGTAACTAAGGAAAGAATATGAAATTAACTGTGCATTTTTCATAACCAATTATTAATACAACTTTTGATACAAATTTACTGTTTGTTTTAAATCTCTGACTTATCTCCTGTCTTGTCCTCCATCTAATCCATTCTCCATGCTACTAACACCATATCACTTAGAACAAGTCAAATCTAATCAAGAACTACCTTATTTATCTCTTAAAGATTCTGATTTGCCTAATGGACAAAGTCAAAAATCCTTATCAGAACATAGAAGACACTCAGTAGCCAAGCCCCAGTCTACCTCTTCAGCTACAGTTCTCATCTAACTTCTCATTTCCTTCTACCCACTCATCCACCCACACTCCTCAACCTTAAGCCATGCAAAGCTGCATGACTTGCAGTTCCTCAAAAATGCCAGGATATTTCATGCCGCCTGGCCTTTGCTCCACTGCTTCTTCTGCCAGGAGCACTCTTTCCATCTTTGTTTGCCTAGCAAACAAACACCTACTCATCTTTCAAAATTCAGCTCAAACATTACCTTTTCTGTAAAGAGTTTCTCCCTCCTGGGCTTCTGCCCCAGTAGAATGACCACTCTCCTATTTATGGTGTCTATATCACAGTACATTTAGCATAAGACACACACATATGTACAGTTCTGCTCCTATGTGCTCACTCCCTTCCCTACCTCCCTTTTCTCCACTGCCTGGGTTGTTCTGAGGTCAGGAAATGTACCATAATTATCTTTGGCTCCTTAGTACTAGCACTCTGCCATTGACCAGTTACAGAAGGAAAGAAAACAGCAGAGAGAGAAGGAGGGGAGGAAGCAAAGCCAGGAATTTTTCTCAACTCAAAGATATATTTCACATCTACCAGTATCTGAGCATCTCAGTTGCTACCACACTCATCCAAATCACCCTCCCCTGGACTTCTGCAACAGCCTGTTTCTCTGATCTTTTTGCTTTTAATTTTGTGTTGTTTGGTCCATCCTCTGTACAGCTGCCAGAGTAATCTTTCTGAAAAGCACATCTGAGCATATTACTTTTCTGATAAAATCTTCCAAGGCCTCATATTGATGAGAGCAACAAGAAAAAGATCTTCCCATGCTGCCTTACCTCTTCAATTCCATCTTTTTAAGATATATTTTTAAGGTTTATTTATTTTAATTTTATTTTTGGCTGTGCTGGGTTTTTGCTGCTGTGAAGACTTTTCTCTAGATGATGTGCACAAGCTTCTCACTGTGGTGGCTTCTGATTACCAAGCACAAGCTCTAGGGCACTCAGGCTTCAGTAGTTATGACACGTGGTCTCCGTAGTTGCAGCTCCCAGGCTCTAGGGGACAAGCTCAGTAGTTATGGTGCATGGGCTTAGTTGCCCCATGGCATGTAGGATCTTCCCAGATCAGGGGTCCAACTTGTGTTTCTTGCATTGGCCGGTGGACTCTTGATCATTGAGGCACCAGGGAGGCCCCTTCAATCTCATCTTGCATTGAGATTGAATGCAATCTCCTAATTCAGTATCTCCAGCCACATGATTCTTACACCTTTTTCACTAAGACAACAGTTTTCCTGTCTCAGGACTTTTGCACTTGATGGGTCAAGAATATTCTTCCTCAGATCTTCGCATGACTGCTGCTTCCACATCATTCAGAGACAAGTTTAAATATAACTAAAAGAAGTCTTTTCTGACCACCCTGGTGTAGCCTCAGTATAGCCTCAATCTCATTCCAAATAATACAATTGTCTAAGTGGAATTTATCATTATCTAAGATATTTTATTTTTTCACTTGTTGATTCTCCGTATCCCTCAGTAGTAGAATGCAAAAGTGGTCTGTCTTCTTCAACACTCTATTCCCAGGACTCAGAACAAATCAAGGTGCATACTGTATGCATCAGGCACCTAATACGTATTTGCTGAAAGGAGAGGAGAAAAGTCCTATTTCATTTACTCTAATTTTCCTAGATGACTTTTCCACAAATTCTCTCTCCTCAAACTTATACTTTCCCCCACAAAATGGTGAGTGTCTCCATTTGCTCCCATCTTTATGATCTACCCTTCTCTGCTCCTCTGCCCTCTGGAAATTGACCCCTATAAATGCATCACCTAGGGCCCTGCTGATGGCTTCTCAGAATTTAAAGTAGGAGTCTTTGGAAGGATATCAAAGGGCAGAAGGAGGAGGCCCATGCTTCCTGCCAGCTATGGACTGTGGTCTCGTCAGTCTCTGTATCCTTCTAAATGTACAGCTTTGGAAGGGCAGCTCCTCCTCTTACCACCGTTTCCTTCCCTTTCTCACTTAGGCCTAGGAGTAAAAAAAGCTTTCTTCTAGTGTTAGTCTCCATGTGATTAATGTTTCCAACTCATTAGTAAGACTCTGGAAACAACTGAGTTTGACTCTGTTTCCTGAGATGGTCTGATTAATGTTTATCCTAAGCTAGTGCTTTGTACTTTGCTAAGAAAATTGGGACATTCAATTGAGAATTCCCAATACCTGGTTCACCACATATACCTACCTTTCCAGCATGTTTCAGTATCCTCTGCCTTTCTGCCTGAGACTCCAGAGTTGCCTAATATAGCCACAACCAACACGTGGCCTTTGAACATGTGAATGTGGCCAATATCACTGAAAAACAAAATGCTGAATTTTATTTAAATTTGTGCATGCATACTAAGTCCTTTCAGTCATGTGTGACTGTTTCAGACTATATAGACTGTAGTCCACCAGGCTCCTCTGTTCATGGGATTCTCCAGACAAGAATACTGAGATGGGTTGCCATGCGCTTCTCCAGGGGATCTTCCCCACCCAGGGATTGAACCCATGTCTCTTATACCTCTTGCATTGGCAGGCAGGTTCTTTACCACAAGCACCACCTTAGACTTAAAGTTAAATGCTCAATTCAGTTGTAGGCAAATATTAAATATGTTTGGAATACTTGTGTTCAGTTCAATTCAGTCACTCAGTCATGCCTGACTCTTTGCAACCTCATGAACTGCAGCACACCAGGCCTATCACCAACTCCTGGAGTTTACCCAGACTCATGATCATTGAGTCAGTGATGCCATCCAACCATCTCATTCTCTGTTGAACACTTCTCTTTCTGCCTTCAATCTTTCCCAGCATCAGGGACTTTTCAAATGAGTCAGTACTTCGCATCAGGTGGCCAAAGTATTGGAGTTTCAGCTTCAGCATCAGTCCTTCCAATGAACAGCCAGGACTGATCTCCTTTAGGATGGACTGGTTGGATCTCCTTGCATACCAAGGGACTTTCAAGAGTTTTCTCCAACACCACATTTTAAAAGCATCAATTCTTTGGCATTCAGCTTTCTTTATATTACAACTCTCACATCCATACCTGACTACTGGAAAAATTATATCTTTGACTAGACAGACCTTTGTTGGCAAAGCAATGTCTCTGATTTTCAATATGCTGTCTAGATTGGTCATAGCTTTTCTTCCAAGGAGTAAGCATCTTTTAATTTCATGCCTGCAGTCACCATTTGCGGTGATTTTGGAGCCCCAAAAAATAAAGTCTGTCACTGTTTCCCCATCTATTTGCCATGAAGTGATGGGACCAGATCCCCTGATCTTAGTTTTCTAACTGTTGAGTTGTAAGCCAACTTTTTCACTCTCCTCTTTCACTTTCATCAAGAGGCTCTTTAATTATTCTTCACTTTCTGCCATAAGGGTGGTGTCATCTGCATATATGTATGTAAACCCATATTTTGATCAGTTCATTTTTTTAAAGTCTAAATACCAATTAAGCATTTCTGATGAAAATTTAGTGATTAAGATACTCTATAGATATAAAATGCATTATTTTATAGGAATTTGAAGATCTAGCTTAAAATAAAACTTATAAATGTAAAATTGCTTATTAATAACTGCTATTATTGATACATGTTGCAGTGATAATATTTTGAATATACTGAACAAACAAATATAAAGGTAATTTATCTGTTAATTTTAGTTTTTAAATGAATTTACTGGGAAAAAGTAAATTACATCTATGGCTTATATTCTCTATTGCACAGCAATAACTCCAAATCCATTCTCTGGGCCCCTAATTTAAGTCAACCTTTCATTTGTATACTAGCTCACATTCCTCTCACCTGCCTGAACACACCACTTGAGCAGTTCACACCTTGTTCTCCAAAATAATCAATTTCTTCTTTCAATTGTATCCTTTCTATCCACACACAAACATGCTATTATTTTTCCCCTTCAGAAAAAACATCATCTTCATTCACTTTCAACCACTGTTCTATTACTCCCCTTGGCATCAAAATTCCCTGAAAGTGTTATTAATATTGATGTTCTCAAATTCTGGTCTTTACTCTCTCTCTTAAACCACTGAAACTGCTCTTACAAAGACCACGCTGCTAAGACAGTGTTACATGGACCATTTGTCTTCTACATTGTTCACCAGCTAAGTCCTGATATTAGTTGATATAACAAATAAATTAGAAAAAAATCATTAACCTCCTCTTCCTTGAAATTTCTTGAGCTTCCCTGGTGGTTCAGCTGGTAAAGAATACGCCTGCAATGTGGGAGACCTGGGTTCAATCCCTTCTTTGGGAAGATCCCCTGGAGAAGGAAACAGCTATCCACTCCAGTAGTCTGGCCTCCTGGAGAATTCCATGGACTATATAGTCCATGGGGTCGCAAACAATCGGATACCACTGAGCAACTTTCACTTCTTTATATACGTTTTTTTTTCTAGTTTCCAGGACATCATACTCGAAGTTTTCCGCTGGTAACACTACTTTCTCCTTTTTGGTCTTTTTTATTATTCTTTCTTCTTTTCTCAACCTCTTAATATTGTCATGCTGCAAGATTCAGTCCTTGGTCTTCTTTTTCTCTCTATCTTCCTTCCTTCTGTGATTTATATCAAGTCTTGTGGTTTTACCAATCCACTGTTTGCCAATGATTCTGAAATTTACATCTCTAGACCAGAGATATGTCTGAATTCCAACTCATATTTCTTACTACCTACTTGACATCTTAAACTTAACTTGTCCAAAACTGAACTCCAGTCTTTCTGATCTGTATCTTTGGGTTACCTGAGCCAAAAATTTCAGAATCATCCTTGATTTATTTCTCTATTACACAATAGCACATCAATCAATAAATCCTGGTTGCTCTAGCTCCAAAATATAGAGACTGTGACTAGTTCTCACCACCTCCACTGTAACATGCTGGCCGAAGCCCCTATCATCTCCTAAATGGACTATTGCAAAAGCTTCTTAATTGTTCTCCCTGCTTCTCCTTTGCCTCCAACAGTCTATTTTCCACACAAAAGCCAAGAGTAAGCACAGCAACCAGGAAATCAGATCTTGTCTTTGCTCAGGAAAATTCAGTGATTCACCATTTCACCTGGAATAAATTCAAACTCTTAACAAGGACCAACAAACCCCTACACAAAATGGCCAAGACAATGCTATGACCACGTCTCCTATTATTCTCCAGTTTCCTCACTTTATTTCAGATGCACCAAGCTCCAAGTTCTTTCTAGAGAAATCAGCCATGCTCCTGTCTTAGGCCTTTGCAATGGCTATTCCCTCCGCCTGGAACAATTTCCCTATAGATTTCTATGTGCTTCTTCCTTCATATATAAAGGCAAAAGGCTCAGAGAGCTGAGATGTAGAATTCAGAGGTCTGACATGGGTCTCCCAGTATTATGGGGTTGACATGTCTATTGTCTTTTCTAGAGGCTCTAGGGGAGAGCCTTTTCCAGCTTTTGGAGGCCACACACCTTTCTTGACTGGTGGTTCCCTTTCACCATCTTCAAAGCCAGCATTAATGGGTAAAGTCCTTTCTACATCTCAGCCATCTGACCTTCTTGCCATAATCTCATCTGTCTCTCTGACTGGAGCTGGGAAAAGTTCTCAGAATTTAAGGATGCATGTGATTTTATGGGGCTCACCTGGATATCTTGTATAATCTCCCATCTGAAATTCCTTAATTTTATTCACCTCTGCAAAGTCCCTTGCCAAGTTAGATAACATTTCACATGTTCAGGGATAAGAATGGGGACAACTTTTGGTAGGTGTGGGCAATGTTTTGCCTATCAAATATGAAACTGAAAATAGTAGAAGGACTTTACCCATTAATGCTGGCTTTGAAGATGGTAAAAGGGAACCACCAGTCAAGAAATGTGACCTCTAGAAGCTGGAAAAGGCAACAAAAAAGATTCTCCATTAGAGCCTTCAGAAACGACATTAGCCCTGCCAGCCCCAGAGTACAGGGAGACCCATGCCAGACCTCTGAACTATAGGACGATAGGATAATATATCTGTACTATTTTAAGCCACAAAATATGTAGTAAGTTGTTATGGCAATGATTAAATAAAATAATATTATATTCATTTAGAAATATTTCCTCACTAACTAAAACCCAGATATCAATTATGATCTCCCTGTCTCTTAAAATCAAGGTCAGAAATGCAAGTTCCAAGTCCATTGACTATAAGAACAATTTTCTCTCCCTTAAATTTGAATGGATATGCAAGACTAGGAGTGATTCCAATGATCATCACCTGCTATATGTTTGTCAAAATAATTCAGTGTAAAAACCATTTCATCATTTCTCTTATATATTTCTTTTTTATATAGCATAGATAAACCCAAGTGAAATTTAATTCTTGTCCACTATTTCCACCAAATTATTTGTGTGCATAAGATCATACTGAAGAGAGGAAATTTATGCAATAGAAAAACAAACCACACAAAAGCAAACGTTTCTCAAATATTTTCTTTATCTTTTCTTCAATTGAAATTTCAGAATCTAGTCCTATTTTTCTTCTCTTAAATCCTACTGTGAGTAGTCTGAGGCATTTTCTGCTACTGATTTTACAAGCTTTGAGTTTTGGCTCTCTTCTCCCTACCAAGTGACTTATCAAGGGTTTCCTCCAAACCAAATATTTCTTCCATTAAGGGCTCTAACTAAGATAGTTCATTTGTCATGCTTCCACATAAACTTTGACTACTTAACACACCCCCCTTCTATAATCCATATAAGAAAACATTCTCCCTTCCCAACTGTTACACACACGTAATAAGACCAAAATTTTATGGCCATAGCACAAACTAGATAACTATTAAAATCTAATGGCACCATGACCACATTTCTCGTGAAACAGTGAAAAAGAAACGTCTAACTCTAAACATTTTATTAAATTGATTTCCTACTGAAATGTTATCTATACTAATCCCCAATATAGAAAGATACAGCACTTGATTTATAAAGCAAATCATTACTGATTTACAGGAAACAAGGAATTTTATTGACTATTAACTATGTATATCACAAGGCAGCACAACACAACTATTTTCTCATTTATTTTTCAATAAATCCATAAGGTGAGTACTAATAGTTCCATAATACAAATGAAGAATGTAAGCCATAAAAAGGTTAAGTAATTTTTCCAGTGGCCAAAAAATTGATGAAGCCAAGCTTCATGTTCTGGGATGCTTTGCTCAGAGATAATCCTCCTACCCTGTGGCTAAAATACTATACAATCAAATTACAGAATAGCAAACCAAAGTTCCAAGAGTTCGAACAACTTCCCTAGAGTCCCACAACTAATGGGCTAGCTTTCCAAGCTCAGTCACATAGCACACCAAAGTTCATGTACTCTCCAATGTTCCTATAGTCAGCAAGGGCTAAGCAACTTGCAAGGCCAAGAAGACAAAACTTTGACTGAAAAATAACCACATTAACCCATTTTTTCCCTCTTCAGTTTTGATGCTAAGATATCCATTATATATAAGATATTATATATAAAATACATAATTAAACACTAAATATAAGGATATTGTAGACAGGCATAATTTTATGGAAAGAATAAAAACCTTTTAGTGAAAAAGACTTGATTTCATATTTAATACTTATATGGCTCAGAGGTTAAAGCATCTACCTCCAATGCAGGAGACCCAGGTTTAATCCCTGGGTCAGGAAGATCCCCTGGAGAAGGAAATGGTAACTCACTCTAGTATTCTTGTCTGGAGAACCCCATGGATGGAGAAGCCTAGCAGGCTATAGTCCATGGGGTCACAAAGAGTCAGACACAACTGAGGAACTTCACTTTCTGCACTATTTCCAGAAGACTGCATAAGAAAATTAAAAAATAAAAAAAAAATCTTTGACTATAAAAAATGGAGGAGTAGCTGAGACATTGAGATAAAATAAGACATCTTTCACTAAATGCATTTTATGGTTGAAGAACTTTCTGTCATACATTAGTGCATCATTTACAAAAAAATATATAAATTTTAAAGATATATTTAATGTAAAGTACATAGCATTGTGAATAGCATAGAATAGGCACTTAGTCAGTGGACTATTTTTTTTTTTAAGAAAAACATTTGTTTCTGTCAAATTTCTTTCTACTTTCTGTGTAAGAGTCCATGGAAGAGCAGCTTAAGACGACTCAGTGGTTTTTCCTACCATTCAGTGGCCCAAGCAGCAGAGATGGGGGCCAGTCCTCAAAGGTGGGATAAGGCCCAGTCGTCAGTAGGGAACTGCTAGGTGGGCACCTGGGGCACTCAGTAACCACCAGATGACACAGATCCAGGAATCTGAGTCAGTTGTAGTGAGATGAACGAACCTAGAGCCTGTTATACAAAGTGAAGTAAGTCAGAAGGAGAAAAACAAATAGCATATAAAAATGGTACTGATGAAGCTCTCTGCAGGGAAGGAATGGAGACACAGACACAGAGAACAGACTTGTGGACACAGCAGAGGAAGGAGAGTGTGGACAAAATCGAGAAAGTAGCACTGACATATAAACACTGCCGTGTATAAAATTAATAGCTGGTGGGAACCTGCTGTGTAACAGAGGGAGCCCAGCCCGGTGCTCTGTGATGAACTAGATGGGTGGAATGGGGAGGGTGGGGGTGGGGTAGGGTAGGAGGGAGGCTCAAGAGGGAGGGGACATATATTGTTATGATTGATTCTGATTTGAGTTGTTGTACAGCAGAAACCGACACATCATTGTAAAGAAATTATCCTCCAATTTAAAAAATGTAAATATTTATAAAGGCTGTCTGGATCTGATCAGTGAAATTTCCAGAGTGAAGTGGCAGCAGTGGGAGTGCTCCAGTGGCAGCAGAAAAACCTTAAGCACAGCTCTCTGGCCAGTATTCGTAGAGGACAGGGCACTGACATCAGCCAGATTTCCAACAACAATGGCACAAGCTTCTCCCAGACTTATGATGTATTGATAGATGCCATTACTATTCCTTTTTGTGGATATACTGTTCCATTTGGAAGTCAAGGTAGGTGCCACCTAAGTAGGTTCCTGATGCCAGGGCATCCTCCTCCTTCATTTGCAGAACACCAAGGGTTCTGGTGACTCAACAGACATGAGTTTGACCAACCTTCTGGGGTTGGTGATGGACAGGGAAGCCTGGCATGCTGCAGTCCATGGGGTTGCAAAGAGTCAGACACATCTGAACAACTGAACAACAACAACTGCCTTCTTTATGGTCCAGCTCTCACAACCATACGTGACCACTGAGAAGATCACAGCCTTGACTGAGCTGAATGAAGTGTTCTGGACATTGTAAAAGTTTCACTTTAATTTGTAATGAAAAGCCCCTCTTTTTATTTAAAAATGGGAAATCTGTCCATATCAACAGGGTAAAGATTCCTGAGAAAAATTTGCTTTTGAGCCAAATAGCGCCCTCACTCCAGAGATGCTGCTGCTTAATAGAAATGCAGTCTTCAACAGCTGTCCTCCCATATTAAAAAAAAAAAAAAGAAAGAAAGGCAATTTCTCAGGAATAGAGTTTAAAATGTAAAAAATACACTGAATCTTTATATCAGAAGCCATACTAACTTGACATGTCTTATAAGTACTAGCTTTCCAAACTCATAAAGCAAGAAATGTTTTAACTGAACACTAATTTAGAACTTCAAGTTTTAAGGTATATTAATATATTTAGTCTATAAAATTTTGCAGCTCCTATAAAAACACCAACCAAAATAAAACTCAACAAATAAAGATGCAGGTTTAGTATATTCAAATATCTCTAGATTTTTCTCATGCACAAAATGAAAAATTGGGGTAATTGTCAGGATATTCATGTGAGGCATTTGCTTAGAACAGATTTTCTACTATCTGATAGGAAAAAATGGTGAAGGTATAAAAGCCGGGCAGTAGGGTATCATTTGGCTCATTAAAAAGAAAAAAACAAAGGAACAAACAAACAACAACAACAAAATAACACTGTTTGCACTTACCTAAGTTGAGCTAGAGGTACTTGAGCATGCTTGGGAAACTGTCAGTGCGAGCCTGGAGCTGAGTCCCCTGCTTTGAACTTGGTCTCTGCGCCTTCTGCGGCCCTCCTCAGACAGCAGGCTGGCTTCAAGACAGTGTCCGGCCACCCTTAAAGGTGGTGAGTGCCTGGCTGGTCCTGCCTCAGGAACAGGGTGAGTAGGTAAATAGAGACATAGGCCTTTTTTTTTTTTTTTTTTTTGGTCTTTCAGATGCTTGCACTTTCCCCTTTCCCTTCTACTGCCCTGCACTTACTTGTTAGCACTTACTTAAATGACCACATACTCTGTACTTCGCTGTAAATAAATACTGAACAGAAAAGAACCCCTCCCCCCAAAAAATATCAAAGACACTACATGTCAATAAACTCTTAGAAAAAATAGAATATTGAACACTTTAATATCATTTATTGGTCATATACCATGTGGCCAACCACTCTAATTATGAAAATTACCAGTCCATGTTGATTCATAAAGCAACAGCCTTTTCAAAGACTAAGCAACACCCAGTGCTTTTCCTTATTCAACAAATGTTTATTGAATGTGTTCTAAGTGTCAAGTATCATGCTAAGTGCTATAAGTAATAGAACATACTTGAAACTAGTATGGCAGAGAAGACCTGTGAAATAATTATAATAAAAGTCAGTATTTGGCTGGCGAGTGGGCCTTGTGGGTTGTTGTTTCTGATCAGGTCTTTTCTAGACCAGGTTCTTCTTCCTATATACAAAAGAAACTAAAAAATACTGAGAAGCAAGAGTCAGAGAAGAGAATAAAAATGCAACAACAGGTGGTAGAGGTAAGAAAAAAAGGGGGGAAAAAGGCAGTATTTGAAAGATGCTCAAAAGAAGGATGTAGCTAGATGAAAAGAGAAAGCTTAATGAAGGACAAGGTAAGAATGCATAGCATCAGTCCCACCCTTACTTTTATCAGCTATTCCCTCTTGTCATATAATGAAGAAATTAAGCTTCAGAGTATGATCTGATAAGGTCTGAATGCTGGTTCTGTTACCACTACCTGGGAGTGGGTAAATTTCTTATCCTTGTTGTTCAGTTCAATTCACTTGCTCAGTCTTATCTGCTCTTTGTGACCCTATGGAATGGAGCATGCCAGGCTTCCCTGTCCATCACCAAGTCCTGGAGCCTACTCAAACTCATGTCCATCACATCAGTGATGCCATCCAGCCATCTCATCCTCTGTCATCCCCTTCTCCTCCTGCCTTCAATCTTTCCCGGCATCAGGGTCTTTTCCAATGAGTCAGTTCTTCGCACCAGGTGGCCAAAGTATTGAAGTTTCAGCATCAGTCCTTCATTATAGGGGACTGGAATGCAAAGTAGAAAGTCAAGAAATACCTGAAGTAACAGGCAAATTTGGCCTTGGAATACAAAACAAAGCAGGTCAAAGGCTAACAGAGTCTTGCCAAGAGAATGCACTGGTTATAGCAAACACCTTCTTCCAACAACACAAGAGAAGACTCTACACTTGGACATCACCAGATGGTCAATACTGAAATCATATTAATTGTATTCTTTGCAGCCAAAGATGGAGAAGCTCTATACAGTCAGCAAAAACAAGACTGGGAGCTGACTTTGGCTCAGATCACGAGCTCCTTATTGCCAAATTTAGACTTAAATTGAAGAAAGTAGAGAAAACCACTAGACTATTCAGGTATGACCTAAATAAAATCCTTTATGACTATACAGTAGAAGTGACAAATAGATTCAAGGGATTAGATCTGATAGAGCACCTGAAGAACTATGGATGGAACTTAGTGACATTGTACAGGAGGCAGCGATCAAGACCATCTCCAAGAAAAAGAAATGCAAAAAAGCAAATGGCTGTCTGACAAGGCCTTACAAATAGCTGTGAAAAGAAGAGAAGCTGAAGGCAAAGGAGAAAAGGAAAGATACACCCATTTAAATTCAGAGTTCCAAAGAATAGCAAGGAGAGACAAGAAAGCCTTCCTCAGTAATCAATGCAAAGAAATAGAAGAAAACAATAGAATGGGAAAGGCTAGAGATCTCTTCAGCAAAATTAGAGACACCAAGGGAATATTTCATTGAAAGATGAGCACAGTAAAGGATAGAAATGATATGGACCTAACCGAAGCAGAAGATATTAAGAAGAGATGACAAGAATACAAAGAACTATATCTTCACTGTACCTACCTCCATATTTGTAAAGTGTGTATGTACTCAGTTGCTAAGTGGTATCTGACTCTTTGCAACTGTGTGGACTGTAGCCCACCAGGTTCCTATGTCCATGGGATTTTCCAGGCAAGAACACTGGAGTAAGTTGTCATTTCCTCCTCCAGGAGATCTTCCTAACCCAGGGACTGAATCAGACTCTCCTGCGGCTCCTGCATTGGCAGGTAGATTCTTTACCTCTGGAGTAAACAATATCCACATGCCTTTTAGATTTTTCTTTTAGGGATTCAGCCATTCTTAATTGGTCTTCTTAGCCCTTAGCAGTCTGATTTCATCCCACTCCTGATCACTGGAAGCAGCATTATATCAAGCATCCCTTAATTACCACTTTACTATTATTAAATCCAACTGAAGCCTTTTGACTATTATCTTAATCTCTCTGCTGTCTTGGACTCCCGTGATTAATCACTCCTTGAAACTCTTTCCTCTCAGTCCTAACAACATACACTTGAAGCTACTTTCCTCTGTAGATGTATTTTTCAAGCTGTAGGTCAAAACTCACTAGAGGATACCATTAATGAATCACCACCACAAATTTGATTTTTTTTCATAAAATAGAATTGACTTGAAAACATTGAATGCATTATATTAATTATAATAAGCATTGCTTGGTGACATATTTGTTTCAGGGTGTGTGTGTACACGTGCATGCACAAATGTGTATGTATAGATGGAAAACTGCAAATTTATTCATATAACTGGCCAAAATATAAAATGTATTTCTCATTGCAAGTCACAGTGAAGATTATGCAAGCCATGGTTCTAGAGCCATTCCTTCTCAGCTAATTTGATAGCTCCTATTCTTACACCAGGGACTTCCCAGGTGGCTCAGTGGTAAAGAATCTGTCTGCCAATGCAGGAGATGCAGGAGACGAGATTTTCATCCTTGGGTCAGGAGGATCCCCTGGAGTAGGAAAAGGCAACCCACTCCAGTATTGTTGCCTGGAAAATCTCTTGAGCAGTGAACCCTGTCAGGCTACAGTCCATGGGGTCGCAAAGACTCAGACTGAGAGACTGAGCATGCAAACAAGCATTTTTATATCCACCTCTTTGATGCTGATTTTCTTCTACTATTTATCAGTTTAGCTCAGTCACTCAGTCATGTCGGACAGTTTGCAACCCCATGGACTGCAGCATGCCAGACCTTCCTCTCGATCACCAGCTCCTGGAGGTTACTCAGATTCGTGTCCGTTGAGCCAGTGACGCCATCCAACCATCTCATCCTGTTATCCCCTTCTCCTCCTGCCCTCAGTCTTTCCCAGCATCCAGGTGTTTTCCAATGAGTCAGTTCTTCACATCAGGTGGCCAAAGTATTGGAGTTTCAGCTTCAGCATCAGTCCTTACAATGAACATTCAGGACTGATTTCCTTTAGGATGGACTGGTTGGATCTCCTTGCAGTCCGAGGGACTCTCAAGAGTCTTCTCCAACACCACCGTTCAAAAGCATCAATTCTTCAGCATTCAGCTTTCTTTCTAGTCCAACCCTCACATCCATAAATGACCACTGGAAAAACCATAGCCTTAACTAGATGGACCTTTGTTGATAAATGTCTCTGCTTTTTAATATGCTGTCTAGGTTGGTCATAACTTTCCTTCCAAGGAGTAAGCGTCTTTTAATTTCATGGCTGCAGTCACCATCTGCAGTGATTTTGGAGCCCCCAAAACTAAAGTCTGCCACTGTTTTCACTGCTTCCCCATCTATTTGCCATGAAGTGATGGGACCAGATGCCATGATCTTCGTTTTCTGAATGTTGAGCTTTAAGCCAACTTTTTCACTCTCCTCTTTCACTTTCATCAAGAGGCTCTTTACTTCTTCTTCACTTTCTGCCATAAGGGTGGCATCATCTGCATATCTGAGGTTGTTGATGTTTCTCCCAGCAATCCTGATTCCAGCTTGTGTTTCATCCAGCCCAGCATTTCTCATGATGTACTCTGCATATAAGTTAAATAAGCAGGGTGATGATATACATCCTTGATGTACTCCTTTTCCTATTTGGAACCAGTCTGTTGTTCCATGTCCAGTTCTAACTGTTGCTTCCTGATCTGCATACAAGTTTCTCAAGAGGCAGGTCAGGTGGTCTGGTATTCCCATCTCTTGAAGAATTTTTCACAGTTTATTGTGATCCATACAGTCAAAGGCTTTGGAGTAGTCAATAAAACAGCAGTAGATGTTTTTCTGGAACTCTCTTGCTTTTTCAATCTTCTATTTATAACCCTTAATTATCTCTTTTCCAGTCTTCCTAACTTCACAACCAACTTTTCAATATTACAAGTTGATTTTCTAGTAAATACCTAAGCTCATTATAAATTATTGATATTTGTAATCAAGTGACATGAAGAAAGTGATATGTTCTCATACTTAAGTGACAACAATGTGATAGGTTTGAAGAAGAGAGACATGTGGTGGGAGATCAGTCAGAAATATATTGCTGTGATCTGTGTTAGAATGATTAGAGAAAAAATATAAGTTAAAAGTCACTATGAGGAAATAACATTCAATAGCAATTCAGAAATTAAGAAAGCAATTTCTTAATATAGACTGATATTAAAGTGACACATGACCAATTTGACACCAAGTATAAAATAATAGGAAGTTTCAATTACTTCTCCAAAATTGTCAGTCTGAAAATGAAAGCAATATGAATACTAATAATCACCAGTGATAGTAATATTATCTTTATTGCCTTTTAGCTTGGACACTAACACATACTATACCTAAGCAGTTAAAAGGCTAAAGTCTCTCTAGAGCTAAGCTTGGCCCATAACTCAGTCCCATAGAAATTTTGGTTTAATAAACAGTATGCATCTATATCTAGGTTCAGCCTCACACCGAAAAAATAAGTATATATTCAGCAAAACTAACTTCTCTAGTGCTGACTGAAACTTTATACCTATACTTGTGTCATAAATATACAAACAAATAGTTCATATTTTTTTAATCTCTCCAACAGGTCTTAAATATTCAAGAGAAATGTAAACTATTATTTGGATATTCGAGTTCTAGATTTATGTGTAAGGATTTTTTCCCGGTGGAATCCCCTTTACTTCACACAAAAGTGTTTTTTGCTCTTTTACAGGAGTGATTTAACTTTCAAATTATGTGTCAACAAAGAAATCTGTGATACTGTTATGTCAGATAATTAATTCCTCATTTTCTCCTCCTCTTCAACTACATTTTATTAAAAACCCTCTAACTCTACTTTAACAGCATGATGACAGCATAATTAGATCAGGATCTCAGCAAAGAAGAATCATAATGGACTGAAGACAGTTATAGGTTACAGTTTGTTTTGCATCCACCATCCAATGAGTCCATATATATAAAATGGCTATCTAAAAAGTCAATGGTGCTTATAAATTTATGTTTCTACCATCCTACCGATAAAAGACCCAATGAGATAATACTGATTAATGCACAGTAACATTTAAACAGAATGGACTTAAAATCAGAAGACTGCCTGGGAGTCAGGGGATTGCCTGGGAGTTCAGTGGTTAGTACATGGTCCTTTCATTGTTGGGATGCAGGTTTGATCCCTGGTCAGGGAATTAGGATCCTGTGAGTTGTGTAGCCCAGGCAAAACATTTTTAAAAGGGCATTCTCTAGGACTGATTTATTTACTACTGATCTGGCCTTGGAGAAGTAACATAAATTCCCTGAGGCTCAATATTTTTCATTTATAGATAAAATTAATGTATTTTACAGTCTAGAAGACCCTGACACATAAAGCACATAAATAATATTCCTCTAGAATTTATGCTGAATACTCTGTGAAACAAATCTAGAGAAAAGAAGACAAACCAGAAGCTGAACCACCAGTTACACAAAAGAAAGGAAGAAAAAGAAGGTCTAGTTCAGAGAAGTTTATCTGAAAATGGCTCCTTGGGAAAGGAGGGAAATAAAGTCCACACATAGCTTGAAGTATGTTTGTACTTAGTCTCTCAGTACCCCATAAACTGTAGCCCTCCAGGCTCCTCTGTCCGTGGGATTCTCCAGGCAAGAGTACTAGAGTATGTTGCAATGCCCTTCTCCAGAGAATCTTCCTAACCCAGGAAGCAAACCCAGGTCTCCCACATTGCGAGTAGATTCTTCACCATCTGAGCCACCAGGGAATCCCAAGAATACTGGAGTGGGAAGCCTACACCTTCTCAAGGGAATCTTCATGACCCAGGAATCAAACCAGGGTCTCCTGTATTGTAGGGGGATTCTTTCCCAGCTAAGCTATGAGGTATACAATGTCAACAAATAAAACAGGGTTTTTAAAAAAAGGAAGGAAAAAGAAGAATGGAGTCCACACAAATTCCTACATTGTAATAATGGAAACCTGCATGCAAAAGTGCATCACAAGCACATAAGTATATAGCTGGGTTCACAAATAAGGGATCCTACCAGTGACATTGTTTCAATATGAATATGTAAAACTCTGTGAGCTTAATGAGAATTATTTAATAAAGACATGAGACAGTCAGTCAAAGAGTAGGTAGACAGAAAATAGGAATATTGTTGCCATGTTTATATATAGGGGAAAATGGCATTACAGTAATGCTAATAGAACATTATTTTAAAAAGCCATACACATTGTCTTCATGGCTTGCTTTCTTATACTGCAGGTATATATGAAACTAAAGCCTGTTATACAGGGTGAAGTCAGAAAGAGAAAATCAAGTATCCTATGAAAGTGAAGGTGTTAGTGGCTCAGTCATGTCTGACTCTTTGCTACCCTTTGAACTTTAGCCTGCCAAGCTCCTCTTTCCATGTAATTCTCCAGGCAAGAATACTGGAATGGGCAGCCATTCCCTTCTGTAGGGGATCTTCCCAATCCATGGATCAAACCCTGGTCTCCTTCATTGCAGACAGATTCTTTAACATCTGAGCCACCAAGGAAGCCTGAAATATTGTATATTAATGCATATATATGGAATCTAGAAAAATGATATTGATGAACTTATTAGCAGGGAAGTAATGCAGATGCAGCTATAGAGAATGGAGTTGTGAACACAGTGGGGAAAAGAGAGAGTGGGACGAATGGAGAAAATAGAATCAACATATATACACAACCATGTGTATAATAGATAGCTGGTGAGAAGTTGCTATGTAACACAGGGAGCCCAGTCAGGTGCTCTGTGATATGCTCTTGAGGGATGGGGTGGGAGGAGTGAAGGGAGTCTCAGGAGGGAGTTGATATCTGTTTAATTATGGTTTTCCTTGGTGGCTCAGATGCTCAAGAATCTATCTGCAATGCAGGAGACTCAGGCATGATTCCTGGGCTGGAAAGATCTCCTGGAGAAGGGAAGGGCTACTCACTCTAGTATTCTTTCCTGGGAAATTTCATGAACAGAAAAGCCTGGCAGGCTGCAGTCCATGGGATCACAAAGAGTCAGACATGATTGAGTGAATTTCAGATGGCTGATTTGCATTATTGTACAGCAGAAACCAACACAACCTTGTAAAACAATTTTTCTTAAATTAAAAACTAAACAAATATAATAAATAATTAAAATAAAAATTAAGTATTATTTTGATTTTGTAATTTAGAAAGTTAAATAATGAAAAAAATTAACAAACTGGGACCGTTTCTGACTTCTGAGCCCATAACACTGATACTTTAAGTTAGCTAGACCCTGTGTACTATCAAATTGTTGGTCTCTAAAGGAATGTATCATTGTGATTGTGATCATCTCTCTGGATCCTTCTTACTTTAATCCTCTTTCCCGCAATTTTTATTCCTGCTTTATTTTACTTATATTATTTCTACTAGCTGAAACTTTGGCATTTGGTCTCTACATCTTGAACTTTGGCTTATCTTCAAGGATTTCAACAAAGATTCTCACTTCATTTCTTCCCATTTCTCAAGGCTCACTCAGATACATTAAATCATCCTTGTTATGCATATCTGTGTCTCCCCATAATTCATATATTGAAACCCTAATATCCAGTATGGTTGTATTTGGAATAAAGAAGTAGTTATAGTTAGGTGAGGTCATAAGAGTGGGGTCTTGATCTAATAGGTTTAGTGTCCTTTTAAGAAGAGTCAGAAGAGAGCTCACACATGCTCTGCCTCTCTACCCATGCTCAGGAAAGGACAAAGTGGACATTAGCAAGCCAGGAAGAGCACCCTCACCAGAACTGACCCTGCCAGACCTTGATCTGGGACTCCTATCCTCCAGAATTATGAGAAAACTGGTGATTAAACCATCCAGTCTGTAGTATTTTGTTATGGCAGCCTGAGCCAACTAGGTCCTAGATGTGAAACCCCAGACATAGACCCCTATCACACCACAATTTCCCCAATATGCCTCTCTTAAGCAGAAGTTGGGGGAAGGGTATGCACAAACCAATTAAAACTCATAAATCAGAAACCATCAAATTGCACCTATTTTCTCTATTATTATAGCATGCCAGATTCAGTGGGGAAAGCAATGCAAAGACTGACAGTTAAAAAGTGAGAGTTTGCCTTCTTTTAACGTTGCAGTAACATTCTAAAGGAAATCAATCCTGACTATTGATCGGAAGGACTGATGCTGAAACTGAAGCTCCAATATTTTGGCCACCTAATACGAAGAGCTGACTCTTAGAAAAGACCCTGATGCTGGAAAAGATTGAAGGCAGGAGGAGAAGGAGATGACACAGGACGAGATGATTGGATGGCATCAGCGACTCAATGGACATGAATTTGAGCAAACTCCAAGAGTTGGTGAAGGACAGGGAAGCCTGGAGTGCTGCCAGTTCATGGGATCACAAAGAGTTGGGCACAACTGAGCAACTGAACAACAACATTGCAGTAAGTGATGGTTACCTTTCTAGACATATTTTCATAGTCAAAAATTAAGTGCATTTTAATAGTTTTCTAATTCTTGCATTTATAAGCATTGTCAGAGGTACTATTTTACAATGTAAATAGTTGCCATTCACCTTTAGAAATCCTGATTCAGTATACCTGGGGTGTGATGTAAGAATTTACATTTCAAGCATCCAAGTAATTCTGACAATATAGTCCAAGGCCATATTTGGTTAAACATTAGTTTGAATATTCTAGCTATTGATTCTGTATTTCTATCAACATTACTACATATTATAATATTAAGTTACACAATTTTTTAACATTTCTCAAAAATGTATTTAGTTTTATGACTCTTTCATAATATATTATTTGTGTTGATCTCTAAACATTTATGTTTCCCTTCAGAGAAACAGAAAATGATATTATAATTGAGTTGTGAACTTGAATGAAGCCCTACTAGAACTCACAGAAAAAACGTATTCTTCTTTTATTTTCCTCTTTATTAGTTTATAGTCACCGATTACTCACTTATTCCTACATTTTATGATTGAACTAATTTGATCCCATAATCTCAAGGCATTCATAAAGACAGAGAGATTAGGCAGAAAAAAAAGATGAAAAGATGACCAAATGTGATTTTTTTCTCCTCTGATGAAATTTAAACTAAAGCTACTGAAGTTAACTATAAACTGCAAGTGATAAGAAGAAACCCACTAGAAATTAATATTACAGATGAGGAATAGACTAATAAGAAACACTGTGCTCCCTTAACATTTTTAAAGCAATTAAAAAGTAGTCCATTAAAGACTACAGGTGATTTGTAATGTGAGTTGGACACAGTTGTCATTGAGGTCAGTCAAGATAGATTTTCATTCAATTATCTACGCATCTTACCTCCCCAAGGATACTTGAAGGAGTCATCTAGACCAAAATCCTCAGTGATTTTTTAGCTTGAAGTTCATTAGCTCAATGGCAGATTGATGTATTGCTCTTAAAATACACTGAAATGTCATCTTTTTAAATATCTACTAACACAGTCTTACACTATGGAGTTAAATTCATTCAATTTAGCTTTCGTTCTTTGGAGAGATTTTTTTTTTTTTTTTATCAAATTCAAGCTGCAAGGCTGCCAGAAAAGGTGTTAATCATGTCATTTGTTCCCATTAATGAAAGCTTTGTTTTTATTCAGTGTATTGCTCAACTTCCTTCTGCAGAGCCCTCCACTATGTAACTACTTCCTAAGAGCAACTTCCTAATATATGCATTAGGAGGCATATAAAGCAATCAATATGTATTGAATATCTACCATGTACCTGAGAGAAGACCTTTGCCCTTTACAAGGAATTTATCATCTTACTGGAAAAATATGATTTGCATACATGAAATGTTTAAATGGCCATGAAATAGTTAAAATGTAAGGTTCAAAGAATTACATGCTATACAAGTTCAATGATAGGAAGTAAGTCACGGGATTTAAACTGGGTTCAAAGGAATGAGCAAGGTTTTGGAAGAAGAAGAGAAAAATGAAAGCCACAGCAAATGGCAGAAAATGGTATGAGCACAGAACAGGGCTCAGAAGCTAAAAGTGTGGCTAGTGTGAAGTTGGGGGTTGGGTCAACCAGCAGGCTTAGACTGGAAGTTTCACATTAGGAAACAGTAGGAGATAAAATAGATTGACTACAACAAGAATAACATTCACTAGACTGTCCCACTGTAAAACAAACAGAAGATCAAACACTATCTCTGATCTTTAAAGTTTACACTGCTAGGAAAAAATAATATTCTAAGACAAGTATTGAATCCTTGCTTCTTTCAGTTATTCACCTACATACTTTTTTCTGCACTTAAATCTGATTCATTTTCCAACATCAATTGATTCAGAGAAGAATTTAAACTCAACTTTATTTAAGGCTGAAAGTGATTTAGTCGCTGTTATGTCCGACTCTTTGTGACCCCATGGACTGTAGCCCACCAGGGTCCTCTGTCCATGAAATTCTCCGCAAGAATACTGGAGTGAATTGCCATTCCCTTCTCCAGGGTATCTTCCTTACCCAGGGATCAAACCCAGGTCTCCAGCATTGCAGGCAAATTCTTTATTGTCTGAACCACAAGGGAAGCCTTGTTTAAGCCTATCTCCTCTTTTTTCTTTATCTATTAGGAGGTAATGGATTTAACTTAATATAATTAGTTGATGGCTGGACATTATTTTGAACGAGACATTTGTCAGGGCCCAGATTCTACATTGTTTTAAATATAGAATAATTCTCTGTGAGAATTATAAACTATGAACTATAACAAAGAGGAACTTGAGAATAACTTAATCATACCTGAATTGAATTTCAGTTCAGTTCAGTTCAGTCGCTCAGTTGTGTCCGACTCTTTTGAGACCCCGTGAATTGCAGCACACCAGGCCATCACCAACTCCCAGAGTTTACCCAAACTCATGTCCGTCGAGTCGGTGATGTCATCCAACCATCTCATCCTCTGTTGTCCCCTTCTCCTCCTGCCCCCAATCCCTCCCAGCATCAGGGTCTTTTCCAATGAGTCAACTCTTCACATGAGGTACCAGGCAAAAATTATAATATTTAAGTTTGGATTTGACCATTAATTCCTTTTTGCCTAGGACACTGCAAAATCTCTTCCCTTCAATTTTTTTCACCATAATTTTTTTTAAAGTAAGGGCTGATTTATTATTCTTTGCTTCTTTGCTTTTCTGTTTTATTTTCCTTGGTGCCATGGAGGGGATTTGCTTAGACCTTTGAAAGTGATTCATAGATTAGTTCCTCAAGAAATTGGGGTTTTGTGACCTCCCTAAGAATCCCAGTAACCCCCATCCCCACTCTCCTTCACGCTCTCTCTTGTATTGTTCTCATTATGTATATGTAAGTGTTTGGTAAAAGTTTTGGTTGCCAATTTAAACTATTTATTGTCTGCTCTGCCTCAGCTGGTGCTGGATTTCTAAACTTAATCTGCCAATAACTTTCATGTAACACATGCTTATGGCAGTTTTCATTGCAGCTGCCAGTTGCTGAACTCTTTGTACACATTTGCAATTCATTGTGTTACCCCCTCAGTGCTGTTTCTGGCATCTGCCTTCACTGCTGGATTTTCAGGGACAGAAAGATTCAGCAATTCTCTTTACAAACTCTCTACCCAGTGGGAGGTGCTATTATTTTACTTTATTTGGAGAAATTGGCTATGCCCCCAGGAGATCAAACAAAACCCCTCTCTTTTATACTTCCTCATTTTCTTACTCCAACCAAAGTCAAAATAGGTATTCCACCCATGAATATTTTTTTCTGTCTGTTTATTTTAAGTTCTAGATTTTCCACTAAATGTGGGCATAAAATCCAACTTCACAGAGTTAAGAGCTAGCTGGTAGCTCATAATGCTTGAGCACCCAAGTACCAAATTTTTTCCCAATTATTCACATGATTTATTTCAATTAATTTCTACAAAAAAACTTAGGAAATGGGTACTGTTAAGTAAGCTAAAGTCTACAAAGTTAAAGAAATTTCCCAAGTTAACAAAACCTTACATTTACTATAGGTAGGTATAAGTAGTACAGCGGCAATGAAAATGGCAACCTACCTGAGTATCCTTGCTGGGAGAATCCCATGGGCAAAGGACCCTGGTGGGCTATAGTCCATGGGGTTGCAAAGAGTTAGACACAACGGAGCAACTGAGCATAGGTAGTAAAGAAATTAGCAGGTGCCAATTTCTTTACTTCTACAGTATATTGCCTCTCAGATCACCAATGACACTGAGAAAGGGGCCAATTTACAGTGAGACTGTAACTTACTGCTCAGGACTATTATTTTTTCCAAAAGACAGGCAGTGTAATGATAGCCTAGGGTAGGGAGAAAATAATGCACTTTCCCTTATGCATATGCATTAATAAGACTCGATATAAATAGAACTAAGTTATCCTTACAAATAGAACCAAGCCTAGCTCAAACATAATAGAAATTCATTACTCATTCAAGTAACAGTCTAGAAGGAAGACTAGGTCAGCAGAGTTATTCTCCTTTATCCTATTGTTCAGGCACCCAGACTGACATGTCTGGGTCATTTATAACATATGGTGTCCCTAACTCACCTTTGATTATCACTATTCCAATCCTAAGTGTTCAGACTACCACACAATTGCACTCATATCACATGCTAGCAAGGTCATGTTCAAAATCCTCCAAGCTAGGCTTCAACATTATGTGAATCAAGAATTTCCAGATGTACAACTGGATTTTTAAAAGGCAGAGGAACCTAAATCAAATCCCTTATGATTATACAGTGGAAGTGACAAATAGATTCAAGGGATTAGATCTGATAGACAGAGTGTCTGAAGAACTATGGACAGAGGTTCGTGACATTGTACAGGAGACAGGGATCAAGACTATCCCCAAGAGAAAGAAATAAAAAAGGCAAAATGGTTGTTTGAGGAGTCCTTACAAACAGCTGAGAAGAAAACAGAAGCTAAAGGCAAAGGAGAAAAGGAAAGATATACCCATTTGAATGCAGAATTCCAAAGAATAGCAAGGAGAGATAAGAAAGCCTTCCTCAGTGATCAATGCCAGGAAATAGAGGAAAACAATAGAATGGGAAAGACTAGAGATCTATTCAAAAATTAGAGCTACCAAGGGAACATTTCATGCAAAGATGGGCACAATAAAGGACAGAAATGGTATGGACCTAACAGAAGCAGAAGATATCAAGAAAAGGTGGCAAGAATACACAGAAGAAATATACAGGAGAGATCTCCATGACCCTGATGACCACAATCGTGTGATCACTCATCTAAAGCGAGACATCCTGGAATGTGAAGTCAAGTGAGCCTTAGGAATCATCACTATGAACCAAGCTAATGGAGGCAATGGAATTCCATTGGAGCTATTTCAAATCCTAAAAGATGCTGCTGCTAAAGTGCTGCACTAAATATACCAGCAAATTTGGAAAATTCAGAAGTGGCCGCAGTACTAGAAAAGGTCAGTTGTCATTCCAGTCCCAAAGAGAGGCAATGCCAAAGAATGTTCAAACTACCTCACAATTGCACTCATCTCACACACTAGCAATATAATGCTTGAAACTCCAAGCCAGGCTTCAACAGTTCGTGAAACATGAAATTCCAGATGTTTAAGCCAGTTCTTTCAAGAACTAAAGAGCCTCTTGGTGAACTTGAAAGAGGAGAGTGTAAAAGCTAGCTAAAAACTCAACATTCAGAAAACTAAGATCATGGCATCCAGTCCCATCACTTCATGCCATGTAGATGGAGAAACAGTGGAAACTGTGACAGACTTTATTTTCTTGCACTCCAAATTCACTGTGGATGGTGACTGCTGCCATGAATTTAAAAAAAAAAAAAGAAAACAAAACTTGCTCCTTGGAAGAAAAGCTGTGAAAAACCTAGACAGCATGTTAAAAATCAGAGACATTGCTTCACCAACAAATATCCATATGGTCAAAACTATGGTTTTTCCATTAGTCATGTATGGATGTGAGAGTTGGACCATAAAGAAACTGAGTGCCAAAGAATTGATGCTTTCTAATTGTGGTGCTGGAAAAACTCCTGAGACTCCCTTGGCCTGCAATGAGATCAAACCAGTCAATCCTAGAGGAAATCAATCCTTAATATTCATTGGAAGGACTGATGTTGAAGTTTCAATACTTTGGTCACCTGATTTGCAGGGTCAACTCATTTAGTAAAACACTGATGCTGGGAATGATAGAGGGCAGGAGGATAAGGGAACAACAAAGGAATGAGCTGGTTGAATGGCATCACTGACTCAATGGACAAGAGTTTGAGCAAGTTCTGGGAGATGGTAAAAGACAGGGAAGCCTGGCATGCTGCAGTCCATGGGGTTGAAAAAATTTGGACACGACTGAACAATGACAAGAAGCCCAATATCAGAGAGAACATGGTGGGGTGGGGAGTGCATGTCAGGGAGTTTCTATAATTAACCTCAGAAGTGGCACATATTACCTTTATATATATAGGAGAACAGTGGACCCATTGGAAGAACAGTCTCATTACTCCATCTAAATGCAAGGAAAGTTGGGAAACATGGCATAGCTGGCTAGACATATGTCCAACCCTACAATTACAAAGGAAGATAGGAGGAAAAGTTTCTGAGGGACAAATGGCCATCTCCACCCCAGTCTACCTTTCTAGCCATCAAATATTGCCAGCAGATAAAATAGACTCATTCCCTCCCCAGAAAAACAATTCAAAGTCTTACCCATTTGCTGTAACCAATCCCAAGTCCAGTATCTCTGGAATGTGAAATTTCTCCTCTAAGGCTGGATGTTTCATTTTAATTTGTATTTAGTGGTATAGAGGCTAATACCAAAGATTATCTACCCTCACCTAAGTCAATATATGTTGATGTAGCAGGATAATCACAATAAAAATACCAGTTAAAATGCAGGAGCATGTGTAGAGAAATAGAAATTCTCTTTTATTACTGGTATGAATATAAAGAAATTCAGTCAACTTTGGAAGACAGTTTGGCAGTTTCTTTAAAAAGTAAACATATTCTTAACATATGATCCAGCAACCATGCTGCTTGGTATAGACCCAAATGAGCTGAAAACTTATGAAAACCTACAATGGATAATTCATAATTGCCAAAACCTGGAAGCAACAAAGATGTCCTTCAAGAGGTAAATGGCTAAACAAACTGTGGTATATCCATGCAACAGAATATTATCCAGTGATTTTAAAAAAGGAACTATCAAAACATGATAGACATGGATAAACCTAAAAGGCAGATTGCTGAAGAAAGAAGCTGAACCATAAGGTCTGCATACTGTATGACTACAACTATATGACATTCTGAAAAAAGACCAAGCTATGATGACTGTAAAAAAAAGATTAGTGGCAGGAGTGGCAGTGGTTGTAAGGCTTGAGGAGTAAGGGTGAGATAAACAGGTGCAGTAGGGAGAATTTTTAGGGCAGTGAAACTAATTTGTATGATATAAAAATGGGTAGATATGTGTCATTTTATGTACATTCCTCAAAACCCATAGGACATAGAACACAAAGATTGAGACCCAGTGTAAACCATGGAATGCAATTTATAATGTATCAATATTGATTCATTGACAGTAACAAATGTACCATAATAATGGACAATGTTAGCAATAGGGAAAACCAGCAGATGAACAGTGAGGGAAGACACAGGAATTCTCTGTATGTTCCAGTCACTTTTTCTGTAACCTAATACTGCTTAAAAAAGAAAAAAAAAAAAAACTGTATGGTTGAGGGAAATGGCGAAGTCATAGTTCACTGAAACAATGTACTCCCACTAGGGAAGCGCTGGATAAGACCTTGCCTGGTATGGAAAGGATCCCCACGTTAATTGTGATTCTGCCCTCTGGGAGAAGCTCCCTTTTCCATGATCCTCAGAGGCTCCTGAATTTGCCTTCTAGGGGCTTCCTCCTCCTCTGCTATCTTCCATGGCACATCTATGATGAGAATAGAGTGTGAGCTCTCTGAACAGGTCAGAGAGTCAAAAACTTTCTCGGGTTTCTTTGAGAGTGCAATTCTCTCAAAAACTCAATAGGTTTTCCATTTATTTATTTCGGGTCCCTTCCAAGTAGCAGTGGCAACACCCCCCAAATTCCTTAGATGGAACTTTTCATTTGATTTTAACTCCCTTTTTTTTTAACAGTGTGCATATGTATGCATGTGCCTGTGTGTCTGCCGGTGTGAACATAATGATAGCTACCTTGAGAACATCTACAACACTTGGGTGGGAAGATATCACTTTGTATCTGATTTTTGCTACAAGGCTAAGTACCTTAATTCAACGTAGACATCTTACTGGGCCTTTGCATTTGAAATCTTTCATGTCTTATTTCTTGTTTGGGTTTCAGAAGCAGTTAACTTTTCCATGAGGCTTTTCATCTGCGAATTCTCTCCCCTTCAATCGTTGAGCATAAACCAGTCAATTCATGTAATACCTTACTTGAAGCAATGAATAGCAGCCAATACATATAAATATTCCAGCTCTTTCCAATCACTCTACTTAAAACTATATGAGCATGTGGTTTGTGTTCCAAGTTATAATTGGAGATAGTATTTTTTTTTAATAAATGTCAATGTTTTGCCATGATATCATGTATTTCTCCAAATTTTCAGGCTGTGACACCATGGCCCAAATTGGTTACAACAGGGAAATTGATTGAAACAAAGACCAATAATCCAGTGGTATACACACACACACACACACACACGCACACACACACACACGCATATATATATATATATATGTATTTGCCTTACTCACATGAAAGAATGGGTAGAAGTTTCAGGGCAACCCTGGCTTTTCTCCATGTAGCCATTCAAGGGTTAGCCTGATGGCTACTCTACCATTTTCAACACAAATAAGTTCCAAGATCTCTCTGGTTATTGTCATGTTGGTTAGGCAGAAGGAGAAAAGAGCACAGCAAGAGACTCAGGAGGCAAGAAGCAAGGTGTTCAAATGGAAAACATCACTTCTTACCCATATTCTGCCAGAAACAGCTCTCACAAGCCAATACCTAACTGCAAAGAAAGCTGGGGGTGCAATGAGTGTGTGTTCAGTTGTGTCCAACTCTTTGCAACCCCATGGACTACAGCTCACCAGGCTCCTCTGTCCATGGAATTTTTGAGGCAAGAATACTGGCATGGGTAGCCATTTCCTCCTCCAGGGATCTTCCAGACCCAGGGATTGAACCTACATCTCCTGTGTCTCCTGCATTGGCAGGCAGATTCTTCACCACTGAGCCACAGCGGAAGCCAGGGATGCTGTACAGCTTAATAGTCATTTGCCCAATACTTTCACTCCAGTGGGAAAATGGAGAATACATTTTAATAGGCAGCAAGAGTACCCAAGTCACAAGAGGCCTTAGTCCCAGCCTAAGTTCATGGAATAGTGACTGATGTTTCTGCCACACCACACAAAAGCATCCCAACTCACCTCCAGGTCTAGACACCCAAAGAGTCATTTAGTCAGAGCAAAAAAATAATTACTCTTCCACCTCACTTAAAGCTTACTTTTTAATTTTCTGTGCCAGAATCTTCCTCTATTCAAGATCACTGTGAGTGGGAAAGCTAATTCAAGAAAAACTCCATTTTGGGAATAGCAAACATGGCCGAGCATAGCAGTACATATGACTGTCTGCATCTCAATTAGTCATGTGCAGGATCAACAGCTGTTACCATGAGGCACTTGCTGCCTTCTGTATTTTGTGTGTGGTCCTTCTGCAAGAGGCAAGGATCAGCCTTGGAGTTCACTCTATGATCTTCTGCCCAAAGTATCCACATCTCCAGGAAGTACAAAAATTTACTAGCAATGTGCAATCTCACTTCAGACAAAGGAATGAAGTATTTATTTCTTTTAAAAAATAGTGATAATCTCAGAGACACATTCATCACCAATATTAAGCCGCTGACTAGATGTGTGTTTAGTTGCTACGGCCTTGTCTGACTCTTTGCAACTCTATGGACTACAGCCCACCAGGCTCCTCTGTCTATGGGGTAATCCCCTCAAGAATTCTATAGAGGGTTGCCTTTTCTTCCTCCTAAGGATCTTGCTGACCCAGGGATCAAACTCATATTTCCTGTATTTCCTTCATTGCAGACAGATTCTTTACCGCTGAGCCACTGGGGAACCCTGCTGACTAGATATGAGCTTCCCTTTTAAAAAGTTTACTTATATTACTTTATCATCCCAAGTATTATTGTCCCCGCTTTACTGAGGACGAAAACTGAGATTGGGAGAGGTTCACTAACTTGCATAAGCAGAAGCAAAATCATACATTAGCAAATAGTTTACTTAGCCTCACAGTCCAAAATGTTTTCATTCAGGTGAACAATTACATCACATTTTTCTTCCAGAACAATGCATAATTCATAAGTGATTCTTGCTTTACATTTGTGCAATTAAAGGCCCAATCAAGAGGCTTTCCCTGAGTGAAGGAACAATCAGCTCCTGAGGAGTTTTCAAGACTTTACTCATTAAAGAAACTACCTGTAGCTTTTATGTGACAGTTTTTACGGCTTCTACCTATCAAGATTTCAGAACACACTGTTAGAAAACCTTGCAAGTATTAAAAAAAAAAAATACTTGCTCAGGAACCATCTTGGCCTCATCCGACTTAAGATTTGAGTTATCTAAAGCTACTTGTTCTAATTCCACACTTACCAAGCAAGCTTCTGATTAGGAATTGGTTTCCCACGTGGTTCTGTAACAGAATGTACTGATCAAAAGGATTTTAGAATATTTATGCTTTCTGTGACAATACTTGCTTATGACAAAGTGGCTATAATTTAATAAGTGACTTCAATTATGATGTGACTTCCCATGCTATTTACCAAGAAAAGAAACTGCAGTGATCATGCAAACTTAGGTGTTCTCAAGTATGCAATAATTAAATTTGTCATTGAAAATTAACATGTTGATATCCTGAGACCTAGGAAAAGGACTAAACACAGAAACCAGAAACCTCCCTGGCCACTTTGGTTCAAAGACACTAGGCCAATAGTAAAAGATGAAAAGACTGAAAATTAAATTGTGTGAAACTCAAATCTGAAACAGATGTTGACAAGGAAAAACTATAAGATGTTAAGGATGATGTAGAAATTGATTTGCTTAAGCCGAGAGTACAATTGATAATTTTACCCCACAAAAGGAAACTTTTAGAAAATAATCCATAAGAAATTAATTTGAAATTTTACACGATATTATTCAGAGTCAGGCACTAAGAATAAAGAAATTGAATTCAACGGAAATCACTGCAGGGAGAGAAACTTAAGAAGCAAAAGCTAATATAAGATTTCATGTTTGAGAGCTGTGGGAAATGGGTGTGCTTCCAAAAGTGATGAAAAAGTCAAAATGGAAATAAATAGATTTTGTTTTCTGGAGTTTTATCTCACTCTTTCCCGATTTTGATGGAATTGGTTCTGACAGATGTCTGTCTTTTGAACACCTGTGTGAGTCCAGTGCTTTACTAAGTGCTGGATAAAATGTAAGAGAGAAATGAAAATACTTCCAGTTGATATGAAGCTTTAAATGCTATTGAATACACAATATAAATATGCATATATTTCAAAACAAGACTGTAAAAATGAAAAAAAAGATACAATTTGCAAGTTCATTATATATTCAGAATAGAGAGACATAAAACAAACTAGAATTAGAAAAAAAATTCTTGAAGGAGACAGCATTTGGATATCATTACTTCATGGATGTTTTTAAGCATCAGCATCATGAGACACAAAAAGATAGCTAAGTCATGTACAAATTGCAGAAGAAACTTTGGAATAATTATAGCCTACTCTCCTTCCTCGCTCCAAAAACAACATATATGTAACTCTTCAGGAAATCATTGTGAATTGAACAGTTCTGTGACTAAGAAGTGACTGGAGACTTTGTTAGACATGCTCTGGTGATCCTTAATGATCAAAAGTTTGAGGATAGTTATACTAGCTTCCAAATTTACTAAATTTACACACACACACACTTTCAGAAAATTAAATGAAAACTCTAGCCACCTCTGGAGTTGCATATCTTTTGCTCCCTGCCTATAGCTACTTTGGAGGTAAATTTCAGTTAGAAGAAAGTGCCATGAAAATATCAACTAGATTCAGATGCTACTCAGACTAGAGTATTCCTTTTTAATTATCATCTTGTTACATTTGGGGTTACAGAAAATCCTCAGCTTACAACAGTTCCATGACCCAATCTGATGATCCTTCTGGAATTAATTACATTCATAACATTTGATTAAGACTGACTTCTCTAACATATTAGAAATATTCTACTTTAAGGATAAAGAAGACTGAAAATGATGGGTTGTTATTATTGTTGTTCAGTCATTAAATCCTGTCCCATTCTTTGTGGCCCCAGGGACTGCAGTGTACCAGGTTCCTCTGCCCTCCACTATCTTCAGGAGTCCACTCACGTCCATGCCCATTGAGTCAGTGATACCGATACCATCCAACCATCTTATCCTCTGCTGCCTCTTCCTCCTTTTTCCTTCAGTCTTTCCCAGCATCAGGGTCTTTCCTAGTGAGTCGGCTCTTCATATCATGTGGCCAAAGTATTGGAGCTTCAGCTTCAGCATCACTCCTCCCAATGAATATTCAGGACTAATTTTCTTTAGAATCGACTGTTTTGATCTCCTTGAAGTCCAAGGGACTCTCAAGAGTCTTCTCCAGCACCACAACTCAAAAGCATCAATTCTTTGGCACTCAGCCTTCGTTACGGTCCAGTTCTCACATCTATACATGACTACTGGAAAAAAACATAGCTTTGATGAAGTGGACCTTGGTCGGCAAAACAATGTCTCTGCTTTATAACACAATGACTAGATTTGTCAGAGCTTTCCCTCCAAGAAGCAGCATCTTTTAATTTCATGGCTGCAGATACTGTTCAAAGTGATTTGGGAGCCCCAAAATTAAAATTTGCCACTGTTTCCATTCCCCCCCCCGCCCCCGCCCCCATCTATTTGCCATGGAGTGATGGGACTGGATGTTAAGGTCTTAGTTTTTTTAATGTTGAGGTTCAAGTCACCTTTCCCTCTCCCTTTTCACCTTCATCAAGAGGCTCTTTAGTTCCTCTTCACTCCCTGCCATTAGAGTGGTATCATTTGCATATCTGAGGTTGTTCATATTTTTCCCAGCAATCTTGATCCAGCTTGTGATTTGTCTAGCCTGGCATTTGGCATGATGCACACTGCATAAAGAGGAGAGTGAAAAAGGCTTAAAGCTCAACATTCAGAAAACGAAGATCATGGCATCTGGTCCCATCACTTCATGGGAAATAGATGGGGAAACAGTGGAAACAGTGTCAGACTTTATTCTTTTGGTCTCCAAAATCACTGCAGATGGTGACTACAGCCATGAAATTAAAAGACGCTTACTTCTTGGAAGAAAAGTTATGATCAACCTAGACAGCATATTCAAAAGCAGAGACATTACTTTGCCGACTAAGGTCCATCTAGTCAAGGCTATGGTTTTTCCTGTGGTCATGTATGGATGTGAGAGTTAGACTGTGAAGAAGGCAGAGCACCGAAGAATTGATGCTTTTGAACTGTGGTGTTGGAGAAGACTCTTGAGAGTCCCTTGGACTGCAAGGAGATCCAACCAGTCCATTCTGAAGGAGATCAGCCCTGGGATTTCTTTGGAAGGAATGATGCTGAAGCTGAAACTCCAGTACTTTTTCACCTCATGCGAAGAGTTGACTCATTGGAAAAGACTCTGATGCTGGGAGGGATTGGGGGCAGAAGGAGAAGGGGACGACAGAGGATGAGATGGCTGGATGGCATCACTGACTCGATGGAAGTGAATCTGAGTGAACACTAGGATTTGGTGATGGACAGGGAGGCCTGGCGTGCTGCGATTCATGGGGTCACAAAGAGTCGGACACGACTGAGCAACTGAACTGAACGGAACTGAACTGAACTGAACACTGCATATAGGTCTTCCCAGGTGACTCAATGATAAAGAATCCACCTGCAGTACAGGAGACAGAAGTTCTATCCCTGGGTCAGAAATATACCCTGGAGAAGGAAATGGCAACACATTTCAGTATTTTTGCCTGGAAAATCCCAGGGACAGCGGAGCCTGGTGGGCTACAGTCTATTGGGTTGCAAGAGTTGGACAGAGTGACTAAACAACATCTCTGCATGTAAGTTAAATAAGCAGGATGATAATATACAACTTTGTCATACTCCTTTCCCAATATTGAGCCAATCAGTTGTTGCACGTTTGGTTCTGACTGTTACTTCTTGACCCACATACAGGTTTCTCAGGAGACAGATAAAGTGGTCTGGTCCTTACATCTCTAAGAATTTTTCCATAGTTTATTGTGATCCTCCCAGTCAAAGGCTCTAGCTTAGTCAAGGAAACAGAGGTAGATGCTTTTCTGCAAATTGATGTGTGCTTGGGTCAAAATGATAATCTTAGAATTTTACTCCATTTGTTTATAAAAGTTTTAATGTCTGTAATGAACTTCAACAGCATGCTGCTGCTGCTGCTACTAAGTCGCTTCAGTCGTGTCCGACTCTGTGCGACCCCATAGATGGCAGCCCACCAGGCTCCCCCATCCCTGGGATTCTCTAGGCAAGAATACTGGAGTGTGTTGCCATTTCCTTCTCCAATGCATGAAAGTGAAAAGTCAAAGTGAAGTCGCTCAGTCGTGTGCGACTCTTCACGACCCCATGGACTGCAGCCTACCACTTCAACAGCATATAAGGTAGTAAATAAGAGTAAAATGTCATAAAATAGATGAATTTACAACACATTAGAAATCACATAAAACTTCCATTTTATTTAGTTAAAAAAAGATTTATATATTTTATCATTAAAACAATTGGGCCAAGGGTAGATAAAAATTTGAATAATCTAAACACCTTAAAGTCCTGCCCCAAAATGCTAATATTCTGACTAGAAATGAAACCAAGATTAAAACACAAAGCAAACACAACTTGAATGTTCTTGGAGAAACGTAAAATGCCTTTTGCAATTTGAATTTGCGCACTAAGGCAGGCAATCATACACAATATTGGAAAATCAAAGCTATCAAGCAAGAAAAAAAACTTACCATTTAGAAATAATACTTAAGAATGTAACAGACTTTAAAAGAACACTTTAAATGTTGTTAGGCCATTTTTGTGTCCTCTCTCATGAGTTGTTATATTGTCAGACTCTTTTCCAAAGAAATAGATATTTTATTCCCAATTTTCTTTTCTTCTAGTAGGAGAAAAGCAGAGGGTAGGAAACTCAAATTGTCCTACATTTTTTTACAGAAAAACACCAGCACCTCTATTCTCTATTCCTCTTTCCAATAGGAAGATCTAGCAAGTAAGTTGATATTCTTATTAATCTAAAGGCATTCTGCATGGTGGATTCTTGCAGCAGAACTGAATTAGATACAGGAAGCACCGAGTGGTGGAAGGAATTATCAGGGCACTTGTAAAATTTAAGTAATCTATTTGTTGTGCTTTGGTACATTTTTGATCAATGTCAATAACAAGACCACACATTTCTATATGTTAATGATAAACTAGATATAAGTCCAAGAGAGAATATCTTTACTAAATAAAAATACAACATCTTCAGGTTTGGTTAGCCTGAGCTTCTGTATATAAGCCAACTGTAAAACATTTGCATGAGAGAAACAAAGAAATAATATTCCTATTAGAGATGGGAGAACTCAATTCAGATTCACAAACTATTCTAGTGCTAGTCCAGGCTCAGCTGCTCATATTTAAAATACTTACATCTTGAAACCCAGGTGTCTAACTCCAAAATGAAAGATTCTTTTACAATTCTGAATTTACATGATAATATTATAATAGATTTTGTTGGACCTTTTTACATTAATTAGAAAAATGGAAATTATGCATAACTAAAAAGAGAACCTATTATACTAGAAAACTTTATAGAGGTATGTTTGTAGTTATATGTATTTGAGGGTAAAAAGAAATTTCCCTTGAGAATATAACAAATAAATCTTTAAGTATAGGACATGGTTTTATTCTGTTTTTGCTTTTATTTTACTATAAACATTTAGTATATGTTCAACTACTCTGATGATGGACCAATTAGTTACATCTTTCTGTTGCAAGATTCACAAATATAGCTTTGTGGCCCATAGTGAGCTAGTGAAAGTCACTCAATCATGTCCAACTCTTTGCCACTCCACGGACTATATAGTCCATGGAATTCTCCAGGCCAGAATACTGGAGTGGGTAGCCTTTGCCTTCTCCAGGGGATCTTCCTGACTCAGGAATGGAACTGGGGTCTCCTGCATCGCAGGTGAGTTCTTTATCAACTTAGCTATCAGGGAAACCCTACTATGCTATGTATAGTATGTGGCCAATACTAATCAGTTATTCTTGGTTATTTAAATTTCCTTTTTTATAAATAAAAATACATCAGAAAATAACATGGTTATTTTTTCTTTCAAAAATGCTGATATACCAAATAGTAAATGCTGCATCCTACAAACCCAGCAAAAAATTTATTCAATCATATAAATATTGGCAAAATTATTTTTTTTACACAGGGAGAAAAATAGTCATTTTATAATGTGAGGAAATCAGAGCTGTATGTCATTCATTTTGACAGTGCAGCATAATTAGTCCTTTGTGAAATCTACACTGGTTTAGGACTGATTATCCCTTTTCTTCTTTCAGCAAACAATTTGGTCCAGTCAACCAGCACAGAACTTCTTATCAAGCCGCTGTTAAAATAAGTCCCTTTATACGTACTATAAGGCTTCCTTGGTGGCTCAATGGTAAAGAATCTGCCTACCAAGGCAGGAGACGAGTTCGATCCCTGGATCAAGAAGATACCCTGGAGAAGGAAATCGCAACCCATTCCAATATTCTTGCCTGGGATATCCCATGGACAGAGGAGCCTGGTAGGCTAGAATCCATGGGGTAGCAAAAGAGTCAGACATGATTTAGTGACTAAAAAACAACAATATATCTACTGTAACATTCAACCTCCACCAGAGCCCCCCAAAATTATTACTTCCTAGTGTTTCTGGCCTTGTATAACTCCCATCACATTAAATAGAGCTGATATATGTGGAGCATATGTGGAGCTCTTAATGGAGCATTAAGAATATGACAGAGTGAATTCTGAGACTAAGTCATAAAAGACAGTGGCTTCTGTCTTACACTTTCTCTTGGACTGCTTTCTGCATGAGAAGTTAGCTATTATATATAGATGATATAATGATGCTTTCATACCAATGAAAATGTCCAAATGGAGAAAAGTAAAGCATCCTGCCAACAGCCAATGAAGAACTAAGACCTTCTCCAGAGAGCAGTGATGTTGAATGAACTATCTTGGAAGAGAATCCTCCAGTCCTTGTCAAGTCTTCAAATGAATACAATCCTAACCGACCTCCTAATTGCAAACTTCTAAGAGCTCCATCATCAGAACCACCCAACTGAACTACAACTAAATTTCTGACCCTCTGAATTCTAAAATAATAAATATTTATAGTTTCAATTAGCTAATTTAGGGAGTAATTCATTATATAATAACAGATAACTAGTACTATTAAAAACTTTGACTTTTTATTGTTTAAAAAGTTTTTTGTCAACACCACTTTATCATACACACACATATACACATGCATTCACATGCACTTTTACATATGCATATGGAAAGCATATTCTAAAAGTTATTTTTTAGAGAATTCTTTGGCAGTCCAGCAGCTAAGACTTCACCTTCCGATAGAGGGGGTGTGGGTCCAATCCCTAGTCAGGTAGCTAAGATCACACATGACTTGTGGCCAAAAACCCAAAGTATAAAACAGAATTAATAGTGCAACAAATTCAATAAAAACTTTAAAAAAAATAGTCCATATAAAAAAATCTTTATGATAAAAACTCCTGAGAAATCAGCATAGAAAGAACCTACCTTAACATATTAAAGACCATATACAACAAACCCACAGCAAACACTATTCTCAGTGGTGAAAACCTGAAAGCATTTCCTCTAAGATCAGGAACAGGATAAGGGTGCCCACTCTCACCATTATTATTCAATATAGTTTTGAAAGTCCTAGCCACAGAAATCAGAGAAGAAAAAGAAACAAAAAGAATTCAGATTGGAAAAGAAGTAAAACTCTCACTGTGTGCTGATGACTTGATACTCCAAACAGAAAACCCTAAAACTGCCACCAAAAAATACTGGAGCTAAACAATGAATTTAGTAAAGTCACAGGATATGAAATTAATACACAGAAATCCCTTGCATCCCTATATACTAACAATGATTTTTTTAACTTTATTTTACTTTACAATACTGTATTAGTTTTGCCATACATCAACATGAATCCACCACAGATGTACATGTGTTCCCAATCCTGAACCCCCCTGCCACCTCCCTCCCCATACCATCTCTCTGGGTCATCCCAGTGCACCAGCCCCAAGCATCCTGTATCCTGTATCGAACCTAGACTGGCGATTCGTTTCTTATATGATATTATACAAGTTTCAACGCCATTCTCCCAACTCATCCCACCCTCTCCCTCTCCCACAGAGTCCAAAAGACTGTTCTATACATCTGTGTCTCTTTTGCTGTCTCACATACCAGGTTATTGTTACCATCTTTCTAAATTCCATATATATGTGTTAGTATGCTGTATTGGTGTTTTTCTTTCTGGCTTACTTCACTCTGTATAATCGGCTCCAGTTTCATCCACCTCATTAGAACTGATGCAAATGTATTTTTTTTTAATGGCTGAGTAATACTCCATTGTGTATATGTACCACAGCTTTCTTATCCATTCATCTGCTGATGGACATTTCGGTTGCTTCCATGCCCTGGCTATTATCAACAGTGCTGTGATGAACATTGGAGTACACGTGTCTCTTTCAATTCTGGTTTCCTTAGTGTGTATGCCCAGCAGTGGGACTTCTGGGTCATAAGGCAGTTCTATTTCCCAGGAATCTCTACACTGTTCTCCGTAGTGGCTGTACTAGTTTGTATTCCCACCAACAGAGTAAGAGGGTTCCCTTTTCTCCACACCCCTCTCCAGCATTTATTGCTTGTAGACTTTTAGATCGCAGCCATTCTGACTGGTGTGAAATGGTACCTCATTGTGGTCTTGATTTGCATTTCTCTGATAATGAGTGATGTTGAGCATCTTTTCATGTGTTTGTTAGCCATCTGTATGTCTCCTTGGAGAAATGTCTATTTAGTTCTTTGGCCCATTTTTTGATTGGGTCGTTTATTTTTCTGGACTTGGGCTGCATAAGTTGCTCGTATGTTTTTGAGATTAGTTGTTTGTCAGTTGCTTCATTTGTTATTATTTTCTCCCATTCCGAAGGCTGTCTTTTCACCTTGCTTAGAGTTTCCTTTGTTGTGCAGAAGCTTTTAATTTTAATTAGATCCCATTTGTTTATTTTTGCTTTTATTTCCAGAATTCTGGGGGGTGGATCATAGAGGATCCTGCTGTGATTTATGTCGGAGAGTGTTTTGCCTATGTTCACCTCTAGGAGTTTTATAGTATCTGGTCTTTTAGATCTTTAATCCATTTTGAGTTTATTTTTGTGTATGGTGTTAGAAAGTGTTCTATTTTCATTCTTTTACAAGTGGTTGACCAGTTTTCCCAGCACCACTTGTTAAAGAGATTGTCTATAATCCATTGTATATTCTTGCCTCCTTTGTCAAAGATAAGGTGTCCATAGGTGTGTGGATTTATCTCTTGGCTTTCTATTTTGTTCCATTGATCTATATTTCTGTCCTTGTGCCAGTACCATACTGTTTTGATGACTGTGGCTTTGTAGTAGAGCCTGAAGTCAGGCAAGTTGATTCCTCCAGTTCCATTCTTCTTTCTCAAGATTGCTTTGGCTATTTGAGGTTTTTTTGTATTTCCATACCAATTGTAAAATTATTTGTTCTAGCTCTGTGAAAAATACCGCTGGTAGCTTGATAGGGATTGCGTTGAACCTGTAGATTGCTTTGGGTAGTATCCTCATTTTCACTATATTGATCCTTCTGATCCATGAACATGGTATATTTCTCCATCTATTAGTGTCCTCTTTGATTTCTTTCACCAGTGTTTTATAGTTTTCTATATATAAGTCTTTAGTTTCTTTAAGTAGATATATTCCTAAGTATTTTATTCTTTTCATTGCAGTGGTGAATGGAATTGTTTCCTTAATTTCTTTTTCTACTTTCTCATTATTAGTGTATAGGAATGCAAGGGATTTCTGTGTGTTGATTTTATATCCTACAACTTTACTATATTCATTGATTAGCTCTAGTAATTTTCTGGTGGAGTCTTTAGGGTTTTCTATGTAGAGGATCATGTCATCTATAAACAATCTCATTCACCACTTGAATAACAGAAAAATAAAATACCTAGGAATAAACCTACCTAAAGAGACAAAAGAACTATATGCTGAAAACTATGAGACACTAATGAAAGAAATCAAAGGCAACACAAATGGATAGAGAGGTATACCGTGTTCTTGGATTGGAAGAATCAATATTGTCAAAATGACTATATTACCTAAAGCAATAAAAAAATTCAATGATATGCCTGTTAAACTATCAATGGCATTTTTCATAGAGCTAGAACAACAACAAAAAAAAAATTCACAATTTGTATGGAAGCACAAAAGACCCTAAAGAGCCAAAGCAATCATGAGGAAAAAAAAAAATGGTGCTGAAGGTATCAACTTCCCTGACTTCATACTATTGTACAAAGCTACAGTCATCAATATGGTACTGGTACAAAAACAGAAATGTAGATGAATGGAACTAGATAGAAAGCCCAAAGATAAACCCATGCACACATGAGCACATTGTCTTTGACAAAGGAGGCAAGAATACACAATGGAGAAAAGACAGCTTCTTCAATAAGTGGTACTGGAAAAACTGAGCAGCTATGTGTAAAAAAATGAAATTAGAACACTTCCTAACAGCATACACAAAATAAACTCAAAATGGATTAAAGACATAAAGGTAAGACCAGAAACTACAGAGCTCTTAGAGGAAAACAGAGATAGTACACTCTTTGACATAAATCACAGCAACATTTTCTGACCCATCTTCTAGATTAATGGAAATAAAAACAAAAATAAACAAATGAGACCTAATGAACCTTAAAAGCTTTTGCACAGCAAAGGAAACTATAAACAAGATGAAATGACAACCCACATAATGGGAGAAAATGACAACCCACATAATGGGAGAAAATGACAAATGAAGCAACTGATAAAGGATCTCCAAAATATATAAGCAACTCATACAGCTGAATATCAAAAAAAAAACCCAATCAAAACATGGGCAGAAGACCTAAACAGACATTTTTCTAATGAAGACATACAGATTGCCAACAAACACGTGAAAAGATGCTCAACATTACTCTTTATTATAGAAATACAAATCAAAACTAAATGAGGTATTACCTCACACCAGTCAACATGAACACTATCAAAAAGTCTTCTAAAAATAAATACTGGGGAGGATGTGGAGAAAAGGGAGCCCTCCTGCACTGTTGGTGGAAATGTAAACTGATACTGACATTATGGAAGACAATATGGAGATTCCTTCAAATACTAGGAATAAATCTACCATATAACACAGCAACCCCACTACTGGGCATATATCCTGAGAAAAACCACAATTCTAAAAAACACATGTACCCCAATATTCATTATAGCAATAGTTACAATAGCCAGGACATGGAAGCAACCTAGATGTCCATCAACAGATGAATGGCTAAAGATGTGGTACACATATACAATGGAATATTATGCAGCCATAAAATAGAACAGATCTGAGTCAGCTGTATTAAAGTGGATGAACCTAGAGTCTGTTATACAAACTGAAGAAAGTCAGAAAGAGAAAACAAGTATTGTATATTAACACATACATATGGAATCTAGAAAAAATGTACTGATGAACCTAGTAGATAATGGACTTGTGGACTAGGGGAAGGTGAAGGAGGGATGAACTGAGAAAGTAGCATTGTAATATTATAATGTAGCATTATAATATCATGTGTAAAATAGATAACAGGAAGTTGTTATATAACACAAGGAGCCAAGCCTGGCATTCTCTGATGACCTAAAGGGGGTCGGATGCGGGGAGGAGAGGGAGGCTCAATTGTGTGTGTGTGTGTGTGTGTGTGTGTGTGTGTGTGTGTGTGTGTATAAAATTATGACTGATTTGTTTTGTGGATAGCAGAACCCAACATAACATTGTAAAACAGTTTCCTACAAGTTAAAAAAAATATTTTTTTAATTAAATAAAAATAAAAATTATTTTTTACTCTACATGCACTCAAAAAATGTTCACCTTCTCTAAATAATTCCCTCATAGTTACTTTCCAGGTGGCACTAGTGGTAAAGAACCCACTTGCCAATGCAGGAGATGTAAGAGACACAGTTCAATCCCTGGGTCAGAAAGATCCCCTGGAGAAAGGCATGGCCACCCATTTTGGTATTCTTGCCTGGAGAATCCCATGGACAGAGAGGAGTCTGGCAGGCTACAGTCCACAGGTTCACACAGAGTCAGACACAACTGAAGTGACTTAACACAGTTACTTTCATTACACATTAAAAATTATTGTAAGTTTAAGATATTTAAAAATTATTGCACCAAAATGTCAGGAATTGATGTTATATTTTTAAATATTTGCATACTTAAAATAAATTTAATAGTTAGCAGCTAATTACTAAGAATAAGCCCAACTCTATTACAGAAGTATGTCGTTAAAAAATAAACCATTTTCACTCTCTCAGACATTTGGTGTTCCCATGACTCAGTTTATGTTACTAACAGGACTTCTTATTTTGACACGCATAAAGGTAGTCTGAGGAACCACAGAAAATTTTGCAGCTAACACTGAACATGTAAGTAAGTTTGCCATCAACACACAATGCTTGGCTAAGGCCTTTACCATAATACACCAGAAATTCAGAAGTGTTGACTGTTGCCACTTCAGCTAGTTTGCCTGCTTCCCCCAAAGAATTCCGAAGTGGAACATCTTGAAGACATTCCCATATTTAACACCACAGGAAACCACTTTTGCACTCCCAATTTGTTGTGATTTTTTTTCAAGTAGGGGCACTACAGTTTGGAAAAGCATACAAGGGTTGTTTGTTTCCTACACACTGGCCAACTTGCTGTGAGAAAAGGGAAGCTCCCATCACAAGTTTCTGCAGAAATGGCTCTGATTGGCACTCTGCTGACTTGCTGATGTTAAGCACAGCCAGCAGAAGCCTGATTGTAATTATTCTTGTTCCTGCTTTCTGTGTATACATCAGGTGCAGCAGGGCTCTCAGGGATGTGCTGTTTAGTATCAAAGTCCAACAGAGTTAGAGAGTTACCCTCACTCATTCACTGGTAGGCAAGGAAACACATTTAACATGGCTAAGTTGTTTGCAAGCCAAGTCAAACATAGCAGGGCTCATGATTGGCACCTAGCCAAGTGCTCATAGTGGGTGGTCAATGCACATTTGTCTAATTTAACTGAATCATCACAGAGAGCTGTAAACCAAACTAGAGCTTTAAAAAGTTTCCATTATAGGCGCCAGCATTTAACACTAAAGTATGGTGGCAGATTCATATTCTCAGAATGTGATTGCCAAGGCCTTTCTGGAAACTTCCTATAGTGTAGGCTAGAATTAGTATATGTGACCAGAGTCACATCCACAATGGAAGCTTCTGCTATAATTTTCTAGCCCTTCTAGACAGGCAATGAATTATCCTTTTAAAGAATCATTCTCTTTTCAAATATCCAGAACTGTTTTCTATTTCTTACAGCTGAGAATCTTGACAATACAAGGGTCCTGTATATATTTCAGAATTTGAAGCTTTTAGGCAACTAAAACATAGAAAATACAAACTTACAGAATCAACATAGAACTTCCAAACACATTATAATATTAAGATATGCCAATTCAACATAATATTATTTTGAAATGACATCATAAAACTAAAAAAATAAGACAAATATATTTTTTAAATTAAAAATCCCTTAGATTTATTATATTTAGCTTCATGGGGTACATAATCATTTTTCATAGTAAAAACAGTGCTCCACAAGCAGTTGGAAATCACTGCTCTAGAACATTCTGCTGAATGTATATTTCTAACCACCCTTTGCAACATACCTCATAAACTACCATTTTATGTTATCTTTTGTACCCTCTATTTGTTTCCTTTCTTCCCTATGTCATGACATTGAAATACAATTAAATAATTCATCAATCTGCAGGATAAACTAGGTTGGAAAAAGATATAAAACCGAAAATTGATCTATAGAGGAAACACAATCTCTATCAAAACCCTAAATGGCTTCTTTTGCATAAATTGACAAGCTAAATCTAAACTATATAAGGAAATGCAAGAAACCCAGAACAACCCCAAAAATTTACCCAAAAAGAGTTGGAAATTTTCTATTTTCTAATTTCAAAACTTACTAGAAAGCTATAAACAATACCTTGTGAAGTTAACATAAGCATATGCATATACATAAATAAAATAAAACTGAGAATTCAGAAATAAACCCATACCTTTATGGTCAGTTGATTATTTACAAGGAAATTCAATGAGAAAAGAACAGTTTTTTCAATAAATAGTGCTGAGACAATTTTTGCATTACGTTTAGTCACTCAGTCGTGTCCGACTCTTTGTGACCCCATGAACAGCAGCACGCCAGGTCTCCCTGTCCATCACCTACTTCCGGAGTCCACCCAAACTAGTGTCCAGTGAGTGGATGATGCCATACAAGTATCTCATCCTCTGTCCTCCGCTTCTCCTGCCCTCAATCTCTCCCAGCATCAGGGTCTTTTCAAATGAGTCAGCCCTTTGCATCAGGTGGCCAAAGTATCAGAGTTTCAGCTTCAACATAAGTCTTCCAATGAACACCCAGGACTGATCTCCTTTAAGATGGACTGGTTGGATCTCCTTGCTGTCCAAGGGACTCTCAAGAATCTTCTCCAACACCACATTTCAAAAGCAATGATTCTTTAGCGCTCAGCTTTCTTTAGAGTCCAACTCCCACATCCATACATGACTACTGGAAAAACCATAGCCTTGACTAGATGGACCTTTGTTGGAAAAGTAATGTCTCTGCTTCTTAATATGCTGTCTAGTTTGGTCATAACTTTCCTTAAAAGAAGTAAGCATCTTTTAATTCATGGCTGCAATCACCATCTGCAGTGAGTTCGGAGCCCCAAAAAAGACAATGTTTCCACTGTTTCCCCATCTATTTACCATGAAGTTACAGGACCAGATGCCATGATCTTAGTTTTCTGAATGTTGAGATTTAAGCCAACTTTTTCACTCTCCTCTTTCACTTTCATCAAGAGGCTCTTTAGTCCTTCTTCACTTTCTGCCATAAGGGTGGTATCATTTGCATATCTAAGGTTGTTGATATTTCTCCTAGCAATCCTCATTCCAGCTTGTGCTTCCTCCAGTGCAGCGTTTCTCATGATGTACTCTGCATATAAGTTAAATAAGCACGGTGACAATATACAGCCTTGATGTACTCCTTTTCCTATTTGAAACCAATCTATTCTTCCATGTCCAGTTCTAACTGTTGCTTCCTGACCTCAATACAAGTTTCTAAAGAGGCAGGTCAGGTGGTCTGGTATTGCCATCACTTTCAGGATTCTCCACAGTTTATTGTGATCCACACAATAGGCTTTGGCATAGTCAAAGGCTTTGGCATAGTCAAAGGCTTTGGTACAGTCAATAAAGCAGAAATAGATGTTTTTCTGGAACTCTGGCTTTTTCGATGATCCAGCAAATTTTGGCAATTTGATCTCTGGTTCCTCTGCCTTTTCTAAAACCAGCTAGAGAGTCTGGAAGTTCATGGTTCACAAATTGCTGAAGCCTGGCTTGGAGAATTTTGAGCATTACTTTACTAGCGTGTGAGATGAGTGCAATTGTGCGGCAGTTGGAGCATTCTTTGGCATTGCCTTTCTTTGGGATTGGAATGAAAACCGACCTTTTCCAGTCCAGTTGCCACTGCTGAGTTTTCCAAATTTGCTGGCATATTGAGTGCAGCACTTTCACAGTGTCATCTTTGAGGATTTGAAATAGCTCAACTGGAATTCCATCACCTCCACTAGCTTTGTTCATAATGATGCTTCCCTAAAGCTGATTTGACTTCACATTCCAGGATGTTAGGCTCTAGGTGAGTGATCACCCCATCGTGATTATCTGGGTCATGAAGATCTTTTTTGTACAGTTCTTCTGTGTATTCTTGTCACCTCTTCTTAATATCTTCTGCTTTTCTTAAGGCCCTATCATTTCTGTCCTTTATTGAGCCCATCTTTGCATGAAATGTTCCCTTGGTATCTCTAATTTTCTTGAAGATATGTCTAATCTTTCCCATTCTATTATTTTTCTCTATTTCTTTGCATTGATCACTGAGGAAGGCTTTCTTATCTCTCCTTGCTATTCTTTGGAACTCTGCATTCAGATGCTTAAATCTTTCCTTTTCTCCTTTGCTTTTCACTTCTCTTCTTTTCACAGCTATGTATAAGGCCTCCTCAGACAGCCATTTTGCTTTTTTGCATTTTTTTTCCCCATGGGGATGGTCTTGATCCCTCTCTCCTGTACAATGTCACAAACCTCCATCCATAGTTCATCAGGCACTCTGTCTATCAGATTTAGTTCCTTAAATCTATTTCTCACTCCCACTGTATAATCATAAGGGATTTGATTTAAGTTATAAGTGAATGGGCTAGTGGCTTTCCCCACTTTCTTCAATTTAAATCTGAATTTGGCAATAAAGTGTTCATGGTCTGAGCTACAGTCAGCTCCTGGTCTTTTGCTAACTGTATAGAGCTTCTCCATCTTTGGCTGCAAAGAGTATAACCAATCTGATTTTGGTGTTGACCATCTAGTGATGTCCATGTGTAGAATCTTCTCTTATGTTGTTAGAAGAGGGTGTTTGCTATGACCAAAGCGTTCTCTTGGGAAAACTCTATTAGTCTTTGCCCTGCTTCATTCCATACTCCAAGGCCACATTTGCTGTTACTCCAGGTGTTTCTTGACTTCCTACTTTTACATTCCAGTCCCCTATAATGAAAAGGACTTCTTTTTTGGGTGTTAGTTCTAAAAGGTCTTGTAGGTCTTCATAGAACTGTTCAACTTCAACTTCTTCAGTGTATGGGTCAGGACATAGACTTGTATTACCATGATATTGAATGATTTGCCTTGGAAATGAACAGAGGTCATTCTGTCATTTTTGAGATTGCATCCAAGTACTGCATTTTGGACTCTTTTGTTGACTATGATGGCTACTCCATTTCTTCTAAGGGATTCCTGCCCAGAGTAGTAGATATAATGGTCATCTGAGTTAAATTCCCCCATTCCAGTCCATCTTAGTTCACTGATTCCTAGAGTGTCAGTATTCACCCTTGCCATCTGCTGCTTGATTCATGGACCAAACATTCCAGGTTCCTATGCAATATTGCCTTTTACAGCATCAGACCCTGCTTCTATCACCAGTCGCATCCACAACTGGGTGTTGTTTTTGCTTTGGCTCTATCTCTTCATTCTTTCTGGAGTTATTTCTCTACTGATCTCCAATAGTATATTGGGCACCTACTGACCTGGGGAGTTCCTCTTTCAGTATCCTATCATTTTACCTTTTCACACTGTTCATGGGGTTCTCAAGGCAAGAATACTGAAGTGATTTGCCATTCCCTTCTCCAGTGGACCACATTCTGTCAGACCTCTCCACCATGACCTATCTGTCTTGGGTTGCCCCGCACAGCATGGCTCTGTTTCATTGAGTTAGATAAGACTGTGTTCCATGTGATCAGATTGGCTAGTTGTCTGTGATTGTGGTTTCAGTCTATCTGCCCTCTGATGCCCTCTCTCAGCACCTACCATCTTACTTGGGTAGATTTTTTTTTTTTTTTTGCTTAGATACATTCAAAAGAATGAAGTTGTGGGCTCCCTTGGTGGCTCAGTGGTAAAGAATCTGCCTGCCAATGCAGGAGACAGGGGTTCAATCTCTGGACAGGGAGAATTCCACATGCTGCAGAACAATTAAGCCCTTGTTCCACAACTACTGAGCCTGTGCTCTGGTGTGCGGAGCCCACATGCCCTAGACCTGTGCTCAGCTGTGGTAGAAACCATCACAGGGAGAAGCCACACACCACTGCAAACGGACACTAGCCCCTGCTTACTCAAAAATAAATTTACTTTTTAAAATGAATGAAACTGGACACATATCTCAGAGCATATACAAAAACTAACTCAAAATGAATGAAATATCCAACTGTAAGAGCTAAAGTTACAAAACTCTTAGAAAAAAATATATATGTAAAACTTTGAAACTTTGGATTAGCAACAATATTCTAAGGCATCACACCAAACTACAAAAAAAAAAAAAAAACAGATAAACTTGGTTTCAAAATTTAAAACTTCTGGACTTAAAAAGATACTACAAAAGGTGAAAAAACAACACAGAGAATGGGAGGAAACTTTTGCAAGTTATATATATGATAATGGTCTATTATCCAGAACATCTAAAAGCTACTATAATTCAATAATAAAAGGTCCAATAACCAATTTAAAAATTGCACAAAGGAACTGAGCAAACATTTCTTCAAAGAATACATGCAGATAGCCAATATAAATATGAAAAAGAGACTCAGTCATTCAGGAATTAAAAATAAAAACTAAAGTGAAATATCACTTCACACCCACTAGAATAACTATAATAAAATGACAGAAAATAAAAATAGTAGTGGAATGTGGAAAAATTGGGATCTACATACACTGCTAGGGAGAATGTAAAATGATGTGGTCACTTTGAAAAACAGTTGGTCAGTGGCACAAAATACCCATTCTGGAAAAAGCTAAACCTTAAGGAGTAGAAAGCAAATCAGTGATACCAGAGGTTTAAAGTAGAGGGAGCAGTTTCCTGTAAAGGGTCTGCAGAGGAAAATTTTATGGTGATGAAATTTTCCTATTTTCCACATAGGACTAGGGTATTAGATGCATGATTATGCATATGTCAAGACACACAGAATTATACATAACAAAGACTGAACTTTCCTGTGTGCAAATTAAATAAGAGAGAGAGAAAACAACAAGCAAGTCAAGAGATTTCACGATGGATTGTAGATTGAAACCAAAAAAATGTCATCACATTACAAATATATTACATAACTTCACTGAAGGGGTTAAAAAAACTGACCTAAATAACCTGATAACAGTGTTTCAACCTGTAGCTATCAGCTCAAGACAAAATAAATTATATACAAACACTATTGTCTTGTTGGTAAATTTGTCTTTCATAGAGATATGGATTAGTAATTCTGAACACATTTTATATATACCATATATATATGATATGTATGCTGCTGCTGCTACTGCTAAGTTGCTTCAGTCGTGTCCAACTCTGTGCGACCCCATAGACAGCAGGCAGCCCAACAGGCTCCCCCATCCCTGGGATTCTCCAGGCAAGAACACTGGAGTGGATTGCCATTTCCTTCTCCAATGCATGAAAGTGAAAAGGGAAAGTGAAGTCATTCAGTCGTGTCTGACTCTTCGTGACCCCATGGACTGCAGCCTACCCAGCTCCTCCATCCATGGGATTTTCCAGGCAAGAGTACTGGAGTGGGGTGCCATTGCCTTCTCTGATGATATGTATATATATGTATAATTAAATAAATTATAATTAAACATATAATTAAATAAATTGCACCTAGTTTCTCACTTCCAGAGAACATACTTACAAATAAGCAAAGCAAAATGTCTTCAGTAAACCCCATGGTGCTGGGGTTAGATTCAGAAATATATATGTGAACATATTTTTATTTTAATGTGCATACCGATAGATAGGTTCAGTGATAGATTTGTGCATACATGGATTGGTGGTCATACATGTATTTGCTAGTTTTGTCAGTCAAGGATGTAAAAGGTGACATCCAGGAGTAATAGAGCACCCCCCACAATCAGATCATAATTTCTAAATACCTGACTCCAAAAAGATTTTGGGGTTTTCCTGGTGGTTCAGTGATAAAGAATCCACCTGCAATGCAAAAATCCCAGGTTCAATCCCTGGGTAGGAAAGATCCCCTGGAGGAGGAAATGGCAACCACTCCAGTATTCTTGTCTGGAAAATTCCATGGACAGATAAGCCTGACAGGTTACAGTCCATAGGTCTGACTCACAAAGGTTACAGTCTTTGTGTCTGACTCACAAAGAGTCAAACATTACTGAATGACTAACGTGAAAAGATTTTATTTAAATTATTTATTCTAACACTATAACTTAGGAAACACAAGATGAAACTGCTGCATCATACACTATGATAGAGAAAATAAGGACTTGAGAAAGGCAGAATACATAATGGTCCTTGTCAAAGAGAAAGAGACAAAAAAAGCTCCCAATGGCCAAGATTGGAACAATTTTTACAATACAATACAAAGTGATACAATAAAATACAGTTATAATACAATAAACATACTGAATTATATACCCAAAGAATAACAAATATTCATTAGTCCATAATTCATATAATCAAAAATTATAGAGGATAAGATGGTTGGATGGTATCACAGACTCAATGGACATGAGTTTGAGCAAGCTCTGGGAGTTGGTGATGGACAGGGAAGCCTGGCATGCTGCAGCCCATGGAGTCGCAAAGAGTGAGCGACCGAACAGAACTGAATCCATGATAATATAAATAATTGATTAAAAAAACAAATGGGGAGTTGGAAAAATCTCCTTATAGAAGAATTCAATGAAGAACTGAGGGAACTAGAATATTACATTAGTAGTTGCTGTGAGCAAAGTTCACTGATGTATGCTAAAACTAGTAAAACCGTTAAGAGAAACAATGCTTGCAAATCTTCGAAGTATCTCCCCCAAAGTAAATAATTACAGTGACTTTTACCATGTGTCCACAAATTTGTTGCTTTCTTCCCTCCAGATCATGATGTTTAACTCCTCTCCCCTTGTGTTTAAGTTGGATTTGGTGACTTGCATTTAACAAGGGAAATACAGTAATCATACAATAGAGAAATTTAACAGATACTACCTTAAGTATATATCAGTTTTCTAAGATTATATTAAAAAACTACCACAAACTCTGGTGTAAAACAACAGAAATATATTTTTCTGACAGTGTGAGAAGCTAACAATCTGAGATTAAGTTGTTGGTAGGGCCATGCTTCCTCTTGAGGTTCTAGAAAAGAATAAATTTTTTCCTCCTTCTTCTAATGATTACTACCAATGCTTAGCATTCTTTGGCTTCACTCCAGTATCTGCCTTTGTCTCTCTATGGCCTTTTTCCCTGCTTGTCTGTGTTATATTTCCAAATTTCCCTCTTAAGTGCACAACAGTCATTGGATTTAGGGTCCAATCTAATCTAGTATGATGTCATCTAAACCTGATTACATCTGCACAGACCTTATTTACAAAAAAGGTCACATTTTCATGTTCTGAGTGGACATGAATTCTGTGAGATAGTCTTAGTACAAGTGATCAGGTCAATACCAAAGTAAAAGTCACATTGATACCATCTCCCCACTGATTTTACAAGAGTTGATTGAATGTGTTTGTAAACAATTCTATCATCTTTGGGTTGAAACCTGTTAATCATCTTTTCCATGTGCATTATGATTTTCCCAATTCTTCCTGTGCTGAGTAATTTTGGATTTTTACTCTAGACATTTTGAACACTACGCTATGAGGCTTTGTATCTTTTTCAAGTACTACGTCGATATCTTTGTTTTAGCAGGTAATCAATCCCAGTGGGTACAGGTTTCAAGACCTGACCAACATTCCATATCTTGTTCTATTTTTAACGGCTTTATCATGCTTTTTAGACACATCCTGTGTATTTGTCATTTATTGGTTTGATCAACCTGGGACTTGATTGGGAATCACTCCCATGGTTCATCACTCAAAGCTATTTGTATGCTATTTAGAACTTCCAGGTGATGCTAGTGGTAAAGAACCTGCCTGCCAATACAGGAGATACAAGAGAAGTGGGTTTGATCCCCTGAAGGACAGCATGGCAATCGCCTCCAGTATTTTTGCTTGGAAAATTTCATGGACAGAGAAGCCTGGCTGACTACAGTCCATGCAGTCCCAAAGAGTCAGACATGACCAAGCAAAATAGCACGCATTCTATTTAGAGTCAAATCTATACATATACATCTAAGGGGTGATCACAAGAGTTTATATCAAATGTATATGGGGTAGGTTTTCAAGCTGCTTCCTCTCTATGATTCCCTGGGTAATTTTCAGTTCATCAAGGCTTCCCTTACTCTTCCATCCAGAAGGCAGAGGCTCTGTTGACCTCACTGTACCACACACTTCCTGGCATGGAATAGAGTAGGATGTGCTTAGTTGCTCAGTTGTGTCCAACTGTTTGTGACCCCATGGACTGTAGCTCGCCAGGCTCCTCTGTCCATGAGGATTCTCTAGGCAAGAATCCTGGAGTGCATTGCCACGCCGTCCTCCAGAGGATCTTCTCAACCCAGGGATTGAACCCAGGTCTCCCGCATTGCAGGTGGATTTTTTACCATCTGAGTCACCAGAGAAGCCCAAGAATACTATAGTGGATAGCCTATCCCTTCTCCAGGTGATCTTCTTGACCCAGGAATCTAACCGGGGTCTCCTGCATGGCAGGCAGATTCTTTACCAGTTGAGCTACCAGGGAAGTTCCTAGGGTAGGATGCAGAGAGACAAGTGACAAGGCTTTATTCCACCCCCTTGAGAGCACAGTTCCTCTGATTAGAGAGGAAGTTTTTCCTCCCTCTTAACTTTGGGAACTAGTGGACCCACGCTATCACCACTATTGCTAGCAGATCTCTTTCCTACTCATCAGTCATGAAATGGAGAACTTCTCTTGGAGCTTTCTCCGTCTTTGTTAATGTCCACTAGTGAGTTTTAGACTGCCTTGAGTCCAGGCTAGGAAATAAGGGGGAGAAATGATAAACACACTAGCAGTCCAACGGCACTAAAATCTGGGGGCTTCTTTTGTTTCTATTTAATTTCTAGAGTCCTCAGATCACTGCTTCATTAATGGTCATTTAGTAGAACAGACAGGGTGAAACATGCTTATTCTTTTTATCTGAAACAAGAATCACCAAGAATCTTCAGAACTCTGCATTCTGATGGATATATCTTTTCTTTTCTCCTTTGCCTTTAGATTCTCTTCTTTTCTCAGCTATTTGGAAGACCTCCTCAAGCAGCCGTTTTCGCTTTTTACATTTCTTTTTCTTGGGGATATTTTGATCACGACCTCCTGTACAATGTTATGAACCTCTGTCCAAAGTTCTTCTGGCACTCTGTCTGTCAGATCTAATCCCTTGAATTCATTCGTTACTTCCACAGTATAATCATAAGGAATTTTATTTTCATCCTATGTGAATGGTCTAGCGGTTTCCCCTACTTTCTTCAACTTAACCCTGAATTTTTCAATAAGGTGTTCATGATCTGAGCCACAGTCAGCTTCCAGTCTTATTTTTGCTGATCGCATAGAGCTTCTCCATCTTTGGCTGCAAAAAATATAATCAATCTGATTTTGGTATTGACCATCTGGTAACGTCCAGGCATAGAGTCACTTGAGATACAGCACCTAAAATAAAGCAAACTGAGGGAGAAGCCCTTTCTGAACCTTCCCTATATACTTAATGACAGACCTTCTAAAAGTGACTCAGTTGTCATAAATCTCCTCCCCAGGAGTTTCGTCACCAGGGAAAATTGATGTTATCATAATAGATGAGACTAGAAATTGACACCACACCAGAAAAACTGTCTCAGAATATCATATATTTCCCATGTCTTCTTCTAAGGGCCCATTCATCTTTCCAAAAAGTCATCTACTCTCCCCTAGGAAACCTACAAGTCCCTACCCTTTTCCTACTGAGATGGTACTTATGGCTGGCTGAATACTAAGCTACTTCTTTGAGTTAGATTCATTTTTCCCTAGGTGTCTCACATGAGGTACACATGTTAAAAAACAAAATTTTTTTTTGACTCATCTGTCTTCTATTACAGGGATCTTAGCTAACACTCAGCAATTGAAAAGTAAATGTATTAGTCACTCAGTCATATCGAACTCTTTGTGCCCCCATGGATTGTAGCTCACCAGGCTCCTTTGTCCATGGAATTCTCCAGCAAGAATACTGGAATGGAGAGCCATTCCCTTCTCCAGGGGATCTTCCTGAAACAGGGATCGAACCTTGGTCTCCCACATTGCCAGCAGATACTTTACCATCTGAGCCACCAGGAAAGCCCAAGATACAGAAGAGTAGAAGAAAAATTGTTTTTTCTCCTCAAGACTTTCTGTCTTCAGAAATTGGATAAATGAGAAATATATAAGCCCAAAGAAAGGGGAAGGAAGGAGAAAATAAAGGCAAAAGCAGGAATCAGTATAATTTAAAACAGAAAAAAAACAATAAAGAAAATTAAGGAAACCCAATGTTCTTCTTTGAAAAGATGATGATAGAGTAGACATAGTGAGAAGTAGTCAGATTCTGGATATATTTTGATGGTAGAGCCTCGAGGATGTTTTACATACTAGCAGAAGGCTGTGAGGAAAAGAATCAAAGATTTCTTCAAGGGCTTGGGCCTAAACAACTACATAAAACATTTGCCATGTAAAAGAAGGACTAAAGGATGAGCACTTTTCAAAAGTTGGGATTTGGTGTTTTCTTCATGAGAAACGCTGGACTGGAAGAAACACAAGCTGGAATCAAGATTGCCAGGAGATATACCAATAACCTCAGATATGCAGATGGCACCACCCTTATGGCAGAAAGTGAAGAGGAACTAAAAAGCCTCTTGATGAAAGTGAAAGAGGAGAGTGAAAAAGTTGGCTTAAAGCTCAACATTCAGAAAACGAAGATCATGGCATCTTGTCCCATCACTTCATGGGAAATAGATGGGGAAACAGTGGAAACAGTGTCAGACTTTATTTTTTTGGGCTCCAAAATCACTGCAGATGGTGACTGCAGCCATGAAATTAAAAGACATTTACTCCTTGGAAGAAAAGTTATGACCAACCTAGATAGTATATTCCCAAAAGCAGAGACATTACGTTGCCGACTAAGGTCTGTCTAGTCAAGGCTACGGTTTTTCCAGTGGTCCTGTATGGATGTGAGAGTTGGACTGTGAAGAAGGCAGAGCACCGAAGAATTGGTGCTTTTGAACTGTGGTGTTGGAGAAGACTCTTGAGAGTCCCTTGGACTGCAAGGAGATCCAACCAGTCCATTCTAAAGGAGATCAGTCCTGGGTGTTCACTGAAAGTTCTGATGCTGAAGCTGAAACTCCAATACTTTGGCCACCTGATGCAGACAGTTGACTCACTGGAAAAGACCCTGATGCTGGGAGGGATTGGGGGCAGGAGAAGAAGGGAACAACAGAGGATGAGAAGGCTGAATTCCATCACCGACTCGATGGACATGAGTCTGAGTGAACTCCAGGAGCTGGTGATCGACAGGGAGGCCTGGAGTGCTGTGATTCATGGGGTCGCAAAGAGTTGGACACAACTGAGTGACTGAACTGAACTGAACTGAACTGTAGATTATTCATATCTCATGTAAAACAATATTTGGGGAGATTCAAGCTCCCATATTTATGTTCTGCTTCTGGCACATGGTTTACATCCTCAATGTCATGTATTGACGTTCAGATGAGACCTAATCCAGCAAACACAGGCAAACTCAAGTTAGAATAAAAAGTCAAGTTCTTTCGAAAGGAGCCCTTTCAATTGTCAGCAAGTAGCTACAATAGAAGTCCCATGTAACAGTGTATTACATATGTATTACATTAGTTCTAATTAGTTGCATGACCACCCCTATTACAAAGAAAACTAAACAACGCATTATCTTATACTGGGCATTGATTTTTTCCAACTAAAATGAGAGGTGCAGGGGTCACAGCATAAGACTTTTGTGAGATGAAGAAGAGATGGAGATTAAGAGATATACAGATCTACATGGAAATGAAATTTGGCAATGAGAAAATCTTAGAAATTTTGTGACTGATGTGATACAGGACACAATGGCATGGAAGCAGCATGAGAAATGCTAACCATTTGTAGTAAGTGAAATAGATGAAGGTGATATAAAGGCAGCATTCTAGAAATTTGGTCTATTCAAGAACTCAGTTAGATGGAAATCAATATTCTAAAAGAGAAAATGTTGGTGTTACTGAACAGGATAGAAATAAGAGGAAAATGATGAAAAAAATTGAAAGACTAAATATTGTCAATGCTATTGATAGAATTTGCTGCAAATCAAATTTCAATTATAGAACAGTTACTCTACAAGGTCCCCAGTATAAATGGAATGGTGTCACATCTTTATCATTAATTATCGGTAATTATCAATTGTTTGTAATATTGGTAATTAGTAAATATATTTTGCAAAGTAATTTTAGCCAAAGAAAAATCTTTACATTTACTTCTAGGTGGCTTTGATTCTGAAGATTTATTTTTAACCACCAATTTATGAGGGAAAAAATCATTTTAGGTCACTCTGCTTCAATGGAAATACTATTTATATGCTAATAATTATAAAGCAATGACAGTAGTCTGTGAAGGCTATGCTATTAATATAGTATAACAAGTAAGATGAACAGAATGTTATGCGTGTGAGTGGTGTTTTGTTGGCTCAATAAATTTTTGTTTAGTATATGAGACAGGGATTAACATTTTATATTTGTATCATTATAAAATTACCTCTTTGAAGGGTAGCTTATTTCATCATCCATACCAGTGATGAGGAAATGTCTAAGAGGAAATACATATGGAAGTATTTAGAAGAATATAGGAGAAAACAGGGAATTATTTTTCATGATTAGTTCCTACTATTACTTAAATCTACATAAAATAGTTGTCCAAAAAAAAAAATCACTATTTCTTTTTTCTTTTTTATAAGACTCTTAGCCCATAAGAAAGAACCCCAAAATATTTTTTCTTGGGACTGCATAACTTGACTCAACATTATAGAAATACCTGAGTTGTCATTAATAGCTTCCTTTACCTTCTATTAAAACTAAGTTGCTAGCTACTGCTAAGTCACTTCAGTCTTGTTCGACTCTGTGCGACTCCATAGATGGCAGCCCACCAGGCTCCCCCGTCCCTGGGACTCTGCAGGCAAGAACACTGGAGTGGGTTGCCATTTCCTTCTCCAATGCATGAAAGTGAAAAGTGAAAGTGAAGTCACTCAGTCGTGTCCGACTCTTAGCAACCCCATGGACTGCAGCCTTCCAGGCTCCTCCATCCATGGGATTTTCCAGGCAAGAGTACTGGAGTGGGGTGCCATTGCCTTCTAGAGGAATTGCTAAATGTAGGTTTGAAAATGATTGCAAATATCAACAACTGATTCAGTGACTATTAGAATAGTTTTTTTTTTTTTTTTACTTAAATCTATACTATTTTACAGGTTCTAAATGAATCTAAGGTTGCAACAGTTTTACAAGAACAGGGACTTTAAAAGATAATACTTTCACATTCCACATTGATAGCATCACCGACTCAATGGATATGAATTTGAGCAAATTCCAGGGTGCAGTGAAGGACAGGGAAGCCTGGCGCGCTGCAGTCCATGGGGTTGTGAAGAGTCAGATACAATTTAGCAACTCAACAACAGCAATCTCATTCTCATGGCCTAAAAACTGTCTGGAAGAACTCTCCAACAAAAGTATTTTGCTCCATGGCTATATGCCACTTTCTATAAATGAAGAACTGAGATTTCATAATATAAACAAAAGGGAAACATGTAATAAAACTTGAGCAATGTATTAAAAGGGAAACTGCCCTTTAGAGATAATGGATCTATTCTCTACTCCATGCATGAATGCCACTCTCATTAACGTTAATGGAAGTTATGCATAAGCATCAAGAAAATATACCTGGTATAATGGATTTCCAGAATGGGTAATGGCATCTAATGTATTCCTGGCATAGCTATGTCTTTATGCAGCCAAATAAGAGTATTCCTAAAATTTGGGGATAGAGATAAGCATTTAAGGGAAGAATTTTAAAGTAGTAAGAAAGTCTGAGAATACAATAATATCTTTGCATTTTTCTTCTCTTAAAAAAACACCTTCCAGTCACTGGTAATTTCTCTCCTGCAGTTGCATGGATTTTAAGAGTCTAGTTTCAAAGCAATGATGTCACCAAATCAATTAACTGATCTCTAGTAGCATATCGGGCACCTACTGACCTGGTGAGTTCATCTTTCAGTGTCCTATCTTTTTGCCTTTTCATACTGCTCATGGGGTTCTCAAGGCAAGAATATGAAGTGGCTTGCCATTCCCTTCTTGACTGGACCATGATTGCTGGGAGAAATATCGATAACCTCAGATATGCAGATGACTCCACCCTTATGACAGAAAGTGAAGAAGAACTAAAGAGTATCTTGATGAAAGTGAAAGAGGAGAGTGAAAAAGTTGGCTTAAAACTCAACATTCAGAAAACTAAGATCATGGTATCTGGTCCCATCACTTCATGGCAAATAGATGGAGAAACAGTAGCTGACTTTATTTTTCTGGGCTCCAAAATCACTACAGATGGTGACTGCAGCCAGGAAATTAAAAGATGCTTGATCCTTGGAAGAAAAGTTATGAGCAACCTAGAAGGCATATTCAAAAGCAGAGACATTACTTTGCCAACAAAGATCTGTCTTATCAAAGCTATGGTTTTTCCAGTAGTCATGTACAGATGTGAGAGTTGGACTATAAAGAAATGATGCTTTTGAACTGTGGTGTTGGAGAAGGCTCTTGAGAGTGCCTTGGACTGCAAGGAGATCCAACCAGTCCATCTTAAAGGAAATCATAAATATTCATTGGAAGGACTGATATAGAAGCTGAAACTCCAGTACCTTGGCCACCTGATGCGAAGAACTGACCCATTGGAAAATACACTGATGTTGGGAGAGATTGAAAGTGGGAGAAGGGGATGACAGAGAATGAGATGGTTGGACATGAGATGGTTGATGGAGATGAGTTTGAGTAAGCTACAGGAGTTGGTAATGGACAAAGAAGCCTGGGGTGCTGCAGTCCATGGGGTCACTAAGAGTCAGACATGACTGAGCAACTGAACTGAACTGAATCAGTTAACTAAGGTAACTTGTAACCACAATGCCTGACATAAAGTTAATGCTCATAAAAATTTAGTTGCTTCCCCAATCTTACTTGGATATTACATATAAAAATTCCCCACAATAGTAGAAATTCCCCACAATCCAGAAATCTTTTTTCTCTGAATTCAAAGGTTCCTGATTATAGATTATCTGTTGATGTTTTGGTAGCTTGGTTAGCTGTCCAAAGCTTTTTTTTTTTTTTCACTGTGGAATTTTAAAAAATCAGATTGTCATAACATTCAAGCAAATAGAAAATTTTACTAAGCAAATTATAATTTGCCTATTTCCCTTGTGGCTCAGCTGGTAAGGAATCTGCCTGCAATGCGGGCAATCCCTGGGTTAGGAAGATCCCCTGGAGAAAGGAAAGGCTACCCACTCCAGTATTCTGGCCTGAAGAATTGCATGAACTGTTTAGACCATGAGGTCACAAAGAGTCGGACATGACTGCGTAACTTTCACTTCCCTTTTACTTAGTCAAGTTGGATAATAGTATAATACTCAAAATGTAAACCAGGGCAGTTTTGTTAACCCTTCACCTAAATATCTTCCGCAATTTCTGGCAGAGACATTATGTCAGCTGAACATAGTACTTATGTTCAGAAACTCTTCAGAACAGCCTCTCTGTGTAACTAATCTACATTCAATCATATGAGAGAGAATAGCTAACTATTTTGAAATAAACTATTTCACCGTTCTTGGTCTTGGTTTTTGTTTACATAACTAATTACTCAGTTCACCTAAGGAGGAATTCTTATCTGTTTCACACTGATATATTAGTTTTTTCTAGACTTTGCTCTGTAATTTTTTCTTATTCAAATCCTTGAGAGATTCCCAATCACATGTCTTGCTTCTTCTTCAATAATGGAGACTCAATAGGTCTTCCCCTCTCTTCCTCCCTCCTTCCTTTTTGCTTTCGCTTTCCTTTCTGTCAACTCTACATAGGGTGTAAGCATTTATTCTCCCTTTGTCCCATCTAAAACGGTGGGACAATTCTATTGGAGTTTTGAAGAATAGTAAATAGAGACGAAACTGACTTAACACTCATGTAAACACTGTCATATTTTCCTTGATAGTCACTTGTATGAGTATACTACCGAAATGTTTTGAGAAAGATTGAAGCCATGCCTTTTGAGATCTACAATTTGAGAAAGAAGAAAAAATGGAAATTCTGGCCAAGAGTCTGGAAATAGGATAGATCAAACAATGTGTAAAGGGAGCTGACAAGAATAGAGCTAGTGTGATTAGAAATTTCTTGTATGCCTGACATTTTAAGTATTAAGTAGTATTGCCATATATTTACTGAGGATATTGCCATGTAGTATATCATCCAGAGAAACTGAAGCTCAGAGGGATTTAGAAAATTTCCCAAAGACAGAAACATGGTAAGTGTGTGTGTCTGTGTGTGTGTGTGTGTGTGTGTGTGTGTGTGTGTGTGTGTGTGCGCGCGTGTGTGATTTGACTCCAAAGCTCCTGAACTTTCCACAGCTAGGAAAGACTGCCTCATTAATAAAATGGAATTTTATTGGTTACATTCTCTGACCCCTGAGTAGGTCATCCAAACCATAAAATTAGAGGTTTTGGTCTCCTACCAAACTTCCAACTATTCATACCCTAGACCACATAATCTGTACACTGGAAAATAACATCTTCCAATTTTCAAAAGTCTCTAGTGGGCAAATTATTTCATGTTTCTTAATAAATGTACATCATTCTTAATCCCATATACAATATTTTTTCAAGGGCATGTTACTCCATAATGATTCAGAATTTTTCCACAATTTCCTCATGTAAAATGAGGATAACCTGCCCTTCATTCTCATACAATTGTTGAAGGACAAAATTTATGCAAACTAAACATGTTTGTTGGTGAGAGCTATTTCATAATTTTTCTTTTCTTTGTGCATAATTCTAAGTAAAAGTTGAATGGGTGACCTTTGACCTTTTAGTTCCACATATAGCTCCAAAGAAGAAATACCATGTAAACCATTACCTATTGTATTACAACTAAAAGAATCCATTTTTAATGTCCTAAATACTTTAGGACAAGTAACTACTCTACCATTCTCATTAAATCTGTTAATTTTTTTTTAACTTTTTATTTTTACTTTATTTTACTTTATAATACTGTATTAGTTTTGCCATACATTGACATGAATCCACCACGGGTGTACATGCGATCCCAAACATGAACCCCCCTCCCACCTCCCTCCCCAATTTTGAATTTAAAAAAGCACTGTGGCATAATAGAAAAAGCATGGGAAATCCTAAAAAAACATTTGTTCAAGTCCCCTAAAATACATATTATATAGTTTATAATCTTTACTTAAGGTTAGATAATTTGTTTGTGCTTCAGTATCCACAGCTACAAAATTGGAACTGAATATTTACCCCGTTGATTTGTTAAGATGAAAAAAACAATGTACCTGTTTCATATTATGCAAAAAATAAATTATGGTTACTATTGTTATGAAGTAATTATCATCACTATCAACATATTCAAGACAATACAATGAGGCTAGAAAAAATTACTTCATAATCTAGCATTTATATGCACATTTTACTAAAATTTGTTCTTTAGGTTGTGAACAATACTGCTAATTGATGGGCATTGAGTTAATTAGGGTATACAAAGCACCAATTGCAGAGAACAAAAAAGATTCCCTAACATAAATGTCTCACAATTTAGAGCACATTTGTAATACCATCTATTATAGGGTATGGGTTCTATCAGCACAGCACTATACTATATTTCCCTGCAAAATCTAAATTTGTATACCCAAAATAATAAATCTGTGGTTTTGGAAACTTAAAATAACCAAAACATTTTCCTTTCTTTATTTCTCTTTCTTCATTTCCAGAAATTTAGAGTTTGTTTAGTTCAAAGCAAATAAAATAATAGGCTAATTTTCCCCACTTATTTCGTTGTTTTCGTCTTTCATCCCATTCCCCAAACTCTATCACTGAGTTCCTTTACTTGTCTCAAACACTCATTTACTCTATAACATACAATAGAAAGACTAGATTAAAATTATGCTATTATTTGTGGAAAGAAAAAGAGTGTTCTTTAGCATTTAGTTTAAATCAAAGTACCAGATCATCTAACGTACATGCTCCGTCACTCAGTCGTGTCTGACTCTTTGCAACCCCATGGATTATAGCCTGCCAGACTCCTCTGTCCAGGGAACTTCCCGGACAAGAACACTGGATGGGTTAAATCATCTAATTAGCACATGAAAATTTGGTCACCAAAAAGCTGACCAATTTGTGAACGGACTCTGACAAATTTTCATAGCTTTTTACAAACATCCTAAATATTGTCTCAACACTTAGAGAAAAATATAACTGTCAGATTCAAAACAGAAGCACAAAATGCACAGAAAATCAGCTATCTAATCTAAAAACCATGCATTATGATTTTATCCCAAATTTCTTATCAATTTAAAATGCTTAATATTAATAATAGATAAAAAGACCAAGAATACTAACTTGTGGAAAGACCTACCACAACCACATACATATGTCTCCTAAAAATAAGAACACCAGCTATATTTGGTTAGGAGTGAGAAGGAAAATACTTATCTTTCCATTTTGACCCATATATATCAATGTATTATACCTTCATGTTTACTTACCAAACAATATTCCAGTCAACATCTTGGCCATATACCTCCAATCTTTGCTTAGTGTAATGGATTCTGAATATACCTTATAGCATTGCTTTCCGGTCTATTCTAAACTCACCTTACACTATACCATGTTTCTTTTCTGGTCTGAACAGTAAATCCTTATATTTGATGGATTAAAGCAATGCTTTTTTATTAAAAATACATACTGAGAAAAATAAACTTAAGAAAGTATAAAAACTGACTCTGTAAATTGGAACATATGAAGCTCAAAGCACAAAAGAGAGTGGAATTCCATTAAAATAAGTATAATTTAAAAGTCAAATTTAAATATATGCAGAAAGCATATGAAATTGTGTGTATTTTAACCATCAAGAGCAGACAATATTATTTGCCTCAAAATTTTTAAGTTCTTTAATGAAATAATATAATGTTTAAAATATGGGGAAAACCACTATAAAAACTGAGTAGTGTTACTATGACAACAGAAAACCATTCAACTAGTCTTAGACTAAGAAAAGAGAAAATAGATTCTTGCTTCATGGAAATAATATTAAATAGGAATATGCAATATTCTAGTTATGCTTTTGACTTAATAAATATTCTGTAATATTTAAAAGTACATTTCTTATAGAAACATATATACTGAGTTTTTGGAAATAACGTTTTTAAAAATTAAGAGAACATGACTCTAAATCTGAAGAAACATATGATGTCTCTTGGGATTAAGATGGCACATCAATTTATTTCATTTTTTGCTTCATTTAACTTATATTTATTGGTTTCCACTATGCTCCAGCACTGTGATAGGTAATATGGAAAAAAATGATGAACAAACAACACAGTCCTTATTATCTTGGAGAGAAAATGAAGTAGGATAAAAAGACATTAATCATTTAATCATAACTATAAGATCTCTGAATATACTGTTTCTCCTGGTGGAAAGGGGATAGGGCAGAATTCCTGATACAGAGAGAATGTATGGTGAGTTCTAAAAACTGTTAAAAAAAAAAATCCAGTATAGGCCCAATCATACAGGCTTTTGTAAACAAGTTGACTTTGATTTTTAGTCTAAAGGCAATAGAAAACTATTGAAGTGCTAATCAGTTCAGTGAAATGATATTTTTATCTCAGAGAAAATTAAATTTCAGATTGTATTACTCATTTTTGTTGTAGAAACTAATATCAAAAGCTTATAAAACAACAAAAGGTTTGTATATGAATAGTGCCGGTCAGTTGTAGCTCAGTTCTGGTTGTCAGGATACACTTTTACTCCCCAAGATTTTTTCATTTTCAGATCACGCTGAAAGATTAGCTCCTAGCTGGCACATCTCTTCTCATAGCACATCAAAAACATCTCTCAACATTGCATAATATTCTAAAAGCCTCCATCTCAAAGTGAAAAGATCTCTTTTGCTCTGATTTCCTTGTCTCTCACAAGTCACATAGCCAAGACTGACCAAGTGGTCAGAAAGTATTTAAACTAATGAGACGGTTGGCAAGCCACCTGGCAAGAAGATAGAAAGGGAAATATGTAATTCTTCATTAGAGACAGTAGAGAAGAGTTAGGAAAAGTAAAGTAATCTACAAGTGTTTAAATATACTTTTATGACTAATGAATAAAAGTATAAGATCATATAGCAAGGTCATAGCATTCTTAAAATCACCTTGCTTGTTACTTAGGTATGAGAAAACAAGTTGCTCGATGTATCATGAATGAAACATTTAGAGGAGGTATTTAAGGATGACTACTCCAGTAATAATTTGAAAGCATATGCAACTTCATAAAATATGTGAAGTTCCCCTGATAGAAAAGAAGACAAAATTAAAAGTCATTGCTAATAGATTTCAAGACTTGCATTTGTTATCTACAGAAAACAATTTAATCTCAAAGATTTCATAACCAGAACATTAGGGCTTATGTTTATTTGTGCCCATGCAAATCAAAAGTATACACAGCACTATTTCACGTAAATAAGCATTAAAACTTAGCCAACCACTTCCTATTAAAAAATGTAGTTAAATCTTGAACATAGTGAGAGTAATGGTTTGGCACTTAAAATATGAATCATATTTTATTTGAGAATTCATAGTTTAACTTCATCAGATAGAACCAAATTCTGTGTACTAGGTAATATTATATTCATTTTGTACTTTTTAATGAAGGAATTTCTAAACCAACAAACATTTATCCCTCACCACTAGAAAATTTGCCTAGTGATGACCTCCTGGGAATTTCACCAGTCTGTCTAGAAATTTAAATACCTGCTGTCTAATCAAAGTGTCCCCAAGCACAGGATTTTTTAAAGTATCATATTCATACTAGCAAATACTAATTTTTGTAAGAATTATGACATGAAAGGTTATTTTTGTTAAATACTATGCCATTTTAAAAATGACCCATTTGTAGTATATTAGCTTTCTATTGCTATATGACAAATTACTCAACTTTAGCTATTTACAACCACACTAATATATCATACAAATTTCCTTGGGTCAAGAATGTAAGTACCAGTTAGATGGCTCCCATCCTCAGAATCTCACCAGACTGAAATCAAGGTGTTAGCCAGAACTGCAATCTCATTTTAGTCTCAAATCGTCTTCCAAACTTACTGGTTGTTGGCAGAATTCAGTCCCTGTTGCTGTAGAAAAGGAAGTCTCCCTTTTCTTGCTAGCCGTAAAACGGAATACTCTCAACTCTTAGAGGCTACCCTCAGGACCCTGTCAAAGGTCCCAATCCAATAGGCAGTTCACTATGTGGTAGTTGTCTTCCTCAAAGACAGCAGGAAAATCTGCTGCTTGACTCTCAGACTTCTTTTAAGGATTCAAATTATTACATCAGGCTCACAGTAAAATCTCTCTTTTGATTAGTTCAAAGTCAACTGATGCGGGACCTTACTTATATCTACAGTATCTCTTCTAGCATATAAGGTCACACAATCACAGCAATGATACATCATCATATTCACAGGTCCAAACCACCCAGACACAAGGGAGGGAATGGAATCTTCAAGGCCATCTGAGAATTCTGTCTACTACACAGGGTTATATATATATATATATATTTTCCAAATGGCCCTGCTGACTCAATGATCTAAAATGTAGAAATATAAATTCAACTGCATGCAATCAATTATAAGTGCTATTTGACAAGCAATATGCCTGCAAAATCCTTCAGGGGAAAAAATATTTGCAATATATACCATGTTGAGAAATCTTCACTAAAAAACTCAGTTCGTATAAACATACATTTAAACTTCAAATAATTTTATTATAAACAGTGACTGAACCAGAGAGGTCCAAAATGAAGTTTAGGTGGGTTTTTTAATCACTCTACTCCCACACATTCCTCCAGCTCAATCTTTTCCTTTTTCTTATTCCCTTTCCTCTGCGGATGATCCTGCATGGAAAATCTCTGCTCGGAACCCCAAAAGATATGGAATTAGTAAAAACCATCAATCATCCTGCTATAATCTGAGTTCCTGAAAAGAGTGATCTAGGTTTTCAGTAAACAAGCAAACAAATCAATGAGAGAGACTGTGTGTGTGAGAGAAAGACAGAATATTGGCTGGCAACCCTAATCTTTCCCCCAACCAATGTAGGTCCTACAGTCTGTGTTTCAAATTGAATGCTCAGACCTGAAGACACATGTTTCCCTAAAATCCTCTGTGCAAACCGAACAGCTTTATTCACTGAAAACAACACAAAAGTGCCTCAACACGTGTCTGATAAACAAAACCACAACAGAACATGACTCAGCAACACAAAGGACAAGCTGTCAACTCATGTAACAGCAAGGGTAAACCTTAATGAATTTTTCTAAATGAAAGAGACCAGAACTAAAGAGTTCATTCTGTAAGATTCTATGTATATGACATTCTGGCAAAACTATTGCATCAGTGGTTTCCAGGAGTCAAGGGTAGAAGGAATATTAACTGAGGGGGCTACACAGGGACAGTTAAGGTACCACTGAACACAAGTCTCCTGGAAAATGGCAGATCAAGATGACAAAGTGTTAATAGATGATTTTCCCATTGGAAAAAAAATTTGAATGCTCAGCAAATTCCAAAATTTACATTTATTTTTCTTAGTTTTAAATTCTTAAGGCAGCCTTATATATTTAAAAATGTGTGTATGTATCTGAACCTATTTTTCTTTCATTAAGAGTTTGTAACAAACTGAATATCTGAGGGTGAAAATTGATAAATATTAAATGATGAAGGAAATTATTACCTTTTAATATAAGTAGAAAAGTTCTAAGGCTAATAAGGGATTAAAAACCTAGACTATTGAGTTGCCATTTATTACTGAAAAATCATCTAATTTCTGCATAAGTCACAGTATAAATATTTAATTGTTTATCAAAAGTATTCAAGGCAGAGATGAGCTTTTAGGTACATTCTGCAGGTAGTCATAAGGAAGTGCTGAACTATTCAATTCAATTAGAACTTGAAAGCTGCCTACTTTGAGACTCGCTGCCAGTTTGAATTGATTGACATTCACTGTTTTATATTTCTGTGATTTTTTTTATTGTTTATAAGGTTCTTTCACTTTGACTATGCTTTATTTTTATTCTATTATAAAATACATGGTTCAGATTAAAAAATATGAAGATACAAGCTATAGCTATAGTTTTACCACAATAAAGAGATGAACCTAGATGTATAAGAAGAAAGATTAAAACCTAACTTTAAACTGTAAGGAATGTCTCTCCTTCACACTTGCAAAAATATGAAAAATGGATGGCAAAATATACTGAATTCTCACTGTAACACTTTAATACTAAAAGAAATTCAGCAGAAAGAAGCTTATCTGTCATTTTACCTGAGATGTTTGGAAGGTGAAAATAGAGAAATGATCTAGGTGATCACTTGCTCTGATCCCTTGAGGATTGCATTATAGAAAGATTTCACAGCATCCCTTCATTCATCAATAAAATGATTAGATATTTAAATATTCAGAAATGTATTAATAATACTGAAAATATTTTATGAGCTTTCCTACAAACCACTAAACATCATTCTAATATTTAAGAAAGAGCAAATAATTAAGACAGTACTAAAAATCAGATAATCTTTTAAAACTTTTTTTCCTTTGTAAACTTACTTGAGTAAAATTGACCTTTTTTGGTGTTCATTAAAGAAATTGGCTGGATGGCATCACTGACTTGATGAACATGAGTCTGAGTGAACTCCAGGAGTTGGTGATGGACAGGGAGGCCTGGCGTGCTGCGATTCATGGGGTCGCAAAGAGTCGGACACGACTGAGGAACTGAACTGAGCTTAACTGATAGAAATTGTAACACATTCTTGTAACCACCACAACAAGCAGGGTCCAGCATAGTTTATCAGCCCCCCAAAAAACTGCTTAAGTCTATCTCTTATAGTTATAGCATGCTCCAACCCCTGACAAGTACTGATTTGTTCTCTTGACTATAGCCTTGCCTTTTCTAGAATGTCACATAAATGAAAAATGCAGTATGTGACCTTTACATGTGGATGTTATATGTGGGTAGATACAAACAAGAGTAATTAAAAAAAAAAACTTCATAAAATCATGTAGAGCTCATTAAAATAACTATGGAAACATGCCCACAGACTTGGAACTGAAGATAAATCAGTTTTATAATATATGAGGTCAGAACAAAAGGCTAGAAATGGTGCCTTCTTTCAAAAGACTAAAATGTAAAGCTATCCCCAAATTCACCTCTCATAAGTATTTATCTTTTAGATATGTTCTACAACTTGACAATTCTTATAAACTGGCTATTCCCATTTCCCCCTTTGGAATATGGGGCCACATAATATCCACCTGTTAGGGTCAATTAATTTGTGAAAGAGTTCCAATAGCTTTCAGCAAAAGCTCTTTTCCTTTTATTAAGGAATCAGAGAACTGCCATATGTTAATTGCTAATCCATTTCTCACCTAGAATAGTGAGACAACACAAAGGCATTATTTACTCAGGATATTAAATTACTACTTTCTAAAAATATAAATGGATATTTCCATAACAGTAATGATAAGCTTTTCCACAAGAATTTAACTTTTATTTGTGAATTTATTTTCTCTAGTCCAATTTTAGAAGGAAAACATTATTGATAGAGGGGAAAAGTTCTTTCAAATGATTTTTGATTCATCTTTATAAATGAACTGAAGATTATGGGTATAATAATTTATAATAAATAACAACTCTATAAATATTAGTTTATGATAGAAAATGCATAACTTTTTATCAGTTAGGAGATTGTCTTGTTAGCTAGACCTCTCAGATAGCATAGTGATGGGATAGACAACACTAAATAAAGTTACTACAACTTGCTAGGGCTGGCATATCTAGAAAGTGATAAAGAAGGTCCCATTTCTTACTTGAATTTATGGTACTTTATTTGTTGTATAGTTTGAATGACCACTGTGAATGTCTAAATATAAGATAGGTTAAGAAGAAAACTTCCAGACTGTTTGATGGAGCTAAGAATTCTTATCCATTACACAGGTTTGTTAAGAAAAAAAAAAAAAATTCAGGGTTGGAGAAAAGGAATCAGTATCTTAATTTATGCTTCCTATTATCTATCATTTTCTCTTTCCTAAAATAATAATATAGAATTTCAAACTCTATCAGCCACCTAGCCATCATGGTATTTGCAAACTGATGAGAATATACAGTTTCACATATACTTCACTACCCTGGAAGTTTGCAAAACATTAACAATGAAATTTGCTCTCATAAATAATAGAATAGCAAAGCTTTGTCTTGAAATACTATGCTTCAACCTTTGCAGATTAGAGAGCTATCACACAAGATATTAAAGGCTAAAATCTCACCCACAATCTGTGAGTCTTTGGGACATGTCTATTTTCCAAACAAATCTCAAAATAGTATTTTTATTTTGTTCATGTGCAAAACAATCTCATGCTATAGCTGATTCATTTCTCCACTAAAAACAATTAGTTCATGTATTTTCCTCTACTGGTTAGTCACATTTTTACAAGAAAAGTTATTCAAAAGGGAATCCATTTAGTTTCCCTACTTCCAATCCTCTGAAGACTACATCTATCCAGGCTTTTGGAGCATTCATTCACATGAAACAATCTAAAACTGTTCAGCTGATGAATTTAGTGCTTCTACAAATACAACAAATAGAAGACTCAGCCTTGCATCTGGGGAGCAGCTGAGGTTTAGCAATCTGGATGGGCATTCCAGGAGAGGTCAGGAGTAAGGACTCTGGCTATGGGTTTTCAGAAAGGGAACACTGTAATGGAATGGGAATATACCAAAGGAGGGCTTAGAGAGGAAAGAAGAATCAATTCCATGCAAAAGCAAGAAGCAGCATCTATCCAGTGTCTGCACTCAACTTCACATTGTCTTTGGCCCCATGGAAAAAAATAGTCCCTTTTTGCTTACCTCAGGTAGTTAGCGTTTCTTTATTCACTCACTAAGAAAATTTGTTCTTTTTAAAAACTTTATTTATTTTTAATTGGAGAATATTTGCCTTACAGTACTGTGTTGGTTTCTGCCATAGATCAACATGAATCAGCCATAGGTATGCCCCCTCCCTCTTGAACCTTCTTCACCTTGCATCCCATCCCACCCGTCTAGGTTATCACACAGCACTGGCTTGAGCTCCAAGCCTCATACAGCAAATTCCCACTGGCTATTTATTTTACCTATGGTAATTTATATTGTGTATGTTTCCAGGCTACTCTCAATTTGTCCCACCCTCTCCTTGCCCCACTGTGTCCACAGTTTGTTCTTGAGAAAGATTGTACTGATGAACTAATTTGCAGGTCAGCAAGAGAAAATTTGTTTTTGAAAACAGTATAGCTTCTTCACTTTAAGGTGTAAAACACAAATCTTGAAATTCTACCCCATTGTCATGCACTGGAGAGTAGAGAGTCAGGTCAAAAGTAAGACAATTTATTTGTCATATGCTTCCCAGGTAGTGCTAGTGGTAAAGAATCTGCCTGCCAATGCAGGAGACATAAGAGACACGGGTTCAATACCTGGGTCAGGAAGATTCCCTGGAGGAGGGTGTAGCAACCTACTCCAGGACTCTTGCCTGGAGAATCCCCATGGACAGAAGAGCCTGGCAGGCTATAGTCTATGAGGTCACAAAGAGTCTGACATGATTGAAGCAACTTGGCACAGCACATTTTTTCTGTAAATAGCACCTACTGATCCTGCCACCTGATGTGCCCTTCCTTTAACCTAACTTTGGTTAGGTGGTTCTCCTTTTGCAGATTTGGAATTATGGAATGAGAATAAAAGCAAGAGTCAAGAGAAAAACAGGAAAGAGCGAAATCACAGATGTTTAATTATTTAATTATATTAATTAATTAGCATAAATTACCTCTGTTATTTCAGTTTTACATCTGACTTATTTGAGGGTTTTGGCCCTGATAAGCTGACTTTGCACCTAGACCCAGAAGGTTCAGAACAAATCACTGATGACAGCTAGGCAGTAATTCAGAAATTGCATACATCTCTAAATCCACACTCTGGTTTGTCTAATCTCGTTTTGCTCTGGGTTCCAAATTTGTGATTCCTTACAATAACTGCACACTTCCCTTAAAAATTCACTTTGCTTGCTCTGGTTTGCTGCTAATAGACTCTAGCATTTTGGACACTAGCTTTTAGTGTAATCTGTGGGCAGCAGAGTGTTAACTTAGCGGACCTAAGTTTCCCACACTTTCGTAAATTTCCCTGCACATTCCTGTTTTCCTGACAAGCTCTTGGCTGGCTCCTATACAGTAATCTCAGAATCCATACCCCTACACACCCACCCCCCCGCCCCCCCCAAAAAAAAAAAAAAAACAAGAGGCGATCTTGGTAAAATAAGTATGATAGGCAGACCAAAACTGAACATCCATATATTTAAGTAGAATTAATGGCTTTTAAAATCAAATCTATGCCTAGATTTTGTGTTGTCTCCCACTACTCCTTGCTCCCCACTCAACTTTGTATCTGTCTTTAGTTATAAAAGCTTACACACTATTATACTATTATAGGCTTTATGCCTCTGTGTCTCTGGTCATGCTATTGTCTGTGTTTGGAAGATCTTTCCCCTCTTCTCTGTCTTTTGAAATTTTATTTATCCTTCAAAGCTCAGTCCATATATAACATCTTTGGTAACACTTGTTATTTGTTGTTGTGGTTCAGTCACTCGGTCATGTCTTTGCAACTGCATGGACTGTAGCACACCAGGCATCCCTGTCCTTCACTATCTCTTGGAGTTTACTCAAACTCATGTCCATTGAATCAGTGATGCTTTCCAACCATCTCATCCTCTGTCGCCCCCTTCTCCTCCTGCCCTCAACGTTTTCCTAGCATCAGGGTCTTTTCCAATGAGTCGGCCATTTGCATCAGGTGGCCAAAAGATTGGCGCTTCGGCTTCAGCATCAGTCCATCCAGTGTATATTCAGTTTTGATTTCCTTTAGGATTGACTGGTTTGATCTTTTTTGCTGTCCAAGGGACTCTCAAGAGTCTTCTCCATCACCACAATTCAAACGCATCAATTCTTCAGTGCTCAGTCTTCTTTATGGTCCAACTCTTACATCCATACATGACTACTAGAAAAACCATAACTTTGACTGTACATACTTTTGTCGGTATAGCAGTGTCTCTGCTTTTGAACACACTGTCTAGCTTTGTCATAACTTTTCTTCCAAAGAGCAAGTGCTTTTTAATTTCATGGCTGCAGTCACCGTCCACTGTGATTTTGGAGCCCAAGAGTCTGTCACTGTTTCCATTTCAATAGTTAGAATCAATTGTTTACTCTGTGTCAATTTAGACATTCAGATTACATTGGGAAGCATTGGGAAATCACAGTCTTAGAGTTTGTTGTGTATATCTTTAGCCATCAGAAGATTAAAGAACAGGAAAAAAAAGTGTCTTAATTATTTTATATCCTCTAATTTGTGATGATACCCATAATCAACTAGGTTTGTTGCCCTCCTCCCCCTGTATAATTTTTTTTCTCTGCTTTCCTTTCCCACCACTTAAATTATAATCAAAATAAAAAGCATAACTGTTATGGAAAAAGTATCAAGACAAGTCTTCTAACCACACCTTTTCACCAGATTGCAACCAATAAACAACCCATATGAATATTCTGGAATCACTTCTAATCCTAATGCTTTGATCCTAATAAACAGTAAGTACATGAATTGAATTTGATTAAAGCAAAAAGCTACCCAGTCTCTCTTAAAATATTCTCACTGGCCCACAACTAATCATCTTACTAGTTAGATGACAGCTTGTTGAAAATTAAGGTTTTTAAGTAACAAATGTTTAAACAAGATTGTAGGATGAGGATATAAAAGTGGATTTAATATGGAAACATTATCTAAAATATAGAATTATTTTACATGTGTATCTAAATATCAGAAATAATTTCTCATGAATAAATAGATTATATATCATATACAAAGAAATTACAAAGGTCAATTTTTTAAAAATAGCACATTTGTAATCAATCTAATTAGTTCTGTGACCATACCTACTGCTGTCTTTTTACAGAACTGTGACTACTGGATCACAACCAAGTTTGTCAGCTGAATTCCAGCTGCAGAATTCATATCTCTCATAACTATATGAGAGGGAGAAGAGGACTGCCTCATTTTCAAGCCATAAGTTGAGACCACAGTGTCATCTGGAATATGATAAAGTTTGTAAATGAGCTCATTTTATTTGGAAATCACTTAGAAAAAGCAGATATGAAACCAGTGATAATGTATTTTCTGATACATTTCAGATTCAAGCCACAATTAGAAAGGGTAGCTATAATGCTATACAAAATAATTTTCCTGCCTATGTCAGATAGTCCATTTAGCTGTCAAAAATAATCCCACTAGACCTATATATATATACATATGTAAGGGTTATTTTGTTATTATTTTATTATTTTAATTATATATATATATTTCATCTAGTTACAGATTCTCATAGTATAAGTATTCCATAAAAAGAAAAGAGATTATCACATCATAATTTTTAATTTAATGACTTAAATCATCTTTTTCCTTTTTGGCCTTTACTTGCATATGATTTTTCTAAAAACTATAATTTAGCCTATGGAATAGTAAGAAACAATAGTTTCTAGTAAATGTACAGTTGGGATATTTTAGTAAGTTTTTTTTTTTTTTTTAACTTCTAGGTTCATTCCTAGAATTGAAGAAGACATTTTTTCATGTTATATCTTTGTTTATTGTTTTTTATCTTCAGGTTTTTTTTAAAGTTAAACAATAATAATATTTGATGTTTAGGAATGTAGACGCAAAACATGGCATTTAAGGCCTTCAATGTATGTGCCTGCCTTACCTTATTAGCTAAACTTTCTTCTACCATTGTACCATAACAGGATGGTATAGTTACACTGACCTTTTCAGATTGCTGAATCGTCCAATAACAATGTCTTTCACTTACTGATATCACGTATTAGTCACAGAACCAAAGAGTGTTTGTTTTGTAATGAAAATCAGCATAGAATAGTTTAGACTTGTAGACATTTGGGTTCAAATACCTGTCCAATCCTGTAGTACTTATGCAACCATGGCAAGTTACTCAAATCCTTGTGCTTCATTTACTTCATGTATGATCTAATGATAATAGTACTTAACTCACAGAATTTTTTGAACAAAAATTAGTTAATATTTGAAAAGCTCTAGACAAATTGTAAGTGCTCAATAATTGTTAATTGGTATTTTAGCTCTAGCATTGTCACTAAAATAATGTGGAACATCAGGCAAGTCATTTACCTTGTCAAGTGAAGATAATACACATTCCTTAATTAGTTATTGAGCTTGCTATAAGTGCAAAGTTAAAAAATTTTAGTATTTTTAGTATTTATGTATTAACTTTAAAAGATTTTTGCAAAAGGAGTGATCATAAAGGAAATGGAGTAGAGTTAAGGATGTACCAAAAGTATGGGAAGAGAAGAAAGAGAGAATAAACCAAAATATTGATTTTTCAATATTGAGCTAGGAATTGTGCAAACACTGAACAGAATGTGTCACACATACAGACCAAAACTAATAATGTTTATAAGACACAGAAACCTGAAAAATATGATAAACTTATAATAGGACAATTGTTTTATAAAATGCATTATGGTAAGTACTCAATAAATACTCATTATTATACATATACATCTTCAGAACAATCTTACCATGTGTGTATAGTTTTATTTCCAGTTTACTAATTGGAGATCAAAAGTTAAGAAAACTTAACTAAATTTCCCAAGATGCACAACACAACTAAAATAATGCAGCACTGAGATGCAAATTGAAGTCTTTTGCAGATAAAGCCTGCATTCCTTCAATAAACTACCTCTCAATTCCCGGAAATCACATCGTGTAAGTCCGTCTGAAGCCTAGAAAACTAGGCTGAAATGGCTAACACATTTCACAAAACGCTTTTAAAAGATTATGCTTCTTTTCCATTAAAAACAAGTAGAACATATGGTTCAGGTGGCCAGACAAATAAGTGGTAATTGTTTCATCAATATCCTAAAGGAGGAAGTTGAATAATTAATTGAAACTAGAAAAACATTAACAATTCAAGAGTGAGAAGAATGACATTATCTATGAGATGGCTGGATAGCATCACTGACTCGATGGACGTTAAGTCTGAGTGAACTCCGGGAGTTGGTGATAGACAGGAAGGCCTGGCGTGCTGCAAATCATGGGGTCACAAAAAGTCGGACATGACGGAGCGACTGAACTGAACTGAACTGAACTGTTGTTTTGTATAAGGTCAACTATGTTTTATATTGTACAATATTGGATATGTAGAACTCTATAGGGAATTTCAAGGATTGTTTTGCCACTTGCTTTAACTTTTCACATAAGCTTTAGAAACTAACATTACACTTCACATACACTGGTGAGAATCAAATTTAATCATATAATCTGTCTCCTTACATGACACTTTTTTTTTTTCATTTGTCTTGTGCCCTGCTGCCTCCATAGGTGGACTCTTAATTTCCCGACCAGGGATTGAACTAGGGCCCTCTGAACTGGAAGTGTAGTTTTAACCAGTGGACCACTAGGGAAGTCCTTAACATCCTTCTTATATTCCCTACATTAGTGAAGGTAGTCTAATGATTGCAATCCACAAATGTCAAGATTTCAGTAGCTTACCACAGTAAAGTTTTGTTTCTCATTCAAAACTCCCTCAGGTGAGTTTCCCTAATCAGAATGTAGCTCTCTTTCAAACATGATTCAGGGAGCTAGGCCTGTTTCATACTGTGAATGTGATCTCTCATCTTCCTCAATTGGTTTCTAAGATTTAGGGACCATTTCAACAGACAGAATAGCAGATGAAAAATCACACATGGGAGGTCTTATAAGCCTGACCTGGAAGTCCACAGACTTTATATCATTTCTACTGAACATTCATTGTACATTATATGCATTGTAATGTATATATTAATACAATATACATTTCTTTGGCTAGAACTCAGTCACATGGTTATGTAACTGAGGTCACTCATCAGTTAGATCCATTAAACTATATCTTGCTTAATAAATAATAAACTATAACCTACCTTCATTGATCAAGCTTGCTTTGTTTTCACAAAAATTGGACATACTCCAAGCCTCAAGGAGCCTAAACAATAATATGTACACCTAAGTTGTTTTTCAGGAATTCAGGGTCAGTTGTGTCCAGCTTGAGCTCCACTCATTTAAGTGTCTGGTCAGTGACCTTTTGACATCAGAGGGCCCAAAATACCACCCTCACAACATGTCTATGTCGCCATTTTCTGAACACGCATCCTGTGAAGAAGGCTGTGACTTAGTTGCACCTTCACAGGACAAAGACTACATCACCTTTTTCTTATTTCTAATCACCTTTCCTTACATTCCTCATGCTTCATACCACCTGCTTTTTTATCATAAATATCCAGCCCTTTACCTTCAGTGAGGCAGACTTGAGACTTTTCTCCTGTCTTCTTGCTTGGCTGCCTTGTGAATAAACCCTTTCTCTGCTACAAGCCTCGGTATCTGGCTTGCTAGACAATGGGCAAACGAACCTAATTTGGCAACAGTTACACCTATCTACAGGGGAGGATGAGAAAGACAGCCTCACTCTATGCGTGGGAAGAAGACTTGGTGACAAACTAGCAAGTCTGAGACATAGTCTCACTCCCCGAAAACGATGTCTCATTTTAGAGTTCCACATATCCAAATACATCAAGGACTGTTCTAAATGCAATCTTGTTAAGTTTCCTGAGTTCTTGCAGCATAGGTGTGTTTTTTGCCATAGGGGAGCCCTTAAACAAGTTTGTAGGGTTTTGTTTTGTTTTCATTTTACATTGCTCTTAAGGAGCTTACTGTAAAGGCAAAACAGATTAAGATGGGATTCAAGGGACTCCCCTGGTGGCCCAGTGGTTAAGACTCTGCACTCCCACTACAGAGGTCATGGATTCAATCCCTGGTGAGAGAATTAGAATCCCACAAGCCATTCAGTTCAGTTCAGTTCAGTCGCTTAGTCATGTGCAATCTTTGCGACCCCATGAATCGCAGCACACCAGGCCTCCCTGTCCATCACCATCTCACAGAGTTCACCCAGAATCACGTCCATTGAGTCAGTGATGCCATCCAGCCATCTCATCCTCTGTCATCCCCTTTTCCTCCTGCCCCCATCCCTCCCAGCATCAAAGTCTTTTCCAATGAGTCAACTCTTCACATGAGGTGGCAAGAGTACTGGAGTTTCAGCTTTAGCATCATTCCTTCCAAAGAAATCCCAGGGCTAATCTCCTTCAGAATGGATTGGTTGGATCTCCTTGCAGTCCAAGGGACTCTCAAGAGTCTTCTCCAACACCACAGTTCAAAAGCATCAATTCTTTGGTGCTCAGCAGTGACCAAAAAAAAAAAAAAAGATTCGAGAGAAAACATCACAAGTTCAAATGCCATCATGTTTACATATTAACTTCATGAGCTTAGGAAGTTATTTTAACTCTCTGACTTTGTTTTCACATCCATAAAATAATACTCAAAGTATGGTTAAAAGGTACAATTGGTATAATATATGTAAAGCTCTTAGAAGAGTGCCTGGCACATAGTGAATCTTCAATAAATTTTATCAGTTATTTTAAATCTGCCACTTATTATCCATTTGTTTATCTCATAACTTTTATGAAACCAAAACCTCCTGAGGACCATGATCATGTATTTCCTTTAGGATCTTCCGCATTCTTAGGCAATGATACCTTAGGCAATGATAAGTCATTCAGTCGTGTCCAACTCTTTGCAACCCTTTGAACTATAGCCCACCAGGCTCCTCAGTTCGTGGATTTTTCAGCCAAGAATACTGGAGCAGGTTGCCATTTCCTTTTCCAGGGGATCTTCTCAACCCAGGGACTGAACCCTCATCTCATGTGTCTCTTGCATTGCAGGAGGATTCTTTACCCTTTGAGCCATCAGGGAAACACCTTAGAAATATCAGGCAATCAAATATTTGTTGGATAAAGCAATGGATTTCTTTCTTAGTTTTTCATAAATATTCTATATGCACTGCCATTATATATGACTGAAAAGATAATACATTGGAACAAAATACATAGTAGTACTTCATATTCAGTTGCAAAATACTAAAATATATTCATAATTTTCCCCATTACTTCACACAGTTTAGTACATAAATGCCCACTTAAATGTACAGGATGATATTTATGATTGAGTTTTACCCTAAATGCCCTTTATATTAATGTAAACTCTTGAGCAGTAACCAAAAATCATTACAGCTTGATGTCTTTTCAGTGGCCCAAATAAAATGAATTGGTCTCAGTCCAATTCCTAGTGGACAAGTGTCTAAATCAAAAAACACCACCACAATTAGCATTACTTTAGTTAATAATTTTAACCACTAAGGTCAAGGATAAAATGAATAAAATTTGAACTAACCTTGTAATGCAAGTTGTAACTCCTTCCAAAATAGAGACTGCATAAGTGATATCTGACAAATAGTTAATTTGAAGAATAAACAGAAGAAAAGGAACAGCAATGAGACTTACTAGGATTTTATGTAATTCTATGAAACAAAATTTTCTATAATAGTCATTCCTTTCAAAAAAATAGCCATAAAGTTTGCTTCATGAGAAAATAAATGTCTAACAAAACTAACCATTTTCAACCTACTATTAGTTTTGCCAATAAAGCTGAGAATTTAAATACAAGTATATCTTTCTCATTCCCAAGTCACCATGTAGAAGACTCACTGGTGAATTTCTAAAAGTGAGGAGAAAACACAAATATTCCTTAGAATCTTTACAGTCAGGTAGAAAAAACTTTATCTCTGGATCCAAAGAAAGGACTTCAGAGTACAAATGCTATATGAGTCTTTCTAGCAGCAAAAAAGTATAACTTGAATATTTATCCTTTTATAAGATGATGCAATTCTCTTTATTATGAATCCAAACATCTTATTTTTACACATAATTTAGGTTCTGATACATTGAGTTGATGTACCTAAAATTACAAAGTATCTCCACTTTTCATGTCATGCTTAGTGTCTACCTTAAAAGATTATACATTATTAAAAATTCTTCTGTGTATGAATGTGTGTGTTTAGCATTTTCAAACCACTGAGAAAAACACTAAAGAACAAAACAGGTAAAACTCCTGGCCTTCATTTAATTTACATTCTAGTGATGAGAAAAAGAAAATAAGAAATGCATTTAATAATGCAATAGCACAAGGTCAGGGAGATTAGTTTCCATGATGACATGTCAGTTTGCTAGAGCTGCCATAGCAATGTACTGCAGACTGGATGGCCTAATCAACAGAAGTTCATTTTCTCACAGTTTCAGAGACTGGAAGTCCAAGATAAAAGTGGTAACAGGGTTGGTTTCTTCTGAGGGTCCTGAGAGAAGGATCCGTTCCAGACCTCTCTCCTTAGCTGGTAGATAGCTGTCTGCTCCCTGCATCTTCACATCATGTTTCGTCTGTGCCTGCCTCAGTTCAGTTCAGTTCAGTTCAGTCGCTCAATCATGTCCGACTCTTTGAGACCCCATGAATTGCAGCACATCAGGCCTCCCTGTCCATCACCAGCTCCTGGAGTTCACTTAGACTCACGTCCATCGATTCAGTGATGCCATCCAGCCATCTCATCCTCCGTTGAACCCTTCTCCTCCTGCCCTCAATCTTTCCCAGCATCAGTGTCTTTTCAAATGAGTCAGCTCTTCGCATCAGGTGGCCAAAGTATTGGAGTTTCAGCTTCAGCATCAGTCCTTCCAGTGAATACCTAGGACTGATCTCCTTTAGGATGGACTGGTAGGATTTCCTTGCAATCCAAGAGACTCTCAAGAGTCTTCTCCAACACCACAGTTCAAAAACAATTCTTTGGCACCCAGCTTTCTTCATAGTCCAACTCTCTCATCCATACATGACCACTGGAAAAACCAATGCCTTGACTAGATGGACCTTTGTTGACAAAGTAATGTCCCTGCTTTTTAACATGCTGTCTAGGTTGGTCAAACTTTCCTTCCGAGGAGTAAGTGTCTTTTAATTTCATGGCTGCACTCACCATGTGCAGTGATTTTGGAGCCCAGAAAAATAAAGTCAGCCACTGTTTCCACTGTTTCCCCATCTATTTGCCATGAAGTGATGGGCCAGAAGCCTTGATCTTCATTTTCTGAATGTTGAGCTTTAAGCCAACTTTTTCACTCTCCCCTTTCACTTTTATCAAGAGGCTCTTTAGTTCTTCTTCACTTTCTGCCATAAGGGTGATGTTATCTGCATATCTGAGGAGATACTTACTAGCCACTCCTGAATGCTAATTCCAAATTCCCTGGTCCAGGTAAGAAAAAGATCTAGGATCACATAGAATAAAAATAGATGCCGTTCTTTGTGAAAGGGCAAGATCCTTCTCTGTGGGAGAATGATGAGACTTTGTGAGTTAAGTAATTTACTCCAAAATAGTTTATAACAGACAGTAAAACTTTCCTCTTCAGCTATTAGATGTCACATTTTTTTACAAACTATTTCAGTCCTTTTTCCATGCTTACACTTTCCTCATCAAAATTTACAAATATTCTTGAAATTACTCTGAGCATTTCTCCTTTGGCATGGAAGGATAGAAAGAGCACAAAGGAGAAGGAGTCATAAAAATTAGGTGAACTCTTACATTTCACAGTACATAGCCTCATGTTCTTGAGCATGCTACTTTATACTTCTCAACTGGAAAAAGCATGCAACAAAGCTCTTATCACATATATGTAATTACTTATTTATTCAAATCCTTACCCACTTATGCAAAATTCATTTTTTTGAAAAAGTTTACTCCTGTCTCACCTTGGGCCAAGCACTCTGATAAAACAGGGTATCCAAAGGAAGAATGGGAGTGAGGAGGGGGTCTGACAATTTGTAAGTAATCTGTACTTACAAATTACTATAGATTGATGTTTGCACCTCCCCATTTATTTATTTATTGGCTCCAAAATCACTGCAGATGGTGATTGCTGCCATGAAATTAAAAGACTCTTACTCCTTGGAAGGACAGTTATGACCAACCTAGATAGCATATTTAAAAGCAGAGACATTACTTGAACAAAGGTCCGTCTAGTTAAGGCTATGGTTTTTCCAGTGGTCATGTATGGATGTGAGAGTTGGACTATAAAGAAAGCTGGGCGCCGAAGAACTGATGGTTTTTAACTGTGGTGTTGGAGAAGACTCTTGAGAGTCCCTTGCAAGGAGATCCAATAAGTCTATTCTAAAGGAGATCAGTTCTGGGTGTTCATTGGAAGGATTGATGCTAAAGCTGAAACTCCAATACTTTGACCACCTCATGCGAAGAGTTGACTCACTGGAAAAGACTCTGATGCTGGGAGGGATGGGGGCAGGAGGAGAAGGGGACAGAGGATGAGATGGCTGGATGGCATCACCGACTCGATGGACATGAGTTTGAGTGAACTCCGGGAGTTGGTGATGGACAGGGAGGCCTGGCATGCTGTGGTTCATGGGGTAGCAAAGAGTGGTACACGACTGAGTGACTGAACTGAACTGAACTGATTCATACGTTGAAACTCTAAATCCCTATCGATGGTATTAGACATTGGGGATCTTTGAGAGTTGAACTCTTATATGAGTAGGATTTGTGCCCTCATAAAAGAAGCCATGGAACCTCCCTCACCCCTTTCATCACATGTCACTTGAGATTAAAGTGAAAAGTGGTTTATGATCAAGAAGTGGGCTCTCATCAGACACCAGATCTCTCAGCAGCATGATCTTGGACTTCCAGCTTCTAGAACAGTGAGAAATAACTATTTCCTTTTATAAGCCACCCAGTTATGGTATTTTTGTTATAGCAGCAGACTAAGGCAGAAATTATTATTTGCAATTTAAAATTCCAATCTGCTTTATGAAAAGCTTTACTTATCCCGGTAAAGTTTGAAACAAGGTCCTCCTATGACAGTGAAGCAGAGAAAATGGAGTTAGAAACTATAACTTTCTAGAGGACAGAAACTAAATCTTGCCACCTCCAATATTCAGGATTTGATTGGCAACCAATATACTGGAGTTGGTTACCATTTCCTCCTCAAGGGGGTCTTCCCAACCCAGGGATCAAACCCATATCTCCCGCATCTTCTGCACTGCAGGCAGATTCTTTAAAACTGAGCCACCAGGGAAACTCCTTCACATGTTTTAAAAAGAACTAAAATTTTGTAGAACATGTGCCCCATTCTCATATCTTGCATCTCTAAGCAACTCTCAAGTGGGAAATTTTCAGGTGAGATGGATAACAGGGTGACTCCAAGACAGACTAGTGAGGAATAAACCAACATGAAGATAGGACTATGGGATAAGTATGAAGGAAAAGCATTCCATTTGTCACATACTCTTTGTATCACAGAATCTTTTAAATTTCAAAAGATGTTTAATCTCCTTTAACCTCTATATAGATAACCCCAAAATTCACATAGAATGATGGTTTTGTTTTACTTTACTCCTAATTTCAGCCTCTAAACTCAACATTCATATCTCCCAAATGTAAGCAATCCATGAATAGCTACACAATTTAGGGTTATTAATTAGAATAAAGTTGGCAGTTTGACTGCAGAGTTCAGCCTGTTTTCTTGTGATTCTTTAATGCGGTTGACTGCCTGCAAACATTTAAATGATTCCCCTGCCACTTCTCTATGTATTTAAGCAAATAGACTATTACAAGAACAAAGACCTACTTGGTTTTTCTAATTTGACAGACTATAAAAGAAGGCTTTTGCAGATTTGTTTTATTTCTAAACTCATTTAGCACCAAGAGCATATCCACTTCTACTTTTTTTGGAACTGGTTCATTATGAAAATGGTCGAATAAGGAGTAGTTGGACCTAGGGTTTTTATCCAGTGTTAAATGAGCCCAAGCTTGTTTCCCCTTTCTTTGTTTTATAATTATATTCTTTTTCAACCCATTTTGTGGTATCCTCCTAAACATACTCTCTTTTGTACTGTTTCCTTTGATTGTGAATACTTCATTATATGTAGCAATTTCTATTATAGGTCTACAATATAAATTCATCAACTGATCTCTAGCTGTCTATTTTTCTTAAATAACCCATTGACAATTTATAATATAGGTGCTTACTCAAAATCTTATTACTGCATATTAGAGAAATACAAGTAAATGAGCCATTAAATAAATCAGAATACAAAATATAAATGTTTTGTAACTCTGAGGTTGAGCTATGCCCAAGCCAAAGGCTTGCATGCAGACGGTTTTTGAGAATGTGACTCCAAGAAGCAGATGGTTAGGGGAGGGCAAGGACAAGGAAACATGGAAGGAGGGAAAGTAATGTAAGATTGTAGACTATTAAAAGCTAATCATCAGTACACAGTTTTTCTACTTCTCTGTAGGTGGGACATTTTTTGTCGTGTCCTGCAGTTGTTTTGAATGTGCTTCCAAGTGCTGTTTGTTAATTTTCAGAAATATTGATAGGTGATTTTCAAATCACTGGCAATTTGAAATCGGTGGTATTTATATCACAGAAATAAGCAAACATTCCCCATCAGAACGTGTATATATTTCCATAGGAACACCATTCATGGATACTTTTATCTGTTCTATCAGGGTCCACAGATTACATTTTTGTCAATAAGTTTTATTGACTCACAGCCACACCCATTAATTTATGTATTACCTTTGACTACTTTTGCACTAAAATCAGATTTGAGTAACTGAGACCCAGATCATATGGCCTACAAACTCTGAAATATTTACTCTAAGACTCATTACAGAAAAATGTTGGTCAATTGCTGTGTTGAACTATGTTGAGTGAATTTTCTGCCTTGGTATAACAGAGTCCTGCTGCAAGGTTATTACATTTACCACGTTGCCTTTGTTTATTGAGATGATAAGGAGTCTATTCTCACATTTCCCCCAGCAGAGTTCATGTTTATCTGTCCCAATCCTAGTGCTTTGCTCCCTATATGTAGGTACATTTGTAGATGCCTTAAATACATCTGGCAGCTACAAAAACATTTTAAACAACAGCAGATTTTAAAGTCCTTAGACCCTTGTATAACAATACCTTAGAAAAACAGTGCAGCAAGATTATCCATTTTGTGGATTTTAACTTTTTCCTTTAGCACTATATATGTGAATCCATCCTTTGTGTTCAGTTCAGTTAAGTTATTCAGTCATGTCCAGCTCTTTGTGACCCCATGAACCACAACACGCCAGGCCTCCCTGTCCATCACCAACTGCCAGAGTTTACCTAAACTCAGGTCCATTGAGTTGGTGATGCCATCCAACCATCTCATCCTCTGTCATCCCCTTCTCCTCCTGCCATTAGTCTTTCCCAGCATCAGGGTCTTTTCAAATAAGTCAGTTCTTCACAACAGGTGGCTAAAGTATTGGAGTTTCAGCTTCAACATCAGTCCTTCCAAAGAATATTCAGGACTGATTTCCTTTAGGATGGACTGGTTGGATATCCTTGAAGTCCAAGGGACTCTGAAGAGTCTTTTCATACCACAGTTCAAAAGCATCAATTCTTCTGCACTCAGCTTTCTTTATAGTCCAACTCTCACATCCATACATGACTACTGGAAAAACCATAGCCTTGACTAGATGGACCTTTGTTGGTAAAGTAATGTCTCTGCTTTTTAATTCGTGTTTAGAATCAAACCCCATTTCCTCCAGAGATGCTCTCAGACAGCTCAAGAAAACCTTGTGTGCACCAGGACCCAGAGGCCCTACAGAGACTGAGAAAGAACTGTGTTTGAGCATCTTCTGTGGAGATAAAGTTCAGCAGTGGACTACCAAAGGGGCAGGGACTCTGGGTGCAGCAGACATGGATATGGCCTAAGCCCTCTTGGAGGAGGTCATGATTAACCTCACCATAGAGCTTCCAGAACTTACACAGGACTGGAAAATAGATTCTTGAGGGCATAAACAGAACCTTGTGCCCACCAGGACCCAGGAGAAAGGAGCAGTGCCCACACAATAGACTGACCCAGACTTACTAGGGAGTTTCCAGTGCAGGCATGGGTCGGTGGTGGCTGCTGCAGGGTTTGGGTCACTGAGTGTAGCAGGACAGGCATGGGACCTTTTGAGGGAGGTCACAATTGTCTTCATTACCTCCACCATAGTTTGACCCCAGGTAAATAACAGGGAAGGAACAAATCTCCACCCATCAATAGAAAATTGGATTAAAGATTTACTGAGCATGGCCCACAGAAGGTACATAGAAGAACTGTACAAAAATGATCTTCACAACCTAGATGATCATGAGCCAGATGATCATGGTCTAGAGCCAGACATCCTGGAATGTGAAGCCAAGTGGGCCTTAGGAAACATCACTACAAACAAAGCTAGTGGAGGTGATAGAATTCCAATTTAGCTATTTCAAATCCTAAAAGTTGATGCTGTGAAAGTACTGCACTCAATATGCCAGCAAATTTGGAAAACTCAGCAGTGGCCACAGGACAGGAAAAGATCAGTTTGCATTACAATCCCTAAGAAAGGCAATGCCAAAGAATGCTCAAACTACCACACAATTGCACTCATCTCACACACTAGTAAAGTAAGGCTCAAAATTATCCAAACCAGGCTTCGACAATACATGAACCGTGAACTACCACATGTTAAGCTGGTTTTAGAAAAGGCAGAGGAACCAGAGATTAAATTGCCAACATCCACTGGATCATTGAAAAAGCAAGAGAATTCCAGAAAAACATCTATTTCTGCTTTCTTGACTATGCCAAAGACTGACTGTGTGGATCACAATAAACATTGGAAAATTCTGCAGAGATGGGAATACCAGACCACCTGAAATGCCTCTTGAGAAATCTGTATGCAGATCAGGAAGCAACAGTTAGAACTGGTCATAGAACAACAGACCAGTTCTGAATAGGAAAAGGAGTACATTAAGGCTGTATATTGTCATCCTGCTTATTTAACTTATATGCAGAGTACATCATGAGAAACTCTGAGCTGGATAAAGCACAAGCTGGAATTAAAATTGCCAGCAGAAATATCAATAACCTCAGATATGCAGATGACACCACCCTTATGGCAGAAAGTGAAGAAGAGCTAAAGAGCCTCTTGATGAACATGAAAGAGGAGAGTGAAAAAGTTGGCTTAAAGCTCAACATTCAGAAAACTAACATCATGGCATCCAGTCCCATCATTTTATGGCAAATAGATTGGGAAACAGTGGAAATGGTGACAGACTTTATTTTTTTGACTTCCAAAATCACGGCAGATGGTGACTGCAGACATGAAATTGAAAGACACTTGCTCCTTGGCATGAAAGTTATGATCAACCTAGACAGCTTATTGAAAAGCAGAGACATTACTTTGGCAACAAAAGTCCATCTAGTCAAGGCATTGGTTTTTCCAGTGGTCATGTATGGATGTGAGAGTTGGACTGTGAAGAAAGCTGAGCACTGAAGAATTGATGCTTTTAAACTGTGGTGTTGGAGAAGACTTTTGAGAGTCCCTTGGTCAGTCCTGAGTGTTCATTGGAAGGACTAATGTCGAAGTTAAAACTCCAATACTTTGGCCACCTGATGTGAAGAATTGACTCATTTGAAAAGACCCTGATACTGGGAAGATTGAAGGTGGTAGGAGAAGGATTTGACAGATGAGATGATTGGATGGCATTGCTGACTCAATGGACATGAGTTTACATAAACTCCAGGAGTTGGTGATGGACAGGGAGGCCTGGCATATTGCAGTCCATGGGGTTGCAAAGAGTCAGACACGACTGAGCGACTGAACTGAGCTGAACTAAGCATGGCCTCGCCCATCAGAACAAGACCCAGTTTCCCCATCAGTCAGTCTCTCCCATCAGCAAACTTCCATAAGCCTCTTATCCTTCTCCATCAGAAGGTAGACAGGCTGAAAACCACAATCACAGAAAACTAACCAATCTGATCACATGGACCACAGCCTTGTATAACTCAATGAACCTATGAACCATGCCTTGTAGCACCACCGAAGACAGACGGGTCATGGTGGGAAGTTCTGACAAAATGTGGTCCACTGGAGAAGGGAACGGCAAACCACTCCAGTATTCTTGCCTTGAGAACCCTATGAACACTATTAAAAGTATTATTTGTGTAGGTACTGGCTTAATGTACATCTCCATCTTGGCCCTCAATTTGCAGGACCAAGGTCCCCACTGAGTGCTTCCCAGGTGGCTCAGTGGTAAAGAATCCTTTTGCCAATACAGGAGATGCCAGAGACATGGGCTCAAACTTTAGGTCAGGAAGATTCCCTGGAGTAGAAAACGGCAACCCACTCCAGTAGTCTTGTCTGGAGGAGTCCATGGGCAGAGGAGCTTGGTAGGCTACAATGCATGGAGTCTCAAAGAGTCTGACCAGACTGAGTGTCCACACGCATAGACATATTGTCGCTATTATTCCATCCAGTGACTTCAGTTTGTCTCTGATCCCAGAGAGCCATGGAGCAACTCTGATGTTCATAGAGTGATCTTAAGACTCTGTTTCTTTACTTGTTTACTAGGTCTTTGTTGGATTCCATTTTCTCCTCTCCTGTTTCTTACTCCCATTATCCCACCTCTAAAATAAAATGTGCTTAGTTCATACATAACTAAAGCAATATACAAAGCTTCTCCTTGATTCTTGGGCTTTTACTATATTTCACTATTCTCATGGAATTTTTAAAAGTTATTTAATTCGATATTTACATAACTATATTTATTTTTAAAGCACAGCTGCTATTTTCCATATTTGACTATTTCACTTATTAACTGTTAATCCCATTACTAACCATAATATTAATAGCTGATCAGAATGTAATAAAATTTAAAAACATGGGAAAACCTTTTTAAAGCACTGGATGCCAAATATAATTCTTGCTTTGATTAAAATCCGTTATTTTTTTTCAAATATATTTTGAAATGATCTTAATCTAAAATGCAACCATAAGTACCAAAACTAAAAATGTGCCATGTTTTAACTTCCTTTTCTAAGATTATAAATATTAGACAAGTGCAAAATTTTTATAATTACCAAGAAAACAAAAAGAGTTGAGGTAGTTCTCCTCTTTTCATCATCAAAACACATTTTAGATGTTCTCTTTATCAAGAATCTTGCCATAAGTGAAATCCAGCTAAAACTAAATTAAGCAAAATGCAAATAGATTCCGAGGTGAAAGTTGGATATATTTGGCTAGCTCCATGAGTTCCTCTCTATTTCTCTCTGTCTCTCTAGGGCTTCCCCAATAGCTCAGTTGGTAGAGAATCTGCCTGCAATGCAGGGGACCCCCATTCGATTTCTGGGTTGGGAAGATCCGCTGGAGAAGGGATAGGCTACCCACTCCAGTATTCTTGGGCTTGCCTGGTGGCCCAGCTGGTAAAGAATCTGCCTTCAATGTGAGAGACCTGGGTTCCATCCCTGGGTTGGGAAGATCCCCTGGAGAAGGGAAAGGCTACCCACTCCAGTATTCTGGCCTGGAGAATTCCTGTCCATGGGGTCACAAACTGTTGGACACAACTGAGCAACTTTCACTTTCACTTTTCTGTCTCTCTCTCACTCTGTCTCTTGTTTTTACTTCACCCTCTGTTGGCTTTATTCTGAGGCTGATTGTCTACATGTAACAAAGCAATGTCTTATAACAACTTTAGCTTGCATATTACCAGATAGACATCAAAGAGAAAAAGAGCCTATTTACCAGTAGCTCAAGAAAATGTGTCTTGGGGATTTTGATAGTCCCTAACCAGTAGGATCTTCCCTGGTTACTCTGATGGTAAAGTGTCTGCAACAATGCAGGAGACCCAGGTTCGATCCCTGAGTTGGGAAGATCCTCTGGAGAAGGAAATGGCAACCCCCTCCAGTACTCTTGCCTGGAAAATCCCATGGATGGAGGAGCGTGGTAGGCTATAGTTCATGGGGTTGCAAAGAGTCGGACATGACTGAGCGACTTCGTTTCACTTTACTTCACCAGTAGGAACACATTCATCTTGTCCTAACTCAAGCAGTGTGTTTGGGGAAAGTGAGATACTGTGATTGACCAAGGATGGATCACAGGCTCTTGCTGTGGTATTTGAAGGATAGCCACTTAAAAGCCTCAAATAATAATGAGTTCTTTTAAAAAAAAAAATTAAACAGTAGAGGGAGAGAAAAGAGGGTCATTATACTTACCATTTTCTTTTCTATGGACGATAAATAGCGGTTTGTTCCTAAAGTGAAAATTCACACTATGACGAAAGTGTATACTGACATGAAATATAAATAAGAATTGAATACTATTGCTCTTCTCTGAAAGGGTTTGTTCCACCTCAGATGAAAGAATAATGAATAAATGGATGAATGAATGAATGAGTGAGTCATGAAACTTGGACTTACCTTCTCTGTCCAGGGTAATTCCCACATTCAAGAACTTCAAGTTCAAACCAACTATTTTTCCATTCTTAAAGAAGTATTATCAACCAGGGGTTGAAGTCATCACCTGTCCAGTATGTATTTGCATTCTTGAAACAGGTCCAAACCCAGAAAAGCTAACAGAGACAATTTAGGCCTGGGGAAATGGTCAAGTTTCAACAGCAAAGTTCTAGTTCTCAAGAACATGAGTATTATAGTTTTTCTTCACATATCTCTTTTAAGACAAGGAAGTTATAATCTAATGGCTCTCTTGAAACTAGATTTTGTAAATGGTCTCATTTTTCAATGACCTAAAATTCCAGTCACTACAGACATTAAACAATAAAATTCAGATTATTTAACCATCAGCAAAGCTTTCAATAACATTCATTTGTGCAATTTTTGCCATGTTACTTTGAGCAAGTCACAAGTCACTTCTTTTTTGAAATACTCTCCATTCTCCCTCCCAATGCTTCATTCCTTACCTTTCCTGTCCTTTCCTTATCTTCTCCAAATTCCATACTAAACAATCCAGATTGAATGAATCTATTTTCTTGGTAAACATAGCATTTGATTTTACCATTTATTTTATCGATTTGTAATGAGTGTGTGTGTGTGTGTGTGTGTGCACGTTCATTTTCTCTATGAGATGGTAAATATATTGAGAGCATAGTGCTATTAATAATTATACATCTAGTTCCAAGCCTAGCAGAATAATAGTAATTATCCAGTAAAAGAGTTAATTTCCAATTTTTCAAACGGAAGTACCTGTCTGTGGTGTTTGGAAAAAAAATCAAATCTAATTTTGAAAGAATATGAAGCCTTCATATGGATTCTGATTTCAATTTCTTGGCACTTTTAAGAGTACTAGAGATTACTTGCTATGATTTCAAATCGAAAACATAAAACTTGTTTCCTTGATATGTGTAATGAACCATATTTTTTCTCTTTTTTTCTGTTTAAAAGAAAGGAAAATAGTATATTTTGTGGATAAAGGCACAAATGAAGGAAGTGCAGAGACTGAGACAGATGCTTAAATGGTCACGTGCAAATATATTACATTTGATGGGTGTTTACATAGTTTCACTTTGGAGTCAGTTTGATCCTGTATCAAGTAAGAAGGAAAGATACTGTTATCTTTATTTTACAAATCAGTAACTGCAAAAGTAGGAAGTTAAGGAACTAGGGGCAAGTTCATGAATCAAGTTAGCACAGGAGTTCAGCATGTAAAATGGAGTAGGATTACAATTACAGTAACATGTTTCTATCTACTTTACTTATTATTACATTATTATTATTATTACAAAAAATCTCTCCTTTTAGCATTTTTTTTTTCATTTTGAAACAGAGATTAAATAGCACTTACCTTATAAAGTCCTGGCAAGGAGAAGGAAAGAATGCATGGAAAGCACTGCTCAATAGGAAGTAGTGTTTTGCAGCCACTTCAGCAGCTTTCTCTGACTTTATCCTGCCAACTGCCTCATTTAAGAAAATGTTTGCTTAGAAAAGACAGAGCAAAGTGGAAAATAACTGTATGTTGAATGTGCTGAGATATAAGGAGAAAAAGAGACATAAGAGACACAGGTTCCATGCCTGGTTTGGGAAGAGCCCCTGGAAGAGGGCACAGCAACCCACTCTAGTATTCTTGCCAGGAGAATCCCCGTGGACAGAGGACCTTGGTGGACTACTGTCTGTAGAGTCGACAAGAGTCAGACACGACTGAAGCTATTCAGCACAAGTGGAAAAGAGGTAAAAAAGAAAAAAAAAAACAAACAAGCAAAAGACACAAAAAACTCTAGTCTGACATTCATTCTGCGGACCAACAAGAAGTGTTACTGGTTGAAAATGGGTTGAACGTCATGGGAGAAATGGCTTATGGCTGAAGACAATGAAGAAGCCTTCGTGTACCAGCAGCAGGAAGAAAATGTGTAAGTATGAAATATCAATTCCTCATGATATACTTGAAGAGAGGATGACTGAAAAATTAGCTAAGACCTATCTTGGACAATGGGCTTCCCAGATTGCACTAGTTTAGGTAAAGAACCCACCTGCCAATGGAGGAGACATAAGAGACATGGGTTCCATCCCTGGGTTGAGAAGATCCCCTGTAGGAGGGCAAGGCAGCCGAGTCCCCTTGCTTGGAGAATTCCATGGACAAAGGAACCTGGTGGGCTATAATCAATAGAGTTGCAAAGAGTCAGACACAACTGAAGCAACTTAGCATGCACACATACCAGCCAATGTAAGAAAATTTTGCAGCCTTATAGCAGTTTTCTATATTGAAGTGCTAGTTTCAAGGGCTAAGACACTAAAGTATAAATTTAAGGCAAAATGTGCTGGTGTTATTGGTACACTTTTTAATATGCAAGTTAATTGGTATTTACTAACTTCTAATCAGTTCAGTTTAGTAGCTCAGTCGTGTCCGACTCTTTGCGATCCCATGAACCAAAACATGCCAGGCCTCCCTATCCATCACCAGCTCCCAGAGTCCACCCAAACCCATGTCCATTGAGTCGGTGATACCATCCAACTATCTCATCCTCTGTCGTCCCCTTCTCCTTCCACCCTCAAGCTTTCCCAGCATCCGGGTCTTTTCAAATGAGTCAGTTCTTCGCGTCAGGTGGCCAAAGTATTGGAGTGTCAGCTTCAATACCAGTACTTCCAAAGAATATTCAGGACTGATTTCCTTTAGGATGGACTGGTTGGATCTCCTTGAAGTCCAAGGGACTCTCAAGAGTCTTCTCCAACACCACAGTTCAAAAGCATCAATTCTTCTGCACTCAGCTTTCTTCACAGTCCAACTCTCACATCCATACATGACCACTGGAAAAACCAATGCCTTGACTAGATGGACCTTTCTTGGCAAAATAATGTCTCTGCTTTTTAATATGCTGTCTAGGTTGGTCATAACTTTTCTTCCAAGGAGTAAGCGTCTTTTAATTTCATGGCTGCAGTCACCATCTGCAGTGATTTTGGAGCCCCTTAAAATAAAGTCGGCCATTGTTTCCACTGTTTCCCCATCTATTTCCCATGAAGTGATGGGACCAGATGCCACGATCTATGTTTTCTGAATGTTGAGCTTTAAGCCAACATTTTCACTCTCCTCTTTAACTTTGATCAAGAGGCTCTTTAGTTCTTCTTCACTTTCTGCCATAAGGGTGGTGTCATCTGCATATCTGAGGTTATTGATATTTCTCCAGCCATTCTTGATTCCAGCTTGTGCTTCCTCCATCCCAGTGTTTCTCATGATGTAATATGCATTAAATTAAATAAGCAAGGTGACAATATACAGCCTTGATGTACTCCTTTTCCTATTTGGAACTGGTCTGTTGTTGCATGTCCAGTTCTAACTGCTGCTTCCTGACCTGCATACAGGTTTCTCAAGAGGCACTTCAGGTGGTCTGGTATTTCCATCTCTTTCAGAATTGTCCACAGTTTATTGTGATCCACACAGTCAAAGGCTTTGGCATAGTCAATAAAGCAGAAACAGATGTTTTTCTGGAACTCTCTTCTTTTTCAGTGATCCAGTGGATGTTGGCAATTTGATCTCTGGTTCCTGTGCCTTTTCTAAAACCAGCTTGAACATCTGGAAGTTCACAGTTCATGTATTGCTGAAGCCTGGTTTGGAGCATGACTTTACTAGCATGTGAGATGATACAATTGTGCAATAGTTTGAGCGTTCTTTGGTATTGCCTTTCTTTGGGATTGGAATGAAGACTGACCTTTTCCAGCCCTTGGCCACTGCTGAGTTTTCCAAATTTGCTGGCATGTTGAGTGCAGTACTTTCACAGCATCATCTTTTAGGATTTGAAATAGCTCAACTGGAATTTCATCACCTCCACTAGCTTTGTTTGTAATGATGCTTCCTAAGGCCACTTGACTTCACATCCAGGATGCCAGGCTCTAGGTGAGTGATCACACCATCGTGATTATCTGGGTCATGAAGATCTTTTTTGTACAGTCCTTCTGAGTATTGTTGTCACCTCTTCTTAATATCTTCTGCTTCTCTTAGGTCCCTACCATTTCTGCCCTTTATTGAGCCCATCTTTGCATGAAATGTTACCTTGGTATCTCTAATTTTCTTGACTGACTTGTAATATTTGACCAAAAAGTTACTAAGTGTGAGATGAAACTGTGTGTAAACTAGGTACTGTAAGGTCTGTGTTAGCAATTAATCCACTTTGTAATCCACTTTGTAAGAGTCCTTCCAAGTCATAAGTGTTACAACTTTCTATTTCATTTATTTTTTTTTCTATTGTGATGACTCCCTTTCATTCTTTTTTTTTTAATTTTTATTTTTACTTTATTTTACTTTACAATACTGTATTGGTTTTGCCATACATTGACATGAATCCACCACGGGTGTACATGAGTTACCAATCCTGAACCCTCGTCCCACCTCCCACCCCATATCATCTCTCTGGATCAACCCCGTGCACCAGCCCTAAGCATTCCGTATCCTGTATCGAACATAGAACTCGCAATTCGTTTCTTACATGATAATATACATGTTTCAGTGCCATTCTCCCAAATCATCCCACCCTCTCCCTCTCCCTCAGAGTCCAAAAGTCCGTTCTATACATCTGTGTCTTCTTTGCTGTCTCGCATACAGGGTTATCATTACCATCTTTCTAAATTCCATATATATGTGTTAGTATACTGTATTGGTGTTTTTCTTTCTGGCTTACTTCACTTTGTATAATCAGCTCCAGTTTCATCCATCTCATTAGAACTGATTCATATGTATTCTTTTTAATGGCTGAGTAATACTCCATTGTGTATATGTACCACAGCTTTCTTATCCATTCATTTGCTGATGGAAATATTCAATGAATACTAACTTTAGATTCATTCTAGTTCTCATGAAAAAAATTCTTCCATTTTAGTAATACAGATACAGATAATACAGATATTTTAAATGTCTCTCTAAGAGTTTATTCACATGATGTTCTTGCTCTACCTGAAAAAAGTTACTATAATAAAAAAATGATCCTCTTAATACTTGCATTTTGATAGTTATTTACCTGAAAAAAAGAGTGTATACCTCTGAAATGAGTGGTAAAATGTAGTTCCTTAGAATGGGCCCTAAATTCAAAGAGTTCTTTAGGAGGAAAATTTAATTGAAGAACAAAACAAGATATTGTTGATATCTATTTTTTATTCTAGTTATTACTATTGTTATATAAAAAACTGCTGGCAAAGGTCAGAAACCAAAAGAGATACATTTGGGTAGCTTATCTAAGATTTTGAAATAATCCTGAGATAATAATCAGAACTGCTAGGTTTTAAAATAATAACACAGTCAAGTCTCTCTGAATTAGGAACTCAAAGAATCATTATGAAGATGACAATATGATGAAGTCAAGGGCTCAAAGTTAAGAAAAATACCTATTTAGAAATGGATATACCAGCCATGGATCCAAACAAATGGGACCCTGCAAATTGATTCACTACATTGAGGAAACAGAAAATATTCCCTTAAGAAGTGTTGAATTAGAATATAGATTTTGCCCACACACTGACATGCATATCCACACATCCCCATATTCAGTTTCTTAAGAAACTGGTATCTTTATTAGAAGGAGTTCCAAGTTCACCTTGCATGGATAAGTGAGTAGTTTCTTGCCATTTCTCCACAGTTACTATAAGATCTTTGAAAGGCATGGTACTAACAAGGGACTTCAAATTTAAAAAAAAAAAATTGAACTGTCTATGCATATTATTTGTCTACAGATCTTGGAAAACAGGCAAGAAATAATATTACACAAAGTGAATAAAATTTTGAGCCATAACTAGAATATACTACAGACACTGAATGGAAATTTAAAAGATTACAGGGAGAAAAGAGTCACTGTTTTTAATTAATCTTCAAGCCATTGTTGCCACTGTGACTTAAAGCTATTAAAAATAGCATATATATATAAAGGACTAACTCAGTGCCCTAGAACAGTATAGACAAACAATGTTTCAGAGGCCAAATCCAGCCTGCTACATGTTTGGTGTGGGTTGTTTTTGTTTGTTTTTTAACCACTAATGGGATTGGGTATTATTTTTAAGTGGTTATAAAACCAATATTAAGAGAAGAATTATACTTGGTGACATGTGAAAATTATTTAAAATTTAAATTTCAGAATCCAAGGTTTTATTGTGACACAGTCACACTCATTCATTTACATATTGTCTGTGGCTGCTTTCACACTGCAAGATCAGAGTGGAAATGTTGGGGCAGAGACCATTTAACGGCCATACCATCTAAAATTTTTGTTAGCTGACCCTTTATAGAAAAGGTTTACCAACCATTGTGCTGTAATAAAAATATAATAGAAGAGAAGACCTCTTTGTCTCTGCCAATTTCATAAATGTACATGGAGCTGGGGAAATATATTTTGTCCCCTGGTTAGGCTGTTTTAACCCTAGTAGACAGTTTCACAATGGACAGTAGAATAAGACATGGATGCTCAGAAATGAGTTGAAATAGAAGTGATTTGGGGTAAAGAATTCATACCTTCTACTGAAACCCATTGTTCTTTCAAAATCTCCCAGACTTGCATTGTTGGTGAAGCACAGGAAAATGAGGACAGATTAGAAAGTACCAGAAAATCTGGATCAGCTAAGAAATTCAAACTGAAGTACCAGGACGAATCTGATATAACAGAAGGGATAAAAATGTCTCTGCCTTTAAAAGATGAAAGATCCCAGGGGGCTGAAATAAATATTTTCCCTTCTTAATCAATGGACTCCACTAGTTACAAGTTAAGACTGGACCTAGGAAGAATTACTGTGCTTGCATTCAGAACTCAGTCAGGATAGAATTGGTTACACATTTGCTCTAATTTTGGCAAAAAAAAACAAAAAACAAAAAACAACAACAACTTTTCTTGGTCAATACCTATTAATGTTATAAAGTAAGTACAATCTATTTTTCAAACTGCTGTTCAATGACACCTAGAAAGCACAGGAAATAAATGGTGAATGCCCTTCCCCCAGTCAAAAGTAGAGAAATGAGATTGTAATAAACCCAACAAGGCCCTGCTTGGTAGTGTTTCTAGAGTTTTTCCAGACAATTACTCAATGCTCACCAAGCCCTCATTCTCTGCTCCCAAAAAACAGAATTAAAAGAAAGGGAGTTAGGGTGCAATTGATTGCCAATACAATGATCATCTGAAAGTCCTATTTAAATATTGGATTTGCCTTTTGACCAGGGTAAATGTGTTAAAAGGGTAAAATTTTTAACTTATAAATTCCTCAGTTCTTTCTACCTGTTAAATAAAGAGAATGTACTCTCCTTATTTAGTTTTTCCTTGATGAAGTGTGTCTTTGTTAGAATATTATGATATAGAATCAGATAATAGTCAGAAAGAAGAAAGAAGTAGATGGAGTAAGGAAAGCCTTTTTGTGAGATACATAGTAAAAGTAAAGACTGGAAAATAAATCAGAAAGAAAAACCTGAATTAATTGAGACACACTGAAAAAGGGCTTTGTTATCACTTATTTACACTCAAATATATTTCGAGGTATTGGCTTTAGAGAAAGACAGACTCCAAAGCAATATACAGTAGAAGAGAATTAAAGAAAAGAGAATATGAATAGAGTCCCAACATTTGGATAGCAGAAGTATCACTGCATTTAGTTTTCTGCATACCTATTTGCATATGAGGGTAAATAAGATGATATCAGTTCTAGGATTCATAAAGTTTGTAATATACTTTTATCATGTAAAGCACTTATTCAGTAAATGATTGCTGCATAGACCTTTTATTTGGAACAGTACTTTATTCACAGGAGGTGAATCAGATTCATAACCTGGGTGACAAGCCATAGAATTTCACTGCACCCTAAAGACTGTTGGTTGACCTGTTTTAGGTATGCCATCTTGGATATCTCTTTGCCCTCATATTAGTGTTAACAAATCATTTTTCTATAACCTCTCCCCATAATTAATAAACAGTTAGTCATAAATTTTAATTTTTGAGATGATATGATACTATTAAGCAACAGGACATGGAACAACAGACTGGTTCCAAATAGGAAAAGGAGTACACCAAGGCTGTATATTGTCACCCTGCTTATTTAAATATATGTACAGTACATCATGAGAAATGCTGGGCTGGAAGAAGCACAAGCTGGAATCAAGATTGCCAGGAGAAATATCAATAACCTCAGATATGTAGATGACACCACCCATATGGCAGAAAGTGAAGAGGAACTAAAAAGCCTCTTGATGAAAGTGAAAGAGGGAGAGTGAAAAAGTTGGCTTAAAGCTCAACATTCAAAAAACTAAGATCATGGCATCTGATCCCATCACTTCATGGGAAATAGATGGGGAAACAGTGTCAGATTTTATTTTGAGGTGGCTCCAAAATCACTGCAGATGGTGATTGCAGCCATGAAATTAAAAGACGTTTACTCCTTGGAAGGAAAGTTATGACCAACCTAGATAGAATATTAAAAAGTAGAGATATTACTTTGCCACAAATGTCCGTCTAGTCAAGGCTATCGTTTTTCTAGTGGTCATGTATGGATGTGAGAGTTGGACTGTGAAAAAAATTGAGCGCTGAAGAATTGACGCTTTTGAACTGTGGTGCTGGAGAAGACTCTTGCAAGTCCCTTGGACAGCAAGGAAATCCAGCCAGTCCATCCTAAAGAATACCAGTCCTGGGTGTTCATTGGAAGGACTGATGCCGAGGCTAAAACTCCAATACTTTGGCCACCTCATGAGAAGACCTGACTCATTGAAAAAGACCCTGATGCTGGGAAGGATTGGGGGCAGGAGGAAAAGGGGACGGCAGAGGATGAGATAGCTGGATGGCATCACTGACTCAATGCATCTGAATCTGGGTGAACTCTGGGAGTTGGTGATGGACAGGGAGGCCTGGCATGCTGCAATTCATGGGGTCTCAAAGAGTCGGACACGACTGAGTGACTGAACTGAACTGATACTCTTTACTTTTCTAGGAAGACAATAAAATCTCAATATTTATCTACTCTTGAGAATATCTTGACAGCATATTTCCCTTTTATGCTCTAAAAGAAAGATAAGTATAATCAATGCACAGTGAAATATTTATGTGCATAACTTCCTTTCTAATGCATTATCAAAATATCTGTTAGCACCACTTAAGCAAAAGTTTAAAACATTGTGTTTCTCTAATCAGACAATATCAAAAAATCTTTAAAATGTAAAGGACTAGCACACTTTTGGTGGCATTTTGATGTTCTGAAGCAGGAATCTGACGAAATTGTCTCCAATCAGACCTCCTCCTAAATGTGAGGAGATAACTTATACTCAAAGATTGAACACTTTTTTTTCCAACCTGGAGATTACTGTTTTTAAAAGCATCTCTTAGAGATATTCTGCAACTGAATAGGAAGGTGAATATACGTGAAGGGCAAACACATTTAAGAAAACGACTTTTGATGAACGACAAATACTTCTTCACTGAAGAGAAATATATGTCAAAGAATCAGTAAAACATATGCACTCATTCAATCAGTTCATCATTCATTATCTTCTTCATGAAGGCAATGAATTAGGTGTTGGGGTATAAAGATGAGAAAACCACAGAGTAACATGAAATAAATATGCCAGTTTCTCCACTCTAATGCCAAGTGTGCTAGAGAGTCACCGTGTACAACTGGGGAGAAAGAGGAATTATGCTGACTGTAGGACTGAGAATGACTCCATGTCACATGCGGGTTTAAACTGGGACTTCAAGGATTATAACTAGTTTGATAATATGGAGGAATGTAGGAAAAAAAATTGAACAAAGTAGAAAAACTCACAGGGAATGATGTAGGGAGGAGTGGTGTGAGTGAATGCAATAGAGGAATTAATTCCAAAAACACATCAAAGAGAGAATTAATAGGGCATAATGGCGTAAGATTGGAATAAGAGAGCCAATATTGGAAAGTTTTCATTTGGAGCATCTTCCTGCAAAGTTAGGTTCTTAAGTGATTCTGAAAATTCAGGATAAAATGTAAGTTTTCAGGATAAATAAATCCATTCTGTTTTGATCATATTATCTTGAGTTGACTATAGGACTTTGAACCAGAAATAACCGGCAAGCAGTTAAAATCCTAGCTTCTGGACCAGAGGAGGAGCTTCAGTCAATTATTCATTCAGTCAATAAATATTAAGTATAATGTGTTAGGCACTGCAGTGGAAAAGAAAGTATAAAAGTTAATTAACAGGATCCCACTCTTTAGAGGCTTCCAATCTAAAGTGAAATTGAAGTTGCTCAGTCGCGTCCGACTCTTTGTGACCCCATGGACTGCAACCTACCAGAGGAAACTGGTATGGGGTTTTCCAGGCAAGAGTACTGGAGTGGGTTGCCATTTCCTTCTCCAGGGGATCTTCCCCACCAAGGGATTGGACCCAGGTCTCTGACATTGCAGGCATATGCTTTACCATCTGAGCCACCAGAGAAGCCTCCAGTCTAATGGTAGAGCTAAACCTGTAAACACACAACTAGAAATCAGTGTGAAATGTGTCCTCCTCAAAAAAAGGAATTACATACAAAAGGTCATAAAAGGAAAATGGGAGACACACAACTCTACCTGAGAAGAAGGGAAAGTTGGCTTCAAGGCAGGGCTATTTCTAAGAAAGTTGGACCATGTTATCTGACTCTTTTTGGCTAGAGCTCCTTCTGATGGGGCTTCCCAGGTGGCTCAGGGATAAAGAATTTGCCTGCCAGTGCAGGAGCTGCAGAAGTGGGTTTGATCCCTGAATTGAGAAGTTCCCCTGGAGAAGGAAATGGCAATCCACTCCAGTATTCTTGCTGAGATCCCATGGACAGGGGAGCCTGGTGAGCTACAGTCCATGGGGTCACAAAGATAACAGTCATGGCTGAGTGACTGACAAATAGATGGGGAAACAGGGGAAACAGTGGCTGACTATTTTTCTGGGCTCCAAAATCACTGCAGATGGTGATTGTAGCCATGAAATTAAAAGATGCTTGCTCCTTGGAAGGAAAGTTATGACCAACCTAGACAGCATATTAAAAAGCAGAGACATCACTTTGTCAACAAAGATCCATCTAGTCAAGGCATGGGTTTTTCCAGTGGTCACGTATGGATGTGAGAGTTGGACTATAAAGAAAGCTGAGCACAGAAGAATTGATGCTTTTGAAATGTGGTGTTGGAGAAGATTCTTGAGAGTCCCTTGGACTGCAAGGAGATCCAACCAGCTCATCCTAAAGGAGATCAGTCCTGGGTGTTCATTGGAAGGACTGATGTTGAAGCTGAAACTCCAATACTTTGGCCACCTGATGTGAAGAACTGACTCATTTGAAAAGGCCCCGATGCTGGGAAAGATTGAGGTCAGGAGGAGAAGGGGACGACAGAAGAAGAGATGGTTGAATGGCATCACCGACACAATGGACATGAGTTTGGGTGGACTCCAGGAGTTGGTGATGGACAGGGAGGCCAGGCAAGCTGCGGTTCATGGGGTCACAAAGAGTTGGACACAACTGAGCAACTGAACTGAACTGAACTGAGCAACTGACTCTTTATTGACCTGGGTTTCATCCCACTAAGAACTTGCATAGTGGTACCACTCCAAGGTAATGCATTTAAAATATCTCTATACCCATCCTAATGGCTGTACCTGCCACTTGAAATGTAGTTTTCTCATAAGACTAATAAAGTAAGTAATAGGATATTAAAGATACATAGTATTTCCAATATAGGGGCTTTTCCCCTCCTTGAGCTCAAAACTTATACATATTTTTGCTGTTATCTTTACTTGATTTCAAACTTACAATATTCAGAATAAATGTGCTGATAAACCTTCTAACTTCTCACTCTATAATACATTTGCTTCTCTCTCAAGATTCCTCATCTCAGTAAATGGCACCTTTGTTTTTCTGGTTGCTCAGTCAAAAAATTGAAAGCTATTTCTCTCACATTCTCATATCTGAATGGTCTTGCTGATTCTGCCCTGCCTCTCAAGACAGCATTTAGGGTGATTTTGGAAAAAAAAAAAAACTGATCTAGCTATTCTTCAGTTTGGGCTTTCCAACCCTCTCTGAGGAAAAGGGGAAATCCTCAGTATAAACAATAGGGCCCTAAATGACATTTCTGATTTCCTATCTTGAATCACTCCAGGCACTCACACTTCCCTGTTATTTCTCAGATACAACAGGGATATTCCATCTCGGGGCCTTTGCTATTTCCTCTGAATCAAACATTCCTTCCCAGTCATCCCTAGTCTTGCTGTCTCCCCTCAATCAAGACTTAATTTTCTTGTTTTCAGCAGACAAAACCTACTGTGATCATGTTATCTAAAAGTTTAACCTCATTCTTCATACATACATACACACAATATACTTCCTCTACTTTGTCATTGTTTTACTATTTAATACTTTCCACTAGAACATAACTTCCACGAGGTCAGAGAATTGTTCTTTTTTTTTTCCCACTGTTATATCCTCTGTACCTAAAACAGTGTCAGAAACATAAGGGGTGACCAATAAATAAGTCATATTAATACTTTAAAGCTAATTAATTAAAATCCTTGTTGTTGTTCAGTCTCTCAGTCATGCCTGACTCTTTGTGACCCCATGGACTACAGGCTTCCTTATCCTTCACTATCTCCCAGAGTTTGCTCAAACTCATGTCCATTGAGTCGACGGTGCCATTCAACCACCTCATCCTCTGTCACCACCTTCTCCTCCTGCCCTCAATAATCCTTGAATAATTGCTCAAGGTAGTACTTTAATAGAAAGGAAGGAAGGAAGGGATAGAGAGAGGAAAGAAAGATAGTAAGGCAGGAAATTAGAAAAGAAGGGAGAGATGAAGGGAAATGAAGATGGAAGGAAGGAAGAAAATTTGGGAAGAAGGGAGCAATGAAGGGAAGGAAGGTAAGAGGGAAGGTGGGATGGATGGGATCAGGGAAAGAGGAAGAGGGAAAAAGGAGACGAACAAAGAAAAGGCAAATAGGCCATGCATTTTCCAAAACAATCTACCAGGTCTCCATGCAAGGTACTTGCCCATAGCAGAAGAGGCTCACTTCTGGATCCCCCCGCTACAGCTAAAACTGAATGGAGGACCAAATTATCTGAGACGTTAGCATTAAAGAAAGAATGCATATATGATAAAGAACAAATCCAAGAAGCAAATTCTGCTTTGTATCAGTTAGTTCCCCTGTTAACACTGGACTTTTCCCAATTACCAAATTAGAAGTAATCACTCAAATTTTAAATTTTACTTAACATTGTTTTGTGTATAAGCCTCTGATGGTACTACAGGAAGCCAGAATAACTGACTTCATATTTCAATTGCTTCCACCTGATTGTGAAATAAAGAGAGTTATGGTAGCATTTCATTTCTCTTTGATCCTCAATTTAGCATGCTACCTATCATATAATAAGTCTTCAGTAAACTGACTGAATTCAATTGTGCAGACAATAATGAAATATACAGAGCAAACTTAGAATTACAAGCTTTTTCAAATTTAACTTTAAGAGACAACTCTACCCCTCCTTCCCTGTCCTGTCCTTCAGTATAGTCAGATTTGAATGAGTGACAAAACGAACACTCATACGCACACACACACACATTTATTTTTTCCTATGTAGCCATGCTCTTAAAGTTCTCAGTCTTTTAAGACACCCTTCAACATATCTTTAAATTTAAACGTTATTTACCTAGAGCCAATACCTTGCTGACTATGAGAAATCCAGTGCCTTCCCCCAGTACTTTGGTATTTACAGTTCATTTCCTCTGGCCAGGTGACCTAGATGGGTGGGATGGAGGAAGGTGGGAAGGAAGTCCCAGAGGAAGGGGATATATGTATACATAATGTTGATTCACCTCATTGTACAGCAGTGTGTGCTAAGTCGCTTCAGTCATGTCCAATTCTTTGAGACCCTACGGACTGTAGCCCACTAGGCTTCTCTGTCCATGGGATTCTCCAGGCAAGAAAACTAGAGTGTGTTGCCGTGCTCTCCTCCAGGAGATCTTCCTGATACAGGGATCGAACTCTTTCCTCTTACTTCACCTGCATTGGCAGGCAGGTTCTTTACACTAGCCTAAATCCCAAAGGAAAAAAGTTAAGGGTTTTTTTGACTCACTTCCACTACAAAATGCACATACCAACTTCTCCTTCTGTCTTATAAATTATCACTCATCTGAGATATTTTTGAATGCTGTATTTAAAAATAGCATAATAAAAATTAAAATTAACCATTAAGTCTGGAAGATTTCCCTTTACCCCATGTCCCTAGTGTTAAGCTCTTTTCCCTTCACCTAAATTTGTCACGTTGGTCCTAGGGCTCACTGCTTAAACTAGAGATGTCTTCTTAAATTCTCTATTAAGTCCTTGAATTCCATATCTGGTTTGAGTCCTCAGATAACATAATAATTACCTATACAGAAATATTCCTACTTAATTCTGGGTCAGAAAAATCCCCTGGAGAAGGAAATGACAACCCATTCCAGTATTCTAGCCTGAGAAATCTCATGGACAGAGGAGCTTGGCAGGCTACAGTCCATGGGGTTACAAAGAGTCAGACACAACTTATAGACTAAATAACAAACATCAACAATAGACAAATAAAATTATACGTTTGGTATTTACCTAACATCTGCATGTCTATAAGCACCTTTAAAAATGTTAACTTCTAGAAACAAGGAAGAGCCCACCAACAAAAGTATATGGCTTCTATCCTTAGAAATATAGATCAGCCTCAAAACAACGTATTAAATAGATCAATGTAAACAAAGAAATTAAAATTATGGATGTATAAAGTGAGACTTGAGGACTTTACAACTTAGTGTCAAGGAAAGTGGAACCACATGTATAAATATCCTGACATTCAGAAACTTATTCTTGGTCCTGGAATTATTGTAATGACATACCAAAAATAATTTTTGATACTATACTTTTCTGAGTACTTATAAGAATATAAACCTGATTGCCCAATGAATGAATGGTGATGATTTTAATTCTGAATTGAAGTTTCTTTCTTAAAATTTCTATTTACTGAAATGTTCCATTAAATAATCATTGTTTGGGGTTACATTTTGAGAACTGTATGGTCATATCTTTTAGCCAGTTGCTTTGCTTAAATGTGCTTGAATCTTCATAGCCCTTCAAGGTGGGAATTTTCCTTTTTTTTTTCTTCAAGTGAACATGGATAAAATAGATTTAATGGCTTTACAGCTCATGCTCTCAGTCCACTGTACTACACTTGCTCCAAAGAGAGTGAATAAAATAAATCATTTATTTCTCTGCTCCTTATGATATGACGAATCCCATGAAGTTAAGAATAAGACAAAGGATAGCCTGAAGATAATCCTTGTAGTACAAACACATATTAATTATGACAATGAGACATTTTTATTACTCATCAATATTTCTCTTATCTTTAAAATTGTGCTTATAGGCAACTGAATGCTTAAATTTTCTTCTAACCACATTCTGTCATCTGAGTAATCTCTTGCCTATTCTTTCAAAACACATTTACAAATATATTTTTACATTAGCAGAACATATTATATATACTTTTTACTTGAATAAATTTGAAACGTAATCTGTATTCATGAGAATAGTTCTTATTTCATTCATACTAAAAGGAAAGAAAGTCTCATTATTTCTTCAAAGAATTTTGTAAGGGTGGATGGGGTGAGGGAAAAGGGATGGGATACTTTGACAATTTTTTCATTACAAGAATTATTCACAGAGCAAAGGTTAGGAATCTCTGTAAAACAAAATTCATAATGAAATCTTTCTTGGATTCAGAGCTAAGAAAATATTGTCCTAAGATTGCATTATCTAAAATACTTAACACACTAGTATACACAGGTGCTACTTAATAAAAACTATTTTAATACCATGATTTGTAATGAAGTCAAATAAGACTTATGCCTTAAGATTTACAAAGCCTCTTTAAAAAACGTTCATGGTGTGTAAGTGTTGCTTTTAAAGTTTGTTCAAGTTCTAACAGTGTTAAATAATTAATTTATTGTGTTACTTTAATTGCCCAGCTGCCTGTAGGCATTTGGAATATATTTCTATGAATAGTTAATGTGGTACAAAAAAATCAGATACCTGTATATAATGTACCTAATTCAACTAGGCTGGAAGAAGAATTTATTTTTTCCAATTTCTTCTCAAATTAATCATATGTGTTCTAAAACTAAATAATGTGTCAAATTGGTTAGGGCAAACTACTTAAAAACTTTAAAAAGCTCAAAGGATTCTAAATTTAAGTTAATACATGTTACAGGCTGCAATAGAAATATTAAAGCTTCCTCCCACAAAATCTAGAGGAATGCAAGAATTAGTGTTTTCTTAGTGTACCAGAGATCAAATTGCCAACATCTGTTGGATCATCAAAAAAGCAAGAGAGTTCCAGAAAAATATCTACTTTTGCTTTATTGACTAAGCGAAAGCCTTTGACTGTGTGGATCACAACAAACTGTGGAAAATTCTGAAAGAGATGAGAATACCAGACCACCTGACCTGCCTCCTGAGAAATCTGTATGCAAGTCAAGTGGCAACAGTTAGAACTGGACATGGAACAGCAGACTGGTTCTAAATTAGGAAAGGAGTACATCTAGGCTGTATATTGTCACCTTGCTTATTTAACTTATAGGCAGACTACATCATGTGAAATGCCAGGCTGGATGAAGCACAAGCTGGAATCAAGATTGCCAGGAGAAATATCAATAACCTCAGATATGCAGATGACACCACCTTTATGGGAGAAAGCCATAAGGAACTGAAGAGCCTCTTGATGAGAGTGAAAAAGGTGGCTTAAAATTCAACATTAAAAAAACTAAGATCATGGCATCCAGTCACATCATTTCATGGCAAATAGATGGGGAAACAATGGACACAGTGACAGACCTTATTTTCTTGGGCTCCAAAATCACTGCAGATGGTGACTGCAGCCATGAAATTAAAAGATACTTGCTCCTTGGAAGAAAAGGTATGACCAACCTACACAGCATATTAAAAAGCAGAGACATTACTTTACCAACAAAAGTCTGTCTAGTTCAAGCTATGGTTTTTCCAGTAGTCATGTATGGATGGGAGAGTTGGATGTAAAGAAAGCTGAGCACCAAAGAATTGAACTATGGTATTGGAGAAGACTCTTGAGAGTCCCTTGGACTGCAAGGAGATCCAACCAGTCATCCTAAAGGAAATCAGTCTTGAATATTCATTGGAAGTACAGATGCTAAAGCTGAAACTCCAATACTTTGGCCACCTGATGAGAAGAACCAACTCATTAGAAAGACCCTGATGCTGGAAAGTTTGAAGGTGGGAAGAGAAGGGAACGACAGAGAATGAGTTAGTGGATGGTATCTCTGATGCAATGGACATGAGTTTAAGTAGGCTCAGGGAGTTGGTGATGGACAGGGAGGCCTGGTGTGCTGCAGCCTATGGGATCTCAAAGAGTTAGACATAACTGAGCTACTGAACTGAACTGAAGTAGTGTATTATGACTGCAGAATTTTGCACATTTCCTAAAAGTATATTAATTATCCTATTGTCTGAGTTTGTTCAGAGAATTCATTTATTGGTAGTTAACAGTCTTTTTTTTAACATAATTGTCTATTCTAAATATAATTAGAAATATTTTTATTAAAAAAAGGTTTGATTTAGTTTGTCAAAATTAAAAACTTTTTAAAATCTCAGTCTCAAAATGCCAACATCATGTTATGCATATATATTCATGACTATAAGTACTCATGTTTAAAATATCATAAATCTCTATATAAATAAATGATTTAAAACCCAGCATAACCATATCCAATGAAACCAGGATTCTGATGTGACAAGTTATACAGTGCAAATTGCCAAGAGATGTCTTTGTGAAATCACTTGTAAACAATTAAATCATTGCTCACTATTATCATTGCAATTAGGCATTTGGAATTCTAAGAATTTACAAACTTAATAGCAATGTCTGCTTTCAAGTGGAATGGAGCAGCTTACAACAGATCAGTTCTTCACCTAGAACAATAAGAAAAGTTGGATAAATGGAAAATTCAAAGAGGTGCTTAGACAATGATATTATAAGAGTTAAAACTGCAGAGAGGAAATCTTTGAAAAGTTAAGTTTGCTTTTACAGCCATTTTTACCCTGGAGCATTTGCCAATTAGAGTGGGAGGGACTTTGAATAGGGTAGAGAGCACTTCTGTGATTAGATTATGTTGACTAAGGAAAACATTGCCCTTGAAGGGCTAGGTCATATTTGGTGAGAGATTCCAAAATTGACTGGTACTGAAGAAGTTTCTCCTTTGCTATGTTTGAAAATGGAAGGGGGCACATGGTAGGGGCATAGCAGGAAGTGAAAGGGCTGGGAGTAACCCCTGGCCAACATACAGCAAAAAGATGGGGACCTCAGCCCTACAACTCCAAGGAACTGGATTTTCCCAACAGCCTGAATGAGCTTGAAACCTGATCCTTCCTTAGTCAACTCTTCACATGAGCACACAACCTACTTTTCTCGATGTTAGCCGGTAAAGCAGAAATTTTTAATATACTTTACATAAAATGATAAAATATACTTTATATAAACATATCAGAATAATTAAGTTAAAATCAAGGATACAATCTTTTTGGAAATTATAATAACAAATTTAAGCTTCTGTCAGTTTATAGTAAATTATTATGAAATAGATCCTAGATTTATTCATATATATAAATTAAAAGTCTTTTACACTTTAAAAAACAATATTCTTTTATTCTATATCCATTACTATTATAGACAAGTCTCCTAAAATGGGAAAAATGAACTCTTCTTTTTCTAGTAGTCATTAAAATGAAACCAACCTGTAAAGTATTTCAGATCTGAGTTTGGACAACACTACATTTTCTGAATTTTGAATTTTCTTCTATAATTCAACTTTTGTATTTATTTCAAGCTTGAAAGTGAAAGTGAAGTCGCTCAGTTGTGTCTGACTCTTTGCAACCCCATGGACTGTAGCCTACCAAGCTCCTCTGTCCATGGGATTTTCCAGGCAATAGTACTGGAGTGGATTGCCATTTCCTTCTCCAGATGATCTTCCTGACCCAAGGATTGAACCCTGGTCTCCCGCATTGTAGACAGACACTTTACCGTCTGAGCCACCAGGGAAGTCTAAAATTTCACCTTCTATGTGAATGGTTATTTCTGATCTAGGTCTTAAACTGCACTACAGGTGTATGCTAAAAATGACTTAGCAAAACAAATAATATCAAGCCTTCCTGCTTTCCAGATTTTAACTGCTAGATTAAAGAATGACTAAAAGACACTAAATAAATAAGAAAAGATCAAAGAAATATATTACACATATTTATCATGATTAAATATGGTTTATGGCTTATGCTTATGTAACCCATATCTGAGATGCCTCAGGCTTGCAGCCTACTTTATTTTACAAAAGGCGAGGCAAGGAAACAAATGACATTTTGGTTGGCCTAAGCCCCCATTTAACTCTTAGGAAAAAATATTTCCTTGGATTTAACTTTATGAGGATAAAGGAGAATGAACTTTGAAGTTGACAAATCTTTGTTCCCATTCTATTCCTTTCCCTTGTTTGCTTTTAGAAATTTAACAGATTTCTTGATTTATTTTAACCTGAGTTTCTTAATCCATAAAGTGATATGCACTGTAGATGTCCTTGCCTGTATAGGAATTGTCAGAAAGGGTTTAATTTCCCCCTCTACCTTTCTTGAGGCTGTACTAATAATAAAATTGATAACAGACAGGTTAACAGAAGGAAAAGAAACAGATTTTAACTCATGCCCACAGAGGTCACATAGAAATGGAAACTAAGAAGTGGCCAAAGCAGACAGCTTTTATACATTTTAGACAAACAATAGATTTGTGAGTAATTGACAGGGTAAAGAAACTTGGGTTTTTGGGTACTCAATTAGTGAAGAACATCTATACAGAGTTTGGGCTTCCGGCAGTAATTATAGTAACAAAGTTTGTTTATACAGACTTTTCAGCTCTGGATTCACAGTCTCTGGTGATAAGGGTGTCCTTCTGCCTCCAGAGGTAAGGAGGGCATCTTTTGCATTAGATTTATTTCCTGCTTTCAAGGGGACAGAGGAGGATCAGAGTTTCCTTCTTGTGTCCGCAGCTTCTCAAGCAACTTCAATTCAAAATAATGAGTGTGACATTGTGGCTCATGTTGGGGTGACATGCCCTGAACCCCAACAGATATGAATATGTATTTTAAACTCTTAGCCCTTGGTGGACATTCAGTAGATGGTAGATATTCTTGAATGCCATGACCCTCTACTGGCCAGTATTCTATCCAGTGGTTCAAAAGAGTTAATCAACAGAAAACAATGTTAACTAAATCTGAGGAATGTGTAAAATGACTGAAACTAAAATTCATGATTGGCATCAGATCCCACAATGAACGTTTTTCATCTAGCTAATACACAAGTATTGCAACGAATTTCTCAACAATTGCTTTCCTAGTGAGCCTTGCCAGGTATTGTCTTGAATGTGACTTCTGAGGCACTCAAGACACTTTTGCTTGGAGCACGTTTCATTCTTAGATGAAGGAAATCTCTCTAGTTATTTGTAATATTGCAGATCCTTTTCTTTGCTCTTTCTAAAGCAATTCTTGCTTAGGAAAATTGGAAAGTATGATGCATGTGTAAGTGTATTTCTCCTTCCCAGTCTCCTCCATCACAAACACCAGTTCTACCTTCTTTTTTCAAGGGAAATTCTTATTTTCCTCGATGCTTTTTCAGTGTATGCTTTGAGATATATGTGACTTTCTCTCTCTCTTATTCTCTATATCCTGTTTGAAGCTCATTTTCCAGATTGAGCATCCACACAAAAGAACTACAGAATGGCAACGGCAACCCACTCCAGTACTCTTGCCTGGAAAATCCCATGGACGGAGGAGCCTGGTAGGCTGTAGTCCATGGGGTCGCACAGAGTTGGACACGACTGAAGCAACTTAGCAGCTGCATCATAAATGCATTAATTGAAATTATGTAAGATTTTTTGTGTTATTGCAAAATCTGATTCACTGACGTTCAGTTAAAAGGTCAATCCCACCGTTAAAGTTTCCCTCATCAGCTCAACCTTCCTCAGAACTCCAATTGCAATTTATAACTCTTCAGTTCATATCATTCTTGGGCTTATATTACAGTTTTGTAAGTACATGGCTTCTTGTTTTTTAATCATATGGGAACAGCATGAGGAATAAGAAAGAGCATGAACTTTGAATATTACACAAACTCAGGTTGAAATTCCAGCCTCACAATGACTGGCTGTGTGGCCTTAAAAGTTACTTTCATCTTGACTCAATTGCTTACTTACTGTTTGACATTAAATCTCACTGTATCCCAATCTTCTATAAAATGTGGATAACAATAGTAATAGGTCATATGCAACTATTGTGATGACTAAATCAGATATTTCATGTTAAGTGTTTAGTACAGTTACTGGTACATGGTAAGTACATTAAAATATTAACTTTCATAAGAGTAAAATAATTACATTGTAAAATTATCATTATTATCAAACTCTCTAAATTTTAATTTGTATAATATGTGTTATCATACTTTCTTTTCAGGGATCTTGTATGAGTTAAATATGATATTTTATGAAAAGAATATCTAGAATATTTTTCTGACAACTAATGTGTATTTTGTAAATTAGTCTATCTTCTATTTCAAAATCTAATTTTCTTCACAACAATAAAGTATTTTACTCATTTTTGAAACGCTCAAATATTTTTGTATATAATTGAATCCAATAAATGTTTGTTGAATTAATTAAATAATAGAGTCAAATTGAATTGAAATAAATAGCATCCTACCAAATCAATTTTTTTGGTAAGGTTAGATCTCATTAGCATTTCTGATTCTGAGAATTTGCAGATTCTGACAAATAGTATTAAAATTTGCTATTCACTTATAAGTAAATATTCCCTTCTTTCTCCAGACATCTGGAGAAATCTGCCTCACTGTTATATCCAAAGAAAGTAGTTTTTGAAATCAGAGAATTTAAATAGAAAATATTCTATGTATTTTACATCAAAATTGAGAAATAGCTAAACAAAAAGTAAAAAATTTGTTTCATTATCAAGTGAACAAACTTTAACTCATTTAAAAAACAATTGTTAAATGCATACTATGTTTACTTCAGGGACAGGCATACCAGGCCACAAGGACATTTAAGAAAAAGTCATTCTATATTTTTAATAGGTAACACAATTTTAAGTGGATTAGGCATGCAAATGAATGAATATAATATGAATAATGTGGTGATTTGCATGGCAACATGGAACAAAATATGTCTTAAACTCTGAAAATGAGTATTTCTAGCTGAAAAAAATGGGAAAAGACTGAAACAATGTATTATCTGAGTAAAGTCTTACGGCATAAATATGTTGATGACTCAAGATGGAGAAAAGAGCACAATCAGACTTTAATAGAGTGAAGATAGTCTTTGTGGGTTCAATTATGTCCTGAAAAAGATAGGTTCAAGCCTTAAGCTATGGTCCCTATAAATGTGACCTTATTTGGAAATAGGATTTTTGCATTGTTAATCAAGTTGAAGTCACACTGGATTAGAATGGACCCTATATCCAATGGTTGCTTACCTTATAAGGAGACAAAGATTTGGAGACATCCGAGAAGATCCCCTGGAGGAGGGCATGGAAACCCACTCCAGTATTCTTGCCTGGAGAATCCCATGGACAGAGGAGCCTGGTGGGCTGCAGTCCATAGTGTCACAAAGAGTCTAACATGACTGAAGCAACTTAGCACACACACACACACACTAGTGCGCACACACACACACACACACACACACAATCACGTTAAGTTGAAGTCCTACTGTATTAGTTCAGTTCAGTCACTCAGTGTTGTTCGACTCTTTGTGACCCCATGAACTGAAACACGCCAGGCCTCCCTGTCCATCACCAACTCCTGGAGTCCACCCAAACCCATGTCCACTGAGGTAGTGATACCATCCCACCATCTCATCCTCTGTCGTTCCCTTCTCCTTCTGCCCTCAATCTTTCCCAGCATCAGGGTCTTTTCAAATGAGTCAGCTCTTCGCATCAGGTGGCCAAAGTATTGGAGTTTCAAATTCAACATCAGTCCTACTGGGTTAGGATGAGCCCTAAATCCAATGGTTGGTCTCCTCTAAGGAGATGAAGATTGGGAGACACCCAGACACACAGAGGAAATAAAGCCATATGACTATGGAGGCAGCAATTTTAGCGATGCCCCTACAAGCCAAGGAACACCAAGAATTGCCTGCCTTCACCAGAAGCAAAGAGAAGCAAGAAAAGACTTCCCTAGAGCCTTCAGAGGGAGCCTGAATCTACCAACAGTTTGATTTCAATCCTCAGAACTGTAAGAGAAATCCTTGTTGTTTAAGCCACCAAGCTGTGGTAATTTGTTACGGAAGTCTAAGAAACTAACACAATGGTCAAAAAAGATGTTTTCCACAGTTTTCCTCTTCTGTTGGAGTGGGCTTTAATAAAACAATTTGAGATTTAATCCTAATTAAAATCTTGTCTGTGTCATTTTTACTAGATGTGTAGCTTTGGGTAAATTAATTACTTTCTCCTAGCATCAGCTTCACTACAAAAAGAATATGAAAATTACCTACAAGTTCTTCAGATTTTTTTGTGGATCAATTGAGATGAAGTATATATGTCATCTGATACAGAGCAGATATTCAGTCAACATTGACGGTGATAATGTTATAGTGATCACCCAGTTTCATTCCGGGGAGGGTAGATCCACTGGAAAAAGGATAGGCAACACACTCCAGTATTCTTGGGTTTCCCTTGTGGCTCAGCTGGTAAAGAATCCACCTGTAATGTGGGAGACTTGGGTTTTATCCCTAGGTTGGGGAGATCCCCTGGAGAAGGGGAAGGCTACCCAACCCAGTATTCTGGCCTAGAGAATTCCATGGACTGTATAATCCATGGGGTGGTAAAGAGTTGGACAAGACTGAGAAACTTTCACTTTCATTGTTGATTGCAGTTATCAAGATGACTGGTGTTGTCATGATAATATACAGATAACCTCATACTTTAAATTATACCTCACTTAAATTTACTAAAGATTTTGAAGATGACTGCGAGGAGATCCAACCAGTCCATTCTAAAGGAGATCAGTCCTGGGTGTTCTTTGGAAGGACTGATGCTAAAGCTGAAACTCCAATACTTTGGCCATCTCATGCGAAGAGTTGACTTATTGGAAAAGACCCTGATGCTGAGAGGGATAGGGGGCAGGAGGAGAAGAGGAGGACAGAGGATGACATGGCTGGATGGCAACACTGATCCGATGGACATGAGTTTGGGTGAACTCCGGGAGTTGGTGATAGACAGGGAGGCATGGTGTGCTGCAATTCATGGGGTCACAAAGAGTTGAACACCACTGAGAGACTGAACTGAACTGAACTGAAGATGTACCTGAGGCTTTTTTTTTTTTACTTTTTAATTTTTTTTTTCCTTAAAAAATTTTTATTTTGTATTGTGATATAACTGATTAACAATGTTGTGATAGTTTTCAGGAGAATAGTGAGGGGACTTAGCCATTCTTGAAACGTCAAGATTTTATTTGAAAATAGATAAAGGAATTACTAGATACACCATTTTTTCCTCTTATTTGCATAATTACAATAGATACACCTGACTCAAGCACCATGTTTGATTGACATTGGTTGTAGTCAGATGATATGATTAAATAAACAAATGTTACAAAATGTTATTTTGTGATGGGATCAACAATATGTTGGCATTGTATTAAATAGCATTAGATACAGTTTTAAATATGGATGTAATTCTTGGTACTATGTATAATTGCATAACTTGAGGAATCACATAGTCCCAGCTTTGTTCTTTTCTGATAAATAGAAGATAAACAGTGCCATATGCTTTGATGATGCTTCTCAAAATGAGAATAGAAGGTGTGTATAGCACTGTGCTAGGTGATACTTAACAACTTCACTAGTAAACAGTGCATACCTTCCTATAGGTTAAATTTTAGGGGGACTAAAAAGGTAATTAAATGTGTAATATCAAAGCAACACACCAATGAACAATAGCTAACAGTGCTGATTCTAAAGCCACATAACCTTGGTTCATTTTCTTGGGTCAATCATTATCTTTGTGAACTTGGGGTAAGTTTCTCAACCACTTTGTGCCTCAATTTTCCTCATCTATAAAGTGGGGATAATCATTCCTATGACATTTAATATTCTCATTAATTGAGCTAATAATATATGTAAGCCACTTAAAGGTAGAGTGCCTGACACTAGAGTTGGATTTACCATGAAGCTGTAAACCTTAGCATCAGGTTTTTTATTTTTCCTTTGAATTTCTTATTGTAAGCCTTGGGAGGCACCCTTGCAATGTTTTCATAAGCTCACATCTTTTTATAAATATGAAAAAATAAAATATTTATCCATAATCACTTAAGACAGCTGTCTCCCTCCATTTTGATTCCCACTGCATCAGCTTCCTTTAACGTCAAATGAGTTGAAATGGCCCTGGGCATTCTGAACCAGCCACGGGTAAGCTGAACTGGGGACTAATTGAGTTTAGGTTCAGCACAGTAATTTGCATATATAGTTAAGGTACTACTGACTGTATTATTGAAGGAATACATTCCAGGACTACTCCTAGCATACTGTGCTGATGTGCCCAGTGTCATAACATGAAAGTATAGGACCAGAGGATAAACTCATCCTTTAGCAAGTTGAACTTATCCTGCAGCACTGGCAGTGGAAGCATGTGGGTAGTTGAGAAGAAACAAGGTTTGAACTGTATACAGCCAGAAATTACTTTCTAGAAAATTCATCCAAGTCTTGCAACTTATATATGAAATAAAGTTGATAAAAGATTTCCCCTAATTCGAAAACAGTCCAAAAAATTTATGCTGAAAGAAGTTTTTCTAATGTCAGTATTAGTTTAAAAAAATATTAACCAATATTATGCTAGAAAGAAGACTAAATTATCTTTCTATTCTCTCTATAGAAAATGATATTTTATGATTCTTGCCACAAAAAGGCAAGGAAAGGTATGAAAACCAAAGAAAAAGAAAAGATAGTATAAAGATATGTTATGCATTGAATTACTAAAGATGTTTTATTATTTTTTTATTTTATGATCCTGGTGATATTTGCTATGATTTCCCTTCTAAATAAATGATCACTTACATACTTATAATTATTTTATATTCATTTTCTTAATAAGCCAACAAAATTTTAGAATCTACAAAATTAAGTATTAAAAACAATCAAAGATACATTAAAATATGTGATATATGTATATACAAATATGAATGTATATGTATACATATATGCATGTATAATTATAAATAATATATATGAATGTTTTAAATGCCCAATTTTAAAATATAACCTTGAGAGTCCAAAGAAATTTACAGCTCACAGAGGTCAAACTACCATCATCTTGTATAAGTCTGAGGTGTATTTCATTGAAACCATTCAGCAGAGATACATTGAGCGTCCACTAAGTGTTGACTGGAATACAAATTGAAGACTTCACTGTCTCCCTGTTCAAGGCACAGAGTATCTAGAGGGACAGAGAGTTGCTATATGACGAACGAGAATGATAGGAAAGAAGGAAGGAAAGAAAAGACAGGGAAAGAAGGAAGAAAGAGAGGAGGGAGCACAGAAGTAGAAAGAAAGTGTGGTGACACTTCTACTTCATTTTGTTTACTTGAGACCTTGGATTTTGTGATACCTCTTGTTGCTTCCTGAGTGTTAGTCATCCTTTTGTCATCCCCAAGAGAAATTAATCAAGAATAATAAACAACAGACATTATGTAGTCCCAAGTAATTAGTGCAATATTTCTAGATTTTACCAAATCAAAAGAGTACATCAGTAATGATATATAACAAGGAAAAAAAGAAATGGGTGAGAAGAAAACAGTGAAATGAGAAAAATGGACATAGATGTTTCCCTTTATGTAACTGATGTTATCCTTGAAACTCAAAATTTGGTTTTCATAAAATCACTGAGAACAGTTTCTCAACATAATATAGAAAATCCCTTTGTAAAATGAATATTCCTTTCAATTACTTTTTTTTTTAAGGTAAAATTTATTTATTTATTTATTTATTTATTTATTTATTTTGTCATTTATTTTTTTTATTTTTTTTTAAATTTTAAAATCATTAATTCTTACATGCGTTCCCAAACATGAACCCCCCTCCCACCTCCCTCCCCATAACATCTCTCTGGGTCATCCCCATGCACCAGCCCCAAGCATGCTGTATCCTGCATCAGACATAGACTGGCGATTCAATTCTTACATGAGAGTATACATGTTAGAATGTCATTCTCCCAAATCATCCCACCCTCTCCCTCTCCCTCTGAGTCCAAAAGTCCATTATACACATCTGTGTCTCTTTCCCTGTCTTGCATACAGGGTCGTCATTGCCATCTTCCTCAATTACTTTTAAAATAAGTTAAAAAAAAATAGCCAAGTGACAAAAATAGGAAATCAACCTGAAAACGTGGAAGCAAACATAACAAACTAATGAATCAATGGAAAAGCTCTGGCGAATTAACACAAAGAAGTAAAAAGAACAGCACAGGAATCAAAGGTAACATATTACTGGGTCTCTCATCGAGTTAAATAAAAGCTTTAACATACGTTACTTTCACATTTTCATGAGAGTCTTAATTTTATACTCTTAAAACCTGTCCATCAAGATGCCCAATGGTTTCCCATGAAAGAGAATGGTAAGCTGTGCTGCCAGATGTGATTGCATATAATAGATAGCTTAAGCTCAGACATATATTTTTTGAACTCTCAGACATGAATCACAATCTTCAAGAATTTTACTTTTCTATTTCTCTAACTCTTGTTCTCTGCTAATTTTGTGTTTTGTTTAGTTTTTGGTATGCACAGGGCAGAAAATTTTTTGCCCATTGATGGCAGCAATGACTGATAATTTCATTTTATGGCTTTATCATTTAGTGGTTTCTGAAAATAGATTAATAAATTAGAGAGATTCATTCCCTCTTGAGTAAGAGCTGAAACAGAATGTGTTTTCTTTTGTTTGTTTACTTGGAGCTCAAATAATTTAAGAATGTCATGTCTACCAGCAATGATAACAATTGTTTGTATATGGATTTCTTAGGCAGTGTGTTTTTGTTTACCTGTGATTAAACTGCAAATTTTATCTTTAAGATTATTGTAAGTCTGCATGTCTATGTGTCTGTATTTCATGAAAACCTTTCTTTTGTTGCTGTTATATTAGTGTGAAATATGTTTTAATTTCCAGAAAGTATTAATAATTAGACTATAAGTTATTTGAATCCTGTTCTAATTGGTTTGTGGAGATAAGTGAATATGTAAAGTAAATATTCTTAAAATTGCTAGAGAATAAGAAAATTTAACTTCTAATATTTTAAATATGCTAGACATTTAAAAAGTATTCTTATAGATACTCACTCAGCAATATTTTACAAATACAGGTTCATATACTTAAGGCATACTTAAATAATACAAATTTTATAAAATTAAGGTCAGTCACTGGTAAACAAGAACATTTTATAATTTTGGTTTAATAAAAAAGAAGTATGCCTTCTCTCTGCATTGGTTCAGTTCAGACGTTCAGTCATGTATGACCCTTTGTGACGCCATGGACTGCAGCATGCCAGGCCTCCCTGTCTATAACCAACTCCCGGAGTTTACTCAAACTCATGTCCATTGAATTGGTGATGCCATCCAACCATCTCATCTGCTGAACCCATCTCTTCCTGCCATCAATCTTTCCCAGCATCAGGGTCTTTCAAATGAGTCAGCTCTTCACATCAGATGGCCAAAGTATTGGAGTTTCAGTGTCAACATCAGTTCTTCCAATGAATACTCAGGACTGATCTCCTTTAGGATGGACTGGTTGGATATACTTGCTGTCCAAGGGATTCTCAAGAGTATTCTCCAACACCACAGCTCAAAAACATGAATTTTTCAGTGCTCAGCTTTCTTTAGAGTCCAACTCTCACATCCATACATGATTGCTGGAAAAGCCATAGCCTTGACTAGATGGACCTTTGTTGGCAAACTAATGTCTCTGCTTTTTAATATGCTATCTAGGTTGTTCATAACTTTCCTTAAAAGGAGCAAGTGTCTTTTAATTCCATGGCTGCAATCACCATCTGAAGTGATTTTGGAGCCCTCAAAAGTAAAGTCTGACACTGTTTCCAATGTTTCCCCATCTATTTGCCATAAAGTGATGGGACCAGATGCCATGATCTTCGTTTTCTGAATGCTGAGCTTTAAGCCAACTTTTTCACTCTCCTCTTTCACTATCATCAAGAGGCTTTTTAGTTCCTCTTCTATTTCTGCCATATGGGTGGTGTCATCTGCATATCTGAGGTTATTGATATTTCTCCCAGAAAACTTGATTCTAGCTTGTGCTTTATCCAGCCCAGCGTTTCTCATGATGTACTCTGCATATAAGTTAAATAAGCAGGGTGACGATATACATCCTTGATGTACTCCTTTTCCTATTTGGAACCAGTCTGTTGTTCCATGTCCAGTTCTAACTGTTGCTTTCTGACCTGCATACAGGTTTCTCAAGAGGCAGGTCTAGTGGTCTGGTATTCCCATCCCTTTCAGAATTTTCCACAGTTTATTGTGATCCACACAGTCAAAGGCTTTGGCATAATCAATAAACAAGAAATAGATGTTTTTCTGGAACTCTCGTGCTTTTCCAATGATTCAGTGGATGTTGGCAATTTGATCTCTGGTTCCTCTGTCTTTTCTAAAACCAGCTTGAACATGTGGAAGTTCATGGATTAGGTCTTGCTGAAGCCTGGCTTGGAGAATTTTGAGGATTACTTTACTAGCATGTGAGATGAGTGCAATTGTGCGGTAGTTTGAGCATTCTTTGGCATTGCCTTTCTTTGGGATTGGAATGAAAACTGAACTTTTCCAGTCCTGTGGCCACTGCTGAGTTTTCCAAATTTGCTGGTATATTGAGTGTAGCACTTTAACAGCATCATCTTTTAGGATTTGAAATAGCTCAACTGGAATTCCAACATCTCCACTAGCTTTGTTTGTAGTGATGCTTCCCTAAGGCCCATTTGACTTCACATTCCAGGATGTCTGGCTCTATGTGAGTCATTACACCATCGTAATCATCTGGGTCGTGAAGATCTTTTTTGTACAGTTCTTCTGTGTATTCTTGCCACTTCTTCTAAATATCTTCTGCTTCTGTTAGGTCCATACCATTTCTCTCCTTTATTGAGCCCATCTTTGCATGAAATATTTCCTTGGTATCTCTAATTTTCTTGAAGAGATCTCTAGTCTTTCCCTTTCTATTGTTTTCCTTTATTTCTTTGCACTTACAGATGAGAAACTTCCCTCGTGGCTCAGATGGTAAAGCATCTGCCTACAATGAGAGATCCATGTTTGATCCCTGGTTGGGAAGATCCTCTGGAGAAGGAAATGGCAACCCACTCCAGTACTCTTGCCTGGGAAATCCCATAGATGGAGAAGTGTGGTAGGCTACAGTCCATGGGGTCGCAAAGAGTCAGACAAGACTGAGTGACTTCACTTTCACTTCACCATTGAAGAAAGCTTTCTTATCTCTCCTTGCTATTCTTGGGAACTCTGCATTCAAATGGGTATATCTTTCCTTTTCTCCTTTGTTTTTTCACTTATCTTCTTTTCACAGCTATTTGTAAGGTCTCATCGGACAACCATTTTGCCTTTTTTGGGAAAAGAAATGGTCTTGCTCCCTGTCTCCTCTACTATGTCAGGAAGCTCCATCCATAGTTGATCAGGCACTCTGTCTATCAGATCTAGTCCCTTAAATCTATTTCCCACTTCCACTGTATAATCATAAGGGATTTGATTTAGATTATACCTGAATGGTATAGTTTTCAATTTTTTTTTCTATTTTATATATAATACAATCATAAATTTTATTCTACCTGGGTTTGCTTCAAATTTTAAAAGTTTACTGATTAAATAAACTGATTATACACCTATATAACATTTTCAATTATTAAAATATACATTTGTATTCAACTAAATTGAATAGTTGTTCTGAAACTTTTGATTTTAAAAGTAGTTCCATTTTGTAGTGTCAACTTGAAGATAATTTACAAATTATCTTAAGGTAGCTTAAACCAAGGATTCAATTAATTAATGGATAATCATTGGATCCCTAATTAATTTGTTAGACAGAATACTGAAACATCCAAACCATTGATTAATATTTGGAACATAAAGTTTATGTATTTTTGCCTATTTTCCTATGTTACAAAGAAGCTATATCTTTGGGTGACGTTAATGAGTGTTCATTTTTGCCACTTTAAGGAAGTGTAAAAGGGATATGTTGTTATCAAAAACTTCTTAGTTTCACAAACTGCTAATCTGTTTAAATGCTTGCATAAAAGGAGAGCTCTCTATTATTCACTCTGCAGTCCACTGTTTTCTATGTGAAATAGTAGTTATTTACTTTTGTTAAAAATGTATAATTACAGATGTTCAAGTTGGTTTTAGAAAAGGCAGAGGATTCAGAGATCAAACTGCCAACATCCACTGGATCATCGAAAAAGCAAGAGAGTTTCAGAAAAACATCTATTTCTGCTTTATTTACTATGCCAAAGCCTTTGACTGTGTGGATCACAATAAACTGTGGAAAATTCTTCAAGAGATGGGAATACCAGACCACCTGACCTGCCTCTTGAGAAACCTGTATGCAGGTCAGAAAGCAACAGTTAGAACTGGACATGGAACAACAGACTGGTTCCAAATAGGAGAAGGAGTACATCAAGGATGTATATCGTCACCCTGCTTATTTAACTTACATGCAGAGTGCATCATGAGAAAACCTGGGGTGGAAGAAGCACAAGCTGGAATCAAGACTGCCGAGAGAAATATCAATAACCTCAAATATGAAGATGACACCACCCATATGGCAGAAAGAGAAGAGGAACTAAAAAGCCTCTTGATGATAGTGAAAGAGGAGAGTGAAAAAGTTGGCTTAAAGCTCAGCATTCAGAAAACGAAGATCATGGCATCTGGTCCCATCACTTCATGGCAAATAGATGGGGAAACAGTGTCAGACTTTACTTTTGTGGGCTCCAAAATCACTGCAGATGGTGACTGCAGCCATGAAATTAAAGGACGCTTACTCCTTGGAAGGAAAGTTGTGACCAACCTAGATAGCATATTGAAAAGCAGAGACATTACTTTGCCAACAAAGGTCTGCTAGCCAAGGCTATGGTTTTTCCAGTGGTCATGTATGGATGTGAGAGTTCGACTGTGAAGAAAACTGAGCATCAAAGAATTGTGCTTTTGAACTGTGGTGTTGGAGAATACTCTTAAGAGTACCTTGGACTGCAAGGAGATCCAACTAGTCAGTCCATTCTAAAGGAGATCAGTCCTGGGTGTTCTTTGGAAGGACTGATGCTAAAGCTGAAACTCCAATACTTTGGCCATCTCATGGGAAGAGTTGACTCATTGGAAAAGACTCTGATGCCTGGAGGGACAGGGGGCAGGAGGAGAAGGGGACAACAGAGGATGAGATGGCTGGGTGGCATCACCAACTCGATGGATGTGAGTTTGAGTGAACTCTGGGAGTTGGTGATGGACAGGAAAGCCTGGCGTGCTGCAGTTCATGGGGTTGCAAAGAGTTGGACACGACTGAGTGACTGAAATGAATTGAATGACTACTTAAGACAAAATAGTGAGAATTCAACTTTTTTTTTTTTTTTTTTTTGCTTTTTAAGGAAGAATATTTATTTGTTCCAAAGCAGGAGTTCTCAAACTTCTTGGTCTTTGGATACCTTCCCATTCTTAGGAATTATTGAGGCTCTCCAAGAGCTTGCATTCATGTAAGTTATACTTATCAACATTACCATATTAGAAGTTGAGATGATTTTTTATTTCTTTGAAGAGAGTAGTGATGTATTCACATGTATGAATACATACATACATATGAATCTATCATTGTATGATGAATTCATGAATACATCACAATGTATTCATCATTACTCTCTTCAAAGAAATAAACACTGTGTGTTGGCAACAATATCTTAGTATAATTATGAAATTAGTTTTACATAGTAGAGCTATCCTAACATAATTGTATGAGTTTTACAATATGAAAAGGCATAATAAATAATGAAACTTGGAAGGCAAATTGCATTTTCTTGCATCATAGTAGCTAAATCTAAAAAGAAATTAAGCAATATATTAATTTTTTACCAGTTAATTTAATCCTGAGTGGCTTGCTTCCTTGGTTTACTGATTAATACCTTCATCTACAATAGGAAAGGTAACTATCTTCTGTGTAATCTGCCTTGTTGTTGTTTAGTCACTAAATCATGTCTGACTCTCTGTGACCCCTGAATTATAACACACCAGCCTTCTCTGTCCTTCACTGTCTCTCAGAGTTCACTTAAACTATGTCCTTTGAGTCGGTGATGCCATCCAACCATCTAATCCTCTTTCACCCTATTCTCCTCCTGCTCTCAGTCTTTCACATCAGGGTCTTCTCCAACAGGTCAGCTCTTTGCTTCAGGTGGCCAAAGTATTGGAGCTTCAGCTTCAGTATCAGTCCTTCCAATGAATATTCAGGGTTGATTTCCTGTAGGATTAACTGGTTTGATCTCCTTACTGTCCAAGGGACTCTCAAGAGTATTCTCCAGCAGCACAATTTGAAAGCATCAGTTCTTACGCACTCAGACTTCTCTATGGTCCAACTCTCTCATCTGTACATGATTACTGGAAAAACCATAGCCTACACTGTAAAATTCTGTGTTTTCACCAAAATGGTTTTCTGTGCTTTATGTTTATTTGTATTAGGCCTTGAATACTTTAAAGAAGAACAAAAACAAAAGTTATCACTTACCAAAGAACTAAGTTTCTTTAAATCTTGTTATCATATATTGCTTTAAAATATTTTATTGTCACTTTAATTAAATGGTTAACAAAGTACTGTTTCTCAGATATCCATGATCCTTTTAAACCAGTGTCCAAATCTCTCCTAAAAACTTTTTAAAATTCTCCTTTCAAAAATCAGATCTTAGAAGCAGAAAAATAAGATAAAAATTCCAGAATATTTTAATGTCTGAAACTATCAGATTATATCAGAGGGTCCCTGGAAAATCACAAATATTTGTTCTTTCACTTCAAAAAGAGATCAAAAAAAGTATCTAATTAGATTTGTTTGACGAGTTGTATAGGCAGACTTGTCAAATCAGAAGAGACACTCAGCCTTCCTTAGGTTAAAACTGATATTGGTAAAATGTTATTAATATAAATATTCCAGAAGTTTCAGAGTTTATGGGAAGTCTTTGTGTATTTGTTACTGCCCTTTCTTTCAATAACATGTTTCAACCTCAGGGAAAACATTGATCTAAACCCTTATGAAATTTTTTTTCAAGTTTTCCTGCATTTTTCAATCTTCTGGTAGTGCTTTATCTAATATTAGTCAATATCTATATAATTTTATCAGTCACAGTTTCAATTATTACTTAAAATATTTATTGACCACCTCCTTACTTCTGTAATTTCAAACTACCATCTTCAAGGCCAGTGATTCTCAAACAGTGAGACATAGTAGACTAACGTATGTATAAGCTTTACTCCAGAGTTTACTTGACGTTTTTGGTAAACTTTTGATTTGTATGTTTCAGGATCATTAAATGTTATACATCAAGATTCGTTTCATCTTATACGAAAAACTCCATCCATTATTTAATAGAACAGTCACTGACTTCTTTAACAAAAATATATCAGTCTCCTTCAACAAAATATAGTCTCAAAGGTTTATGGAAAAGGACTGTTCTAGGTACTTTACGCTATTGACATTTCAATGAATAGAATTTTGGATATATGTTTCTGACTGACATTGTTTAGACCACTTTTAGATTCTGCCAGTGGACTACATCAGGATTTCCAGAACCCTTTTCAGTCGAGAAGCAGATGGCCTCATCAAAATGCTAACCCAATACCAAATAAAACAAGAATTAATTACATAGGGCTGAATAAGCTGGTTAGGGGAATTTTAAGGTAGATTTTTAAGGGAAGGGTATATTAATATATCTTTAATGTTTTATTTCCTGAATATATAAGAAAGTATTTTCTCATTGTTAAGCTCTCTGAAACCCAGAACAACTGCATAAACTCTGCTTTTGTAAATTGAGATGAACTATTTTAGATGATATCTAATTCTCACTAATCATCAAATGCAGAAACTTACTACTTCTACTTACTTTTATGCCTATATAGTTATTTGCAGAGGATTGATAAAAATGTCTTCCTTTTTACCAGAATATAATAAAATGATTGTGAAACCATGGCCTTATCTCAAGAGTGTCATATTTGAGAACAATGCTCATTTAATCAGATATGACAAGCTGCTTTGGAAAATAAAAGCTAGCTTTCTCACGGAGACAATGACTACAAAATTCTTACAGGAAAACTGCCTGATACCTGGTATGCAGAGCTCAGCCTCACAGAGTAAAGAAGGTTATTTCCTGTTTGGTCAAGAACCTTATACAATTTGGGGTACTATGAGAAGAGAGAAAAATGATACAAGTTTAGAGTTACTGCTAATGAATGTGGTGGAAGGAGCATCTTGGACTTTATTTCCTTACCTTGGACTACTAGATAATGAGAGCTTTTATAAGTCAAATCTGATATTACTTACTGTAGTTTTCTAAGAGAAGGAAATGGCAACCCACTCCAGTGTTCTTGCCTAGAGAATCCCAGGGACGGGTGAGCCTGGTGGGCTGCCGTCTATGGGGTCGCACAGAGTCGGACACGACTGAAGTGACTTAGCAGCAGCAGCAGCAGTTTTCTAAGTAGATGTTAGCCTTGTGATGTTTGCAGTTGTTAACTATTATATGGCTCTTGATTTGCAAAAAATCTAAGGTGTCCATGGTAAATTAATACTCTTACTGTACCTGTGTAAGTAATCAGACCAACCTAGTGAGACCAGACTTATTTTGTAATCAAGAAAATCTTTTCTTGAGATTATCATGATTACGAGGGAAGGGGAACCTGTCAGGAAGAATTGTGAAAGACATTGAAAGGTATAAAAAAGATTACTAGGTATCTGTAGTGGAAAATTATGTATTGTTTAGAGCACACCATTTCAGGTTTTCTGACGCTAAGGGCTTTGCATTTTTCATTGTCTTTGTTCTAGTTTATAACTTTATAAATTGTAGAAAATCAATGTGAATGATTCTTGCCCATGAATGTGTAAATTAATAGTGTTTGGTGGAATTAAATTGATTACTGCTCTGTGGATATTGATGAATTTTGCCAGTTTTGCATCTATTAAGCAAATATGTTTGAATATTCACCATGGATCTACATAAGATGGCTGCCCTTTGGATATTCCTGTAAACTGGCTGCAACATTTTACAGGTTCACTCATTATTTAATGGATTATGTAGAATTTGGGGCATGTGTTCTTTTAAAATATAAGAAGTTGTGATAAGTATAATACTTGAACAAGTAGCAGGAAGAAAAGTAGGCCACCAAAGTTTCAAGATTAACCATATTCAATATATTTAAAAGGTAATGTATATAATTAAGGCTTAATTTTTGATTTTACAAATGCCATGAAGAAAGAAAAATATTAGATATTAGTTTTATGTCAGCACATTTTATATCTTTATTTTATCTTTATTTTCTATAACACTGGTTGGCTCATCTCTCAGAAATGGTTTATATGAGCACTGTTCAGTCACATAATTTCATTGATTTAAATTGGTCAAAAGGCACAATGGTTGCATTTCTAAAACAATGCAAAATTTTGTCACCTAAAAAATGGTATCTCTGAAATGAAACCAAGCTCTGTATATTGAATGGTGTACTCCTGAAGATAGATTTCTAAACATTGACAATTTTTATCAATTGACAAAATTTCATATCCCTGCTCTTACTTATCAGTGCTATGACAATAAGGTACCCAGCGTAGAAATGATCAGTTGTCTTAAGGAAACTTATGTTACCACATCATTTATCAAAGTAATATAAGAAATATTCATTTTTATAGAAATTTGATAAATATTTTATGCAAAAAGAATTCAGTATCAATTAAAATTGGAAGATTCTCAATGAAAATTAGAATATTAGAAGCTCTGTGTACTCTTACCACTGAAAATTGTAACTGTGAAGCTTTAATTAAAGTTTTCCAAACCTATGTGAGCATTTCATCCCATAGATACCCATTAAGAGCATGTGGAATAATATTCCTCATAAAAACAGTTTAGAGTATGCTGTACTGTTATGAACCATATATTAGCTTGTTAATAAACTCTAGATAAATCCTATAAAAATAAGGTACTTCTAATGAGAGCAATTAAAAGTGCTTATAATAGAAAGAAGTATAAATATAAATAAGAATAAATAGAAATAAATTATATATAGTCTTATGTATAAGATTTTTTAAGTGTGTCATTTTAAAACTTTGTGTCATTTCTGTATGCATTAGTAAGTTCACTTTTATAAAAAAAAGGAATCATACTTTCTTTTCTATAACCTCCAATTTTTATTACACATAAACATATTTCTAGGCTATTAAATGCTTTAAAACACAATTTTAATGGCTTCAAAATATTCTATTTATGAATATACCAAAATATTTTAGACAAGCCTTATCAATGGGCATTATAAATTGGTTTGTTTTCACTATCATAAATTCCACACAGAATTCTTATGACTCTATAGGATAAATTTCTAATCCAAACATAGTAGATCAAAAAGTACGCAAGATTCTAATGTTCTTCATCTGTATAAGTATTTGGCCTCCCACCTCCATCAGGTTTTCCAACTGGCAGACCTGTGTTATGTTTGTATTTTACTATTAGTTCTCTTGTTACTTTTTGAAGATGTTTAAAATCATGACTAATCTCTTCAAACCTTCAACCATATCCATTTTCAGCCAGTTGAATTCACATCCTTCTATTGAAAGAAAATAGAACACATGCTTCCTCACCTAAAATAATTTTACATACTTACTTGCGTCATTGTCTATCCTTTTCACTTTTACTCAGATTAAAATGTAAATCTTTGTCTTGCATCTTGGATTCCACGACCTTCATATTCTCTATTCTGCATATCTCCCCATGTCTATTGATTCTTTCACAACATAGACCCCAAGCAAACAAATAAACAAAAAACCTCAACACCACAGTCCACTCCAGCTATTACTTTAAACTTTTTCTCCCTCCACAGTCAAAATTTTTCAGAATGTTGTTTCTACTCACAGTTTTAATTTCCTTACATTTAAGGCTCATTAAACAAGTCTGCGGCTACTGCTGCTGCTAAGTTACTTCAGTTGCGTCCGACTCTGTGCGACCCCATAGATGGCAGCCCACCGGGCTCCCCCATCCCTGGGATTCTCCAGGCAAGAACACTGGAGTGGGTTGCCATTTCCTACTCCAATGCATGAAAGTGGAAAGCGAAAGTGAAGTCACTCAGTCTTGTCCGACCCTCAGCGATCCCATGGACTGCAGCCCTCCAGGCTCCTCCCTCCATGAGATTTTCCAGGCAAGAGTACTGAAGTGGGGTGCCATCGCCTTCTCCATACAAGTCTGACCCATCTCCATCTCCTACACTGCTTTTGCCAAGTGAAGTCGCTCAGTCGTGTCCAACTCTTTGCAACCCCATGGACTGTAGCCTATCAGGCTCCTCTGTCCAAGGGATTTTCCAGGCAAGAATGCTGGAGTGGATTGCCATTTCCTTCTTCAGGGGATCTTCCCGACCCAGGAATCGAACCGGGGTCTTCCACATTGCAGGCAGACGCTTTATCATCTGAGCCACCAAGGAAGCCCATTTTTACTAATAATTTTAGTGAAACTTATCATTTGGTCCTTATTTTATTTGCCTTACCTGCAATATTAAGCATTCTTGATTACTCCATCTTTGAAATATTCACTTTCCCATGTTTTACAAAAGCATACTCTTCTATTTTTCCTACCTTTCTGACTCTGATTACTCTGATTTGACAGCTTCTTTTATCGTATACGTGCTTTAAAGTAAGTTATTTCGCAAGTACTGCACCCAGCTTTTTTTCTTTATTATTTTTTGTTTTGCTTCTTCTCTGCATAAGATATACTCTCTCTAGGAAATATTGTCTATATACGTGCTTTGATTATTATCAATCTCATGTTTCTCCTGTCCTATAGTACTATCAGGTAATTTCCATGTACCAGCTGTATCCTCACCCAAGTTATTGATAGTTAAGTTATCTCAATGTTAGTTTTCTCATTTGTAGAATGGGAATAAGAATTGTGTATCTGCTTTGGGTCACACTGTATAACACCAGTGAGATAATTTAAACATTTTACTACAGTACCTGGCAAATAACAAGTGCTTAATAAAGACGCTTTATTCCTAATCTATAGTGTATTCAAAACAATTTTGGGCAAAAATGTTATAATACTCATGTAACTACTGGGAAGAAAATCCTTGGTGAATAACAAAATTAAGGTCAAAATAATACATTGGTATGTACATGAAAGTATAAATTAGTTAAGATGACACTAGCTGCAATAACAGATGAACTGGAATTTTTTCAATGGTTTAACACAATAGAATTTTATTTTTCATTCACTTAAATAGGTGGGGCAGAAGCTTTGCCCCAGACTGATGCAGATTTGGTATGCATAGAGTCTGCCATTTAGCATACTGCAGATAGTATTCTTGCCAAATATTTTGGCACTGACTATCTTAAGTCTTTCCAGCCCCTGACACAAATTTTCTTGCCATCCACTGCCTTCTTACTAAGCCATGATATATATCTTTTAGGGTTTTGTGGTTTAGAAGTCCTACTCACTTCTACTGGCAATTTGTGTATTAGTTGTAGTAATACAAACTGCCTAAGAGATAATTGCCAAAATCTCAGTGGCTTACTACAGTGATTGTGTAACACTGATAAAATTAATATCATTTGTATAGTAACTTTTTCCATTTCTTGATGACCTGTAAGTCAAGAAACATATATTAATTCTGACATTATAAGCAATTGCTAATCAATAGTATGACTTGGGCTTCCCTGGTAGCTCAGAAAGAAAGAATCTGTCTACAATGTGGGAGACCTAGGTTCAATCCCAAGGTGGATAAGATCCCCTGGGGAAGGGAATGGCTACCCACTCTAGTATTTTTGCTTAGAGAACCCATGGACAGAGGAGCCTGGCAGGCTACAGTCCATGGGGTCACAGAGTTAGACATGACTAAGCAACTAAGCATGCATGCACACAGTATGATGTAGGTGAAGTTATTTACCTTTGTCACTTCTCAGACCTGTATATCTGCAAATTAAGGGGCAACAATGAAATGAATGCTAAGATACCTTCAACTATAACTTGGTCAATTTAACATCATATCAGGATAGCCTTACCAGATAGAGGGTTCATGGTCATGGGTTTGTTCATTTTTTTTTTCTTTTTCTTTCATCATTTTGATTGTAGCATCTACTATCATCTGGCTTGCAAAGTTTCTCCTGAAAAATAAGCTGGTTGCTTTATGAGCTTTTCTTTGTACATCAGTTCAGTTCAGTTCAGTCGCCCAGTCCTGTCTGACTCTTTCTGACCCCATGAACCATAGCACTCCAGGCCCTCTGTCCATCACCAACTCCCAGAGTCCACCTAAACCCAAGACCATTGAGTCGGTGATGCCATCCAACCATCTCAAACTCTGTCATCCATTTCTCCTCCTGCCTTCAATCTTTCCCAGCATCAGGGTCTTTTCAAATGAGTCAGCTCTTCGCATCAGGTGGCCAAAGTATTGGAGTTTCAGCTACAACATCAGTCCTTCCAATTAACACCCAGGACTGATCTCCTTTAGGAAGGACTGGCTGGATCTCCTTGAAGTTCAAGGGACTCTCAAGAGACTTCTCCAACATCACAGTTCAAAAGCATCAATTCTCCAGTGCTCAGCTTTCTTTGTAGTCCAACTCTCACATCCATACATGACCACTGGAAAAACCATAGCCTTGACTAGACTGACTTTGTTGACAAAGTAATGTCTGCTTTTTAATATGCTATCTAGGTTGGTCATAACTTTTCTTCCAAGGAGTAAGCACCTTTTAATTTCATGGCTGTAATCACCATCTGCAGTGATTTTGGAGCCCAAAAAAGTAGTCAGCCACTGTTTCCACTGTTTCCCCATCTATTTGCCATGAACTGATGGGACTGGATGCCATGATCTTAGTTTTCTGAATGTTGAGCTTTAAGCCAATTTTTTCACTCTCCTCTTTTACTTTCATCAAGCGGCTCTTTAGGTCTTCACTTTCTGCCATAAGGGTGGTGTCATCTGCATATCTGAGGTTATTAATATTTCTCCCGGCAATCTTGATTCCAGCTTGTGCTTTATCCAGTCCAACATTTTTCATGATGTACTCTGCATATAAGTTAAATAAGCAGGGTGACAATATACAGCCTTGACATACTCTTTTCCTATTTGGAACCAGTCTGTTGTTTCATGTCCAGTTCTAACTGTTGCTTCCTGACCTGTATACAGGTTTCTCAAGAGGCAGGTCAGGTGGTCTGGTATTCCCATCTCTTGAAGAATTTTCCATAGTTTATTGTGATGCACACAGTCAAAGGCTTTGGTATAGTCAATAAAGCAGAAATAGATGTTTTTCTGGAACTCTCTTGCTTTTTCTATGATCCAGTGAACATTGGTAATTTGATCTCTTGTTCCTCTGCCTTTTCTAAAACCAGCTTGAACATCTGGAAGTTCATGGTTCACATATTGCTGAAGCCTGGCTTGGAGAATTTTGAGCATTACTTTACTAGCATGTGAGATGAATGCAATTGTGCGGTAGTTTGAGCATTCTTTGGCATTGCCTTTCTTTGGGATTGGAATGAAAACTGATCTTTTCCAGTCCTGAGGGTACTGCTGAGTTTTCCAAATTTGCTGGCATAACTTGCATATTTTCTCTTGCTCCTTTTAAGATTCTCTTTTTGTATTAAATTTTGCTATTTTAATTGTAACATGTCTTAGTGTGAACATCTTTGTGTTCATCTTGTTTCAAACTCTCTATGCTTCCTGAATCTGAGTATCTGTTTCCTTTCCCAGATTCTGCAATTTCTCAGCTTTTGTTTCTTAGAATAATTTCTCTGCCCCTTTCTTTACCTCTCTTCACCTTCTAGGATCTCTATAACGCAATCTTAGTGTGTTGCTGTCGTCTCAGAGGCCTCTTAAACTCTGCTCATTCAAAAAATTTCTTTTGTTCAGCTTGAGTGATTTCCGCTACTCTGTCTTCCTGTTCACTGATCTGTTCCTCTGTATCATCTAATCTACTCGATTTTATCTAGCATATTTTTATTTCAGTTACTGAATTATTCAGCTCTGTTTAGCTATTCTTCATGTTTTCTCTTTGTTAAAGTTATCACTCTGTTCACCCATTCTTTTCCCAAGTTTGTTGAACATGCTTATTTGGAACATATTCCTCTCTCTCCTCATTTTGCCTTATTGTTTGCATTTCTATGTATCAGATAGGTTGGTTATGTTCCACCTCTTGGAGAAATGGCCTTATGTAGGATACATTCTATGGGACCCAGCAGCACACTCCTCTCTGGTCACTAGAGCTAGATGTTTTATGAGTGTCCCTTATTTGGGCTGGGTCGGCTCTTCTCCTTTGGCAGATTGACCACTATGGGTATGACGGTAAGCAGAAATGGCCCCCAGCCCACTTGGTTGCCAGGTCCACCTTGTGCAGTGGCTGGCAGCCCACTTGTGGGCAAGTAAGCACTAACAGGCTAGAAGGAGAACTCCAAAATGGTCCTCTTGCTGGAACAAGCTCCCCAAAATAGTTGCTGCCAACACCTGTGTTCCCAAGGAGAGTCCCAGTGGCTTTCTCTCTTTCCAAGGGACTCTCCAAGATCAGCAATTAGGTCTGACCTAGGTTCCTTTCAAATTACTGCCTCTGTGCTGAGACTTGGAGCATGTGAGATTTTGTAGCTGCCCTTTAAGAGCAGAGTCTCTTGTTTCCTATAGCCCTCTGGCTTTCCTATATGTTAATCTCTCTGGCCTTCAAAGCTAGATGTTCTGTGGGCTCCTCTTGTTGGTGCATGGAGTGCAGACTCTTGCTCTTTGGAGAGAACCTCTGAAATTGTAATTATCCTTACTTTTTGGGTCACCTACTTAGAAGTGTAGGTATTATCTATACTTCATTGTTCACCCCTCCCATCTACCTTGTGTGGTTTCTTCTTTACATCTTTAGTTGTAAAAAATCTTTTTTTCTAGTCTTCAAGTCATCCTCATAGTTGGTCTGTAAATAACTATAACTTTGGTGTGCTTATAGGAGGAAGTGAGCTTGGACTCTTCCTATTTCATCATCTCAGTCATATCTAGTAAAATTCATTTCATCATATAAAACATAAAATACAGATAGATAGGTAAGAAAGGAAAAGAAAATTACTTGTAATCACATCACCTAGAGATCTATCATTAATATTTTGATTTATATGCTTCAAACAGCTATTTTATAATTACTTAGGTACTTTGCATTTGAACAATTTATGGATAATAGCATATATATATATATGTATATATATATATATATACATATATATATATATATGTTATGTGCTTAGTCAATCAGTTGTGTCTGACTCTGCAACCCCATGGACTGCAGCCTGCCAGGCTCTTCTGTCCATGGCAATTCTCCAGGTTAGAATACTGGCGGGTTGCCATGCCCTTTTCCAGGGGATCTTCCCAATCTGGGGATTGAACTCAGGTTTCCTGCATTGCAAGCAAATTCTTTACTGTCTGAGCCACCAGGGAAGCCCAAGAATACTGAAGTGAAGCCTATCCCTTCTCCAGGGGATTTTCCTGACCCAGGAATTGAGCCAGGGTCTCCTGCATTTGCAGACAGATTCTTTAACAGTTGAGCTACCAGGGAGGGCCCTATATATCATATATATGTATATGTGTGTGTATTGTGTGTGTGTGTGTGTGTGCAGGCACATTAAGTTGCTTCAGTTGTGTCTGACTTTTTCAACCCTATGGACCATAGCCTGCCAGGCTTCACTGTCCATGGGATTCTCCAGGCAAGAATACTGGAGTGGGTTGCCATGCCCTCCTCCAGGGTATCTTCTGAACCCAGGTCTCCTGAGGCTCCCACATTGCTGGCGGATTCTTTAGCACTGAGCCACAGGGGAAGACCCGTGTGTGTGTACACCTACATATATATTTTATATATGTATAGAAAGTTTTCTAGTGTTTCTATGTGTTAAGCATTTTTCTAAGCACTTCATTTCATATTTATTAACTTCTTTAATATCCACAAGGACTTTCTATTAATATCCCTATGTACAGATAAGTGAGCTGAGGCCCAGTATATCTACATTCACATTGTTTTCTCACTGAGCAAACTGATTCTAAAAACTAGTATATAATAACAAGGATTGGTGAAAGGGAATATAGAGGGAACAGTCACTCTGGGAACCCTCAATATGGAGGGTCCTCAAAAATTAGAAATAGTATTATGCTAAGTGAAATAAGTCAGAGAAAGATGAATAGTGCATGATCTCATGTATAATGTGGATTCTAAAATAGAAACAAACAAAAGAGAAAGAGATTCATAAAGACAGAGAACAAACTGGCTGTTGCTAGAGGGCAGGAAGATGAGGGATTAGAAAATAGAGGTGAATGGGACTAAGAGGTGAAGACTTCCAGTTATCAAATAAACATATCATAGAGAAGTAACACACAGCATAAGTAACATGGTCAAAAATATTGTAATACTGTAATAACTGAATGATGGCAGATGGTTACTAGACTTATTGTGGTACATATTTCATAATGCATTTATTTAAATATCCAATCAGTACATTGTACACCTGAAAAATAACATAGCAGTGTGCATCAACTATACTTCAATTTAAAAAGTTTGGGAAAAATTTTTTTTAGTTACTGGTTTGAAAATTTTAAACACATCATTAAGAATATCTTACTTGTTTACATTTTAACAAAAGCCTTCTAGTGACACACTTTGTCACTTTCATAGGTTTCAGCAAATGATGAAAGAATAGTAGAAACCCTGACAAATCCTTAATCACTACTTTTTAAAAAACACACACATTTCTTTCATTTCTATATAATGCAAGTCCAGAGGTCAGCATTTCTCAAAAGATACCCTGGAATCCAGCTGCTGGAGGAGAGGATAGACTTATGTTAGCATCCCATGTGGTGGAATCAGGATTAAAGGAGCTATTCTGAGTTATCTACCACTCCTTCCTCCAGCACCTTAGGTTACATCTCCTTACACTTGATGAGATCTGGAAAACACGTGGGCAAAATGTCCTTATTACATTCAGAGATAACAGAGGAGCCAGAAGGTGATTTAAAACCCCAAACTTAGCATAATAGGAACTGTGGTATTATTCTCAACTGTGAGACTCAAGAATCAGTGGAATGTCAAATCAAGCAGCATTTTATAAAACTGTGACATCCCTGCATTGAGTGAAAGTTGCTAAATACGCTTACTATATTGCATTCTCTATCTTGAGAGAAAACATTAAAAATATATATGTAACATTTGGTGATTATATCTTTGCCAGTTTGATGTAAGAAAATGTTCAGTTTTTATTGTTTGTATTTTAAATAAAGAAAATGCATAGAATATATTGAATTAATATCTCCAATATACCATAGTAATGACATAAAATATTACTATGTTATACTACGTATTGTGCATATAACTATGCTGCTGTTGCTTAGTCATTCAGTTGTGTCCAACTGTCTGCGGCCCCATGGACTATAGCCTGCCAGGCTCCTTTGTCCACAGAATTTTCCAGGCGAGAATACTGGAGTCACCTGCCATCTCCGAACCCAGGAGATCTTCCTGATCCAGGGAATTAACCTGCATCTCTTCCATCTCCTGCATTGGCAGGAGTGTTCTTTACCACTAGTGCCACCTGGGAAGCCTGTATATAACTATACATAGCTACAGCTTGACCACTATGAATTGTCTTTTCAAATTTAATCTTCATAATATAGAAACTTTTCTGAGTTACACACACTGTATCCCCTAAGAATGGCTTTGTGTCAGGCATATATGCGTATTCATTCATTTAATAAATACTCTTGACTACATACTATTAACAAGAAAACAAGTTACAGAGACTAATATATTCAGGTTCACATAGCTAGCCTACATTGGTTAGAATTCAAGATTATACCTAAAGTAATTCGTCATCACCACCAAGTAGGAAGAAAAAGGTTACAGTGACAGATAGAACTCTAGAACTCACACAAACCCCTAAGTCTACCCTAGAAGTGAATGCGAATGTATTAGTTGCTCAGTTGTATCCAACTCTGCAATCCCCTGCAAAGCTCCTCTGTTCGTGAGATACTCCAGGCAAGAATACCCGAGTGGGTTGCCATTCCCTTCTCCAGGGGATCTTCCCGACCCAGAGATAAAATGCAGGTCTCCCGCATTACACACAGATACTTTACTGTCTGAGCCACCTGGGAAGCCCTAGAAGAGAGCCACTAGAAAATATTTTCAGTCACAGAATTTGAATCATTGTCAAGATCCATATCTCTACCTGCTTATATTATAGGTATTTTTGTTTCCAAAATATGTGACTCCATAAAGAATAAACTTTATGCCTTATTCATATATGTTACTATGGAGATAGTTGACACAAAAGACCTAGTAAAGTTCTAATGAATTGAATTAGAGATGAACAATATGTCAGTAGCACAACTGATTATAATGAATATCCTTTTTATAGGACAATGACAATCTATTAGACACATGTATGTACAGGCATGCAGATAGATCTACTATCAATACAGGATCAAACTCTAAACCAAAAGGTTATAAAGTGATGTTTCTTCCTGAATTTTATAGAAATATAATAATTATAGAAATAAAACAAAACTGGATTTTCCATCAATGAAAGGAATACTTCCCATGAGTTGAAGCTGGCAGTGATGGGCCTGAATCTCAAACTAGACATTGATGCTTAGTTGTAAAAGGCACTTTGAAAGGCAAATAGTACAGGAAAAGTCAACCAACTAAAATATGGGGCAGGTAACAGGAACTGTGGTTAGCATTGATATAAATACACACCAGCACTTCCTGTTGGACTTTCTTATACCATTAATATGCATGTATGAGTATATACACATGTGTGCACCTACAGGTATGTGTATACATACACATAGCAACAGATAGATGAGAGAGAGGCTCACATTCAGAATTGAGTCTATCAGGCCATAGGTAACAAGACCTCCTATGTAGGTCTGGCCTTTAGAAGGGATACAGTCTGGGAAGAAGAGAGATTATAGAAAAAGTTTATCAAAATAAAGAAATGCTCTATTCACAGAGGAAATGAAATATGAAGACAGGTGGTCAAGCATAAAAGAGTAAAGCAGCTGTCCCAGCTACTCCAAGTTGGATTCAGAGCAAAAGCTTGTTCAGTGAATCTAGGGAGAAATTATTAACTTAAATGGAAGAAAATTAGGCAGAACCAAACCTGAAACATTGAAACAAATGTTAAAATTTCTCACATCTCTTTCTCTTTAAGTCTCTTTCTCATCTTTTACTTTCTCATCTTCAATAGGAAAGTTAGGTATGGTACAAATTAAGGTCACAAATGACAAAACTGTAACATCATTTAAATAATTACAAGAGACAAGTAATGATGGGAACAATAATCATCTCAGACAACGAAGTCTAGGGAAATTCTTACTATTGTGCACAAAACCAAATGCTTATCTTTCAGGCATTCAAAGCAAAAGGGGAACATAATAGGATACATAGCTTTCAATAGCTAATAAGTAGAAAACCAAATTATTAGGAAAGAGATATGCCCCTAGCTCTGAAATCTGAGAAGAAACATTGCATGGATCTACACTGAAACTTTTCAAAACCACACAGACAGTATTGCAATAAGGTCTTTAAGGAGGAGGGGAAAAAAAGACATAAAGAAACTTTGGATGAAATGACATGAAATCATAGAAATAAGATAGAAAAAAAATCAGCAATGCAAGTGACAATGAGACATATAAGACTAAAGGAGAGAGGCAGAAATAAATAATTACAAAAGGTAAAGAAGCACCAAGAAGATAAAAATGGTAGAATCATTTTCACAACTGAACTGGACATGAAAAAAATACAGATTTTAAAATGATAAAAAAATTCCAATGGGCAATATCTGTCATTGTAAATGTCTCCATTTTCCCTAGGAATGTATTCCTCATTTTCATATAGGTTTCTCTGGCAAAAAATTCTTGTTTCATAATTATTGTTCTAATGCAGTGGCTACTAAGTTAAAATTTCAACTATTTTATAAAAATTCATTTATGTTATCTTTCAATATCTCGCTTTAAAAGATTGTTCCACTCTGAAATGCTATGTTATTTTGTAGAATTGATCTTTCGCTAATCTGAACATGAAAGTGAAGGAACATAAGTTTTAGAATTAGATAGGTTTAGGTCTGAACTAAGCCCTTCAACTTATTGGCTGTTTGACTTTGAGCAAGTTAGCCAGCCCTTGGCCCTCTAAATTTACAATATGAAGTAAGTAACTCCTATACCTCTGAGTTGTTTTTATTGTTAAATGAGATCATGTATATAATGTTCCCGGTAAGGTTCAAGGCAAGTATTAGATGAATAATACTGCTACTCTGATAGGCTTCAGACTCCATATCTTAAATAGGTAAATGAAATACATTTGTGGCAGGTAGTAAAAAAGAAACTTTCAAAGGAAATAATTTTTTAAATATTTATACAATAAAAACAGCCTTAAGAAAATAACCTTAGTTTATAGTTTTTAAATTGTTTCACATTCAATGGTTCAATCACTGAATATCTAGTCAATATGAAAGGGATCTTGCTGGGTAATATATGTACTAAAATAAATTTTACTGCTTCCTCAAGAGTCTAATGGAGGACAGACATTTTTAACTAAATATTGAATGTTAGCCAAGTTTTGAGGAAGACACATGAGGCTATGGAAAGTAGAACAAATGGGAAATTTTAGAGTAGTTCCAGAAACAGGAAATACTCATGAATGTTCCTGATCAGCTGTACATTTAAATATTATGCATATTAATAAATGTATGCAGCACTGTAATGATTTTTGCTTCTCCTCACATTCCTCTGAAAAGGATTTCAGTGACTGTATCCTAAGAAATTCATAAGTACTAGGATCCTTCAGTACAAAATCAGCAATATTTATACCCCTGCAAGTTTAACTTCAGTTTTTCCAAATCAAATTGGAGGTCTGATCTCTCCTTTTCTAATAAATACAAATCACATTTAGTCATTTTTTTATCCTTGCTCCACCACCTGAGACCCACCAGTTTCACAGAGCTTTTTTAAAATTTTTCATTAAAACAAATCTCTATAATACAGCAACCACACTATAGTTTAGTTCTATAAAATTATCTAAAGTTATTTTTTTCATGATCTATTTTGTTATTTAGAAGATATTTCAAGATTATGGTTTATCTCTAGGTAACAGCAAATTTTTTCTTATAATTATTCAAGGAAGTTTTTCTAATTTCAAAAAATATCTGTTGTGATATTTGTAATAACTTATTGACAGAGTATATAACTTGTCAGGGCACCAAGGTGGGTTACAGAAAAGTAATTCCTTCAGCTCACTTACCTTAGCTTCCCAAGATTCGCATGAGTTGTATAAGGTAGAGTCCTGCGGTTAGTTCAAAGGCTGGTTAGCCTATTGCAGAATCATTTTTGAAGTTTTAAGTGCTGAAGTGGAAGTAACAGTACATTCTAGGTTAAGCCACACAAACCAATTTCACTAAGGGAATGGAAAACTAATTCTAATGGAAAACCAAGGTGATATTTTTAGCCATTCATATGTTCAGTAAATATTTATTGAACATTGCTATATGCAGTTCCTGTTTTACTTGTGGAGAAATATCAATGAGTAAAACAGAAAAAGTTCTCATCCTCGAAGAGCTTACGTTCTGATGGGGAGACAGTTATAAACCAGGGCCAACTTATCCACTCGTATAGAGCCTAAGGCCCATGGTACTTTAGGGCCCATAAATATGTTTTACTTTTGATTTATTTTAAAACTAGAAGAAAAATGTGAATGTTATAATAATGCACCCATCCTGCATTATATTTTTCTTTATACCAATGCAGCTGTAAAATATAATTTAAAAAAATTTTTTGAAGAAGGGGACCATTAAAGCAGAAGTGCCTTGAGACCACAAAAGTCATATAGTAGACCAGTAATAAACACATATGAACAACTAAACTATGTGGTATATTACAAAGTGAGAAGTTCTGTGGAAGAAAAAAAAAGGAAGTGTGATAAGAGTCTGGGATAAAACTGTTGGCAATTTTAAATAGAGGTGAGAGAAAGCATCCCTGAGAAGCAATATTTGTGCACAAACTGGAAGGAAGCAGTGCAGACCTCTGCAGGTATAGAGTGCTCTAGGTGAAAGGATGAGCAGATGCAAAGCCCTGAGACAGGGGTGTGCTTGGAAAGTGGATAAGCAGCAAAGAGGCTGTTACGGGTGCAGCAAAGTGATCTCGGGAGCTAAAGGTCAGGCTTTAGAGGTGTTGCGAGTTAGACTATATAGTGCTTAGAAGGCCACTTCAGACCTCTCTGAGTGATAAAGGAACAACTGGAGGATTTAAGGCAAGGCCACTTGTTAGGTGTTAAATTGAGCACCCTAAAAAGTTACTGATGTCCTAACTCCAGGTACCCGTGAATTAGATATTTGGAAACAGGGTCTTTGTAGACATAATCAAATTAAGATGAGGTCACCAGATTGAGTCCTAATCCAACATGGCCATTGTCCTTATAAGATAAGGAAAATACTATGGAAAGACAGAGACACACAGGGAGAATGCCATGTGATGACAGAGGCTAAATTTGGAGTGATGCAGCTGCCAACTGGAGAAGGCCAACAATTGATGGCCACCATCACAAGCTAGGAAGAGGAAAGGCAGAATCCTATCCAGAGCCTCAGCGGGAGCATAGCTCTGCTGACATCTTGACTTCTAGCTTCTAGTAGAACTGCCAGACAGTGAACTTCTGTTGTTTTAAGTTACCCAGCTTGCGGTACTTTGTTACAGTAGCTCTAGGAAACTAATACAGTCATTTTGCTCTCACAGCATGTTTCTGACTAAGTGTCAAGAAAAAACTATAGCAAGGGAAAGGGTAGGAACTAGGAGGCTATCTTACATCAAGTGTCCTGGGAAGCAGATTCTGAATCAAAGACTTGCATACAGGTTTATCCAGAAGTATGCTCAGAAACAATACCGGGTGGGAATGGAGGTGGAGTGGGGGGATAAGGGACTCAGAACTAGGCAGGAGGAAGAGTGGAGCTTGCAAAATACCCAGGAAATTCAGTGTTTCTCACTGAATGTGAGATGGTCCTTCAGGGTCAACTTGAAGGAGGTGAGCCTACCATAAGTATCCCTGTGAAGGACAGGTATTGAATTAGTTTCCTGGGAAAGGAACATAATCTTGAGTTAGAGGTCTCCCTTCTGTAGAGGGAAGGAAATACTTGAGGAACTCCTCTGTGAACAGCCCACATGCTTTAGGCTATGGAAATGAATACTCTGGTCCTGGGGAGAAGGAATATGCAAGGTGCTTTATATCATCTCCAGAAGAGGATACTGCATTTCTGGAAGAGCGATTCAAACAGCATGGGAAAACTGGAATTGGAGTATAGCCCATGGAATTTTGTGTGTGTAAATGGTGTAGTTGTCTATGGGGGGTGTGTGTGTATCCTATCAAGGATCTTCCATTTGCGCAGTACACTAACTTTATAATATATGTAATTTGATGGCCACATTAACCTTGTAGTGCAAGTAAGACAGATTTTTGAAATACTAATTTCTCCAATATGGAAAACAGAGCCTAGAAATATCAACTAATTGCCCAATACTTGGTGAGTTAATGGTAAAGGCAAGACTGAACATATGCTTTTCTGAATCCATGTCCTGAGTTGTTTGTTCCAAGTCACATGGCTTAAATATCACTTCAGATATGTGATAGTGCTTGTACTACACCATTCTGCATATTCTTTTACACTTTGTTATATTGCAGTGCTCCAAGAAAGTATGTCGAAAGAACTGCATAATTGTTTATCAAATTCACAGCAGTTTCTTCCTGGATCCAAAGCTAGACCACATTTGTCAGCTTCCTTTACAGTTAGTGTAGCCATATGACTGAGATCTCATGAATGGAATCTGAGCAGTGATAAGGATCATTGTTGTTGTGATCTCATGGACTATAGCCCGCCAGGCTCCTCTGCCTATGAGATTTTCCAGGCAAGAATAGTGGAGCGGGTTGCTATTTCCTTCTCCAGGGGATCTTCCCTGCATATGGATCAAACCCTTGTCTCTTGCATTAGCAGGAGGATTTTTTTACGACTGAGCGACCAAGGAAGCCCACCATAACATTCATTTGTGTGTGTGTGTGCGTGTGTGCATGCTCAGTCACATACAGACTGTAGCCTGCCAGGCTCCTCTGTCCATGGGATTGTCCTTGCAAGAATACTAGAGTGGGTTGCCATTTCCTCCTCCAGGGGATCTTCCCAACCTAGGGATCGAAATCCCATCTCCTATGTTTCCTGCATTGCAGGAGAATTTTACTGCTGAACCACCAGGGAAGACTGCAATAAGAATCCTGCAGGCCCATAAATAAAATGCTAAGGAATCATCGCTCTCTGTTCCCCAGGGTCTTCCCAGTGCAAAGCCATGCGTTAAAGATGGACGAGTATCCACTAGCCTGGATCTCTGAATGTTTGAAAGGAACAAAGATACCCATACACTAGTTCCTGTTTCAGTTTAGATTCCTAATCCAGTGATTTTTTTTTTTAACGACTAGAGAATTGGAAACACAATATGTTTACCTTAGTGTAAGATACATAGTATAGTTTGGGGGTTTTAGTTCATGACATTTCACATAACCCTAACTAATGTATCTTATTAAAATATAATGCTAAATAACTTAAGAATACACCAAGCTGTTTATATATGTATATTTAATTGTTTCACCATTTTGTGAGAAAATCATTATTTTATTTTTGTAGTTGTTAAATCCCTGAGAGATGAACTAATTAACTAATTACTAAGCAAACAAAAACACTTGAGATTTAAACCATTCCAGCTTGAAAACACACCAGAGAAGGTGGGAAATTTACTCAGTGTTCATATTTTAAAAACAGCATGGAAGAACTCTGAATAGCCTGGCTTAAGTCACATGGCCATCTATAACAAAACACTGGGTAGAGCTGGTTACAATATTTGATTTGACCTGGATCATCTGCCTTCCCTAGGTGCCATAGGCACAGATCATTGCCAATATATAAGTGCAGAGGAAAAGGACACCCAAGGAATAAGCATGCAATTTTCAAAAGCAGGAAGAGGGAAATGACCAGACAAAATCCATTGATGACTATGACTAAGTTATGCTGGCTTCATCAAAAAGGAGAATGTACTGTAACATCTCAAGGGCTGATTTCCAGACTATAGTTTCCTACTATAGCAATGTAGCTGGATCTTATAAAAGAAATAGAACTCAGGTCCAGACAGCCATTTAAAAACTCTCTGCATTTCATGTAGACTCTTCTCATTGCATATGTTTTATGACTCTTTCTGCAGATTGTCATCATTTTCTTCACTTTTGCTGGGTGCCTAAAGGCAAGTTTAAATGATGAGAGAATAATCTAGATCTCCCATCAAACACAAACTATCTCTGATTCTTGAATTAAAATGGCAGGGAAATGAGGGCCACACCACAATTTGGTAGCTTACCTGGCCTGTTCAGAGAAACAATGACTCTCTCAAGACCAACTCCCTGGAAACAAGACTTGTTTATCCTGCTAATCAAGCAGCTTACCTCCTTCCCTTCCTGATTCAAAGAACCGTAACCAAGGAGCAGTGTTCTCATTGGAAAAACTCACTTTCAGGATCTCTACGAATGTTGCCAAAAGTTTAATAAGATAAATGTGTCTAAATGCTGTACTCTATTAATACTAAATGTTCATCCTTGAGAAAGATATTATACTCTCTGAATCTTAGTATCATTATTATTAAAGTAGAAATAATACCTATGTCACTGGTTTCTTGGGAAGATTAGGCCTTGCCCATAGAAGATGAGGATAAGATGGTTGGATGGCATCGCTGACTCGATGGACATGAGTTTGAGTAAGTTCCAGGAGTTGGTGATGGGCAGGGAAGCCTGGCATGCTTCAGTCCATGGGGTGGCAAAGAGGCAGACATGACTGAGTGACTGAACTGAACTGATAGAAGGTGAGGGTTATTACTTTAAAAGAGTTTCAGTGCAAAAATAATCCACATAAAAATTAGTCATGCTTTATTTCGAACAACAAAACATATTTTTTTTCCTGGCTTGATGGCTAATTAGATGATTTCCAAGCTCTTTTCCAGTTCTTTAATGCAAGTGATTTTTTCCAGTGGACTTCAAACCATTAGCCAAAAAAAAAGTGCTTTCAAAGCAAGAGATTCGTTAATATCTCAAGGATATTCCAAAGCATGTCAAAGCATAAAATTATTTCAGAGGATTCAATTTGTTTTAAACAACAGCAGCCTCCCCTTGTCAAGGTGACTAACTCGAATTTGATAGCTTTACTTTAGATGTATAACATTTATTAATATATAATTTTAATAGAGTGATATATTAATATGAATCAGACATAACCGATAAATCGCATGTATTTTATAACATATATCATATAACACTTGCCTTGAATTTTTTCATCACCAAACATTTATTAAATATCTAATATGGTCCTGAGCACTGTATTTTTAAGTAGGCAATAACTATTATTTTTCCTACCACTCTTCATTTTGCTTTTATAAGAAAAGAGGTGAGGTGTATGATTGAAGCAAATATCAGAAATGAGAAAATTATCTAACTGGAAGTTAGATAACTACAAAAATATGACCAACATTCCAAGAGGAACAATGCAATATGTCTTCTATGAGCTAAGCTTACAGGAAAATACAGCAGACAGTATTATAGGGAACCTAATTTCCTAGATATCACCATAATACAGACTGTATGTTAGACTATAACAACATGTCCATACAGAATTTTCCCTTTGTGTACATCTTTATTAGGAGTTTAGATATAGATGCCAAATAAAAAATAATTTCTTATTAAGGCTAGCAGTATTTTTAAAATCTGATTGCTTTCTTCAAGAATATATTGCACTAAATCAGTCTTAGATATATAGCAGAAAATGTGACCATGTACCCCAGATCCTCCACTATCAGGGGTGTTGAGACCCTTTGCATAATATAGTCTGAAAACTCCTAATGAAGAATTCTGATGAGCGAAATTTGGGTCAGCTGTCCTTGCCTGGATCAAACATAGCCAAGGAACAGGGCCAAACAGTATCGCCAAAGCCTCCTCATACTTATGTTTAGGAACCACTCTGAGAGAGGGGGGAATAATTATGAGTCAGTCAGGAAGATCCCCTGGAGAAGAAAATGGCAACCCACTCCAGTATTCTTGCCTGGAAAATTCCATAGACTGAGGAGACTGGTAGGCTACAATCCATGGGGTTGCAGAGTCGGACATGACTGAGTGATTTTTCCCTCGTGGCTCAGAGGTTAAAGTGTCTGCCTGGAATGCAGGAGACCAGGGTTCGATCCCTGGGTCAGGAAGATCCCCTGGAGAAGGAAATGGCAACCTACTCCAGTACTCTTGCCTGGAGAATCCCATGGAGGGAGGAGCCTGGTAGGCTACAGTCCATGGGAGCAACTTCACTTTCACTTTCATCTCCTGTTGGTGTCTAAAAAGAATAAGGTTGAGGAGCAGAGCCTAACAGGGTACAATATTTTACAAAGAAACAAAAAGTATTTCCCTTTTGTTGCAGGCCGTGACAATCATTATTAAATACCTGGTTGACCATGATATTTTAATTTGTAACGCATAAGCACGTTTGCCTTTACAAGAGGGAGATCTTAAGAAAAAAGTTTTGGGTTTTGGAATATTTTTATATTTCTAGAGTCTAGAAGCTAGATACTGTGTTGTGATATTTTAACAGCAACCATTTTTTATAAGGGTGCTGAATCCTTCTCCAAGGGCCAGTGTTCTATTCGTAACATTTATAGTAAGTAGTTTAAAGCATTTGGTGTTGAACCTAATTTAAAGTTATGAAAGGTAATTTAATTGTGGGATCTAAAACAAAGTAGCAGGGAAAGTTAAAAAAGAAAAAAGCTAAAAAAGAAAAAGCTTGTTGTTTCTTTCACAGTCATGAAGAACTGGCAGGCATGTATGCAAGCATTAGGGAAATTATGAAAAGGAGTTCTAGAGAGACTCTCCACTGAGAAGAAAAAAGTTAGGATATAAAAAGAATGTTAAACAATTAGGAGAAGCTGTTTATAAAAATATCTATATCTAGATTTATTTTATTTAAGTCTATTGATAAATTTCCAGTTTATTTAGAATGTATAATACATAGATCCTCTTTTGGACCAAAAAAGAATAAGGCTGAATTGCTTTGAATCAAGGTAAGAATAGATGATACCAAATCAGTAGGGATATATAACCAACCTTTTAAAATGGGTCCTTTGATGTACATACCAAGAAATGAAGAACATCACTGGATACTTAGAATTAAACTATCCCTTAGTCAGTCAAATATGTTCTGATAGTATATATAATCTTCACTTGAGCCATTATTCTAGTGAACCCCAAATCCCTTAGACTTCTAACCATACCATGGCATACTAGGAATCTGAGTATTAAGCTCTGGTACATATTTTGCTTGCAGGTATGATTAACCCTGCAGTGTATCTAGGCCCAGTAGCATTTAAGATGATAACTGTCTGCTGATAATTGATTAGGTATTAGAAAATATTTTTCCTAATAACAAAACTTAGTAATTTATAATCTGAAAGTTTACGTCTGGTTGAAAAATACAAGGTCATTTCATGTGAAGGTGGTGTTGTCTAGTGTCTGCAGAAGGGACCATTTGGTTACTAAAAGCCTCAAATATTTGAAGCTCAGCCCAGGGTAGTGTACGTCAAGTCATAGGATAAGGAAGAGTTGAATCATTAATGAATCCTGATTTTCACTTGCATGCATGCCTGCCTGGAATAGTCAACGTTTCTCTTTATACTTGTAGCTAGGTGTTACCAGCTCACCATTTCAGAAAATGAAATGAAAGGGCAAATGGTGTGTGCAACTTTAGGAAAATGTCTCTGGGTGTGAGTATGCCTTTCTTTTCTTCCTTTTCTTCTCTGTTTCTGCAGTGTAGGCATGATTGTGAGAACTGGAATCGGGAATAACTACCCTGCGTGGCTGAGCAAGAAGATAAGGAAGGTGTCTGTTACAGGTTAGAATGCCACAACAGCCCAGGATCACTAAAAACTATACTTTAAACTGAAAAAATAAATAAACTTTTATCTTATTTATTGTTGATGTGTGTTTCTGTTACTTGTAGCCAAAATGAATCCTAACTAATATAGAATAAGTTATTAAAAAAAAAAAAACTTTGTTAACTTTAACTTCCCCCGACTAATTGAATAACTATCAATTCCAATCAGGTAAGAAGGCATTTACTGAGTATGCAAAAACAAGATATCTTACATACTTACTTCCTTTACACAACAATTACAACTGAGAGGTGTGCCACCGTGCAAAAGCCTTGTCTATACCTCTGTTTATTTCTGTAGAAGTGACATCTGTGAATAGAAACCATGGATTAGTCTATTAAGCAGTTGACATAATATCAGCTTTCTTTCCAGAAAAATTGTGTCAGTAAATATCACTAGCATAGAGGCAGGCCTGTTTCAGTTCAGTTTTGTTAGAGTTTAGTAGTAGGAAACTGCTATTTTTCAGCTAATTTCATGAATGAAACAAGATGGATCTGGTACTTGTATACATTTTTATGTATTGGATTTATATTGACAGAACATATTTCCTTTTTTGGCCATTTGTATTTATTTTGTGAACATGTTATGCATGTTCTTTTCCTAAATTTCACATGCTGGAGATTTTAGTATATTTCTTATTTGAAAAGACTTTTGGTCAGGAATTTCTTTAAATTATTAAAATATTTTAATTGTGATTATCTTATTTGATTGGCTATTCAGCTTTTAAAAATTTTGGGGGAGGGGTTCTTTTCAATTTTATAAATGATTTATTTTTAAATTTTAATGTCATTAAAGTCAACAGTGGGATCTTTTTTGAAAACCACTCTTGCACACAGAACTACCACATATAAAAGCTTCTTTGCTCAAACATCATCTGCCCAGAGAAGAAGGTGTTAAAAAAAGTTGTGTAGCAAAGAGGGCATAGCATTTTATTTGATGGTATTTTTGTGGAAGGTTCACCTTAGAAAAATATTGGCAAGAGTCATGGATTTCCTGGCAATGGAGTATTGACACTTTGTATCTTAAATCAAATAGAGAAGACTATGGCCATCAGATTAAAAATGATTTGGAAGCATGAGGTTTGAACCTAAAGTACAGGTAGCTGCTGTAAAAATTGTTACCTTGACATTTGATTAAGTTGTATAAATCTTTAACCTATTCTTTCTTTCCAGTGCTTTTCATTAACCATCAGCTATTATTATTCACACATTTTTTCCCCTTTTTGGTTCTTTCTTCCTCATTATTCTGTTTGTAATTTTGTTTGTTTGAGTCAACTCCTCTGTGGTGAATACTTTATTTATTTAACTTACAATGCCTGGTTTTCACTTATTATATCTCACATGTTGATAAACATATTAATTATATTTTAAAATTTCTTTTTCTCACATATTCTTCCAGACCTGCCATATCGTGATGTCTGATTCTAAAAATTGGTCCATAGGTGCTGTTTATTTATATTTCTTCTGATACCACTAATATCATTTAATATCTATATAGCACCTTTCATTCTATATTCTGTTTTTATTACTTTTCTACATATCTACATTTGGGGGATGAATTGAGTACTGTCCATTTTTCCTCCTTTACAAATAAGAGCCTCTTGTCACAATTGGTTAGTCTACTCTTTCCAAAATCATTTAAGTAACAAGTGACTCCAGATGTCAGTTTACGGTTTCTTTAAGTACTCTGGGGAATTCATGGATGCCCCATATTAAGCAAATTCAAGTAGCCTAACTTAAGCCTGTGGATATTTAGTTGGTCAGAATTCAGCAATATCATTCAACCTCTTTACCATTTTTTTTTCCAAAATAAAAATAATTATAATGTGCAAAATAATGTGGTTACAGATTAATCTTACACAGATGATTGAAATTTGTAATTTAAATTCCAGGAAGATACTCTAATGTGAAGAGGTATACAGACAAGCAACTAACACCTTTAAAAGAACAAGAAAAAACCAGAATGAGATGAGTGTAGAGATACAATCAAAGTGCTATGCGAATATAATAGAAGGGGTGATTATTTTGAATGAGTAGCAGTTGGTACTGGAATTGAGTTTTGAAGACTGAATGAGATTTTGATAGTCACTTGTATTGGGTTTGGTCTGTTAATTCGAATGCGGTTTTATGTTCTTCAGATGTTGACTCTACCTCCCTAATAACTGAGAGGGTATTAGATCATTCTGAATATATTATATACAAATGTAATTTGGATATAATGTGCTTGTTGGATGCATATAATAAATCTTGGTTTCTCTTATAAGTGCAACTCGAATGTACTGATATAGACAATAACACCTTAGCCATTTCAAATTATGAAATTTTAGAGCAGGAAAAGACCTTAGAAATTACCTACTTAACCCTCTCATTTACAAAGAAGGCAGAAAGGGGCTCAGTAATTGAACAAGGTCACTCAGTTAACTTGAACAGACTTTTCCTCCATCAAAAGGCACTGCTTTATATGCATTATGGTAATTTTTACTGATGTGAAATAAAATCATTTAATCCCCACATCGGATTATCAGAAGATACTTTAACGACTACAATGAACTTGCACGCCGTGTAAGTTTGAAGGAACATAAAATGGACCAAAGGCAGAAAACGCACTGGGACTGGATACCTGCATAATGAAAATATGGAATAATTTGCACCTGTAAAAAGAGACGCTGGCAGTAGTTTCAATCTGATGTCACTTATTCACCTGGGGTGGAATGAAGGAGGAAGAGAAGAGGAGGGGGGGAGGAAAGAAAGAGGGGAGAGGGAGAGGGAAGCTCGAAGGGGGAATGGAGGGGCCGAGAGGGAGGGGGGGGAGGGAGAAGGAGAGAGAGGGAGAGGGAGAGGGAGAGAGAAAGCTTGTCTCAAAGCCGCGAGGAGAGGTACCCTTTGTTTGACAAACCCTGAAAGGAAAGCCTCTTGTAGCAGCTCTCTCGTTGCCACCTCCAAGCGTTTGTCGAGCTGCTAGGTGGAGCCCGCGCGGCGGAGCCTGAGCGCACTCCAGATCCGGGTTTTGCCTCCCGCCACCCCTTCTCCCGGCGCGAGCCCCCTCTCTTCGGCTCTCGGCGCTCGCTTGCCCGCGGCTCATTCTGGGCTCGGCTAGGGCCCCGGCTGCGTCCGCCGCACGCAGGCTGCACGGCCACGGCGCGCCAGCGCTCCGACCGGTTCTCGGCGCGTCGCCCGGTTGTCTGCTCGCCCCAGTTCCCAGGAGCGGGGATGCAGATGCTGCCGCTGGTCCGGGTGGGCGCCGCCGCAGCCGCTGCCGCCTTTTCCCGGACTGCTCGTGGCCTCAGCTCCCGCAGCTGCCGCCTGTGACTCCCCCCCTCCCCTTTCTTTCTTCTCTTTTTGCCTCCGTCTTCTTTCTCCGGGTGTGCGCGCGCGCGGGTTGCACGGCTGGCTTTGGCAGGAGCTCGCTCGTGTGTGCGCGTGTGTGAGTGTGCGTGTCTGGAGAGCGCCAGAGCCTTGCTCGCTCGCGGGGAGTCGAAGAAGAGAACGAAGCGAAGAGGCGGCGGCGGCGGCAGCGCCGAGCCCGGGGCCGCGCGATGAAGCTCCCACATGTCCGCAGCTGCCCAGCCCGGCCGACCAGCTAATCAGCCACCCTCCGGGCTCGGGGTTCCGCGGCCCCCTGGACGCAGCTCTAGGCGGCCGGGCTCCGGCTCCGCCGGCGAGCCCCCGCTGTGCACCTGGGAAGGAGTTTGTGGGGCCCTCGATCCTGCTCTCGGCGCAGGTTTCGGGCGCGTGGGGAGACCCTCGGCGGCGAGAGAACCCCGAGAGGAGAAGGAGGAGGGTTTGGCGGAGAAGGAGCCACCCCTGGCCCTCGCGGCTCCCCCTACCTTTTCCATCGCTCCCGCTCTCCAGCGGAAAGGGGAGGACGAGGAAGAAGAAGAAAAAGAAAGGGGGTGGGGTGGGAGAACTGGATATAAAGATCGACTGGGGGGATGGTGGCAGATTTTTGGTCTCTTCAGCAGCGTGTTTCCTTAAGCGGCAGCAGCAGCAGGAGGAAAAGGAGCCCCAGCTATGACTGCCGCATGTTAATAGCTGCCGCTGGGGTCCCTCGGCTGCTACTGGAGCCAGAGCCTGACTCCGAAGTTGTGCAACTGTGGACTGGGAGAGACATTTGAACCCTCCACTCTGTTTGCTCCGTTTTTACTCCCTTGGTGTGTGTGAAGCGAGGAAACGTAAAGGAAGACAAGCATTTGGCTTCCCCCGCCCCTCCACCCCCGTCCCTTTTTTTCATGGCTGTGTAGCAGAAGAAAAGGGGGAAGGAGACTTTTCGTTGTTTCCTTGGCCGGGGTCTCCACCCTCCCGCTGCCTTCTCTGCGCACTGGTTATAATTCCTGGACGCGTGTGCTGGGGGTGTCTACGCTGGGGCCGCTCGGTATTTTGCCCCGGGCTCCATGGTTCGATTGTGGAAACTGCACCAGGCTGCAGGTTGTTGAGCAACTGATGGGACGAGCTCAGGGACCGGCGGTTACGAAAGGTAATTTATTCTTCTCACTCTTCCTAATAGTGGTGGCCCCGGCCCGGCGCAGGCGTCTGCGTCCGCGGGGCAGGCGACCGAGGGGGCGCAGGATTCACGCACACTCAGCCTCCCACTTGCACACTCGCCCGCACACACACTCATCCAGTCGTGATGTGGGGCGGGAAGGGAACCTCACGGCTGGTGGGTGCTGGGGGTTGGCACGGGTTTGAGGTTTTTCCAGCCACTGGGCGGTTTGGCGGCTGAGAGAAATGAAGGGGAGAGTGGCCGGAGGGCATTCGCAGTCCAGCACTCTGGGGGATAGGAACGGTTTCCACCCTGGGAATTTTCCCTCCTGTCTCACCCCAGTATCATTCTCCTGGTGGGAGCCCAAAGCAAACCAGGGGGCGCTTTCTCTCTGCCGGCCCGGAACCTGTGCCGCTTGAGGCGGGAGAGGGCTGGAGGACCTACAGGGACCTGGTGAGGAGCTCGGCTCAGGGGTGATGGGGACAGAGGGAACCCTCTCAAGACACCTGCCTGAAGCATCCATGGGGGTCGCGTTTGCCCAGTTCGTGTCCCGGAGTCGCGGAGCCTCACCACCTCCCCATACCCAGCCCGCTGTGTCCCCTTCACGGGCAGTTTGGTTTAGACCTGCTTGCTCTAGCTTTTGTTAGGCGGTTTTGGCTGGAGAAAGCGGCTACTTTCATGGGTGGCCGGGGGCGGCGTGGTGTTGGGAGTGGGCACTGGGCGGGGGGTGGGGGGGCGGTGTTGCAATAATCAGTCCGGCCGGGGCGCCGGGGCAGGGTGGTCAGAGCATTGGTGGCCGCGGTCGGCTAGGTTACAGGTAGGAACGCAGGCGCCCTGTATTTTCTCACCAGTGAAGGGAAAGCTCCAGGCTGCGGCGGAGCTTCAGTGTCACCGCACCCCGGCCGATGGTCCCGCGTCGAAGCTCAGAGGCTAAACGTGCCAGGGCCCCTGGCACTGTAGGTGGGTGGGTGTGTATGTGTGTGTATGGGGGGGAACCTCCGCTACCAGGGTTAATCGGCAGCGGGATCGGCGTGTTCAGGTCTACGTGTGCGCGCGTTAGTGCGCTCCGGAGATGGCCCGGAGATATTTGCCGGGATGACAGAGCTGATGCTACTTGAGCTGAGCTTGCTTATCGAAATCGCCTGCGATCCGCTTAACCGGAAAATCTGGTTTGAGGAGGCCGCGGGGGAGGTAGGGGTTCTGAGGAAGCCCTACTGTGTCCCCTGTCCCCTAGTGAGCACCTCTAAGAGATGCGTGCTGCGCGTGAGAATCTCTGGTGCAGCGCGCGATGCACCCCAGATTGGCCCTGGTGAGGACCAAGCGATAGAGTAGTCCTCTTTCGGTCAGGTTGAAATAACCAAGTCAAGCCAGCATAACCCTTGTTCAGAATTCTCTGGCCACTCTCAGATAGAAATGTGCGCTGCATAATTTATGGCCAGAGATATCACAGCAATTGGGCGAACTCGAGGCGTGTGAGCCACCTCTGGGTGTCTCCTCCCTGTGCCTGTGTGTGATCCTGCCTGCGGTAGTTAGAGCACATTGTAAACAACGGTGTAAGCAGCCCTGCCAGTCTCCTTCGGAGCCCGACCTGGTGATGTCTGTTGTGTTTACTTTCTTGGGTGGATTACTCATTAGGAAGTATAAGCCTTCTTGGACCTCTGATTTTACATCCTTTCAGCCAGCTGTTGGGGAAATGAGGAGATGCACAGACTCTGGCAGGAAGGAAAAATTGCCTTCTGTGTTTCGCTCTGAAGTAAATAGGCAGTCTGCTAATTTAGTGTCATATGGGCTATCAACACTAGTTAAAGGTTGTCACTGTAGAATCTCCAGAGAAATAGTTCTTCTGTAATTTTTCATTTGGAGAATGTACTTTGTTTCCCTGAGATTAAACAGAATTTAGGTAGATTTCCTTGGTATATTTTTCGATCTGTAATGGTACTAAATGACCTAGAGTTACAGCATCCAATTTGTCTCTATATGGATTATAGATAGAATTGTCAGTTCTTTAATAGAATCACCAAAAGAGGTTCGCAGATATTTGTCTAGGAGTTAGAATATTTGTAGTGAAATATCTCACCTTTGTTTCACCCAATCTTTTGTTGTTGTTATTGTTGTTGACCAAGGGTTAAAAATGTACAAAGACAGTTTTAAAAAGTTGGAAAGCTAATCACTTTTCAGTTTCAATAATCAGAGACATGAAATTCTTTAGTTGTAGATTAACCCTGACTGCTTTCATGTTTGTTGCCCATGGTTTTGTTGAAAGAAAGTATAGCACTGTAAATGTAAAAGGATACTTCGATTCTGGGTACCATCATTTTCACATTTCTTTCAATTTTAAGATACTGGCGTCTTGGAAAAGCTTAGATTACCCCTCACTTCCCTTGCCAAAAAAGGAATACTGAATCACTGATGCCTGATTTTGATTAAGTTATATTTGTATGGGATAGAGCTAGTGGAAAACTTAGAAAATTGTGATTTCATCCATCTGATTCTAGCTCCTTACATTTCTTTCCTTTCTAGAAGGTATGTGTTAAAACCTTTGCCCTTGCAAGTATTTCTGAAGATTAAAGAGTACTTGTCCTCTTATTTTAGAAGATCTAATCACAGTGATTCCAGGTCCTGTGTTAGAAGATTTGATCAGATCTGTTCTTTGTTTCCTAGCAGCATGTGTTTCCTAGCAGTCATACATTCCACAGGTCCTGATGTCATTAGAACTGTGTCTGTCAGGGTATTGTGCTGTCTTTAGCTGAAGGTGAATGTGTCACAAGTGCCTGAATGCCATTCCCTAGCACTTCTTCATAACTAAGTATTCAGTAACCTGCTCTGTTGGTGTGCATGTTGATGAGACTATTTCCGTAAACTCAGGGTAGGAGGAATGATTACTATGAAGGTTTATGTGAACTATTTAAAAATTTTAGATAGATGCATTAGGTTGCTCCAGGCATCCCTGGCCTAAAGAGCGATAAGCAAGCATGTGATTTGCTTGATGGATAAATGCTTTTGATGTCTCATTTTAAATTGCTTGGGTGATTCTCCTTCAGATTGGGAGCCCTCCATGAAAATATGAATGGAAGGTCTTTTAGAAATGAGTTTATTAATGATGATCTTCTTGCATTTTGGAGATTTTAAACATTTCTTTAAAACATTCCTTTGCACAGGGAATAATAGTGAGTATGAGACTTACTGGCTCCAGCTACTGTGCCTGGCATTGTTTCTAGTAATTAGGAAAAACAAATTTTTTTATGGACTTGTTTTCCTTTTGATTTCTTGCTGAGCTCTAGCGAAGTTAATCCTAAATAGCAGATTAAAAAAAAAGTTATCAAATCGAAAGAATTGAAGTCAGTCAAATAATATTATGCTAAACTGAAATGTTTTTTCAGATTTCCTTTGGACAACTTTAACTGCTGGATGAAACTCTCTTTGAAAAGAGCTGCCAAGTAGGAGTGATAGTTACTGTTAGAAGTGGGGCATTTTTTTGCCCAGAAATCAGCAAGGAAAACTACTTGTGTATTTGAAAACAAAATAATTTTGAGAAATGCTATGCAGCTTTAATTTAGCATGGTGTGAATGGCTAGAGCATTTGGAATTAGAGGGAGAATATCTTTCCTTAAGTTTTGCAAATGACTATTTTCCCTTTGATTTCTTAGATTTGCATAGCATTCAAAATATGCTCTTGTTCACATAGGGAGGAACCCTAAAGACAGAGGCTGTATTGTAATTTAGCATTTGTTTGCCTTCAAGGACATGTTTGCGCTTTGATCACTATTGGATTTATGTCTTTTTCTTTTATGCAAATGAATTTCCTACTAAAATATCCTATTTTATAATAAAATATAAACAAAAACTTTAAAATATGAGTAAGGGCTTCCTGACATGCTTCTTTTCTTATCTTTGAGTGTGTGTTATTAGGGATTTGCTGATCAGTGGGAGAAAACCCCAGATTTTTCATTGATTATGATTTTGATATTGATGTTTATTAGCCAGTGTGAAAGAGTAGTACAAGCGTGCCTGTGAATAGCATTTATAAGCCCAAATATGTGCACACTGTCCCCCAAATTCTTTCATGTCAGTACCCTGGTCTGAGTGTCTACATGGCCCACTGAAATTTACTTTTCTACTGCATAAAGTAACCAGGTGTCATTTTTTTCTTAGAATTGTTAAGTGTGCCCATGCGCTCACAAATACAAATATATATAAAAGACTTAGCTGTTCTACTCTGAGTTCATTGAAATTCTCCATCTGTTTTCAGAGAGTGGGTAAAAGGAAGAGTCTTTTCCGTATTTGATAATAACAGATTCTATGTGTGTTAGTCACTCAATCATGTCTGACTCTTTGCAGCCCCACAGAGTGTACCCAGTCAGGCTCCGCTGCCCATGGGATTCTCCAGGCAAGAATACTAGAGTGGCTTGCCATTCCCTTTTCCAGAGGATCTTCCCGACCCAGGGATTGTCTCCTGCATTTCAGGCAGATTCTTTACCGTTTGAGCTACAGGGAAATCCTAACAGATTCTATAGATCTTAATAATTTATATCTTACTACTGTCTTGTTGACATTTAAAACAAGAATTTAGTTAAATATTAACAAATTTCTTCAGGAGTGATTACATATACACATTAGAAGTTGTTAGCATTTGGTCCATATTCAAGAACTTAAATGGAGTACTGTTGGTGGTAATCATAGTTATTGTAAACATTATCTCTGGGATGGAGATTTGATTCATCGAATTGAATATTTCTGTCTGGTAAACTTCTGTGTCAGTTATTTTATAGAGCAGACAACCTTCTCTTTTCAAACTTTATTCTGGAGAAATCTGTGGGTTTTTGGAACCCTTTCAGGGGTACTCTAAGAAGAAAACATTTTCACAATAATGCTAAGACTTTTTTTTAAACCTTTCAATCTCATACTTTAACAAGTTTATGGTAGAGTTTTCCAGAAGATATACAATATGTGATGGCATCATTACTTTGATGGCATATGGCATGCTGGTGTATTCTTCTGTTTTAAAATTTTATGAGCTTAACTATTAGTATTTAAATATTGATGGTTGTAACCAATATAATCAACAGTTGCTTTAGGTCACCAATTTTAAGTGTGTAAGAGTCCTGGAACCAGAGAATTTGAGAACCACTGAAGTTGACTTCAAGATCTGCCTCCTTATGTTCAAAAGTTCACCTCACTGCACTATATAGAGTCATCTAGGATGAGAAAACAAATTATTCAAGTTTTAAAAACACACAAGCCAGATGGTTATTTTGCTAATTATTTGACATTTTCACTTTCCCCTTCCCAGAGAGCTTCTTTCTAGTTTCTTTGGTCCCCAGTTAGTGGAATGGAAACGTTAAGGCTGCGGGTCTCCAGCATGACGTGCTGATAGTAGCAAAGGAGCTCCTGGGAAAATTTAAAATCTAGGCCCCAGTCTTGATATTCTGCTATTTAGACAGGCAGAACAGCTTGGTGGTGATGAGAAGGAACTCTGTGGTGTGTTTGCCGAGGTTTGATAAATTATTTGAGTTTTGCCAAGATATTGGATCTCTCTCTATGCCTTAATTTCCTGGTATGTTTTGGTGGGTATAACAACTGTTCCTAATTCATAGGTTTTTCCCATTCATAAAGTTTAATGGGAAAATATATGCAAAGTGTTTGAAGCAGTTATAGACACAATTGTAACTACTTGCTACTGTCATTATTATTATTTTCTAGGTCTCATGAGGGGCCGAGGAAACTTTAATCAATTCCCCATGTGACTATGTGACTGACATTTGCAATTATGTGTTATCTCATTGCTTTACAGCATACCTTAAAATGCAATTAAATTTGAACATTTCATATAAAAGATAATCTTGGCTGTATTTTACACTTGCACATGAAAACTTACGAAGAGTTACTGGATTTTTTTTTTTTTCTTTCTGTATAGTAAGAATGAATCAAACACCTTTTTAGTCTGGGCCAAGTTTGAAGTTTGGTAGAGGATGAATGCCCAATTAAATTGAGATTTCAAAGACCCTAATTGAATATTTATGTATCTTGGGAATTATTAGGGAGGAAATCACTTTTCTGAAGTGATATCAAGACGATTCACTACACTCTTAGTCTGTTAATCACTATCGAAACAGGCCATTTTCAGTGAAAAACATCCTTGGGGTAATTATACACTGCAGTCTGTTTGTGAGTGGTCATATGCTTGACGAGTAGCAGAAATCCCGCATAGAGATTACTTTTAATAGATGCTGAAGTTTAAAGATGATCTGTAATACTTCTGAATGGCACTTTGACATCTATTGGAAAACCTTCTCTCTCTCTCTCTCTTTAGTTGCTAAGTCAGGTCCGACTCTTGAGACCCCATGGACTGTAGCCTGCCAGGCTTTTCTGTCCATGGGATTCTCCAGGCAAGAATGCTGGAGTGGGTTGCCATTTTCTTCTCCAGGGGATCTTCTTGACTGATGAATTGAACCCAGGTCTCCTGTATTGCAGGCAGATTCTTTACCAACTGAGCTATGAGGGAAGCCCTAACCTTATAGAGATATTTATAAATTCCATACATATATTTGAGCATATTTCATGGCTAGTTTTGGAGAAGGAAATGGCAACCCAGTCCAGTACTCTTGCCTGGAAAATCCCATGGACAGAAAAGCCTGGTAGGCTACAGTCCATGGGATTGCTAAGAGTCGGACACAACTGAGATACTTCGCTTTCACTTTTCACTTTCATGCATTGGAGAAGGAAATGGCAACCCATTCCAGTATTCTTGCGTGGAGAATCCCTGGGACAGAGGAGTCTGGTGTGCTGCCATCTATGAGGTTGCAGAGTCCGACATGACTGAAGTGACTTAGCAGCAGCAGCATGGTTAGTTTAATTTCTGACTTAGGGTGACCACTATGAAATGAGTATTGTAGCACTGATCTTCTCCAACTCGTTGGTGAAACCTGACTTTTTCTGGAGAAACTATACTATACTCCTTAGATGGGTATACCTGGACAGTGTTCCAGATTATGAACTGCTTAGAAATGGCCTTTGGAAAGGGAGACACTTGAATACAGTCTTAGATCTACAGCTTTATAGCTATATCATTGCTCTTTGTGAAATAAAGGTAATAAAATCTGCATTGTTGGTTTGGGGTGAGAAATAGGAAATGAGCAGAAAAGGACCTGATAGAGTGAGCATTTAATAAATGGTACCTATTATTATTAGAAATGTCCTTCGCTACTGGTATTAAGAAAACTTAGCTAAATCAAATATCTTGTTTTTATTGAAGAGTTCTCGATGAGCTATGAAAATCAATAGCATTTTCTTAAGAAGTTGAGAAAGGTTTCACATGTATTTTTGTCTTTTCCATGATCTTTCCCTCTCTCTTGTTTTAACCTTTTAGTCAGTACCTATTTCTGAGCTCTTCCTTATAATGTTAAAATGTTGTATGTACTTTGCTACTAATTCTGCCCCCCCTCCATCATAATCCTGACAGGAAAATATTTTTGACAGCCACAAAGTGCTGTGTCTGGAGATTGACTTTAAATCAGGTATAAAATGAAAGTAGCAATTTAACTTAAGACATTTTAAATTAAACTCCTGATCATCTTTTCACATGGCGTCAGCAGCTCTTTAAGCTTTAACCGCATCAGAATATTCTACATGTTGTAACTAAATCATCATAAACTTCCAAGATTTAAGAATTTCTCATATTTTTGAAGGATTTATAATCTTAAAGTTTAGTCCTCATAAGATTGCTATAAATGCAGATGAACCCTTAAAATTCAGATCCCCAAATCGTTTTAAAGACTAGAAGTATGGAAGGGGTCATAAATAAGTCCATGTTTTAGAATGAACATGTGTATTTCAGTGACAGTTGCCATTAAGAGAAGCTATTAAAATGTGTGACTCATATCTAATCATTCAGAATTTATGTTAAAATGGAAAGAGTACAACATGGTTGGTGGTAAAAATGAATGAAATAATAAGCTGCACATTGGACAGCTGACTTGCTAAATTGTACCAGACTTAAGTGTCTTAAAGTATGACTCAAGAAAACGAAAGCCAAGTAGAAACGACACCCCCTTTTGTTTGATCAGCTTGTGTTGGTGTTTATGCATCCCGCAGAGGCAAAGTGTGTTACTATTCAAGACAGCCCCAGTGGCTCCACAGTAGCCTGAGCCTGTGAGAATAGGGGAGAGACTTAAGCCCAGTTTTTGATGTTCTGCATGGGTGGGTAACCTGAATACTAAAGTGCATTCCATTGACAGCTGACCCTCTAAGAGGGTTTTCAACAGTCTCTTGTTTTGTTTTGGTCCCCCCTCCCCATTTTCCTTTCCTCAGAGTTCTTCCAAATACTTTTGGATAAGAGGAAATGGTCCTGACGGATGATTCTTTTTTTGCATGAGATTTTATTTCTGGCCAGAACGGAAGGGCTCAACTGGTTAACATTTCTGTCTCTTGTTTTTTTTTTTTTTTTTTTCATATTTTCAGTGTTGATTTGTCAGTGGCTGATGGTTGTTGTTTGAACCTTGACTCAGAATACTGATCATGACTTTAAGGAGTAGACAAAGAGTCTATTGAGAAATAGGTTTGTATTAGCATGAGGCATGTGTATATCTATAGACTTCTTTCTGCTGGCTTTAACTGTTCAGTTGAATTTGTCTGTTGAGTTTTAATCATAATATTAACAGTAGTTGACTTTGGAAGAAGAGCTTAGGGAATCCATTTTCTTTTAAAATAACGTACCATCATGATTTGAATTTTAGGCATATTCAATTTCACTTTACTTTTCGATACATTTTATGTGTGACAGTTAAATATTCTTTTGCAGTCATTCCAAAATGCAGCATAGTTTATAACATCTCAGTTGATGCTATATGATATATCATAGTTATTATGATTATATATGATAACCATCATATGATATATCATATGATAACCTCACCGTATGATAACATCTCAGTTGTCAAATGGACTTAAATTTAGCTTAAATGATTTAGTAGAATGGGTGTGCTCATTCTTTTTCTTTTAATTGCAGACACCTCCCAGTCGCTTTAGGCCATAAATGGTTAGGGGGAGGTTTTTGCGTCTCTCACCTAAAAAATCTTGGGGAAGGATGGAGGTTTACCTAGGCATCATAAGACATTAGCACCTTGACTACAACTAGGATTCTGTTCCAGTTTCATGATCCTGTTCCGACTGTCTCTTTTTCTTCTCCCTGGCTTCACTCTGGATTCTTAACCTTTCACCACAATCTTAATTAGGTATTCAGCTTTAGATCAATCTGTTATCACCAGCTTATGGAGTCAGTAAGAACACTGCAGTTCCTCTGTGGATGGACTAATATCGAGAAGAAAGAAAGGCTCAATTAAGAGAGGGATATTGTCGACAGAAAAAGGTAGAGGGACTGATGAAACCTGAATGTCCACTGCAGTGATCCTTTGTTAACTCATATCAGGCATTAGGAGAATTGGTTAGAAAAGCCATTTAAAAGGGATGTATTCTTTTCTTTTCAGTAGCCAAAGTGATCATGGAAAACGGTTTCCTTTTACTTGACTCAGAAAATGCAGCAAAAGCATGCCGATCAAGGGAATTCAAATTTTCAGATTCAGGAACATCTGTGAAGCTGTCTAATTTGTCCAGGCTGTCCATGTCTGAAAAGCCATCAAATATCTGCAGATATCATTTACATAAACAGTGTATGGCATTCCATCATTTGATGGCAGAGTTGCCATTCCACAGTGCTGAATAGGGGACACTGGAGACAGATTCCTTGGTACACAGAGTGCTAACTTTTTGCTACTCTTCCCCACAGTGCTGATCTTACTGGTTAGATCATTTAGGCATTGAGTCCTAAAATCCAGGTGAAAAATCCCCTAAGATGTGCCACTGGGCATGGGACTCATGGTTGGGTTAACTTATGTATGAGCTCCATTAGCCATATTAGATGGTCCTTACTGAAAAGGAACAAATTGTTCCTAAACCAGAAATGGAAGTTTCACAGAAGAAAAAGTTATCTCAGAAGAAATCAAAGAAACAAAATGGGATTAAATACAGCATAAAATAAATGCAAGTAGAAGTAAAGGGAGAAAAAAGTGGATTTATCCACTTTTTAAATCCATCCATCTGTTTGAAACATCTAATTATTTTACACTTGCTAGTGTACTCATTATGTCATGCTACTTATGGGAATATATTTTTATTCAAATTAACCTTATGTTTAGAGGCAGAATATTCAGAAGTACATCATGTAGGATATTTCAAATAATTGAGTATAGATAGCTTTATTAGCTAAAGCATCCAATGAAAATATATCTTCAATGTATCCACTAATAAGGTTATTGAAATGATAGACATCTAATTTGGATCCATCATCACAAAAACTAGAGCCTAGGTAGTGTTTAATCCTGACACTTGACCAGCTGAAGTTAAATGGTGCTTTAGAGCTATTATTTGTGTAGGATGGGAAACCTCTTAAATTTACTGTGTTTAAACAGAAAGTTATTGTTGACTTTTCTTTTAATATGACCAACTTGATATAAATAGTAACATAGGAAAATTTGGGAGAGTTTATAAAGGTTGATAGAAACCTTAATTAGAAGAACTCCTGTGTACTTTCCTTATTGTTGCATATCTTTGAAGAAGAAAGAGTCCTAAAAATTAGTAGACTGTCAGCATTTTATTTTTTATGATCTGACACTATTAAGCAAACTTTGGGAGTATTTCTTTTTGTGAAGCATTTGATTAAAGGTGTGATCTTATCTTGGTGAAATAGCCTGCTGGGCTGCAGACAGTAGTATTCAGAAATAAAATTTGCTTAGAGCCTCTGAGCAGACATTTATTCATTGAGACCCTTACTGAATAATGGATGATAGTGAAATTGCAGGAGTGTGTATGTGTGTTTCCTTGCCTGAATATAAGGGTTGAGATAGAGCAACAACAAAAACATAATGGTGTATGAAAGATAGCATAGGTTTATAAATGAGAAATTAACCTACATTATTGCAAATGAATGGACTCTCTGTGTGGAGGACTCAAAGTATCACTATCAAGATGGTGTGCTAGTCCATTTGCTTTGTTTCAGTAATCTTGCTGAGTTCCTTCCTTTTCTGCTATTCTCTCTTAGCTTGGTAGATGTTATTCTGGGATTTGTGCCACAATCCCAGTGTATATCCTTTATGCTCTTTTGATTCTACTTGGGTGCCAGTGATAGCTGAGTTTTGATTCCTATTCATTCTTCCTAGTGCAACTTATTCTACATTCTTAGTGATCACACTTAAATTTTTTTTTCCTATGGCACATGCTCATGTTGAATACTTGTGAAATATAGTGATATATAAAGTCAAAACAAATCAACCAGTATATCATAATATAATGGTACATTGCAGTGTTCCGGAGAAGGCAATGGCACCCCACTCCAGTACTCTTGCCTGGAAAATCCCATGGACGGAGGAGGCTGGTGTGCTGCAGTCCATGGGGTCGTTAAGAGTCGGACACGACTGAACGACTTCACTTTCACTTTTCACTTTCATGCATTGGAGAAGGAAATGGCAACCCACTCCAGTGTTCTTGCCTGGAGGATCCCAGGGACGGGGGAGCCTGGTGGGCTGCCGTCTATGGGGTCGCACAGAGCCGGACACGACTGAAGCGACTTAGCAGTAGCAGTAGCAGTTGCAATGTTCATAGAGGTTATGTCACACATTTTTAGGCTGATTATCCATGTATTTATCTATGTATTATCTGTGTTTTATGTGTGTTTGTGTCTTTGTTTTAGAAGAATTGAGATTAAAATATATATAATTTGTATAATTCTCTTCAGGTTCCCAGTGGCATTAATTTTTTAGAGCATTATTTTTAACGTTATAAAATATTTATTTTATAATGTGGATATACTATGATTTATTTCAACATTTTCTGAGAAATTCCCCGGCAGTCCAGGGGTTAGGACACTGTACTTCCACTGTAGGGGGTGTGGGTTCAATCCCTGGTCAGGGAACTGAGATCTCACATGCCACACGGTGTGGCTGAAAAAAAAAAATTTGAAAATTTCCTTATTCATGTGAGTTGTATTTTGTGATGATAAATAACATGAAGCTTGGCCCATTCTTTGATGATTTTTGTAGTGGAGATTTCTTGAAGTACAGTTATTAGGACAAAGTAAATAATGACTTTGACTTTTACTACTTGGTTATAGTAATCCATATGCATCATTGTCTAACTGATTTTCATGGGAAATTTTGAAGAATTATCTATTGTCAATTGTGTAGAATTAGTAGTTATTAACTTTTCATTATTTATAAAGTTAGTAACAATTGTAGTAATTAACAAAGTTGTGTGATAATTCTAAAGAATTACTAACTCTCATATCAATTATAAAAGCTGAGGTCAGTAAACTTCTCAGTAATAAAACAATGAAATATACTGGCTATTAATATTTAAATAAGAAAGGTAGTACCAAAGAATGCTCAAACAACCACACAGTTGCACTCATCTCACACTCTAGTAAAGTAATGCTAAAAATTCTCCAAGCCAGGCTTCAGCAATATGTGAACCGTGAATTTCCAGATGTCCAAGCTGGTTTTACAAAAGGCAGAGGAACCAGAGATCAAATTGCCAACATTCGCTGGATCATGGAAAAAGCAAGAGAGTTCCAGAAAAACATCTATTTCTGCTTTATTGACTATGCCAAAGCCTTTGACTGTGTGGATCACAATAAACTGTGGACAATTCTTCAAGAGATGGGAATACCAGACCACCTGACCTGCCTCTTGAGAAACCTGAATGCAGGTCAGGAAGCAACAGTTAGAATTGGACATGGAACAACAGACTGGTTTCAAATAGGAAAAGGAGTACATCAAGGCTGTATATTGTCACCCTGCTTATTTAACTTATATGCAGAGTACATCATGAGAAACGCTGGGCTGGAGGAAGCACAAGCTGGAATCAAGATTGCTGGGAGAAATATCAATAACCTCAGATATGCAGATGATACCACCCTTATGGCAGAAAGTGAAGAGGGACTAAAAAGCCTCTTGATGAAAGTAAAAGAGGAGAGTGAAAAAATTGGCTTAAAGCTCAACATTCAGAAAACAAAGATCATGGCATCCGGTCCCATCACTTCATGGCAAATAGATGGGGAAACAGTGGAAACAGTAGCTGACTTTATTTTTCTGGGCTCCAAAATCACTGCAGATGGTGATTGCAGCCATGAAATTAAAAGACCCTTACTCCTTGGCAGGAAAGTTATGACCAACCTAGACAGCATATTCCTTTGCCAACAAAGTTCTGTCTAGTCAAGGCTATGGTTTTTCCAGTAGTCATGTATGGATGTGAGAGTTGGACAATAAAGAAAGCTGAGCGCTAAAGAATTGACGCTTTTGAACTGTCGTGTTGGAGAAGACTCTTGAGAGTCCCTTGGACAGCAAGGAGATCCAACTAGTCCTTTCTAAAGGAGGTGAGTCCTGGGTGTTCATTGGAGGGGCTGATGTTGAAGCTGAAACTTCAATACTTTGGCCACCTGATGCGAAGAGCTGACTCATTGGACAGGACCCTGATGCCTTGAAAGACTGAGGGCAGGAGGAGAAGGGTTTGACAGAGGATGAGAGATGGTTGGATGGCATCACTGACACAATGGACATGGGTTTGGATGGACTCCGGGAGTTGGTGATGGACAGGGAGGCCTGGTGTGCTGCGGTTCATGGTTTGCAGAGTTGGACACGGCTGAATGACTGAACTGAACTGATCCTTATTGTCTTTGAATTTAACTTAATATTAAGATGAAACCAATGAATGAAACTAATTTATGAAGAATTAAGAAATCCACCATCCAGTTTATGTCCCCATAAAATTTCTTAGTTTTGTTCTCTGCTCTGAATGGACTTAATCTCTCAAGTTCATCTGTAAACATCAATTTTTAACAAAGTTCTTCTTTTCCAAACCTCTCATGAAACAAGAAAATTGGTGTACTAGATTTGGGCTATTGTAAAATTTAAGGATGAAGAGCGGGAATAAACTGTCAGTTAACACATTTGTAGTAATTAAAGATTGCCTGTAAAAGAATGAGATCAGTAAAGAAAGTAACTGACAGAACAGTATGGTGCATAATTAGTAAATGTGAGCTCAGTTTTTGCTAGGTTTAAGTTTAGTTAGAGATCTGTCCATTGGATAAAAAATGACTATAAAATATTAATGTGTTCAGTAGCACTGAAGTGAAATAGAAGAGAAAAACAGTAGGTATGTAATGCAAATTTTTATCTTTTTAACAATAATGCCAATGCCTACTGAGTTTAATTTCATTATTTCATTCTTGGGTCAGAGGGACCAGTTGTTCTATTTTTAACAGTATCTTTGTGATTTCTGCGTCTATCATAAAGACATTTATATGGGGCACACTTCCTAGCAGTCAAGTTGGAGACCAGTTCTTACTTCACTTTCTATATTTTCTTTAAAAATATGTACCAGAACATATTTATGGAACCAAGTTTAATGCTACATTAATAATGAATGTATACCTGCATGAGTGTGGTTTATGGACCTAGAAGAAATAATTGAACATGAAAGCAGTTTTTGAAGTTACTGTTGCAGGATAAATTCAAGTGCCATTCAAAATTGCTTTGCACCTGCAAGTAAAATAATAAAGGCATAGAAAGAATCCTAAAAGGCACAGTCTTTCACACTTTGGTTCCTTGAAAAAAATTAAAATTTTGGTTAGCAAGTCCCTGTTTACTAATCAATGGCTATAAAGTTTCAGTTATGCAAAATGAGTAAGTTCTAGAGCTCTGCTGAATAACATTGTGTCTGTAGTTAATAATATGTTGTCTGTTTAAAAGTGTTGTTAAGCAGGTAAATCTCAAAGTTTCTTACCATAGTAAATCTTTTTGAAAAGTGACAAGTCTGATGATTATGAGCACATAGCCTGAGGCCTCCTAGAACCTAAAGACGGAAAATGTTAACCCCAGTGACGCCACCCTGTTACCTATGTCAGAGAATTGTATCCATTCTGATCACATATCCTGTGACCCCCACTCCCCCTGCCTTTACTTGGCTTTTAAAGGTGCTTTGTTAAAACCCTTCAGGAGTGTGAGGCTTTTTAGGGCATGAGCCACTTCATTTCCTTGCATGGCTCTGCAATAAACCTTTCTCTGCTCAAAGAAAAAGTTACTTGTGAGGAATTGAACTGACTTGCCCAAAGTAACATGACTGGTTTATAGCATATGCTGCCTTTTGTCAAGTGTATGCATTGATATGTTTAGTGTATACTTAGATGTATACTTAGTGTTTCCTTTTCACTCGTTTTTTTCTCACATGGCTGAATTTACTTACATAAAATTATTACAAATTATTGTAAGGTTTAAGCATTAACTTGCATTTAGTTCTATATTAATGTTCTTTACCCAAAGTAATAAATACACATGTAGAGAAATACAAAATATAAGAACATACAATGTATATTAATGAGAAGCAGAGTGGTAGAATAGCAGAAGCTTGAGAGTTAGAAGTGCATAATTTCCAACCTGTTCTCTGTTGTGACTCTGAAAACATAACTCAGCCTCTCCATGGCTTCGTGTAAAATGGGGGTAAAAATAATGCTTACTTTTCCAAGTTATTTTGAGGATTAAATGAGATGGTAAACATAAAACATATAGCACACTGATAGCTTGTATAACGTGTGTTAGTTTTTCATAGATTTTTAAAGCGGATATCTTCTTTTAAGTGCGACTCTAAATCATTCTGCTTTTTCTGCAATTCTCAAAAGACCAGCTTTATGAAGTCATTAATTTTGTCATTCACTATGTATTTGTTAGCACCAGATGTCTGCATGATGCTGGGGATGTGAAACATAATATGGCAAAAAGAGCCTCTGACTTTAGTACTTGCACAGACATAGAAATAAAGAGGTATTAAGCAATGTATCTATCATGAATTGTTAAAATTCTGGTAAGTGCTACAAAGGTCAAGTTCAGGATACTATGAGATAGCAGCAGGATCAGACCTTGTCTGAGTTGACGGGGTGAGTGAATCTGCAAAGACTTCCCAGAGCAAGTGACATTTGAACTAAGATATGAAGGTTGAGTAGGCAGCCCTAGAGAATGTGCTGGTTCACTGCTTCCTTCACATTCTGTCATCAGAAGAGCTCATCACAGACCCAAGCATGTTCAAGTGGAGGAGGTTAATAGAGGTGAGTAAAGGGAAGAAAATCGAGCATAGTTACCGTGATTTGACAGTAGAGACAACACATTACAACACACCTGAATTTTTCATTTTACCTGAGTTAACACAGAGAATGGTTTAATATCAGTTGTCTGGCTATGATGCTAAATTTCAGAATGTCTTAAACTGTCTAATGACCATAAAGTATGATCAGGCACTGTGGATTTGAGATGAGGACAGTACTTAAAATATGTATGGATACTGAAATCAAGATTTCCTAGTTTAGCTTTAGGCACATGTATCTGTGTGTGTGTGACCGGGAGAGAGTTTTACTCCAGAGGGTTGGTTTCTGTTCATTTTTATCTTATCTTCTCCCCCTGCCCGTTGTCTTAGTAAGTGTGTGGTGTTTTTGGTTCTGAAACTTTAGAAATGGAGGAAATAGTTTTAGGAATACCAGTTCTATAGTTTGGCAGTGGTTATAACTCTTTACTTGTCAAAGATCAGTAGTAAAATATCAATATGGAAAATGATTTTTAAGAGAGAGATAGTATAATCATTTAGTAAAGACAATAGATTTTCTCTAGCATCTCTCCACTGTGAGGATTAAGCTTGTTATTTATTTTTTGAAAGCTTTCCACAGTATATGATGATAAAACTGGTTTTACTGTTATTTAGAGCAAATCATTGAATTTTAATAAAGTAACAATGAAGTATGTTCTAGAAAAAATGATATTAAAGTCTATGAATGAAAAATAAGTGTGGTTTAAGAAAATTATCTTAGAATAAAAAAATTAATATAGGAAAATGCTATAATAAGAAGATAGCAACTTTGGAATCATTAATCTTTTGCATCCATTTATCAACATTTTACTGTGTACTTCCTGGATAATAAAATTAAACAGAATAGTGATAGAGATTAGAAAAAAGAAAATAGAATAATTGCCCCAAGAATCTCAGGTACTCCAGGTAAAAGTTTTTCTCACCCTACCAAGCCCTGGAGGATTTGTAAGAGCTGGCTAAGCAGACAACCTTCCTGCAGAGGGGATCCTCCAATCTCAAGGCCTAGAGTGAGATTGGAGCTCAGCTCCTGTGAAAAACTCAGGGAAGGTTCTAGTAGCTGGAACATCAGGATTGAGAGAGGCATGAAATATAGCTAGAGGAGTAAGTAGGAGTCCAGAATTTATAGGTTTCTTTTTCTTTTTCTTTTAAGTATTTTGGATTTTATCCTAGGAGCAGTGGAAAAATCATGAAAGGTTTGAAGTGAAGTGAAGTTACTTGAAGTTGCTCCATTGTGTCCGACTCTTTGCAACCCCATGGACTGTAGCCTACCAGGCTCCTTGGTCCACAGGATTGTCCAGGCAAGAGTACTAGAGTGGGTTGTCATTTCCTTCTCTAGGGGATCTTCCTGACCCAGGGATTGAACCCAAGTCTCCTGCATTGTAGGCAGATGCTTTACCATCTGAGCTACCAGGAAGGCCCTAAAGGTTTGAAGCAGTGTAACAAGAAGATCAGATTTTCATTTTACAAAGATCATGTTGGCTCTTCTGTGTAGATGTCATTGGGGGAGGCTTAGAGAGGGGATGTGAAGAGACCAGTGAGATAGAGTCTAAGCTTCTGCCTCACTCCTTCTCAGTTGGGAAGTGTAGTCCAGAGCTTTATGTATAAGGAGGGAGTTTGTATTATATGATGTTCCTTTCAACTCTAATATGCGATGCTGTGCTTAGTCACTCAGTTGTGCCCAACGCTTTGTGACCTCATAGACTGTAGCCACCTGGCTCCTCTGTCCATGGGGATTCTCCAGGCAAGAGTACTGGAGTGGGTGGCCTTTTCCTTCTCCAGGGGATCTTCCAAACCCAGGGATTGAACCTGGGTTTCCCGCATTGCAGGAAGGTTCTTTACCTCCCAAGCCACCAGGGAAGCCCAAAGTCATTCAAAGGAATTCCTGTTTTAATGACACCTGAAAAGACAGTAATATAGGTTTATTGCAACACTACAGTGGTGTGATAGTCTGAGTGACAAATGCAGACATGTTGACAGGATATTATTTAAGAATTTCTAAGACATTTTACCCCTTATATACTTCATTAACAATTTAAATACTATATTTTCCCCTTGTATTCTGTTTTCTAATTTCCCATAACACATTTTAAATATATCTTTTATAGCATTTATAACACTCTGCCATGGCTTTTGATTATTTGTCTTCTTGTCTTATACTTGTATGGAAATATAATTTCATTTATAGTTGGGACTGCTTTTAGTCTTTTGATAACCTAGAGTACCTGATTATGTAAATAGAGTTTATGTTTTATGTTGATAGGTTATTTTTTTTTAAGGATGGAGGTATAGTATGCTAGGTAAGCTTCATGAATGAAATATATCTTGGATGATTTAAAAAATTAATAGTATAACTTCTAATAACTTGACTGTGTCCATGAGACTTACTGTTTTAGAACATAGACGTTAAGAGTCAGATGAACTTAAGTCTAAACTTTAGAGATGCATACCAAGTAAGAGCTGTGTAATTTAGGGTCATTTTTTGAGTCTCAGTTTACTCTCTATATCAATGGTTTAATGATATCTGTTTCATAGTGATATTATGATAATTAAATTAGTTTCTGTTATATAATACAAGATTTGTATATTGCATATGAGAGTCAGATGGGAAAAATAGATACTGTCATGCTTGCATGTAGCAAGGAGTGAAACACAGTGGTTCAAGCCATCTCTTTTTATCCTTTAATCCCAAAATTTTTGCAAGATTGACATCACTTTACATGTTGTCTTCAATCTTCATGGCCTTCCATTTGGGATTATTTTGTCATGTTCCTTCATATATACCATACTATGTTTTTTTTTTTTTTTAATCTCTGACTTATTCTGAAAGGAATGATTATCTAGCGGTTTATGAGATATTAAATTTGAAGAAAGTTGCTAATTTTAAAAAGGGACAGTTTAAGAAAATAGCATTACTCTCATAAAGAATTAACTCTTAGGAAGGATAGGGTATGAACTCAGTGTTGAATGGAATACAGTTTTATAAAACCCTGAAGCAATAGGGAATTATAATTAGGTAATAGTTACCAAAATTATTGGCAGTTTTGAGAAAAAATTATACAGTTGGTATGCATAATAAAAGCAGTACAGTTTTCAAAAATATTTTGTAGCCAATTATTCTGAGAACAATTGCAGATGTGTAAGAACTAGGGCCTGGTACCCTTTGTACTTAGCTTGTGAGAACTTGTTCTTCAGAGATAGCCTTGTAGTATGTCAGTACTTGTATCCTCATGAAGAGCTGCTCTTTCAATTTAAAGTGAACTCGCTCAGTGGTGCCCGACTCTTTGCATCCCCATGGACTGTAGCCTGCACCAAGCTCCTCGGTCCATGGGATTTTCTAGGCAAGAGTACTGGAGTAGGTTGCCATTTCCTTCTCCACGGAATCTTCCTGACCCAGGGATCGAACCCAGGTCTTCTGCAATGTAGGCAGATGCTTTACTGTCTGAGCCACCAGGGAAGTCCATTTCAATTTAAGATAGTCTCTCCTCTCTAATTGTACTGGGTAGAAGAGTTGCAATTTTAAAACTCTCTTGACAACTAAAAGGACTTTTTGAATGAAAGTAAAAACCCTAAGTTGTTCTTCTGGGTAATTGAATATCTAATATTATTTATAATCCTGACTGCTCTAAAAATGAATTATTAATTTTTCCGTGAGTTTTTGAGTCTTTCATTGGAATTAATATTTTATTCTGTAATTGTTTTATTATTTTTTCTGAATGTTGTATTAAAAAGAACTGTTAAACACAGAATGACATAGTTAGGCATATCAAAAAAGAACTTATTTTGAATAATTTTGGGTAATTGTAGGAAACCAGATGTTGCTAAGTTCTTATTTAATCAAAGATAAAAAATATTCACAATATAGTTTTGTCTAGCTGTCAGCTTAGATAAATGAATCCATTTCAATCAGCATGCTCCTAGTGAAAAAAGGAGAGGATATAATAACATTTTTCTAGCTACATTTGTTGAAAATAAATATTAATCTTCTGTGTGGTTAAAACCATGCTGTGCCAATTTCATCATAACCATAATTGCGGTGAAGCCATTTAGATTTTTTATTTTTATAAAGTTTGCTTCTTTTTCTCCTCCGGAGGCATTGAGTTAAATTCTACTTTTCATTTATATTATATGTTCATGTAGGTTTGTGTTAATCTTATATTGTCTTGAGGCTACTTGTTAAGACAGTATTGGGTGATTTATTCTCCAAATATAACGCTGTGACATGGCCAAGATGTTTTTTCCCTCCCAAACCTAAACTTCTATCTTTTAAAAAAAAATTTTGTAATTCTTGTGAGAAACTTAAATATTAATACTATAAAGATTCCCTGTTTTCTTTTGTTCAGTAGCTTTAGTTAATACAAACTGCGACTTGAGCTGTGCTGATTTCTTAGAGAATGATGTATAAAATAAAACACTAAAGGAAAACAAAAATCAACCTAATACAACAAAATAAAATAAGACATTAGGCCAGGAAAAATACTGTTATTTTCAAGCTCCATTAGAAATGCCAGTGAGAAGAATGGCAGAAAAGGGTGATAGGTATCAGGATCAAGTTGGTAAGGAATGAGTTTATATGTTTTTGTCTTTTTATTGTGCAGTCAGGGAAGGTGGAAAGAAAATCTCAGACCATAAAGTGAATAATATCTTCTTAAGAAAGTATCGACAGTGTCATACTTTCCTGTACTAATAAAAGTTTTGAATTTATGTGCTGTCTTAAGGGATTCCCAGATGGCACAGTGATAAAGAATCCACCTGTCAGTGCAGGAGATGCAAGAGACTTCAGTCCAATCCCCGGGTTGAGAAGATCCCCTGGAGGAGGGCATGGCAGCCCACTCTAGTATTCTTGCCTGGAGAATCCCATGGACAGAGAAGCCTGGTGGGATACAGTCCATGGGGTCTCAGAGTCTGGCATGACTAAGCACACACACACACAAACACACTAGGCCTCTACTACTGTTGTATACAGGAGTTGTAATAAGGGGTTTGATATCATGGTTGTAATTGTTGATTTTTATCAAATATATGGAGTGCTTGTAGGGAAAATTGTTGGAGCCTTCTAGATGTGGCTCAGAGGGTAAGGAATCTGCCTCCAGTGCAGCAGACTCAAAACCTCTATGAGCTGTAATAATTGCCAGAACAAATTGATTGTTCCAGTTTATGCAGATGCTTGTCTAGGGAAATATAGAAAATAAAGATTGAGTTGGAATTTTATTTCTACCTCTAAGAATAATTCTTAAGGATGTGTCTTAGATTATTTTTTTTTTTCTGAGTCAAACTCTTATCTCAATTTTATTTGTGTCCTTTTCAGAAAGCAAGTTTTAAAGTGTTCTTCTTAATTGATAGTTAGAAAATTGGTTGGAAACATATCACAAAATTCTCTTTGGAGAGAGATTAGGATGCCAAGGAAGAAGGGAGAAATCATAGGTATAATTTTATCTCCTTTTACTTTTATTATGGCAGTTTGAGAGAAGAGCAGAAAGCATATTTAATGGTCTATCTGCAGTTATGACTAGTAGTACAATTTGAGCAGTGAGAAGAGAGTGATACAAAATTGTCCTGTTATGGTTTTCTCATTGGTCTTCCTGCTTCAGTGACTTTGAGAGAGAAGTAAAACAATTCTCTTTGCTTCTTCTGGAACACAGTGGTTTTGAATGTAGGTGTAGAACCAGATTGGTGAGTGGTGGTGTCAGTCAAACGCCTCTACTTATGGTTAAGATTCATATGTCAACAATTGTGGGTGTTTTGCCCACACACTATGGGGTAACAACCTGTATTTGATTTTTATTTTCTTCCTACTGTGCTGAGGGTGTGTGTCTGAGTGTTTGTGACTTACTGATTGTTCGGCAGAAGAGTAGGACTCTGAGGTACCTTGTCATTCTTACACTGCCTAGTTTCTGCCTGCCTCCCTGTGCCTTTTGAAGCACCGTAGAAATGGCAATCTAGAACCAAGCAATCAGCTTCTAAGCGCAAATACTAACAGATCCCAGACTTTAAATGTATCTGAAGAAATCTCCAAATATTGCAATCAAAAATGTGATAGGAAAAAAGGTAAGTGTCTTTACATTTGCTACCCTCTCTTTTAAAATTCTTGCTGCGTTGTTTTAAGTGGTCAGTATTTTTTGCACTCATAACTATTTTATTGATAAATTATAACTTATTTTTAAATACTGTTTAAAAATCATACTTTAATTTTTTATTTCCAAAAAGAATATTTGTGTGAATATCTAAGTGGGGACTCAAAGATGGATCTGATGAAAATTTCATATCTAACAAACTATCTCTATCATTACTCTTTTTTTTCCAGGTTTGAGAAAACTTTAAATATGTTTATTTTCCATAGTTAAAATTTTTGGGGTGGACATGCATATCTAAAGTTTGTTTAAGAGCCTTTATTTAGGTTTTTGTTGACAATGTATTCTACATGAATGTGGAATCCACTCTTTTGTTCTTTTAAAACTGGTTATAATTTGATATAGTAGTGGCCAGAAACTTGAAATGTATGGACGTTCTTCTGGTATCATATGACATGAATCATTTCCTGGCTGTTACTGTGGACTAGTTAATTTCCAATCAAACCCACCTTCCTGGAGTTGATAGCCCTGTGGCTGAAAGGGCTATGTAAGACTGAAACTTTTCGGAACATGTCCAGTTTTATGTAGTTACTGGGTCAATGTCTGGTTTTCCCATTTCTCTCCTTCCTATCTGTATGCTGTTAGGGACATTATCTTTTCTGCCTCATCTTCCTTAATCTCAGTGTTGTTCTCAGGCAATATAATATCACTTAACTATTCTCTGCTAGGGAAAAATAGTCCTAATACCATAGTCAGTGTTTCTCTGTGCAGATAATTACAAATATTACCTTGTTGTTCACCCTAGCTGTATGTAGCTTCATATATTTTAACAGGCATCTGGTTTTTTAGGCATTTCCTTTTTTACTTCCTTTGCTCTTTTAGTGATATCCAATTTAATTCCAGAGCTGAGTTTAGTTCATTCTCAGAGGATCAAGGCCGTTTCTTCTGAGCCCTAATCAACAATCAGAATTGGTTTTCCAGCAAGAACTCTGGGTCATCCAGGTTTTGGATTCAGTCCTATGTATCTATTTCCATTCCTGGCCCATGGTCAGAATGAAAATCCATTGACTGTTCCCCTTGTTTCTTTTTTTTTTTTTTACATAATTTAAGATTATTGTATTTCCTTACAAGAGGAACGTTTTAACAAATTTTACAGGTGTCAATCAACCCTTGTTCAAAATTGGGCACACATCAAATCTAGCATTATGGGAGTTTTATTTGGAAGTGAACTTTTAACTATTAATACAAATGCCAAGAGATACTACACAAAACATCCACAGGAATTTTTTTCATCTTTTTTTTTGAATTGTTCACAAACATTTCCTACATAATCGAACATACAACAGAGAAATGGTACATCTTTTTCTTTCAATTTGCATACAATGGAAAAACAAGTATATATATATATATATATATATATTTTACAAAGTTTAACTAATAGACACTACCAAGCTGACAGTTTAAGTCTATATGTGAGAAATTATCTAAAAATAATCAGAATTTATTTAGCATCAGTCACTTCCATAACCAAGTATTATTCTGATTGATAAAACTTGTCATTAAGCTTCTGGTATAAACTTATACCACTATTCCATCGGTTGTGTTGCTCCCCACCTTGGTTCTTCAGAATCATGAACAGAAAATTGTTGCAAAGTAGGGGCAAGCATTTGCAAAAACAAACAAAAATCCCCAGCTTATTATAAGCATGAATGTGTGGTGGAATTTCCTCCCAAGCAATGGACTTCAAATCATTAAGAATCACCAGAACTGAGTATTGTCAAGATATTTTGCCTAAGTCCAAGAAGAGATGCCATTTATTTATATCCAACAGAGGACTGAAAATTAAACTTAGTGTTCTGTTCGGGGGGTAGGTTGGAGGGAATTCAGCCATTTGAAAAATGACCATCTTAAAAAAAATGACCACCAAAAATAGGTTCACTAAATTTATTTTAAAAATCATAAAATGTTTCTTACAAAAGAGCATTACATTCTGCACACTGCTCTGAATAGATGCCAGGGACATATGGACTACTGTTACTTTTCCTCCCTGTCCCACCACCCCAAATGTTACAGTGACCACAAAGCAAAGTGTTCACAATAATTACATGGGGGGACTTCTTTAAACCACCAACAATGAACAAAAATTAAAATTCACTCACTCTGCTGCTGTTTCAAAATTTCAATGTTAGTTTTTGCACACCCTCCCCCACCCCCACCCTGTTTGTAAGGAACTAAAACATTACATCTGGTGAACAGCAAAGATTTCACTACACCTCAAATGCAGAACACCTATGAAGCAGAGGAATGTTGGCTTTTTAAACAGAAGCAGATAAAAAAAAAAAAAGATGCAGGACTCCTTCAGTTCTTCACTAGTCTTAGAAAAACTTTCCAGAATACTGCTTCACACTATAAAAAAGAAAAAATATCTTGCATTGTATTCAACATCTGCATACTGCTTCACACTGTTCTGCAGCAAATACTGTGCATTCTGTATCTGGTCCTGTGTTCCTGTAATGGTAATGATCCAATCTTCGGATCCTTCTAAAGGCTCATCAATTTTGATCGAAGCTCCTGACTCATGACGGATTTGTTTAATCCGCTGACCACCTTTGCCAATAATAGATCCAGCCAAATCTTTGGGAATAGTTACTTGTGTAGTAATAATAGGTCCACCAAGATCACCATATGAGCCACGACCCCCTGCATAGGAATAATCATATCCAGAGCCACCCTGTGGTTCATAAGCCATCTGCCACTCTGATGGGCTCCATGTATCTATTGCAGAATCCCAGGTTTCATCAGCACTGAAACCAACCATGCCATCATAACGGTCTCCAGGTCTTCCTCTTCTGTCATAGGCCATTAGATCTCCTCCTCTAGGTGGTGGTGGTGGTGGAAGAGGAAGATTCCGAGCTCTACTACCTCCCCGGCCACCTCGTCCAGGAGGGGGTGGAGGAGGTCCTCGACGAGGGCTCATATCATCATAATCTCTTCTGGAGGGAGGCATGGGACGCCCACCCCGACCAGGTGGCATTCTGTCAAAACCACCTCTTCCCCGCATGGGAAATCCCACAGGACGTCCACGGCGGTCATCAAACATCATTGTAAAACCACCATAATCATAGGTTTCATCATAAAAATTGGGATCATAAGGCTGAGCGCGTCCTTTGATGGGAGACTCTGATATAAGATCAAGGATGATCTTTATGCACTCTACAACCCTATCAGGTTTTCCTCCGATAAGAACGACTCTGTCAGTAGATTGAGGACAACATTCCTGGAAAAGCTTGATTGTTGTCTGAGTGTTCTCTCGAAGTTCTTTGATTTTAGCACCTTTGACTCCAATAATTCCTCCTGCCAGACTCTGATGAATCAACAGTCTCAACTCGCAGTCAAAGTCGCTTCCTTTATAGTGTTGGTAATTTAAGCATTCCACAGCATCAGATTCGAGCGGGAGCTGGCTGGTTGCAGTGGGTGATGGCAACTGCAGGCCCTCTTCCAAGGTAGGGATGATTTTCTTCAGAATTTCTCCAATCGTTTCAATATCAGCACTGATACTCAATATGCGCTCGGGGCCACTGCTGTCTGGGACTGAAACACTGGCATTGTAGTCTGTACGGAGAGCCTTAATATTCTTGCCTCCTTTTCCAATCACTGCCCCAGCATTCTTGCTCTGAAGCAGAATGCGTAATTCAACCATCTCATCAGTGTTTCTAGATCTTTTAAAAGCTTGTTCCTTTTCCATATCTTCAGCAGGGCGTTTACCAAATTCGCCATTGGTTTCGGTGTTGGGAAAGGTTTCCTCTGGCTGTTCAGTTTCCATTTTCTTGTATTCAAGGGACACACCAATCTATAGGCCGCAAATAAGCGGGAAGTAGGCAAGACGTCGAGGTCGGTGCAGCAGAGAAACAGAGGATAATGGCGTCTGCAGTGCTTTCGTCTGAAGCGCCCCCTTGTTTCATTTGTTAATAACATCTTTTCCATCACTGTTTTCTACTATCTTGTTATCTGACTCTTTTTTGCTAGTAGCTCTCAAGTTCTCATTTTTCTCTAGAGTGCTCCCCACCATTATTCTTTGTCTCCCCCAGAATAACTACCTAGAATTTATAATGACTCCTCATGGGTTATAGGTGAATCACTTTGTCTAGCTTAGAGTTAGTTCTTTATTGTTCCTTTTCAATTCAAATATCAGCATAAGCATTAACATTTCTAAACCCATTTATAATTATCATGCTTTCCATCCAACCTTAGCACAACTCTTCCTCTTAGCTTGGTGAGGGGTGTCTCAATATCTGTAGTTATCCTAGTTGCTGAGCTTAAGGACCACTTCTTTAAAAGAAAACACTGAAAATTTATATTAGCTGTAACTGGACACACTTTAGAATTTGTAACAGTAAATAAATCATTTCACTTTGAAGTGTGGGAGATAGGAAAAAAATTTTTTTTTTGAAATATCACATTGGTTCCCACATGGTCATAAATCTCTTGTTTTCTATGCATGTATGATTATTTTAGCTTCAGGGTCATTGATAGAGCTGAGATTTTGATGAGTGGATAGCAAAAATTCATTCATTTTATGGGACTCATTTTAGATTTATGACTTTAGGTGAAATGTAAATACCACTACTTAGGTGAATAATCTCTGAATTATAAAGTAGGATATATTTGACCTTTGTTTATTGGCCTCACTTTATGAGAAGATGGAGGAGGTGAAAACCCTGAGAGATTTTCTGCTTTGACTGCAAATTGCCGAGCAAACAACTGGAGGGACAGCTCAGATGGGAATGTGGCATGAAGTTGTCATTTCAACTCACTCTGGAGAACTGTGGGTGTCAATTAGAAAAAACTAATGGAAGGTAGATAGCCTATAAAATCCAACTCTTGTCTTCAATCCTCAGAGTAATTTGAAGGTATATGAAAGTAGAGCCTCATTATCTTTGTAAATTGAGATTATTTAAGCTCAGTGAAGAAGAAACAGAAAATATACCGCTCTGAGAAACCAAATTTAACTCTTTTAGGTATTCAAAAGTAGATTATTTTACTAATTTGTGCTTTGGGAGCAAGTTATATATCAAAATGATAATATTTTTATTTAAGATTTTGTTTTCTGGAGCTCAACGTGAATGGCAATACTAGCACATAATACATGCTTCATAAATGCACATTGATGAATGAAGACAGAAAACTTTATTTTGCCTTAGCAAAGATATCTGGCAAAGATGGGGTGGGGAATTTTAACCTTTTCTTATGGCAATGTATTTCCTGTAAGTGTTTCTTTTCTTTCAGAATTATATTACAATCCTAATGGAAAAAAGTATAATCTGTTCTTTAATTCTGCCCTTGGCTGAACTGAGCCTTGGAATTGTATAACTAATGAGATACAGTGTTTTGCTTCTCAGGTTCAAATGTAGCACTTAAGTTTTCATTTTTCATTCATGGCTCTATCTTTGTAAAACCATTCCTTTGTCAAAAATCAAAGGTTAATAAGCCCTAATTGTTAAACACAGCCAGTAGAAGCTATGTTATGCTGGTATTCTAAAGCTCAGAATATTTGAAATGGTCTTCATTTGATGTTCAGTGACATCTGGACTGCTCAGCAAGCTACTCTAAAATTTTCTGTTAAAAGAACTGGCAATTTTCTTAAATGTTTTATTTTGGATCAATTTCAACTTAGAAGTTGTAAAAATAATAGAAGAGTTCCCATATACTCCTTAAGTAGTGTCCTCTAATGTTATTGCTATGGTTTGAAGGTGTCCTAAATTTCATGTGGTGGAATCTTAATACCTAATGTAATGGTATTAGGAGATGAGGCCCTTAAGAGGTCTTAGGTCATGAAGGTGGAGCCTCATGAACCAATGAAATTAACGGTCTAATGAAAGAGATCCCTCAGAACTCTCTAGCCACAGTGAAAAGACTGTCATCTATGACCCAGGAAGCCCTACCAAACACTGAATCACTGCACCATGAACTTAGAAGTTCTATCTCCAGAACTGTGAGAAATAAATTTCTACTTTTATAAGCCACTGACATCTCTGGTATTTTGCTATAGTAGCCTGAACAGCCTAAAACAGTAACTATAGTTCAATTATCAAATCTGAAAATTAATGTTGGTAAACTGCTATTAACTAAATTCTGAGCAGATGTAAAATAGCCTATGCAAAGTGAGTCATATAGCTAGTACATCTTTGAGGAAAATCTTTCAAATAGGTAGTATTAGGCAATGAAAAGAGTTATTCAGGTAGTCTTATCTAAATATTATTTGCTTCATCGTATTGTTTTAAGAAAACTTGAATTTGTGGATAAGATTTTGTACATTTGAAATATAATGTAGATTCACACTGGACATATGACTTTTTTAACTTTATTTTTTCTTTCAACCATACATGTATTAATTTTAATTTGTAAATATGTGAAAAAGAAGCCAGGCTAACATCAAATGAGTATGAATCAAGATTTTAGAATGTATTTTAAAAAAACTTATTTCAGCATCAGATATTTATGTGAGGGCTGAATAATGTGTGGAAGTCAAAATGTCCAAAGTATAGGTTTTGGCTCTGGCAATGGCTGGCTAGGTGATATGTGCACCTTCCTGTGTCTCTTGCAATTTGGGAATACTAAATAGTACTTACATCCATAGTATTTTAGGATTCATGAGACTATATATTTAAAAATCATAGCACAGTTTGGTCCACAATAAAAACAATAAATATTAATTTTTATAATTCTTTAAAGAAGGCATCATTTTAGGGTTTTAAATTACTGTATATACCATATGATATATTTTGAGAGAGGATCAAGGACAAATCAGCAGAGATGTCATTGTTAGGTAATTAGAAGTTACATTGTTAAATTTTGGTATAATTTTATTATTTTCATTTTAGTTAAAGAAGAGATTTGTTAACTTGCTATTGAATGAATTTAGAAATTATCATAACATGTAACTGTTTTATCCAAGAATGGGTAGATAATCAGGAAACCTTAGGAATAAAGAGAAGTAGAGAGGTGGGGATAAATTAGAAGTGGTATGACAATAACAAAAGAAGAAAACTATTAAAAATAGTGACGAATAAAATTTCCCCTTAGTTTTGTAGTAGTTAAAATACTGCCATGTGCTCAGTTGTGTCCATCTCTTGTGACCCCATGGACTATAACCCACCAGTCTCCTCTGTCCATGGAATTTTCCAGGCAAGATTACTGGAGTTGGTCACCAGTTCCTACTCCAGGGTATCTTCCCAACAGAGGAATCAAACCCACATCTCTTGTGTCTCCTGCACTGGCAGGTGGATTCTTTACCACTCTGCCACCTGGGAAGCCCCAAATACTGCCAGAGAGGCATTTTAACTTTACCAGACTCCTAGAATAAGAATATTGCCAATTCAACAAAGTAAAAATCCAGATAAGGCAATGCATGAAAATGCTTAAAGAGATTTAACTAAATATAGTTTTGATTTTTTTCATGCAAAAATAGTTCCAGAAATGAGTAGTCCAATGTTAGTGTAACATGTTTTTGATGACAGTGAGACCTGAAGCTCCAATTACTTAAGCCTAGTCATGTTGCTCCCGGCTATGGGGTCACACAGAGTCGGACACGACTGAAGTGACTTAGCAGCAGCAGCAGTCATGTTGCTCTTACATCCTATGTATTCTCATAGTTGGCCTTCACATCAGCCATGGGAAGAAGGAGAAAAAGTTGTGTGGAGGTATTGGAACTAGTAAAGGTAGAAGAAAACTTTTCTAGAAAATACTCAGTTTCTATGTCTTTCAACAGTGATGAGTCATAGGACCACTCCTAGCTAGAGGGGTGTCTGGGGAATCAAGTAATTTTTAAATAAGTGTATTCTTACCCTGAACAATGTGAAGTTTCTGCTACTTAGGAAAAGGGAGGTGAATGACAAGCAGCTAATACTGTCTGCAGAATCTCTTGGCACAGTTCTTAGCACCTAGTGAGTCCTCATCAGCACCTAGTGAGTCCTCATTGTCTGATAGGCATTCTGCTTTGTTGTTGTTGCTCTATTACACATGAATTCTTTTAGATCATCAGCATTAGACCCAGTTTGATTAAATGAAACAGTACTTAGTAGAACTGTCAAGTGTTGTGAAAATATTCCAGATGTTGCAATCTTTCCTTATCTTTTCTGAATTTCTAATGTGGGGTTCACTGCATAAGTTGTTAAGAAACTGTAGTGAGGTCTTTTCCCCAATTTTCTATAACCCTTTCACCCCCGTTGTTGTTTTTGTTATTTGTATGTTATGATTTGTAAAAAATGTATTATTGTTGATCCCAATCACCTGTCACAGGAGTTTCATAGTAGTAGAGCTTTATTTAACCATTCAACAAAATATTCTTTGTGTACTAATTAAAGTTTATATCATGATATGCCTAATAATATCTTGAGGCTTATCAAACTTGCAGATAGCTTGCGAAGATTTTAGTCTTAGATGAAAGCCAGTAGTTTTCTGGAGAGAAGTGCTGATAAGAACTAGGCTAGTTGGCTTGGGCACAGCCAGGTGGGCATCTGTCCCAGACAGTCCCTCAGCCCAAGCAGGTGTTGTTTGTGCTATACAAGGAGACTGAGGCAGCAGCCCAGTTGGATAAAATGGCCCAGTGTGAGGACTGTTCTGTCTCTAGGAGACGATGGTCTCAGTGTGTGCAGGACTGAACTCAGGCATGCCAGATAAGCAGTTTGTAGCCATAAAGGTAGATTCACATGACGCCATGTGAGGTTGTTGTTATGCTTGTCTTCTCTGGAGGCTGGGTGGGACAGAAATTAAAGTTGGAAGACATCCTATGATTCCAGGTGAGAGGTTTTGTAGAATGAAGAGGCTGCTAGCTAGTAATTCATGCAGGGAAATCATTTATGGAGGGTGTTGGGAGGGGACAAAACACAAAACCCTCTCCCAGAGTTTGGCCTTGAAAGGGAAAGTGTTAGTCACGTAGCTGTGTCCTATTCTTTGTGACCCCATGGACTGTTACCTGCCAGGCTCTTCTGTTCATGGGCTTCTCCAGGCAAGGATACTGGTGGAATGGGTAGCCATTCCCTTCTTCAGGGAATCTTCTTGACTCAGGGATCGAACTCTGGTCTCCTGCATTGCAGGCAGGTTGTTAATCATCTGAGCCACCAGGGAAGCCTGAGTTTGGCCTTGGTCTTTTCTTCTGGGTATACTTTACTGGACTTCCATCTCTCCATCCTTCCCTCTTCACCGGGCAATTTCAGGCTTATCATTTAGGACTCAGCTTAGACATCACTCAGCTCCCAAATCTGGATAAGGTTATCCTTTTCTGCATTCCTTAGCAACTGCACTTTCTTTGTTGTGGCATTTCTTAACGCTTTTTGTAGCTATGTATTTATTGTATTTCCCACAAATAGTATCTGTATTCTTCATTTTATCCCCTAGAGCAATCTTACTGCCTAGGACATGGTAAATGATAAACATAAGGTAATTAAAGATACCCATAGTGTCAGATATCTGCATTGCAATGTACAATACCTGGATAGGAGTTTATTTGAGTGTATAACGCTGAGGAGGTAATGATGACTGTGCCATGCTATTAAAATGCAAAAACGAGACCATTAGATAGGAAGGAGGAAAGAAGCATTGTTCGACAGATAGAGGTGGGAAATTTAGAGATATGAACTTGTGCTAGTACTTAACCTCCCAGAGCCCCAGTGTCCTAATCTGAAATGGTGGAGAGAATGGTGATTTCTCCCTCCTGGGATTGTGTGGAGATTAAATGTGATGATGTGTATGGAGAAATCAGAGAAAGGCTTGCTACAGAGTAAGTGATCAATTATTGTTACACATATTGTATTACACCTCTTATATATTCTTATCTAGATTTAAAGAGGTAGGATGTCTATTCTAATGTTTGCTTAGGTTTGAATTCCAGTTCTTCCAGTTACTAGCAGCGTCACTTTAGAAAAGTAAGTTTATTCATCCTGAAAATGAGCTAATGATAGCAGCAGCTTCACATTGGCGTTTTAAGGATTGACTGGCTTGAAGTATGTAACATGTTTAGAACAGGGCCTGGCATTTCGAAAAATGTGCTTTAAGAGAGTTGTTATTATAGCTAAAGTCTCTGAAAATGCTGTATTAAGAGACGGACCTTCTGCTTTCATTAGAGCACTCAGCAGAACCGCCGCCAGCACAACTCACCCAAAGGTGTCATCAGCCAAGATAATTTTGTTGCCTCTGTGTCAGCCTGAATGTAGATAGTGACAAAGCTTCAACATTCTGTAATGTTGCTCTATGACAAAATTATTTGCTTGAGTATTTATTATTATAGACTTTTAAAACAAATTTATTTTATAATTAGTACTAAAATTCATTATGAAAAAAGCCATCTGGTTTATTTGAGTACTCTCATGAAAAATCCCTTAATAATGATAACATGTGGCACAGTGGTAAAGAACCTGCCTGCCAGTGCAGGAGACGCAAGAGATGTGGGTTTGATCCCTGGGTTGGGAAGATCTCCTAGAGGAGGAAATGGCAACCCATTGCATATTCTTGCCTGGGAAATTCCATGGACAGAGGAGCTTGGAGGGCTAAAGTCCATGGGGTAGCAAGAGTCAGACATGACTGAGTGCACATGCCCACACACATAATAATAATAATAATAATAATAATAATAAAACCTTATATTCAACATATTAAACTTAATTTTAGTTTAGCGCTTCTGCACACATGTTTTCACTTAGGACCAGGTCATCTCTTTAGGCCGTCATGAGTGATTGAAGTGATATGGGTTAAATTCCTACAGTTCTTCTTTTACAAACTATTCTCCTTTATTTTAGTTTCCTGTGCTTTTGTCTTCTTTCTTTTTAAAAAGACCACTGCGCACCCCTGCTTTATGCCATATACTACTACTATAGTTTTTCTTCCTTTATCCCTTTGCAAGAGCGTTAGCTATTCTTCCCAAGCTATATTGTTAGAATAATACAGTGTTTGTATTTACCATCTAGATCCTTCATTTTATAGACTAAAAAGTTGGAGTTGGGGAAAGGAGAAAGTATTGGAACAGAGTGCTCAGAGGAACAAACGATAATGAAGTTACCCTGAAAAGCCTGCATGTCTCCTGAGCAGTCAGCAGCCCTTAAGTCAGTGCTATCTCCACTGTGGGAGTTGGAGCCCTGGAGAAGGGTACTGAGGGATTTTCAAAAAATCCCATGGGCAGAGGAGCCTGGTGGGCTACAGTGCATGGGGTTGCAAAGAGTTGGACACGACTGAGCAACTGAGCACATAGCACTGGGTGGTGGGCCGTATGATATGCGAGAAGATATAATAAGGTTAACTTCGGTGGTGCTGACCTTGGGAACGTTCCCATCTTACAAGTATCATTTTCATCATAGATTACTGCTTATTAACCAGTTCAGACAAACAGGTGAAATGAAATTATGTATTTAATATTCAACCAATGTATATTTGAGTACCTATTCAAAACCAGATACTGCTCTGGTTACTTGGGATGAGAAATAAGCAACAGCCAAAGATTACTGTCTTCCCGGGATGTTTTTCTGTGGTGGAGAATATGTGTAGTAGTAAAGTTAAAAAGTGAGTGAATTACGCTGCCTTTTGGAACGTAGTAAGTGCTCTAGAGAAAAGGCAGAGCAGGATAAGGGGATTAGAGGAATAGGTTGAGGGGACAGGAAGGCAGGTTGTCATATTAAACAGGGTAGGCTTCATTGAGAAGATCACATTTGAATAAAGACTTGAAGGATGTCAAAATGTATAAGGAAGTTTAATCCAAATTTCTACACAATTTTAGTTGTATAGAAGTTAGAAAATGAATAAGGAAGTGAAAACATATTACTTAAAGTCTCTCCTGCTTGGGGCATTGAGATACATCATCCATAGCTATACATATGAACTATGTTCTACAGGTAAATAGCCAATTTCAAGGATATATGTTAGAGAAATTTTTAATTTATTAATAAGGAGAGAGGCATCTTTTGCTGACAGAATGAGAATGATACATAAAATGACCTGCTTAGGTTAGGAATTTTGGCATTCTTAGTCCCACAATGAAAAGGACCTCTTTGTGAAGGAAAGATTTTTTTCTTTTGAAAAATTACATTTTCTTCACTTTATATTAAGTTCATTGTATCTTAAAATATGTTCTGTATAATGGTTGCTGTATATATCTTTGGTGACATTTGCATCAGTGTTTGTATCCAGTTGGGTATGGAAGACAGTGTTACGTTATCTGAGGGAATGCATGGGCTTGCTCTCAAGGCTCAGCATCAAATTTAAGTTGTTTCTTGACACTGGAAGTTTTAGAATATCAGAAGTGCTTGCTAGTAACTCTGAGCAACATAATCACATATTCAGTATTCACAGTCTTAGTAACATTAGCATTCTGTTGTTAGTGTAGGGGTTCATTATTATTGTGAGCTAAAACTGCTAAGTAATTCAGAAGTTCTCATATAGTAAGGTATGAGCCCTGTTATTGCTGGTGGATGTAGATAGAAAGCTTCTTAATTTGTGACAGTGAAGAACATGGTAATATACTGTGTCCATAATTCTTGTTATGGTGGAAATTGTGGTTTGGCAGTTGTGGTTTGGCATATCTAAACTGGCGACATGAGAATTACTTCTGTTGACACTTAACTGAGAAGAGAACTCTGCAATTTTTATAATCATGCCTTGGTTTTAAAACATATTGTGGATCAGGTCAGTCAACAAAGAGGTTGAAATTGGCTTCCTGAGACTCCATTAGGTGTTGGATCAATGTGGCACTGACCTGAATATTGTGCTGAAAGGTATAACAGAAAGAGGATGAACTTTAGGATAAATTTGATGTGTGTGCACAAGCATGGGTGTTGTATTGATGTGGTTTACAAGAGGGGTCTGGAATTCTGGTGAATAAAGCTGGAGAGGTATGGGGACTTCCCTGGTGGTCCAGCAGCTAGGACTCTAAGCTCTCAGTGTAGGGAGCCTGGGATTGATCCCTAGTCAGGGCACTAGATCCCACATGCTGCAACTAAGAGTTTGTATGCTACAACTAAAGTTCCCAAATACTGCAATGGAGATACTGTGTGCCAAAGCTAAGATCTGGTACAGACAAATAAATAAATCAAATATATATATTTTTAAAAAGCTTGAGATGTGAGTTTGAGCCAGGTTCTGGGGCTTGGACTTTCTTGTGGTTAACAAGTGTAGAACATGGAGGATAAGGAATTCTGCAAGAAGGGCCAGTCTTAGATGCCTCTTGGAAAGATGTTAGGGACCTCAGCAGGCAGTAGCCATGGGGATGGTGAGAAGGTTGTAAGAAAGCAAAATATTTTGGAGCTAATGACTAAATTGTGGATGGACAATAAAGGAGAAGAAATCCAAGTTGATCTATATGTTACCTGCATGATAGAGAGGATGGTGGTGTCATTTTATGGTGTTAGAGGAATATTAAAAAAAAAATGATGGGAAAGGTATTGCATTCAATATAGGCCATTTCTTTCATTTCCTCATGGGTATGGTCTACAGATAGATTTCTGAGGCTATGGGGAGGATTTGGGCTAGAGATACAGATTTTGGCATCTTTGGGTGGAGGTTGAGGCCAAGGTTATGGATTAAATTGCTAGGAGGAGTCATAAAGTACAGGCACAGAATATAGCCAAGGATAAATTCGTGAGGAACTCTGAGGGATCCAAACTAGAAAAGGGAAACAAAAAGATATGGTCCCAGAGTGTGGAGGAAAAACACTTAGATTTTAAAATAGAAGCAAAGAAAGAGTATTTCAGAAGTTCTTGTTCAAATGTAATTAGTGACCTTTTTCCAGAGTGTTTTCAGTGAAAGTTGATGCTGGCCAAAAAAGATGATTGCAGAGGGTTGGTGATTGAGGGAGAGGTGGGTAAGAACAGACAGCAAGTATAAATTATTTCCCCATTTGTTAGGAAGAGCAAGAGAAATTTTTGGCAGTGTCCAGAGGAGAATTATAGATGGCTGTGAGGGTTGGTTTTTTGTTTGCGGCATTGCTCACTTGCACTTTGAAGATAAGAGAGGGTGGAACATAATTGTGAGTTGTAGAAGTCAGTCTGAAAAGAAAATGTGAGCAGATGAAGAACTTAACTAACAAAGCAAGGTCTCAGGAACACTTGGAAGGAGAGGCTTGGCTTATTCTTCTGCTCATGGAGATAATGCCTACCCTATGTCTATAAGGAATTTATGAGAAAATAGGTTATCATTTATCTAGTTTATATGTCTAGAGGTAAGAGGCATTCAGTAAATGTTTGATCTATTCAGCTTCTAAATCCTCACTCCTGAAATGTGCTTGCTGACCTAGAGTTTGTACTAGCAGATAAGTATTAAGTGTTTAACTGCACTCAGTTAAACTTCTGATCATTTTAAGAGGGTGGAACTAGTTGATAATTTGCTGTTCAAACCTGTTTTTTGGCTAATCTTTTTTATTACCACATCTTTTCTGGCTATGCCACTGATTGTATCAAGCTTTACAAATATAAGCCTTACACTGCAGAATGATAGTGCAGTGTGTGAGAACTTAGAGACCAAAGTGTTGCTTATATAAGTAAGAAAGAAGGGAAATAAAAATTCCTCTAAAGGTGAGATAAGCACAGAATGGATAAAGCATAGGTGTGTAAAACCATCTCAAAAGTGACTGAATCGCTCTTTGGCCTATAGCTCTTTGCTAGATTAAAGTATGACTAGATCTGATTAATACTGTGTCACTCAAGAGCTGTTTAACTATGGTTGCGTAGAAAGGAAATTCTTCATCCATTGGTGAGACCATCTGCCCTTAGAGAAAGAATGGGCCGATGGCTGAGACTCTAGTATCTGGGTCACTGTGAAGGTTATTTCTCCTTGTAAATTAGTAAGGTGACATTCTACTTATCTATGTCAATATCTGTGGGCTTGGATATAGTGAGTCTGCTTTTGAGAGGCCTTTTCTTCCACTCTAGATGTGCAGCTTTCATTAATGTTTCTAAGTATATGAGAGTGAATCCTTCCTGTAAATGGTCAAGGAGGAAACATGCTTTTTTCTTTGGTGAATCCATCAGCCATTTTCCTACTCAACACCACAAAGATAAAATAATACTACTGAAACTTTTCTTCTTTATCTTTTGATATTTTGTGAAAACAATCTTTACTAGATAGAACATGACTGTTATTCTAATAAAGCTTTTTAGGGCTTATACATATAAAATGAACTTTTATGAGCATATATCAATATTATGGTAGCCAACTAATTATTTTAGTGATTTTTAGCATCTGTAAGTAGAGGTCTGTTTAAGAAAAGCATTGCAAATCCTAGTAATAATTCCTCTGAATTACAGTTGTCACATGAGGTTGTTTTGGAAAAAGTATTATTTATTTTATAATTCAATAAAGTGAATTAGAGCTGAGTTTCCTCACTGTGGTATATATCAAAACTTTTTTGTCCACCCAATGAAATCATAATTGTAAATCTGTCTAGGCTTGCTTTCTTCCTATCTTTTTCGATAAACAAGGCTATGAATTTGACTTTCTCTTTCAGATTTTACTACATTAATAGCTTTTGCTCTGCATGTGAATTTACATATAATTCTTTACTCATTCCTTTTTCAAAATGCAAAGATATTTATTCATCTGTAGTTGTGTTCCATCAGAGTTACAGTTTCATATTTTATATTATTGTTGTTGCTGACTAATAAGAGATTGCTTAAGATTATTTTCCCTAAAGTTTTTAATTTTTCTTTTTAATACATGAGCAGTACATTCTGAAGATGTTAGGAATCTTTTCATTTTCCAAGTGTATATTCATTTGGACTGCCAGGAATTTGACATAGATTAAACTTTTAAAATGTAAGGAATCTAGAAAAATGGTACTGATGAACCTATTTTCAGGGCAAAAATAGAGACGCAGATGTAGAGAATGGGTATGTGGATGTGGGGTGGGGGATAAAGAGAGGATGAACTGAGAGATTGGAATTGACATATATACGCTACCATGTGTGAAATAGATAGCTAGTGGGAAGCTGCTGTATGGCACAGGGAACTCAGTTCAGTGCTCAGCGATAACCTAACAAGGTAGGATATAGGGGTTGGGTGGAGGTGGGGAGGTCCAAGAGAGAGGGAATGTATGTATACATATAGCTGATTTACTTTGTTGTTCAATAGAAATTAAAACAGCATTGTAAAGCATCTATCAGTTCAGTTCAGTCACTCAGTCATGTCCGACTCTTTGCGACCCTATGGACTGCAGCATACCAGGCCTCCCTGTCCATCACCAACTTCTGGAATTTGCTCAGACTCATGTCTATCAAGTTGGTGATGCCATCCAACCATCTCATCTTCTGTCATCCCCTTTTCCTCCTGCCTTTAGGCTTTCCCAGCATCAGGGTCTTTTCCAATGAGTGTCTTGTCAAGGCTATGATTTTTCCAGTGGTCATATGGATGTGAGAGTTGGACTATAAAGAAAGCTGAGCACTGAAGAATTGATGCTTTTGAACTGTGGTGTTGGAGAAGACTCTTGCGAGTCCCTTGGACTCTAACCAGTCCATTCTAAAGGAGATCAGTCCTGGGTGTTCATTGGAAGGACTGATGTTGAAGCTGAAACTCCAGTACTTTGGCCACCTGATGTGAAGAGCTGACTAATTTGAAAAAACCCTGATGCTGGGAAAGATTGATGGCAGGAGGAGAAGGGGATTACAGAGGATGAGATGGTTGGATAGCATCACTGACACAATGGACATGGGTTTGGGTGGACTCTGGGAGTTGGTGATGGATAGGGAGGCCTGGCGTGCTGTGGTTCATGAGGTCGCAAAGAGTTGGACATGACAGAGCAACTGAACTGAACTGAACTGAAAGCATCTATACCCCAAATGAAAAAAAAAAAGAAGGAAAGCATTGCATGTATGTTTTATGTATCTTGCCATCCCTTATGTCATAATTTTTAGTTTTTTGGGGGTGGGTTCCTGTTGAATATTTAAAGAAACTTTTGGCCAATAAAGCTAGGTTAGCTGCATTTTCCCCCACTTCAGGGGGAAGGGGAGAAGGGAGACAGTTCAGTTCAGTTCAGTTCAGTCGCTCAGTCATGTCCGACTCTTTGCGACCCCATGAATTGCAGCACGCCAGGCCTCCCTGCCCATCACCATCTCCCAGAGTTCACTCAGACTCACGTCCATCGAGTCCATGATGCCACCCAGCCATCTCATCCTCGGTTTTCCCCTTCTCCTCCTGCCCCCAATCCCTCCCAGCTTCAGAGTCTTTTCCAATGAGTCAGGTAGGTTCCTAATAGTTCTTTGACACAGGGAAGAAGACAACATGTGATGGAAGAGATCACCACTGACCAAATCCTAGATCTTTTGTCTGTACCGACTCCTTGAGTGAAGCTGAGAAATACCATTTTTTTATTTGACCTGAAGTATAACCCTGTCTGCATTTTAGATGTCATGAATATTGATAAACGTTATAAAAGATAGTCCTATTGGTTAGCTTTAAAAAAGAAAAAAAAAAGCAGCTGTATGATAATTGATGCAGCTGAGGTTTTCTGCAGTTACTAGTATTCTGGAAATACCTCACTAAGTTGCATTAGCTCTTTGAAAACTCTGCAACATCTATTTTTAAAATCTGGTCAGTAGTCATATCTCTAGTATATTAAATGTAAAACAAGATCTCCTTAAAAGCCAGATGATATTATAATATTGTATATAGAAATAATATGTAAGTGAATGAAATATACTTACAGAGTGAAAGTAGAGTGAAATATAGAAACAGAATAAAAAGCATTTCTTTTGTAATGATGTGAATCTGGTCAGTAGTCATATCTCTAGTATATTAAATGTAAAACAAGATCTCCTTAAAAGCCAGATGATATTATAATATTGTATATAGAAATAATATGTAAGTGAATGAAATATACTTACAGAGTGAAAGTAGAGTGAAATATAGAAACAGAATAAAAAGCATTTCTTTTGTAATGATGTGAATCTGGTCAGTAGTCATATCTCTAGTATATTAAATGTAAAACAAGATCTCCTTAAAAGCCAGATGATATTATAATATTGTATATAGAAATAATATGTAAGTGAATGAAATATACTTACAGAGTGAAGTCAGAATGAAATATAGAAACAGAATAAAAAGCATTTCTTTTGTAATGATGTGAATCTGTGTAGCTGAGGCATATATTAATAAATTGACACTAGCTCTTTTGCACTCTTGATATTTCACTGGTATCAATTCATTGGAGGCTGACAACTTTCTCTTTTCAGTTGATTGATTTTGAGTTTTTCAAACTGATTAATGTTTTCATTTGAATGGTAATGCTGACTTTGCAGAAGATGTGATCTTTTAATTAGCAGATGCTGAGATTAGCATTAGGGCTGAACAGTAATTAGCATTTGTTCTTATAGTACAAGAGCACAAACTAAGTGCTGAAGCAAGTAGAGCTACTGTGTCTACTTTCCATTGTTCTTTAGATCTCATTTATGAGAGAGGTTAATAATTATTGAAATACTTAATCACTGTGGCTCTAAAAACATTTTAATAATTTGAGGATTCACTTAAGAGAAAAATATTTTCAATTCCTTAAGAACTTCTATGTGTGTATATGTATTGTATTGTTCAGTCACTCAGTTGTGTCCGACTCTTTGCAACCTCATGGACTGCCGCACGCCAAATTTCCCTGTCCTTCACCATCTCCTGGATTTTGCTCAAACTTATGTCCAATGAGTTTTTTGGTGATGCCATCCCACTATTTCCTCTTCTGCTGTCCCTTTCTCCTCCTGCTTTCAATCTTTCCCTGCATCATGGTCTTTTCTAATGAGTTGGCTCTTCACATCAGTTGGCCGAATTATTGGAGCTTCAGCATCAGCCCTTCCAATAAATATTCAGGACTGATTTCCTTTAGGATTGACTTTCAAGAGTCTTCCCAAATGCTACAGTTCAAAAGCATCAGTTCTTTGGCACTCAGCTTTCTTTATGATCCAACTTTCACATCTATATACGACTACTGGAAAAAGGATAGATTTGACTATACAGGTCAGGAAGCAGAAGTTAGAACTGGACACGGAACAACAGACTGGTTCCAAGTAGGAAAAGGAGTACGTCAAGGCTGTATATTGTCACTCTGCTTATTTAACTTATATGCAGAGTACATCATGAGAAATGCTGGACTGGAAGACGCACAAGCTGGAATCAAGATTGCCGGGAGAAATACCAATAACCTCAGATACGCAGATGACACCACCCTTATGGCAGAAAGTGAAGAGGAACTAAAAAGCCTCTTGATGAAAGTGAAAGAGGAGAGTGAAAAAGTTGGCCTAAAGCTCAACATTCAGAAAACTAAGATCATGGCATCCGGTCCCATCACTTCATGGGAAATAGATGGGGAAACAGTGGAAACAGTGGAAACAGTGTCAGACTTTACTTTTTTGGGGCTCCAAAATCACTGCATATGGTGATTGCAGCCATGAAATTAAAAGACGCTTACTCCTTGGAAGAAAAGTTATGACCAAACTAGATAGTACATTCAAAAGCAGAGACATTACGTTGCCTACCAAGGTCCATCTAGTCAAGGCTATGGTTTTTCCAGTGGTCATGTATGGATGTGAGAGTTGGACTGTGAAGAAGGCTGAGCGCTGAAGAATTGATGCTTTTGAAATGTAATGTTGGAGAAGACTCTTGAGAGTCCCTTGGACTGCAAGGAGATCCAACCAGTCCATTCTGAAGGAGGTCAGCCCTGGGTGTTCTTTGGAAGAAATGATGCTAAAGCTGAAACTCCAATACTTTGGCCACCTCATGCGAAGAGTTGACTCATTGGAAAAGACTCTGATGCTGGGAAGGATTGGGGGCAGGAGGAGAAGGGGACAACAGAGGATCAGATGGCTGGATGGCATCACTGACTCGATTGACATGAGTCTGACTGAACTCTAGGAGTTGGTGATGGACAGGGAGGCCTGGTGTGCTGCGATTCATGGGGTCGCAAAGAGTCAGACACGACTGAGCGACTGAACTGAACTGAACTGACTATACAGATCTTGTTGGCAAAATAATGTCTCTGCTTTTTAATATGTTGTCTAGGTTTGTCATAGGTTTTCTTCCAAGGAGCATACATCTTTTAATTTCGTGGCTGCAGCCACCATCTCTGGTGACTTTGGAGCCCAAGAAACTAAAGTCTTTCTCTGTTTCCATCATTTTCCCATTTATTTGCCATGAAGCGATGGGACTGGATCGGCTGCCATGATCTTTGTTTTCTGAATGTTGACTTTTAAGCCAACTTTTTCACTCTCCACTTTCACCTTTATCAAGAGGTTCTTTAGTTTCCCTTCACTTTCTGCCATAACTGTGGTGTCATCTGCATATCTGAGGTTATTGATATTTCTCCTGGCAGTCTTGATTCCAGCTTGAGCTTCATCCAAGCCTGGCATTTCACATGATGTACTCTGCAAATAAGTTAAATAAGCAGGGTGACAATATACAGGTTTGATGTACTCCTTTCCCTATTTGGATCCAGTCCATTGTTCCATGTTCAGTTCTAACTGTTGCTTCTTGACCTGCATACAAGTTTCTCAGGAGGCAGGTAAGGTGGTCTGGTATTCCCATCACTTTAAGAGTTTTCTACAGTTTATTGTGATCCACACAAAGGCTTTAGCATAGTCAACAAAGCAGAAGTAGATGTTTTTCTATAATTCCCTTTCTTTTTCTATGATGCGATGGATGTTGGCATTTGATCTCTGGTTCCTCTGCCTTCTATAAATCCAGATTGAACATCTGTTAAGTTCTCTGTTCACATACTTTTGAAACTTAGCTTGGAGAATTTTGAGCATTACTTTTCTAGCAAGTGCATTTGTGCAGTAGTTTGAACATTTCTTGGCATTGCCTTTCTTTGGGATTGGAATGAAAACTATATATATATATATATAAAATCCTATTTTCAAGGTTTGCCTAAAATTTTTATAATGGAACTTGAACATTATTTTGTGAAAGTGTGAATTCTTATTTATATATATATGTGTATGTATACACAGGTATGTGTAGTAATCAAATTATCCAAAGTCCTTGTTTCCAGATTGTGCTGATTTCATTAACACACACTCTATCCAAAGCTACTTTGGGAATTAGTTTAAAATTGATGAACCCCAACCAGAGACAGTAGCGTGAGGGTTTTAAAAATTGAGGTTTGGTACAATGAGATATCACCTCACACCAGTCAAATGGCCATCATTAAAAAGTCTACAAAAAATAAATGCTGGAGAGGGTGTGGAGAAAAGGAACACTCTTGCACTGTTGGTATGTAAATTGATACAGACACTATGGAAGACAGTATGCAGAGCCCTTAAAAAACTAGGAATAAAAGCACCATATGACCCAGCAATCCCACTCATAGGCATATACCCTGAGGAAACCAAAGTTGAAAAAGACACATGAATTCCATTATTTATTGCAGCCCTATATAGAGTAGCTAAAACATGGAAGCAACCTAGATGTCCATTGACAGATGAATGGATAAAGAAATTTTGGTACATATGCACAATGGAATGTTCCTCAGCCATGGAAAGGAACACATTTGAGTCAGTTCTAATGAGGTGGATGAACCTAGAGCCTATTCTACAGAGTGAAGTAAGTACAGAGAAAGATAAATATTGCATACTAACATATATATAGTCTCTAGACAAATGATACTGAATAATTTATTTCTAGGACAGCAATGGAGCAACAGACATAAGAATACACTTATGGACATGGGGAGGGGGAGGAGAGGGTGAGATGTAGGGAGAGAGTAACATGGAAACTTATATTACCATATGTAAAATAGATAGCCAACTGGAATTTTCTGTGTCTCAGGAAACTCAAACACCCTAGAGGGGTTGGATGGGGAGGGAGATGGGAGGGAAGTTCCAAAGGGAGGGGAAATGTGTATATGTATATCTGTTTCATGTTGAGGTTTGACAGAAAATAACACAATTCTGTAAAGCAGTTATCCTTCAACTAAAAAATAAATAAATTTTAAAAATTTGGGGTTTGGAATAAGACTTAGAGTAAAATCCCTATATGATACTTTCCAGGGTATATTACTTAACAGTTTTATTCACAGTGTCTTTAACTGTGCAAACTGAAGAGTATAATAGAATTTCTATGAAGATTAAAACTGCATTTTACATAAAGCATGTTCATGCTGCATGCTAAGTTGCTTCAGTCATGTCCGACTCTGTGTGAACCCATGGACTGTAGTTTGCTAGGCTTCTCTGTCCATGGGATTCTCTAGGCAAGAATACTGGAGTGAGTTGCCATGCTCTCTTCCAGGGAGTCTTCCCTACCCAGGGATCCAACCCATGTCTGTTATGGCAGTATAGTTCTTTACCACTTCCACCACCCAGGAAGTCTACATAAAGCATGTAGTGTACATTAAATAATGAGTAACTATTACTGTTCTGGAGAAGGCAATGGCAACCCACTCCAGTACTCTTGCCTGGAAAATCCCATGGACGGAGGAGCCTGGTAGGCTGCAGTCCATGGGGTCGCTAAGAGTTGGGCACGACTGAGCGACTTCACTTTCATTTTCATGCATTGGAGAAGGAAATGGCAACCCACACCAGCGTTCTTGCCGGAGAATTCCAGGGACAGAGGAGCCTAGTTGGCTGCCGTCTATGGGGCCGCACAGAGTCGGACATGACTGAAGCGACTTAGCAGCAGCATGCAGCAGCATTACTGTTCTAGGGCTTCCCTTGGGGCTCAGTTGGTAAAGAATCTGCCTCCAATGCAGGAGACCTGGGTTCGATTCCTGGGTTGGGAAGATCCCCTGGAGAAAGAATCCCACAGACAGATGAGTCTGGCAGGCTATAGTCCATAGCATTACAAGAATTGGACACGACTTAGTGACTAAACCACCACCATTACTGTTCTAAAAAAACCTACTGTAAGTAATGTTAAATAACATTATTTGGCAAGAGTACTGGAGTGGGATGCCTTTGCCTTCTCCGATTATATACATTATATATACATATATATGTATATACAAATCATATACATACAGCTATATAAAAATATGTGTACATACAAATTATATACATACAACATATATAATATATAGTATAATATAAATATATAAACATATAAACATAAATGTATGTATATGAAAATTACATACATGTAATATATGTATAATATATAGTATAATGTTAAGTAATATGAGATAGGAGAATGAGATGGTTAGATGGCAACACTGACTCAATGGACATGAGTTTGAGTGAACTCTGGGAGATAGTGAAGGACAGTGAAGCCTGGCATGCTGCAGTTCATGGGATCACAAAGAGTGGGACACAGCTTATCGATTGAACAACAACGTGATGACCTACATTTAAAAAATACAGAAAAACCATTTATTTTAGCTTAGTTAAGCCTAACAAAGAAAATAAGTGCTAAACACCTGTAGGCTAGCTAAACCCCCTTTTTGTACTCTTGTGAGCATTATGTATGCCTTTGCCTCCTCTCCAGAAAGCCTTGTTCTGCTGGTCATTGTGTCCATCCTAGCTCTTCTTCATATTTCTTACAGATAAGCTGAGGTGTCCTCTCCAGAATTGCTGCCTAGCAGTGGCAGTTTCTGTTTTGTTTTTTATTTAAATGGTTTCCACAACAAATGACAGGAGAAAACAATCAAATCATGAATGGTGAAATACTTATATAAATTGAAGGCTATTTTTCCACATATACAATGTGGACTGCATTTTTAGGCTGAAGGTAGAGAAGAGAGTGATAATGTATAGGGATGCTAAACATGTGGCTGACTCAATGTATATCAAACATCAACATCTTGGGAGTTTAGCCAATAACATTTAAAGAGAAAATTGCTGCTAATCCCTAGTGCCTGGGAGACACGTTTCTATACAGAATTTTTTTAAACTAGTCATACCATTTAAAATAGCCCTAAAGTAAGTGCTTTTACATCTGTTACTATGGATGTTACTTTCTCCCAGGAGACATCAAACAGAACACTTAAGCTCTGAGTGAGCAGAATAATTGACAATCTAGATCTCTATTCTCACAGTTTGCTGCCTGCCCACTTAAATACAAACACAGGGAAAGAGTAAAAAATGAGTCAAAGAAGATTTTTAGAAAAGAAAAAAAAAAAAAAAACCTTTAAGATATAATGCTTTATTTCTTTGGCGGATTTAAATGGTACTTGAATGTAGTGAAATTTTAACATGGAGAGAATAAGATTTTCTTTCAGGGTATCACATCCATTGAAAATAGGTAAAACTAAATATGACATTGAAGCAGGAGAGTTTTCACTTTAGAATTAGAAAATAGTTGAGAAACACATTCTTGAGAAAAAAACTGGCTTAAGTTCGTAAACTGAAATATCTGTTTACTGAAGTGTGTATTTAGTTGAATATCAAAAGATAATAAGGCGATTGACTGTTTGGCAAGCATTTCAGTTTTCAGACCTAACTAACTGGAATGTTTCCAAATAGATCTCAGATTTCCTTTTCTGTTCATCTCTTCCGTTCTGTTCAGTTCAGTTCAGTCGCTCAGTTCTGTCCAACTCTTTGCGACCCCATGAATTGCAGCACACCAGGCCTCCCTGTCCATCACCAACTCCCGGAGTTCACTCGGACTCACGTCCATCGAGTCGGTGATGCCATCCAGCCATCTCATCTTCTGTCATCCCCCTCTTCTCCTGCCCCCAATTCCTCCCAGCATCAGAGTCTTTTCCAATGAGTCAACTCTTCGCTGCTCATCTCTACAAGAATTTTTATTCCCTAAGTTCAATATAAAGAAAAGTCCATCTTCAGTACCATGTAAATCAATGAAGTTAGGACAGTTCCTCACACCATACACAAAAAATAAACTCAATGTTTTCTCAATAAAACTCCGAGAAAAGAACATAGGCGAAACATTCTCTGACACATGTCATACCAATAATTTCTTAGGTCAGTCTCCTAAGGCAATAAAAAATAAACAGATAAGACCAAATCAAGCTTATAAGCTTTTGCACAGCAAAGGAAACCATAAATGAAACAAAAAGAACCTACAGAATGGGAGAAGATAACTGCAAACGATTTGACCAACAGCTTAATTTCTAAAATATACAAATAGTTCATACAGCTCAATAACAACAAAACCCCCAAGCAATCCAGTCAAAAATGAGCAAAAGATCCAAATAGATACTTCTTTAAAAAAGACATGTAGTTGGCCAATAGGCACATGAAAAGATGCTCACCATCTCTAATTATTAGATCAATGCAAATCAAAACTACAAAGAGATATTACTTCATGCCAGTCAGAATGATCATTATGAAAAGATCTACAAATTACAAATGCTGGAGAGAGTGTGGAGATAAGGAACCCATTGAATACTGTTGGTGGGGATGTACACTGGCACAGCCACTTTTGCAAATAATATGGAGATTCCTAAAAAAACTAAAAATAGAGTTGCCACCTGATCCAGCAATGCTACTGTTGGGTATATATCCACAGAATACTAATTTGAAAAGATACATACACTCCAACGTTCATAGCAGCACTGTTTTCAGTAGCCCCATATATGGAAGCAACCTTAATATCCATTGACAGATTAATAGATACAGCAAATGAGGTGTATATATGCAGGGGAATACTATGCCACAAAAAATAAAATAATGCCACTTGCAGCAACATGGATAGACCTAGAGATTATCATACTAAGCATATGTAATCTTGAGTTAGGCATCAATATATTGAAATTACTTTTGTCAACATCCATTTTAGCCAGTTTAATCTCTACGTGGCTTGGAAATGCTTTTGCAAGGCAACAACTTTTTCATAATTGTTTCTGTTTTTAGGATGGGTAATATAAACGAAAAAAATTGTGCTTTCTATCAATATATTTGGTTTTTATAAAATTTGTAAATTACTTATAAGCAGAATATGTAGTTTGAATTGGGAGTGACCTCTCTTCCATTGTCCAATTTTAACCTGAATCTTTCTGGTACTTTAGTAAGCATCACCATATTTATCACTTTGTTATAGCATAATGTAACTTTTTTTACTTGTGAGCACAAAAATACACTTGATACACCATGTGCTCTAGGCATAGTTTATTTATATTCCTGAATTTTGCTTAACAATATATTACTTGAGAGAAATAGGTTTTATGTTTCTTAATATATGTAAATGTTGCTGCTGCTGCTGCTAAGTCACTTCAGTCGTGTCCAACTCTTTGTGACCCCATAGACGGCAGCCTACCAGGCTCCCCCATCCCTGGGATTCTCCAGGCAAGAACACTGGAGTGGGTTGCCGTTTCCTTCTCCAGTGCATGAAAGTGAAAAGTGAAAGTGAAGTCACTTAGTTGTGTCCAACTCTGTGCGACCCCATGGACTGCAAAATTACTAAATTTGTGATGGTATATGGCACGATTTAGATTATTAGAATATTCCTGATCATGTAATTGTTTGCTCACCACTCTCACCTAATTCCTTTTTTTCTGGGCAACCCTAAATCATAATTTTATTCGCCTGATTATCTGTTTAATATCTAGCACTTTATGCCAATTGTAACCTCAGTGAAGCTGGGATTTATGTCTATTATGTTGCACTGCTGTACTTCCAGTCCCTGTAGAGGACTGGGCATGTAGCTGGTGTTCAGTAAATATTTGTTAAATGAGGTGAATGAGTGCCTTTCAGACTGATGAAATTGTGCTTAAGTGTTTTTTAAACATTGTTAATTGCCACAAAGAAGCCTATGTATAATTATTAGAATGCTTCTGCAATTTTCCTTTTTCCCATTATTTCCTACACTGATTTATATTTGAATCAGAGTATATTTGCATTATTTTGAACATTAAATCTCTTATCTATATGTAAGCATAAAATTAGGATTAATGTCTGAAATCTCAAGAAAAACCAAGGCCTGGGTTTATCAGTGAGGAGCTTTCCATTGAAAGAGTTGTATAAATTTTTCATAAACATTAGAACTAGCAGTGCAGAAAATACATAGAAATTCCCAGTGCACACATTATCATTGCCTGAAGGCTGCTGGCTAACAGTTTCCCCTGAACTATTCAGGAATGTGGTCTTATTTGTTGGCTAAATAGAATATATATGATGATTTCATTTTTATAGACTGTCATTATCTTCATACTTCATAACACATTCTTGATTTCAATATCCTCACATTGAGGAATATATAAATTTTAGAATTTAATTTTATAATTATTGAACAGTTCTATGCAAGGCATTGTTTGAAAAGCACACTAATACTTTATTGTTGCTGGCTTTATTTGTAAGCTAGTGAAGAAACAGGACAAGTGCTGTAAGCAAACTACAAAGTGCCCTGGGAACATTGAGGAGAAAGTTAATTTCAACAGGAGAATCAATGAAATGTTTACTGAAATAGGTGATACTAGACATGAGCATTTAAAGATGAGTAGAATTTTAGGAGGTGAATTGGTAAGAACACTGTGACCCCACTGTGTATTTGGTGTAGGGAGTTCAATTTCAAACCAGATGGGAAATAAACACAAGTCAGGTAGAGATCAAACCATCTACTTTATTATTACTGGTTCTGCTAAGTTGCTTCAGTTGTGTCCGACTCTGTGTGACCCATAGATGGCAGCCCACCAGGCTCCCCCGTCCCTAGGATTCTCCAGGCAAGAACACTGGAGTGGGTTGCCATTTCCTTCTCCAATGCATGAACGTGAAAAGTGAAAGTCAAGTCACTCAGTCCTGTCCTACTCTTCTGCGACCCCATGGACTGCAGCCTACCAGGCTCCTCTGTCCATGGGATTTTCCAGGCAAGAGTACTGGAGTGGGGTGCCATCGCCTTCTCCATTATTACTGGTTATATATTACTTTATTATTATATCAATTAGAAACCACAGTCTGGCAGGGTAGCAGTGGAGATGCAGACAGAGAACAGAGTTATGGACATGAAGGCAGGGTGTAGGACGAATGAAGAGAGTAGCATGGAAAGATAGACACCAACATGTAAAATAGATAGCTGGTGGGAATTTGCTGTATGACTCAGGGAACTCAACCCAGGGCTCTGTGACAACCTATAGGGGTGGGGTGAGAGGTGGGAGGAAGGCTCAACAGGAAGGAGACATATGTATACCTATGGCTGATCCATGTTGATGTATGGCAGAAACCAACATAATATTGTAATTATCCTTTAATTAAAAATAAATAAGAAAAAAAAAAAAAAAAGAAATCACAGCCTGGACCTGCAGCCAAATGGCTTCTCAAATACTTCTTCCCTGGAGTTAAACTTATTCAGACCAAATGGGAAAAGACATCCAGGTCTCGGGCAAACTTTTTACACCTTTCCCTCCCTAAATTGAAGTACATGAAATTACCCACCAAGTAATCTCTGCTTCTGAGAAGGACGGCAGTGACTACAGAATGAACAGATTGTTAAATATGTTTTCCTCTTGGGAGTAGAAGTGTCTGCATGAGAGAGGGGATTATGGTTCCCCTTAATAGTAGGTATCTTGATATAAACTAGCTTAAGCTTTAAATACTTACTAGTAATATTTAAAGAAAGCTTTGTTAATTCTAATATTGGCTTTTCTTTAGAGCTGTCCCTTTTTTTTGACGGAAAGCTATTTAATATCCATTCTAGTTCCTTTTCCTTCAGAGACCTTCCAAGGGAATTTATGTTTGTATTGGTGGAAATCTTCAACAAATGAAATTAAAAGTCTCACGTCTGATTTGTGAATGAAACCCAAGGTTGATTTTAATACCATCATCATAAAATAAGTTAAAAGGACATTATATCACTGTACAATCCAATGAAGCTAACCACGCTATTAAGATTAATTTAAATTAAATTTTACTTCACTACTAAAATATTTTGATTAAATTCTATCCTTGGGTTTAATGATTTTTTTTCTCCATTGAAAGTAAATTTGTACTGGCAATTTCAAATACAACTCAGAATACAAAAATTAGGATCATTTATTGCTGTCCAGATCTACCTAACTTTCCCAACCTGTCATATTTTATAGAGCAAATATTTGTGGGTTATGGAGTTCAGCATGAGACCTTTGGTTGTGAAAGTTTATTAGCTGACTCCAGTTACACTGATTTATGCAGTAGTAAATATGATGAAAGGGGAGGGATTGTGTTTTACTGATCAGAAAACACATTGAGAGTTAAACTTGTATTTCAAGTCTTCTGTGGGGAATATTTTCCTTATAAAAGTGTTTTAATGACATAAATACCCATTTGATAGAATAGAAATAAAAGTCACTTAAGTAGTATTTTAGAAGAGTTGCTGACCTTGGTTTACTTTTTCTGTGAGGCCTAAATAACTGTACAAGTAATAAACATAAAACTCATGTTTCTTTTTCTCTCTTTAAATAGATGTATGCATATGTAAATATATGTATGGCATATTCTCTTATATCATGTGACTCTGATCTGGTTTTCTTCTCTATTTTCTGCCACTCATCTTTGCTTATTATACCTTATACTGTTTTTCTTTAATGAAATAATACTTGTTCAGAGAGATGTGAAGGGTTTATTAAAAGGGACCCTTTCCACATAATCCTCTCGTTGCCCTACTCTTCTGCAGATCCTGGTGTGAAGAACTAAGATGTAAACAAGAGAGAAAACTGGGTAGTAGTAAATGGAGAGACAGCATCTTGGCATTGTCTTTCTTTCTCATCATTTCTCCTCTGAAGCACATTCAATTTTTTTAAACAAATTTATTTTTTATTTATTTTTGGCTGTGCTGAATCTTCCCTGCTGTTAGGCTTTTCTCTAGTTGTTGTGAGCAAGGGTTATCTTTGTTGGGGTGTGAGGGCTTCTCATTGTGGTGGCTTCTCCTGTAGGGGAGCACAGGCTCTAGAACATGCGGGTTTCAGTAGTTGTGGCACGTGGGCTCGGAAGTTGTGGTTCCCAGGCTGCAGAGCACAGGCCCCATAGCTGTGGCCCAAGGGCTTAATTTCTCCTCTGTCTGCATGTGGGATCTTCCCAGACCAGGGATCAAAAAGGTGTCCCCTGCGTTGGCAGTTGGATTCTTAACGTTGAGCCACCAGGGAGGCCCCCAGCACATTCAATTTTGCTGTCCTTACTTCTGCTTTCTTTGGCAGACTGTCAAGAACAGCTAAAGAAAACCAAATAGACTTGTGGATCAGTGCTATTACACATGTAAGGTTTTTAGCCTCAGCCGAACCTCAGCAGATCCTTTCACTTGTCTCCCAGTCAGCTTCCTTTTCCCATCTATCATGGTGTTCATATTTGCATGTACTATTCTTTTCCTGAAATATCTTTTTAAAAAGTTCCTCTTCAGATAAACCCCAGTCATCCTTCAAGACTGGCTGGAATGTTACTTGAGTTTATGAAGCTTTGCAGCTTGCCCCTTTCTTCTTCCTATCTTCCCCAGGTCCTTCCCCTAGCCTAGCTACTGTCTTTCTTTTGCATGCTTTTAGTGTGTCACAGGTAGCATTGTTATTAGTGTTGAAACCTTACTGTCCCACATGCAGTTACTGGAGGCCATGTCCATGCTTCATTCATTTTCTAGTCCAGTGGAGGGCAGGGGGTAGGGGAGGCATAGTTGACATCAGTCTAGGTTTGCTGAATAGGTTTGAATAGGTTGTTGGTCTCAAAATGTGGTCTGCTGGGGAAGCCAGAGTCATTGTCTTCTTAACATTTGTCACAAATATCTTCCTGTTTATAATTGCCATGCTGCTGCTGCTGCTAAGTCGCTTCAGTCGTGTCCAACTCTGTGCGACCCTATCACTACATGGTAATAGCATTAAGTGGTAAACAGATGGAAGGGTGAGGAAATAGTTCAAATAATAATCTGGCTTTGCTCCTTTTAGATAAGGCAATAAAATACCTTCAGGCAGATATCTGTTTTTTTTTTTTTTTTTTTAACAAGGTCTCTCATTAGCTCCCATAATTTCTATAAGTAGTTCCTGCTACACTGTGTTCGCATCAGTAGGCTATTTCTCTGTGTTTCTCTTCTTCCTGTTTCTTTCCCACCCTCCTCTTTTTTCCTCTGTGCTACTCTGTTGCCTCCTGACTATGGCTCTCCTCTAAAAATCTACATAAAATCTACAACTCCTTTCAGATCTCTTTCCATCGGCCACCTGCCAGCTGTTGAGGCAACAGCTGATTCTCCTTATATAGTGAAAGGGTGGGGCCACAGATTCACAGGTGCCAGGCTTCTGGTTCTTTTCCCTCACCACATTGAAAACCCAAGTTCCTTATTACATAAAATAGCCCAGCTGCCATCTGTCTTGTTACTGGTGATCAGGGAGGAGTTTTCAGTAGAATGGTTCATAGTGGGACTCATTCTGGGGGGAGTAACAAACTTACAAATATCAGGCATTGGCATTGGAGGTAAGTTTAGTCATTGCTATCTTGCTGCAGTTTGGGACCCTAAAAGGGTATTATATTATGAAAATGTTCACAAACCTTAATAATTGTTTGTCCATAATTATTTAGTTTCTCCATAACTTTAAATTTAAATCTGTATTTAGGTTGGAATTTGACATTATGACTTTGACTACCTCAATCTGTAGCAAGTTTCAATTGATTTTGTCTTTTGTCATGTTATTACTTTAATTTTATTTTGCCCAGAACAAATGAAGATTCACTTATATCCTAAATAATAGATTTATGCTAATAACCCTTTTCCTATATAATATTTTAACCAAGATGAGTTTTCAAATTTTTGGGGGGAGGGGGTAATGGATCAAAATTGGGGTGAGTGCTTTTTACTATGATTACCTATTTGTGGAGCATCAAATTTTATCATGTGCTTATAGGAAAGAAACTAGGTTTACAGTCTATAAGGCCACACAATTGAGTGCTTCTACTGATTATCTTTTAAGCAAACACTAATAATGTAACAATCTGAGATTGAGATGTTTTTAAATAAAAAGAAAGGAAGCAAATCATTAGTTTTTTTCCATATACTTTACTTTCAGATATTTTTGTCAGGAGCATGTTGGCTTTTTAAAGCATGATCGAAAGCAGACACTTTTAGTTTTAGCTGAATTCATTTAGCCATTAATAAAAAATATAATGTTCCTGACACTGAACTACATCCAGGGGATAGAGAAATGAGTACACACAAAGAGTACACACAAATGAGTACAGCACACAAAGAGCCTTCATCATATTCTATTCCTATTCAGGGGGTGCTTTTATAAGTAGAAATCTCCCTTGTATACTACCTCCTATAGGCAGACCAAAATTTTTATGACAATTTGTGCATTGTAAGTTTTATAAAGTTTAGCTCTTTTGTAAAAGTTCATAGGGCATTCACTTTTTGATGGTGTGGATTGTAAAATTTAGGTAGGTTTCAAATACCTCATCTGCATAATTTATGATAGGAGTTAAAATATTTTGAAGGGTACATTTTGCACCATGCTGCTGCTGCTGCTAAGTCACTTCAATCATGTCTGACTCTGTGCGACCCCATAGACGGCAGCCCACAAGGCTCCTCCGTCCCTGGGATTCCCCAGGCAAGAACACTGGAGTGGGTTGCCATTTCCTTCTCCAATGCCTGAAAGTGAAAAGTGAAAGTGAAGTCTCTCAGTCGTGTCCAACCCTCAGCGACCCCGTGGACTGCAGCCTTCCAGGCTCCTCTGTCCATGGGATTTTCCAGGCAAGAGTACTGGAGTGGGGTGCCATTGCCTTCTCCGATTTTGCACCATACTTCCCACCTAATGCCATAATTGACAGTTGTTAATTTTCTTGCCCCACAATGGTATTTAACTTATGACACTTTTTGCTACATTTCAGTCAGTTGTGGGGTTTGAATAACAGAATAATTCTACCATTATTTACATTATATAGCATTTTATATTTTAATGCATTTTCACATAAAGAAATCTGATTGCATTTTCCCAACCTCCATGAAATTTAGCTTTACCAGAAATTGTTATTCCTTTCCTTAAATAATAAAATGATACTCAAAGATGTTAATAATAGCAGCTTTTCCTTTAAGACAAAGGTTTGTCCAGAACAGTACTAGGAACAATACATCACAATGGTTGTGGAAGTTATACATTATTAACTTTTTCTTTACAGTTGAAAAAATGGAAGATCAGGCATGGTAGATCCCTCCCTACTGCCTGGCTATATCAGGATTTGAACCTAGATCTATCTCAGACTTGCTTTGAGTGTCTTTATTATATATTCTAATATATTAAAATATGAATATTCTTTATTATATATTCTAATTATACACTTCTGTCCTCCTTGTATGAATTAATCAAGTCATTCAGCCAGTTATCAGAGCTGGAATATCCAGATCTTATGGGACATAATCTGGTGCATTGTCATTTACTGACTCATTATTTATTCAAAGGTTATTTATTGCATGCAGACTCTATTTCTGTGATTGTGTCCCGGCTCACAGAGTTAAGAGCAAAGACACCGATGTGAATTTACAGTTTATTAGTAATGCTTTAAGGAAACATGAAACCATTCAAAACAGAATTAATGTGATTTATGTTTTAGAGCTTTTCTATTTACTCCAGACATCCCCCACAAGGAGAGCAGTAAACTAATTTGAATACCATTTAAAAGTTTCAGAGAGGGAGGGTTAAAAGGGAGAGAATATATGTATACCTATATCATGTTGAGGTTTAACAGAAAACAACAAAATTCTGTAAAGCAATTATCTTTCAATAAAAAATAAATTAATTAAAAAAAGTTCCAGAGGGGTAAACTGCTACATGTGTGAAATGCAGTGTTGACTTACTGAATTGAAGATTTCTCATTTACTTGTCTTTGCTTCTTTAGCAGTATGATCAAGTGGTACTGTATATATTTTTTGTCACTCTCATAGATTTTCAGATTATCTTCTAAAACAGACCCATGGTGAGTTGTTGAAATGCTTCATTTTAGAAAGTTACATATGACTAGGCATGCTGTAAATTGAAAAGTTAAATTACTATTATGTAACATTTCTTTCCAAGTATATTGAGTTTGATTTCCATTATTTTCTAAGCTATTTCCACTGCCTGAGTCTATTTGTTTGTTTAAAGTCTTTTAAAGAACAAATTTCACTGCTGATTTTATAATCAGTTGACTAAACAGCAAATACTGATATATTGATATAATTTGATCTGCAGTAAAACCTAATCTGACATGATTTGTCTGTGGGTTGATGACACATGGGCAGAAATGGGTAATAGCTAAAGCATCTAAAATTAGCTGTCTTATATTTGTCTAAAATACTCTTCTTTTAGACATTAACCAATTTTTCTTTTAACAGTACATCTAATCAATTTCAAAGTGAAGAAAAATAAAGCCTGAGCCAGTTTTGAAAATTATTCCTCCTTGAAATGTTCTGAGTGCTGGAATTTATTTTACAGTTCCAGCTAAGTAGGCTTCTAGGCTGAAAAGAAGGGGATGAATAGTGTCTAAATCTGCTTTAGCAGAGAGCTTGTTTATCGAGCTACACCTCATTTTCCTTTATCTGTCTCTGGGTAAATAATGGGTAGAATTTCTTGGTTGGTTGTATTGTACGTGCACAGCATAAAGCTTTGAGTCAACTAACTGTAGCATTTCTGATTCTTCCTCAAGCTGTCTTTAACTTGCTTAGCTCCCTTCTCCATCTTACCTCCCTGCATGCAATATGATCCAAGCAGAATTATACAGTTTAGACAATTATAGTCTGCAGGGTCTATCTTTAAATTTGTACATTCAATCTTGAAGTATAGATCCTTTGCAGGATGAAATAGAAATTACAGTGAAGTAGATTCTTAGGTATGAATTGACTTTTAATTTTTTTAGGAGCTTTCAACATTTTGTTTGGCAATATTTTTCTGTAAAGGTAATACATTAGTAAGGATTAGCTGTGTCTCTTGGCATTTATCAGAAAACCCAGCATGTTAGGAGCTTAAACAGTATGGAAGTTTCTCTGTCTTAGAAAAGAAGTCTCTCAGTGGGCATACATGGTTGTAGGTTGTTTCCATGGTTTTCAGAGACCAAGGCTCTTGCCTCCTTCCACCTTTTGACTCCGGCTTTCATTCTCAGGATCACCTTATGTTATGTCATGGCTTCTGGAGCTGAAGCAACCTCATCTACATTCCATATTGCAGGAAGGAAGGGAAAATTCAAAGCAGGAAGCACAAAAGAAATGCATATTTCAGCTGAATCAAGGCCTTCTAGGAAATTCCACACAGCGCATATATATATCACTAGCCTGAATGTAATAACATGGCCACACCTAGCTACAAGGGTGGTTGGGAAGAAACCCAGTCTTTAAATTGGGAACATTGCCCCCTTAAATGACATAAAGAAAAAAAAGGAGAATGGATTTTATATGCAACTGTCATTGTTCATATACATGATGGCTGCTTTTCCAGTTTTCAGTTTTTCCAACTATAATTCTGGCAAAAGAATATCCTCCCCATGGTGTTTGTGTGAGGATTGAGGGAGATACTGCATGAGTGATACTTAGTCCTGGGACAGAGTAAACATCACCACGGTTGCTTTTCTAATTCTCATTTCCCTTGTCATTATTGCAACATTAGAGCAGCAGGAAGTCTCAGGGCTTTATGGACACTTAGGATATGATGATCCACATTAACTTGTGAATTACTTCACTTTCGGGACTAATATGTGCTTTGTTTGCAATTGGTGTCTCCTCGTATTGTCTCTCATCTATAATGCCTTACATAGCAAAGGGACATTCTATCTTCATGCCCTAAATATAACCGATAACTGGGGATTAGTCACTCTTTGAAGTGGAAAAGGATTAGCCACAGCCAGGATTAATCTATTCTGAAATTTTGGGGACTACGGAGTTCACTGAAATAATCAGTCTCCTTAAAGAAGCAGCCTGCTCTTTAGTCAAGGATGCTAAAACAGTGTCAGGAAAGAAGGGCCGGCCTGGGCAAGTCACATGGCTAGTCTCCTTGTCAATGGAGGGATTGGATTGGGTGATCTCAGAGGTCCTTCTTTTTAAATGATGTAATTGTAGAAATCTCATTCTCTTAAGGTCTTTTAAGACCATGTAGGTCTTTGTGGTGTTTGCTGCTTTTATATGTAGAAGGATAGTGAGGGTGGGCCGATCTGGTGGGATCTAAGCAGCCCTTACAATTTTATACAATTAAGTTTTGCTTCCTGAGGTATCAAATTCTTTATTTTCCTCTCTGGAGTTCTAAGAATTGCAGATTTAATCAGATTTGAGCTATTTCAAGTAAACACTCTTAAAAATAAAAGTTCAGTGGCATATACATTAATACATTTTTTTGTTGTTGTAAAATGTATAATGTCAGATTGTACATTATTTTCCTTTCAGTTCAATTCAGTTCAGTTGCTCAGTCATGTCCGATTATTTGCTACTACATTAGCCAGAGCACACCAGGCCTTCCTGTCCATCACCAACTCCCGGATTTCACACAAACTGATGTCCATCGAGTCGATGTTGCCATCCAACCATCTTATCCTCTGTCGTCCCCTTCTCTTCCTGCCCTCAATCTTTCCCAACATCAAGGTCTTTTCAAATGAGTCAGCTCTCTGCATCGGGTGACCAAAGTATTGGAGTTTCAGCTTCAACTTCAGTCCCTCCAATGAACACCCAGGACTGATCTCCTTTAGGATGGACTGGTTGGTTCTCCTTATAGTCCAAGAAACTCTCAAGAACTGTCTCCAACACCACAGTTCAAAACCATCAATTCTTCAGCGCTCAGCTTTCTTCACAGTCCAACTCTCATATCCATACATGACCACTGGAAAAACCATAGCCTTGACTAGACAGACCTTTGTGGGCAAAGTAATGTCTCTGCTTTTTAATATGCTATCTAGGTTGGTCATAATTTTCCTTCCAATGAGCAAGCATCTTTTAATTTTATGGCTGCAATCACCATCTGCAGTGATTTTGGAGCCCCCCAAAATAAAGTCACCTACTGTTTCCACTATTTCCCCATCTATTTGCCATGAAGTGATGGGACTGGGTGCCATAATCTTAGTTTTCTGAATGTTGAAATTTAAGCCAATTTTTTCACTCTCCGTTTTCACTTTCATCAAGAGGCACTTTAGTTCTTCTTCACTTTCTGCCATAAGGGTGGTGTCATCTGCATATCTGACGTTATTGATATTTCTCCTGGCAATCTTGCTTTCAGCTTGTGCTGCTTCCAGCCCAGCTTTTCTCATGATGATGTACTCTACATATAGGCTAAATAAGCAGGGTGACAATATATAGCCTTGATGTACTCCTTTTCCTATTTGGAACCAGTCTGTTGTTCCATGTCCAATTCTAACTGTTGCTTCCTGACCTACATATAGGTTTCTGAAGAGGCAGGTCAGGTGGTCTTGTATTCCCATCTCTTTCAGAATTTTCTACAGTTTATTGTGATCCACACAGTCAAAGGCTTTGACATAGTCAACAAAGCAGAAATAGATGTTTTTCTGGAACTCTCTTGCATTTTTGATGATCCAAGGGATGTTGGCAATTTGATCTCTGGTTCCTCTGCCTTTTCTAAAACCAGCTTGATCATTTGGAAGTTTACGGTTCACGTATTGCTAAAGCCTGGCTTGGAGAATTTTGAGCATTACTTTACTAGCGTGTAAAACAAGTGCATTTGTGCAGTAGTTTGAGCATTCTTTGGCATTGCCTTTCTTTGGAATTGGAATGAAAACTGACCTTTTCCAGTCCTGTGGCCACTGCTGAGTTTTCCAAATTTGCTGACATATTGAGTCCAGCAGTTTCACAGCATCATTTTTTGGGATTTGAAATAGCTCTACTGCAATTCCATCACCTCCACTAGCTTTGTTCGTAGTGATGCTTCCTAAGGCCCACTTGACTTTACAATCCAGGATGTCTGTCTTTAGGTGAGTGATCACACCATTGTGATTATCTGGGTCATGAAGATCTTATTTGTACAGTTCTTCTGAGTATTCTTGCCACTTCCTCTAAATATCTTCTGCTTCTGTTAGGTCCATACCATTCCTATCCTTTATTAATACATTTAATTAAAAAATATTTATTTTTAATTGTAAGATAATTGCTTTAAAATACTGTGTTGGCTTCTGCCATATATCCACATGAATCAGCCTTAGGTATACCTATGTCCCCTTCCTCTCAAACCTTCCTCTCACCTCCCACTGCATCCCACCCGTCTAGGTCGTCACAGGTCACCATTTTGAGTTCCCTGAGTTATGCAGCAAATTCCCACTGGCTATATATCTATATATAGTAGTGTATATTATTTGACATGCACTTTTATGAAAGGAACTGGACTTTTTTTCCTCCCAAATGAGCAATGGATTACTAAAACTAAGTTCTTCCAAATCACTCCCAAGTAAATACTTGTTCTGGTATGTGTTCTGTCGTTTTCAGAGACTACTTACTATCTCATCTGCACAAATGGAAATATTTATTATACTTGTTTTTTAGGTCAAGGAGGGAGAGTTAAAGAAAATCATGAATGTGAAGTTTGTTAACCATTTGTCTGGACCTAGAGATTATGACTATTATTTTATTACTGGTACTAAATAGTATTCCTCCTATTATGGAAATGAACTTGATAGCTAATTTAATTAGGAAGATGATTATTTATCTATTGCTAAATAACAGCTATCAATAACCATTTTAATTTTGCTCATACACTATATGGGCAGAATTCTGACAATACGTGGACGGTTTGCTTCTGTCCCACACTTGTCTGGGCATTCAGTGGGGAAGATTCCAAACACTGAGGGTGCCTCAGGTCTGGAACCTGGCTCATCTGGAGGCTCCTTCACTCACAGGTCTGGTTTCCAGGGTGTGGTGCCTTGAAGGCTGTATCCAGCTGGACGATTGACTAGAGAACCTCTACATGGCCTCTCTGTGTGGTTTGGATTTCTCCCGGTATGACAGCTGTGTTTGGAAGGGGACATTCAGAAATCAAGTGTTCCAGGCGACCCAAGGGAAGTGGCATGGCACTTTTTGACCTTGCTTCAGCAGGCACATAGCATCACTCCTGCCACATGCTATTAGCTGATGAATTCACAAGATCTCCCAGGTTCAGGGGGTGGGGCATAGACCTTCTGTGTCCTTGGAAAGTGTGTCGAAGGACTGTAAGGCCATCCCCACTGCCCTCCTGTCCTTATAGAAGGTTGAAAGTGATGAAGGATAAACATGAGTTCGTTTGAAGATAGTTTGTAAGTTATTCTCAAAAGTAATGAAACTCTAATTTGTCAACATTTTAATATGACCAAGCAGGTAAAGTTTTTCATCAAAGGTGTAAAATTGCTGAAAATATAATCCTAGCTTTTAATCCTGCTAATCTTTGACCTTTATATTCTCAACTCTATGATAAATCTTTTTGTAAAAAAAAAAAAATTAAAAGTCATTGTGGTGGTCAGGCACATTTTATTTTTCTCATATAGGAATTATATCTTCCTAAGGTTTTTGAAAAATTAATTTATTAATTTATATTGATTTTTGGCACCACTGGGTCTTTGCTGTGCAGACTTTTCTAAAGCTCCAGTGAGTTGGGGCTACTTTCTAGTTGCGGTGTGTGGGCTTCTCATTGTGCTGGCTTCTCTTGTTACGAGCCTAGAATCTAGGGCACATGGAGTCAGTAGTTGTGGCTCCCAAGCTGTAGAGCACAGGATCAGTAGTTGTAGAGTACTGGCTCAGTTGCTCCATGACATTGATCCGGGATCTTCCCGGATGAAGGATTGAACCCATGTCTCCTGCATTGGCAGGCAGATTCTTTACCACTGAGCTACCAGGGAAGCCCCTAAGGTTTTAATGAAGATAAAATTGACTATTTTTAAAATGCTTAGACCAGTACCAAGTATATATATTACAAATCCAAAATAAGTGCTTCAGTTCAGTTCAGTTCAGTTGCTCAGTCGTGCCTGACTCTTTGCGACCCCATGAATTGCAGCACGCCAGGCCTCCCTGTCCATCACCAACTCCCAGAGTTCACTCCAACTCCACGTCCATCAAGTCAGTGATGCCATCCAGCCATCTCATCCTCTGTCGTCCCCTTTTCCTCCTGCCTCCAATCCCTCCCAACATCAGAGTCTTTTCCAATGAGTCAACTCTTCGCATGAGGTGGCCAAAGTATTGGAGTTTCAGCTTTAGCATCATTCCTTCCAAAGAACACCCAGGGCTGATCTCCTCCAGAATGGACTGGTTGGATCTCCTTGCAGTCCAAGGGACTCTCAAGAGTCTTCTCCAACACCACAGTTCAAAAGCATCAATTCTTTGGTGCTCAACTTTCTTCACAGTCCAACTCTCACATCCATACACGACCGCTGGAAAAACCATAGCCTTGACTAGACGGACCCTAGTTGGCAAAGTAATGTCTCTGCTTTTTAATATACCATCTAGGTTGGTCATAACTTTTCTTCCAAGGAGTAAGCGTCTTTTAATTTCATGGCTGCAATCACCATCTGTAGTGATTTTGGAGCCCCCCAAAATAAAGTCTGACACTGTTTCCACTGTTTCTCCATCTATTTCCCATGACGTGATGGGACCAGATGCCATGATCTTTGTTTTCTGAATGTTGAGCTTTAAGCCAACTTTTTCACTCTCCTCTTTCACTTTCATTAAGAGGCTTTTTAGTTCCTCTTCACTTCCTGCCATATGGGTGGTGTCATCTACATATCTGAGGTTATTGATACTTCTCCCGGCAATCTTGATTCCAGCTTTTGTTTCATCCAGCCCAGTGTTTCTCATGCTGTACTCTGCATATAAGTTAAATAAGCAGGGTGACAATATACAGCCTTGACCTACTCCTTTTCCTATTTGGAACCAGTCTGTTGTTCCATGTCCAGTTCTACCTGTTGCTTTGTTACACTTTAAAAAGGTTTTCCAGGTGGCTTAGTGGTAAAGAACCTACCTGCCATTGTGGGAGATCTAGGTTTGATCCCTGGGTGTGGAAGATCCCCTGAAGGAGGAAATCACAACTTGCTCCAGTATTATTCTCTGTCTCCCATGGACAGAGGAGCCTGATGGGCTGTAGTCCATGGGGTCACAAAGAGTCAAACACGACAGAGAAATTAAGCATGCACTCATGCATGCACGCACACTTAAAAAATGCTTGTAAATTCCTTTTAAAATGGCATAAGGAATAATAAAAGTAACTTATTGTTAAATCAACAGAATATTTACCAATATTTGTACCATCAGGATTGTTACTATAATATTTCAGCAGATTTGATTTTGTTAATTTGTTTTAAAGGTCAAAATTTATTGTCAACTAATTAGTGATTCTGATTTTAAATTACAATGAATATTCTTTCTCAGATCTGTAGTTACAATTATATTTCAGATGTGAATGTCTCATTAATTTTCCAAATTGATCTCACTTATTTTTTGGAAGCAACAGCATATCATCATACTTGTTCAGATTTATTTTGGATCATTTCTGACTTGTGTTTTAGTTGTCTCAAATTTAAGGCACATTTTTTGAGGGGCCCCAGTTGAATGTTTTAAAACCTGAAATTATAGCACCTGGTGGCTGATGATGCTCTTCTAAACTTACTCAAACCAGAAAGCAAACTTATTTAATCTAAATAAGTAGCTTATTTAATAATTTATTTACATCTAAATGACCATACTTTCTCTTGATCAGTATCAAGCCTGCTATTTCATTGTTATTTATAGTGACCTCATGCTTGGAGTACCTTGCATAAGTAGGAGTTTAAAAATTATTTGAATAGCCAGGATGAATATGTCTTTTCTTGTTGTTTTGATTTCTGAGTGAAGTGAGGACACTGAGGTTAAAATGTGTCATGCATATTTTTTTAGTTATCACTCTCAGTCTAAACTAGGCATGTGGACAGTTCTGACAGTTAATTCTGTAAATCATTCAGGAATCTGACTGCTTTCTCAAAACATACCTGGGTCTTTCACGCAGAAGTCTACAGGTGATTGCCTCTAGATGTTTGCCTAGAGATGATTTAGAAAATTGGTGGGGACTTTGCTCTTCCTCAGCTATCAAAAATTAACCTGCCAGAAATTTGCAGGCACAGCAATGATATGTTAATGATTCTGCACAAGATTTTTTTTTTCTTTTAAGAAGTTGGCTATTCCAATTTCGGAGATTCAGCATTTACTTACTTTACTTCTTTATAGAAGAAGTAATTTACTTCTTTATTTGCGCTATGAATAGAACATTAATTATCAGGCTCCTTGACTCTCTCAAACCTCTAGAGTACTGATTGTATTTATTGAACTCAGGTAACCAGCGTTCTGTTATTCCAGTGGTGAACAATAGTTCTCATTTGCTGGGAGAAAAGAGAGGAAAATCTTTGCACCAACAACTTAACTCCAAGAGGGACTGTTGTCTGATTTCCAAACAGGCCAGGGAGTAGTACACTGTGCTGCCAGATCCCCTTTGGTATTCATTATAGCATCCTGACTGGGTCATAGGGGTGAGAGCCCAGAGAGTGAGAGGGGCCGAGGTTGTGACGTTTTGTTTAAATGTTCAGTTCCACTCATACATGTATGTATTTATGACTTAGTATACTGTCACAGCCTTTTATAAATTCATAAATTAAAAAAACATTGCTAAAAATTTTATGTACTTTATAATTAAAGTTAGCTTCAAATGCTTTGAGCTTTTAGGTATAAGTTAGTTAATTTATCTCTGTGAGGATTGAACCAGGTGATCTCCAAAGGCAGTTCTAAATCCCTATGTTTCTGTAATACTGGTTATTTTTCTAAACTTTAGCCTCCAGTTTGATTTTTTTACCTTTGTTTTATTCTTGGCGTAACCATTATTCTGATCAAAGTGCTGAACAGGCAGTCAAGGTGAATTATGAATATTATTGGTAAGAACAGGAAAGCTTTTTACCTTTAGCTTTGGCTGTTTTAACTACTTCTCAACCTCCTTGTGCATTTTTTGTTTGCTTGTTTGTTTCATTTACAGGAGTTGATTTACATTCAGCATCTTCAGGTTTAGCCAAAGTGCATGGTTACTCTTCCATCCCCCTTATACCCTCCATCCTATAGAAGTATGTGTGTGGCTCAGTTCTTTGAAAGTTTGAAAATGGGATCATAAACTCAGAAGCTTCAAGATCTAAGCAGAAAGTCTTAATAAACTAGGCATATATTGTGTAAGCGCTGCCAGCTCCTCAGATTATTTTACTAGAAACTGGAAACCTAGATTTCTACTGTTATATATTTTACCTACTTGGTGCCATTTGAAATGATTTTAAAACTCTGAGGGAAAAAAGATAAAAGAAATTAAAAGTGATATGACTTTGGAAGACCAGGTCTACTAGTCTTTTAACTTCTAAACCTTAAACCTTAAAAGGCACACTGTTCAGCTTTGTGCTGATTGCTACTCTGTTGTGAATCAATTCCCCAGTAGACCCCTCCTCTGGGGAATCTCCATTCCTGAGTGCTATGTTTTACAAGTGTGAACTTGCCCAGGAACTATAATTATCCCTGGACTTCAACATGGGTTCCTCAGGAGTAGTTGCCATGCTTAATAAGTTCCTGAAAAATGTCTGTCTCCTGAACTAACATCAATTTCACAGGCATCCAGGGTTGATGCTGATCCTTAGGTTATCCTCACACTCAAAGCTCTTCCTTTTTACTAGTCACTTGTCTTTCTGTCTTCCGGATCAACCTACAATATTTTGCATGTTTTCTGATTTATTCTTCATTTTTCAGAGTCACTGCCGCTCCTGACTCAGTGCTCATCTCAGCACCAGTGATTGCTTTCATTCTTGTTATCTTTTCACTTCTGTCATTGTGTACTCCTTCTTACTACTTTTTACACTCTTGCACTTTCTACATGAATAGAAAAAATGGAAGGGATAATGGCAATAAAGTAACTTAAGTTATAGCATAAATATAGCAACCACATGTTAGATTAAAGAAGGATGCTGTGGGTTAGTATTAGAATGACATTACCTGACCACTGAATGCATTTGTTGTTGGCAATCAGGTTTGATATCCCATTGTTCTTCAACACAGACTTGCTCACTTTTGTGAAATTTTGAAAGTGCTAAGTTCTCAAGAAAAGAGCTTCTGTTCTGAAGTAGCTTTTACACACAAAAGTTAAAGTATACACAGTATACTGTATATATATTCAGTATACATAGACTGGTGCATTAGTGGTCCTGAAATGATTCAGCTGACCCTCTTATTAAATGCTTTTTGGGTTTCTCTTACTAAACTTGCAGCATGTCAACACTCAGCTAATTCGCTTCAGTCATATCCAACTCCTTGTGACCCTGTGGACTGTAGCCCTCCAGGCTCCTCTGTCGATAGGATTCTCCAGGCAGGAATACTGGAATGGGTTGTCATTTCTTCCTCCAGGGGATCTTACTGACCCAGGAATCAAACCCATCTCTCTTCTGTCTTCTGCATTGGCACGTGTATTCTTTACCACTAGCACCGCCTGAGAAGCCTTGGCTTGATTTTATTTCTGTACATCCCATTGTGAGGACAAGACTGTCATGAGTGATCTCGCCAATTGCCTTGTGTTGTTGTTTAGTCTCTAAGTCATGCCCGACTCTTGTTGTTTAGTTGCTAAGTTGTGTCTGTCTGTTTTGACACTCCTTGGAACCGTATTCTGCTAGACTCCTCTGTTCGTGGGATTTCCCAGGGAGGAATACTGGAGTGGGTTGCCATTTCCTTCTCCAAGGAATCTTCCTGACCCAGGGATCCAACCCATGTGTCCTGTATTAGCAGGTGGGTTCTTTACTGCTATGTCACCAGGGATAGGACTGATTAAACTCAATCTTCTTTGCTTCCCTCTTTACACATCTGATATGTTTAGAAAGGATGATGTTGTAGTTAGAGATGCCATTTTAAATTATTTATGCTGAAGAAGACGTGCATTATTGTTTTATGTCATCACTATTAAATACATTTATTTTTCATAACTCTGTTATGAAGAGGTCCTGTTATTACTGTTATATAAATAGGAAATCAAATTGTAGGGAGTGGAAATTACTAGCCTGGATCACACAGGTTGTACATAATTCCTGGGAGCTCTCACTATTCACCATGGTTCTGTGCTGTCTGTGTTTCAGTACTTCATTTTTGATAACTCATGGTTAGTGTAGCCAGGTGGCCCCTGGTAAACAAGAAATCCTTTTCTAGCACCATACAAATCAATTCCTAATAAGTTGTTATGTAAGCTTTTAAAAGAATAATATAAAATTCTTATGTCAATATCTTGAAGAATTTACTGTTCTCTTCTTTTGCAAACTGAAAATGCATTTGTCTGAGTCTGCCTGGTGACTCAGGCCCCTCTCCAATCTTTTAAGTTCCTGCAAAGATAACTGCGTTCGTTGGATCTATTTTGCAAGTCCTTTCAAATAATCTGCTCTTTAGTCAAATGGTCTAGGAGATTGGAATACTTTCCTAGCAATACAATATTTCTCAACACATTTTCACATTTTCTTACCTTGAGCGCTACTTTTCCTTCTGACCAGTTTTTCTTCTGCTCTTTACAGTCATGTGATCATTCTCTGATAGAGAATTCTGAGGCAACATGAACATTAGTTGTTTGGCTATCTTTTAATCATAACTATCCTTTATCATTTATATCATTAATTTAAAAATGTATGTCTCCCTTGTCCTCGTTTGTGGGTATTTGCTTATTGCTTTAAATTGTTGCAGCACATAGTTAGTATTTAGTTGTTAGAGAATTTAAAAGTAAATCAGAAGTTATTTTCCTGCCAAACTGAATAGAATTTACTAGAATTATGAGTCTTCTCTGAGATATTATCAATAATTACAGATATTTTTTTCCTCTGCATGAGTCAGTAAACGTACTCAACATTTTTAGGAACATCATATCTTTCAAGATAAATCTTCAAAGTTTAGCTTCTTTTGTTTATTTGTTTTGTATGAAGGAGTATTGTGAGTTAATCAACACTAAATCAACCTAAGAAAGCACATTTTTACTGTGCTTTGCTAGTGATTTACTTTCTGTTAATTTGTACCTTTCATTAATTGTAATCTAGAACAAACCAAGTTTATAAACTCTAAAGATGATGAAGGACATCCAGGGTAGAATCACATTTTAAAAATGCAAAGCCAGCTAAGTGTGTCATGCATTTGACTATGTGTATTCTCACATCCTGTCATTTGTATTTATGGAAAAATATTTATATTTGAAAACTAACTTTAATAGGTGGTGCACTGTTAAAGAATCTACTTGCTAATGTAAGAGACACAAGAAATGTAGGTTTGATCCCTGGGTCAGTAATGCTCTCTGGAGTAGGAAGTGGCAACCCACACCAGTACTCTTGCCTGGGAAATCCTATGGACAGAGGAGCCTGGCAGGCTACAGTCCATGGGGTTGCAAAGAGTCAAACATGACTGACACAGCATATACATTAAAAATTCTAACATTTTTGTGATTACTTTTCTCATTTCTTCTGTTTATAGCCTTTTATACACACAATCAAATTTTAATATGAACTGAAATGTGAAAATTATAATATTTCCAGCTGTACACAAAAGTACGGTGAAAAAGTCTTAAACATGCTTAGAGTCAGTTTAATTGTAAAATATATTGAGTGCTTTTATTTCACCTTTCACTATTTTGAATTCTTTGGGATTGAAATCCAGTATTTCCATTAGGTCCATGTTTCCAAGTCTATTCCTAACATACTTGCCCTCCTATGAATAATATCATAGTAGTTTATGATAGATCACAGTGTCAAAAAAGATCATAAGATCACACTGATCTTGGTCTAATTTTTCGCTCTGTTGAAAGAAATAAGAAATTCAGTTTGCTTCCAGATTTTGGAGAGAGGATAATGTTATTCAAACCAGTGAAGTGGCTCAGCTGTGTCTGACTCTTTGCTATCCTATGGACTGTAGCCCACCAGGCTTCTCCATCCATGGAATTTTCCAGGCCAGAGAACTGGAGTGGATTGCCATTTCTTTCTCTAGGTGTTATTCAAAACAATAGTTTAAATATTTATTCATGATATCTAATTAGTGCTATTTATAATTGTTATTTTAAAACCATAATAATCCTTTGGTATCAAGTTTATATTGTGCAGACCAGTGAATCTATTTGTTTAAGGTCATAAACTAGGTATATATTTAGACAGATCTGTGTTCTTTGAACTTAGTTTTAGACACACTGACTGGGATAGCTTAGGAATACTTTAAATCTATTCTCTGAGTACCAAATTTAAATAGTGGTGATAAATATTAAAATTAAGTTAGAAAGCCTCACTACTGATGATAACAGTCTTGAAATAAAAATCAAATAAAATATTGTAATGCTCTTATGTTGTCCTTGCTCTATAGTTATGTCATATGAACTTATTAAAGATTATTTCACTTCATAATATTTTTGGATCCATTTTTCTTACTGAAGGTATGGATGTGTGTGTGTGTGTGTGTGTGTGTGTGTGTGTACCTGTGTGTACCTGTGCATGCACACTTTTGGGCAGAAGGCACAGTGGTTTGTGGGGAAAATGTGTATGTGGTTTCAATTGCCTGTTTTTCTCCAAAGTAGGAAGAGATGTATGAACAGGTACAGGTTAGAGTGCTTTAAGGTCTTAATTTTAATTTTAATTTTAATTAACATATTTTATTTATTTATTTATTTTTGATTTTTATTTTTACTTTATTTTACTTTGCAATACTGTATTGGTAAGGTCTTCATTTTAGCTACCAACTGCCTCGGGACCCCCAGGACTAATATTTTTGTAAACCTGAGTGTTACAATTTCTACCCCACCAATACTAAAATATTGGTAATACCGAGAGATCTTGCTTATTAGCACTGAATGAACTAATGGACCAGGTCCCTTGATAAAATTTAGTCTTGGTTCCAGTAAAAAAAAAAAAAGCCCTTATAACATCAGAGGATCCCCAGATGAGGATATACTTTGCCCTATAAGCCTCCATGGTTTTGGTATGGATGATTTTTCCAACTGTAATGGAATCTGCATATTGCTCTTGCAATATTTAGGACCCGCCAGAACCCTGGGGTGTGTTAGTGTGTGTGTTACATCTTCCTAATGTGGCTCATGTGGCCTTCGGATCAAGTTGTTGATCTATTCTTCTGGGATGTGTGACATTGGGGATATTATTTTACCTTCCTGATTTCTACCTTGTAGAAGGGGAATACAAATAGTAACTGCTTCTCGATTAGGTTAAATAACAGAATGCATGTAAATTGATTAGTTCTGTATCAGGCACATAGTAAGTGCTCAGTATTATTGAAATCAACTAATTGTCATTGACACTCCTGAGATGTTGTCAGACTGCTTGAAGAGTAAACTTACAATACTATTCCGAACTACTCGTTGTAGCCCCTAAACCTATAAAATTAGTGTGTCCATAAACAGTAGGTAAGGTGTTTACCTCAGGATTAATCACATATTGTTCTTATATGAATATATAATAAAAATAAAGTATATAGTAAAAATATAGATAGGTATGTTGGGTATTACAAGTATTAAAGAAAAGCCCTCATATACTAATACTTTGCATTCTGAAATCCTATGTCCAAGATAAGAGGATACAAATTTGGCCTTTCTTTTCTGTCATGCCAAGATTTTTAAGCATTCCCATATTTGCCTGATTCGCTCCCATTATCACTTCAGGCATGCTTCTTCATCAACTGAATTTATTTCAAAACTAATTAATGATATATTCCAATAAAATCTTTCACCAGCATCCTCCCATTCCCACCATGTTTAATTATTTTAAAATCAAGACAAATAACAATTTGATATAAGATCATCACTATTCAGAACCGGTCAGCCTTCTTCTTCAATGTACGCAACTCAGCAAAGCAGTCTTCCTTACAGCCTGGAGTCTTGCAGTTTTATCCTCACAGTGTTTGTGTTGCATAAAGACTGACTGAAATGCAAGTTAGTCCTTGTGTCTCACTGACATGATGACATAAAGGAGAAAAATGGCATAATTAGCTTTCTGTATCTTTCTCTTGCACATTTTTTTCTTTGAACATATTTATGTTCTAAAACACTCACTTTCATTGGAAATATATGAGTTTCTGTTATAAAGCGATGCAAATCAATGCATACTCAAATAGGTTACCAAGATATATGCCATTGACACATAAGATTTCCTCTTTTCTACAGTTTTAAAAATCATTATGATTCAATTTAGAAAACATTTAAATAAGTACTTAGTATCTAACATTGTGCTAGATGCTTCAGGGATTTGCAAAGAAGTATAAAAATGCTTCTTGCAATCAAGGAACTTCCATAAGATGTGTGATTAAATGTCAAAATATATGATGAGCATGAAAGTGAAGTCATTCACTCATGTCCGACTGTTTGCAACCCTATGGACTGTAGCCTACCAGGCTCCTCTGTCCATGGAATTTTCCAGGCAAGAGTGGGTTGCCATTTCCTTGTCCAGAGGATCTTCCTAACCCAGGAATCAAACCCGGATCTCCCACATTGCAGGCTGATGCTTTACCTTCTGAGCCACCAGGGAAGGCCATGACGAGCATAGTAGAGATTAATACCACACAAGGTCAGAGTTGAAAGAGATCAGAATGATTTAGTTATTTGAAGATGGTTTCATTGCATATTAAACCTATAAATTTGTGCAGCTTATGAAGAATATTGGAAACCTGATAATGGTTTGGTTGTTTTATACTTTTTGGACAAGAGATAGACTAGATAGAGCCTCAAATTTTATATCTCCTACCAAAACATTTAGCTAAAAGCTGTTTTTACTAGGAAACAAAATGTGCTTTTCTGTCTGTTATTTTCCCTGGGCATTTCTTGATCTACTTGTTAATAAATAATGAAGCCTAGAGACAGTCTAGCATAGTACATTTGATGGAGTTAATAGTAAGATCAAAGGCTTTGATGTAAACAATGTGATTTTGGCTCTTAATTTTGATACTTACTACCTTTCCAATTTTGGAAAACTATTTAATATCATCATGTCTCTTTTTTCATACATAAATAGTATTTCATGGTAGTTGTGAGAATTAAATAAGGTAAGTGAAAAGTACTTACAGCAAAGTGTCTGGCACACAACACACCTCAACACATACAAATTTAGCTCTATGTTAAACTAAGAGCCTGGTTTAAGATCTTTGTAATTGTATGAAACCAAATCTGGTTTTTTCATCTCTATGAAGAGGACAATAGCGATTTACCAAAGTGTTTGAAAGGATTGAATAGATTGGTATTTTGAAATTGGCCATGGAGTGTGTATGTATGTGCAGTGCTGGCAGGGAGAGAATGTTTTGCCATGGAAATTGATAAACACTGCAAATCAGAGATCCTTATTTGTTTCAAGAGTTGACTTACAAGCACACTGCTGGATAAAAGAAACATATGATTAAAGAGTCACTGTAAAGACTATGATACAACTGTAATACAGTGTTTCAGTTTAGTATTTACAAGGATGTTGAAACCAGCCAGGAATGTCAAGGAAGAGTATCTCCTTTGAAAAAGAGTAACGTCTATATTGAATATTTGCCATGTGATAAGCGAGGACAACAGTTTCTGAAACAGAAGGTAATAACCTATGTGAGGTTCTAAAGCTAAGAGAGAATTGTTCTTTCAAACAGCTGAGTTAAGTTGGGCTTAGACTTCTATGGAGATAGAGATGTTAGGAAAGGAGAGGTCGAAGAAGTAAAATAGAGATCAGGGAAGGACTCAGCCATGGTTAGAAGATTTGACTTTTAACATTATTCCATGTTAAAGTATAATAATCCAGCCTTATTCATGAGAATCATCTTTATAATAGTTATAAAATTTATTATTTGCAATTTTAAGCAGTTCCACAATCTGTGGTAATTCATAGCCATCTATGTGGTGTGGTCATTCAGCCATCTCTACATAATTATATTTTTCATTCTTTTGTATTATGGGTTTTATTTTTTTAAATGGAAGACTTTATGAAATTAAATATATGCATATCTGAATTCTACCTGATAATATTAACTCTCAAAATTAGAAAATGAAGTTAGTTTGCTATGACTTTCCTAGGAATCTCTATAAGTGCTCATTCTATTTTATACCTGTTTCAGTTTTGCCAGGAAGAAATATTAACCTCAGAATTGTGTTATTTCTAGGCTTCACTCTTCTGAAAAAAACTCAACTAATGCTTTCTTTCACATTCACTAAACAGCATATTAGTGATCACCACTGTTAGATCTTTAACTAACCTGGCCTGCTTCTTGCCTGGCCAACCACCCTGAATTAAAAAAAAATAAAATAAAAATGTGCCTTGGTTTCTTTTCATTATATTTTCAATTTGGAACACTAGTTTCTTCCTGATCATATTTATTTTATAATAGTTTTACAAGCATTTATCTTGGTATAGAAAGAAAAAATAAAAGTGAAGGACTTCTGTCTTCTCTAATTTTGCCCTACTTCATACAATGCCACCTATACATCAAGAACTAGACTTGTTGTCTGTTTTATCTTGAATAATAAGGAACCAGTTCATTATTTTTGTCCTGTGATGCACTACCACTCTTAAAAACTTCTATGACTCAACCATAAAGGAGTGTATCTTTTAAAATATTTCTGGAAAAACTATCAGCATATCAGCTTTTAAATGGTAATGCTAGGGAAGATTTAAAAAATAGTATTAGGAACTGTGCATATTTAGATGAGTTTAAAATGTAAAAGTGGGGATTCCACATTTAAAGTTTCTGAAAATTGTTCAATACAATCTTGATATAAAGAGTCATTGGGTAAATAATGAATTCCTGGATGGCTCAGTGGTAAAGAATCCCCCTGCCAATGCAGGAGACTGTATTCCTGGGTCTGGACAGTTTCCTGGAGAAGGGAATGGGTACCCACTCCAGTATTCTTGTCTGGGAAATCCCATTGACAAAGGAGCCTGGCAGGCTACAGTCCATAGGATTGCAAAAGAGTTGACTTAAGACTTGACTTAGCCACTGAGCAACAACAACAAACTGAAAAGTTAGGTAAATGTAAAATTATTGCAGAAACAATTCATAGACTGCTTTCTGCTGTGTTATTTTCCAAGTAAAGTATGTACCATTTTGTTAGCATTAAATGAAAATAATTGGAATGAAATCAACAGTATGCAATATATTATTTAATAGGAATTGAGCTTTGTAGTAAAGATATCCCTAATTTTCCCAGAGAGAGGGGATTTAAAATAGTTCATTAATTCACTTTGATATTTTGAAAAGTTAGGAAATTCTTAAGAGGAGGAACCTTGTGGTTGGGGTTTAATCTTTTTAATCTTAGCTATAATTAAATATTAATTATGAAACACTTGTCTTTATATATAGTACCTTAAGGAACCTGGAAAAGCCTGATTTCTTTGAATTTTTATGTATAGTTCTAGCTCTTCATTTTGCAGGAAGAAAAAATACTTCTGAAACTTTCATATTTGGATGGAATATCTGTCTATTCTGAAATGCCAGAAAAAGCCTTAAATGACGTGTAATGTGCTACTAGTCATCTAATGAGGTGTTCAGTGCAATGTGATTATGACTACATTACATGGGCACTATGGCTACTGGTTTCTCAAATGAATCAAAAAAGTTTCCAGGGACTGCAAGTACTGAAATAGTGCTGCTGCTAAGTTGCTTCAGTCATGTCTGACTCTGTGCAACCCCACAGACGGCAGCCCACCAGGCTCCCCCATCCCTGGGATTCTCCAGGCAAGAACACTGGAGTGGGTTGCCATTTCCTTCTCCAATGCATGAAAGTGAAAAGCAAAAGTGAAGTCGCTCAGTCGTGTCCGACTCTTCGCAACCTCATGGACTGCAGCCTACCTCTGTCCATGGGTATTCTCCTGGCAAGAATACCAGAGTGGGTTGCCATGCCCTCCTGGAGGGGATCTTCCTGACCCAGGGATCGACCCAGGTCACTGGCCAACAGCAAATGTAACAGAGAGCATTGTGATTGTGGATAAGATAGACTGTATTTGTCCATTTAGAGTGGACTTTTACTCATTTGCTTCAAGATAATTTTGACTTTCCTTGAAATAAATGGAAGTTATAGACTTGTTGGTATCTTTTATTATCCATGTGGTGTCTGCATGAAAGAAGAAGCAAGTAGATTTCAGGAAGTTTCCATAGCAGTAACAGATGCAATCAAACTGGCCAATATTTGGAATAATTGTTCCATAAGTAATTGTGGTTGGTTTCTAACTTTGATTTTATTCAGTCTAATAACAAGTATTGCTCTAAAGATAATTGTTGATGGTTGCAGACACTGATTTCATTCAATTAAGCTGGTAACCTTTTTAAGAAACTGCCTGGGAGAAAGCCAAGAATTCCAGTCAACTGATTTCTAGGGGAAGTGAATTGCAGTTGTGCTAGCCTAGAAAATGTTCCAGGTAGACACAGCTGTGTTAATTAACCTTTCCTTTAAACTACCTTCTTTATACAGAACTCCAGATGAGCAACATAGCTGAGGACCATGTTATCTGGATTCAGATTTTGCTCAGAGTGATTATAAAGTTGGTAAGACATTATAAAATATGTTTGAGACATATACTAAGAGTATAAAGGATGGTCTGTCTCTGTAAATCACATCAAAATTCAGATTCTCCCTTCTTTCTTCCTTTCTAAAAATCACTGATGTGTGTATTCAACAAAAGCAGAACCAGTGTGTATTATACAAAGGTTTGCTTTCTTTATGTCAAATTATAAATCCATAATGATAGATAATATGGTTGGAAGACATTGGAAACTTGGTCTAACATACTTTTTCTTAATGAAATATAGAATTATTTGAGTAGTATGATTGGCCTATGACTAATATGGACAATACTGAAATTTTGCTGTTTATATCTTTTTTGTTTCCCAGAATGGGAGAGGAAAAAATAATTTGTGTTGAAAGTATACATTATATCTGGGGAAAAATGTTTCTTTAAATAAATGAAGCCTTTTGTGTAGGTACCAATGCAAACGAGGAAAGCAAAAGTCATAGGTCCCAGTGACCATGTGTGTCAATAAAGGGCACTTATTTGTCATAGCTACACCTAGTCATCCATGAAGTTGTATTGTCCATCGTACTAGTAAGAGGCAGGGAAGTATTAATGGAATTCCACAACCATCCATCCTTGCCTAGGTAAGGAAGGAAGAAAAACTGATAAACTCTTCAAAATATACTCATTTGAGTGATCTTTATATACAGAATCAGTTCAGTTCAGTTGCTCAGTCGTGTCCAACTCTTTGCGACCCATGAATTGCAGCACGCCAGGCCTCCCTGTCCATCACCAACTCCCGGAGATCACTCAAACTCATGTCCATCGAGTCGGTTTGAGCTAATTCTTTACTGTATCAACCTGATTAATATTTTTATATTTTTGAAAAAATAGAATCTACCAAAGAATAACTTGCTAAAAAATCCATTCCTGACATTGCTATTGATACTGGGTTTTAGTAGGTGAAGATTCATCATCTGCTGATGATATTCATGTTCACAATTAAAAAGATTATGTCCAAGGTGATTTTGATTGGTTGACTTTTCCCTGGCTCATGGCCAGGGTTGCAGCATATGTGAATTTCTAGGTTGTATCTTTTAGGTTTTGATCTAACTCATGACAGCAGCAATTATTTCCTATCTTCCTGGGCTGAATAAAAGGAGGAGAGTAGTTAATAAGGTGACTTTGAACAGTGACAGAGGAATGTAGTGGGTATACCTTATGCTGTAAACAAGTTCTAATCTCTCTAAGAGCTGTAAGTAATATGAGATAAAAAGTATAAATCAGGAGTTTTTACTTGGGGAGGGAAAAGTGAGATAATTGCCTAAAATGGACAAGTTTTGAAATTTACTAGCCTTAAACATGATGAGAAGTTTAATTCAAACTGGTTTTGGAGTCAAAGCAATATAGCATACTGTGGGGGTCAGTCAGGTCCAGTAAGTGGGAGGTACTGGCACACATAGTAAGATAATGTAAAAAATTAACTACAACCCAAGATTTTTGACCTTCAGTGCAATTTCAAAGTTGAAAGAGATTAACTTAAAATAATGATCTTTTTAATTTGCATTTTGGAATTTATCTTTTCCTTAGTTCTTGCAAAAGCACATTGATGCACATAGATATTTGGGATATTATCTACAGTGGTATAAAATTAATAAGGAATTTTATCATATTACCTTTTGAATTTTACCTCTTTTAGTCTCTATGTGTTTCTAGAATTCTTCTTTGGGCAGTTACAATTTGATAACAAATCCAAAAGTAATTTGTACCATTTCAGGTTAAGCTTTTATTTTTGTAATGAATCTATTTTCAGAAAGTTTGTCTGGTCTCCCTCCTTCATGCCTCTGCTAGCCGTGTGGCACAGCTATATCCTAAAGGGCTTGGACTTGATTCTCCACTTCATGTTTTTTTCTGACTCAGGACTATTTTAGAAAGAGCTCTGTTTTCTAGGCTTTTCCTGTGCTTCACTACAATATTACCTTTAAAAAGTGCATTTAGGGATACTTTAGAAAGATTAAATTGTACTCATACATATTCATAAGGCAAAATAAAGAGCTGACTCTTATTTGGGGAGACTTTAAGAGAGTAGGGATTCTAGACTCTTAAGAAGATGCCATTCAATTTTAACATACTTTTGTAGGAAAGGAGATTTGTTATATATTGCTTTGATTCACTAAATCTTTACTGGATGTTTTTGGACATATTTGAACAAGCATTCATGCCTGGAAAATCCCATGGGTGGAGGAACCTAATGGGTTACAGCCCATAGGGTCGAAAAGAGTCGGACACGACTGAGTGTCCAAACATATAGACTCGTGTGAACTAGGACAAGCATTTGTGGGCAGGGAATGTTCTACAGTGGATCTTATACTGCGATTTTTCTTACATACAATTTACAGACTGTTCTGAAAACATAGGGATAAAGATTTTCAGGAAGTAGTTTTTCTACTATAGTCACTCATTCTTATAGAATGAAATAGTTTTATATATAAGAATAATCTAATCATTCCAAAAATATTTTATGCTTGACAAAAATTCTTTTGATCTGAATTGGGGCTTCCCTGGTTGGTTCAGATGATAGAGAATTTGCCTGCAATGTGGGAGACCTAGGTTCAATCCCTGGGTTGGGAAGATTCCCTTGAGAAGGGAATGGCTACCCACTCTAGCATTCCTGCCTGGAGATTTGCTTGGACAGAAGAGTCTGGTGTGCTGCAGTCCATGGGGTCACAAAGAGTCAGTTATGATTGACACTTTCACTTTCATATAGTAGTCCACTAATTAAAGCCATAGGCAGTGTCAGTGCCTTTGTTTTTAATAATAGTCATAGAAACATTACTGCTGTAGAGCAATGGAGAGTTAGTGTTCAGAATTGTATGTTCAATGATGAAAATGTCCTGGACTATTGCTAATAAATGAATTCAGTTTAGTTTTGAATAGTATTTTTGTCAATATTCTTCATTTTGATGTATTGTATTTTGTCTAAGTATTATAATTCTGAGCTCAGTAGCAATTTTAATGTGTTGAATGCCATGTTTTTAAAAACATTTAAAAGATTGAAACAAACTCAAACAAGTTACATAAAAGCAATTGCCGTTCTTGTTTGAAAATTAAGCTTTCAACTCTGTTGGAATATATTTTTAATAACCTTTACTAAAAGCAAACACCCTATATAATAAATTACTGGCATGTGATATTTAAGAGACATCAATCAGGATTTCTTTTTTTTTTTTTTTTTCAGAGAGGGTCCCAGCTACAACTAGCATGAATAAAAATCTCTATCCCTTTCCCTCAGAAAGAGTTATATGGTTAAAATATGAGTTATATAGTGAGTTCTTATATCACCACTGATCATCATTGATCTCAGAGACTGGCCAACCTGTAGACTTCTTCCTCATTTCTGCTGTACAGTAGGCCTGAGAAGATGAGGCCGCCCAGATTTTATTCATTTGCACATAGAGGATCAGTTTTCTTCTTTACCCTTCAGCATTCCAGTACAGACTAGAAAGAATATTTAAAGTGAGTTGATGTCAGCTTGGTAAAAAAAAAAAAAAAAATACTGTCCATCTACTAATACCATGGTTCAATTAAAAAAAAAAAGGAGGAAAAGATGTTTTCTTTTCTCTATCTCTCTCTTATATACTCACAGAAACTGAGAGCTACTCAATTAAAAGGCAGGCTATACATGGACTAAGTCTCTGGATGTGTTTCAGTAAAGCATTGTCCACCTCAAATTTGGATAGGGTGTAAAATATTTTAGTTGTCTTCACTTTTTATTTTGCTACTTTGTTTCAAGTATTGTAATTATATAATAAATAGTGTACTGGTATTTTTGGGGAGGTATTGAATGAAATTCTTTTGAAAATACAGAATATTAAGTAAGTTTTGTGGAAGTATATGAGCATGCTCTTGGTCCAAAATCTTGGCAAGAAAATATTGATAACTGATTTTTTAAATTATGAATATGTATAATTATTAATGGCCAACATGCCATTTTTTAATGAGCCCATGTAAATGATTGATTTCCTAAAACATGGGCTTCACTTTTTAGTCTATAAAATTTAGTTTGCTTTTGTTATGAATCCAATGTATTAACTGATCCAAATGGAAAAAATATAAGTAGTTTATGGAGAAGTTAATATTGCTTCAGTTCTTTTGAAAGTTATTCATATTTTGAGTGGACAGTGTCAACTTCTTAGTGTAAAAGTCACAGGCCTAATATTCTAATTTGAAATCATTGCAGGTATTCTCTCCTGAATTCAATTTTTCCCTCTTTGTAGATGCAGGGTAAAGAACTTCATCCCAAGATTACCTATCTGTTTTTACTTGCTGATTAACCAAATTTTTATCTTCCTACTATCAGGTATGTTTTAGTCTAAGGTCTAATAAAGTCTATAAGAATGTATTGGACTGAGCTATTTTGAGGGAAGTAAATTCTATGGTTTAAGGAAGATATTTGTATATCATAATTTCCTGTGGAAATGCCCTGTGAATTATTTAACATCAAGTTGCTAGCATACCTTTTTAGTACTTAGTACTAACAGCTTCCTCTAAAGAAAAATGGCCTTCCTTTTCTTTTTATTCTAGTTGTGTGTGATGTATTAAAATATGACACATATTTGGGAAAAAACATTATGTAAAATTAAGTGTTAGACTTGTAGCATCATTTATTAATTGGCAAGATAATTTCTTGAGAAACACTGCTACAATACTATAGAAAGTGTGACCGAGTTTCTCAGATAGCAAAAACTATCTTAATTCTTTAAAACAAAGGACATTTATTTGGAGAGCACTCTTGGAAAAATGAATAATTTTGTCAACCAATTCATTATTTGCCTGTTATACTTAGGGCTTTAAGAAGTGAAAGGCAGGTGATAGTATATCCACTGTTTCTTGGTCATTCAGATGGTAACTTGTTCAATTAAAAATTCTTGTTAGGTCAGACATAATGGATTCTTGTTGTTACTTTAGTATTTATTCAATGAAAGGGATCAATATTTTGGGCCCGAGGGAGCTACATGGATAAGAGACTCTGCAGTAAGTCTCTCTGTTCATTATAAACTTTTGGCTGGTTGGCTGGCAGGTGCAGTGTCTGCTGTAGGACTTATTTTAATTAGAAGATCAAGGTGGAATAAAAACTCACATATTCTTTTTCTCCCTTTTTAATAGCACATAAGCTTTGTTAGTGCATTTTACATTCTCCTCCCTGTTCTCTTCTGTGTGTGCTCTTTTTAGAAAGGATTTCTAAAAGAGAATTTGAGAACAATAGATCTGATTTTGAGAAATTTAACTATCGTGCACTTGAACTCTGTACAGAGCCCATTTGTTTCGAGTTTGAATAGATTAAATCTTATCGTGGTAATGTACACTCTGGTGGTACCTGATAGGTAGAGAAGTAATCATTCTTCATTAGCATAGTCACCTTTGCCAAGTTTTAAATGTATCTTTGTTTAAATTTAATGAAACTGATTTGTGATTTTTCTGAAGCATGGCATTAAATAAAGCTATGATAAATTCTTTTTTGCTTTGCTAGTTGAAGTACTTTCCAAATATGGCCTAATGCTCTATTCAAGTAATAATGTCATTTGCAGAACAAGCTGTCAAATTAGACTTGCTCTAAATTTGGCAAGAGCCAGTATTTAAAAAATTAAACCAAAATGCAAGTCCTTGCCATTCTGCAGCAAAACCTTACTCAGACCGTTACATTCAATCTAATAGATGATTTATTAACTTGCCATTTAATTCATCTGAGTAAAAGATTTAAATGAGATCATCGATCTGAGAGCTGGCATGAACCTTTCCAAATCCTTTAGTTCTGCTCCCTTGTTTTACAAATGGAGAAACTGAGACCAGGAGAAATTAAGTGGCATGCCTAAAATTACATAGCAAATGGTTGCCAAGAAAACCCGGTTCCCTCAACTGAGTCTTCTTTTCAAAACATCATGTCAAAGAGATTGGTTGCTGTCTATAAGAAACAATAATGGTTTAAAATTTATTTATGTGAGGACTTCCTTGGTGGTCCACGGGGTTAAGACTTTGTCTTCTAATGCAGAGGGTGTGGGTTCGATCCCTGGCGGAGGAGGTAAGGTCCCAAATGCCCTGTGGCCATATATAACCAAAACATAAAGCAGAAGCTTTGTAACAAATTATTTAAAGATTAAAAATGGGCCATATCAAAAAAAAATGTAAGCCAGTTTGTCTTCAGATCCCAATTTACTTAGAATTATCATAGTACAAATAATTCAGATATGTGCAGCTTGCAAAATCCATCATATTTAAGGGTCAGAATATGTAAAGAATAAATGTTAGAGGCCCAGAAATGTTAGGTATAGCCTATAAGACTAAATTTAAAATTATAGGCTCCTGAGTGCAGGGCCTCTTCCTGAGTGCAGGTTTACTTCCACATCTTTATAAAAGAAAAGCTTTAGGGTTAAAATTCTAACAGGATGCTGTTGCATGACTGATTAAATTCCATAAAGGGTGAGAATTTGAGAAAATTTTACTTGTGACTAGCACCAATATTTCCCACATGGGAATCACATAATTTGTATCACTTTTCAGTTAATATTCTTAATACGAAAAAAATTGTTTATCTGAGATTAAACATCCCTGGAAGCATATCTCTGTCTAATTGTGAAGGTCCTAAGCATCATAGGAGAGTGGCAGTCATAGCAGTTTAGATTTTCTTGTGAGATAACACTGCATCAGAGGAAAGAAGTTTGAAATGCAAAGGCAGCTGGAGAGGTTGTCAGGAAATTAATGTTATCCGAAGCGTGTTTTTATTATTGCTGCCAATAGGCAGATGAAATGTAAGAATGGCCAAGAAAATCAGAATGTCCTAAACACCTGCCATTTATAGCAGCTAATACAGTAAGAAAGCAAGCATTTCCTTAAATATGGAATTGAGCTCTTGCTATGCCATGGATATCTGATATTACTTGAATGACTTTTCTGATCACTTCCTTCATTGGCTACAGTTATGTTGAAACTTAATTTTGGAAGACTTGATGCTGGTAGGTTCCAGATTCTTTTCATATCATGTGTATGGGAGATGATAATATTTGTATGGCATATGTAATTCTAGAAAACTCCATCTCTTAATAGACTGTCAAAACCTGGTAGTTAAATGAAACAACAGAAAAGCAGTGGTGGTTATTGAGCATCTCTTATATGAGAGGAATATGAACCCTTTTCTTGGAAAGTGATAAAGATGTGTATCAGTGTTCTTTTCCTATAAAATTAATGCTCAGGAAATACAGCTAAGAAGTAATAGAACACTAATTCAAATCCAGGTGTTTAGTATCCAAGTCAGGGCTATATAAACTCAAATGTCTTTAGGATACAAGAATGTAAAATGAAGCTGAAATTTATATATGTTGTAAATATTTGCTCTTTACTATTGTATTATATTGATTGTCCAAGTCCTTGATCTTAGACAAAGATTTGACAGAATTGAATGTTGCCCAGTTTTACAGATATCTCAAATGAGGTCATACTATGGCATTAAGAAATATAATTATCCTAGAGCTTTTGGTTTCTCAGAGTAAGTATTGTTTAGGTTTTGTTATTATTTCAGATATTTAAATAAATGGGAGACGTTTGTGAAATACAATCTATCGTATGTCCATATCACTTCCTTATACACATCAGAGTGAAGCAGGTCTTCCTATGATTGATTTTGTGGCATTTAAGAAAAGAAAGTAAATTACTAAAATCAGAAATGGATAAGGAAACAGAGAAGCCTACTCTTCTCTGAACTCTTTGCTGAAGGCAGCTGCACTGCATCCCACAGCTAACTAATTTATGGGAGAGTATTCACTGCTTTTGAGCTTCAGATTATTCAGAAGCAGCAATCAAGGCCAGCCCAGAATTAATGTGCAAGTGACCTTTCTCAGAACTGGGACAGAGGAAAATGTCACTTATCATTGGAAGAGGTAGATTTTCAGATGTCATGAACTTCTCTTGCTTCTGTTTAAGCTAAATGGTAGAAGGGTTTCCTTTTCATAGATGTTCATTCTCAGTAGAGAATGAAAGGGTGATACAGATCCATCTAATTCTGAATTCTTGCTGTTCATTTGTGTTACGTTTAATGCAAAGCCATAGGGAAGAAAGTGATGTGTCCATTTAACAAAGGACTTTTCAGTGCATATTAAATTTACCATTAGAGGTGAAAATACATTGTTTTTTAAGTGCTTGATATTTGTGAGATCTTCAAATACAAGAACTAATTCAGTCAATTCCAGGTAATTTGAATATGTGGGAATTATTTGGAACATCTGATTTCTCTAAGTAACGGTGTCTCATAGGACACTAAAACATTTAATTTTCTCATATAAATTAGTGCTTATGCTAAAATAGAGCTTCTAGAGTTTTGAAAATGATATGGTTTTATGATACTAAGTTTAAAATTTTTGTGTTCATTTTTTTGATTTCTGTGACAAACTTAAAATGTTAATGAAAAAACTATACCTAGAAGCAGAAGTATGTTCAGAAGTCATGATTTAAAAATAAGCAAAGAGAGTGAATCTAAAAAAAGGGGGGAGGTAGGGTAATAACTTACATTTTTCAAATGAAATTAAAGTAATTCATTGGTAAGATTAATGTTGCGTTCATGTGTATAAATCAAATATCTGTATAAGCCTTGCATTCTGTGTAATGAGGGCTTTGGATAGATTTTACTTTTGAACAGCCTTTTAAAATTAGAAAACAATGTAGTCATGATTTTCATGAAATAAAAACCAAAAAACCTGTTCTAACATTTCCCCAAACAGCTTGGGATACACAGCTAGTGAGAATACTACAGACTTTTAAGTCTGGCTTCTACAGACTTTTAAGATGAGATGGTAACTAAAACCAACATGGTGCTGCTGCTAAGTCGCTTCAGTTGTGTCCGACTCTGTGTGACCCCATAGACGGCAGCCCACCAGGCTCCCCCGTCCCTGGGATTCTCCAGGTAAGAACACTGGAGTGGGTTGCCATTTCCTTCTCCAATGCAGGAAAGAGAAAAGTGAAAGTGACATCGCTCAGTCGTGTCCGACTCTTCGAGATCCCATGGACTGCAGCCTGCCAGGCTCCTCCATCTATGGGATTTTCCAGGCAAGAGTACTGGAGTGGGGTGCCACTGCCTTCTCCTAATAATAATCCTAATTAATACTTAGTATGAAAAGTAGGTTTTGAATAACTTTAAGTGTCAGTCATATTGAATTTATTTTGACATTATTAAGATAGGACTCTTCATTTAAAGTAAATTAGGAAAAAAGACACAGATGTGTATAACGGACTTTTGGACTCAGAGGGAGAGGGAGAGGGTGGGATGATTTGGGAGAATGGGAATTCTAACATGTATACTGTCATGTAAGAATTGAATTGCCAGTCCATGTCTGACGTAGGGTGCAGCATGCTTGGGGCTGGTGCATGGGGATGACCCAGAGAGATGTTGTGGGGAGGGAGGTGGGAGGGGGGTTCATGTTTGGGAACGCATGTAAGAATTAAAGATTTTAAAATTAAAAAAAAAAAAACTTATAAAGGGGAAAAAAATAAAACATTGGTTTAATATATAAAAAAATAAATAAATAAAAGATAAATAAAATTTTCAAAAAAAAATAAAGTAAATTAGGGAAATTTTGTGTAATCAAATGCCCATCGAAGAGCATTCAGACTGCTGTATATGTATAAAGTATATTCTTCATAGACAGTAAGTTGAAAATAGATAAAACTTTGCTCTAAACTATTATGTAGTGTTCTGGAGTGATTTTTTGGGTTGACAAAGAAGTTCCATAACATCTTATGGAAAAACCCAACCAAATTTTCTGGTCAATCCAATAATATATTTTGAATTCTATTGTCTGCTGTCTAGATTTGCTTCCTTCCCATACATGCTAGCTGTTTGAGTAAGTTACTGTCTCAAGTCTCAATATCCTCAGCAATATATAGGAGATAATGAGGAAAACTACTTTTGGCAGGACATGGGGCTGGAATGGAGAGGGGAATGGCAAACCACTTCAGTATTCTTGACTTGAGAACCCCATGAACAGTATGATAAGGGAAAAAGATAGGACACTGAAAGATGAACTCCCCAGGTTGGTAGGTGCCCCATATGCTACTGTAGATAAGTAGAGAAATAACTCCAGAAAGAATGAAGAGATGGAGCCAAAGGAAAAACAATACCCAGTTGTGGATGTGACTGCTGGCAGAATTAAAGTCCAATGCTGTAAAGAACAGTATTGCATAGGAACCTAGAATGTTAGGTCCATGAATGAAGGCAAAGTGGAAGTGGTCAAACAGGAGGTGGCAAGAGTGAACATCAACGTTTTAGGAATCAGGGAACTAAAATAGACTAGAATGGGTGAATTTAACTCAGATGACCATTATATCTACTACCGTAGGCAGGAATCCCTTAGAAGAAATGGAGTATCCATTATACTAAAGAAAAGAGTCTGAAATTCAGTACTTGGATGCAATCTCAAAAATGACAGAATGATCTCTGTTCATTTCCAAGGCAAACCGTTCAATATCACAGTAATCCAAGTCTATGCCCCGACCAGTAATGCTGAAGAAGCTAAAGTTGAATGGTTCTATGAAGTCCTACAAGACCTTCTAGAACTAACACCCCAAAAAGATGTCCTTTACATTATAGGGGACTGGAATGCAAAAGTAGGAAGTCAAGAAATACCTGGAGTAACAGGCAAATCTGGCCTTGGAGTACAGAATGAAGCAGGGCAAAGGATGATAGAGTTTTGCCAAGAGAACGTACTGGTCATAGCAAACATCCTCTTCCAACAACACAAGAAAAGATTCTACACATGGACATCACATGGACACTGAGCATAAGATGCTCAATACCAAAGTCTGAATGATTATATTCTCTGCATCCAAAGATGGAGAAATTCTATACAGTTAGCAAAAGCAAGACTAGGACCTGACTGTGGCACAGACCATGAACTGCTTATTGCCAAATTCATACTTAAATTGAAGAAAGTAGGGAAACCACTAGAGCATTCAGGTATGACCTAAATCAAATCCCCTATGATTATACAGTGGAAGTGAGAAATAGATTCAAGCGATTAGACCTGATAGACTGAGTGCTTGAAGAACTATGGTTGGAGGTTCCTGACATTGTACAGGAGGCAGGGATCAAGACCAACACCTAGGAAAGGAAACACAAAAAGGCACAATGGTTGCTGATGTGGCCTTTCAAATAGCTGTGAATAGAAGTGAAAGGCAAAGGAGAAAAGGAAAGATATACCCATTTGAATGCAGAGTTCCAAAGAATAGCAAGGAGAGAGAAGAAAGCATTCCTCAATGGTAAGTGCAAAAAAATAGAGAACAACAGAATAGGAGACTAGAGAACTCTTCAAGAAAATTAGAGATACCAAGGGAACTTTTCTTGAAAAGATGGGCTCAATAAAGGATGGAGATGGTATGGACCTAACAGAAGCAGACAATATTAAGAAGAGGTGGCAATAATACACAGAAGAACTGTACAAAAAAGATCTTCATGACCCAGATGATCACGATGGATTGATCACTCATCTAGAGCCAGATATCCTGGAATGTGAAGTCAAGTGGGCCTTAGGAAGCATCACTATGAACAAAGCTCATGGAGGTGATGAAATTCTAGTTGAGCTATTTCAAACTAAAAGATGATGCTGTGAAAGTGCTACACTCAATATGCCAGCAAATTTGGAAAACTCAGCAGTGGCCACAGGATTGGAAAGGTCAGTTTTCATTCCAATCCCAAAGAAAGGTAATGCCAAAGGATGCTCAAACTACCGCACAATTGCACTCATCTCACACGCTAGTAAAGTAATGCTCAGAATTCTCCAAGCCAGGCTTCAGCAGTACATGAACCGTGAACTTCCAGATGTTTAAGCTGATTTTAGAAAGGGTAGATGAGCCAGAGTTCAAATTGCCAACATCGCTTGGATCATTGAAAAAGCATGAGAGTTCCAGAAAAATGTGTACTTCTCCTTTATTGACGACACCAAAGCCTTTGACTGTGTGTACCACAACAAACTCTGACAAATTCTTTGAGAGCTGAGAATATCAGGCTACCTGACCAAGCAAAAGTTAGAACTGAACATGGAACAGCAGACTGGTTCCAAATAGGGAAAGGAGTATGTCAAGGCTGTACATTGTCACCCTGCGTATTTAACTTATATACCAGTACAACATTCAGAATATTATGATCATGACATCTGGTCCCATTCAGTTCAGTTCAGTCGCTCAGCCGTGTCTGACTCTTTGTGACCCCATGAATCGCAGCATGCCAGGCCTCCCTGTCCATCACCAACTCCCGGAGTTCACTCAGACTCACATCCATCGAGTCCGTGATACCATCCAGCCATCTCATCCTGGGTCGTCCCCTTCTCCTCCTGCCCCCAATCCCTCCCAGCATCAGAGTCTTTTCCAATGAGTCAACTCTTCGCATGAGGTGGCCAAAGTACTGGAGTTTCAGCTTTAGCATCATTCCTTCCAAAGAAATCTCAGGGCTGATCTCCTTCAGAATGGATTGGTTGGATTTTGCAGTCCAAGGGACTCTCAAGAGTCTTCTCCAACACCACAGTTCAAAAGCATCAATTCTTCCGTGCTCAGCCTTCTTCACAGTCCAACTCTCACATCCATACATGACCACTGGAAAAACCATAGCCTTGACTAGACGGACCTTTTTTGACAAAGTAATGTCTCTGCTTTTTAATATGCTGTCTAGGTTGGTCATAACTTTTCTTCCAAGGAGTAAGCGTCTTTTAATTTCATGGCTACAATCACCATTACTTCATGGGAAATAAATGGGGAAACGGTGGAAACAGTGACAGACTTTATTTTGGGGGGCTCCAAAATCACTGCAGATGATGTCTGCAGACATGAAATTAAAAGATGCTTGTTCCTTGTAAGAAAAGTTATGACCAACCTAGGCAGCTTCTGAAAAAGCAGAGGCATTATTTTACCAACAAAGGCCTGTCTAGGCAAAGCTATGGTTTTTCCAGTAGTCATGTGTGAATGTGAGAGTTGGACTATAAAGAAAGCTGAGCACTGAAGAACCAATGCTTTTGAACTTTGGTGTTGGAGAAGACTCTTGAGAGTCCCTTGGACAGCAAGGAGATCAAAGCAGTCCATCCTTAAGGAAATCCGTCCTGAATATTCATTGGAAGGAGTGATGCTGAAGCTGAAACTTCAATACTTTGGCTACCTGATATGAAGAACTGACTCATTTGAAAAGACCCTGATGCTGGGAAAGATTGAAGGCAAGAGGAGAAGGGAACGACAGAGGATGAGATGGTTGTATAGCATCACCAACTCAATGGATATGAGTTTGAATATACTCTGGGAGTTTGTGATGGACAGGGAGACCTGGCATGCTGCTGTCCATCGGGTCGCAGAGAGTTGGACATGACTAAGTGACTGAGCTTAATGCTAAAAAGTACTTTTGGGGGTGGGGTTGGGCTGAAATGAGGTAGATGGTGCATGTAAATGCTTAGTACAATTTCTGGTATAACTCACTTATTGTTTTGTTTGCTGAACTTGTTTTTAATAGAGTAAGGACACATGTTGATGCACTCAGGGCCAGATTTTAGTTTCCTTTGTTGAATTTATTTAATTTGGAAAGGAACATAAATATTTAAGTATGACCACTGTCATTAGTCCAAACCTCTCTTTCCTAAGTATCATATTTGGAGGAAATTGTGCAGTATGTTGTCTTTCTACAATTGGCAGAGGCAAGGCAGCACTAAGACCCGTGTGCTGTGTATGGAGAAAGCTGGATTCATGACTTTGCCTCCATATGAGTGGCAGAGTTGCCACTTTTGCCTCCCATATGCCTGTCCACCCAGCTGTTTTTGCAGAATTATACAAAGGTCCTGTATTTGCTGAAAAATATGCTTGTATGGAAAAGACTTTGTGACATACTTTGTGTCTTTGAATTACTTCCATCTGTTTCTTAGTCAATGGTAAAAGACAAAGGAAAAGAGAAGTGGTGTTAGAAAATGGAAGTGTAGTTTTATAAAAGCTGTGGTGAAATGTTTGTTTATGACCCATTCCCCACCCTTCACCATGAGGCATTTGAGAGGAGAATGGCTGCCACAGTCACAATTTCAATTTTACCAATTCACAGCTGCATATAATAAAAGCATTTAGAGGTTTTAAAGAATACCTTTGCTGTTAACTAATGTCTGTTCCCCCAAATGGAATTTGTGGTGCAAGTCTTAAATGGTTCTTTGTTATTTACCTAATATATATTTTAAATGTATTTCCTCCTACAAACATATCTGTTCCTAGGCATAAAGAATGCCATTTTAAGATAAACTGATGTAATATATTTTAGTGGTTTTAAAAATTGTGAAAACTGTAACTGTTTCCATATAATCTATTGTCTTCAGCAATCTTGACTACAATAAAAGATCCTAAAATAACCTTCATCTTTTTAGTAAAAAGAGAATCTACATGCAGCATAATAAAGAGAAATTAAGAAACTTTAAAGTGCATATGTAGCGATATTAGAGGAAAGTTTCTATAATTTGGAAAGGTTTGGCAAAAAAAAGTTAAAGTGTGGAAGTCAGAAATATTTGATGACAGAGTTCTGGCAGGAGTGGTTTTCTCCTACCTTTCAACATGAAGAGTCTCTAGCAGTTTAATGAGCAAATATAAAAATGATAAATGCTGGCATTATTATATAAACCACAGGAGAGACTGCTATCTCCACTATGAAATTGAAGAGTTTTAAATTGTATCCCATTAGTGGAAGATGAGAAGGGACGAATATGTTACAAGCTTTCAACTACATTGGCTCCAAGTTGTAGACATCTAATTCCCCAGGGTACTGCCTTTCCATGAGGGCAGGACTGTTTATGTTGTGTTTAGCAACTTAAACCCAGGGTCTAGCCTAGAACTCCTCAGCAAATGTGTTGAATGAATGACTGTATTTATCAAAATGAATGATTTAAAAACTAACACGTTTAGGGTTCATAATCTGTCTTCTCTGTATGTTTATTTTGTTATCATAGGTACAGTGCTGTTTAGGGAAGAATGCAAGATGGACACTTAGAAATTGGTTCCTGGCTTTGCCCCTCACTTGTTTTGTGACTTTGAATAAGTCAGTTTCTTTTTCTGGGCTCTTTCCTGGAAGACATTGGTCTAGAATTAAAATTAGGACAATTTTAACCTTCAGACTTTTTTTTCCCTCCAGCTTTATTAAGATGTAATTTGCATAAAACATTATGTAATTTTAAGGTGTATACCATGTTGATTTGATTCATTGATAGACTGCAAGATCATTACTGCCACCCAAAGGAGGTTTTAAATAAGGATCATTATATGGTTTAGGGCCACATGTGTGACTGTATTCAACTTCACCCTGGTCCTTAGCCTTCACAGGATAGGGTAAATCTATGTCCGTATTGTCCTACAAACTACATACTCTCCATACTGCTGGAACTAAGTGTTTTTCCTTTCTGTCAGTATTGGCTGCTGTACTACTTAAGCCTAAACTTCACTACCTTGCAGTATCAGATAACTATCTTCTCTGTGACACTACAAGTTTATCGGAAGGTAGGAGTTTTACCTTTATCAGCTTTGAATGGTACCTGTGCTGTGTTATACCTAACAAAATACATTCTTCACTAACAACAAAAAGTACCTTTTAGTAATAACTATTTTTTTCAAGGGCATCTGTACCAGCTGAAGGGTATTTGCTTCTAATTTCTCAGGATGTACATATACAAGTTCATATTGATAAAGGGTCTGCTATCCTGCCACTGTGTTATCTGAAAGGAAATACCAGGTCTCTGGTTCTTTCCTTTTCTCCAGGCATCACAGAATGTCCTGCAGGGTCTACCCTCTCTGCAAAACTTGTCTCTAAGTGCTCTTTACAGATTTTAATGAGATCCCTGTTGAGGAGCATGTGGGCTTTAGTGTACTTGAGTTTTCACTACTTCTGTTTGCTTCTGCCCTGTTCACTTGACTCATTTGAACAACCTGCCTGGCTCCTGCAGGGCCTTGTGTTTGAACCATGTCTAGACAGATCAGGATGGGCATTCAGGTACTTATGTATCTAAAATAAAAGCGATGTCTGTTGGCCTCAGGGGACACTCTGTTGAATTTATTGATTCTCTTAAAAGTAGAAGTAGAAAACTAAATAAGGATTTAAGAAGTAGACATTTGTGTCTCTACATTTTTTCTTTAAGCAAAAGGTCTGAGACTGTTCCACAGGCCAAAGACAGATGTTAGGGAAAAGACAATAAGCTGCCATCAGAGTTCATGATAGAAGAGTGTGTGCCCAAAACAGAAAGATGGGAGTTATTCTGCTAAATGAGGAGTAGGTACCTGGGGGCAAAGACTGAGAAAAAAAAGTTGATTATCTTATTCAGCAAAACAATCTATTTCAATAAAGGTCATGATGTTGGGCAGAAAGGAATATATGATTTTTAACATCTTCAAAATGTTACTGTCCACAACAGAGGGTTCTTTCCTTATCTTAAATTTAGAGCTTTCCTGACCAACTCCGTTAAAGGCAAATCATCCATAAATTTAGACATTTTAAAGCCATTTATCATTTCAGTCCATACAACTTCTTGGGTTCACATTTAATGGTTTCAGTGTAGAGAATATGTCTTTTTGTTTGTTATGTATTTACCTCTTTCAAACTTAAAAGAATGGCACTCAGTTCTACAATATGTGGCTTTAGTAAATTCCATGTAGTCATGATTTTACAGGTCATATTTTGATTGTATTTATTTTTTTGTTTTTGGCTTTCTGGGCTATATGAAATAGTTCATTTTTAGTGGAGTTTCCACAGATGTGTTTAAAAGATTATTTTATATCATAGATTTTAGAATTCTTGCTGTTCATTTATAATTCCTTTTAATCAACTCAGATGGTAATGTATAACTAAGCTCTGAACTTTATTTTATGTTAATATGCCTATTTTTCTTATTTCGACAGTTTTCTCTATTCTTTTTTCAAGCTGATATGTTAGTAAGAAGATATCTCAAATTTAGAAAAAGCCTGCATTTTATTTTTTTCCTAAGAATTTTTAACCATCAAATCTTAAGCTTATTACTTAACTTTTTAAAATGACAGTGTACTCATCTATAAAATAGGGATAATATACATAATATTGGATTAGACAAAAAGTTCATCCAGATTTTTCTGTAAGACAACATAGATAAATGCAAATACAGTTTTTGGCCAACCCAGTAGATACTGGTATGCACATAATTTGTAATAATAGGTAATATATATAACAGATATAACCAATACACATGCTGTACATAGTAGATACTGTTGTGAGAATCAAATGATTTGTGAAAGAAACTGGAAACTGAAGGACTAAAGTTGAAATGCTTTTTTTCTTTTTTAATGTAGCTATTATTAAAAAATAATGTCTGGACTTTCAGCAAGTGTTTTTTGATCATTTCTGGCTTCCTATGGGTGGGGTTTATAACATATACATTTTATTTACTCAAACTTTACTAGAACCAGCAACCTGATTTCAGTTTCTGATATTGCCATATAATGGATGTGCAATTTTGGGAAAAATAAGTCATTTAACTTCTTGAGCCTCAAGTTCTATATTTTGTGGGTGATATGATAGGAGTGACTGATATGGGTTAGAATTACGCCTGTGAATCTTAGAATAGCACATGGATTAAAGTAGTTCAGCAGGGGTTGATGTTGATTTATCTTGATGAATGTGGGTAACATGTAAAGGACCTAGCATGTGACAAGATCTAGGTAGACACACATCAAAATTAATTCTGTTTCACTTTCTTATTAAGTTATGGCATTTTTAAAAACTATGAATGCCATTTTGGTCAAATTTTCAGTTACTTAGATAAGAGCCAACATCTTGGCATAGAATTTCAATAGAATCCAGAATCTAAAATCACAGGGATGTAGTGGAAAGAATCTTTAAATAGAGAGTCTCAAGATCTTAATTCCAGTCCCACAGCCACACCTTACCAGCTGTGTTGTTCAGAACAATTTACTTCACCTTCCTGAAATCCACTTCTCATTTACAAAAATAGGATAATAATATCTATCCTGCTGCTGCTGCTGCTAAGTCACTTCAGTCGTGTCCGACTCTGTGCGACCCCATAGATGGCAGCCCACCAGGCACTCCAGTCCCTGGGATTCTCCAGGCAATAACACTGGAGGGTGTTGCCATTTCCTTCTCCAATGCATGAAAGTGAAAAGTGAAAGTGAAGTCGCTCAGTCGTGTCCGACTCTTAAGCGACCCCATGGACTGCAGCCTACCAAGCTTCTCCATCCATAGGATTTTCCAGGCAAGAGTACTGGAGTGGGGTGCCATTACCTTCTCCGAATATCTATCCTATGTACCAGCAAAGATTGTTGTGAGAATTAATGAAATAAATACATGTCAAAATGTTTCGTTAAGTTCCATTGCACTATAAATGATTCTATTGTTCCTATGCAATGCAAAAGTTAAGAGGGAACACTCAGAATAAAATAGGTATACCCTCAGACCTATAGAAGAAGCAGTGATGGGTTAATTCCATGAGGGAAGCCAGCCAAGAATTTATACCTGTGGGGTAAATTCTCAGTTGTAAGGGTTTGTGGCTGTGAGCAGTCAACAATTTTCAAGAGGCTGGTTAGGAAATTAAGAGAACAGATTAAAGTAAAATTGGGTGATGTTTCCCCTAGATCTTTATACTTGAAAATTTTCAACTGAGACACAGCTGATCCTTTCATTTATTTTTTAACGGTAGCTGAGTTTGGCTGCCTGGGGTTACACCATGAATCATGTTTATATTCTGAAAAAAATGGTCTCTTTCATCTGCCCTTTCTCTTGCCCCACAACATGCAACTAAGATCTAAAAGTATTTTTTTCTCAAGGGAATTTTTTCGTCAGATCAAAACTCTGGAGTTCTGTGCAAAGATAATGAGCTAGTAGCAAATTGAATTTTAGCTTTTCTAAGACTATTGAAACATTTCTTATAGTATATCTGGTCGGGTTCAGAAGTGAAAATATGATATGTGACATAAGATTGCAAAATATCTTAGGAAACATTGCAGTGGTATTTTGAAGGGAAAATGAAGCACTTCATTGGTAAGAAATGGTTTTGAATCCATATACAAAAGGACCAGATATGAGCATGTACAGTATCATTCTGATATACCACAGGTTTTAGTTCATTTGTATACAGACATGCCAACTCTTAATTCACATTGAACAAGACTCCTTTAATAATAAAGCCCTTAATGTGGCTACAATTTAGTGCCTTAAGTTTGTTGCTGCTCCATGTCTGTTCATGATCATAAAAGAAAAATATTTCAGACTCCAGCAGATTCTGTTTGTCTAGACTGGTTTCAAAAAAAGTATTGCTTTATTTGATAATGGAAGTTGTAATATTTCAGCTTAGAGGCAGTTCCTTTTAAAATATAGATCTAGTTGGGCTGTCTTGAAGCCAAAAATATATCACTTCTGAAACTTAGTTTACTGGTACACAAGTAAACTGCTGCATTGAAAACTGGGTATTCATTGACATTTCTGAGTGGGCTTTTGTTTTGTGTTTATTAAGTCAAAATATTTGTTTCCCTGAATTAGATCCTGTGTTTTGTATTAGCCAGCCGACTGTCTTCCGGTTCATCTGCTCAGAGTACATTTACTGAACACCTTATACAAATGGCATAATAGCAGAGGTTGTTGAGAGGGTGAGCAAGGAAAGCATCTTTAAAGGGATGACATTTAAGGTCAGGCCTAAAACATTAGAGCTGGCCCTTCATTTCTGTAAGGCTGAACTTAATGATATCTAAAGTCATATCTGTGATTCTATGTGTGCCTGAGTAATAGAATTATCTGCTGTGACTGACTTTATCATGTCTCGTTATGGCCTTATATTCCGGTTTGAGAACTTAAGAGGTTTCTGCTGATGTTTTTTGTTTGTTTTGTTTTTTGCCTCATTTTCCATCTATTATTTACTTTATCCCATCTTCCCTTTCTTCTTTACCTTGTAACAGAAGCTCTTGGCTTTACAAGATTAATATTAAATGTGTTGTTCTTATATTGGTTCTCTTAATAAATGTATGCTTATGGCCAAGTCACTTAACCTCTTTGGGACAAAGTTTCCTCATCTGGAAAATGAAGATAATTAAGCTTTGTAAACTACTTCAGAGTATTCGAAGGTTACTGATGGTTCAGTATTAAATGTACCTGTGAAGTATTCTGAGAAGTATAAAATATATGGGGAATATAATGTGTGTTGGTAGTTTCACCCCAGGAGACACTAACACTATCAAAGAAAATTTAAACCATTTGATGTATTGCTCTCTAAAATATGTTTAAGGTATTATTTTTAAGAAAAAGGACAAATTAATGGAAGTAAAGTAGGTTTCTTGGAGAAGGCAGTGGGAACCCAATCCAGTACTCTTGCCTGGAAAATGCCATGGATGGAGGAGCCTGGTAGGCTGCAGTCCATGGGGTCACTAGGAGTTGAACACGACTGAGTGACTTCACTTTCAGTTTTCACTTTCATGCACTGGAGAAGGAAATGGCAACCCACTGCAGTGTTCTTGCCTGGAGAATCCCAGGGACTGGGGAGCCTGGTGGGCTGCCATCTCTTGGGTCACACAGTCAGACACTACTGAGGCAACTTAGCAGCAGCAGCAGCAAAGTAGGTTTCTATATAAGGTGCTGTTTGTTATCTCTAATCCATCTATATACAGCGTTGCCCTTATAAACAACATGTAATTTTGTGAGACATTAATGTGAAATTAAAATCCCCTCTACAAAGTAGGGCTTCCAGGTGGCACAGTGGTAAAGAATCCTGCCAACATAGGAGATGCAAGAGACGCAGGTTCAATCCCTGGGTTGGGAAGATCCCCTGTAGGAGGAAATGGCAACTCACTCCAGTACTCTTGCCAAGAGAATTCCATGGACAGAGGAGTGTGGAGGGTTACAGTTCATGGAGTTGTGAAGAGTTGGACACAACTGAGTGAGCCAATGTATAGTTTCTTATTATCTGATATTGTTTTTCCTGAGAAGATTATTTCAGAGTAGATAGGCTTTCTGAATTACAGCTTTGTTATTGTTTAATGATTCAAAAGGTATACCTTTTTTTAAAAGTAAAAGAAAACACAGAAGTCCATGAAAAGATCTATATTTTAGTAGCAAATATCAGAATCAATTTGTTTGCCTAGCAAAAGAGCTTAATTAAATGTATTGTGAAACTTTCACTTAGTGAATGCTTTGCAGCAATTCAAAGTTTTGATGTTAAATTTAAACATGTTGACCCAGAAAACAGCTTTTAGTTGATTGATAGATAAATGTAAAAGGAAGATCTGGTATATTACACACACACACAATATTACTCAGCTTTAGTCCAGAAAAACAAAAAAAAGAATGAAAAAGTGCCATAATCAACAGCATGGGTGGGCCTGGAGATTATCATACTAAGTGAAATAAGCAAGGCAAAGACAAGGTCGCATGATATTGTTTATAGGTGAAATCTAAAAATATGATACAAATGAACTTATTTATAAAAATAGGCTCTGAGACATAGGAAACAGTATTCTAGTAAGGAAGAGGAAGACAGGGATACATTTGCAGTTTGGGATTAAAATATACATATGCGCTGTGCTTAGTTGCTCAGTTGTGTCTGACCCTTTGTGACTTCACGGACTGTAGCCCCCAAGGTTCCTCTGTCCGTGGGATTCTCCAGGCAAGAATACTGGAGTGGGTTGCCATGCCCTCCTCCAGGGCATCTTCCCAAACCAAGGATTGAACCTAGGTCTCACACACTGCAGGCAGATTCTTTACCATCTGAGCCACCAGGGAAGCCTAAAATACGCATACTGCTGCTGCTTCTGCTAAGTTGCTTCAGTCATATCTGAATCTGTGAGACCCCACAGACGGCAGCCCACCAGGCTCCCCTGTCCCTGGGATTCTCCAGGCAAGAACATTGGAGTGGGTTGCCATTGCCTTCTCCGAAATATACATACTACATATACATACTACTATATATAAAACAGATAACTAACAGGGACCTACTGTATGACACAGGGAGCTATATTCAGTATCTTGGAATAACCTATAATGGAAGAGAATGTTAAAAATGAACATAGGTATTTATATATATGTATAATGGAATAACTTTATGGTGGATGTGAAACTAGCACCACATGGTAAATTAACTATATTTCTATAAAAATTAAAACAAAATATATTTTAAGAAAATTAAAAAAAGAATGATGAGTCTCATAATATGACCCACTTTGTAATAAGCATATTGATATATAGGATATTGAATATTTTTGAATATTGTATATCAAGTAGTATTTTAATTCATACTTCTGGAAATTTCTGATAGTACTCATTTTTATATGTGGCTTTATATATGTCTAAATTTTTGAAAGGTAGCAAATACTACTTTATTATCAGACAAAACAATAAAGCTGCTTTCTGTTTTTCTTTTTCGTGGAAAGGCTTTTTATTTTAAATGTAGCAGTATATGGATTGACATGAGTTTGAGCAAACTCTGGGAGATAGTAAGGAACAGGGAATTCTGGTGTGCTCGTCGATGAGGTGACAAAGAGTTGGGCACAGCTTAGGACTGAACAACAGCAGCAGTGTATACATGTCCACCCCAAATTCCCAAACAGTCTCCCTACCCGTTCCCCCTTTGTAACTCTTAAGTTTGTTCTCTAAGTCTGTGAGTCTGTTTCTGTTTGGTAAATGAGTTCATTGAATCATAGTTACAGTTTATTTGAAAAAAAAAATAAAAGATTGGACTGTTTGAATTACATTTCCTAAACGGGAATGTTATTCCAAAAACCAGTGAGATTATGATACTCTAAACCAGATTTTTGTTGTAATTATTGTAGCAAGTGTTTTTTAAGCTTTTCACATGTAAAGCTCCTTGTGTTATGATTCTTGCAGTATTTCTCTGATCTAACCTTTTGGTACCTCAAGAATAGTATTTCTTGCACATTAAATTGCATTCTGATGAGAAGGTAATATTTTAAGATGATTTAACATACTTGGGAGTAGTTATATTTTTGCAATAAGGAATTGTTAATTGTTAAGAATATCTATAGAGATATGTTTCTTGGATGAAGCATTAAGAACAAGGTGTGGAAAAGAAGGCAGGATTTAGACTTTAGAATCTTCAGACTGATACACTCTTTACCTTTGATTTCTTCTAAATGCCTTAAGGCCAAGGGAGCAAAGGCAGGAGAGAATCCTGAAAAGCAATTCTATAGAATTGGATTTTTTATATCTGAACAAGGTGGCTGACCTCTACTGAGCCTTGGTTGTTGTTCTGGTTACAGTTTTCTTGTACAGCATTCCATTTCTTTTATTTGAGAAAACCATAATAATGGTTTGGGAAATAGCATTTTTAATGAGATATATTAAATGACAAAAGTAGGTATGTTTCAATGTTTAGAAAATCTTTTCAGTTTGTTATTGTCAATATCTATCTAGAGTCACTGAAGTGAATGTGACTTTCAAAACACCTACTTAGTTTCTCTGTGTTGGTAAGGTACTTGGTCCTTATTCTCTGGGTCTTCCAATTCACAACTATATCCAACCTATTTTTTTATTTTGCTATCAAGATTCTAAATAGGGTATGCTTGTGTTGCCTTCCAAAAGTGGAGCATTGCATAGAGTCAGTTCAATTCATTTGCTCAGTTGTGTCTGACTCTTTGTGACTCCATGGACTATAGCATGCCAGGCCTCCCTGTCCATCACCAACTCCCGGAGTTTACTCAAACTCATGTCCATTGAGTCGGTAATGCCATCCAACCATCTCATCTTCTGTTGTCCCCTTCTCCTCCCACCTTTAATCTTTCCAAGCTCCAGGATCTTTTCAAATGAGTCATTTCTTTGCATCAGGTGGCCAAAGTATTGGAGTTTCAGCTTCAGCATCAGTCCTTCCAATGAATATTCAGGATGGATTTCCTTTAGGATGGACTGGTAGGATCTCCTTGCAGTCCAAGGGACTCTCAAGAGCTTTCTCTAACACCATACTTTAAAAGCATCAATTCTTTGGCGCTCAGCTTTCTTTATAGTCCAACTCTCACACTAACGCATGACCACTGGAAAAACCATAGCTTTGACAAGACTGATCTTTGTTGGCAAAGTAATGTCTCTGCTTTTTAAATAATCAATCAATAGATTGATTATCGGAGAAGGCAATGGCAACCCACTCCAGTACTCTTGCCTGGAAAACCTCATGGATGGCAGAGCCTGGTGGGCTGCCGTCTATGGGGTTGCACAGAGTCGGACACAATTGAAGTGACTTAACAGCAACAGTAGCAACAGGTTGATCATAGCTTTTCTTCCCAAGGAGCAAGTGTCTTTTAATTTCATGGCTGCAGTCACCACCTGCAGTGATTTTGGAGCACCCCCAAATAAAGTCTGTCACTGCTTCCACTGTTTTCCGATCTATTTACCATGAAGTGATGGGACCAAATGTCCTGATATTAGTATTCTGAATATTGAGTTTTAAGCCAACTTTTCACTCTCCTTTTTCAATTTCATCTAGAGACTCTTTAGTCCTTTGCTTTCTGCCATAAGGTTAGTGTCATCTACATGTCTGAAGTTATTGATATTTCTGCCGGCAATCTTGATTCCAGCTTGTGCTTCATCCAGCTCAGCATTTCTCATGGTGTACTCTGCATATAAGTTAAATAAGCAGGGTGACAATATACAGCCTGAAGTTCATCTGTAAGTTCACAGTTCACATACTGTTGAAGCCTGGCCTGGAGACTTTTGAGCATTACTTTACTAGCGTGTGATGTGAGTGCAATTGTGCAGTAGTTTGAGCATTCTTTGGCATTGCCTTTCTTTGGGATTGGAATGAAAACTGACCCTTTTCAGTCCTGTGGCCACTGCTGAGTTTTCTAAATTTGCTGGCATATTGAGTGCAGCACTTTCACAGTATCATCTTTTAGGGTTTGAAATAGCTCAACGGGAATTCCATCACCTCCACTAACTTTGTTTGTAGTAATGCTTCCTAAGGCCCACTTGACTTAGCATTCCAGGATGTCTAGCTCTAGGTTAGTGATCACATCATTGTGATTATCTGGGCCATGAAGATCTTTTTTGTATAGTTCTTCTGGGTATTCTTGCCACCTATTCCTAATATCTTCTGCTTCTGTTAGGTCCATACCATTTCTGTCCTTTATTGTGCCCAATTTTGCATGAAAAGTTCCCTTGGTATCTTTGATTTTCTTGAAGAGATCTCTAGACTTTCCCATTCTGTTGTTTTCCTGTATTTCTTTTCTTTGATCACTGAGGAAAGCTTTCTTATGTCTTCTTGCTATTGTTTGGAACTCTGCATTCAAATGGGTATATCTTTTCTTTTCTTCTTTGCCTTTCGCTACTCTTCTTTTCATAACTGTTTGTAAGGCCTCCTCAGACAACCATTTGCCTTATTGCATTTCTTTTCCTCGGGGATGGTATTGATCCCTGCCTCCTGTATAGTGTCGTGAACCTCGATCCATAGTTCTTCAGGGACTCTATCAAATCTAATCCCATGAATCTATTTGTCACTTCCACTGTATAGTCATAGGGATTTGACTTAGGTCATACTTGAATGGTCTTAAAGAGATGGGAATACCAGACCACCTGACCTGTCTCTTGAGAAATCTGTATGCAGGTCAGGAAGCAACAGTTAGAATTGGACATGGAACAGCAGACTAGTTCCAAATAGGAAAAGGAGTACATCAAAGCTATATATTTTCATGCTACTTACTTGACTAATATGCAGAGTACATCATGAGAAACACTGGGTTGGAGGAAGCACAAGCTGGAATCAAGATTGCCAGGAGAAATCTCAATAACATCAGATATGCAGATGACACCACCCTTATGGCAGAAAGTGAAGAAGAACTAAAGAGCCTTTTGATGAAAGTGAAAGAGGAGAGTGAAAAAGTTGGCTTAAAGCTCACCATTAAGAAAACTAAGATCATGGAATCTGGTCTCATCACTTCATGGGAAATAGATGGGGAAACAGTGGAAACAGTGGCTGACTTTATTTTTCTGGGCTGCAAAATACTGCAGATGGTGATTGCAGCAATGAAATAAAAAGATGCTTACTCCTTGGAAGGCAAGTTATGACCAACCTAGATAGAATATTAAAAAGCAGAGATGAAAGTTTGCCAACAAAGGTCTGTCTAGTCAAAGCTATGTTTTTTCCAGTAGTCATGTATAGATGTGAGAGTTGGACTATAAAGAAAGCTGAGGGCGAATAATTGATGCTTTTGAACTGTGGTGTTGGAGAAGACTCTTGAGAGTCTCTTGGGCTGGGAGGAGATCCAGCCAGTCCATCCTAAAGGAGGTCAGTCCTGGGTGTTCATTGAAACGACTGATTTTGAAGCTGAAACTCCAATACTTTGGCCACCTGATGCGAAGAACTGACTCATTTGAAAAGACCCTGATGCTGAAAAGATTGAAGGCGAGAGGAGAAGGGGATGACAGAGAATGAGATGGTTGCATGGTATCACCAACTCAATGGACATGAGTTTGAGTACACTCCAGGAGTTGGTAATGGACAGGGAGGCCTGGCGTGCTGTAGTCCATGGGATTGCAAAGAGTCGGACACTACCGAGCGACTGACCTGACTGATGTTTAACAACTGCTCTCAGAAGATTGAATTCAAGACTGTATAATGAGGTTTTACATCACATTTAAAATCCACCTTTGGTTATTAAGTTGATTGGTAATATTTTGATTTCAATATAAGACAATTGTGTTAGAGTTTTTTGGAATATGTGCTAGTGTAGCATAGTGTGAAGTTGGCTTTAAGAGTGAGGAAGTTAAATTCATAATGCTTTTAAATTCCTAACATTTTAGGTGTTTTTTGAGTAAATTTTTTGGATATTTTGTGGATTCACTAAAGAGATCCCACAACTTTTATTATAATTAACATGATATATCCTTTGTAGTTCCTTTTTTAATAATCTTTTTATGTTACATCAGATGAAATGTTTATCAATGGTAAAAACAGTTGATATAAATAAAATCTGAAATTCTGCAGCAGCTGACATTCAAATTTGATCTTTAGACTCACAATTCAAATTTACTGAATAGTTGGAACCTCTTGCCTGATGTGTGACAACCAGTGGTTATTTCATTCATTCACAATTACTTGGCAAACCTAAAGTTTTTGTTATCCATTGAAAGTCTCTGAATGTGAAGGACTTCCTTATAATATGACATAAATTTTCATATTTGAGATTGTTTTGTTTAATCATGGTCCAGCTAGTTTTCATAGTGAAGAACACATCTTTTTTTTTCCCCTTTGTTTAGTCATGGTTCAGCTATTAAAAAAAAAAAAAAGATCTACACTATTGTTTATAATATGTTCTCATGCCAAAGAGAATCCTAATAGAAGGTTGCATTTAGCTTAGTAGCCAGTCACACATTGTAAATGTCTTCAACAAAGCCACCAATAATTGTATCACATACTGCCTAATATAATTTGGAAGAATGAAAGTATTCCTCTCTGATTCCTTTATGTTTATGTTTTTCTTGCAAATAAATAGTGAATGTATAACTTTGGTATATTGGAATTGGTTAGCCTTCCTGCTCTTCATAACTATAAGTAGCACTGGCTTGATGGCTAAAATTTACTTTCCTCAGAAATGGCTAATTAGCAATTGAGATTTTTTTTCAGGGACCCCTTTTCAGTGGTAGTCATGAATAGGACTTTCAGGTCTTTTAATTCCATCTTTTTATATTTTTTAACTTTTTCTTTCTATTTTTTTCCTTTTGCAGTAGCTGCCTCACTCAGGTGTTGATGACCTCAGTTAGACCTGCCCTAGTCTTTTCCTTCGGCTCTGCTGGTTGTAAATTCTGTTACCTTTTACCTAGGAATTCAGAGACACTACTCTCTGTTAACTAACTTTCAGAAATGGTGCCAACTCTTCAATTCTCCAAAGTATAGTAGAGAATCGACTCCAGTGGTTCAGACTTTACTGGTAAAGTTCAAGGATAACAAAGGAAAAATAACACACAGTACAATACAGATGTTAAAGAAATTTCATATCTCAAAGGCTTACGTTCATCCTAAGTCTTGTAGCTCCTTACCTGTTTCCAGAACCCTGGGGCAGCTTACTCTACCAAGTGGAGTACCTTATGCGTCCACCTCACTGCCCTCTATTTTGGTACAATTTTGAGAGGACCATGTCCAGAGTCCTTAATCTCTCTGGATGTTGAAATGATTCATAGTGCTAAGGTCCACCTTCCAGAGCATCCTCCTACAATTATGTAACTATATGCACTTAATCCATAATTACACAGTTGTGGTCCTGTCCCTAATACATGATCGAAGCCAGTGCATTCTGGATTGTTTATTCTTAATAACATATCCTGACTATTTCAGTGTCTTTCCATGCATCTTAATTGATGTGAAGTGACACCGAATGATCTTTAATTCCAAATCTCTTACAAACAACTATTCAAACAAGCAGGAATTTCCATAGAGCCTTCTCCAGAAGGAACAAAACAGCATAACCTGTAACACATTATACTTAAGACATGATTGACTTTCTTTACCAGAGTCCACTGTCTCTTTTTCTAAAATATCTGTATCAAGTGATTCTATTGCTTTTAAGTCTCCTATGAGAAATAATGGACAGTTGTTTGCTTTATATTAACCTAATAGGGCCATATTCTGCACCTAAATGTCCAGAAAAGTATGTGGCAGATATAAATAAAAGCTCAGTACTTACTCTCTACCGAAGCGTCTCACCACTTATTATTTATGAGCTACAGATGAATGATGGATCCAGAGATATATTTTTCCTCATTCTAAAAGTATGCAGCATTTTATCTATTAATTGGTGTTTTTTGATTATCAAAGAAATCAGTTCCCTATTTATAAAAATATTTTCATTGTATTACTATGGAAAGTTTAGAAATCTATTATCAATTGCTCTTAAATTAACTTTATCTAGCTGTAAAAATAATTTAACTTTATCTAGCTGTAAAAATAATTGGTGGAACATATCCAAAGTTTTAGCATTGGAGTATTCACTTGTATAATGGAAGAATTCATTGAAAGAATGTGTGTTTTCTTAAAATGTCTAAAGAAATAGTGAGATCTCATCATATTGATGTAGGCAGGAGATCAAACTGGAAAATACATCAGCATATGTGAATCGACAAGATACTGTCTGTGCTTCCTTTCCTTCCTTTCTTTCCTCCCTCCCTCTGTCCCTGCCTCTGTTCTCCTTCAAGTTATCCTGAGTTCTCCTTATTTTATTGTCTTATTTTACCAATGGCTTTGTTTCATCATTCCATGTTAGCTTAATGATCTTAATGTTTAAAAATATGTATTTGTGAGATGGTTGGCCACAGGTAGATGGATATGGTTTCAGGCAATGAAAGAGAAACTACTTAATCTGTCAAGAAAGAAAGAAATATGACCCTGACTTTATTTAGTATAGTGCTTTAGCCAGCTGGAATACTATACATTAAAAAGAAAAAAAAAAAGAAAAGAAAAAACCACATCTCCAGATGCTAATTACAACAGAACGGTTTACCACCTGCACTGATTAAATCAACCTTAAAAAATTATGCATTTATCTTACTGAGTAAAAATATAGAATATTTATCAACAAGTGGAAGAGCAGATATATGGGGATATATATATATATAGTTTTAGTTTTCATACCTGGAATACTGCCGAGTTTTAAGTTATATATATAAAATGAGGGGTATATTTCTTAAAATTTTTGTTGGTTGCTAGAAATAGTTAAGTAATTTTCTTGACGTTAAACTTGACAAAATAAAATTTCTAAAATATAAAATGCGTATCAGTACCCTTTTTTAGTTTCCCTGGCTGTGTATCTAGACTGCCAAATAGTCCATGGATTGATCCTCATGTTGTCCCCTTGTGGAGCAGCCTTGTCCCTCAGTCCCACTTTGCAAATCCTAGTGTCAGTGTCTTGCTCAGTGCCTTTCGGTGCCACTAACTAAACATGCTTCAGGCTTATGAAACAGGCCAGTCATTCATTGTTGCAAACAAAAGAAAATGTCATCTCCAGACTCACTTTTTACTTATCCTTGCTTCAGTCAGAGGTTTAAAGGGATCCAGTTTGGAGCTCAGCATTATGTTAAAAATCGTCTTAGGTTTTATGAAATACTTTCTCCTTTTGGTGCTTTCCCTGCGTTCCAGTGATCTTGAATCAATTAATATGGTACCATTAAGAACAGAGAGGGGGCTATTCCCTCTTAGGAATTTAAATATCATTTTCTTTTACTTGGTGCTTCCACTTGGACTTCTAGTTTAACTTTCCTTATCTTTTTTTTTTCTTTTTTTTTCTGCAACTCATGCATAGGAGAACTGAAGAAGAGTGTTTAGTTCTCTTAAAATTAAAAAAAAAATTAAACATGATCTTAAATATATTAAAATACTTTGATTTATTCTGCTGTAAAATTAATTCTCTTTGTGGTCAGCTGTTTCACAGCATCTTGGCATGGGGATATATAGTGTGTTTTTAAAAATATAGTTATTTGAAACTTGATTTATCATTTTGGCTCAAATATGTGAACCCATCGAATATTTCACATGGATTGCAGTGCCAAATTCATGTCATCCCCCAGAACAAAACACGAAGTTTGTATTTTGATTGGAGCTTGGAGTCACTTGTTTAGTATTTTTTTTTTTCCCAACAGTTAAGATTTTTCACTTTGACATGAAAGCTGATTGGCCTTGGCAATGGAATTTTAAAATAATGTTTGACTTTTAACAATCCTCTTTTTGTGGAAGTAAAATTTAAAAGTTTTTTCTAGAATATTTTAAAGCATTTCAGATGGTGACAGAAGTCATAAAATGAGAGAAGATAAATTCAGTCTGACACTTTAAGATGGTATCTGTGTAACTAGGGCAAATTGGTGAGTTGTATGTAAATACCCAGTGAATTGGGAAACTGCAAATAGTTAAATATAATAATTCAGTCCGACATGAATTTTTCCCTCTTTTGTATACCCAGATGGACCCTGTGTATCTTTGTAAATTCTTTTGTAAATTCATCATATTCATTGAATTTTTTAGCAGTATGTTTTTTCTAGAAGTCCTAATTTGAATAAGATAAGAAAAGGAGGGGAAAAAATCCCCAAAATTCTGTACACACGCATTCTTTCTCTCAATATAGAGTGTTAGAAATAATATTTCTTTCAAAGTTATAAAATCCACAATTTTTCTTTTTAAATATGGTCACCAGTTTTATGCACTTTTCTTTTTTTTTCCCCAAATTTTATCCTCTTGTTTTTGGTAAACAAGGTGTCTGTGAAGTGAAAGTTGCTCGGTTGTGTCTGACTCTCTGCGACCTCATGGTCTATACAGTCCATGGAATTCTGCAGGCCAGAATACTAGAGTGGGTAGCCTTTCCCTTCTCCAGGGGATCTCCCCAGCCCAGGGATCGGACCAAGGTCTCCTGCATTGCAGGCAGATTCTTTACCAGCTGAGTCATAAGGGAAGCCCAAGATGTCTGTATTCTTTTGTAATTACTAAAGGACTTAAATTGGAGAAGGAAATGGCAACCCACTCCAGTGTTCTTGCCTGGAGAATCCCAGGGGTGGGGGAGCCTGGTGGGCTGCCGTCTGTGGGGTCACACAGAGTCGGACACGACTGAAGTGACTTAGCAGCAGCAAAGGACTTAAAATTACTAAAGTAATTTTGTAATTACTGAAGTCAAAGGACTGCTTAAATTTATAAGAAAAAAAGCAGTGTCCAGCTTTACTTTCACTGACTCTTATTTAAGGACTGAATATCAGCAATAATTATGGAGCTCTTTATAGTCATGATTTTGCATAGGTAGAAGAGACCAAGTTCTTAGTTCTTGAATAGAAGATACATTATAACACACCAAGGTAGAAATAGTCCAAGCACAAACTACTTGTGGATATTGTAGTTATATTGTAGAAGTGTAGCTATGTAGAAGGTGCACTGCAGTGATCATTTGCCCCCTTTAACATCTTAGTATTTTGATAATAGACCATTACTAATGCAGTCTTCTATACTGTGGTCTTGCACCAGAGTATAAATATGTTTGACACTCTTGTTCAGGTGACACATCCTTTTCTTGTATATTGAGATTTTCATCTTAACGCATTATACCTGTCCGGTGAGGAAGACTTTAATGTGCTCTTCGGACGTGGGTTTGGGTGAACTCCGGGGGTTGGTGATAGACAGGGAGGCCTGGCGTGCTGCAATTCGTGGGGTTGCAAGGAGTCAGACACGACTGAGCGACTGAACTGAACTGAACTGAAACATTAAAAAAAAACACAAAAAACTTGGAAAGTAAAAATGTCCACTCTAAGGGATTAGAGGTAATTTTACTGACTATTTTTTCTGTATTATAGAAAAATGATTGTTTGAATAAATGTTACTATTTTGTGTAGATTTATTAAATTGTATAAGAATTCTGTAAGCAGCTTTCTCAGTAGTGATCAAAAGCATAAAAATATGAGCTATGCTTGTGTGATGTTTTTCAAAGGTACTGTTTATAGCTCTGCCTCTTTAGGAGAAATTGAAAATATAGGATGATGGATACAGATTTTTTGGTAACTTGAGAAAACTTATCTTTGAGGACAGATAGTACCTGTCTTTTTATATATAACTTTAGTAAGTTAAATTGTTTAATATGATTAATGGTTTTGAGGTTTTATAGTTGAAGTAGTGATAATGATTTTAGGAACAGGTGAAAATCTGACCTAGGTAACTTAATAAAATATGTGAATGTATTGATTTTACTAGTGAGTTGAAGGATATATCTGGCTTCAAGCAGTATGATCAGAACTAGCATTTCTCTTTCTCTATTTCTTGGTGCTTCTCCCTCACTGTTGACTGTGTGCTCTAGTGACCCAAAGATGGTGTGGCCACAAGCTGTAGGGCTACAGGATTTTTTTTAAAAATCCTGATCGAGAGGAGAAAAATCTGCTTCCCATGTTTTGTAAAAGTCCCAGGATCAATGCTATTGACTTCAACTGGCCTGACTGGGAGAAGAGACCTGTCCCAGTCCATCTGTAGGTCAGTGAGGATGGCATGTACTAATTCACCTCAATCAATAAAGGTTATGTTTCAATGAGTATGAGACCAGTTTCCTATTGCTGAGAAATTTGGGGTACTATTTAGAAAAGATAATGGATGCAGGGTTGACAACCATAGATTTTCACTGTAGTCTTGTTTTATTTTTGGAGCTCATGGACAGTGAGACTACTGATGGGTTGAGTATGGCTTAGCATACTTGTTTTTTTAATGTTTTGAACACTGATATTCACCTCTTTGTCCTTATTGTTATTTAGTCACTAAGTAGCACCTGACTCTTTACAACTCCATGGACTATAGCCCACCAGGCTCCTCTGTCCATGGAATTCTCCAGGCATGGATACTGGAATGGGTTGCCACTCCCTTCTCCAGGGGATCTTCCTGACTCAGGGACTGAACCTGGGTGTCCTGCTTTGCAGACAAGTTCTTTATGGTCTGAGCCACTAGGAAAGCCCAGAAGCAGACTATAACATAATTCTTTTAGACCTTACCCTAATGGGCTGCTGGAGAGGACCATTTTCTCAGTTCTATGCCATCAATAGTAATAGTATGCCATCAGAAGTTTTGCTGGGAGAAAAATGTTTCTCTGTGCTTTCTAGCTGCAATGTGCCTCCCTTCATAAATGGATTTTTTAACCTAGTCCTTAAGATATCTCCTTGGTTTAGCAGCTTTTGGCTCTATATAACAGAAGATCAAGCTAACAGTGGCCTGATCCAAAGGACACTTGCTTACTTCAAAAGAATTCCGAAAGAAGGTGGTACCTGTGATGATTTGGTTTTTCAACTGAATCATCAAGAACCTTTTCCCTTTTCAGAGGCTTTGGTATATAATTTTGCTAACTGTAGGTAGTAAAATGGCTTTCAGATATCTTGGCATCAGGTCCTGACATAACAGCATTCAAAAACAGAAGTATAATAGATTACACAAATATTTTTCTAAAGTCACCCAGTACTCCACCCCTGCCCCCAATTCTATATCATTAACTAGAACAATAGACTGTAAATAAATGCTATCATTTTCTATATTCATAACAGAGACTGCCAGGTAGAGTGTGACTGAGAGCAGTTGTGTGGCTGATATCTCCCACAACTGCTCAAAGTAAATAGGAGATAGTTCCTTTGTTTTATGTAGAGTCATACTGAAGACTTTGTAATGAAAAGCACTTTTTTATCTGTTTTACTTCTTGTGCTTTTTCAGTGGTTCTGAATCTTTAGAATAATGTCATTTTAACAAAGTATTTCACCTAATAGAAGCAAGTTCTGCTAAACTTGTTATCCTTGCCTGCGTCCTCCATCAAGATGCTAATAATGAAAACAGGATAGGTCAAAATAAATTAGGCAAAAAAATTAAAGTAAAATTATGCATATATGTGCGTATATACACACAGAATGTTATATACACCTAGACATGTATATGTATTATCATGTATTTTGGAGGTGTGCATTGCCATGATGTAGCACAACTGAAGAATTCTAGTAATTTAAAATAGCCTTATCATGTTTTCCTTTCATTTGCTGATTTCCAAGCTTTTCTTTCATAGCCTCAGATACTGCTCTCTTTCCATTCAAAATCACCCACAGAAAGTATTAGCATCATCTTAGAGAAGTGTTTGCTTATTACACTTTGCACCATCTTTCTCTCTCACTTCATGTCTGACTAATAAGATACTTGTCATTGCACCAGACTTAAATAATTATGAGGTAGATAATTTTGCTTCCCTGGTCACTTGCAACATTAGAAGACTACTGACATGTTGTGTACTAAATTATATAGATATAAATTATGGCAACAGTTGTCTTTATGACATGGTCATGATTTATATTATAGAAGACATGTTTATAGGTAAGTTATAGCAGAAAGTGAAGAGGAACTAAAAAGCCTCTTGATGAAAGTGAAAGAGGAGAGTGAAAAAGTTGGCTTAAAGCTCAACATTCAGAAAACTAAGGTCATGGCATCTGGTCCCATCACTTCATGGCAAACAGACGGGGAAATAGTGGAAACAGTGTCAGACTTTATTATTTTGTGCTCCTAAATCACTGCAGATGATGATTACAGCCTTGAAATTAAAAGACACTTACTCCTTGGAAGGAAAGTTGTGACCAACCAAGATAGCATATTAAAAAGCAGAGACATTACTTTGCCAACAAAGGTCTGTCTAGTCAAGGCTATGGTTTTTCCAGTAGTCATGTATGGATGTGAGAGTTGGACTGTGAAGAAAGCTGAGCACCAAAGAATTGCTGCTTTTGAACTGTGGTGTTGGAGAAAACTCTTGAGAATCCCATGGACTGCAAGGAGATCCAAACAGTCCATGATGTATGGCAAAACCAATACAATATTGTAAAATAATTAACCTCCAATTAAAATAAATAAATTTATATTAAAAAGAAATAAAGGAGATCAGTCCGGGGTGTTCTTTGGAAGGAATGATGCTAAAGTTGAAACTCCAGTACTTTGGCCACCTCATGCGAAGAGCTGACTCGTTGGAAAAGGCTCTGATGCTGGGAGGGATTGGGGGCAGGAGGAAAACGGGATGGCAGAGAATGAGATGGCTGGTTGGCATCACCGACTTGATGGATGTGAGTTTGAGTGAACCCCGGGATTTGGTGATGGACAGGGAGGCCTGGCATGCTGCGATTCATGGGGTGCAAAGAGTCGGACATGACTGAGCAACTGAACTGAACTGAACTGAACATAATAGTAATTTTTTCTCATGCTATCGATTCAGAACTTCTAAGTCAATTTTTTCAAACTTTTGAATGAGCCAGATATTTGGATGTTGCTATACCAAAATTTTTCTCCATGATTATTATCTTTGTTCAGGTGAGATATATTTTTAAAAAGAAAGAAAAGGCAAATTTAGTGATTCCAATATAATGTAAGGAGATAGTAATAGGATACTAAAGACAAAATGTTTTAATCAACGTTAATTGTTAAGTCTAGTCTGCCTGCAATGCAGGAGACATAGGTTCAATCCCTGGGTGAAGAAGATGCCCTGGAGAGGGACATGGCAACCCACTTCAGTATTCTTGCCTGGAGAATCCCCTGGACAGAGGAGCCTGGTGGGCTACAGTCCATGGGCTCGCAAAGAATTGGACACAAGTTACCAACTAAACCACCACCTTCAATTTTTAAGTTATGCAGCTAAGAAGGGAGAATCAAACAGTGCCCCCATTAGAGTAGAGTAAATGAGATGGAATTGGAGTTTCTCCAGTGTCCATTGACTGGTTTAGAGTTTGTAGGGTCAAAAGTATGGAGCCACAATTATAATGTAGTCAATATAAACCTCAATAAAAAATAGTTATAGAGTGTCTGTGATCTCTTCATAATTAAAACTACCTTATATATACTGAAATATACTTATTTTTCATTATGGCTCAAGTATAAAATATCATTCTGGATATTTAATCCAGTTTGTTTAGTTCAAAGAGAAAGTCTTCTAACTTTGATGAAAGAAAGCAAAGTAATAAAATAATCTCTGGGGGTTTGGGGACTATAGTTATAAAACTAGTAACATTTATTGTGGTTTATATAGAAAGTACTGATAGTGTTTGAAAATTAGATTATTGTTCAACTAGATGACGAGCTTGTACGTGTTTGTAATTACCTTTTGTTTATATGAAAACATCTTTGTGTATGTATGTGTAACTTTGTATCCATAATTTGAGCATTAAAAAAAAAAGGCAGTCTTAAGACTGCCAACAACATAGTTTTCATGACTCTGCTGTGCATCTAATGAGTGCATGGTGGTATAGGAGTGAATCAGTCAAATAAAGAAGGTCTGCCCCAGGGCTTTTCTTTGTTAATAGCAACGTAAGAGACCTGGAGTCTGAGAAAATCCTGAAAGCTAGAAGGAAGCTGGAAGGCAGGAAATAATCTAGCTGACAAAGGAGGAGAGTTTTAGAGACTCTTCTATGTTCTCTTAGATGCCTTTTCTCAAAATGCCCCTTTCTTCAGATTGTAGCACTGGGAAAGCAAATAGAACCTCCTTGACCAACAACCAAGATTCATTTTAACAAAATATCTACCCAAGTGGCTTGACTATAATTTTCTGAGACCACCTGTCCAATTTGAGGCTCCAAGGGAACAGTAAGGAGAGATTTCACAGACTGTTCAGGTGAACCTCTTTTCCCTCTGTTTCAATTGCAAACACAGCTCGTTATCAGCACCAAGCACTTGCCTCAGCAAAGCCAGGATGTGCAGAAAACAGAGGTGGTGTATTGCTGAGATAGGTTATGTACCAGCTGGAGCTTTTGTGAAATGAAAGACACCAAGTCAAACCCAAGCACTGGTTATACTGGGGAGAAAACATGGAGCGGACTCATCAGAAGGAAGAGTGAAGGTATCTGGAGTGGCAGGAACAGTAGCATTCCTCTTCCTCTTTTGTCTTTTAAACGCTTATGACACCTAAGATATTCTACTAGGTTTATATTAAATATGATTGTTGAATAAAGCTTTCTTGATTCAACTTGCAAGTCATATGATTTAAAGCAGTTGCTCAGACATTTCCAAATGGATTTATTTTCATTTCCTCACAATGATATTGAAACTCTACCTTTTCCTGTAAATGGAAGTATTTAAATAGATGAGGTACTCAGAATTTAGACTTATGACTTATTTTACTTGTGATGATATATACTGCAGTACTGAATATGATGTTAGCAGATACCTTGCCTATCTGTGTACATCACAACTGCATTCATTAATCAGAAATTAATAAACTCAGATAGGAATATTCTGGTTGGTGCTAAACTAGTTGATAATACTTAGAAGAAAGTGACAAAATACAGAAGCATAATCTATTGGCCCCAGGTATTTGTTTGCTCACTTTTTAATAAGTGAATCCAATTTCAAGTCTGTTGAGAATTCAGACCTAGCAAGCGTAGGAATTGAGGAAGGTTCAACCAATGTGGGACTAATTTAACATCCTAACTGTGACCTTCCTAGTTGTTCTGTTAGAACAAGTAAGTAAGTCTCCCTCTGCCAGTTTCTCTACTTCATAAGTATGGAATGCTCCTTGTGGTTTTCAGGGATAAAACGGTAATGACCTTAAGAGTTTTGTACAGTGACTGGAACATACTATAATTTATCCACTCAAAGGCATACATTATATTCGTATTTTTGTGTATCTGAAAATGGATGCCTTATAATATTTGATAGTCTATCAATGTAATTGGTAACGTGCATTTCCCCTTAATGGTGCATAAAATTATGTTCTATCATATAAACAGTGGCATCGTGTGTTTTTTGAAATATGAGTCATTAAATACTTTCTAAAATGATACTCCACCTTATAATGAAAGGTGTCTTAATGTTTTACAAATTGGGAATAGATGTACCCAAACTGTTAGTTCCCGTTCCTTTTCCGTAGAACTGTTATTTGATGTTAGGCACTGTTTAATATTAATGGCTAATTTAAGCCTCAGTCTATGCTCCTTTTGTGATGTTTCAGATTATATATATATATATATGTGTGTGTGAATTATTCTCAATAAATATAGACATCACAAATATGAAGCAATTAATAAAAATAGTTAAATTCTTGTAATTGCACTTGTTAGTAATAGCTGTGCTTTGATAAAGATATTTTCACACATCACTAAGTTTCTGATTAAACAGCTGATCTCTGCATAATACATGGGGGCTATAAACAGAGTAGAGAATGGCGTGGCAAACCACTCTAATATTCTTGCCTGGAGAATCCCATGGACAGAAGAGCCTGGTGGGCTACAATCCATAGGTCACAAAGAGTTGAACACTACTAAAGTGACTTAGCGCTCACACATGCATTAACAGAGACTCCATTCAGTATGGAATTGATAATATACGTATGTGTTTTTAAGTGGACTTTGCCATGGTGTCTCATCTAAAGTAGACTGGTTTTTGTGACTGTGTTGTATGGATGTATGCAGTATGAAAAGGATGCTGTGAAACAGAGGCTATTGGATTTTTCTGATAAGAAATTAAACAAAGCTAGCTTAATAACACTGTTTTTTTTTTTTTTTCCCTGCCACTTCAGCAGATGATGTGATGTAGGAAACTTGAGTGCAGTGATGAAATATCGGGACAAGAACATAAAAGGTTGAGTAATAGGAAATGAGACAGAAGGTAGACTGACTCTTTACCCAGAACAAATCTCAGGTTAACTGAAATTCTGGTGCTAGGAACAAAGAAAAACTCATTGCCTTTTCATGGTAAATGTCTGTAAACCCAGTTGTGAGGGAACTTCTGAGAAGCCCTGGTGTGCATTTCAACAGATTTGTAAATTCAGTTGATACATGAAATAAAAATCAGCAGTTGGGAGTCAGTGTTTTGCTTTATATTTTGGGAGATCAATTGCTTAAGGATTTAAAATCCATCTGCAGTAAGGATGGTACATACTGGATTAGAATTAAGGGATTTATTTGGTCTTCTTTTCCCAGAAAACCAGGATTACTTCATGTCAAAACAGTGTCTTGAGAAAGTGCAAATTCAAAAGGCTTTACTTGAAACTTCATTTGGAGATGAAGACTTTTATTTCCAAAATATATTATCATTATATGATTTTGTGTACCTGTACTTTTGAAAGTAAGTAGCTTGCTTTATACAAAGCAAAGCTTGTTAAATTGTGTTTATAAAATGCTACTTGTGAAAGTAGCAGTGCTCAAATACATAATTTATATCTCTCTTCTTTGGCTCCCTACTTTAAAGTTACATTAATTATACCTATGGAATTAAAAATGCTTTATTATGGTATATTTGACATATTGATATTATTTGAAAACTCTCACCAAAGTATTTTGCAAAGAGAACATCAGTTTTATAGCTGTTGATATTCTCCCTATACCTCCTTAAACTATGCCTGTGTGTGTTTGCATATTTGCTCAGTTGCTCAGTTGTGTCCAACTCTTTGCAACCCCATAGAATGTAGCCTATCAGGCTTTTATGTCCATGAAATTTCCAGGCAAGAACACTGAAGGGGTTACCATTTCCTTCACCAGGGGATCTTCCCAACCCAGTTATCAAACCTGAGTTTCTTGTGTCTCCTCCATTGGCAGGCAGATTCTTCACCACTGTGTGTCCTTGGAAACCCTATAAATATTAATAACATGAAAACAATAGATCAGGTACCATAATTGATACTGTTTGTTGTGCTTTTTAATTGCATAGGTAGCTATTTATTTGTAAAGTGTTGTTTTATTTCCTGGATAAAATGGATAATTCTGATTTCTAAATAGGTACATTGAAAATCATTGCTGGATACCGGAGATGTTTCTGGGGTCCCTTTAATTGCATTGAATAGACTGTACCTAATCAGTTTTTGTATTTGGCCCTATGCCTTCCATAATATATGCCAAGTTACAGATTTCAAGTCTTTTGTCAATAGAATGGGGATGTTTATATGTACTTTGAAAACTGTAGGGAACACAAAAACACTGAAAGCTGATTTCTAATTTATTAGTAATGGTGATAAAAATTTGCTGCATTTTTAAGTTTCTGCCTTGAATTTTTGTAAAGTATGAGACTGCAGATCTTATATACTAACATAAGATTAACAACAAAAGATTTTTCCCCTTCTGTTTTTTTTTAAACAATTATTTATTTTTAATTGTAGGATGATTACTTCACAATACTGTGTTGGTTTCTGCCATGTGTGTGCATGCACGTGTGTGTGTTAGTCACTCAGTTGCATCAGACTCTTTGTGACTCCATGAACTGTAGCCTGTCAGACTCTGCTGTCCGTGGAATTCTCTAGGCAAGAATACTGGAGTGGGTTACATATGTCCCCCTCCCTCTTGAACCTTCTTCTCACCTCCCACCCCTTCCCACCCCGCTAGGTTGACAAGGAGTACTGGGCTGAGCTCCCTGAGTCACATAGCAAATTCCCAGTGTGTATCTACTTTATATATGGTAATGTATATGTTTCCATGCTACTCTCTCAATTCATCCCAGCCTCTCCCTCCCACACTCTGTCTCCAGGTTTGTTCTCTATGTCTGCATCTTCATTGCTGCCCTACAGATAGGAGCTTATCAGGACCATCCTTCTAGATTCCGTATACATCCATTAATATACGATATTTGTCTTTCTCTTTCTGACCTACTTCACTCTGTAGGTTCATCCATCTTATTAGAACTGAATCAAGTGTGTTCCATTTTATGGCTGAGTAATATTCCATTTTCTATATGTTCCATGACCTTTTTAATCCATTCATCTGTCCATGGACATCTAGGTTGCTTCCATGTCCTAGCTATTGTAAATACTGCTGTGATGAACATTGAGGTACATGTGTCTTTTCCAGTTATGGTTTTCTGAGTGTATATGCCCAGTAGTGGGATTATTGGGTCATATGGTAATTTTATTCCTAGTTTTTAAAAGAATCTCCATATTATTCTCAGTAGTGGCTATTATCAATTTGCATTGCAACAGTGCAGGAGGGTTTGCTTTTCTCCAAACCCTCTCTAGCACTGAATGTTTGTAGACTTTTTGGATGATGACCATTCTGACCTATGTGATGTGATAACTCATTTTAGTTTTTATTTTCATTTGTCTAATAATGAATGGTGTTGAGCATCTTTTCATGTGTTTATTAGGCATCTTTATGTCTTCTCTGGAAAAAATGTCTGTTTATGTCTTCTGTCCAGTTTTTGATTGGGTTGTTTGTTTCTCTGTTATTGAGCTGAGTGAACTGCTTGCATATTTTGGAGAGTGATCCTTTGTCAGTTGTTTCCTTTGCTATTTTTTTATCCTATTCTGAGGGTTGTCTTTTCACCTTATTTATAGCTTCCTTCACTGTGCAAAAACTTTTCATTTTAATTTGGTCCCATTTGTTTATTTTTGTTTTTATGTCCATTACCCTAGGAGGTGGGTCATAGAAAATTTTGCTGTGATTTATGTCAGAGCCTTCTGCCTGTGTTTCTCTTAAGAGTTTTATAGTTTCTGGTTTTACATTTAGGGCTTTAATACATTTTGAGTTTATCTTTGTGTATGGTGTTAGGTGGTGTCTTAATTTCATTCTTTGAAATGAAAATGAAAATGAAAAATGCAGCAGATTGTTATCATCATTACTAATAAAAGCTGTCTAGATTTTCCTGTACCACTTATTGAAGAGACTAAATTTTCTCCATTGTATATTTTTGCCTCCTTTGTCAAAGACAAGGTGCTCATTTGTATGTGATTTATCTCTGGACTTTCCATCTTGTTCCATTGGTCTGTATTTCTGCTTTTGTGCTAGTGCCATACTGTCTTGATTATAACTTTGTCTGAAGCCTGAAGCCGGGCAGGTTGATTACTCCGGCTCCTTTCTTTTTCAAAATTTGTTTGGCTAACTGGGATCTTTTGTGTTTCCATATGAATCTTGAATTTTTTATTCTAGATCTGTGAAAAATATCATTGGTAGTTTGATAGGGATGGTATTTAATCTTTAGATTACTTTGGTCATTTTCACAATATTGATCCTTCCAATTTAGGAACATAGTATATCTCTCCATCTGTTTGTATCATCTTTGATTTCTTTCATCAGCATTTTATAGTATTTTCCATACAGGCCTTTTGACTTGTTAGGTAGGTTTATCCCTAGGTATTTTATTCTTTTTGTTGCAGTGGTGAATGGGATTGTTTCCATAATGTCTCCTTCTGATTTTTCATTGTTAGTATGTAATAATGCAATGGATTTCTGTGTATTAATTTTATATCCTGCAACTTTGCTATATTCATTGATTAGTTTTAGTAATTTTCTGGTGGCATCTTTAGGGTTTTCTATGTATAGTATCATGTCATCTGCAAACAGTGAGGGTTTTACTTCCGCTTTTCCTCTACTTTTGCTCTAGCTACGACTTCTAAAACTATTTTGAATCATAATGGGCACTCTTGCCTTGTACCTGATTTTAGAGGAAACACTTTCATGATGGTGTGATCCCTCACACTCACCTAGAGCCAGACATCCTGGAATGTGAAGTCAAGTGGGCCTTAGGAAGCATCACTACGAACATCTAGTGGAGGTGATGGAATTCCAGTTGAGCTATTTCAAATCCTGAAAGATGATGCTGTGAAAGTGCTGCACTCAATATGTCAGCAAATTTAGAAAAGTCAGCAGTGGCCAGGACTGGAACTCAGGACTGGAAAAAGTTAGTTTTTATTCCAATCCCAAAGAAAGGCAATGCCAAAAAATGCTCAAACTACCATACAATTGCATTCATCTCACACGCTAGTAAAGTAATGCTCAAAATTCTCCAAGCCAGACTTCAGCAATATGTGAACCATGGACTTTCAGATGTTCAAACTGGCTTTTGAAAAGGCAGAGGAACCAGAGATCAAATTGCCAACATCTGCTGGATCATGGAAAAAGCAAGAGAGTTCCAGAAAAACATCTATTTCTGCTTTCTTGACTATGCCAAAGCCTTTGACTGTGTGGATCACAATAAACTGTGGAAAATTCTGAATGAAATGGTAATACCAGACCACTTGACCTGCCGCTTGAGAAACCTGTATGCAGGCCAGGAAGCAGCAGTTAGAACTGGACCTGGAACAACAGACTGGTTCCAAATAGGAAAAGGAGTACATCTAGGCTGTATATTGTCACCGTGCTTATTTAAATATATGCAGAGTACATCATGAGAAACACTGGGCTAGATGAAGCAGAAGCTGGAATTAAGATTGCCAGGAGAAATATCAACAAACTCAGATATGCAGATGACCCCACCCTTATGGCAGAAAGTGAAGAATAACTAAAGAGCCTCTTGATGAAAGTGAAAGAGGAGAGTGAAAAAGTTGGCTTAAAGCTCAACATTCAGAAAACTAAGATCATGGCATCCGGTCCCATCACTTCATGGCAAATAGATGAGGAAACAGTGGAAACAGTGGCTGACTTTATTTTGGGGGGCTCCAAAATCACTGCAGATGGTGACTGCAGCCATGAAATTAAAAGACGTTTACTCCTTGGAAGGAAAGCTATGACCAATTTATACAGCATATTAAAAAGCTGAGACATTACTTTGTCAACAAAGGTCCATCTAGTCAAGGCTATGGTTTTTCCAGTGGTCATGTATAGATGTAAGAGGTGGACTATAAAGAAAGGTGAGCGCCGAAGAATTGATGCTTTTGAACTGTGGTGTTGGAGAAGACTCCTGATAGTCGCTTGGACTGCAAGGAGATCCGACCAGTCCATCCTAAAGGAGATCAGTCTTGAGTGTTCATTGGAAAGACTGATGTTGAAGCTGAAACTCCAGTACTTTGGCCACCTGATGTGAAGAGCTGACTCATTTGAAAAAGAGCTTGATGCTGGGAAAGTTTGAATGTGGGAGGAGAAGGGGGCGACCGAGGATGAGATGGTTGTATTGCATCACCGACTCAATGGACATGGGTTTGTGTAGACTCCGGCAGTTGCTGTTGGACAAGGAGGCCTGGTGTGCTGCGGTTCATGGGGTTGGAAAGAGTCAGACACGACTGAGTGACTGAACTGAACTGAACTGAACTTTTAGTTTTCACAACTGATAAGCATGTTTGCTGTGGGATTGTTTCATTCAGTGTTTAATATGTTGAGGTATATTCCTTCTATGCCTACTTTCTGCAGGGTTTTCATCATAAATGGTGTTGAATTTTATCAAAAGCTTTCTCTGCATCTATTGAGATGATCACATGAATTTTATCTTTCAATATGTTAATATGATGTATCTCACTGATTGATTTGCATATACTGAAGAATCCTTGCATCCCTGGGATAAAGCCCACTTGATTATGATGTATGATGCTTTAATGTCTTGTTGGATTCTTTTTGCTAGAATTTGGTTGAGGATTTTTGCATCTATGTTCATCTGTGATATTGCCTTGTTTTCTTGTTTTTGTGGCATCTTTTCATGGCTTTGATATTAGCATGATGGTGGCCTTTAGATTGTATTTGGGAGTTTTACTTCCTCTGCTATTTTCTGAAGACCTTGAATAGGATAGGTGTTAACTTTTCTCTAAACGTTTGGTTGAATTCACCTGTGAAGCCATATGGCCCTGGGCCCTTTTTTGTTGTTAAATTTTCTATTAGTTTACATTTCTGTACTTGTGATTGGTCTGTTTATATTTTCTGTTTCTTTCTGGTTCAGTTTTGGAAGGTTGTACTTTTCTAAGAATTTGTCCATTTCTTCTAGGTTGTCCATTTTATTGTCATATAGTTACTTGTCGTAGTCTCTTATGATCCTTAGTATTTCTCAATTGTCTATTGTAAATCTTTTTCATGCTAATTTTATTGATTTGGGTCTTCTTCTTTTTCTTGATGGATCTAGATAATGATTTGTTAAGTTTGTTTATCTTCTCAAAGAATTAGCTTTTATTTTTATTCATCTTTGCTATTGTCTCTTTCATTTCTTTCTGCACTGATCTTTACAATTTATTTCCTTCTACTGACTTTAGGGTTTTCTCTTTTCTTTTTCTAGTTGCTTTAGGTGTAAGGTTCGGTTGTTCATTTGAAGTTTTTCTTGTTTCTTGAGATAGGTTTGTATTGCTATAAAATTCCTTGCTATAAACTTACCTCTTAACACTGCATTTATTGCATCTCATAGGTTTAGAGTTGTCGTGTTTTCATTGTCATTTGTTTCTTGGTATATTTTTGTTTCCTTTTTGATTTCTTCAGTGATCTGTTGGTTATTAAGCAACTCATTGTTTAGCCTCTGTAAATTTTGTGGGTTTTTTGGTTTATTTCTTGTAGTTATATATTCTTATAGCATTGTGGTTAGAAAAGATTCTTGAAATAATTTCAGTTTTTTAAAATTTACTGAGACTTGAAATATGACCCAAGAAGTGATCTATCCTATAGGCATTTCTATATGCACTTGAGAAAAAAGAGGAATCTATAATTCTAGTATTGGCACACTTAATATTGTCCCAGAGATCTCTGAGATTGTACCTATTTCTTTTTATCCTTTTTTGCTGTATTCTGCCCTGCTTCAGTGTTTCCACCATTCTTTCTTCCAGTTCACTTATTCGTTCTTCTGCCTCAGATAGACTACTATTAGTTTTATTGGTTCCCATAATGTGTTTTCAATCTCAGTTTATTGTGTTGCTCTTTGCTGATTGTCTGTTCTTTAATTATTCTAGTTCTTTGTTAATCATTTCTTGTATCTTTTCTGATCTGTGCCTCCCATCTATTTATCTGTTCTTCCATTTTATTTCCATGGTTTTGGATCATTTTTGCTATTGTTACTTTGAGTTCTTTTTTAGGTAGACTGCTTATTTCCTCTTCATTTGTTTGGTCTTGTGGATTTTTATCATTTTCCTCCATCTGCTGCATGCCGCTCTGTCTTTTCATTTTGTTTAATTTACTGTGTTTGGGGTCTCCTTTCCGCATGCGGGGTTGGGGGGGTCATAGTTCCTTTTAATTGTGGAGTCTTTCCCCTCATGGGTGAGGTTCGAACGGTGACTTGTGAAGGTTTCCTTGTTGGGAGTACTTGTTCTGTGTTCTGGTGGATGGAGCTGCGTATTATCTTTCTGAAGAGCCTTGACATGTCCACTGGTATGTCTTGGGGTATCTATATGCTCGGTATCACTTTGAGTAACCTTTCTGCTATGGGGGAGGGTTGTGTTTCTGTTTTGCTAATGGTTTGGCATGAGGCGTTCAGCACTGGAGATTTCTGGCCTTTGGGTGGGGCTTGGTTTTAATGTTGATATGGAGGCCTTTGGCAGAGGTCTCATCGATTAATGGTCCATGATGTCAGGAGTTCTCTGGTGTCTAAAGTCCTAGACTTGGATCTCCCACATTGGGGATTCTGGCCTGTCACTTTATTGTAGTATCAAGACTTCACAGGCCTCACAGCACAGAAGACAAAACCCCGAGGGTAACAAGGAAATCACCCCTCAATAGCCAAGGACACCCAAAGAAACTTGCACACTTACAAAGGGAAAAGAATAAAAAAGAAGAAGAAGAAGGAAAAAAAAATGGATAAAAACAAGAGCCAAAAAAGAAGAGATCAATACTGTAGAAATAATGGAGAACAATTAATGAATTTATTTAGAAATAAGACTTCTAAAAATAAAAAACGTTATAAAAAATAAAAATTAAAGGAATAATAAAGAACATGAGCAATGTGAAAAATAAAATACTAAAGGGAAAAAGGAAGGAGAAAAATGTATATAAGTGGTAGTTCCACCTCCACCTCCCTAGAAGGCCCTCCAATGCTGTACTATTCTCTGGACCTGCTGTGGGGACAGCTTAGATTCTAATTTGACTCTGCTTCTGTGTGTACTTGCCTTCAATGCCCACGGTTGCCAGAGCTAAGGCTTTTTCTTTTGTGTGACCACTCATTGTCCTCTTATATATTCCATGGATACAAAGTCTACTTAGTTGATCATGTGGATTTACTCTGCAGCTTGTACAGCTGGTGGAAAGTTTTTTGATCCTCTTCCTTAACTAGAGGACCCACATCCCTGTTGAGGTTTCGTAGGGCTGCAGTACAGATTTTCTGTATGGTTCTCACTCCATTCAGACTGTTACAGATCAGCTGCTTCACTCTCCAACAGCCCATATGCCTCCTCTCTGTCCCAAACTATTACTTTGATGTGGGAATCTCACCCCTGCTTCAGTTCCTCTATCCCCCAGGTACAGGTCAGGTCCTGCTCTCTCTCCTCCTCCTTTCTCCTCCTCATTTTCCCTTCCTTCCTTTGCTCTACCAAGTTTTGTGTGGATCCATATTCGTTTCTGGTGGTTAGGGACTCCTGCCAGCTTTCAGCTGGTGCTCTGTGAGATCCTGTGCTTTTGAATATGTATTCCTAATGCATCCCTGGAGAGAGAAGTAGTCCATGTTCAGCTATTCCTCTGTCATCTTGATGTCTTATTCCTTTCTGTATTTTTCTTGAATCATGTTTCTATAACTGAAGGCACAGAGTATCCTGGGGAAAAGGAGGGTTTTTGAGGAGACAGAACTTACTGAAATTTACTACCTTATTTTTCACCTTAGTTAGAATACCCTCTTCTCTCCTTTCTGATGTGTGGGTATAAGGGAGGAAAAGTAATTTTCCCTCTACCCTTGTAAGTTCACAGCTGTGTCTCCTGTAATAAAAGACAGATAACAACAGAAAAACAAAAGAAGTTTGTTACCTTGTATAGCTCATGTGTATTTAGGAGATACCCAGAGAAAAATGAGTAGTAACTCCCTGAAGTGGCTTAGAATTCAGTCTTCGATGCCATCTTAATAGAGAAAGGGTAGGGGGATTTAGATCTATAAGTTGGAGAGAATAGATGATTTTAGGGAAGACGAATGGGCCCTTAGAAAAATAGACGTGGGGATGATAGTTTGGACAAACTTTGGTTTGTCTTGGTGTGGTGTCAACTTTTAGTCTCCTATCCTGTGACAAAAGTCAGTCTTTCTTGGGGATGAAGTTCCCAGGAAGTGATTTCTGATGTTGAGTTCCTCTTGGGAGTTCTATCATTAGGCAGATGAGAGAAATTCAGGGAAAGCCTCTCCCTACATTTGCTGTTGTTCATATGCCTATAGCTGAAACTAATCAGTGTTTCAGAGCAGTATAATTTGTAGTAAGATATCTTGAACTCCTGTAGTCATATTTTGGGGTAGTATATTTTGATATCCTTCATGGGTTTGTTTTAATTAAGTCAGGAGATTCTTTTTTTTTAAATTTTTTAAATTTTTTTAGTCAGGAGATTCTTATGAACTTTAAATAAGATACCTTCTAGAATGGTCCTTAATACTCATATATCACTGTTACCACCACCACTCAGTTATTAAAACACTTACCATTTGCCAGGCTTTCTCTATTTTAGAATTTTGTATAATCTTCCAATTTTTCATTTTACATGCATGGAAAAAGGTTTGAGGAGAATCAGTTCCTCAAGATTACATAGTTAGTACATATTATAACCAAGGATTTCAGCTATTTAAAAAACAAGCAAACAAACAAAAAAAACAAAAAAAAAACATTTTTAGTGATTTTTGACGTTTGTTGTAAACTAATTTGAGCATGTTTAATTATTAAATGTTCTGGAATTCATTATAAACTTGTTCATGTGAAAGTTATTTAAATTGTTCCTATTTCTATGTGCTTCTTTTTTTTTTTTTGAGTAAAAGCATGAAGATATTAAGAAAGCTGTCATGAGAGTATCATAATAATATTAAGGGGATAGAATCAGATTAATACTATCTATGCTGTGTTAACTGGCCTACATTTGTGATCCATCTCCTTGGGCACACAAGCTGCTTGCTGTATTGTGCTGGTAAAGATAACCCTTAATTCCTCTGTATCCTGTTTTTGAATCATTTCATTAAACAAAAGCCTTTGAGTCTTCTTTTGTTGTGGAGAACAAATGGTTAGATTTTAGGAACTGTAGCTACTTTTGTTGTTAACAAATTCCGGAGCCTTTCAAAATTTATCATTCACATTCTCAACTCTGCACACAATCAGTCATTATGTCAGCAGCTGCCCAGGGAGCCTCACTTCAATTCATTCAGCCAAATAATAACCATCAGGACAACCATTGGTACATTAAAAATAATAATAAAATCAAATCCTTAAATAGCAGAGTTCTTTACTTCTGTAGCTAAAAAGCTTATATTGAGTAGAAAACCCATTGTACATTTTGACAGGAAGAGAAAAGTAACATCTGTTGAAAGTTAAATTGATTAGATTGATATGTTTTAATACTAAGAAAGGTTATAAAGGGTTCCATTTCCAAATAAATGACTTCAAATGATTTATTACAGGCTACCATAACTTAATCAGATGTTGGCTTTGGTTTTTGTAGTCTAGAGAGTGAGCAATCAAAAATCTGTAACCATATGAATAATTATGCATTTTGAAATAGCTTTAGCGTAAACGGATATCTTTTGTACTTCATTAGCGGTAATGGACACATTGTATATCAAACATTTACCTTGTTTTTGAATATGTGATATAATCTATTTGTAATTAAATAATTAAGAAAATAATTTCTAAAATTATAACTTGAGTGTTTGTCTCCATCCTTCTTCCACCCTGTACACTCTCCTCATCTTTTTTTCTGCTTTCCTGTGATGTGTCAATTCCTACATTCCGTGGCATATTGCTGTTTAGAACACTGAAGAAGCACTTCATATATTGCAGGCAAAGCATTAACATAAATATTAATTTATCAGCATCATTGTGAGGCTGTGTCAGGAACATGTTCGCTGAACTCTTTTGTGTAATGTCAGGTTCTCCTTATTTTAAATGTCCTTGATCATGTTCTTTACTGGTGTCTTAAAAGAAAACCTATGTTTTTGTCAGCATCTTCACTTAATTTCCTTCTTATGCTAGAAATAAAGAATGAGAGGTAAGTGCTGACTCAGATGATCAGTTTGCTGGCAACTTGCTTTTAAGTCACATGGAATTAGAGCCATTAATTTATGCACAATGTTGCCACCTTTTGCATAAAACTTTACATCTTTGAAAAGATCTGTTTTACTTTCTGAGTTACTATTAATTTGAAAAAAAATGAGAGGTTTTATGTGAATCTAAATTCAGTTTTGGTTATATGAAAGTTAGATGCATATGTCAGGTGATATGAAGACTTTTTTTTTGGATATATATAAGGTCTATTGTTAAGAATCTGGATAATTTTCCTTAAAGATTAATGTTGTATATTTTCTCAGTTATAGGCAAAAACTTAGTAATTAACAATTTCACTGTTCATTAGCAAATCTGGTATAACACATGTGATTTCTTAAAAGGTAACCAAGATAATTTTGGTGTTTATAGTAGAAAATCTATATGGTATCTTTTATTATTTATTACTATTATTATTATTACTCAAGAATTCAATGGGCAGAGAAGTTTGGTAGCCTGCAGTCTATGGGATCACAAAGAATTGTGCATGACCAAGAGACTGAGCCCCTGGAGAAGGAGATGGCAATGCACTCCTCTGTTCTTGCCTGGGGAATCCCATGGACAGAGGAGCTTGGTGGGCTACAGTCTTTGGGGTCACGAGAGTTGGATACTACTTAGTGATTATACCACCACCACCAAGAGACTGAGCACAGCGCAGGACATTATTATTATTTTTACCTTGAATGTTTTTAGTTACTGTCTCATTTACCATCAAATTTGGGATCAAGTTTTCTATTTTAGACAAGCATAGCAGCTTGCTGAAGAGTGGCTTTTTAAATTTAAGAATTATTTAGTTTACGCTTATTAATACTGGATAATTCTAATATTTTCTTTTATTAATCTTGAAAGAAATAACTCATTTAGTTGAAATACAAGAACTTCTTAAGTTATATTTACCAAGTAAATCATTCTCATATATAATGCCAGTGTTTTATCTCCATTTAATCTCAGGTTACAGCTGTCATAGCCTTCATTCAGTGTTTAAATGCAAATGTTTCTAAAGGGTTGTTATGATTTTGTAAATACTTTAAAATCTGCCAAACAAATATAGATGCTCTAAATGCATAAATCTTCCAAACAGATCTGATATTAACATGAAACTGGAATAGACCAGACTAATGAATGCCAAACTTAATGTACAGTCTTTTTTGAATAAATTTTGCAGGAGAATTGCAGAGTTTGTAAATTACATAGCCATCTTAAATCAATACCCTTTAGATTGCTCTGCCTTAGATAAGGAGTTGCCCTGCAAACGGCCATGGCATACTTGAAAGTGAATGTGAAGAAAGCAGTTAAAAGGAGAGAGGAACACCCATTAAGGAAAAGGAATGCTTAGGAAATTATTATAAAAGTTGAGGACAGAAATTACACATTCCTGGGCACTGGTTATTTTATGCAGAGTGCATGGATGGATGAAATGGCTCATGCTGGTTTTTACTCTAGACTGTTATAGGATTAAGATGTTTTTGAACTGTTCTTGTAAATTTGCCCTAATGCTTGAGAACGAGTCCTCAAATCTTAATGTTGTTAGTTTCTTAATAAAGATTTTGTACTTATTGATAAGGGGCTTCCCAGGTGACACTAGTGTAAAGAGCCTGCCTTTCAATGCAGGAGACATAAGAGACAGGGGTTCTATCCTTGGGTTGGGAAGATCCACTGAAGGAGGGCATGGAGAATCCCATGGACAGAGGAACCTGGCGGACTATAGTCCACAGGGTTGCAAAGAATCAGACACTACTGAATCAATTTAGCACACATGTAGTTATTGATAAAGCTGTAGATATAATCATTTTATTATAATAGCTTACTCTGCTACCCACTTTACAATTTTACTAAGTGAAAAGTATTAGCATAAAAAGATTGTGAGGTTAAAACACTATTTAAAATACTGTCCATAGTGGCAAAACAAGTTTTGTGAAGAGATGTGAACACTTTTTTTTTTTTTTTTAAAGCTTTTTCACAGGATCAAATTAACTGCCAGGAAGTTTTGCCAAACAGATTTTAAGGGGAAAATCAGGCTATCCTAACTGTCCAAATGTTTTCTCACGTTTCAAACAAGCAGCTGCCGGGAGTTCATGCCAGTAGTAAACCTTTCAGGCAGAATGTGAGCAGCTGTCAATCTTGTGTCAATATTTTAAATTCACTTACAACTATCTTAACTGGTGTAAAAATGTCTCTTTCCCCCAAAAGGACTAATAGATAATTCCTTTTCATACTTTGCCTCCTTTTACTCCCCTAGTGATGAAAGAGCCAAGTAAGCAGCTTTGGAAGAGAAAGAGAGATTTCTTTTGAGTATTAGGAATAAGAACAAATCTCAATTTGTCTCTTGATGAGGGTAAATCAAAAATACCAACAGCAACCAAAATATACTAACAATATGAAAAGTGTTAAAAATTATAAACTGTAAATAGTTTAGCAAATATTTGCGTAATAAATTTTAGGGCTTATTGCTAGAGCTTTTTTATTTTTAGTTTTTTGTAAAGACAGTCTAGAATTTGACCTTCAGAAGCTTATATGTAAAGATTGACAGAAGCAAGAACAAAATGCTTAGAAATTAGTTTGAAGATATCTGGTGCTTAATTATCACCTTGACTCTTGGATTATAATACAAAGATTATATTGTAATCCTTGGTCTTAAGTTTTCTTTGAAATAGATAAGACTCAAAAGTGTCAGATATTATTGTGTATGTAAATTGAGAGGAAAATGTAAAAGATTGTGCTTGAGATATGATTGTATAAATTTTATTTGCTAGAGTAGGAGGATTTTATTAAAAGCATGATGATGGATAATCGTAGGGTGAGTAATGAGGGGAAAAGATGAAGGAACAGCAAACTGCAGCCACTTGTTTACCTGGAGAGTGAAGATTTGTACAGAGCTAAATGGCAATCCACTCCAGTACTATTGCCTGGAAAATCCCATGGACAGAGGAGCCTGGTAGGCTACAATCCATGGGGTCACAAACTGAGCCACTGAGCCACTTCACTTACTTACTTCCCAGATAGGGAAGTGAAGGCTATCGATGGAGACACTGAAGCAAATGGTTAAATCTCATCCTGTCCTTGAATGTTTTTATCTAACAAGTAGGCATTGGGGGAGTTTTTTTTTTTATAAAAAGCTGAATGATTTATGAACTAAGCATTGTCTACTTCTCCTTGAACAACTTTTCACTTTCTGTGTTTTTTTTTCCCCCTGATTAAAACTGAAAAAAATTTCTTTAGTCATGGAAAATTTTTATAAGATTTAATTTTACCTCTAATGTTACATTTTTGCTATCCAGGTTCAAAAACTATTAACATACATTTGATGATGGTTAAAAAATGGCCATAAAACAAAATCTAACTCATTTTCGTATTGGATTATGGGATTTAACTACAAAGTAATGATATTTAGAAAAAAAAAGTCAGAATTGCAACAATTAATGTAAATAAGACAATCTTTTAAAATAGTCATTTTGAGACACTATACTCTTATTCTAGTGATAAGGATACTGCTAAATCATTTTTGAACTTCTCACTGGAATTGTCTTTATAACTGGTAATAGATAAGAAAGTAAGAACCACTGTTTTGTCAATACTTATGAACTATTTCTGTCACATCATGATCTGACTTGGCTCAAAATATATTTAGCCTTTCAAATGTGAAATCTATTCCTTACAGTTACTATGAAATGTAATATGGACCTCATCAGTATCCCTGAAACTTTAGTGAGAAATGAATATGAAAATGAATTCTGTCAGAGGTGCTAAATTTAAAAAGAGATTCAACATATATTTTTTAAAATTAATGGAAAAGTTGCTGTATTATTGCATAAATTCTTAAGGTAAGTTATAAGGAATCATTCACATTCCTTATCATGTATAAATTCTAAGAAACTGTTAAAATTTTCTTTTATAATATCAACTCATATGACTATTCAAATTTATAACTTTTCTTTATGGAGTTAAAACAACAAACATCTGCATCTTGAAAGAATAGTTATATACTAGTTGTGTGGTACTCAGGCTCTCAGAGTTTGTGAGATAGAATGGCTACTTTGAAAGCCCAGCTTCAGCTTTTACTGATAAAAGCCACCTTGGCTTCCCAGGTGGTGCTAGTGGTAGAGAACCTGCCTGCAAATGCAGGAGATTCGATCTTCAATCCCTGGGTTAGGAAGATCCCCTGGAAGAGAGCATGGCAACCCACTCCAGTATTCTTGCCTGGAAAATCCTATGGACAGAGGAGCCTGGTAGGCTACAGTCCATAGTGTTGAAAAGAGTCAGACACAACTGAAGTGATTTAGCACGCAGCACACACACAGCTTTTACATGCTGTGTGGTCTTAGGGGAAAAATATCACTTCTTCCTGTAACTCCGATTCCTCATCTGTGTATTGGGAATAATAAGAGTGTCTCATAGGTTGTTTTAAAGATTAATAACAGTGTATGTGAAGTATTTAGAATGGTGCCTTGAACATGGGAAATGTTATCTAATGTTGACAGTTATTAATACTGATAAATTTGAATTTTTTTCTTCACCAGCAAATTTAATATTAAATGATCCTATGTGTGATTTTCAGCTGAAAGTAGTTATGACAGAAACTCTTTCTGGAAGAGCACTGTTATATGCCTAAATCTGTAATTTCCTTTTATTGTTAGGAGTCTTACACTTTCGTAGTAAAAAATTAATTAGATATTTATACATTTTTTGCATTTCAGGTGGCATCATTAAATGCCTATAAAGTGAGATTTTTAAGTTTAGCATAGCTTTCTTTCTCAAGGTTTTAAAGTAAGTCATTCTGTGTTCATATACTACAGTAGTGAATTTTATGCATGGTTCTACAAACTACTTAGTATAGCTTGATTTCCTCATTTAATTTAGTAAATACTGAAAAGTATACAGCAATCTTGGATGGCTACATAAAACATGGATGTGATGAAAAATAAAGATATGTTAAATCTTGCAGAAATCACAGTTTAACTGCAACACAGAATCTTTACTCTCTTCACAGGCATTATGTTCAGTATTAGCAGATGATAATAGATAGCTTGTTTTTTCAAGGGTGTGAACATGTTCATTTCTGTGCCTTGGGTAGCAGCTGTGGCTGCTGTGCACAGATGTGACAGACTCTCCAGGTAAATGAGAGCTACAATGTTGTTTGTGTAGCTGCTGCTGCTAATTGTAGAATATTTGTGCAGTAGCCCTGCTGCCTGACTCTTCTGCTGCTTTCATAGTGGTGAAGACCTCATTGTGTGATTGCTTTTGCCCTCATGTAATTGATTCACTTCTTGTTTTTTGCTTTGTAGTGAAATGCATTTGATTTTAATCCAGTAGTTGTGCAACTCTCAAGGGAATAGACATTGTTCTATTGTAGGTGAAATACTCCCTGTGCTCTTGAGGTCTTGGGACTTTTCCAGTTTGTTTGTTTATATTATTTGGTAAAGTGATTAAATAATTCACCCCTCCTTTAGGTAATGCCATTGAAAAACAAACTCCTGAATTGTAACAGGCAGTGAGGAGCCCTTATTTATTTAAGTTTTATACCTGAGGTCACTGTGTGCATTCTTACATTTAGTAGCTTTGAATGTTTTTTGGCTTTTGTATAGTAATTAGTGCTTTCCTTTTCTTGTGTTGATTAAAATTTTTAGATTTTCATCTTAGAAGTTATCTCTGTGTGTGTGTGTGTGTGGTGCACATGGCAAAGGCGGAAGGGGGAGTGCTTCCTTGTAACAACATGTTTCTGATCATTTCTGTTTTAACAAGCTCCAAAGGACCTTGGTGTAACATTTCCTGGGTGTCTTATTGATTAAAATCTCAGTATTATTAATACAGAGAGTGTTTATGGAAAATCCCAGAGCAAAGTAATTTTGATAGGAAGGTTCTTCCATCTTAAAAATCACCTGAAATAATCCTGGTAGTCTTAGCAGTGAATCCGTTTCAACAGTGGAACAACAGTGCCTACCCTAGAATCCTTTGTCTTTGGCTCAAATTTCAGTCAAAAAAGCAGAGTTCTTGGTCATATGTATTAAGTTATGAGGCAAGATTAAATTGTTAAATTATGAAGTCATATTCTGTTATTCAAGATCAAACAGCTAGTGTTTGTTATCAGTCCTAAGCCTTATGCCTCACATGAACCATTCACTGGAATAATTTGAACCATTGATTTTTTTGAAACAGCAGATTTTATAAATAATTTTTCCAACTATTTTACTTGAAGTCTATAATAAACAAGACATAGTGTCCATGCTTAGTCACTTCAGTTGTGTCCAGTGACTTTTTGTAACCCCATGAACTGTGGCCCGCCAGGCTCTTCTGTCCATGGGATTTTCCTGGCAAGAATCCTGGAGTGAGTTGCCATTTCCTTCTCCAAGGATTTTGTTGACCCAGGGATGGAACTTGTGTCTCCTGCATTGCAGGCAGATTCTTTACCACTGAACCACTAGGGAAGCCCCCATACTTTAGTTCCAACACTTAAATTGTGAATATTTTTCCATGAAAAGTGAGTTTTAATCTACATTTGGAGCTTTGGTAGTAGGAAATACTAATACTCATGTATTAAAGTTTCTATATTATTATATCGTTCCAGAACCTATAAAGCATCTCACGCTCCTTCTGAGGAAAGTTCAAGTCTAAAGTAACAAAACAACTATATTATATATTGTTGTAGATTGTATTATAATATCAGTGAGAATTTGGTTCACAAAAGTATGGTATGTTGGTGTAGGAAATGCTAGAGTTGGTAGGGTCTGGGGAAACTCTAAAAGGTTCTCTTTTATTTGTCTTTCAGTTCAGTTAAGTTCAGTCGCTCAGTCGTGTCTGGCTCTTTGCAACCTCATGGACTGCAGCATGCCAGGCTTCCCTGTCCATCACCAGCTCCTGGAGCTTACTCAAACTTATGTCCATTGAGTCGGTGATGCCATCCAACCTTCTCATCCTCTGCCGTCCCCTTCTCTTCCTGCTCCCAATCTTTCCCAGCATCAGGGTCTTTTCAAATGAGCCAGTTCTTTGCATCAGGTGGTCAAAGTATTGGTGTTTCAGCTTTAGCATCAGTCCTTCCAATGAATATTCAGGACTGATTTCCTTTAGGAATGATTTTAAAAGAAAAGTAGGGCGTCTAGATTTCCAAGTAAATTTTCCTATTTTTTAAAAAAAATTGTTTAATAATATGTGGTTCATAGAAGAAAAGATGTATAGTATCTTTCCATAAAGTGTTTTGATTTTCTGAGTCTCAGATTAGCTTAAATTAAAAAAAATGGGATTGTAATTAACATGAAATATACACACCTCTTAAGCCATCTCTTTAATGACTTCTGACAGTATACATACAACTGGATAATCACCACTTAAAACCAGGTTCAGAACATTCTCACCACCCCAGGCAGTTCCCTGGTGCCCCTTTCCAGTCAATTCCCTATTCTCCAAGTGTGCAACCATTTTCTGGAATGTTTTCATAAAGGACAAAGAAATTCTGTCTCTACATCAATCTTTAAAGCCCAAGGGCTAAAACTTCCAATGGCCATTTTCTGCTATAAAGAAAACAAAATGAACTCAAAGTGAGCTTCCTTTGGTCAAGGGAAGGAGGGAAAGGAAATAACATTTGTTTAATGCTTACTCTGTGCTGACCACTTTACATCCATTATTGAAGCCTTGTGTGCAAAATAATGCAGTTTTTAAAGCATCTAGATGCAGGGACTGATGCTTGCAATGAAACAATGACTTGCCCAGTGTCAAACAATTAGTAGGTAAGGTGAGAAAGAAAAACCAGAATCATAATATTAAGGATTTCTTTTTCCTCGTATAAACTTGGAAATGTGTTTTTGAAAATTAATATAATAATGAAAAATGGTTTTCTATGGTTAGATTACCACATGGTGACAACAGCATCTAAAATGTTAATATTGTTGTTCAGTTGCTCAGTCATGTCCAACTCTTTGCTGCCCCATGGACTGCTGCACGTCAGGTTTCCTTGTCCTTCACCATCTCCTGGAGTTTGCTCAAACTCACATCCTTTATGCTGATGATGGCATCCAACCCCCTCATGCTCTGTTGCTCTCTTCTTCTCTTGCTTTCAGTCTTTCCCAGCATCAGGGTCTTTTTCGAAGAGTCAGTTCTTCGCATTTAGGTGTCCAAAATATTGGAACTTCTGCTTCAGCATCAGTCCTTCCAATGAATATTGAGGATTGATTTCCTTTAGGATTGACTGGTTTGATCTCCTTTCAGTCCAAGGGACTCTCAAGAGCCTTCTCCAACACTACAGTTTAAAAGCATCAATTCTTTGGCACTCAACTTTCTTTATGGTCCAACTGTCACATCCGTATATGACTACTGGAAAAAGTGATAGATTTAGCTATATGGATCTTTGTAGGCAAAGTGATGTCTCTGCTTTTTAATAAACTATCTAGATTTGTCATAGCTTTTCTTCCAAGGAGCAAACGTCTTTTAATTTCATGGCTGCAGTTACTATCTGCAGTGATTTTGGAGCCCAGGAATATAAAGTCTGTCACTATTTCCAATGTTTTCCCATCTATTTGCCATGAAGTGATGGGACTGGATGCCATGATCTTAGTTTGTGGAATGATAAGTTTTAAGCCAGTTTTTTTTCAATAAAATATTAATATATTCAATATTAATATATTCTCATTTAGGAACTAACTGGCAAACTAAAATCAAACTATTTTTTGAATCATCAAGGCTAATTTAAGAGAAGGTAGCTTGACTAAAATGTGCTGTTTTAAACTATCCCCCTGAAATGGTCTTACCTACCTCTTTGTAGAGGAAGAAGCTGGAGAACCATGATCTCCCTGAAAGCAAGCTCAAGACTTGTCCTAGTAATTCTCTTCCCAGTGGGAAGAAAAGGATGCTTAAGGGCATAGTGGCATGTGGAGGAGGAAAGAGCCCAGGGACAGACCCACATAAAAGTGTTACCTTAACATTTTTACCACTGCTGAAATTGAGTACATGACGTACTTAAAATTAGTGTCTTGCCAATTCTATTTCTCCTATTTGGGGAACAAATACAAGATGGAGACATAGTAGGATTTTCCAGTGATTCTGCCCCTGAGAGTGGAAGGGTTGTTGGGGGAACGCAAGCACCTTCTTGCAAGGATGGAAGAGAACAAGGGGCGGAGGGAGGGTGGCCCATTTTGTTAGCTATTCATTATTGTTTTCATGTACCTTGAAGTTTCCCTGTGAATGACACTAAAATGTTTGTGTGTTTATAGTTTAATGTTTTTAAGACTTCCTTCCGGGACACTTGCTGTGCTTAACCTGCTCATTCACTTCAGTCAGCTGCTAGTGTGTTAATTCACCCTGACACTATAAGTGCATTTGAAGTTCACAATAAAATAAAAACCATTAGTGAAGGTATCAGTCAGCAATAAAAATGAGATCTGCAAAACTTGTACTTTAATTAAAAATGGGGGCTGTTGAAATGAGAGATTAATGGAGCCATAAAGTAGAAAAATTAAAATGCATATGTAAAACTGAATGGAATAGTAGTTCCTAAGATTTACCTTGTCTTAAAATGGTTTTTGAAACCTTGCTCTCATTAGATTGTAATTCAGAAGGTCATGAAGCCACAGAAGCAGGAATTTGCACAATCATCATTATTGGATTGATGATAGGTATTATAGTTTACGGTCTTATTTAAAAAGGTAATAGTGGAAAACAATACTGTTTTGCCTTTGCATTTTATTTGTCTTAAAAACAAAGTAAAATATTTATTTGTTTGGGAAGTTCTTTAATTATATTTTTGTTGCACATATAGAGAAAAGACTCCTTTAAATTATATGGCCTCAAAGTATATCAAAATGTTTTGAGTCATTCAAATGTAAAGCTTTAAATGATGCTCATTTCTAATTGATTTTCCAGAAGGGAGAATGATAGGAAGGAAGAAGAAAAGTCACATCTGTCAGTTACTTCCCTGAAATCCATATGAATTTGGTAAATTAATAGATGCCTTGGTCCACTGTGTGGTTCAGTATCTGAGGTCAGGACATCTGGTACCCTAATTTGGCTCTGTCATATTTGTAAGTGGAGATTTGAGTCAAACCATTTAAACTCTTTTTGTTTTGCCCTCTACCAAGCCTCTATAGATTTAACATGCTGGAGGGTAAAAGTTGGGGTATGATACTAGCATCTTATCTACTCCTTGTTTATGTCTGAAATTAATAAGACATTTACTTCCATCTTGATGCTTCCTTATTGCTATATAGCAATGATCACTTATCCTACTAAAGAATCTCTGATACATGTACACTACTCTAATAAATCATGTTTAGCATAACAGTGTCTTTAGATAAGAATAATAACCTTATTCTTTAAAGAGGCTGCTGCTGCTGCTGCTAAGTCGCTTCAGTTGTGTCCAACTCTGTGCGACCCCATAGCCGGCAGCCCACCAGACTCCCCTGTCCCTGGGATTCTCCAGGCAAGAACACTGGAGTGGGTTGCCATTTCCTTCTCCAGTGCATGAAAGTGAAAAGTAAAGAGGTTAGCAGGAAAAAAAAAAAAGACAGATTGCTGATAATTCACTGATTCGGAGTACTGGTTTTTAGGTATTTTCACCAGTGGACATTCTCCATAAAAACCTCCCTACAAAGTCTTCCACTCCTCAGAAATGAAAGATATGAGTTGGTTATCCCATAAATCATCTTTCCAAGAAAGCGAGCTGTTTTTGCAATAGGATGGCAGATGGAACAGCTTTTTACCAGTGGGGGGTTGTTCTCTGCTGCCAAGTATATTGAGGAAAGAAGGAATTATGTTAATTTGTCTGTTATTCTCCTTTGTAAGCAATTTTATATGTATAAGAAGCTCATTCATTTTGGGATCTAAGTTATTATTTTTGGCACTTAGTGTGCTGAATGTATATGCACTGGTTAACCTTTAAACAGATATAAATGCAATACACTATTAAAGGGTCTTCTGCTTGTTGAATTTCAAAAAGTCATGGGAGGTTAAGGTGTAGAAAGCATTATAGGTAGTCTTTCTTGCTGCCCAGTTTCTCAAATGTGCAGAGCAGGAGAACTCTTATGAGAGAAGTTTTCTTTACCCTGGCTAAAGCCTAATGAAAAAAAAAAAAAAAGGTCCAACTCTTACTCTGATTAAGCATGTGAAGATTATTTTATTAAATGACCAGATTTATAGAGGAATAGAATGCTTAGGCTCTTGGTAAACTTTATTCCTGGTATTGACTTTTGATATACATACAGATAGTTTTACTGTCTCTCCTGACTTTATACAATGACTACTTAAATACAGAATCTGTTTTCTCTCTGTGAAGTACAATACCGATGTTCTATTCTTTGCCAAGGGCATGGGTTATTCCAGGGTGTACTCAAGTGAGCAGTCCATCAGGACACATAATTATATCCTGCTCTTTGGTGCCATCAAAGAGAATATTTTGAGAGAATTATTAGTTTTCTCAAACAGCCACACATGTATTGAAATAGCAAGATCAAGTCCAAAATCCTATGAGCTCTTTTGCTAAAAAAGATAATATGTGAAATGCTGCACATCTTCATTATAGTTACTGCTTTCTAAGAAACCCCTTTTCCATGCTGTCTAAGATCAGCTTATTTTTTTAGAGTTCCTATTTTCATTTTTCTTTCTTTTTTTCACTTGTCCCACTTGAGGGGAAGATAACTGAATCACTTCAGGCTCTGTGCTTGTGGACCCTATGAATTTAATGCCAATAAATAAATTATACATGTTATATAGCAGTTAGAAAGAATGAAATGGGTATCTTCCAGTCTAGGTTGTGAGTAGTTAGTATCTTAGGTGTTTTGTGTTATTTGATAGGGAGGAGATAAAAAAGGATATCCAGATCTTAGGAAGGGACATTCTGCTTTGTTCCAGATTTTAACTTTAAGTAAAACACTGTGTTTTCAAATCGTATTTTAAAATACTGTCTTCAGTGTTCTGAGTGCGTATAAGGTGATTTTCTTGAGTATTTCTCTAATACCTTATTGTAGATCCAGGTTACTTCCATTGTGTTGTTATTCTTTCTGGAATATGTGGCTTCTAATATTGCTGTGGGGTTTCCCAGGTGGTTCAGTGGTAAAGGATCTGCCTGCCAAGCAGGAGATAAGGGTTCAATCCCTGGGTTGAGAAGATCGCCTGCAGAAGGAAATGGCAACCCGCTCCAGTGTTCTTCCTTGGGATATTTCATGAACAGAGGAGTGTGGTGTGCTACAGTCCATAGGGTTGCAAAGAGTTGGGCATGACTTAGTGACTAAACAACAATAAGAACATTGCTATGGTAGTATAAAGAGAGCTAGAAGACCAAGAACTATATTTTGCGAGCCAGGTCTAACACATTTCATAATGCAGAACTTACTTACCTCACTGCAAGGAGAACTGGGAATAGCCCTCTTTTGGTATGTCTAGGAAGAAGTAGCAACGGGTTACTAGGCTTCATTGTCTCTGCCAATAGTTAGTGCTTTTATAAATTCATAACACAACCTATAATATTATCATCAGAGTCAATTTCAAATTATGTTACTCACACCTGGAAACATTATGTATCTTAGTGTTCATAAAACTCTCTAAGAGAAAACTAGAACTTAAGACTGACACTACTCAACTTCAAGATTTAAGAAAGCTACAAGAGTTAAAGTAGTATGGTATTTGGTGAAGAGTGAGCAGACTGTTTTTGTCAAGATTAATGGAACAGAAAAAGAATCCAGAAGTAGACCTACAGAAAAACAGTTAACTCATCATTCACAAAAGAGCAAAGACAATTTAATGAAGAAAAGATAGCTTTCCAACAAATGGTAGTGCAGCAACTATATATACACATGCAAAAAATATGAAATTAGAAACAGCCCTTAAACTTGTCACAAAAATTAACTCAAAAATGGATCAAAGACTTAAGTTTAAAACCAGAAAAAAACTCCTACTTGATCACATAGGATAAAGTCTAGGTGACCATGGGTTTGGTGAATAATTTATATACAACAACTAGAGCACAGTATATGAAAGAAAAATACTGACAAGTAAGGCTTCATGGAAATAAAACCTGCTCTGTGAAAGGCACAGTTAAGAGAAATGAAAAAAGATATTATGTCTGGTAGAAAAATCTGTAAAACCTATGGGTGACAAAACTGATATCCAGTATATGGAAAACTCTTAAAAATGCAATATTGAAACAAAAAATCCAGTTAAAAAGTGAGGAAGAGAACTGAACAGACTGCTCTGCGAAGATGATATGTAGTTGGTAAATAAGCCTATGAAAATATGCTGAGCATCATTTGTCATTAGAATATTCTAAATTAAAACAGTGAATTACTATTACACACCTTTTAGAATGATTAAAATCCAAACCACTGACAGCACCAGTTTGTTGACAAGGCAAAGAAAGAACAGGAACTCTAATTTGTTGCTGATGGGACTGCAAAATGATACAACTATTTGGAAGACAGACAGTATAACAATTTTTTTTAAACTGCATTATTACTGTATGATACAGCAGTCATGATCCTTGGTATATATTCAAATCAACTGAAAACACATGTTACACAAAAACCTGCTCACAAAAGTTTATAGAAGTTTCATTCATAATTGCTAAATCTTGGAAGATATCCTTTAATAGATGCATGTATAAACAAACTATGGTACATCCAGACAATTGAATATTATTCACAGATAACAAGAAATGAGCTATCAGTGTGGTTCACTGGTTGAAATTTCACCTTCCAATGCAGGGAGTGTGGGTTTGATCGCTGGCTGGGGAGAAAAGATAACACATGCCTCATGACCAAAAAACCAAAGTATAAAACAGAAGCAATATTGTAACAAAATCAATAAAGACTTTAAAAACTGGTCCACATAAAAAATAAAATCTTAAAAAAAAAAACAATGAAATGAGCTATCAAGGCACAAAAAGACATGGAGAATTTTAAACACATGTTGCCCAGGAAAGAAGCAGTTTAATTCCATACTGTATGATTCCAACAGTGTGGCATTTTTCAAAAGGCAAAACTTACCAGTAAAAAAAAATCAATGAGTGATGTTGAGCATCTTTACATTTGTTTGTTAGCCATCTGTATGTCTTCTTTGGAGAAATGTGTGTTTAGTTCTTTGGCCCATTATTTTTCTGGAATTGAGCTGCAGGAGTTGCTTGTATATTTTTGAGATTAGTTCTCTGTTACTTGTTTCATTTGCTATTATTTTCTCCCATTCTGAAGGCTGTCTTTTCACCTTGCTTAGAGTTTCCTTTGTTGTACAGAAGCTTTTAATTTTAATTAGGTCCCATTTATTTATTTTCGCTTTTATTTCCAGTATTCTGGGAGGTAGGTCATAGAGGATCCTGCTGTGATTTATGTCAGAGAGTGCTTTGCCTATGTTCTCCTCTAGGAGTTTTATAGTTTCTGGACTTATGTTTAGATCTTTAATTCATTTTGAGTTTATTTTTATGTATGGTGTTAGAAAGTGTTCTAGTTTCATTCTTTTTATAAGTGGTTGACCAGTTTTCCCAGCACCACTTGTTAAAGAGATCGTCTTTTCTCCATTGTATATTCTTGCCTCCTTTGTCAAAGATAAGGTGTCCAATAAATGCTGGAGAGGGTGTGGAGAAAAGGGAACCCTCTTACACTGTTGGTGGCAATGCAAACTAGTACAGCCACTATGGAGAACAGTGTGGAGATTCCTTAAAAAACTGGAAATAGAACTGCCTTATGACCCAGCAATCCCACTACTGGGCATACACACCGAGGAAACCAGAATTGAAAGAGACACATGTATTCCAATGTTCATCGCAGCACTGTTTATAATAGCCAGGACGTGGAAGCAACCTAGATGTCCATCAGCAAATGAATGGATAAGAAAGCTGTGGTACATATACACAATGAAATGTTACTCAGCCATTAAAAAGAATATATTTGAATCAGTTCTAATGAGGTGGATGAAACTGGAGTGAATTAAGCCAGAAAGAAAAATACCAATACAGTATACTAACACATATATATGGAATTTAGAAAGATGGTAACGATAACCCTGTATGTGAGAGAGCAAAAGAGACACAGATGTATAGACAGTTTTTAGACTCTGTGGGAGAGGGAGAGGGTGGGATGATTTGGGAGAATGGCATTGAAACATGTATAATATCATATATGAAATGAATCACCAGTCCAGGTTTGATGCAGGATACAGGATGCTTGGGGCTGGTGCACTGGGATGACCCAGAGGGATAGTACGGGGAGGGAGGTGGGTAGGGGGGTTCAGGATGGGGAGCACGTGTACACTCGTGACAGATTCATGCTGATGTATGGCAAAACCAATACAACATTGTAAAGTAATTAGCCTCCAATTAAAATAAATACATTTATATTTTAAAAAAATCAGTGGTTGCCAAAGACTCAGGAAAATGGGACAGGATGAACAGGTAGAGCACCAGGGAGCTTCGGGCAGTGAAAATAGTCCATAGGACACTCTACTGTTGGATCCATGTTATTATATATATTTAAAGTCTAAGAGTGAAAGTTCTAAATATGAGATGAGAAAGATTATGGTGAGCAAAGGGTATTCCAAGTGGAGCTCACATTCTCAGAGATTTGTAAAAATCAGGTTAGAGTTCTCAAGATGAGGAAGTCTGCTCAATTCTTGCCCAAAATCTTAACTCACAGTTGCCTTGTCTCTGAATCCCCTCCCTTTCTTCTAATCTGAGACCTAAACCCTTGGTTGTCTATGGACAGTATGCATTTGATCCTTTATCTCATTTCCACAACACAGAATTAATGACTATTCTTTTAACCCATTTATGGGAGTTGAGTGGAAGTTCTTTCTAACCTATATTAGCCACAAACACACTAGTGATCAGCCTTGGGATATTAGACAAAGGGTCTATATAACTAACACCTTCTTCCCAGGTGGTTCAGTTGGTAAAGAATCTGCCTGCAATGCAGGAGGCCTGGATTTGATCCCTAGGTTGGGAAGATCTCCTGGAAAAGGAAATGGCAACACACTCCAGTATTCTTGCCTTGAAAATCCCATGGACAGAGGAGCCTGGCATGCTACAGTCCATGGGGCTGAAAACTACAACCAGGCCAGAGACTAAGTCTCCAATGGTAGTGTTAAAGTGTAGTTCAAATGATCTTGAAGGATGTGCTGCAGAGTCAAGGAATCAGGCTAGTCTTGATTTTAAGTCTTGGATATATAGATTAACAGGTACCTTTTGCCATCAACTTCTGGAAACCATGAATGATCAAGGTTAAGGACCAATAGTCATATATATGTACTAGGAGTTAGACTAGGTTGGATTTGTGCAGCTCTTGACTGCTGTAAACAATCATAAGACCATGTTCAGATCTCAGTCTAGGTACTAGAGTCGTCAAGATGACACTATTTTTTGGCAGCAAGTTAAATGAACTAACAGAATAAATGTGTCTCATTTTCTCTCTATTTTCAAGATATGTACCATGTGTAAAAATAGTTTTGAAATATCATAATTTAGAGTTTTCACAGATATTAATTGAGTACTATGTAACAGATATGTTTAAGGCACTGGAATATTCTTGTTCAGTCACCCAGTTGTGTTCGACTTTTTGTGACCCCATGGACTGCAGCATACCAGGTATCCCTGTCCTTCACCATCTTCCAGAGTTTCCCCTAGTTTGCATCAGTGATACCATCCAGCCATCTCATCCTCTGTCACCCTCTTCTTCTACCTTCAATTTTTCCCGGCATCAGGGTCTTTTCCAATGAATTGGCTGTTCTCATCAGGTGACCATAATGTTGGAGCTTTAGCTTCAGAATCAGTCCTTCCAATGAGAATTCAGGTTTGATTTCCTTTAATATTGAATATAACAGTAAGTAAAATTTACCCTTGCTATCATAAAACTTCCTCTGTTTGAAGAAGACTGATTATGGAAAACGTTTATAAATAATCTAGTGAATAATTCCCGGAGAAGGCAATGGCAACCCACTCCAGTGTTCTTGCCTGGAGGATCCCAGGGACAGAGAAGCCAGATGGGCTGCCATCTATGGGGTTGCACAGAGTCGGACACGACTGAAGCAACTTAGCAGCAGCAGCTTCTTTTTTATATATTTTTGGAAACTACATAAATGGAAGTAGAGAATTTTAGACCATTTTTAATGTCATTTTTCCAAGATGTGCTTTATTAAAAATATTAGGAAAATTATTGATAATGTAGAACTTGAGCAGTGTAAATTGATTTTTTTGAAGTGTTTTTCTTCAGGCTGAGGAAATTTCAAGCATTCACCCAGACTTACCTTTTGGGGGTATATATTTTATTATCCAGAAATTTATAAGAGGGACACAAACTCTGAAACTTGTAGAAATAAAAGCACTACTGAAAACTTTGGTCATGTTCTGATGCGTGACCATTGTGGAATAAACCATGAGGCTGGATTGTATGTGCTTTAAGAATGCTAGTACATTTTTGTGAGCTAAATCTGGGGGTGGATCTGGCAGACCAACACCCTAGTTTCTGGTATCACTAAAGAAGTAGCAATTATTTTCAATTTTTAAAATATAAAGCAGATTTTTGTTGGAAGCATGTACAAGTACCCAAGTAGATTGCGGGACAGTTTCGGCCCAAAGATTAATGTGACCATTACAAAGGCTTTCACCAGGTTGTAATTCTAAGGGTGGCTAGAGTACATTCATTATGTACTTCCAGGATACTTAAGGGGTTTTTGGGAGAGCTGGCAATGGATCTTTCTACATCAAAAGCTATTAACTTGTTTTTCCCTTCTTATGTAAGGCATACATTAGTGACTTTTTAAAAAATGCATTGAATTTGCTACATTTTTGAAGTGCAGAGTAAAAATGAATTGTGAAATATGAGTACAGATTAGTGGAGAGCAAATTAACTTAGTTCCCAATCATATTTTATCACTGTGTAAAGAAATGCAAAACTGAGAAGTGTAGCTTCTGTCTTTATAGAATAACGAGGGACTGTATTAGCTTTCCAGTCTGCCACACTGACAATTTAAAAACTGAATATCTTCTTAATATCTTTTTTCCCCTCTTCTGTACCCTGATGTAACACTCAAAAAGAGAGCTATTATTTCTGTACACTATAAGAATAGGATATTATTGTAAATAAATGATTTTTTCAAATTCAGTCCACTCAACTTTGGAAGAAGATTGTTACAAACACTACCACATGAGGAGACTCAAGATAAGGATTTTAGCTCTGGTTTTGCTAATGGGCCAGATTATTACCTTCTTAGAAATCCAGTTCCCTTAGCAGCAAAATTACCTTCTTAGAAATCCAGTTCCCTTAGCAGCAAAAGGGCTATAGTATTAGGTTGCTGCGAACATAATTGTGGTTTCAGACCATGCATTTTAAATCATTATAACTATGCTCAAACAGATCTTTATTAATCAACATAGGAACTCTTACAATCAACACATTTTTGCCAATGAGAAGTAAGTTTGTTTATTCCTGTAGTGTAAAAAGCATGCTTCAGGATTCAACGAACCTTTGAAAGCATTTTCTGCCTTCTGCTGGCTGTGGAAGCATTTTCGCTGAAAAATGTCGAGATGCTTGCTGAAGTGGTCATTTGTCGGTGAGTGGTCAGAAGAATATGGCAGATGAGCAAATCTTTCTAGCCCAAACATTCAACTCTTGTAGCATTGGATGTGTGACATGTGGTTGGACGTTATCTTTAAGAAGAATTGTGCCCATTTTGTTGACAAATGCCAGCTGCAGCCCTTGAAGTTCTGGGGGCATCTCATCGACTTGCTGAGCATACTTCTCAGATGCAATGGTTTCACAGGAAATTAGAAAGCTGTAGAATTTCAGACCAGCAGCAGATCACTAAACAGTGACCATCGCCTTTTTTTTTGTGCAAGTTTGGCTTTGGGAAGTGCTTTGGAACTTCTATTCCATCCAGCCACTGAGCTGATCATTGCTGGTTGTCCCATGCAATTCACTTTTCATTGCAGTTCAAAATCCGATTGAGAAATGGTTTGTTGTTGTGTAGAATAAGATGACACTTCAAAACAGTGATATATTTAAATTTTTGATCAGCTCATGAGGCACCCACTTATCAAGCTTTTCACATTTCTAATTTATTTCAAACTGCAAATGACCATAAAATGGTATGGGTTGAGTTCTTGGGCAACTTCTTATGTAATTGTAAGAGGATCAGCTTCGGTGATGCTCTAAGTTGGTCATTATCAACTTCCAATGACCGGCCAGTATGCTTCTCTTCAAGGCTCTTGTTTCCTTGGCAAAACTTTTTGAACCACCACTGCACAGTACATTTGTTAACAATTCTTAGGCCAAATGTGTTGTTGTTGATGCAAGATGTCTCTGGTGGTATGACCCATTTTGGACTTGAATAAAAAACTTGCTTGAATTTGGCTTTTATCTAACATTATTTCCCTAGTCTAAAATAAATATAAAATACACAGCAAGTGATAAGTCATTAGCAAAACAAAGCGAGAAATGTACATAAAAATTATGTGTGACATAGCCATATTTATTTAAGAATGTATTCCAATATCAAAAGGCTAAGCTCAACAATGCAAAACTGCAGTTACTTTGGCAAAAGCCTAATATATGCCTTGCCTTCCTGTCAAGACATTTTGAGGATCAAATGAGGTAATTCTTGGACAAGTTTGTGAATTATGAAGTAGTATAATATCATTATAGTTTTCTTGATTTGAGTCATCACTCCTTTTCAGAAGAATTAGCCACACACTGCTGAAGTTTTGTTCTGTGGAGTTAACCCCTGGTAGTCGACAGAATGACAGAGGCACTATGAATTAGTCTTCAGATAAGCATCAGATCTCTCATCAGTGTAACAGCTCTGTAATCACCCCAGGACACTGCAAGTACAGTTATAGTGCACAGTTTTGTCCAATTATAAACAGTTTTGTTTTGCAAATATGAAAACTCCCTCAGTTAAATTTTCTGTTTTTTTCTTGACAAATTTAATGTTCTAGAGAATTTGAAATATTTTAAATAGAATTATTATGTTGACAGTCACAATGCTAACTAAATGTCATATTTATTTAGTAATTATTGGTTGTCAGATATTTGACAAGTCCTGTAAATTCTCAAATTTAATCCTTACAACAACCTTGGATTATTATGCCTGTTTTAGCTAAAGGAAATCTGAATCTTCAAGATATTAAATAACTTGTGCAGTTTACAACTGGTTAAATGGTGTAATTAAGAACCAGACTGCCTGGTTTTAAAATATGCACTGAAATACTACCTTTTAATACCTTCCTAGAGTCATTTTCTGATAAAATATTTCAGAAAAAATTAGATAGAAATGCAGCATTTTCATAAACTCAAAGAAAATACCACTTAAGAAAAACACATGACAGTTCTTCACTTTTATTTCGTTCTGGGGAGAGAAAATTTTAGTCCTCTCTACAAACACTTGGAATAAGTTATTAAGTCATTTGCTAGAAATCTTCACATTAGTATTACTTTCAGTCCCATATGCCCAGTATATTTAAAGTTTATTTTTTATTCTATTAAGAACTCGATAAATTTACATATTCATACTTGACTTAGGATACTCTGAGCTAAGAAATAAATGGGAAACTCTGAATAATTCTTGAAAATTGACTTTATTATGTTAGTCTCTAGATTCTCCTACTTTCTCTCTTGTATCACAGTTGATGAGTATTTCTGAATATGCAGAGCCTATGGTATTTAGAAGCAATGCATGTAGGCTCAATTCCAGCTTGCTCTTTGTGAGACTATAGTATTGAGATTTAGTGTATCCCACTGAATTCTAATTTGATCATACATAACATGAGAATAACTATTAAATTTTTCCAAATCTGAGAGAATTTTATAAAGTTTTAATGCTATATAAATTATTATATTATATGATAAACCATAGGTTTATAAGCAGTTGATTAAGATAAGGTGTTCATATCTGTGTAACTGTCATAAATTTTAAATATGAAAGCTACTAATGTGCATGTGCTTTGAAGAACTGTTACTCCTCTGCTCTGGACTGAATTGTTCTCCATTCTTATGTTGAAGTCCTAACCCTAATAATGTGACTGCATTTGGAGTTAGGACCAATCCAAGAGTGATAAAGGTTAAATGAGGCCATAAATGTGTGGCACTAATCAAATACTGTCAATACCAGTGCCTTTATAAGAAGGGGGTTTCCCTGGTGGTTCAATGGTAAATAATCTGCCTGCCAATGCAGAGACGTGGGTTTGATCCTTGAGTCAGAAAGATCCCTTGGAGGAGGAAGTGGCTACCCACTCCAGTATTCTTGCCTGGTAAATAACATTGACAGGCGAACCTGGTGGGCTACAGTCCATAGGGTTTCAAAGAATTGGACACAACTGAGTACAGATGCATACACACATGCGTGTATCTATGAGAAGGTGAGAGACAGCACCTTCTTCTTCCATAAGAGGGCACAGTGGGAAGCCAGCTGTCTGCAAGCCAGGAAGAGAGTCTCACCAGGAGCCAAGTTTGCTTGCACTTCAATTTTGGACTCCCTAGTCTGTGAGATATAAATTTCTGGTCTTTAAACCACCCAGTCTGTGGTGTTTTGTTATGGCAGCTCAAGCTCACTAATATACTTTCCTAAGTATACTAATAAACCTAAGGATAGTTGTAATACATAGAACTAGGAGCAAGTTACTAGTAGTAAGTTAAACATATAGTGTGAGATTGGGTGAGGGGGAGAGAAAGAGAGAGAGTGAGATTGACTTTAAGGAACTGGCTTAGTCTGGAGAGTCAGTCAGGTAAGAATTGATGTTGAATTTTTAAATTGCAAGACTGGTCATCAGAATTTCTATGCTGCATCCTAGAGGTAGAATATTTTATTCTTTGGGAAAACATAGTGTGTGGTCCAAAGGCCTTAATCTTATTGTGTAAGACCCACCCATATTATGAAGAATATTCTGCTTTGGGTAGTTGCTGCTGCTGCTAAGTGGCTTCAGTCATGTCCGACTCAATGCGACCCCATAGATGGCAGCCCACCAGGCTCCTCCATCCCTGGGATCCTCCAGGCAAGAACACTGGAGTGGGTTGCCATTTCCTTCTCCAGTGCATGAAAGTGAAAAGTGAAAGTGAAGTCGCTCAGTCGTGTCTGACTCTTCACGACCCCATGGACTGCAGCCTACCAGGCCCCTGCATCCATGGGATTTTCCAGGCAAGAGTACTGGAGTGGGCTTTGCATAGTTAACTGATTATAAATGTAAATCACATTTATAAAGCACCTTTACAGGAACATCTAGTCTAGTATTTGGCCAAATAATTGGTAAACCATTTGGTTAGCCAAGTTAACATACAAAATTAACCATTGTATTGCTGTAACAAATAAGTATAAATTTAGTAGCTTAACAGCACAAATTTATTATCCCACAGTCTGACAGTCAGAGTCTGAAATGGTTCTCAGTTGACTAACACAAAGATGTTAGCAAGACTCAACTTCTGGAGAAAATCCATTTCTTTGTCTTTTTCAGCGTCTAGAGGCTGCCCCCATTTCTTAGCCCATGGCTTCATTCCTCTGTCTTCAAAACCAGGTATGTCTTACATTATCATCTCCCTATTTCTCTTTCTTCTGCCTTTTTTTCCATTTATAAGAATCTTTATGGCTACATTAGCCCTATACTGATAATCTTAGATATTCTCTTAATCTAAAAGTCTGAAGAGTAACTTCCTTAATTCCATTTGTAATCTTAACTCCCCTTTGCCATGTAATTTAAGATATTCACAACTTTGAAGGGTTTGGAACATGGATATCTTGTGGCAAGATGGGGTGGCTTCTTCTACTGACTTCACTACCTGACTTATGTGGGCTAAGAAGGGTATGGTAATTGTTGAGACCAGACATTTAAGGAAAAGCACCTAAATTGGTAGTTCTAGCTCTTCCTTTGAGTTCAACGGGCAGAAGACTTTATTTTTTCCCAGGTTGAAGTGATAGTTGCTAAGTTATGTTTGACTCTTTGGGACCCCACGGACTGTAGTCTGCCAGGCTCCTCTGTCCATGGGATTCTCCAGGCAAGAATACTGGAATGGGTTGTCATTTCCTTCTCCCAGGGATCTTCCAAACCCAGGGATTGAATCTGGGTCCCCTGCATTGCAGGCAGATTCTTTACCATCTGAACCAAGAGGTTTGCTCATCTATAAACTGAACTGAAAGCGTTTGAAAGGATTAAGTGGTTTGATACTTATAAAACATCTAGAAGACTGATTAACACATAATAAGAAATCAGCTCATTTATCTGTTATTATTTTGATTACATAGTTCATCTGTGTTTTTTTAGAAAATTAAAAGTAATATAAATTGGTTAGGGGAAATGAGAGATATATAATTATTATCACTGTTCCATGACTTTTCTTTAGGTTTTATGCAGCCCAAGATAACTTACTTTTTCTGTTTTAAATTATCTTAAAATCTACAGACACAATGATATTTTATGCATATACATATGTATCTAGTAAATAAAAGATACTTCATGCCTGGCAATGGAAACAGAAAAACAAAGCATCACCAAAAATATTGAGCACATTAAAATAAGAATTTCAAAGAAAGATTGATTTTTTTTCCCACCACTTTCTTCTGATTTGAAGGAGGTGTAAGTTTTAGGAAAAAGTTAGAGTGAGGCAGACTTGATTATTTTTAAGAATATATAACGTTATAATTAAATGTAAAATATTCTCAATAGAAAGTCTAAAGCAAAACCAGACTATATTACAAAATCAACTTTAGTCATACATATGTGTTTGTGTGTGATTTTTATTGTTAGAAATGAGACTTAATCTGCCAAATGTTTTACCTGTTAGGCCCTGGCAGCTCAACAGACGAATATGGAAGCCACAAAAATGATATATCTTTATTACATTGAATTTATAAATATTTACAGAATATTTTGATGTGCACTTTTTCGATTTAATATTTTTGACATCCGTGGCCACATATTGAACTTTTCTATATTTTTCTTTCTTGACCTTGACAATTCCTGTCTGTAATAAATTTTGTGAATTTAGTACTTGCATTGACATAGCTAGGTTCCTGGATAATGTAATACATTAAAACATACATGAAATAGAATGTTAAATTCTGAAAGCCTCAAGTAATAACCTTATTATCACAATCATAATAGAGTTCTTCTGTGTGGACCTCTCACTTTAAAGAGTACTGAATGCATTGCTTAAGAATAGTGTATGCAAAATCTATAACAGATTTTGTACTGATAATTTTATTTATGTTGTAGTCCAGTATTTAGATATTGTTATATGGTCATATACTAAGGTGGAAGTACTATTGAAATGTGAGTAGAAAAACATTTTTAGTAGCTTAATAGAATGCTGTCACTTTGAAAGTTACATATGAGTTCTCATTTTACAGGCTTTTTCTTTTAAATGGTTTTCATTTAACAAATATTTGTTGAGCATGTTCCAAAACAAATTCTAGTGGTTGCTGCTGCTGCTAAGTCGCTTCAGTTGTGTCCGTGTGTGCGACCCCATAGACGGCAGCCCACCAGGCTCCCCCGTCCTCGGGATTCTCCAGGCAAGAATACTGGAGTGGTTGCCATTTCCTTCTTCAGTGAATGAAAGTGAAGTCACTCAGTCGTGTCCAACTCCTAGCAACCCCATGGACTGCAGCCTACCAGGCGCCTCCATCCATGGGATTTTCCAGGCAAGAGTCCTGGAGTGGGTTGCCATTGCCTTCTCTTCTAGTGGTTGAGGAGAAGTTAACAAAATAGAAGATACGCTTTTTCCATGCATCTTATATCCTAGCCTTTAAAAAAACCAGTATGATGGCTTTTAACCTTTTCTGGTAATTTTATGGTAGTATTCCTCTGTTGTTGGATTAGAGGAGTAAACATATATTTAATATAATTCATTATATAAAAAGTTAATTTTGAACTAATAGGATTAAATAGATTGCTGTGAAATAGAGAAGGGCTTCCCAGGTGGTACAGTGGTAAAGAAACTGCCTGCTGAGGCAGAAAACATAGGGTTCGATCCCTTGCTGGGGAACGTCCCCTGGTGGAGGGAGTACACTCCAGTATTCTTGCCTGGAAAATTACATGGACAGAAGAATCTGATGGGCTATATAGTCCATGGAGTCTCACAGAGTTGGAGATAACTGAGCATGCACAACCTCAAACACAAAAAGAGAAGGGGGTCATTGAGTAACTAGTTATTGATTACTTACATATTTAAAAGGATTATGTCCTTTTAGGAATACTAAAACCTATTATACTGAACAGTATAACTTCCTCATACCAAACTAAGAAGTAGGCCCCATACAGAAGCTGGGACCTTAGAAACTGAATTATTTGCTGTGGTTGTACATTTGAAGAAGCTGAGTCCAGAAACCAAGTATGTTTTATTCCAGGATAGAATACTCTTGACGCAAGTGCAATGTGGTATCTAAGTTTGTAAGTTTTTATTAAGTATTTTATTGAAATATCATTGATTAATAGTGTTATATTGATTTCTGCTGTGCAGCAAAATGATTTAGATATATATATATACACACACATATATATTATTTTTCATATTATTTACTATTATGGTTTGTCACAGGACATTGAATATAGTTCCCTGTGCTATACAGTAGGACCTTGTTGTTTATCCATCCTGTATATAATAGTTTGCGCTTGATAATCTCAAATTCCCAGTCCTAAACTCCTGCACCCTCCTCCATGTTGGCAAGCATAATTCTATTCTCTATATCTGTGTCTGTTTCTGCTTCACTTATACATCCATTTGTGTTGTATCTTAGATTCCACATGTAGTGATATCATGTGGTTTTGGTCTTTCTGATTTATTTCACTTGGTATAATAATCTCTAAGTCCATCTATGTTGCTGCAAATAACATTGTTCATTCCTTTGTACGGCTGAGTAGTAGTCAGCTCTATGTATGTTTGTATACGTGTGTGTGTGTATCATATATCTCATATCTTCTTCATCCATTCATCTGTCAGTGGACATTTAGGTTGTTCCCATGACTTGGCTATGGTAAATAGTGGTTTTGCTACAAATGTAGAAGTGTATGTATCTTTTGAAATTATAGTTTTGTCTGGATATCCCAGGAATGGGTTTGCTACAGCATATACTAAGTTGCTTTAGTCATGTCTGACTCTGTGGCCCTGTGGACTGTAGCCTGCCAGGCTCCTTTGTCTATGGGATACTTTAGGCAAAATACTGGAGTGGGTTGCCATGCCCTCCTCCAGGGTTTTTTCCCAACCAAAGGATTGAACCTGTGTCTTTCATGTGTCCTGAATTGGCAGGTGGTTCTTTACCACTAGTGCCACCTCTGAGGCCCACGTGCAGCATATGGCAACTCTATTTTTACTATTTTGAGGAATTTCCATGCTGTTTTCTATAATGGCTGTACTAGTTTACATTGCTACCAACAGTTTGGTTTGTAAATAACTCATTCTCTTGAGTGAGATGTTTCTACTTGTTAATATGTGTTGTGTTACGAAGAATTTGGAAGTCTCTTTGGCCATGGTGCTTGTATGTATTATCATACAGAAGAAGTCCTCTGACTTCAAGCCATTACAACCTATTGGAATCCACATGCAGGGAATAAAATGGTCTCTTTTATCTACATGTCAACAGGAATTCTAGGAAATATATGATTTGTATATAAATTTCAAGTGAGTACTTAAATATTTGAAAATTGTATAGAAAAATTACTATTTATTACTTGTCTAATTTGTAAGCTGTTTTTTTCATCAACAAATTTAAATTTGAATTTCCATAAGCATGAACTTACTTTCTGTAGTTGAAATTTATTTCTAGTTTTTCTCTTTAATTTTTCATACATGGAAAATTTTTGTCAATGTAATAAAAAGTTACTTTGTTTATGTGAAGAATACTACATGTTTAATATGTTGTTAATGTAAAAAAACTGGAAAAGGAAATGGCAACCCCCTCCAGTATTCTTGCTGGAGAATTCCATGGACAGAGGAGCCTGGTAGGCTATAGTCCATGGGGTCGCAGAGTGGGAAATGGCTGCGCTACTATCACTAATGTAAAAATAATATGTGTTTAATAAGATCTTTAGTTCAGTTCAGTCACTCAGTCGTGTCCGACTCTTTGCGACCCCATGAATCGCAGCACTCCAGGCCTCCCTATCTATCACCATCTCCCAGAGTTCACTCAGACTCACGTCCATCAAGTCCGTGATGCCATCCAGCCATCTCATCCTGGGTCATTCCCTTCTCCTCCTGCCCCCAGTCCCTCCCAGCATCAGAGTCTTTGCCAATGAGTCAACTCTTCGCATGAGGTGGCAAAAGTACTGGAGTTTCAGCTTTAGCATCATTCCTTCCAAAGAAATCCCAGGGTTGATCTCCTTCAGAATGCATTGGTTGGATCTCCTTGCAGTCCAAGGGACTCTCAAGAGTTTTCTCCAACACCACAGTTCAAACGCATCAATTCTTTGGCACTCAGCCTTCTTCACAGTCCAACTCTCACATCCATACATGACCACAGGAAAAACCATAGCCTTGACTAGACAGACCTTAGTCGGCAAAGTAATGTCTCTGCTTTTGAATATACTATCTAGGTTGGTCATAACTTTCCTTCCAAGGAGTAAGTACCTTTTAATTTCATGGCTGCAGTCATCATCTGCAGTGATTTTGGAGCCCCCCCAAAATAAAGTCTGACACTGTTTCCACTGTTTCCCCATCTATTTCCCATGAAGTGATGGGACCAGATTCCATGATCTTCGTTTTCTGAATGTTGAGCTTTAAGCCAACTTTTTCACTCTCCTCTTTCACTTTCATCAAGAGGCTTTTTAGCTCCTCTTCACTTTCTGCCATGAGGGTGGTGTCATCTGCATATCTGAGGTTATGGATATTTCTCCCGGCAATCTTGATTCCAGCTTGTTTTTCTTCCAGTCCAGGGTTTCTCATAATAAGCATTTCTTGGGTAATTACTATTTGGTCTTTGCTGGATATGAGGAGGTGAGTTTGCCAATCTCTTTCCTCAGGAGGGAAATATTTAGAAATACAGTCATTTCATTTAAATGCTGTCTGAGACACAAAAATACATATCTGGTCATATGCTATATTTTATTAGAATTTTTACCAGAGAAAGTATTTATAGTCATAACTATTTTGCTGTTTTAAAACTACTATAAAAAATAGAAAAATTTAGGTAGCTATCTGATATTACTCCTGCTGCTGCTGCTAAGTCGCTTCAGTTGGGTCCGACTCTGTGTGACCCCATAGATGGCAGCCCACCAGGTTCCCCCATCCCTGGGAGTCTCCAGAGAAGAACACTGGAGTGGGTTGCCATTTCCTTCTCCAATGCATGAAAGTGAAAAGTGAAAGTGAAGTAATTCAGTCATGTCCAACCCTCAGCGACCCCATGGACTGCAGCCTTCCAGGCTCCTCCGTCCATGGGATTTTTCAGGCAAGAGTACTGGAGTGGGGTGCCTTTGCCTTCTCCAATATTACTCCTAATAGTAGCCAAAATTAAGTTTAGTATGACAAAGTCTATGAAATTTTATTAAATTTTATTTAGAAGAATTATTTAATCATGTTTTTTCAGTGTTAATAATCTCCAGGTAACAATTATTCCAGTTTAAAAATGTTATTACAAGAAAATAATTTAAAATTTAATATTTAGAATATGTTTCACTAAAAATTACTGAGAATTAGTACCATCTGAGTATTTTTTGCCAAACTATTATCATAGGCAACAGAAAACCATTTAGTGAAAGTTGCATATTCTGGTAAGGACAAGATTACTAAGCCATCTAATTTTTGAGTGAAATCTCCAATTAATATATTTGGAAGAGTTTCTCAGTGAGATTAATCTTAATGGGGTACAGACCTATACTTATTAAAACTTGCTACTCCTTTGTTTTTGCTTTGAAAATTGAATGATTGTTTTTACAGAGAAGAGTTTATATTCTGAGTTCATTAATGGTGAATTGTAGTTATATCAGAAAAAGATAGATTTGTGTTGGAAAATTTTAAATTTCTTTTGGGGAGCTTTTGTTTACGTGCTTTGGGGTAAATTTTCAACACAGTGTGTGTTAAGATTGAACCATGCAGCTCTTACTGATGTTACTGGGAATCTCTAGGCTACATTTGGTCATGCTGTGCTGAAAATGTACCTCCTAATGTTTGAGTAGTTTTCTGGCTATCATAGATGCTAAAATAGAGTGATTATGGCCCACAGTATAAATATATACTTAGATAGTTTTAAAATATGTGTTTGATAAAGTGTTATGTGAATTGTTATATAGAGCTCCAATCTAATACACTACAACTTAACATTGAAAATAGTAGTGTTCAGTGAATTATAGCTTATATTTCACCAGGACCAGATGATATGCTTCATTTTGACTTCATTTTACTCCTTGCTATGATTCTGAACAGAAGCCACTATGGCACAAATGGAGAGCACACCAATGGATTCATTTATGAAACACCATATGCTAAGAGTATTCTTAGAGCTTCCCCCTCTTTCCCCTTGTCCTTATTTTTAATCGGTACATCCAAGGCTTCAAGAACAAGGCTTCTATCTAGTGTAAGCTACGCAATGAATTTTGCCAATTTTTATTCTTCATTTTGCTTGTTGAGGCAAAGTACAGAAGTATTTTCTGGAAAGTGTGTCCCTAGATTACTTTCTTTTTCTATTTAAGTGCAAGTAGATGCTTTATCTGGAGAAGGCAATGGCACCCCACTCCAGTACTCTTGCCTGGAAAATCCCATGGATGGAAGAGCCTGGTAGGCTGCATGCAGTCCATGGGGTCACTAGGAGTCAGACACGACTGAGTGACTTCACTTTTACTTTTCACTTTCATGCATTGGAGAAGGAAATGGCAACCCACTCCAGTGTTCTTGCCTGGAGAATCCCAGGGACGGGGTAGCTTGGTGGGCTGCCGTCTCTGGGCTCTCAGAGTCGGACACGACTGAAGAGACTTAGCAGCAGCAGCAGATGCTTTACCATGAACATCCTTCCCCATGATTGATTTAGAGAAATTAAAACTTATTGTAAAACTGATTTATCAGATATTTACTGTTTTTTGTGTGGTTTTTGAATGTTTTTTATACTTATAGAACTCTGTGACTCTTTGAATAATAAAGAGTCTATTATTTTGGTCATTGAGGAATAATTATAGAATATTTCTTATCTAGTACTTTTGGGTTAGTAAGGTTCAAGTGAGAAGCATCCTAAGTTTTGCTTTGTTAGTGTTTAGCATTTACTCAAAGAAATGATATATGAAATTTTACAAGCAATATAAGAAAGAAATGGAATCTGAAAATATACCTATATTAAGCCATATGCATTTATCATTGTGATATATTAAATTAAGGAAAAGGAAATGGAGAAGATTGATTATTATTTTTTTTTATTTTGGAAGACAAATCAGACTAATTCCACAACATGTCTGATTTTAAATGTTTGGCTTTCTCCATGTCAAAAATGTTTTCTCTTTTATACACTTTACTGAGGTTATTGAATATTACTCTCCAGGACTAAAGTACCATTAGATACTCTCCAAGTTAGAAAGATGAATAAAGCCCTTGGAATTAGAGCAAGATTACACATTTAAGAGTGATGAAAATGAGTTTGGACTTCTTCAATTCATCAAGCCTCTTGATGCCATAAGGAAAATCTACCAGCCTGATTAAAACTGAATGTCTTGGATTTGGGGGGGGAGGTCAATTCAAGGGACAGATTTAGAAGTCACAGAGTTGGTAGCTCAAATTCTGGGATTAGAGTAGATCACTCAAGAAAAGGAAGTAGAATAAGAAATGAAACGTCTAGGGAAATCATACAAATAAAGAGAAAGAAAAACAGAGAAAAACAAGCAGAATTTGAAGAGTTAAGAGACTGTGAAAATGATAGACAAGAAAGAAGCAATTTTAAGAAAATGAAGAGCTCAAATATCTAATGTTTCATGTTGTTTTTGGCATATTGAGTGAGAAAGGGGAATTTAGTTAATTAATTCATGGATATATTTAATAGCTTTAAAGAGATATACCTTGAGCCCTAAAATATTGAAGCCTGAATGGAAAATAAAATGGAAACTGCAGTTAAGACTGTCAAAGATTATTTCAATACATTGGCCAGTCCCTTACACTGCAAGGAGATCAAACCAGTCAATTCCTAAAGGAAATCAACCCTGAATATGCATTGGAAGGACTGATGCTGAAGCTGAAGCTCCAATACTTTGGCCACCTGATGCAAAGCTCTAAGTCACTGGAAAAGACCCTAATGCTGGGAAAGATTGAAGGCAGGAGGAAAAGAAGGCTGCAGAGGGTGAGATGGTTTGATGGCATCATTGACTGAATGGACATGCGTTTGAGCAAATTCCAGGAGATAGTGAAAGACAGGGAAGCGTGGTATGCTGCAATTCATGGGGTCGCAATGAGCTGGACACAGCTTAGTGACTGAACAACATTGGCCATGAGAAGAAGGAATCAAGTATGATGGTGGAATGAAACAGAGCAGGAGTTGTGGAAGGATGTTTTGTTGTTGATTTGTTTCTTTTTCATGGGCAAGATTTGCACTAATTTTTCACTAGGAAGATGTGTTAATTTATAGTCCACTGTCACCTCTGACAGTGAAAAGGGGCTATTAGTATTTGTTTCAGGATGATAGGCATATACAGGAACTCTGAGTACCAAACTAGGATATAATAGTTACCCTATTAGGTAGAAGAAATTAAGCCTAATAATTTTCAGTTCTAGACAGACTAAGGTAGCATAAAAAGCTTTTAGGTGTCTGGATGACATAGAGAGCAGAAACATTGCCACATTCATTCCGGAGATAATTGGATACAGTGACACTTTCCCAATGATTGACTGTAAAGTAGAGGCAAAACATATAAGGCCTATGCCAATTTTTTCATTATATATTTTAAGGAGTATCTTCTTTGCATGAAAGGGAAAGACAGAAACAGCATTTTACACTCTAAACAGTTGTTACAGAGGCATGTATACACAACCCATAAACGAAAATGACAGAGATTATCATCCATTACAAAAGAAAGCAGCCAGATTTGCAGTTTTTTTTTTTTCCTTCATTTGTTTGTTTTTAAGTTCAGGTTAACTTTTTTGGATATATTAAAGGAAACTATATGAGATTTCAGTGAAACTTTATTTGCATATTTTAAGGTTTTTTTTTTCCTAAGGCAAAATGTTTTTCTGTAAATATGGTAGGAATGTTAGGTGATACAAATGGCCTCTCTTTATACTAAGAGGATCACATTTGGTTTGTTTTGTTACACTATTGAATTCTCCTGGTCCTCCTCCTGCCTTATTGTGTGCTGTTCCCCTTAGTCCCTCAAGCTGAAAATTGATCTCCAGTCAATAGTGTGCATTTATTCAACCTGCTTCGTAATCGGTCCTGCTCTGTGAATGAAATTCATCGTGGGAGACTTGTTTACTATCTCTGTTAGGACTGACCTGGTTGAAAGCCCTGTCAAGCTGTCTGAATTTGGATGCTTTGGAGGTTTGCCGTAAGGAATTCTTTGCTCACCAAAGGAGCTAAATTGAGCAGAGATGAAGGACTAGTGTTCATTGATTTTTTTCCTCCTTGCTTCTGAACAGCTTAGAGGACAGGATACAAATTTAAAAGCTGTACCATAAGCATTTAAATAAAATACTCTTCTACTCTTACAAGTCTAACTGATGTGGTTTCAAGTAACTTTATAAAATAAAACAGGTTTATAATTGGGAAAGCATTTAGCTGGCTAATAGAAATTCAAAGAAATCTTTGGCAATATTGTATCATCTCTTGTACCTGCTCTTGAAAGCTGTTAGTAATGCCAGGGTTTCCTTCTTAGAGGGATCAAACCATCCTTTGTTTGAAATTAAAATTCAGTCCTTTGATGTTTCACTGGGCCGTTTTCTTCCTCTTGCTCTTTTTTTTTTTCTTTTTTTCTTTTATTTTATTCTGATTTATTTTAAATGTAGAAATTCGATTTTTTCTGACATATAAAAAGATAAATGCTCAATGAAAAGCCAACAATACCGGACATTATAGAGGAGTTAAAGTCATCTGACATGTCTGAAAAATTAATTTTGTTAAGCTTAGGTCACTATCCCTCTGTGCACATATATTGAATTGATGGTGTTCTGTAATCTGCTGTTTTTTTTTTAAACTCAACAGTGTGTTGTGACCATTTTCTAGAACAATAAAGATAGGTCTGTGGTATCTTCCTATGACTTAAAGCATTCTGATTTACAGGATTCAGATATTTTACTGATTTTCTAAAGATGGACATTTCTAAAATCATAGAAGAATAACTTTGTGTTAATCCTTGTTTCATATCAGAAGAGAGCTATTCATGCTGTCTGAGCACAGGGGAATGTGTTAGCCAGGGACAGGTGCACCTCAGAGAACCTGAGGATATTCAGTACAGTTGGGTCTTCTTTAAATTCTGGAATCAAGGAATAAATTTGGATTACTTTTTTGGCACATTTCATTGCCTTAGCTTCTTTTCTTGCATCTGCTCACAGTCTTTACATCTCTGTGGTTGTTCAGTTGCCCAGTCCTGTCTGACTCTACGTGACCCCATGGACTGCAGCACGACAGGCCTCCCTGTTCCTTATCATCTCCTGGAGTTTGCCCAAGTTCATGTCCATTGCATTGGTCATGGCATCCAGTCATCTCATCCTCTGACACCCTCTTCTGTCCTCAATCTTTCCCAGCATCAGGGTCTTTTCCAATGAATTGGCTCTTCATATCAGGTGACCAAAATATTGGAGCTTCAGCTTCAGCATTAGTCCTTCCAATGAATATTCAGGGTTGATTTCCTTTAAGATTTACTGGTTTGATCTCCTGCAGTTCAAGGGACTCTCGAGAGTCTTCTCCAGCACCACAGTTCAAAGGCATTAATTCTTTGGATGTCATGCTTTCTTTTCGGTCCTGCACTCACAACCATACGTGACACTGAAAAGACCATAGCCTTGACTATATGGACCTTTGTCAGCAAAGTGATGTATTTTTTTTTTTTTTTTGAGCACACTGTCTAGGTTTGTCATAGCTTTCCTGCCAAGAAGCAATCGTCTTCATGTCTGGTGTTACCATCCACGGTGATTTTAGAGCCTAAGAAGAGGAAATCTGTCACTGCTTCCACCTTTTCCCCTTCTATTTGCCATTAAGTGATGGAGACGGATACAATGATCTTAGCTTTCTTGTTATTTAATATTTAGTTTTAACCCAGCTCTTTCACTCTCCTCCTTCACCCTCATCAAGAAGCTCTTTAGTTCCACTTTGCTTTCTTCCATAAGAGTGGTATTATCCACTTACCTGAGGTTCTTGATGTTTATTCTGCCAGTCTTAATTCCAGCTTGTATCTCTTCTAGCCCAGCATTTCTCATGATGTGCTCAGCGTATAGGTTAAATAAACAGGATGACAACAAACGGCCCTGTTGTACTCCTGTCTTAATCCTGAACCAGTCAGTTGTTCCATACAGGGTTCTAATTGCTGCTTCTTGACCCATGTACAGGTTTCCCAGTAGACAAGTAAGATGGTCTGGTAATTCCATTTCATTAAGAGTTTTCCTCAGTTTATTGTGATCCACACACTTGAACGTTTTAGTGTAGTTGATGAGACAGAGGTAGATGGTTTTCTGGAATTCCTTTGCTTTCTCTATGATCCAGCGAATGTTGGCAATTATGTCTCTGGTTCCTCTGCCTTTTCTAAACCCAGCTTGGACATCTGGAAGTTCTTGGTTCCTGTAATGCTGAAGCCAAGCATGCAAGATTTTGAGCATTACCTTACTAGCATGGGAGATGAGTGCAATTGTCTGGTGGTCTGAACATTCTTTGGTACTGCCCTTCTTTGGAATTGGGATGAGGATTGACTTTTTCCAGGCCTGTGGCCATTGCTGGGTCTTCCAGATTTGCTGACATGAATGCAGCACTTTAATAGTATCATCTTTTATGGTTTTAAATAGCTTTACTGTAATTCCTGGAGAAGGAAATGGCAACCCACTCCAGTATTCTTGCCTGGAGAATCCCATGGACGGAGGAGCATGGTGGGCTACAGTCCACGGGTTGCAAAGAGTCGGTTACAACTGAGCGACTTCACTTTCACTTTCACTGTAATTCTATTGCATCCACTAGGTTTATTGACAGCAGTGCTTCCTAGGGCCCAGTTGACTTCATACTCCAGAATGTCTGGCTCTGGGTAACTGACCACATCATCATGTTTATCTGATTCATTAATATCTTTGTGTGTGTGTGTGTAGTTTTCTGTGTCTGTGTATTCTTTCCATCTCTTCTGCTTCTACTAGGTCTCTACCATTTCTGTCCTTTATTGCGTCCATCTTTGGGTGAAATGTTCCCTTGATATTTCCAATTTTCCTAAAGAGATCTCTAGTCTTTCCCCTTCTGTTGTTTTCCTCAATATCTTAGCATTGTTCACTGAAGAAGGCCTTCTTGTCCCTCCTTGTTATTCTCTGCTGCTGCTGCTGCTAAGTCGCTTCAGTCGTGTCCGACTCTGTGTGACCCCACAGATGGCAGCCCACCAGGCTCCCCCATCCGTGGGATTCTCCAGGCAAGAATACTGGAGTGGGGTGCCATTGCCTTCTCCGTGTTATTTTCTAGAACTCCACATTTAGTTGCGTGTACCTTTCCCTTTTCCCCTTACTTTCTACTTCTCTTCTTTCTTCAGCTATTTGTAGAGCCCCCTCAGATAGTCAGTGTTTACAGATTTTTCCCAGTGTTTCTTCCTTCTGTTTAAATTTCACAGATGAATTTCTGTATGATCGTCTTTGGCTCAATTTGCAGGGCCTTTTTTGATTAGCATTTGGGTTATTAATACATTATCATTGATTAGAAATTATTTTCCCACTTAGACGTTCAGCCTTGTTTATAATTGCTTTGCTATATGGGCATCTAAATTTTTTTATTTCAAAAGTTTTTAAGCATGACAAAATTTGGGGTTAGAGGAATATATATTCCAAGTAAAATTAACTTTAGCTGTAAGTAGTAGTTTCTGTTGTTGCTATGTATAAGTTGCTAATGCCAATATAAAAGTGTATGTAATTACTTGCTGAATTTAGTCATTATTCTAACTTGAATGTACATTGCAATTCCAGACCAGTCTTTTCCTTTTTGATTTGGGGAAACAGGAGCACAAACTTAGAAGCTCCCTCATAGCACTGAGACTTAAAAAGGTGGGCACATTTACTGTATTGAAAGTAGACGAATCTCTTAGATATCATGGGTTTCATTTCATCTGTTGTAAAGCAAGGCATTTGGAATTGTAATCTCTATAAATGTGTATTGAGCATCTATAATTTATTAGCCTATTTACATGTGCTCTTTATTTATTCATCATTTCAACTGTGTAAGATGAGTGTTTCTACCTGCTTTCCATGTGTTGAGAATCTAAGGTTCAGAGAAATGAATTAACCTTTCTTATCATCATATGTTTAACAAATGATAGAACTGAAATGTGAATTTAGTTCTTTCAGAATTTAAAACCTGTTGTTTTCCTGATTATATTATATATTTATATTAATTTGATATACTCCATGTGCTCCAGAAACTTAGTTTATAATTGGACAGAGGGAATATTGGGTTGGCCAAAAAGTTCATTTGGGTTCCCAGAGTAACTTTTTGACCAACCCAATATTTATTATTTGCCATCCAGACCAGTGATGCTTAACTAGAATGGTACCACCCCTGGAGCATTTGAGAATGTCGGAGAACATTTTCATTTGTTACATTGACTGGGAGTTGCCACTTGCATTTAGTGATTGAGACCACAGGAATATTAAACATTTTGCAGTGTCTACTTCAGGCTCCTGGAACAAAGAATTTCCCCCCACAATTGTGCCCTTGGTGGCCATGTTTAGAAACAGTATTTTTCTGTGATATCTGTGAGGGCAGGAGACATTTCTTCTTGTTGTATTATTACTGCCTAGTAGAAGTATAATGCTTTAGTTTCTCATAATGTGTCCTGAAAACTTCCTGGAGTCATAGCCACAAATAGCAGTATCCATACCAGTAGGATACTACCACTTAACATACAACCCAGCATTTCAGTGCTGAACACATTTGTTTACTAAGAGATGATCCAAAGCCTTCATGATATTATGAATGTTACATCATAAACTCTCTTACGATATTAATTGTTCTCTGCCAGAGTATTTCACTGGTTATTTCCTTCACACTTATATTCTGTTTATAGTTATCTCCCAAAGAAATTGTTCTTTCAGGTTACCCTTTCTTGGGTCTTTTTCTATTCTATACTAGGAAGGGGAAGTGTAAGTTGTTCAGTTGTGCCTGACTCTTTGTGAGTACATGGAGTATAGCCCATCAGGCTACTCTGTCCGTGGGATTCTCCAGGCAAGAGTACTGGGGTGGATGGCCACTTTATTCTTCAGGGAATCTTCCCGACTCAGAGATTGAACTTCGCTCTCTCACTTTGCAGGCATTCTTTACCGTCTGAGCCAGATTCTCCCTTGGCATGCAGTTCCCATTTTTTATTACCTTGGTAGATCTAACTCACTTTTCCTTACCTAGTTTAGGTTCTTCTTGCACAATTCCAGAATACCCTGCTCATACTGCTATTAAGGTGTTTACCACAATACTGTGCTTTAGTTTTCTGATCTTGTTCTTCCTCTTGCCTGTAAGCTCCCTAAAGGTAAGGGATTGTGTTTACTTCAGTAGCTAAAAGACTATAGGTTACTTTCCCCATAACTTGAACTATTCCTGATGAGAGCAGTTTTATAACGAGTAGTCCTTCAGCCAGTTCAGACTATCCAAACTTTGTATTATGTCTTGGCATTCTTTTCATTGGAATGAGTTGTAAAAATCTGAGTATATATTCTCTTCACAGAAGATATATTTATACAGCTTTAAATCCATCACTGATTTTTAAGTCTGTCATCGTTTGGCAGTAGACACATTTTTTTTTTTTTTTTGGCTTAATAAGGCTAATTTTTCGTTAAAATTTACTCTCTGTAAAGGCTCCATTCCAAAAATATTTAAATCATTTGCTTTAAATAAGCATTTAACCAGCATAGAAGATAACCGCATATACTTTGAAAGTAAAGTACGAACAGGAATTAACAACTGTGAATAGGAGAGAACACTTGAAAATTTATTATTTCTATTTTGTACTGCCATGACAAATTGACTTAAAAGCAAATTGTTTCTTGATTAAGTCCTTAAAAGGAAATTTTTAGTGGGCCTGTGCCACTATTAAAAATGCAAGTATTTTAAATTCAGACTTAAGAGAAACCACTTATAAATAGAATTCTTAGATAATTAACTGCTCTGACTTAAAGGATCTTCAAATTTATCACAATAAATTATAAACTAGTTACCTCAATTTTTCAGTTGTATTAAAAATACTTCTTTAATACTTTAGTCCATTAAATTAAGGATAGAACACTATAGAAATGATATATCCTCTTTGATTTAGGCTCTTACAGTATTTGATCAATTTTTGAAATATGAAGTTCTTAATTGTAATTATGGGTTATAAACAAAATTATGTCATACATTTCTTGAGTCTAGGATGTATTCTGGGTGATAATGTTTTAAGAATAATAATTTATAATATACTTTCTTATGATTTATCTTTCTCTTAAAAACTACATACAATAAGAAAGAGTTTATCTTATTGGGACTTTGTTGAAAATTAAGGTTTTAATATGTCTGTTAAATATAAGCTCATTTGCTGATGAGTGCTAATGACCAAAATGAACTATGGAAATATTAATTCAAATAAGTGGCTAGAGGATGAGAAAAATAGTAAAGTATCACTAAAATTAATGAAATGTTCTTTCCTATTATGATATATATATGTATGAGCTTATTTTATCTTAAAATTATGTATACTTACAGTAGTGAAGGAAGTCAAGCTGTTCCATAATTCTCTATAAAATGGTATATTATTTTATTCTACTTTTTATAATTAAATTGAAATGATGTGTATAAACTGAACTTCAGTGAAAATAAAGTTGTCATCTCAAGCTTTGTGGATTTTGTCTCAAAAAAACACATGATTAAACATGTTAGATCGAGGTTAAAGGATGTATTGTCTTTGAAGGCTCTGACAGTTGGGTTGCTGGCATGGTAAAAGAATTTGTATTCCATTAATGGGTGAACTTCTTACCCATGTAATAAATAATGTATTTTACAAAGAAGTAAAATAATGAGATTTATTTCCTTTGCTTCAGGAAGATGAGGTAAGTTGCATATGGCTATCTTGACTGACAAAGTTGTCTCCTTTTCAAGGAATGACAGGTAAAAATGGCTAAATTCCCAATCATGAGCACTTGAAAATATTTATTGACATTTTATTTTATTTGAAATCCTTTGTATATTAGTAACAAATAATACATTGTTAAATTTTAACTCTGATATAAACAATACTAATTGTTGACAGTATTGATAACTTTGTTATAAGTTAAGTATATTCTATGTCTTTAGTACATAGAGCTGTGATAACTCAGGGAACATGATTTGAAATCTGGAACTTTTGCATCCTTATAAATATGAACTAATGGAATTTTACTTTATTTTTTGTTCTGTTTCTCAAAGTACAGTAAAACAGCACGAAATAAGTAGTGTAATAACTTGGGAATGTACTCAATTGGAAGCTGCACTGTTTTATTTTGGAATGTCACTTAAATGTGTTGTGTTTAATCTGGGTATGTTGAATTCTTACTTAACCTTTCAACTTTATTAAATGTCCTGATCTTCTTATTCTCAAAATATCCTTTAATATAAATTCTATTTGCAAAAAATTAAAATAGATTTCCATAGTTTGCAGATAATTTGAATTTATTTCTCTCTTCAAGGGTTGGAATAGATTTTCTGGAGCACTGGGGAGAGAATGTCCACCCTCAGAACTAGTTGGTCTCCTTCCTCTGGTATGATCAAGAAAAAAGCTCTGAGAAAACTGTATTGTGAAGAGATATTAATTACATGCAGCAAAATGTAAAAGTGTGCATTTGGCATGAAATGAAAGTGAAAGGAAACATTTCAAACTTTAGTTACCTAATGCATTCCAAGAAAAAAACAAGAGATGTGACTATCAAGAACCATCAGTAAGTGTTGTCAGGGACAACCTTTTCTTCCTCATACAAACTGATCCTTCCCACAGATCTAGAAAATGTACCTCAGAAGCAAGGTTTTTCTAGTTACATTTTAGGACACTAGGGAAGCTTCTGTAGATGTCTACGCTTGCATTTTACTGTGTTAATCTCCCCCTCCCTTCCCCTTTTTCTTTTTTTGGTTAGGAATAACCAATATGAATAGAACATTATACATATTAAAAAGATTCCTAGACAAGACTATAAAGTATGTCTTTTTCAAATTTTGTCGAGTTAGATTTGTGACAGCTTTGGTTGAATTTTTCTACTTATCAAATTGGATTTAGAAAGAGATTTATCACTAATCTGTTAAATGAGGACAAAAATCTCATCTTAAGTTGTTTTCATTGAATAAAAGTTATCAAATTTATATAGTAGATACAACATTTGCTTCCTCATTGAAGAATTCCTATTATAATCCATACGAAAAATTCTTAACTCTTCCTTTTAATGGCACATTTATAAGCTATTCTTATGAAAAAAGTAGAATGATTTCTATCTTTTCTTAGTGGAGATTGCTTAAAGTAATGAAACTGGTTTGTTAATATACTAGTATAATGCTCAGTTAATAACCAATTATTGTGGTTTTTGTTTGAAGAGACATTTAGATGAACCTCATCTCTTTGTAGAGAATTTACCTCTGGGATATGACACTGGACTTTTCTCACATTTCCGGGTAATACCTAAAAAGCAGTGCCTAATGCATAGATTCCTTTTCATTCTGTTTTACTCTTAAAGTTATTCAGCTTTTAAAGGAATATCATTACTGCTTGAGATTATCCCTATAATGAGAAATCACAGCATGCATCTTGAAAAAATGGTTCCACTTCATCTTTTCTCATTCATCTCCTTGTGAAATTATAAATGCATGAGTGCAGTGTATGGCTATTCAGGTCAAATTCTCTTTCAGGACTGATGTTCCTGTTATACAATTTATCCATCTATTAGCATGCTGAAATGTCAAAAGCTTCATTTTTTTAAGAGTAGAATGTCAGTTTCTTTTTTCACTTAGAGCAATTTACCCAGGGAAAAAGCAAGAGATTTGACAGTTATAGCCATCAGGGCAAAGTCTGGCTGATGATTTGAGAAAATAGGAGTAAATGTTCAGATACAGGGTGCTCTAAGTTAATATGTTTTCAGGTTGGTGTATGAGGTAAAAGGGACAGTGCATGGGGTAAAAAGTAAATAAAGATCAGAATAATCTGTGCCTGTGTATATAAAAAGCTGCATCTCATTCCTAAATTTCAGGTTTTGAGAACTATTTTTTCACTCCTCTAAACTCTTGAGTTCAAACTCTTCAGTGACTTTTGAGTTGCAGCCAAGTGTATCATTGTGGTTGCCTGAAAGTAAAGAAGTTTTCAGTCAACTGTTGTTTACATCTAAATATTTAAAACTGTGATTGAGAGCTTTTCATTGATAATTAGAGTTTTATTTATTGTAAAGATAGCATATGTATGTGTAAAAGAAATTGGATAGAGTACAAAGATTCTGCATATTAATGTAGAATATATAAGATGTATTCAACAAGTGCTTCATTAGAATATATAAAGTGAAATTATTTTAAAAGTACTATAAATATAAATATTAACTGAGTTGTATCGATCATTCGGCAGATAGTATTGGGATCAATGAAAGATTACACAAGAGCACAGTTTTCAAGGTGCCAGTCAAAGCCAAACAATGAGCTTCCCCTCAAATTTCTGAAAATTCTCCCTTTGTGAGATAATGGATTGGGGTGGCTCTTTTTCTTTCCCATTTAAAAAGTCAGTTGGCACTGAGGAATGATGTGGTTGTTATCCACATTCCACATGGATTGAAAATCCCTTCCTGAATGCCCATGCTGTGGGATCTGTATGAGTCCACGAGATCCTGTACGGTCTGTGAGCCTCTGCTCCTTTCTTTTATGTTCTGTCTCTGGATGGGACTGTGCTGTCTTGAGAGGTCTATCTGTTGAGAGTATTTCCCCCATGAAAGGAAAGTGAAGAGCTTGGAGGGTAGCAGGTTATTTTGCAAGCTTCTGAGCCTCAGCGTATAAGTGTGTGGGGAGGTGTTAGGGTGGAAATTGGGCTCATTATGCCTTTCAGTTTATTCGTTTGTTGGTTCCCTGTCAACCTGCCAGCCTCTCTGTGGGACAACTGCCCTTTGTATCATAAGCTGCCAACATTCATGGTGGTTGCATTCACTGTACCCATTGTACTTTGGAACTCCATTACAACTGGGGTTTGAATGCAAAGCTTCATGATATCTGGGTATACAGACAGTGTGCTGAGCCACAAAGACATCCTTTGTATTTCTTAGTCTTATAATCCTTTAAAACAAAACAAAACACAAAAATGCCCAAGCCAGCTTTGAAGAAGTGATTTTATGAGAATAGGAAGGAAAATATGCTTTCACCACGCTGTTCCATACTTTCATAAAACAGTGTTTGGGAAGAAGGGGAAATTTCTAATATTAAAGCTAGATTTGTTTCTTTGGCTAAAGTTGGCTATGTCTAAGACTAATTTTCTACTTGTGGAGATGTGGGTGACTTTGCACCTGTCTTCATCTGTTACCTTGCCTGGCAGGTGGCTACATTGATTATTTTTGGCATATGCTTTAGAAGTACCTCTGTGACCCTTGTGAGTTCCTGCATTGTCCACAGCAGTCCTGGACTATTCTTAACTTTGAACTCCCTTTTCAAAGGAAGATGTGTCTCTGACCTCTTTATGGCCACCTCCTCTGAGTCTCTTGTTTATCTTTTCTTTTCTGTGAGTGTGCAGTTTGGTTTTGAGAATAAAGAATGACAGAATCTTCAATCAGCAGACAGGTGACAATTACAAATGAAATAAGGAAGGCTTGTTTTTCTTTGTTCCACACGCCCTCCCATTACTTTAGAGACAGAATTCCAGTTCTTAGTTATGAGGAAAATCGACACAATTGGGGTGCTACAGCAAACTCAGATAAATGCTATGCTCTGCTTCTGTCCTTCCTCCCTCTCCTGGGGGCTGACACAAGCTTTGTGAGGGTCAAGGTACTCTCTTCCTTTCTTCCTCCTTTCTGTTGAAATACTTGACATAATTGGAAATGTTATATTTACTCTTTTTGTTAAATATCAATATAAACTGATATTTAAGTTAGTGCATTAAGGCATTGAGCACTTGCCTAGTACTCTGGTTCACATGTACTTTTCTCATTTAACTGATAAACTTACATAGGACCATGGAAGTCAGAGATTCCTTTAGAGATTCTTCGGCTTCTTAAGAATCCTAAGTCTGTTCATGCTACTGTACCTTGTTGTTTTGGCAGACCATTGACTTTCATAAATTCATACAAATGCACGTGCACACATGCGTGCGCGCGCGCACACACATACACACACAGAATACACTTGTTATAGTAGCGTCTATTATGGTCTTCATCAGTGTAGATGAATACAAGCAGATCCTAGGTCTTTTAGTTACCATAATTAAAAGAAAAGAAAGTCCCTGTTACATGGTGGTCTCTCTAACATTGACTTTTACTACATCTTCAGAGTGGTATTTTCAGGACTTCAATGACAATATATAAAAGAAGGAAGGTGTCTTTTTGTTCTTCCTGTTTGTAGATGGTTCTCAAAATTTAGTGTGCATTTAGTTCACTTGTGTTATGGTATGTGTGACAGAGATGAGACTGATTTGATTTAATAGCTATTAAATGGCACAGAGATATGCATATTAAATAAACATTCTAATTTTCAGACAAGAGGCTCAGAAGACACAGTTTGAGGACCACTGAGGAAAGCCTTCCTGCGTGGTCTCTAGTGTGTTATAAATGAATCATTCTTTGTGAGGCTTTGATCATCTAAGCTAGTTTAACTATCATTTCTAAGTTTGATCACTATAAGGGCCATTTAATCTATATATAGTCATTATATATATATAAAAATATATTTTAGATAACAGCCTATATTGGTTTGCATTCATAATTCAAAATTATTGACTAACTATTAAATGAATGTCAGTGTACAAATCGTAATGAACGTTTTATATGAATGTGGGTTGTTATAATCTTCTGACATTGTAGGTAAACTAAACGAATAGTACATTATTATGAAATTGTCTTTTACATTAGGTAGAGCTTATCAAGTAACTCTATTTCCATGTGTCTACAACTTAACTCATGATCATTCCATTTCACACATATGTATGATTCCTAATACCTCCTTGCTCATTAATGAGTACTGAAAGATTTTGCTCTTTGTAGGCCCACCAATAAAACATTTAAGTGCTTTCTCATCAGACTGACTCCAGCAGTGATTGATACAAACTCACTCTTTTCTAGTCTTTGCTTAAGATCCTTAACTTTTCAGTTGTTGCTGTTGTTCAGTTACCCAGTCATGTCTGACTCTTTGTGACCTGATGGACTCCAGCACACCAGGCCTGTCTGTCCCTCTTCTTCTCCCGAAGTTTGCCCAAGTTCATATCTAGTAGCATCCAGCCATCTCATCATCTTATGCCCTCTTCCCCTTTGCCCTCAATCTTTCCCAGCATCAAGGACTTTTCCAGTGAGTCAGCTGTTTGCATCAGATAAGCAAAATACTGGAGTTTCAGCTTCAGCATCAGTCCTTCCAGTGATTCAGGGTGATTTCCCTTAAAATTGACTGGTTTGATCTCTTGTTGACGAAGGGACTCTCAGGAGTCTTCTCCAGCACCATAGTTTGAAGACATCAGTTCTTCAGACAACAGAGGGCGAGATGGTTGGGTGGCATCACTGACTCATTGGACATGAGCTTGAACAAGCTCTGGGACATGCTGATGGACAGGGAAGCCTGGCATGCTGCAGTCCATGGGGTCGCAAAGAATCAGACACGACTGAGAGACTGAACAACAAGAACAACTGTCCAGCTCTCACAACCATATGTGACCAATGGGAAAACCATAGCCTTGACTATATGGACCTTTGTCAGCCTTCTCAGTACTTGGCATTAAGAAACTATAAGAATAGTTCAAACTTATAGGTTTATTTTGATGCTTGATGAAAATATATTTGCAGAACCCTTAGCACAGTGCTTCACACATATTGAACCTTCCATAAATGTTTAGTTAGGTGGTCAAGAGTGTCTAGGAAGCACATACTGTCTCTGGATTTTTTTTTTTTCTCTTTGATTGTGGGTATTAGCAGTTTTGTTTTTTATTTAGGTATTTGTCAAACTCAAGAAGGCAGTTAGATTGGTTTACTTTATACTAAAAGAGATCTTAGAGATGTTTATATGAACACCCATGCCACCATTTTTCATTTCAGAAACTGAGGAACTTCATGTAGAATAGTTAATGAGCTGGCACTGGAACTGGTTTACTTGCTCCAGCAATGGAATACACATCTCCTAGCCTAATTATACTTCTGAATATTTAAGTATGGTGTTCGATACATGATACAGGGTGCTCGGGGCTGGTGAACTGGGATGACCCAGAGGGATGGGATGGGGAGGGAAGTAGAAGGGGACTTCAGGATGGGGAATACATATACACCCGTGGCAGATTCATGTCACTGTATGACAAACCCAATAAAATATTGTAAAGTAATTAGCCTCCAAATAAATGAATAAATAAAGTGGAAAAAAAAAAGTATGGTGCCTTAACTCACAGAAATTGGGCTATATTCACTTACACTGTATTAGATATTTTGTGGTAGTGGTTGGTGGTTTAATCATTCAGTCACGTCTGACTCTTTGTGACCCTATGGACCATAGCCTGCCAGGTTCCTGTTCACTGGATTCCTCAAGAATGCTGGAGTGGGTTGTCATTTCCTTTTCCAGGGGAACAAAGACATTTTGTATGTATTTTAAATATTTGCAGGAATATAAAACTGTTTTATACTAAATTTTTAACATTTTTCTCTTTGAGTTGGGTCTAATAACAGCATACAGCATTTATCAAACAGCCTTGTAACTGCAATTGTCTTGCGCTTTGTATATTAATAAAAATTGGAAGACCCGGTTCTATAGTTTGGCAGTGGTTTTGCATGATGATGGAGCTCAGGGGGATAGTCTTAAACCTCTTGGTCCTTGGGTTTGTGAAGCTCAGGTGTTTTGGAGCCAGTTTGCTGCCAGCTGGCTTATTCTCAGAGGCGGTGCTCTGGCAATAATTCTTCAGACAGATAGAAGCAGTCAGATTGGTCAACAAAACAGAACCAAAGTTTTGGAATTCCTGTTCAGGATAATTCCTTTTCAGTTGATACTGGCTGCCATGTAAAGAAAAGTACGAAGTTGGAGGGGTATTAACAGAACTTGTTCTGTACTTCATGACATAACTCCATCTGAAGATGCAGTGTTTTATTTTGGCAGCTGTGATTTGGTGATTAGGCACATATTTTAGACAGGACATGCATCAGAGCCACCATCCCTCAGATTCAAACTAAATTGGGCATTTTGCTCTAGGGAGTAATTCTGCCCTACTCACATCTTACTACTTGCTGCTTATCAGAGAGTGGCCCGACTGGCCCCATTAATCCTCATTTTAAAGTCCAGACCAAAATATTACCTTCTTAGTAAACCCTTGTCCACTGTCCTCTTTTATACAATATCTGCCATGCTGCTCTCTATTTTAGCAATCACTGATTTCTTTGTCTCACTTTCGTCTCACAGTGTAAATGATTATGAGAAGGTTGTTATTTGATGACAAGTGTGAGATGGGCATTCTCACACTCCTACTGTACAGCTTAATTTTGGTTTTTTAAGTCCCCAGTGTAATGTCTGGTACATTCTCAGTGCTTAAAAACAGTGGAATGAATGAATGTGCCATTTGGATACTTCTTTGTAAGGTAGAATTTAATAGATATAGCTGATCTTGAGTGAGCAGTGTTGCCATTGTACAGTGTAATTAAATGTACTTTATAGTGTTCCATCTCAAACTTTCTTGCTCTGAAATAGTACAGATCATCTGGAAAATTTTGCTCAACTTTCTCCTTTAAAGACACTTTTACAAAGCTATTTTTCATGTTATTTAACAGTAAATCAACATTCACAAAGCTAAGATCATGGCATCTGGTCCCAACATTTTATGGCAACTAGATGGGGAGACAATGAAAAGAGGGACAGACTTTATTTTCTTGGGCTCCAAAATGACTGTGATTGTTGACTACAGCCATGAAATTAAAAGACACTTGCTCCTTGTAAGAAAAGCTACAAAAACCTAGACAGTATATTAGAAAACAGAGACATTACGTTGACAGCAAAGGACTGCATAGTTGAACCTATGTTTTTTCCAGTAGTCATGTACGGATGTGAGAGTTGGACCATAAAGAAAGTTAAGAACTGAAGAATTGATGCTTTCTGAACTGTGGTGCTATAGAAGACTCTTGAGAGTCCCTTGGACTTCAAGGAGATCAAACCAGTCCATCCTAAATGAAATCAACCCTGATATTCTTTGGAAGGACTGATGCTGAAGCTCCAATACTTTGGCCACCTGATGTGAAGAACTGAGTTATTGGAAAAGACCCTGATGCTGGTAAAGATTGACGGCAGGAGTAGAAGAGGATAGCAGAGGATGAGTTGGTTGGATAGCATCACCAACTCAGTGGACATGAGTTTGAGCGAATTCTGGGAGATAGTGAAGGATAGGAAGCCTGGTGTGCTACAGTTCATGGGGTCATAAAGAGTTGGACAAGACTTTGTTGACTGAAAAATTGAAAGACAACAATAATAAATAATGATACACCAAGAGCCAAAGGACTTTCTTTAGGTTTTTTTGTTTTTATAGCTTTCTTTCTTTCTATTTTTAATGCAGTGTGTCTGTGTGCAAGGGGTCATGTGGTACGAACAGTGGCAACAACTGCATTATTTTGAGGAATAAAGACAATTTTGAAATGAAAGATGTAATATCAGTTCTTTATTTTTTTTTAAATTTTATTTTTTTTTCCTATGGGAATTTTTTTTTTAATTTTTTTAATTTTTTAAATTTTAAAATCTTTAATTCTTACATGCATTCCCAAACATGAACCCCCCTCCCACCTCCCTCCCCACAACATCTCTCTGGGTCATCCCCATGCACCAGCCCCAAGCAAGCTGCACCCTACGTCAGACATGGACTGGTGATTCAATTCTTACATGACAGTATACATGTTATAATTCCCATTCTCCCAAATCATCCCACCCTCTCCCTCTCCCTCTGAGTCCAAAAGTCCGTTATACACATCTGTGTCTTTTTTCCTGTCTTGCATACAGGGTCGTCATTGCCATCTTCCTAAATTCCATATATATGTGTTAGTATACTGTATTGGTGTTTTTCTTTCTGGCTTACTTCACTCTGTATAATCGGCTCCAGTTTCATCCATCTCATCAGAACTGATTCAAATGAATTCTTTTAAACGGCTGAGTAATACTCCATTGTGTATATGTACCACAGCTTTCTTATCCATTCATCTGCTGATGGACATCTAGGTTGTTTCCATGTCCTGGCTATTATAAACAGTGCTGCGATGAACATTGGGGTACATGTGTCTCTTTCAATTCTGGTTTCCTCAGTGTGTATGCCCAGCAGTGGGATTGCTGGGTCATAGGGTAGTTCTATTTGCAATTTTTTAAGGAATCTCCACACTGTTCTCCATAGTGGCTGTACTAGTTTGCATTCCCACCAACAGTGTAGGAGGGTTCCCTTTTCTCCACACCCTCTCCAGCATTTATTGCTTGCAGATTTTTGGATCGCAGCCATTCTGACTGGTGTGAAGTGGTACCTCATTGTGGTTTTGATTTGCATTTCTCTAATAATGAGTGATGTTGAGCATCTTTTCATGTGTTTGTTAGCCATCCGTATGTCTTCTTTGGAGAAATGTCTATTTAGTTCTTTGGCCCATTTTTTGATTGGGTCATTTATTTTTCTGGAATTGAGCTGCAGAAGTTGCTTGTATATTTTTGAGATTAGTTGTTTGTCAGTTGCTTCATTTGCTATTATTTTCTCCCATTCAGAAGGCTGTCTTTTCACCTTGCTTATATTTTCCTTTGTTGTGCAGAAGCTTTTAATTTTAATTAGATCCCATTTGTTTATTTTTGCTTTTATTTCCAGAATTCTGGGAGGTGGATCATAGAGGATCCTGCTGTGATTTATGTCTGAGAGTGTTTTGCCTATGTTCTCCTCTAGGAGTTTTATAGTTTCTGATCTTACATTTAGATCTTTAATCCATTTTGAGTTTATTTTTGTGTACGGTGTTAGAAAGTGATCTAGTTTCATTCTTTTACAAGTGGTTGACCAGTTTTCCCAGCACCACTTGTTAAAGAGATTGTCTTTACTCCATTGTATATTCTTGCCTCCTTTGTCAAAGATAAGGTGTCCATATGTGTGTGGATTTATCTCTGGGCTTTCTAGACCCACCTCAAAACAAGGGACACATACAGACTGAAAGTGAAGGGCTGGAAAAAGATATACCACGCAAATAGAGACCAAAAGAAAGCAGGAGTGGCAATACTCATATCCGATAAAATAGACTTTAAAACAAAGGCTGTGAAAAGAGACAAAGAAGGCCACTACATAATGATCAAAGGAACAATCCAAGAAGAAGATATAACAATTAGAAATATATAGGCCCCCAATATAGGAGCACCGCAATATGTAAGACAAATGCTAACAAGTATGAAAGGGGAAATCAACAATAACACAATAATAGTGGGAGACTTTAATACCCCACTCACACCTATGGACAGATCAACTAAACAGAAAATTAACAAAGAAACGCAAACTTTAAATGATACATTAGATCAGTTAGACCTAATTGATATCTATAGGACATTTCACCCCAAAACAATGAATTTCACTTTTTTTTCAAGTGCTCATGGAACCTTCTCCAGGATAGATCACATCCTGGGCCATAAATCTAAACTTGATAAATTCAAAAAAATCAAAATCATTCCAGGCATCTTTTCTGACCATAATGCATTAAGATTAGATCTCAATTACAGGAGAAAAACTATTAAAAATTCCAACATATGGAGGTTGAACAACACACTTCTGAATAACCAACAAATCACAGAAGAAATCGAAAAAGAAATCAAAATATGCATAGAAACTAATGAAAATGAAAACACAACAACCCAAAACCTGTGGGACACTATAAAAGCAGTGCTAAGAGGAAAGTTCATAGCAATACAGGCATACCTCAAGAAACAAGAAAAAAGTCAAATAAATAACCTAACTCTACAACTAAAGCAACTAGAAAAGGAAGAATTGGAGAACCCCAGAGTTAGTAGAAGGAAAGAAATCTTAAAAATTAGGGCAGAAATAAATGCAAAAGAAACAAAAGAGACCATAGCAAAAATCAGCAAAGCCAAAAGCTGGTTCTTTGAAAGGATAAATAAAATTGACAAACCATTAGCCAGACTCATCAAGAAGCAAAGAGAGAAAAATCAAATCAATAAAATTAGAAATGAAAATGGAGAGATCACAACAGACAACACAGAAATACAAAGGATCATAAGAGACTACTATCAGCAGTTGTATGCCAATAAAATGGACAACGTGGAAGAAATGGACAAATTCTTAGAAAAGTACAATTTTCCAAAACTGAACCAGGAAGAAATAGAAAATCTTAACAGACCCATCACAAGCATGGAAATTGAAACTGTAATCAGAAATCTTCCAGCAAACAAAAGCCCAGGTCCAGACAGCTTCACAGCTGAATTCTACCAAAAATTTTGAGAAGAGCTAACACCTATCCTCCTCAAACTCTTCCAGAAAATTGCAGAGGAAGGTAAACTTCCAAACTCATTCTATGAGGCCACCATCACCCTAATACCAAAACCTGACAAAGATGTCACAAAAAAGGAAAACTACAGGCCAATATCACTGATGAACATAGATGCAAAAATCCTCAACAAAATTCTAGCAATCAGAATCCAACAACACATTAAAAAGATCATACACCATGACCAAGTGGGCTTTATCCCAGGGATGCAAGGATTCTTCAATATCCGCAAATCAATCAATGTAATTCACCGCATTAACAAATTGAAAAATAAAAACCATATGATTTTCTCAACAGATGCAGAGAAGGCCTTTGACAAAATTCAACATCCATTTCTGATAAAAACTCTCCAGAAAGCAGGAATAGAAGGAACATACCTCAACATAATAAAAGCTATCTATGACAAACCCACAGCAAACATTATCCTCAATGGTGAAAAATTGAAAGCATTTCCCCTAAAGTCAGGAACAAGACAAGGGTGTCCACTTTCACCGCTACTATTCAACATAGTTCTGGAAGTTTTGGCCACAGCAATTAGAGCAGAAAAAGAAATCAAAGGAATCCAAATTGGAAAAGAAGAAGTAAAACTCTCACTGTTTGCAGATGACATGATCCTCTACATGGAAAACCCTAAAGACTCCACCAGAAAATTACTAGAGCTAATCAATGAATATAGTAAAATTGCAGGATATAAAATCAACACACAGAAATCCCTTGCATTCCTATACACGAATAATGAGAAAGTAGAAAAAGAAATTAAGGAAACAATTCCATTCACCATTGCAACGAAAAGAATAAAATACTTAGGAATATATCTACCTAAAGAAACTAAAGACCTATATATAGAAAACTATAAAACACTGATGAAAGAAATCAAAGAGGACACTAATAGATGGAGAAATATACCATGTTCATGGATCGGAAGAATCAATATAGTGAAAATGAGTATACTACCCAAAGCAATTTACAAATTCAATGCAATCCCTGTCAAGCTACCAGCCACATTTTTCACAGAACTAGAACAAATAATTTCAAGATTTGTATGGAAATACAAAAAACCTCGAATTGCCAAAGCAATCTTGAGAAAGAAGAATGGAACTGGAGGAATCAACTTGCCTGACTTCAGGCTCTACTACAAAGCCACAGTCATCAAGACAGTATGGTACTGGCACAAAGACAGACATATAGATCAATGGAACAAAATATCAGTTCTTTAAAGGGAGTTTGCTTTAAATGTACCCTTATATGAATTGTACCAAGGTAACACTGAGGTTTTTTAAATCCGTATTTGGTATAATGATTTGTGTGTATGTGTATTTTTGTTGTTCTTATATTTATTGCAAAGCTATTTTGTTTATAATCTATTGAAATTAGTACAATTCTGAGGAATAGCTACTTTCATATTTTCAAAGCAGTTAATCTAGGGAGATATTTGTTAACATTGTGATAGTAGTTACTATTTCCTTTGGGAAATTTTCATTTTAATATATTATAAAATAATTATGAAACTAATTTATAAATACTTTTAAAAATTAAGGACTAGAGAGGTCTATCAAGTTGAGTAAAAATTCCCAACTCCTCTTATTGGCCATAAGTAAATATGGTAAATGATTTAGTATGTATTTTCCTGTATTTTTCTTTATGCATACAGTCATGTGTGTGCTCAGTTCAGGTCAGTTGCTCAGTCATGTCTCACTCTTTGCGACTCCATGAATTGCAGCACTCCAGGCCTCCCTGTCCATCACCAACTCCCGGAGTTCACTCAGACTCACGGCCATTGAGTCAGTGATGCCATCCAGCCATCTCATCCTCTGTCGTCCCCTTCTTCTCCTGCCCCCAGTCCCTCCCAGCATCAGATTCTTTTCCAATAAGTCAACTCTTCACATGAGGTGGCCAAAGTACTGGAGTTTCACCTTTAGCATCATTCCTTCCAAAGAAATCCCAGGGTTGATCTCCTTCAGAATGGACTGGTTGGATCTCCTTGCAGTCCAAGGGACCCTCAAGAGTCTTCTCCAACACCACAGTTCAAAAGCATCAATTCTTCGGCACTCAGCCTTCTTCATAGTCCAACTCTCACATCCATACATGACCACAGGAAAAACCATAGCCTTGACTAGACGGACCTTAATTGGCAAAGTAATGTCTCTGCTTTTGAATATGCTATCTAGGTTGGTCATAACTTTTCCTCCAAGGAGTAGGCATCTTTCAATTTCATGGCTGCAGTCACCATCTGCAGAGAGTGGAGCCCCAAAAAATAAAGTCTGACACTGTTTCTACTGTTTCCCCATCTATTTCCCATGAAGTGATGGGACTGGATACCATGATCTTTGTTTTCTGCATGTTGAGCTTTAAGCCAACTTTTTCACTCTCCATTTTCACTTTCATCAAGAGGTTCTTTAGTTCCTCTTCACTTTCTGCCATAAGGGTGGTGTCATCTGCATATCTGAGGTTATTGATATTTCTCCCAGCAATCTTGATTCCAGCTTGTGTTTCTTCCAGTCCAGTGTTTCTCATGATGTACTCTTGTGTCAGGTTTTATTTGCAGCAAGGGAGATCTTCAGTTATGGTGTGTGGGATCTAGTTCCCTGACCAGGGTTTGAACCTGGGCCCCCTGCATTGGAAGCTGAGACACTTAACCACCAGACTGCACGGCAGTCCCTATGTGTGTGCTCAGTTGTGTCCAACTCTTTGTGATCCTTTATACTATAGCCCACCAGGCTCCTCTGTCCATGAAATTTTTCAAGCAAGAATAAAGAAGTGGGTTGCATTTCCCTCCTTCAGGGGGTCTTCCCGACCCATTGATTGAACCCGCCTTGCCTACGTCTCCTGCATTGCAGGCAGATTCTTTACCACGGAGGTATCAGGGAAGCCCTATATAGTCATATATAGGGTAGTGTATTTACATATGGGCTTCCCAGGTGGCACAATGGTAAAGAATCCACCTGCCAATGCAGGAAATAGAAGAGATGTGGCCTCGATACCTGGATCAGGAAGATCTCTTGCAGTAGGAAATGGCAACCCACTTCAGTATTCTTGCTGGAAAATTCCTTGGACAGAAGAACTTGGCGGACTACAGTCCAAATGGTTGCAGAGTCGGACATGACTGAGCACACATGCACACAAACACATTTATATATGCAATATATGCTTATACATATATGTGGTATATACCTATTAAGCTAATAGAATATTCATTAAAATGGAAATGGTATTGTTATTCATAGCATTCTCAGATGTTTTTGTTGCTTCAAAACTTACCTTAGAAATCTTTCTGTCTTAGTGTAGATAAATTTGTTTCTTTTCTTTTTATCAGTCTCTGAAAGTGAAAGTTGCTCAGTCGTGTCCAACTCTTTGCGACACCATGGACTGTATAGTCCATGTAATTCTCTAGGCTAGAATACTGGAGTGGGTAGCCTTTCCCTTCTCCAGGGGATCTTCCTTCCCAATCCAGGGATTGAACCCAGGTCTCCTACATTTCAGGCAGATTCTTTACCAGCTGAGCCACAAGGGAAGCCCAAGAATCCTAGAGTGGGTAGCCTATCCCTTCTCCAGGGGATCTTCCTGACCCAGGAATTGAACTGGAGTCTCCTACATTGCAGGCAGATTCTTTACCAACTGAGCTATGCTCTAGTGGTTCTTTATTTACCAGGTTCATAGTATAGTGATTCAGTCTCCTTTTCTTGGCCTTTTGCATTGTTTTCAGGTTTTTCCTACTTTGATTTCTGTTACAGCAGACATCATGGGCATATTTATTGGTGCAAGTATTTTGGGAGATTGTATTTGTAAAGTGGAATTATAGGGGAAATTATGAAATATATAATAAATGCTTTCACTAAACATTGCCAAAACACAATGCAAATGCAGGAGTTCTTTCTTTCACATGGTCATTTTAATAACAGGATCTTGCTATTTTAGAGTAAGTACACTTTTTTCTAATTCTAATATAATGTATATCCATTATAGAGAAGTTAGAATTATAGAAATGTCAAGGGATAAAAAGAAAAGCTTTATAATCCTACCATCTAGAAATAAGCACTGTTGCTCTTTTGATACGTTTAGTTCCAGTCCATATTTTCCTATGCATAATTTTTACTGTATTTATACCTCAGATTTTCTTATTTATCATTATAGTACATTTAACCCTGCATCATTAGAAATATTAAAACATTGATATACTGATTCCCTCATTGTTCATTATATAGTACTAGCATGATACTTAAACTATATTCCTCTGTTTTATATTGATACTTAATATGTCTCCATTTTCAGCAGTCATAGATAGTAAGAAATACCTTTCATGTAAGCTTTCTCTGTGTTTCGTATTAGTCTCTTAGCACACATTAAAAGTCATGTAAATACTGGGTTAAATAGTAGTAATACTATGACGTACTTAGATGCCAAATTATTTCCCACAAAGACTGTATCAGTTGCAGTCTTTTTTGTACGGTTTAAGTATGCCTATTTCAGCATTCCCAGGCTGCTACGGATGGGTTTTAATGATGTTTGGAAGGCTACGATCCATTTCATTGTTAGCCTTAGAATATTATTTCTTATTCATTTTAGGTACTCCTTTATAGTTTTGGCTTAAAGTTAAAACTTGTTTAAACCTCTTGAGCTTTGCCAGTTGGCCCAAATTATTAGACATTTTAGAACTATTTACTTATTGCGTAGTTTTACATGCATCATGTGTAGTGGGGTAATCAATGATGAACAATTCAATAACATAAATGTTTAATAGTAATAATGAAAACCTAGCGTCTCCAGAGAAATTCAGTATGCATGAAAGTTCCTTCCAACTTTATGTATTTCTTGGTGCTCCCTTCGGAGACCATGTCATCTGCATTCACTTGTCATGCACACTGTGCACCTCAGAGAAGGAAAAAGTCTTAGTTTCTTTTTCTGTTGCCGTTTCCTCCTTCATATATGTCTTCTTTTTGTGATAAGCCATATTCCCTGGTGGCTCAGATGGTTAAGAATCTGCCTACAATGCGGGAGACCCTGGTTCAATCCCTGGTTCAGGACTATCCTCTGGAGTAGGAAATGGCTACCCACCCCAGTATTCTTGCCTGGAGAAGTCCATAGACAGAGGAGCCTGGTGGGCTACTGTCTATGGAGACGCAAGATTCAGACACGACTGAGCGACTAAAACTGTGTTTTTTTTTAAGCTTTTGCCACTGAGCTTTACCACTTTCTTTCCTTTTATTGTTGACATGAGTGAGCTCTTATCATTTTCTAATTCAAGGAAACTTCTAGGATTATTCTCATAGCTTTCATCTTACTGAACCTGTAACTTCAAACAGCCGTGATTTCAATACAGCTCAGTTATCAAACTATCTCATATAAATTTACCCACCTGCCATGATTATCGTAAATCTTATCACCAGATTATTTCTGTTTTCAAAACCACAGAAATCAGACCTACCTCTGATTACAGTCTTCTCTTCTTCCAATTAACTTTCTCAGGTACAGTCATAATATCAGTACCATTAATATGTTGATTTTTGCCCTCACCATGTTCGATTCATTGATCATCATTTTTCTTACAGTCTTGCAAATACTGTCAAAACCCTTGTTGCTCTGTTTTCATCACACTAGCCTGGCAAGATGCCTTACCGTATGTCAAAGATGATGTGTTGGAAGGACCCTGGCCACATCAGAGTTTAGTCCTTGCTCTCTGTGCTGACTAGCAATATAAACTTGGCAAGTCACTATACTAATCTAGCCTGTATAAATTGTAGTGTTTAGACTAGATCATCATTTTCTAAAATATAATAGACACTAGATCCAGATGTTATATATAAAAAAATTCCATAGTCAAATACATTTGGTAACACAGCATATTATTCCCTCTTACAAACTCACTCTGCATAATAGCATTTTAAAGGTTCTGAGGAGTCCTATGGGGAGGAAAAAGCAACTTGACATTATTTATCCTACTATTTGACTATGGAGCCTCACACACTTAATTTCTATTTGCAGAACTTGACTCACATTGACCACACATTTGGGATTGCTGGGCCAGATTATCTTTGGCATTGTTTATTTCTGATCTTTAATTTCATGATTCTGTAATTTATGTGTTTGTTTTAGTCACTAAGCATATCTAGGATAGATACAATCCAGTGTGTCCATAATTCAGTGAGATGGATTTATACTACATATCACCCACAAATAGTGCTTGACAGTGGTCCTTCTTAGGAAGTATTTTTTTGAGATCAGTGGTATTTTATATACTGTATTAGAGAGAAAGAGAAACAATGCCTATGACTTATTAACAACAGTGTGGCGAGTAATCTCTTATTCCACAGTCATCAGTCAGTGAATAAGAAGGTTTCTTTAAGACCTTCCTTCAATGTCACTTAAATGAAGAAGTAGATGTGGGGGAGGCAATGCATGTATGTGAGAATTGCCAATACTTGCTTTGCATAATGTAGTGATTCTGATAGGTTGCTGGAGTAAGTACAAGTTAAAGAGATGCATGAAAGTACAGGATTGTAAAGTTCAAACAAAATGGAAACTTGATTAACAGAAGTCACTGTCATAGACTAATTGTAATTCTGCAGCATATGAATCCTTAAAAAATGTCCCCTAAAAAGGACAGCCAAAAGTCCTGCTTCTGTCTACTGTTCCCCTGAAGAGAATTTTCAAACTTAGGTATTTCCTGGCATGGTAAAAAGCAAGGGACATTTAAAATAATTTTTAAATTATGTACATAAGTTAAAACAACATGAGTTTGGTGGAAATGACAGTAGAGCCTTTCTGGTCATTAAATAATATGAGATTTAGCTTTCAATTTAGTTAACTAAATGTACTGTATGCAGGACACCTGGGTTTGATCCCTGGGTCAGGAAGATCCCCTGGAGAAGGAAATGGCAACCTACTCCAGCATTCTTGCCTGGAAAATCCCATGGTCAGAGTAGCCTGATAGGTTACAGTCCATGGGGTCACAGAGAGTCAGACACAATTAAGAGATTTCACTTTCATTATATGTGAATGAGAGCTCTTTAAACTGTATATATCTCTTTATTTTTTGTTTCCATGTTTCGTTGTCTTTACTTTTTGAGAAAATATTTCTAAATTTGTCCTTTTTCATGTATTAAGTTTGCATATAAAAGATTCATGCAAATGTTATTAGTTATGCATTTTAAAATAATTATGTTGGTTTTATTATAAATATGGGATATAATTCCCCAAGAGCATGGCAGAAATAATGAATTAGTACTTAGAGATTTTTCTAGTGCTAATGATTAAATGATTGCTTCAGTAGTGTAATTTTTCAACTCTACATAATTAATGACTCTGAGTAAGCAATTAAATTATGTTTAATTTTGATAACTGTTATGATTAAATAATTACATATTTTGTTATTTCTAAAAATTAATTGTTTTATTGGCTGTGATGTTGATTGAGTCCTCACTTAATTTATTGATTTTTGTTGTATGGGAAATGTTTTCTAAGTCAAACAAAATCCCATGATACAACTAGGCAAAATCTCTACACATTTACTATACAGGCAAGAATAAAAACTGTGGTTCAAATACAAGAGCAGTTCCATTTATTACTAACTGATTCACAAATTATACCAAGAGGATGGTCATTGATATTTTCTGAAAGGAAGTCCTTAAGTGGAATACTACAATTTTCTGTCTCTTTTGCCCTCTTATAAAAAGTTCAACCTTTTTTTTAATGATTTGAAGAAAGACATCAAAGGGAATATTTTCAAGATTTGAGAAGGACATTTATTTGGTAGCAAAATGTCATGTTTCAGAAATAAATTCTAAAATTGGTCTCTATAGACTATAAAATTTGTTTGAGTTATACAAGAAGAGGTTTATGGCATCTTATTTCTTCAAGAAACCATCTGAGAAAATACTCTATCACAATGAAGTGAGTTAGGAGCTGCAAGGTGGGATAGGACTGAGGATTTTTTTTTTAATTCATTCATCAAACCTGATTGAGTGCTAACTACATGCTAGGTTCAGCTCTTCCCGAGCCCCCAAGAAACTCGTAGAACAGTTGAAATAGGTGTTTGCTAACTGGTGGTGTTAGTGAGAATAGATGCTCTTTCAGAAGTAGAAGGTCTGCGTAGACACAAAATTAAGATAGTTTTAATACGGACATTACTTAGGATGTTTGAGATTTCAATTACCATACCACATTTTGACCTTGTGGTGCTATCATTAATGACAATTATTAATATTATTCAGAATAAAACATTGTATTAAAAATTGAAAATTTGAAACTTAAGAATTAGGGCCATTATTACAAACCCTACCTATGAGAAATATAGTGGTGCAGAAGGTCTAGACTGTATTATATAAAGAAATATTGAAAGACTGTTTAGCCTAAGCAAGAGAATGTTTAGGGATATGAAAGCTTTGTATTGATATGTGCAAATGCCATAATCCATGTTTTTACTCTTCTTTGTGTCCTGAAGTGTAAGTGTCCTGAAGGTGTGTGAGAGTTAAAACAGTTTTCAGTTTAAAACTGTTTAAGTTATAAACAGTGAGGATAGTAGGAACCATAAGCTTCTCTATTGGTATGTGAAACTTTCTTTGAAATGATTGTGAGGAAAATTGCTTTAAACTCTTTATGTACCTTTCATTACACTGAAGTGAATATTTCCAACTGTAGGAAGAAAGAAAAGAGGTATAAATATATATACTTCATGATATTGAGTAGGAAGACAGTATATTCAATCTGATTAATCCTTGTAACTAAGTCTCTTCCTATTGCTGTTGGAAGGCATATTAGCTCTTTTAGGCCAGCAGGTATCATTCAATGCATTATTCAAATAATAGAGCCCATTGGGTTATTAATTCACCAATCTTGTTTTCAGTATATAACTCATAACTACTTAGAATGGTTCTTAGAACTACAGTCTTAGAGTATGATGACTGAGTTCACCAAAACAAACAAATGAAAAAAAATCAATGTGTGCCTGGGTTAAACCTGATTCATGTTTAAAGTCTCAGGGAAAGCAATGACTTGAATCAGATCAAAGGACCTATCATAGGTACTTGAAAGTCTTGGATATTCTGTGAAGAAAATTGCTGAGTTTTACGCTTGCTCAAACCAAAATCAAGAGATGCTTTCACCAGTTTGAGCCATGCTGTATTTCTTCATTAAGCCAAATTTTTACATTTTATGTATCAAGAGTTTGTATTTGTTTAATCATGGTAAACATTCAACTGGAGATACTTGTTAAAAAATTATTAGAAATTTTTTATGTTTATACTTTCTGTATCTATGTATATAAGCTCTATGAAGAATTTTTCTTCTTATATCTTAAGAAGAGTCTGTTAGTGAATTATTGTATCCCTAATGGATCATTTGTCTATCATTTATTAAAATCAGACAAAATGACTTGTTAATATTTCTTCATCACCTGAAACCATTGTAGAGCACTCTTAGGAAATCTTAGCACATTTTCTAAGCTTGTAATAAAAGCAGATATTATCGGAAAAGCAGAAAACACGATTACCAAAGAGAAGAAACCAAATCAAACCCCAAACCCGAGGACAGACACTTTTTATTCTTAAATGCACATATGAATGTTTTAATCAAAATGATTACAAAGTGATTATTTTCCTATGTAATTGACTCTGTATTGTGTATATATTTATATCATAGAATTTGAAATTACCTCAAGGGTAATTTTTGAATGTACTTCAATGAGAACATGTAATAAACAGTCTTTATTATTGCAGAGCAGAGTTGTGGAGAAAGCATGGTATATTCAAATGAGTATCCTAGTAGTACTATCAGAATAAATCTATGTTCTTAAAAAACAAAACTTATGTTCTTTGGGACGTAGAAGCCTAATTCCTAAGTTAAATTTTACAAGGCAGAATTAAGATTATTTAATTGGTGAAAATAAATTTCTATAATACAGAAAGCTTAAATCTGAGAAAATGAATAGTCAAAGGTATAAAATATGGTAGAAATAAAAATGAAATAAAAAATCGTAGTAAGTCATGACTCTGCTATTTTATTAAACTTTGTTTCATAAACTGGGAGACTTGGCAATCTGATAAATTTGCCTTTTAATATTCAATGGTTAATTTTTTAAATAAATTATTCCTTTGTCTTCTATGCAGTAGTTAGCTAAATCTGTCTTAAGGACTGTGGAAATCTGCAGTCTTGACTAAGTAATAATAGAGATAAAAGTAGAAAAGTTCTGGACTTAAATCCAAAACTGTTATTTTAACCATATTCTTGATATAATTTAAGAAGAGAATTTGAAGTGAAGATGAATGAGTTGGATGGGTAGTTATTTAGGATATATGCATTTCATTTAACTGCCTTAAGGTATTTCTATAAGATCTGATTATGTTTGAGTGCTAAGAAAAAAGCTTGTATCACATTACTAGTTTCAAATACAGTGTTATTCTTAAAAAGTTATGGAACATTTTGAATCTTATAAAGTAGTGAAACTTGATAAACAGACTTTCAATTTTATATTTAGATACATGATCCAGATTCCCCGGTGGCTCAGAGGGTAAAGAGTTTGCCTGCAATGCGGGAAACCTGAGTTCAGTCCCTGGGTTGGGCAGATACCTGAAGAAGAAAATGGCAACCCACTCTAGTATTCTTGCCTGGAAAAATCCAATGGATGAAGGAGGAGCCTGGTGGGCTACAGTCCACAGGGTCTCAAAGAGTTGGACATGACTGAGCAACTTCACTTTCACTTTCCACTTTTGTACGTTGATTCCTTTCCTATATTCTCTGAATTGCAGAAAAGAATAACAATTTTTGAATATTTTCGTTCTACTGAGAACCACTTGTGATACATTTTTACTTTAAAGATAATTAAATGTTTGGTTATTGCTTTTCTGTGATTATAGAAAATACAATGCAACAATAATACCCTATGATTATTTTAGAAATAAACCTCTTCCCTCTTCCTAAAATGCCACACCATAATTATCTGTATTCTCTCTATTTGGGTCACCACACTATAATATAGAGTGTCCCTTTATAAACTTTGATCATGTCCAGAATCCTGGCAGCATCATACACAATGCTATGAGATACTTCTTTGATCATCTGTTAGACAGCACAGTATTAGTACTTGTCTTGTAGGTTGTAGAGGGAAATGATGAAATAAAGCTTCATAAATACTAGTACCTTTACATAAAGTAACCAGTCAAGAATGTTAGATGCCATTATTTTCGTTTTAATTATGGGTCCATGGGGCTTCATTTTCTGTAATATTTATCCATGACTTCCAAAAGTGTGCCTCCCTAGAGTCAATGATTTTTAAATGAATCAAGAAAATAAATGAATGAGTGGTTCATAGATGGACTTTTCATACTATACCTCACTCCTATTCATTTTTAAGTTAGCCATTCAAAATTTAAAAACATGCTTTACTTCCTACATTTATTCTACAAATGTTTATTGAGTAATAACTTAGATCCATGATACAGTCTGAAGTTGTCTGTAAATTGGTGGTGGTGTTCAGTTGCTGAGTTGTGTCTGACTCTTTGAGACCCCATGAACTGCAACACACGAGGGTTCCCTGTCCTTTACTATCTCCCAGAGTTTGCTCAAACTCATGTCCACTGAGTTGATGATACCATCCTACCACCTCCCGTCTCACCCTGTCACCCCCCTTTTCCTCCTTCCCTTAATTTTTTCCCAGCATCAGGGTCTTTTCCAATGATTCACATTGGGTAGCCAAAGTATTGGAGCTTCAGCTTCAGCATCAGTCTTTCCCATGAATATTCAGGGTTAATTTCTTTTAGGATTGACTGGTTTGATCTCCTAGCAATCCAAGGGACTCTCAAGTGTCTTCTCCAGCACCACAGTACAAAAGCATCAATTCTTTGGCGTTCAGCCTACTTTATGGTCCAGCTCTCACATCAGTACATAACTACTGGACAAACCATAGCTTTGACTGAACAGACCTTTGTTGGCAAAATGATGTGTCTGCTTTTTAATATGCTGTCTAGCTTTGTCATAGCTTTCCTTCCAAGGAGCAAGTGTCTTTTAATTTCATGGTGGCAGTCACCATCTGCAGTGATTTTGGAACCCAAGAAAATAAAGTCTCTCACTGTTTCCATCCCCCCCACCCATCTATTTGCCATGAAGTGATGGAACTGAATTCCATAATCTTAGTGTTTTGAATATTGAGTTTTAAGCCAATTTTTTCACTCTCTTCTTTCACCTTCCTCAAGAAGCTCTTTAGTTCCTCTTCGCTTTCTGCCATTAGGGTGGCATCACCCGCATATATGAAGATACTGATATTTCTCCCAGCAATCTTGATTCCAGCTTGAGCTTCATCCACCATGGCATTTTGGATTATACACTCTGAATATAAGTTAAATGAAATAGTAGATTAGGGTGTATTTATTTATTTTAAGGGTTCGTTCATTTTATAAATGCAAATTGAGTATTTACTGTCGGTTTGGGCCAGGTGTGGTAGAGAGTATTTCAGAAGGGACTCAAACTGGAAACACGGAAAAAAATTCAAACACAACGTTGATAAAAATTAGAGAACACTATTTGAGATCTGTTGTCAATGGAGCATGAATCCGTATCTGTAATATTTTCAGTTAATACAAACTTTATTTTCGTTTTTGTATTTTGAAATTTATACTGAAGAGTAATTGCGAAGAAGAGAGTGTATTTTTCCAAAAAAAGTATGCCTTCTCCCAAATATTCTCATATAGAATATTTTCTGTTTAGGCAGATGTATACCTTTATAATAATTGTTCTGTCAGAACTATAAAATTAAAACCAGTGAGGTGGTGCTCTTTCTGTTATTCATAATTACTACTTTAGTACATTCAGTCACCTAATTATTTAAGTTATGAATTGAAAGTACTTTTAAAGGTGGCTTAGAGGTGAAGAATCCACCTGCAATGCAGGAGATTTGGGTTTGATCCCTGGGTTAGGAAGATTCCCTGGAGAAGGAAATGGCAACCCACTCCAGTATTCTTACTTGGGAATTCCCATGGGCAAAGAAGCCTGGGAGGCTACAGTCCTTGCTATTGCTGAGTCGGACACAACTGAGCGTGCATGCATGAATTAAAATATTCAGTGCATGTTAGTTTCCAGACATGTCATTTTGGCATGACTGGAAAGGATCTGAGTCTATCCATCTCTTTAATTCATGGCTCAAAAGTAGCAAGAGAGAAGTCTTTTCTGTCTAACTGCTATAGCTTAGGCTGGTCCTAGCATTTCCAAGGAGGAGTTTGGTGATGTTCTGGGCAAAGTGCTCCAAGTTTTCTAAATTACCATTTATTTGTGTACAGGTTTTTTAATTTTTTTTTTAAAGCCACATCACAAGACTTGTGGGATCTTAGTTCCCAACCAGAAATCAGATCGACGCCCCCTGTAGTGGACTACCAGGGAATTCCTTTGTGTGCTATTTTGAATAGGTGCTGCATGTACTTATATATACACACATTCAAATATATAAGTATATATATATATATATATATATATATACGTCTATGTGTGTATAGCTATATACATATATAAATATATGTTACACTGTGCCATTTTACAGAATTTCTGTTTCTTGTGCATTTTAAATTTATAAGTTCAGTTCAGTTGCTCAGTCATGTCCAACTCTTTGTGACCTCATGAACTGCAGCATGCCAGGGCTCCCTGTCCATCACCAACTGCCAGAGTGTACCCAAACCCATGTCCATTGAGTTAGTGATGCCATCCAACTATCTCATCCTCTGTCGTCCCCTTCTCCTCCTGCCCTCAATCTTCCTAGCATCAGGGTCTTTTCAAATGAGTCAGCTCTTCGCAGCAGGTGGCCAAAGTATTGGAGTTTCAGCTTCAGCATCAGTCCTTCCAATGAACACCCAGGATTGATCTCCTTTAGGGTTGACTGGTTGGATCTCCTTGCAGTCCAAGGGACTCTCAAGAGTCTTCGCCAACACCACAGTTCAAAAGCATCAATTCTTCTGTGCTCAGCTTTCTTTATAGTCCAACTCTCACATCCATACCTGACCACTGGAAAAACCATAGCCTTGACTAGATGGAACTTTGTTGACAAAGTAATGTCTCTGCTTTTGAATATGCTGTCTAGGTTGGTCATAACTTTTCCTCCAAAGAGGAAGCATCTTTTAATTTCATGGCTACAATCACCATCTGCAGTGATTTTGGAGCCCCAAAACAGTTATTTCCATAAAAATCCTTGTTAAAGGCCCATTGCTTGCTCCGTCACTTCAGTCGTGTCTGACTCTCTGCAACCCCATGGACCATGGCCCGCCAGGCTCCTGTGTCCATGGGATTCTACAGGCAAGAATGCTGGAGTGGACTGCCATTTCCTTCTCCAGTGATAAAGTATGAAGTGAGTGAAGTGACGTCGCTTAGTCGTGTCCGACTCTTTATGACCCCATGGACTGTAGCCTACCAGCGTCCTCTGTCCATGGGATTTTCCAGTCAAGAGTACTGGAGTTGGTCGCCATTTCCTTCTCCAAAAGCCCATTTGAAAGTGAAAGTGAAAATGAAGTCGCTCAGTCGTGTCCGACTCTTTACGACCTCATGGACTGGAGCCTACGGGGCTTCTCCGTCCATGGGATTCTCCAGGCAAGAATACTGGAGTGGATTGCCATTTCCTTCTCCAAAAGCCCATTTAGTAGTTTAAAAATGTTTATGAACAAGAATTGTGTGCTCAACCATGTCTGAGTCTTTGTGACATCATGGACTGTAGCCTGCCATTTTCCTCTATAGAATTTTCCAGGCAAGAATACTGGAATGGGTTGCCATTTCCTTCTCCGGGGGATCTTTCCAACCCAAGGATCGAACATGTGTCTCTTGTCTCCTGAATTAGCAGGTCGATTCTTTTACCGTTGTGCCACCTGGGAAGCCCAGAGAGAGAGAGAGATTTGTATTCATGTGGATTAAAAAAATCATATAAAATGACCATTAGTACCCCAAGGAGATACCTTAATAGGTACCTTTATCTTTCAAACTGTTTTCATGAAAATATCTGTATTAGTTTCTCTGGGCATTTTCTAGTCAATTTTGTATAATTTTTTTAGTTACTTACTACTTTGAGGATGAAAAGAAAACTATTTGGTTTTCTATTCATCATTTTAATGTTTATATTTAGGTTTTGATATTAAATTTGTTAATGGATAATAGACAAATGAGGAATTTGATATGTGACATTACTGAATATAATTAATGAGAGCTGTAAATGTTAAGTGATTGGTAAGAATGTGAAACAGTTGTTCTGATCCTGTTTTGGGAAGTTGTGCTTCTTTTGGTGGGTGTGTTGAGAGAATTGAAAAACTTGGAAACTTTTTGAAAAGTATTTTTGATTAGATTAATAAATCTGAAAAGAATGTTGTATAAGTCTAAAATAATTGGTGGTTGTGGAGTATTAATAAACTAGTTAAGATTAAATAGGAAAGATATAACATTAAAATGTACTACTGTGGGAGAAGGTCCTTCTAGACTAAAAAATCATTAAAAGCCATATTTAAATATTGACTATAAACCATTTTAAGATACTTTTTGGATAAATCAGCAGTAAAAAATAAATTAATAATGCATGATACTAAATAGTGATTGTTAAATCAGGTTTAAGAATAGAATGTTGGCTAAATAGAAAGTATTCTTGTTTTTTGATTATTGGGAATGAAAGGCATTCTAAATATAGTTAAATTTAAAATAACCTCCAACCACCATTCTGAAAGAGATGAAGAGACAAGATACTTAGCAGTTTTCAATATGTAGATGATTTATATAAATTCATACTTAGCATTTTTCTCTACACTTCTCTAGCTGGAATTAATTTTTTGAAGTAATAATGTCTACCAGTATGATTTCCTACTTTTCTTTCTAATACCATAAATGGGTTAAGGGGACCATTTTCATGTTCTTGGTGGAACCTACCCCCAGCCATACTTAGTTTTAGAGTCTCTCTTGTTTTCTCTCAAGGACATACTATATAAATCATAACAAATACCAGCCATTTAATTGGTTACCATTTGCCAGATATGGTTTAAGTGATTGACTTCTGTTAAATCTTTAAATCCTCATAACACCCCTATGAAATAAATAATGATATATTGCCTTTTCAAAAGGGAACACCTTGATATACAGACAATCAAGTGGCTTATCCTAGGTCACACATCTAGTCATTGGGGCATCAGGGAATGGAGTCATTAGCCATCTAACTACATTGATCATGCTATCAACCATTGAACTATTCTGCTTCTTATGAAATATTTTATTCTATCACAATATAAAATTTATATTACAATATAAAATTTGCATTACAATATAAAATTTACTTCCAGAAACAAAATTAAGAAAAAAAGATGTGTCAAGGGCAATGCAAATAATTGTAGAAATGAAGGAAAAGTTAATGGCCAAGATTGTTTATTTGGGTATGAAAGCATGATGGCATATGTTACATACTTATATAAAGTTCTCTACTATTCACAGTGGATAAGACTGTTTTTTCCCAGTGCTTTACTGACCCAAATTAAATTCCGACTTTGAACTCTGACTCAATAAACTATTGTAATATATATAACATTTTAAAAATTATTAATCAGGAATGTGAATGATCTACCCATTACCTGTGGGTTCAGAGAGGCCAGGACAGTGGTTTCTGAAGAAATTAGCATGATTTATTAGTAGTTCCAAGTTGTATTCATTTCAATTTATCAGCATGACCTTGCTTAGACTCTTTAAAGAGCTTCTAGTTCACCTTGAGCCTCTGTTCTGCCTTGGTCTGAACAGTGGTATAGTTTTATGGCCTCTTTTCAGTTTATACTTGCTACAGCAGGTCAGTCTCTGGTTTCAACATTTCCTTCTGTCATAGTCTGAATTGATCAGAATACTTAAGGTCAGTGGAGCAAAATAATTTGTCCTTGGCCCTTTCTTTAGTTCCTTAAAAGTAAAAATATAAAGGCTAGTTTCATTTTATAAAAATAGGAGTATAGAGATCTCCTTTCTCTTATCAATTCTTTAACTGCCTGATGGGTAATATTAGATGAGGCACTTAACTAAGCAGGATTCATTCTCATCTGAAAGTCTGGTAAGATGAAAAGTTTACTGTTCAGAAATGTGAAAACCAAGTAAGATAAAACATATTCATCAGCTTTAAACAAATCCCATATTGTATTATTATATTGTTATTATAACTGATTTTTGTTATTTTTTTAAGCCTCTTCCAAAAAGACTTCCTCTAAGATACACATTTTGCTTTTAGAATATATATATATTTACATATATGTGTGTGGATGTGTGTGCATAGTCCATCTTTTTGATAATTTCTTAATCTTTTAATAATAGTAATGTATTATTTATGTAAATGAAGTTAATTCCTGTTATATAAGCACAGCTATTGTGCTTGGTTTAAATGCATTTCTAAGTTCTTGAATGAAGAAAGTACATATCCAACTATGGAAATCTCCTTTAGTAAACTAGAAAAGTAATAGATAATATCTTCCTAAGGTAAAGGAGTACCTTTCTAAGAAAGCTAGTAGATAGATGATACTTTTCTAAAAGTGATAATTTGGGGATTAAATTGAGTGTTTTCAATTTGTGGAAGAAATGTAAATGAGTCCTTTTTGGCCATGTTTGTTGACAAAATATGCCTTGGCATTCAGAGCAGACACTGACCCACTCTCTTTAAGTATATATGTACTTTTATTTGCTGATCATTTCATTTCTTAGCACAGCTATACTAACTTTCCTATGAGAGTAATGTATCTAGTAGAGAAGAAAAGGAATGAAAGATTTTCAATAAATGTTGCTTAAATGAATGAAGAGTAAATTCAAGTTTATGTTTCACTGGTAGTCTTGTGGCTTCAGATATAATTTTCATGGTTATATTCAGATTTTGAAGTGTTATCCTAAATCTGTTACTTCAGTTCAGTTCAGTTCAGTCACACAGTCCTGTCCCACTCTTTGTGACTCTATGAACTGCAGCACACCAGGCCTCTCTGTCAATCACCAACTGCCGGAATCTACACAAACCCATGTCTATTGAGTTGGTGATGCCATCCAACCATTTCATCCTCTGCCGTATCCTTCTCCTGCCCTCAATCTTTCCTAGCATCAGGGTCTTTTTCAATGAGTCAGCTCTTTGAATCAGGTGGCCAAAGTATTGGAGTTTCAGCTTCAACGTCAGTCCTTCCAAGGAACAGCCAGGACTAATCTCCCTTAGGATCGACTGGTTGGATCTCCTTGCAGTCCAAGGGACTCTCAAGAGTCTTCTCCAACACCTAAGTTCAAAAGCATCAATTTTTTGTTACTCAGCATTGTTTATAGGCCAACTCTCACATCCATACATGACTACTGGAAAAACTATAGCCTTGACTAGATGGAACTTTGTTGGCAAAGTAATGTCTCTGCTTTTTAATATGCTGTCTAGGTTGGTCATAACTTTCCATCCAGGCAGTAAGCATCTTTTAATTTCATGGCTGCAATCACCATCTGCAGTGATTTTGGAGCCCCCCAAAATAAAGTCAGCCACTGTTTCCCCTATTTCCCCATACTATTTGACATGAAGTCATGGGACCAGATGCCATGATCTTAGTTTTCTGAATGTTGAGCTTTAAGCCAACTTTTTCACTCTCCTCTTTCACTTTCATCAAGAGGCTCTTTAGTTCTTCACTTTCTGCCATAAGGATGGTGTCATCTGCATATCTGAGGTTATTGAGATTTCTCCCGGCAATCTTGATTCCAGCTTGTGCTACATCCAGCGCAGCATTTATCATGATGAACTCTGCATATAAGTTAAATAAGCAGAATGACAATATACAGGATTGACATACTCCTTTTCCTATTTGGAACCAGTCTGTTGTTCCATGTCCAGTTCCAGCTATTGCTTCCTGACCTGCATACAGATTTCTCAAGGGGCAGGTCAGGTGGTCTGGTATTCCCATCTCTTGAAGAATTGTCCACAGTTTATTGTGATGCACACAGTCAAAGGCTTTGGCATAGTCAGTAAAGCAGAAATAGGTGTTTTCTAAAACTCTCTTGCTCTTTGGATGATCCAGTGGATGCTGACATTTTGATCTCTGGTTCCTCTATGTTTTCTGAAACCAGCTTGAACATCTGGAAGTTCATGGTTCACGTATTGCTGAAGCCTGGCTTGGAGAATTTTGAGCATTACTTTACTAGTATGTGACATGAGTGCAATTGTGTGGTAGTTTGAGCATTCTTTGGCATTTTCTTTCTTTGGGATTGGAATGAAAACTGACGTTTTCCAGTCCTGTGGCTATTCCTGAGTTTTCCAAATTTGCTCACGTATGGTATTCATTTGGTTCTTTTTAAAATTTGCAATTATTGATGTTAATAATGTAATAATTTTTGATACACACACATACACACACAGTTCATGGGGTCACAAAAATTCAGACACAACTGAGCAACTGAACTGAACTGAAGCCTTCAGAAATTTGTTAAGTGGAATTTTTTAATACAAAACAGTTAAGATTCCACCAAATATATTGTATTCTGGCACCTCACTGGTAAAATGGTACATTGTTTCTGTGAATACAGAAAAATTATTCCACATATTAAGAGGAGAAATCCAAGACTGTTTTTCTTCAAAGAGGAATAAACTTCAGTTATGTAACTAATGGCTATATACAGTAGCTTTTTTCATTTCCGTAATACTAATCATAGCTTTTAATTCATTTTGCAAGCATGTTTTAATACTCTCGTGAAGCAAATGCAACTCATTCCATGTGATATTTGACAAGGTCATTGCATTAAATGGCTTCTTTAGTTTTTGCTTCTGAATTTTCTTTGCTTGGTCTCATTTTAAATTAAAAGCAAACATTGAAATTTTCCTTGCAGCTTCTCTTCATAAACAAAATAGTTTGCAAATGCAAATACATTTTATCATTACTCATAGGAATGGAAAAGATAAGTGTGAAAACATAACCAACTAAAATATCAGGACTGCAGAGTCCTACCCTGAAAAGGTCTGTATTTTTCTCCAGAACACAACTGCTTTTTTTAAAAACTGGGCACTCCTTCCTTCCTGAATACTGTAAACTGTAGTTCAACTTACTTATTGGTACTTAGTAACTTCCCATTACACTTTTGACAAAGTGTAGTGCCATATATATAATTGTTCAATAAAATGTTGGTGAGATTACATGTGCAAAGATGATTGAATTAGTCAATTAAAGTAGCATTGCTTTAAACCTTGTCATCGTATATTCAGTTCATTATCCACTGATGCTAGGGAATTTTAAGTTTTATTTTATTATGTTGCTCTGGGGAAGGTAAAGACCCATAGCTGCCTTTTATCAAATAATTATGTTTTTGATTTTATAATATAAATATAAAAATTAGCTGCTTAATGAAGATTAATGTATGTTTCTTCATATATGATGTTAACTAGAATAATGATATGAAATAAGAAAATGTTGTTGGGTACAGATTTTGGTATAATTAGAATTAAATAATATGTTAGAATTTTTTGACTTAAACTGAATAATAGTAGAGCATGTTGATATTTTTCCAGTATAATATGAATGTATGTCTGCTGCTGCTGCTGTTTAGTCGCTAGGTCATGTCTGACTCTTTGCAACTCCATGAACTCTCCCACTAGACTCCACTGTTCATGAGATTCCCCAGGCAAGAATACTGGTTTGGGTTGGCATTTCCTTCTCCAGGGGATCTTTCTGACCCATGGATCGAACTTGCATCTCCTGCTCGACAGGTATATTATTTTCCACCGAGCAACATGGGAAACCCAATGCATGTCTTTTAAAGAACAAATAGAGAAAAGAGGAAAATGAGAAATCTTCACTTTCAGTATCACCAATTTTTAAAATATTTAATATATTCATTCTTTTCACAGCTATTTTTAAAGCATATTTTCAATAATTACAGAAAGAGCTGACTCATTGTAAAAGACCTTGATGCTAGGAAAGATTGAGGGCAGTAGGAGAAGGGGGTCGCAGAGAGTGAGATGATTGGATGGCATCATCAACTCAATGGACTTGAATTTGGGTAAATTCCAGAAGATAGTGAAACACAGGGAAGCCTGTCATGGGATCACAAAGAATTGGACATAACTTAATGATTGAACAGCAACAATATCTACATTACATATGTGCTTTCTACTTTATTTGGTTCACATTGTATTATAAGCCTTATTAATTGTGAAGGTGTTTTAACATTTTTCGTATTGAGAGTGGTTTCATTTAGGCATAGAGACCCACACTTTTGGCAGCAATTGGCACTAATAACTGGGGAGCATCTTGATAAATATCTAAAAATGTATTTTTACGTATTTTCAGACATACGTGAAAAGTTCTAAAACCCATAATGACCTGTTTGGGGAAAAGCAAAAGATCAGTTAAGAATTCATATTAATACATACCAATGAAACATTTCTATGGAAAAAAAAATTCTAATCAGAAGCAGTTACTTACAAATTATATGTGAAAGAAACTTCATGGCTTTAAAAGGAAGTATAGCAGTGTGGTTAAGATATAGACTTTAGAACCAGAATGGCTAATTATTGACAATTTGCTTAGCTTCAGTATTTCCACAGTGTTACAAGTAGTTATGGGGGTGAAAAGTACTAGTAGAACTTTCTTGCTTCATCCTCTTTTAAACCTACTCCCATCTCATTTTAATCCTGACCATTCTATGAAAACTGTTCTTTTCAGTATTTGTGTTGTTAAATTGAGGGGTAAATTTAGGTTCCCATTTTACTTGATCTTTCAACAGCCTGGTACAGTTCATCATCTGTCCTCACTGAAATTGCAACTGTCTTCCAGGTCATCATAATTTCCTAGTTTTCCTTGTATATTTTTGGCAACTCCCTCAATTTTCTTCAAAGGTTTCTTTTCATCCTCCCTTATCAATAAATCTTAGACATTCTCACAGCTCAGTCTTTGCTTCTTTTCTATCTCTGTTTACATTTAATTCCTTGTAATATAGTTTGTTATTGTTTTTGTTCAGTCACTAAGACACGTCCTACTCTTCACAACTCCATGGACTGAGGTTGCCCCACCTCCCTGTCCTCAACTGTCTCCCAAAATTTTCTCAAATCCATGTCCATTAAGTCAATGAGAGTATTTAACTATCTTACTCTGCCTCCCCCTTCTGCTGCCCTCAATCTTTTAGTCTTTTCCAGTGAGCTGACTCTATCTGATGGCCAAAGTACTGGAGCTTCAGCTTCAGCAGCAGTCCCTCCAGTGAATATTCAGGGTTGATTTCCTTTCAGATTGACTGGTTCCTTGCAGTCCAAAGGACTCTCAAGAGTCTACTCCAGCACCACAATTAGAAAGCATCAATTCTTTGATTCTTAGCTTTCTTTATGGTTGAAGTGTCACGTCGGTACATAACCACTGGAAAAAAAAAACTAACACATCTTTGACTATATGGACATTTGTCAGCAAAGCAGTATCTCTGCTTTTTAATACTATGTCTACATTTGTCTTAGGTTTCCTTTCAAGGACCAAGTGTATTTTAATTTTATGGCTGTAGTCACTGTCTGCAGTGATTTTGGAGTCCAAGAAAACCTCTATCACTTTTTCTATTGTTTCCGCATCTATTTGCATGAAGTGATGGGACCAGATGTCAATGATCTTACTCTTTTGAATCTTGAGTTTCACATCAGCTTTTTCACTCTCCTCTTTCAGCTTCATCAAGAGGCTCTTTTATTTTTGCCACGAGGGTAGAAAAATCTGCATATTTCTGGTTTTTGATAGTTCTCCCAGCAGTCTTGACTCCAGGTTGTGATTCATGCAGCCTGGCAATTTACATGCTGTGTTCTGCATAGAAATTAAATAAGCAAGGTGAGAGTACACAGCTTTGTTGTACTGCTTTTCAAATTTTGAACCAGTCTGTCGTTCCACGTCTGTTTCTAACTGTTGGTTCTTGACTGGCATAAAGGTCTCTCAGGAGACAGGTAAGGTGGTATGGTACTCCTATATGTTTAAGCATTTTCTGCAGTTTTTGTGATCCACACAGTCAAAGGCTTTCACGAAGTTTACAAAGCAGGCATAGTTGTTTTCTGGAATTGCCTTGCTTTCTCGATAATCCAGTGGATATGGGCAATTTGAACCTTGGTTCCTCTGTCTTTTCTAAACCTATGTATATCTGGAAGTTCTCTGTTCATGTACATCTGAAACCTAGCTTGAAGGGTTTTGAGCATTACTTGACTACATGTGAAATGAGTGCAATTGTATGGTAGTGTGAACATTCTTTCACATTGCTCTTCTTTGGAATTGGAATGAAAATTGACCTTTTCCAGTCCTCTGGCCTCTGTTGAGAGAGGGCAATGGCAACCCACTCGAGCACTCTTGCCTGGAGAATCCCATGGATGGAGGAGCCTGGTAGGCTGCAGTTGAGAGTTCCAAATTTGCTGACATATTCAGTGCAGCACTTTAACATCATCATCTTTTAAATATCTCAGCTGGAATTCTGTTACCACCTTTAGGTTTGTTAGTTGTAATTTGTCCTAAGGCCCACTTGACTTCATACTCCTGGATGTCTGGCACTAGGTGAGTGACCATACCATCATGGTTATCCAGGTCATTAAGACTTTTTTTGTATAGTCTTTCTGTGTATTCTTGCCCCCTCTTCTTATTCTCTTCTGCTTCTGTTAGGTCCTTACAATTTCTGTCCTTTATCATGTCCATCCTTGGTGTCTCCAGTTTTCATTGGAGACATCTCTAGTTTTCTCCATTCTATTTTTTCTCTCCATTTCTTTGCGTTATTCATTTAAGAAGGCCTTCTCATCTCTTCTTGCTATTCTGTGGAACTCTGCATTCATTTGGGTAAGTGTATCTTTCCCTTTTTTCTCTTGGCTTTTGCTTCTCTACTTTCCTCAGATATTTGTAGAATCACCTTAGACATCCATTTCGCTTTCTTACATTTCTTTTTCTTTGGGATAGTTTTGATCACTGCCTCCTGTAGGATATTATGAACCTCCATCCATAGTTCTTCAGGCATTCTGTCTACCTGATCTAATCCTTTGACTCTAGTCATCACCTCCACTGTATAATCATAAGTGATTTGATTTAGGTCATACCTGAATGACCTACTAGTTTTTCCTGTTTTCTTCAGTTTGAGGCTGAATTTTGCAATAATGCATTCATACTCTGAGCCACAGTCAGCTCCAGGTTTTTTTTTTTTTTTTTTACTGACTGTGTAGAGTTTTTACATCTTTGACTGCAGAGAACATAATCAGTCTAATTTCACTGTTGACCTTCTGGTGATGTCCATGTGTAGAGTCACCTCTTGTGTTGTTGAAAGGAGGTGTTTGCTAGGACCAGTGTGTTTTCTTGAATAATGTAGATTAATATATAGTAATATAGGTTAACATTGAACATTCTCTAAATTCTCATTTTTCCTGAATTTTATCTCTGGCCCAACCATTTACACCAAACTGACTCATATATATACTCCCTTTCCACATACTTAAGATCAGTTTGTCTGAAGCCTTTTTAGTTCAGTTCAGTTCAGTTCAGTTCAGTCTCTCAGTCGTGTCTAACTTTGCGACCCCATGAACCACAGCATGCCAGGCCTCCCTGTCCATCACCAACTCCCGGAGTCCACCCAAAACCATGTCCAGTGTGTCGGTGATGCCATCCAACCATCTGAAGCCTTTACAGTATCACAATTGCAACTGTTTGCTTTCCACTGCAATAGTAAAAAATAGATAAAAAGACTTTGCTATCTCTCACAGCATATATATAATTCACAGGCAAATCCTAATGGCTCTATCTTATATATGTATCAAAAATTCTACCACTTCTCATCTTTACTGTCACCACCTTGCAACCAAGTCACTTTCCTCATTCATCTAGATTATCATCACTTTTCTGACTAGTGCCGCTGGCTTCCTGTAATCTGTTCTTAACACAGCAGCCAGAGTCATTGTTTTAAAATACAAGTTGTATTATTTTCTTCCTCTGCTCAGAATCTTACATTGGTATTGTCATACAATCAAAGCCAGAGAATGAATAATAGGCTACACAATTCCATTTGAATTAGGATTCTGTACCCCTTTCCCCTATTAGCTGTCTAATCTCTGCTACCATCTCGTCCTCACTCAGGATGCTTCAGACCTTTAGGCTTCTTGATGCTATTGAAACATCATTTTCAGCTCTTGCCTGAGGATCATTGTAGAAGTTCCCTCTGCGTAGCATGCTCTTGCTATTGATACCCAAGTAGCTTGCCACCTTGGTCCCTTCCTTTAGATCTTGTACTGAAATGTCACCTTCTCAGTGAAGGAGTCTTTCATTATATGATCTAAAAATATATAAATCTATATGCACTTTTATTATCACTGTACTGTGTGAAACATGCAATATACTTTACTTATCACATTTTGTTATCTATGTTCCATGATAGGAATATAAGAAAAAATGTCAAGCACACAGGAAAAGCTCAATATATTTATTGAAATAATTAGATATTTTTTATGAATGCATTTAAAATCACTTAGTGCATATTCAGTTTCCACTGTGTATTATTATTGTGTTATTTTTTCATTATTATACATAATATTATATATAGTACAAATTAGCCTACATCTGAAGTATGGGTTTCCAACTGTTACTGCTTGGGACCAAGAATTTCATGTTGTGATTTTAAGGATTATAAATATTTCTAAGATAAATAGGAATACAGTTTATAATATTCAATCAATGTAAAAATGGACTCTTTTTTTAGACATAGGAATCCTAAAAATGACCAAAACCCTTAGGAAAGATGATACATGTTAACTTTGTAAAAAATTAAGATTATTTAGCCTGAAGAAGAGAAATGTCATATGTATATGACAAAGGGTATTGATGAAATGGTTTCTATAACTACCAAAAACAGAAAAAAGTAAGGTAAGAAATGATCTTTGGCCCCAATTGTATTACTTTCCTTTAAGATAGAATTGTTGAATATGAGGATATTAAAATAATAAAATTATCTATATAAGAAAATTATCTTTCCATGATCAGTTCAGTTCAGTAGTTCAGTCATGTCCAATTCTTTGTGGCCCCATGGACTGTAGCATGCCAGGCTTCACTGTTCATCACCAACTCCCTCCTGCTGCTGCTGCTGCTAAGTTGCTTTAGTCGTGTCGGACGCTGTGCAACCCCTTGTGACCCCATAGACGGCAGCCCACCAGGCTCCCCTGTCCCTGGGATTTTCAAGACTAGAACACTGGAGTGGGTTGCCATTTCCTTCTCCAATGCCTGAAAGTAAAAAGTGAAACTGGAGTCGCTCAGTCGTGTCCAACTCTTAGCGACCCCATGAACTGCAGCCTACCAGGTTCTTCCATCCATAGAATTTTCCCCCACCCAGAGTACTAGAGTGGATTGCCACTACCTTCTCCTACCAACCCCCTAGCTTTCTAAAACTCATGTCCATTGAGTCAATGATGCCATCCAACCATCTCATCTGCTGTTGTCTCCTTCTCCTCCTGCCTTCAATCTTTCCCAGCATCAGGGTCTTTTCAATAGAGTCAGCTCTTGGCATCAGGTGGCCAAAGTTTTGGAGTTTCAGTTCCAACATCAGTCTTTCCAATGAATATTCAGGGCTGATTTCCTCTGCGATGGACTGGTTGGATCTCCTTGCAGTCCAAGGGACTCTTAAGAGCCTTCTTCAGCACCACAGTTCAAAAGTATCAATTCTTTGGTGACCAGCTTTCTTTATGGGCCAACTCTCACATCCATACATGATTAAGGGGGGGAAAAAAACCATAGCTTTGACTAGAAAGATCTTTGTCAGCAAAGAAATGACTCTGCATTTAAATATGCTGTCTAGGTTGGTCATAGCTTTTCTTCCAAGGAGAAAGCGTCTTTTAATGTCAATGCTTCAGTCACCATCTACAGTAATTTTGGAGCCCAGGAAAATAAAGTCTGTCACTGTTTCCATTGTTTCCCCATCTGTTAGCCATAAAGTGAAGGGACTGGGTGCCATGATCTTCATTTTTTGAATGTTGAGTTTGAAGCCAGCTTTTTCACTCTCTTTCACTTTCATCAAGAGGCTCTTCAGTTCTTCTTTGCTTTCTGCCATAAAGGTGGTGTCATCTGCATAACAGATTATGATACTTCTCCCGACAATCTTAAGTTCAGCTTGTGGCATCCAGCCCAGCATTTAGCATGATGTACTCTGCATATAAGTTAAGTAAGCAGGGTGACAGTATACGGCTTTGACGTACTCGTTTCCCAATTTGGAACCAGTTTGTTGTTCCATGTCTGGTTCTGTTTTTTCTTGACCTAAATACAGATTTCTCAGGAGGCAGGTAAGGTGGTATAGTATTCTACTCTCTTTAAGGATTCTCCACAACTTGTTGTGATCCACACAGTAAGAGTTTGGCATAGTCAATAAATCAGAAGTAGATGTTTTTCTGGAACTCTCTCACTTTTTCTGCTATTATTCAATGGATGTTGGCAATTTGATCTCTGGTTCCTCTGCCTTTTCTAAATCCATCTTTTACATCTACACATTCTCAGTTCATGAACTGTTGAAGCCTTGCTTGGGGAATTTTGTGCATTACTTTGCTAGTGTGTGAGATGAGTACAATTGTGTGGTAGTTTGGCATTCTTTGGCATTCCCTTTCTTTGGGATTGGAATGAACCCTGACCTTTTACAGTCCTGTGACCACTGCTGAGTATTCCATATTTGCTGGCATAGTAAGTGCAGCTCTTTAATAGCATTATCTTTAGGACTTGAAATAACTGAGCTGAAATTCTATCATCTTCACTCTTTTTGTTTTTAGCTATGCTTCCTAAGGCCTGCTTGACTTGAGACGCCAGGATGTATGGCTCTTGGTGAGTGATCACACTATTGTGGTTATCTGGGTCATGAAGATCTTTTTTGTATAGTTCTTATGTGTATTCTTGCCACCTCTTCCTAATAAATCTGCTTCTGTTAGGTCCATTCCGTTTCTGTCCTATATTGTGCCCATCTTTGCATGAGATGTTCCCTTGGTATCTCTAATTTTCTTATAGACATCTCTCGTCTTTCCCATTTTATTGTTTTTCTCTATTTCTTTGCATTGATCACTGAGGAAGGCTTTCTTATCTCTCTTTGGTATTCTTTGGAACTCTGCGTTCAGATGGCTATAACTTTCCTTTTCTCCTTTGTCTTTAGCTTCTCTTCTTTTCTCAGCTATTTGTAAGGCCTCGTCAGACAACCATTTTGCCTTTTTTTTTTAGGAGATGGTCTTGATCACTGCCTTATGTACAATGTCAAGAACTTCTGTCCATAGTTCTTCAGGCACTCTGTCTATCAGATCTAATCTCTTGAATCTATTTTTCACTTTCACTGTATAATTGTAAGGGATTTGATTTTTGTCATAGCTGAATAGTCTATTGTTTTTCACTACTTTCTTCAATTTTAGTCTAAATTTTGCAATAAGGAGTTCATGATCTATGCCACAGTCAGCTCATGGTCTTGTTTTTGCTGAATGTATATAGAGCTTCTCCATCTTTGGCTGCAAAAAATATAATCAATCTGATTTCGACATTGGCCATCTGGTGATGTGCATGTGTGGAGTCGTCTCTTGTGTTGTTGGAAGGGGGTGTTTGCTATGACCAGTGCTGTCTCTTAGGAAAACTCTGTTAGCCTTTACCCTGCTTCATTTTGTACCCCAAAGCAAAATTTGCCTGTTACTCCAGGTATCTCTTGACTTCCTACTTTTGCCTTCCAGTCACCTGTGATGAAAAGGACATCTTTTTTCATCTTTCCATGATAGGTTTTTTTTTTTTTTAATGAAAATCCTTTTCCTGAGATCGATCTATAAACTAAACTCTTAGAATGATTTGGCTTTTAGGTTATTAATAATAGTTGCTCAGTCGCAACATACTTAATTGGGCTTTCTCTCATAAAGTAAAAATAATGAAGACTAAAACCCTTCAGACATTTATCAAGATCTTTTCCTTGCATACTGAATACTGATATGCAACATTTTTGAGGAAATGAACTTTCAAATAGCTATTTCCCTAGTAAATGACATTGTCATGTAAATAGCAATTGTATTACTAATAATAGGTAAATTTTATGTATCAGGGTCTTTTAGGGACTATGTGCCTATGTTATTTCACTTTTTTCTTCAAATAGTACTGTTAAGTAGATACTATTTTTATATTAATATTCATACCATTAAAGAAATTGAGGCTTAGAGGTACAACAATCCAGCAAAGACTGTGGATATAGTAAGAGACCTAGATATAAGCCCAGAGTTTCTCATCCAGTTCTTTTCTTTCCAGTAGAAATGGAATATTGTGTGCTGTGTGTAATGTCGGAAGCACAGTTTCTTAGTTTGAATTTCTACCAGCTTACTGTGATCTTTTAAATGCCTTAGGTCTTCCTTTGTTACATTTATAAAGTGGAGATGATTATATTACCTATATCATTTGTTAGGTGACTCATGTATAGAAATAGTGCCTAGAATATAATGAGTATTAATAAGCATAAGGGATCAGAGAATGGCTCCAATGGATAAGGGAGAGAAGCAAGCTTTGTTTTGACTGATTGCTTGATATTAAAAAAATAATCTTTCAAAATATCTACTTTTGATTTGAGTCTTGATGTAATTGGAACAGTAAAGAAAGGAGAAAGCAAATGAAATGGTTAAACATGTGGGCGTTGGGGTTAAATAGGCTTGATTTCTAGTCCAGGTCCTGACAATTACTAACAGATTTCTAGACCTCCATTGCTACATCTTAAAACTGGGACAGAAATGACAGCTTCCCTCATGTTGTTGAGGGGCTTCTGTTGTGGCTCAGATGGTAAAGAATCTGTCTGCAATGCAGGAGACCCGAGTTCATTCCCTGGGTCAGGAAGACACCCTGGAGAAGGCCTTGTCTACCCACTCCAGTATTCTTGCCTGGAGAATCCCATGCACAGAGAAACCTGGTGGGCAACAGCGCATAGGTTACAAAGAGTCAGACATGACTGAGTGACTTAACACTTCACATGATGTTGAGACAATTAGATGAGTCCCTGCATGCAAAAAGGCTTAGTGCGGGGTCCAGCATATAATAAAGTTAGGCATTTTATTTATAGATTTACCTGTATTTTAGAAAACATACTGTGGAAGCAATAAACAGTGTGAATCAGTAGAGAATGGGAGATATATTAGTTAAAAACTATGATCATGCTAAGTCTCTCAGTTGTGTTCAACTCTGCGACCCCATGGACTGTAGCCCGCCAGGCTCCTCTGTCAATGGGATTCTCCAGGTAAGAATACTGGAGTGGGTTGCCATTTCCTACTGTAAATAATAACTATGATAGATTTCTATAAATTAAATTTAGCAAAAATGTTATTAAAAATACCACAGAGCTTATTTAACATTAAAAAAAAAACATAAATGGTGAAACGTACACATTTGGTCATAAAATTGAAGACAAATATACAGAAACAATTAAAGGAGTTGTGAAATCTTGTGTTAATGTAGAAAGTATTTTGAGGAAGGATGTATTTTCTTTTATGCTACAAGGATATATTTGAAAGTGCTATTTTTATTATATGTGTGTAAGCAAAAAAGGTTCAGTTCAGTCAGTTCAGTTCAGTCGCTCAGTCACTTTCTAGTATTTCTGTTGTAATATATCCCAGGGTCTATTGTTAGTGTCTATTTTTAAAGTTTGTTGAGACATTTACCAATGACAAGCTCATGTTCCTGTATTTTAATTCAGAGCATGACATTGACACCAGTGTCCAAGGGCTAGCCCTTAACTACTTTTTCTCTGATTTTAAATTCTGTATTGTTAATACAACTGCCTAGCATGAATAATTTAAAATATTTTTTTTGCTGCTGCTGCTGCTAAGTCACTTCAGGTGTTTCCAACTCTGTGTGAGCCCATAGATGGCAGCCTACCAGGCTCCTTTGTCCCTGGGATTCTCCAGGCAATAAACTGGAGTGGGTTACCATTTCCTTTTCCAATGCATGAAAGTGAAAAGTGAAAGTTTAGTCACTCAGTCGTGTCCTACTCTCAGTGACCCCATGGACTGCAGCCTACCAGGCTCCTCCATCCATGGGATTCTCCAGGCAAGAGTACCAGAGTGGGTCACCATTGCTTTCTCTGTACAATATTTCTTTTAGAACTTTATATTGGTTGCATGTTAGAATTACAGTTTCTCTATTTAAACAATTTGTCAATAATATGCATTTTTATATCTAAATTTTATATGATATAGTCTTACTCCAAAAGACTGAAAGATATTAATATCAATTTAAATATTTTACAATAGGCATAACATAAAATATCAGAAATGATTACTTAATGTTCTTGTTTGTTTACTAATAAAGAATGCAATGATATCTATATTTTGTCTAGATCCCTGAGACAAGAGTCCCAATCAAAGAAAATCTAAAGCTAATCGTATTTGAATATTTAGGATTTTTTTTTAATGTTTGAAAAAGAATGTTTTCCTTTGTTTACTCTGGCAAGTTTTTTTTTTTTTTCTTGTAATGATACTAACTTATTTCTCGAAATCGCTAGAATTGTAAGCCCATAACTTATGATGCCTAGCATGATATAAGCATGTCATTTACTCTGTCCTTTTTGAATACTGTAGAGCTATATTATCTTTTGACTCTACCGTTTAGTATTTATCTCAGGATTTGTAAGTTTTACGTTCTCTATGCTGCAGATTCTTCATCTGTTGAATGGTGGTAACTCTTCTTTACTTTGTAAAATAAAATTTAAAAAAATAAAATAAAAACTTACACACATAAAACATGCAGTGTAACATTTATGGCCTTGATAGCAAAAGTAATTGTGCCTATTATGTGCTGAAAAGGATTTCAGATTTTTCATATCTTTTTTTAAAAATCTTTTCAATAACACTTTAAGATACTCTAAAATAGCTCATTTTCCAAGTTTTACAGATGAACAGATAGGAACATAAACAACCTAAACTAATGCAATTATTGTCAGAGTCAGAATTTGTAACCAAGTAGGCTGGTTCCAGAGCATATACTTTGTTTCTTTATTTTTTTTTTTACTGTTATTACATAGATATTTTATATGTTGTATGTATAATTTATGATAAATAATTGGGGGTGTAATAAATCAATCAGTAATGATATATCCTATCTTCTATAGGTTTATCATGTGGTTCTTGAAATATGAAATAGAGTATACAGAACAAGTCGATATTATGCTTATCTTATATAAAACCCTATTGTGCATCTTTGCTGCTTTCAGTTATTTTTCTATAAAACAAGATATTTACCTTATGTTTTTGAATATTTATTTATACACATTTCCTCGTTTCTTCCGTTGGGTGTGGAGCTTCTTAGTAAGCCAGGTTCTCATTTTTTTATTTTGTATCACACATTATAGCATAGTGACTACTGCCCAGTAGATTTTGAATACATTTTGTAGGATGAATGAGTGAACAAGGAAATGAAACCATTAGCATAAATGGAGAATTAGGAAAGGACAGTCTAAATATTTCTCATGATATGTATAATACAAACAGGTTGGAGTTTGAAATGGGGACATTTGCTAGATAACCAAAATGCAGTAATAATACTAATGGTTACTGTAATGTGACTTGCAGTAGTCTTTTCATTAATAAGTGCACCTTGATGTTATCAAGTTTTGAACAGCTGTATTTTGGGTAATGTTGTACTAGATGTAATACACAGAAATTGTGCACTCATGTTCTTAAAATGATGAGATGGTTGAATGGCATCCCTGACTCAATGGACATGAGGCTGAGCAAGCTCTGGGGGTTGGTGAAGGACAGGGACGCCTGGCGTGCTGCAGTCCTTGGGGTTCCAAAGAATTGGACATGACCGAGCGACTGAATGTCGTCATTCTTAAAACCATTGTAGCAAATATGATAAGCCTTACTTTAGCCATAGGTTGTATTTCTAGAGGGAACATTAAGCAGCAGAATTTTCTCTAAATGACAAAAAAAAAAAAAAAAATACTTGTCTGGTAAAGGAAATGAAAGATAAAATATAACCTGATATCACTATACCAAAGCCATTAAACAATGGTTATGATCTGATTTTCGTGCAGATGCCACTGCCTAGGTGTTCTAACTAAAGTTGGTTGTTCTAAACAGGAGAGAGGGGAAAAAGACACTTTTAGTCTTGAGTTTACTTGACAACTTGACTTTGGAGATGACAATGCCAAAAGCTACAAAACTTCAATCTACCACCTGAAGGTTGGCTGACTTTTCTAAAATGTAAAAATGTATATTTTAGCTCTAAAGAGACTGCTGAAAAGACTAGTACTCTGGGAATTAAACGCTTATAGAGAGGCTCTCAGCAAAGACAGGCTAATTGATGTTCAAGATCATTTGAACTGAACTACATCAAAAGAAGAATTACACCCTCCATGTACTGAAGCCACTTACCATGTCCTCGGTGCCACTCTGCAGGGATAGTTTGCTGTCATCCTCTTGCATGTCAGGAACTCTCAGTTTTTGGATCAGCCAAAGTTTTGAGGGGGTATTTCATGGTAGCAAGTCTAAAATTGCTTCTGCTTCAGAACTAAGAGCAATTCCTAGAACTCCTCAGCTTCTGCACCACAATATTTTTTGTCTAAATTATATGTGTGTATGTGTGCTTAGCTGTGCCTGACTCTGCAACCCCATGGGCTGTAGCCCCCCACACTCCTGTGTCCATGGGATTTTCCATGCAAGAATACTGGAGTGGGTTGTCATGTTGTTCTCCATAGTATCTTCCTGACCAGGGATTGAGTCTTGCATCCCCTGCATTAACAGGTGGATTCTTGGCCATTGTGCAACCTGGGAGGTGCCTAAAGTGTAAACTGTAGACCAACAGTTAGTATCCTTAGAAGTTGCAAATGTTAACCCCCAAATATTTTGCCTTCTCTTTCTCTCTTGCTCCCCCCAAAACATTAAAAAATGCTTATTTCTGTTTTGTAAGAATTCTATATAATGGCTGTAACAGTTTCAACATGTGATGAATATAAATTCATGAGAATAATGATGAAGGGAGGTTTAGGAAAGCTATTATCCTAATTGTGTTATGAAGTTCAGTCAGTTTTTCAACAAAGTAGACCACTTATTGAATAACTGATTTGAATGGGAGTTTACAATTTACAGTATAATGAAATGCCAGATAATTTTTCCTAAAAGTAGGGTAGTAATTTTAGGGGGAGAAAATTCATTTTATTTTATTTTTTAAAAAGAGATAATGGTACTTAATAACTTTATTTTAAAACAACTCTTCTCCTTCCAAATTGTATAATCACTAGAAATGCTGAAAACTTCGAGATTTTTATAAAGCCATAATTTTATGGAACATTTAAGTGTCAGTACTTTGACTAGCTTTACCATTAGACACATAAACATCAGTGTCTGTTAACACACTGTAAAGGCACAAGTGGAATGTAGCCTGTCTTGGTGCTGTCTGTGCTGAGTTTTAATAATGCATCTGCATCTATTTTTCCCAGTGGAAAATGACCTCATATCACATTGTAGTTTTTTTTTTTATTTTTTATAACTACTGTATAATAAAATATAGCCACGATAAATAGCATCTAAACAAATAAAGCAGATTTGGGCTGAATCCATTTTGCCTTCATCACTCAGGCTTTTAAGTAGTTATGTATCCTAAATCGGTTTAATTGGATCAAATTTTATTTGCAGTGAAGTTGAGAAAGATTTTATTTTTATTTGTTGTTTAGGTAATGTTTTCAGTATAGTTTCCTCTATACTCCACTGTGTTTGTCCAGATTGTAATGTAAATTGCCATTTAAGGTAATTGACCTCTTCAGCTATTTTTTTTTCTTTTTTGTTGTTACTATTATTTCTTATTCCTAATGAAGGAAAGAAAGTGAAGTTGCTCAGCAGTGTCTGACTCTCTATGACCCCATGGACTGTTTGTTGCCTACCAGGCTGCTCCCTTCATGGGGTTTTCCAGGCAAGAGTACTGGAGTGGGTTGCCAGTTCCTTCTCCAGGGGATCTTCCCGACCCAGGGATCGAACCCAGATCTCCCGCATTGTAGGCAGATGCTTTACCATCTGAGCCACCAGGGAAGATTCCTAATGCTGGTAATTAAATAGCTCCAAATCAAGGTGTTGTACATTGTTAATAATTTGCAAAATTGCTCTGAGTGTCCTGGGAGCAGGAGTAATGTTTGATTGAATTTTGTAGCTGTTACCTAACTCAGCATCAGATTTTCCGTGGTTTTGTATATTGGATTGATTATTGAATGAAAATGACTATGAATAGTTTTCTTAGTTAAAAATCTAAATATATAAATAGGTTTGCTTTATAATATATTTAAAATTTCCATACACTTTAATGTAAAATTACAAGGTGAGATATCTAATTTAATTTTGTGGGTGAAAAATGATTCCAGCCATTTTTCAAACCCTTTCTTACTTACTCTTCCAAAAAGACCTTATTCATCTTTGGTCTTGATTTTTAACTATAATAACCATAGCATGCTATGTTTGCAATTATAATAGGTATACAATAGTCATATAAGAGGGAATAGATATATGCCTGTGTTTTCTATAAGGCATGGTCATTTAGCTCTAAATGCTATTTGAAGGAATGAGAAACATTAAAAACTTTATTTTCATTTAATAGTTAAAGGTAAATTTATATTTGCATATTTTATCACATATAAATTTGAGAACTTTATTTGTTAAGAGGAAAATACAAAATTTTTGTTTGAACAGTTAGTATTAATATTTCCTGTATGTTTTGCCTCCCGAAAGCATAATTTACAGCAAATTGATTGTATTCAGTAACAATGGAGACTAAAATCAATTCCAAGTAAATTTTAAAAGCTCAATATTTGTATTCAGTGATTTTCTTTGTGTTATAGTCTGTGATTTGTTAATATGAAAAGTATGATTTTGGTTTGATCAACCTTACTTTTTAAAGATTTGTATTGATTGCTTGCAAGCAACATTACTTTTAAAAGATCTGTGAATAAATATGCTTTCTGCCTGTTTCCTCCCAAAATTCCAACTAATTAAAAAAAAAATTTGCCTGGACAATATTTAGAAGGAGTGATATGAATTTCCCCCTTCATGGGTATGTGATATTTAAATAACTTAAAATGTGGGTTTATATGCTCTTCTTTTGATATACATAACATATATAAGTAAAATAGATATACTTAAAATCATGTCTTGAAAAGGCATGGACAAAACACGCTTATGTATATACATATCCTTTAAACTTTAACAAGGGTGTTAACTTTTAATTGTATTTAATACCAGCATAATTTGACCTTACTGAATTGAACATGAATAAAAATGCAGTTGTATAGAATCAGGTTTGGGTATTGTGTACTTTGCAGAGAAAGGCTTCCGAAAATTGGAAGCAACCCCTACCTGATAAAAATGGCAAAACTCCAAATGTTTCATACTTTGAATAAAACCATTTCCAAACTTCTTTGTAGGTAGATTTCAGTCTTCCTTAGAGCTTTAGGTGTTTGTGGTGGTGGTTAGTCTGTCAGTGTCATAGTGCTGCCTCTTCTGATTTCTACTTGATAGACCCTCTAGAAAATAAACAATAAGAGTTGACTGAAGGCCTCTCTGTGAGTCAAGCTCACTGAGTTTTAGTGCACTATATTTTCTTTTTACACCATATTTCTTGATTAAGGACTGTATGTTAGATTGATCTGATTTCCAGATGGTGGAGTCTCAGATAAGGGACTTATTTCAGTGGCATATAATGTACATCATTTTAAAGATCTCAGTGCTCAAAATTTTCTGCTTGAAATCTTATACAAAGTGAGGAATAAAGCTATAGGCAGTGTAAGAATGGAACAGGAAAAAAAAAAAAAAGGAGAAAGCAGAGCAATGTGCTGCAATGGAAATCTGATATTTGATATGTTAGCTAATCTCTTTTGGTCCTGCAGCCAGATTTTTCTCTTTTTTTCTCTTGTGAGAAGAATTTCTTTCTTTCTTTCTTTCTGCTTTTTGATCCCATGCTCTGCCCCTTGCACAGTTGGAATGTCCCCAAAAGACTTTGGCAGAGGTCACTTCTCAGAAGCTTTTTAAACTTTAGTTAGAATACATTTATTGATTTTTTTAATGACCAGTGGAATGAGAATTTTTGGAAAACGCTCATCTGAGATTCAGTGTCTGACTTGGCAGTCTGAACTCTTTTAAACCTTTGAGAACACTTCATTAGACGCCAGGTCTTCATCGTTAGTAAAACTCTGTGAAGATTCTGGCATATTGGATTTTCCTTGGGATTGATATCAGCTGACAATTTGGCCTCACAGACATTGGAGATAAAAAGCATTTTTCTGGAGCTAACAGTCAGAAACTGCCTAAGTATGTGAAGTTCAGTAACAGTTGAAAAAAAATTCAATCATGTGCCTGTTGACATTATTTCGTAGAAAGAGTTGGCACAATAACTTGTTCTTAGACTCTTTTCCTTATTTATAATCATTTGAAATTAAGCTGTTTTGTTTGTCTAAATGAGCCATGTAGGGAAAGTACATTTTTGTCAACTAACTAAGAATCGGATAATACTTAAAAAAATATATCTTTTTATATTTCAGGATTTTTGCTTCAGTGTACTTAAAGCTTTTGTTAAAATTTTAAACATGAGATAAAACATGACAAAATTTTCTACACCAATATTTCTGAGATAATTCTCATATGAATCCATGAGTGTACTAGCTAATTTATTCAAGTTAATACCATTCTAACACTCATGCTTCATGTTAGGCTCTAGTGTCTGCTTGACTGGTATCAAAGGTAACAAGATGTATTGATTGAAGGGTATTTAAATAATATACATTGAAAGTTGATTATTATGCATTTTATTTAAATGTTATTTGGGGATCATTTAAATAGCAAGTATCTGTAATACATTCAAAATGAATGAATTCATATGCAACCATTCAAAACTACCTATAAAGAATAAGGTGACTGTATTTTCTTTTTGTAATCTACCTTTAAAAGGACACATTATGAGCTTTAAAATGTATATTCAAAGAAGCAGTAGCAATCAGTATCACTTTATTGAGGTATGTATTTTGAAAATTAATTCTGTATAATTTAGGAATCATAGTTTCATATTTTAAAAAGAATTCTGAGACCACATTTTTTGTAACTCCTCTATTTAAAAGAAAACATTTATTATTCAAAATTTGATATTATATATTGCTACTGAAGTTGAAGCAAATGGACATGGATCTAAATAATCCTCTTTTTAATAAAAATTCTTAGGTAATCAATTATTATATATTTCATTACTAATAATGCAAACTGTTCAAATTATTTTGCACTGCTCTGTTAGAAACCATATAAATATGTATATTTTTTAACAGCTGATACTTCATGATATAAGTAATGAGGTGGATTTTAGTGTATTTTACCAGAAAACAATTATTTAAAAGTATATAGAGTAGGTACTTTTTACTATAAATGACAGAAGCTAGATAACACGTCTTATTATAGAACTTGCAAATCATGACTAGCAAGCAAATATGTGTTATTATGGTTAAAACATAACCATTTTTGAGGGTTAGAAAGAGATTAAATTGGATAATTTTTTTTTGTATTGATAACTTGAAAGCTATTTCTCAAGTAGAGAATGCAAAAAACATTCATTGCTTAGGAAATAATCTTCCTAGAACTCCACCAACTCTTCTTAGGGTTAGAGCTATGGGCTGCTGACTACTTGTAATGCAGAAGTGTTAAAGGGAAAGCAGGAAACCCTTCAGACCTCAGCCATTAATCCATCTTCCCTACACAAAGTTTCTATTATGAATTGAGTCCTTTAAAGTATTGGTTCTAACCTTCAATAGTCACATCTGTTGTATATTTTACCAACTTTTCTGCCATCATAGGAACTTTCTCATTTTCCCTGTAAGCAATAGAGTGCTTAAACTCCTTTTGATAGTGAATTATTCACAGCAGGTCATATTTTCTTCCTTATGCCATAGGGTGATAGTGGCAGAGTTGCTTACATAGGAACAAGCTAAAGCATCTGTGACTCAGTGCTAGGCCAAGCCATAAGAAGGAGGTACCTGTGGGTGTGAAAACTTGAGTGAGATTAATACTCTTGCCTTTTAGTATCATAATCAAGGCCAAAAGAATACAGCGAAAGCAGACCCCTGAAGGAATTCCCAGTCAAATGCAATGCCTTAACCAGGATGAGAGTTTTGGTATTATATATGCCATGAACTTTTAATTAATCAGAAAATTACCATTTCTGTGGGGCAGAAACAATCTTTGTATGTAATTGAATTACAGACAAAGTAAAAGGCTTATTCTTTGGGTTTGTTTTTAATAAATAAAAATTGTTCTCTGTAAGAGCTTTGTATACATTGTTCTAATCCTTGATATTAACCACGGAGACTGGGTATACAGTGGACACTGATGATGAGCTTTTCCTTTTCCTTCCTTGTGTCTATTTATCCTATACTCTTCTACTTTATCTTATCTAACAATCCTATTCTCTATATGTAGGCAGCCAATGTATTTGTCACCATAATATTTCTTCCCTTGTTTTAGTTATAATTTACTTTTTATTCATCTAAACAAAATGTGAGAAATTCAGCATTTGATCAGTAAAAATGTTGGATAATATATTGATCTTTGAAGTCTATTCTCTATTTTGCATTATCTGTGTACTTGTCCCCTAATAAACTATGAGTTGGCATGTACTGTATATAATTTATATCCTTTGTAGGTCTGTTGACTGTTCCAAAAAATATGTTATATTTTTTTTTCATGGGGAAGAAAATTATGACTAATTTATTCTAATTTATTCACATTAAAAATGAAGACACTTTAGGTCTAAAAAAGACATGGAATTTTTTGTAACATAAAATATAGAATTAGTAGGAGTGTGTTCATTTTAACATTGGTCTTTGGTCAACATCCCTTCTTTCCTTTATTATTCTCTCATTTTTGTTAAGCTTGCATTTAGTTTGCTCTTTTTTTCAAGATGTCAGCTTTAGTTATTGATTTAGAAACTTCTTTTGTAATATAGGTGTTTAAAACTATATATTTGCTTTTAAGCAGTACTTTAGCTGCAATCCATAAATTTTGTCATGTGTTTTAGTTTTCCTTAGTTGAAAATATTTTTAAATTTCTCTTGTGATTTATTCTTTGATGCACTGGATACTTAGAAAATTTTTTTAAATTTCCAAATATCAGGGACTTTCCAAACTTCTTTCTTTTCGATTTGATTTTAATTTTGTTTTGGTTTGACAACTGACTTTGTGTAGTTTTCAGTTCTTTTAAATTAGGAACGAGATGGTAAAATTCCCAGGTATAAATGCCACAGCATCCCTACTGTTCTTACCAAAAGTAGGATAGTTTTTATGGCTGAAACACTTTATCTGTTGTATAACTAGTCAATTTCCGTACTCCTGAAATAGCTAATTTTTGACAGTGTTGTCTAGTTTTAGAATTGATTTAGAAGTCTGCCTTAAGACACTCTCCTTTATATGTGCTAGGTCACTTCAGTTGTGTCTGACTCTGTGTGACCCTATATACAGTAGCCCACCAGGCTCCTCCATCCATGGCATTCTCCAGGCAAGAATACTGGCGTGGGTTGCCATTTCATGTGTCAGGGGATCTTCCTGACCCAGGGATGGAACCCATGTCTTTTATGTCTCCTGCATTGGCAGGCGAGATCTTTACCACTAGCGCCACCTGGGAATTCTCCTTTTTACAATGGTATACATTCTTGAGTCCTTAAACTATCATGTGTGAAAAATATGGTGCATTTAGAACTAAACTTTGTACTCTCAGTTTCAAATGCACCATGAGTCAAATGCACCATGAGTTTAGAGATGTGTTTGTACCCAAAGTATTCAGGTTAAATTCATGGGGTTTACATTAACAAGGTACTCTATCTTAGCTGTATTCTATCTGAGGAGCCAGCCAGCAACCCAATCTGGCTGATGGGAAAATTCTATTTAATGGTGTAGACAGTGTCAAAAAGACTCTATGGAGAATAATAGGGGCATTTTTGGATTAGTGAGGAAAATGAGATCCTAGATTATTCTGGCAGATAGATTTAAGAGAGGGATAGATGGTCCTCCAAGAATATCAAGGCCTATTGCAGTATGACAGATGGAGGGGCCTCATGTAATAACAGGTGGCCAAACTAAGTGTCCAGTGGTTTGGATTCCTATTTTGGCACTTTTACTTGAAAGCTATGATAATCTTTATGAGTTGCCTTTTCTAATCTGTAAAATAGGAATTTTCTTTTTTTTTTTATTTTTTGGGCTCTGCCTGCTTCACGTGACTAGGATGATTATGATACTGGAAATAGAGATGAAAAGCAAATCTAAACACTCCACAGAGAGAATAATATAGTGATACATAGTAATGGTCATCCATAAGGACTTAAATTAGAAAATAATTGAAGATAGCTCATAGACTAGTAGATTGAGAGACTGAAAGATGGTAGTTGAACACTGATTTGAATAATATGATCTTATGGATGTAGAATGTCAATAGTGTTGTTACTGTATCTATTTATAAAGCTTTATCTTATATTTTCTTAACTTTCAAACAATTTGAAATGATAGATATGAAGACTATATACTTCCTTTTACAGTAAGATAATAAATTGTGGTACCCAGTGTTTATTTGTTTAATTTAAAAATGAATTGAGCTCTAAATCTCATAGATAAAAATTTGCTTTATGATAATTTCTTTGATTCATTGTATTTTTATATGAATCTAAGTTCTCATTGATCTTTTAAAAATATCTTTCATCTTAGGCTGCAGATCATCTATTTACTGACATTAAAATGATCTTTTAATTATATGTTTGTACATGTCACTTCTTTATCGCTTCATGAACCTTTCCTGGACAGTTGAGTGGGAGTTGTCAAATACTTTTGAATTAATGCCACACAATGATATGGTGGTATTATAAAAAAAATGTCATTTCATCTTAATTCCAGACTGATTTTTACTGAGATTTCCTGGGGAATCTCATTTAAATATCAGAATATGAAGATATCTTCTAATAGTCATGAATTGTAGGAAATTCTGAGATGACTATTTCCTGAAAAATTCACTTAAGGAAGCTTGTTTTCTGTCTTCCATTGTAAATGTGCTCTTAACATATATCGACAGTAGTAATCAGTATAATGCTATTTGAGGAACTTGAGGGTTTAGACACTGAATCTGGAATATTTGTGATCAGATTCTAATTTTACCATTCAGTATCTCAGAATATTTATTTGTAAAATAAAGGAGATAACATTTATACCAACCTCAGAAAATTTTTCTAAAGATTAAGCAGAAAATAAAATTTTACAGTATTTAAATATTTTTAAGTTCACTGAGAATATTAATTGTTCAGAAAATAGTGTTTAAAGTTTAAAAATGTTTTCAAAATGTCTGAAGAATATAAAGTCAAACTTACTCTCTTCCTCTTAATATCTTTTTCTCATTTTGTTCTTAGTTCCCATTGAGAACAAAGTCTAAACTCTGTAAGTGATATTTTTGTCTGTTTGGTTCATTTCTGAATCCGTAGTACCTAGATCAGTACCTTGACACAGGGTAAATAAATACTTAATTGCTGTTGGAAGGAAGGAAGGAAAGAAGGGAGAAAAAAAGAAGCTAGTCTATTTTTTAAACTTGCTATCTCAGGATCACAAGATTTATCTTTAACTTTCATGTCTTTATCTTGGGTTTTTTTTACATTAGAGACTCAAACTTTATTGTTATGTTATTTTCCATTTTGATATATATGTGTTTCTTTACATTTTATCAAGAGCAGGCTCTAATTTAAATTTATTTTTTAATTTAAGCAATCTAGTATTCATATCCAAAGTACTTCATCTAACTAACTCTTACAACTGACAGTCAATTTCAATAATTGATCATGAATTGGTTTTTATGTAACTTTTATTTTTGGATAGGGAAAGTTTTCATTTTTAATAATGTTTTCTGGTGAACATTGAGTTCCTATTTTAATGCTATCATATTTGCAAAATATTAACTTTAAAAATACACCTTCTTTTTACAGAAAAGAAAGACCCCAAAACAAATAGAACAGACCCCAAAAGTATATTTTTAAAGTAAAGAATGCTCAAACTACCACACAATTGCACTCATCTCACATGCTAGTAACGTAATGCTCTAAATTCCCCAAGCCAGGCTTCAACAATACGTGAACCGTGAACTTCCTGATGTTCAAGCTGGTTTTAGAAAAGGCAGAGGAACCAGAGATCAAATTGCCAACATCCGCTGGATCATGGAAAAAGCAAGAGAGTTCCAGAAACACATCTATTTCTGCCTTATTGACTATGCCAAAGCCTTTGACTGTGTGGATCACAATAAACTGTGGAAAATTCTGAAAGAGAAGGGAATACCAGACCACCTGACCTGTCTCTTGAGAAATCTGTATGCAGGTCAGGAAGCAACAATTAGAACTGGACATGGAACAACAGACTGGTTCCAAATAGGAAAAGGAGTACGTCAAGGCTGTATATTGTCACCCTGCTTATTTAACTTATACGCAGAGTACATCATGAGAAATGCTGGACTGGAAGAAACACAAGCTGGAATCAAGATTGCAGGGAGAAATATCAGTAACCTCAGATATGCAGATGACACTACCCTTAGGGCAGAAAGTGAAGAGGAGCTAAAAAGCCTCTTGATGAAAGTGAAAGAGGAGAGAGAAAAAGTTGGCTTAAAGCTCAACATTCAGAAAAAGAAGATCATGGCATCCGGTCCCATCACTTCATGGGAAATTGATGGGGAAACAGTGGAAACACTGTCAGACTTTATTTTTGAGGGGGCTCCAAAATCACTGCAGATGGTGACTGCAGCCATGAAATTAAAAGACGCTTACTCCTTGGAAGGAAAGTATGATCAACTTAGATAGCATATTCAAAAGCAGAGACATTACTTTACCGACTAAGGTCCGTCTAGTTAAGGCTATGGTTTTTCCAGTATTCATGTATGGATGTGAGAACTGGACTGTGAAGAAGGCTGAGCGCCGAAGAATTGATGCTTTTGAACTGTGGTGTTGGAGAAGACTCTTGTGAGTCCCTTGGACTGCAAGGAAATCCAACCAGTCCATTCTGAAGGAGATCAGCCCTGGGATTTCTTTGGAAGGAATGATGCTAAAGCTGAAACTCCAGTACTTTTGCCACCTCATGCGAAGAGCTGACTCATTGGAAAAGACTCTGATGCTGGGAGGGATTGGGGGCAGGAGGAGAAGGGGACGACAGAGGATGAGATGGCTGGATGGCATCACTGACTCGATGGACGTGAGTCTGAATGATCTCCAGGAGTTGGTGATGGATAGTGAGGCCTGGCGTGCTGCAATTCATGGGGACACAAAGAGTTGGACACGACTGAGCGACTGAACTGAACTAAAGTAAATATTTGGCGAATTTGATAGCATTAAAATAAGAATTCGATGTTCATCAGAAAATATTAAAATTAGTGAAACAATAGTCCACAAATAGAAGGTATTTTTACCACTTAACCAAAAAAAGATTACTTTCAGAATTAGTATATAACCCTAAAAGTCAAAAAGGAAAGACAAAAGAAAGTTTATGGAAGTCATGAGTAGACTCTTTATTAAAAGTGAAAGTGAAGTGAAGTCGCTCAGTCATGTCTGACTCTTTGTGACCCCATGGACTGTAGCCTACCAGGCTCCTCTATCCATGGGATTTTCCAGGCAGGAGTACTGGAGTGGATTGCCATTTTGTGAAAGGGCAATGAAATATTGCAGTGATTCTCAGTTAATTGTATTTATATAAATTTTGAATTCTAGTGAAAACATGTCAGTATAAACACATTGAACTGTTATGTCCTCCATGAGTGTTTTCCTTCAATGTAATCACTTTGATCAAAAATAATTCTAGCAACTCTTCTTTTAAAAATCCCTTTTAGACATGTTTACGAATTAGAAAAGAAATTCAGCCTTATTGCTCTATACTGATAGAGCAGTGTTATTTGGTCTGGTATCTCCGTTTGCTTTTCTAGTCCCTTTATCAGGTCTGTTTCTTTCACTGCTTTGGTTCTTGTCTTATTACAGCAAAGATTTGAAATGATGGGCTAAAGGGTTTAAACCAACAGAGAAGCTACAGCTCAGTTGCAGCTCAAGCAGACAGAACTTTTGTTCAGTAGACCCTATGAAGGCATGGGAGCAATCCGACCCTGAAGGAGTCATAAAGATCTCTCTTGGCTTCCTTTTTCATTCTTCAAATCTCATTCTCTTGGTTGTGCACTGTGTAAAATGGGACTTGTACCCATCACCAGTCAGGAAAGGGAAGGCAAATGGGCATATGTATGACTGACTGACAGTTGCAAGTTATATAACAGGCTCTGTTGTGTAAGTCTTCTCAAAATTCAGTCTGTTATAATCAGATGTATGTATGTATATAATATTTATATATCCTTAATGGGCTCCTAGCTGCCTAAGGTTACTTGAGGAAGCACCTGTAGTTAGTTTGTATCTACTGTGTGCCTAGGGCCCAAATGCAATAGTTGGAAAAGTTTCTGTGGGTTTTTTTTTTTTTTTTTTTTTTGTAATATTATCTGTGAGCTCTCCTGAGTGTGTCTGGGATGGGTTTTAAAGATCAGCTTGCAATCCTTTTCAGCTAGGCCACTCCTTGTTGCTCATGCCTAATGTGAGTTGATGTTCATGAAGAAAACAACCAGTCCCATTGCTTTAATGTTTTTAAATCCTGAAACAAAATATAATGCTTCTATTAGTGAATATTTTTCCACTAGCTTGTTTTCATATATATCTGATGGTAATCAATAATGTCTGTAAATAAAACCTCAATTTTAATTTTATGCTAATGGCTTTCTGCCTATAACTAGTTCTTAATCCATTTGAGGGACAAGATACTAGAATAGATAATAGATTTTGTCATTGTTTTGACATGTACATGATTACTTAACCTCTGCTGATAGCACAATACTAACAGCATAAAGAATACCAAATATCATAATAATTGATATAATTGATGCTTGTATAAAGCATTAAATGGACTCACTGTAAATTTCAGAAATTGAACTTGTTGCATGACACTGAAAACACTGAAATACCAAAGAAAATAACCTTGGAGGACATTATTCCTTTTAAAAATTTATATATACGTGTGTGTGTTTATATTATTTCTTTTTTGATAAAATATCTGACATTGATAGTATTTCAATAATAAGATAAATAGAAACTATAGTAATTTATAGAAAATAAAGACTAAAATTTGCCATTTAAGGAAACTTTAATGTTACTGTTTATTCCTTCATAATATTCTTAAAAGTCTGAATTTCTCTAAATTATTATAATCACATTCTGTGTGTGCTGTGCTGTGCTAAGTCACTCTAGTCATGTCCTACTCTTTGCACCCCTATGAACTGTAACCCATAGGCTCCTCTGTGGGATTCTCCAGGCAAGAATACTAGAGTAGATTGCCCTGCCCTTCTCCCTTCTTCCCAACCCAGGGATCAAACCCTCCTCTCTTATGTCTTTTGCATTGACAGGTGAGTTCTTTACCACTAGCGCCACCTGGAGAATCCCAGAGACAGGGGAGCCTGGTGGGCTGCTGTCTATGTGGTCTATGTGGTCGCACAGGCACAGCTGAAGCGACTTAGCAGCAGCAGCAGCACCACCACCACCTGGGAAGCCCCTAAACACTATCTATTTATTCATAAATACACAGAGCATGCATATTTTGGGGGTTTGTGTGTATATGTCTAATAGAGTAGCAAGATATACAAAGGCCTTCCTCCAGTATTTTCTCACAATAGTTCTAGTAATAAAAGTGATTAAACATATCCCAGGATCTTAGCTAAAAGTCCCTATGGCAAGAAATAAGAAAGTTTCTTGGAAATCTCAGAATTTATTTTAAAACCCCGTGTGTTCATTTAATTAGGAAAATATTTAAGCTCCATACCTATCAAATTCATTCACTTTTCCCACTGAACATTATAGCAAATTAGATGGTAAAGGAAGATAAGTCACATGTGAATTGAATTCTGTTTTATATGTGGTTTTGCTGCTCTGAACAGAGAAGCCTGGAGGGCTACAGCCCATGGGATCGCAAAGAGTCAGACATGACTTTGTGACTAGCTGCTGTACCCTAACCTTTGTTGGAGAAATACATTTGACCAACAATAAGAAATACATATCTACTCAAATAGTCCTACACCTATAACTATAAAGTGTATCTTTTTTCTCATCATCTAATTAATTTCTTTTTTTACAGAAATGTTTAAGTGTTCAGTAAATCGGAGGAAAAAAAACATGGAGTTTTAGCAACTGAAGCTCAAATTAAGGTAATTATTAGATTATTGCTGCCAATCATGATTGTTAGTAATTTCAAAGTATATTTAATATATTCAAGTTAGTATATGCTTTTATGTGTTTCACTGAAAATCGAACATATTGTTTGATGGGCTACTGAAATGCAATTTTACATAGTCTTGGAAAATAAATTGACATCGCTGGTGAACAAATATGTAAATAATATACTACAAAGTACTTGTTGTTGTGAAGAATTGTACTCTAAATATTTGAACACTAAATGGGCTACTAAAAATAATTTCAGCAGTGTTCTACTTTTGAAAAGCATATGACTATCTTATACTCCTAAGTAATATTGGATAACTATACAAAGTCTTTTAAAAAATTAGTACATGTATATGACAATTCATTAAAGTCACTTTTGCTTAATTCGTTCTATTTGCTCTCAATTACCTATCCATGATGGTGAAAATGAATATTAGGAAATAAAATGTATGCATGTTATAGACCAGACTATTTAATGTAAAGCACATTCTTTTCAAAAGTAATGTTTTTATTTATCATAAATATATGTATGCAGTACAACATAAGAGCCTTTAAGGAGTATGACAGTAGGTCAGTATATGTAGTTTGTTTTGCAACAAATCATTTGAAGACAGAATAATTAATCAATGGTAAAATTGGAATTTCCTTTCTTCTTGAAGTTACTAAGTTAAATTCCTTAAAGTGATTTGAAATTTCTAAAATGTACACTATTATAAACATGCAGCTTGAAAATAGAAATATTAACTTTATTTTCTTTATATTAAAACTGTATTAATCTACTTTTGAATTGAGGATATAATTGGTATGTATTATAAATCATTATAAGCCTGTTTTCAAAGATTCTGTATTTTGCTTTTTACTCTAAGAATATTGAGTGACTTAAGACTATAAAAGCATTGCACTCACTTTTGTAGATACTATATTTTCCCCTTGATTTTCTTTCTTATAGATATTTTGTTTCAGTTTCTTTGTCACTGTTCTCTTCTGCCCATTCCTTTACAAATGCAAGCAAATAACATTATCCCTCTTTTCCAGTATAGATATGATTGAATCTACTAGCTTATCTATACATTGACATATAAATTTCACAGAAGTTCTTTTATTGACTTGAGTAAAGTGGTTTTTCTGGCACTTAATGAAAGAAAAAAAATTTAAAACAGTCTGAATCATTTTTTAAAAAATTTATCCAAGATAAAGTTAGATGTGCTTGCTATAGAGAAATTAAGGCTAATGAGAAAGACATGAAGCTCTATAGAAATGATTATATATATTTTAAAAGCGTCAGTAGCAAACTGCTAAGGAAACAGGCTTGGGAGAGCTTACTTTTGCTGGAGGCCCTTGAAACCTTCATGCATGCTGTGAAACTCACTGAGAGGGGTTGCTGATAACAGAGAAAGGGAGGCCATGTGGGAGGCCATGCATTCCAGATCAACACAATACCTTGTGAAGGAGTGCATAAAGGAGAAAGGGATGGCCACTGAAGGACTGAGGGATTACATATGTGATAGTACTATGTTAAGAGATGAGTCTGGAAAAGTAGATTTGGAGCAGCTCATGTAATATATCATGTTTACCAGACGAAAGCTTAATTTTCCATCTTAGCTGTCTCTAGAGTGCTTAAGTATCCATAAGGTTGTAAGAAAAAATTTTCAGAATCTCTCCTGATGCCTATTTTCATTACGAAATATAAGAACCAAAAAGCCTTATAATATTTAATATCATGATTGCTACTGGCCCCCAAAATATGAAATTTCTGGAAAATGTTTGAAATTTTTACAGTATTGAATAGTAGTATTTGCTTCCTGGTTTTTTAATTGACCTATAGTACATATACCATAGGTTCACCCTTTTAAAGTGTATAATTCTGTGATTTTTAGTGTATTTACAGAGTTGTGTACCTGTCACCGCTATCTAATCTAGAATAATTTTCTCATTCCTAAAAGAAACATTGTACCCATAACTAGTTACTCCCTTTCCTCCCTCATCTCATCTGCAGGAAGCCATTAACATAACTTCTGCTGCCATGGCTTTACCAAATAAAGGGAATCATACAATATTATTGTATCTGCTCTTTTCACTTAACATAATGTTTTCAAGTTTCAATTCTTGTGTAAATTAGGACAATTATTTTATGCATGGATAATAGTAATGAAATCACATTTTGTTTATCCATTTATCAGTTGACAGACCTTGGGTTTGTTAACACTTTCTGGCTATTATCAATAATGATGCTATGAACATATATGTCTGAGTTTTTGCATAGACATATGTATTACTTTCTCTTGTATGGATAAGTGGGGTGGAATGGTAACTGTATGTTTTACCTTTTGAGGAATTTCCAAATTGCTTTCCAAATTGGAAGGATTTTACATTCCCACCAAAATTATGTGTGTTCTAATTTCATCATATTCTTGCCAAAAGTTTTTATTGTCATTTTGATTACAGCCATGGATATCAAGTGGCATCTCATTGGATTTTGATGGCAGTTGTATTTTTAAGAGTATTTTAGTATACTGATGTTACAAGTGTTTTGATATGTGTGTTAAACAGAATCATTGTCTATTTTCTACTAGACTGATTCTCATATTTTGACAATAGTCTTTACAAAAGTAAAAGTGAAAGTCACTCAGTCATGTCCAACTCTTTGCGACTCCATGGGCTATAGAGTCTGCAAAATTCTCCAGGCAAGAATATTGGAGTGGGTAGCCTTTCCCTTCTCTAGGGGATCATCCCAACCCATCCAGGTATCCCGCATTGTAAATGAATTATTTACCAGGTGAGCTACAAGGAAAGCCCAAGAATACTGGAGTGGGTAGCTTATCCCTTTTCTAGTGGTTCTTCCCATCCCAGAAATCAAACCAGGGTCTCGTGCCTTGCAGGTGATTCATTACCATCAGAGCCATCAGGGAATTTTGAGTTAAACTTACAAAATAAAGGTTATTTGATTAACCCCATGCATAAATCAACAACAAATGGTATAGCTGGCATCATTTTCTCCATTTTTATTAAAGAATATTTTCAGATTCATTATAAGCATTGATAATCACCTTAAATTTATTCAGGGTATCAAAAACAACATAATCTCTTACATGTGATTAAACTTGGCCTAAGAGCGTATTTGTCTTGAGGTATAGGTTAGTGACAGTACACAGCATCATTAATACCAAGATTTTAATAATATCTGGAACACAACTGCACCCCTGTCTGAGTTTTTCAGCAATGTTTGAAGTCATGCTCAATCTAGCCATTTACAAATTTTCACTAAATTTATGATAAATGTTTGGAAGTTGTATTTGAGATTTCCTGCAGGGAAGGAATGAAATCATTGGAGAAACCATAGTTCTTCCTGCTGTGGTAAAGATGGTTGAAATCACACAAGATAAATTACATGACAACAAATAAAATTATGTTACTTTATCACTAAATATTCTTAGAAAATTACACGAGAAACATTGCTTTAACCAGAAAAAAAAAAGTAATGTTAGAACAAATTATGTAGTATGAGAGATTTGTTGTTTTGCCTTTGGACAAAACCTGCTTTTCCAATATCAATCAGTTTATGATATTTGCTAGATTGCTTTTTAAATTCATATTTATTGATATATAATTATGTATATTAAATGCACTATTTTTAATGTACAATTATATTTTGATGCATAAAGCTGTGTTAGAATGTACCACCAAAATCAAGATGTAGACTATATCCTTCACCGCAAGTTCTCTTGTGCCTATTTGTAGTCATTCCCTCCTGCCAGTATCATTCCTGGGAATCTCTAGATCGTTCTTTAGTAATGAAATACAACAAAACAAAAACAATAACCCCTGAGAGGAAGCTGACTGAAGAAGATGCTGACTAGTTTTGAAGAAGGATTCTATATATGACCTTTAAGGTGTTACTTATCTTCTCTCTGCTTCAATTTCTTTATTAGAAATACAGAGTTACCAACATCATCTACCACATATCATTTAGGGTAGAGCTAGGTATATTTAAACACTTCTGGACACTCATGTTTTTAAAATTATAATTTTTTGAATCTTGTACAAAAGATTGATTGGAGTATATTTTCCACCATAAATGACTTCTTAGTATTGATTCAGTCACAAAGAATCAAATCACATTTTTCAAAATAATACAAGTAATTCAGAAGCATCATGCTCACACAAGTTTTGGTTAATGGTTCCATTCTTCCAATTCCTTCAGTACAGATACTAAGAGTGACTCTTGAATTTTCTTTCAAATGCATTGTATATTCATCAGCATCTTTTGTTGAGCTACTGAGTACCTCTTCTGCTACTGCCTTCATCCAATCACAGTCCACTTGACTGGGGAATTACAACAGTCTCCTGTTTTCCTTGCTCCACTGTTTTCTCTCTGCAACACTCAGTCTTTCTTGCTCTACCTTCAACCTTATCTAAACTCCAGCTGCCCTGGCACCATTTTCATTCACTGACCACAGGAGCCCTCTCTACCAAGGAGCCTTATCCCAAGATATCCCATGGCTTATTTCCTAGGCTTCAGATACCCTCTTCTCATGGCAGCCTTCCTTGAACAACCTATTTAATATTGAAACTGTCTGGGGGCATACCCTACCCTCCTCTCTTGCTTTCTTTTTTTCCAGATCATATAATACCACATTGCACACAATTCTGTTTAATATTTGAAATATTTCCTCTTTATAGCCTTCTTTTAATTTTTACTTTAATGTGTCTTTTATATTGTACCACTGGCCTTGCTCATGACTTTGAATGTTAGAAAATTAATTCTGGAGGCAGGCAGTGTGGGGCATTGTCTGACTTGAGGCAGGAGAATTATCTGGGAAATATTTGCAATATCTCATGTAAGAGATAATAAAGATTTGATTTAAGGTGACAACACTGGGGATTGAGTAGTAGTAATGGGTTTGAGACTCTGTATTTAAAGAAAATTGACAAGTAATAGTGACTGATTATATCTGATTAGTGAGAGTTGAAGTCTCAGTGGGACAAATCTCAAGAAGCTTGAAACTGATGTCTCCGTGGATGGTGGCACCATTTACTGAGCTTTAGGCAGCAGGGTTCTAGAGAACCCTGTGTGTTTTTTACAGAAAAACAATTGTCTTCATAGGAATAATAGAGCTTGTTTTTTTACAGAAATTATTTCCAAAACTAGATGTTAATTTTTATATCTAGGTAGGAATGATCTCTGAAAATAGAACACTTTAAACTGAAGGTCAATTCATTAATTGTCCCAAATTATTTACTCATTTGTTTATAGAAATTGAGAAAAAAATGTTTTGGTATGCTCTGAAATTACATTTTCTAGTTTCAAAACCACAGTCAGAAAGTGTAAGATGTATAAACTGGCCATGGGCAGAGTAAAAACACATTAATTATTCAGACAGTCATCCTTACTTATTCCATTCTTGGAGATATAGTGGCTGTCAGAATCTGTCAGCTGTATAGTTAGTACCCTTCAGAATTTACATGCATAAATGGTGACCTTTGGAAATTTGCATAAAGATAAGTCTGGCATTGGAATGATAGCTGCCAGTCAGTTTTGCAAGGCAAAAGTTGTCAGCCACCACAAAATGGGCAATGAAGCAGGGACAGCAAATGGAGTATATACAAAAACAGCAATAATACTTATTTGACCAAAACAAAAATATAGCTTGTTTATAACTAGAGCTTTATGAAGTTAAAAAAGTTATAACCAATTACTGGATATCTTTGGAACAGTACTTTTGCTTTTCTCATAACATATTTATTCAAAGTTTTGTTTTAGAATATAAGAATTTAAAAGTTTAATCATTTAATATGTTTACTAGATTTTGTATTATAAAATCAGTATATAATTATCATAGACAATTTAGAAATATTGCAAAGAAAGCTAATAATTATCCGTAGCCTCACACTCAGAGAAAGCCATAGTTAATGTTTTAGTGTAAATTCTTATTTATCCTTTTAAATAGATAAATATACACATACATAATTATTTATTTAAATAGATAAGCATATTCATAGCCCCATAAATGGGCAAGTACTCTCTTACTGTCATACTATATTTTATTCACCATAAATATGACAGATAAACATGTATAAATCCTTTGATACATAGTGATTATTTTTTGAATATATTTTTAGTGGTGGAATTATTTGATTTAATTTATAACTCTTTTTAAAACTTTTGATGTGTATTAAAATTTCCTTACAGAAAGTCAATTTATTGAAATACCTTCTCCCTTTAATCATTTTCAGATGTTATATTTTAAATATCTGATTAAAGATTGCCATTTAGGGAATGTTGTACTAAAATCAAAATCTACGTAAGGCATAAAATCATTTTCAACTAAAAGTATCTTTTCTTTTATTATTGTTACTAATTTCAATTTCTATATTTCTATGTATGCATGTCACTTACTACTTAACATACTCATCACCCTAAACCTGAAACATTCATATTTCAGAACAGTGCTGAATACCTAAACCAAAGTAAAAAATAATGAGAAACAAAATTAAAAAACTTTATGCATTCAAAATAATTATATATAAATCGTGTGATTTTTAGAATGTCTAGAATATTGAGATTTGTCCCACTGAGACTTCAACTCTCACTAATCAAATACAACCAGTCACTAAGACTTGTCAGTTTTACCCTTTAAATACAGAGTCTTAAATGCAGTACTGTCACTCAGTTCCCAGTGTTGTCGCCTGACACTAAATCTTTTTTATCCCTTACATGGGATATTGCAAATATTTCCCAGATAGTTCTCCTGCCTCAAGTCACACAACCCCTACACTGCCTGCATGATTTATGGCGTTGGAAATATTGTGATGGTTCAGAAAAGACTGGTCATTTCTGCCTGAATTAGAGATATTATGTGGAGTATAGAGAGGACTGCTCTAGAATATAAATATTTATAAGTTGGAGGGAATGGAATTTTTATTTTGTGCCATAGTGAAAAACTAAAAATAGTTTATTGCTGATGATTTTTATTTATTTTTTGCAGGAGAGGGATTTTTAAATAATTTTTAAATTGAGTATATATATTTAAAATGTTTTCCTAAGTACATGTATTTGAAATTATGAAGTAATTTGAAAATACTGGAGGAATTTTATCAAATGTGTACACCCATGAAACTGTAACTGTTTCTTCCTTGTCTGTCTTTATATCTGTCTATATATCTGACTATGTATCTATGCTTATAGTGTTTGTTTTGTTTTCTACATTCTATTCTGAGATTTAAGACTTGTATAGAACTATGTTTTTATCACCATAAGTAGGATACAAAGTAGTTATAGCACCTAAATTTTCTCCTTGCTGCCCATTTTTAGTCACTTTCTGCCTGTGTCTCTAATCCGTAACAACCACTATTCTGTTCTTCATTCCTACATTTTTAGGTTTTTTAGAATACTATATAAATGAATCATACAATAAGCAGCCGTTTGAAACTGACTTTTTTCACGCATAATGCCTTTGAGATTCATCCTTGTTTTTGAGTATATCAACAATTCATATGTTCTTTATTGCTGGCAGTATTCCAATGTATAGATGACTCACAGTTCATTTATCCATCTGTTCCCTTGTTGAAAACATTTGCATTGTTCGTAGTCTTTGGTGAAATTAAAGTTCCTGTAAAAATTCATATGTATGTGTGTGTGCATAAATTTTCATTTCTTTAGTTTTAATACCTATGTATTGCAGTGTTGTGTCATGGTAAGTGTATATATATATATTTTTTATTTTTTCTGTTTTGTATTTCCAGGCTTATTTTCTTCCTGTTGCTATTTTATTTGTATCTTATGTGACTTTGTTGTTATATAAATTGGTGCTATGCAAAGATTTTAATATTCAGGTGCTAAGTTAACCTGGTACTTTTTTAATGCTAACTTCAAGACCTGTTTTTCTTTATCTCTGAATATAAATAGAAAAAATTCTATCATTCAAGTGGAAAATGCCACTTTCATGATATTTCCTTCTGTAATATTTTTCACTTTTCTTTAGGATATGTCTTGTTTCCCTTAGTAAGTGATCCCCAAACGATTAACCATAGGAACTGCAGTTTAACTGTTTATCCACTAGGTACAATATTAGCTTGTATTCTAATTAAGCAAATTAGTTTTATTCTAACTAAAGTACTTTTTACATAGAAAAGATCCTCTCTGAAAAAAAAATACAATATATTCTAACAAATTTGGTCATTTAGCATCCAAGACTTATGAAGTGAAAATTTTAAAAAAACACATATAAAACTTTAGAAATACTAAAAGCTAAATGTTAATCTGTTTATCAAATATGAAGCATGAATAGCCATTGAAAGTCATCATAAAAAATCTTGTAAATGTAGCACTCTATTATATTTCAGAGTAAAGTTTCCATATGTACCTAAGTGTCTCTGAATTATACATATTTTAGAAATATGGTTCCCATTAGGAACACCTCTGAATCAGGTTCTGTTCCCTCTAGGCTTGGTCTTGCCATTAACTTGCTATGAGACTCAGGGTACATCATATAATCTCTCTGGATTATAGTATTCTCCTTTGTCCAATTAGTGAGGGTAGTGCTAGATTATCCATAAAGGACCTACTTGCTCTTCAAAAAAAAATAGGATGCTGCAATTCTGTAGTGATCTTGGGTCATTAAGAAGAAAAGTTAGTTTGTATGTGTTTAATATACTTTGTCACAAGGCAAGGATATATACAGTATGTTGTAAAAGACTTAAAAATATGTATAACTTTGAAAAACAGTATTGGTACTTGGAAGAAATCCACTAACTATTCTAGGAACCTTGCTTATTATCAAATCATTAATTTTCTTACTATTTTTCAAAAGTTAAGTAATTTTAAAAATTCTAGAATTTCTAGAATTTGTTTTATATTAAGTATTTACTTGAGTAAATATAAATTGATAACTCCTTTTTTAGTACTATAGAGCTTTATTGAAAATAGCATTTAATCATTTTTTCCAGAATTTCTGTCAATACAAATTTATTGAATTAGTACTTCACCTTAATTATGAAACATAGACTTCATAATGATTTCTCAAATTTTTTCAGAGTAAATATGAAGTTTTTTTGAAAAAATTTTCACTTATATAGTCACAAGGAAAGGCGACTGATTAAAAACATCATCTTTGGTTATATTTACTTAATGCTGGGTAACTACTACCTCATTAATTAATATATTTCAAATGCTGAAGAATGTCATTGTGAATCTTGAAGAGGAATAAAGGTTAAAACATTAAATTTGTTTTCAAAAAGTGATTTAGTGGGTATTATGTTAATATCTGGGATACTTAAGACCTCTGGTGTGGTCTAGAGGGATTGTGTTGTCCTTGTCCTGACACAAAGGAAATCACAGCTCTTGCAGGGGATAAAGGATCATGTAAAACTAGCTACATTATAATGTCCTAAATACTATAATAGAAACATGAGAAAAAGGACATAATTAATTCTGAATAAAAGGCCTTAGGAAAGCTTTGCAAATTGCTAGCGTATGGGAAGGATTTTACTTTCTGAGAACAGAGAATGGACATTCTAAAAGAACAGATATTCTTTAGAAAATACTGTGTTCATTAGAAAATAGTGAATATTCTATTTGAGGAAATATAGTTTTCCTCAGTGATGGAGAATTAGATAAAGATACCTGAGGAAATTTAAGAATAATAAGAGATCCTTTTGATATGATTATATATTAAGTAGAGAACTAACTATATAGCTATGTTGTCATGCTTTTTTTTTTTAAGAACAACATCTCTTGGAAGTGTGGGAGTTGTATTAAAGGTGGGATATAACCATCAGATAGGATCATTAACTAGAGGACTAGAACTGATAGGTACTGTCTTCTCTAAGCTGATCAGAAACACTAGTGTTTTCAGCATTGATGAATTCCAAGTGCTTAACTTCCTCCCTTGTATTTTTATATAAAACTTCGACATATATACCTTTAGAACATACCTAGTTGAGGAGGACTACAGTTTTTCTTCTTTAAAACATTGTAAATTTTACACATAAATACAAATTTCTTTCATCTTTCCAATTCATCTCACGTACATTATATACATTTTGTTATTGAGTCCTAAAGTGTGTTAGTGGAGGAGAATTGAATTCTTTAAGAAAAAAGAATAAAGAAATTGAATTTCTTGGTTTGGCTTAGTGTTGCCTTCAATGTTCTGAGAACAATAATGCAATTAGATAAAATGTTTATCTACAAAATTTAATTCCTGGGGAGTAGCTTCTCAAATTGCCTCTTACAAGTGTAATGGAAGCAAGCAGTTGTTTGCTGGCTTTGTTGCCAAAAATTGTGAATGGCTAGATTTTTATAAAACATGGTGGTAATGCATATATAATCATGTAAACTCTCCATTGTCAATTTGAATGAAGAAACTGAATTTTGTAGACAAACACTTTTTGTTATATTGTCTCAGTGTTCTCAGCCATGAGTGAAGAAATCTTTGATGTTATTAATTATTCCACAAATGAAGTTCTTAATAGAGTTCTTTTTCATTTTAATTTAATTTCATCCCTGATTAAATACACTGAATTAGTACTATTTTGGATTTTTATTTTATGGATAATCTAGTGATAAGTAGTTGAAAATGAAAGTTTGATATTTATTCTGGAATATGTAAATATCCAAAGAAAACAAATGCTTCTTATCATTATACCTCTATCAATGAATATTGTAGCAGTAATTCCCTCCCACTGGCAGCTAATGATGACATAGCTGAATATATTTTAATTGGCATGAACTTCCATATAATGACAAGGAATAAATTTAATATAAAACAATTTGGAAAACATTGATACGGAGGGGAATAGCCCAACTGTTCATTTAGAAAGAGTGACAGTGAAAGTTGCTCGGTTGCGTCTGATTCTTTGAGACCCCATGGCTATACAGTTCATGGAATTCTCCAGGCTAGAATACTGCAGTAGGTAGCCTTTCCCTTCTCCAGGGAATATTCCCAACCTGGGGATCGAACCCAGGTCTCCCACATTACCACATTACCAGAGGATTCTTTGCCAGCTGAGAGACAAAGGGTAGCAGGGTTTTTAATCCCATCTTTAAGATTATCCCACCTTGGGCTAATGCTAATAGATCAACAAGGAATAATGAGCTAATGGAGTGTCAAACAAACTGTATTCATCATAAATTGAAGACAACATCTGAACTGAGATCATTTCCAAATTGCACTTACTATAGCTTTTGTTACCTAAAGGGGAAATGATGTGTTTCTGAAGTGCTATTATGTGTGTTTTTACTCAAATGCTTGATACATTTCCTGTACATACATGATGCCCACTGATAAAATTCTTTTAACTTTAATTACAGCAGAAAATAAACATGTAGCATAGTTTAAATTAATGAAATAATATTAGATTTTGTTATGATTATGTGTATTTGTCTTTAATACATTTAGAATGTAAACTCAAAGTTCTGGTACATATCTGCCATTAATAATGATAAAGTCTTAATTTTTATTTATGTATTGATATCTTTCATAATGTCATAGATCAACAAAACGGGTACTCTGAAACTTTTTAAAGAACATATATATATCAAGTTACATTAGAACACATTTCTTTTTTTTTTTACCATTTAAAAATTTTATTGAGGATAACTGCTTTACAGAATTTTGTTGTTTTCTGTCAAACCTCAACATAAATCAATCATAGGTGTACAAATACACCCTCCCTTTTGAACCTCCCTCCCATCTCCCTGCCCATCCCACCCCTCTAGGTTGATGCAGAGCCCCTGTGTGAGTTTCCTGAGCCATACAGCAAATTCCCATTGGCTATCTATTTTACATATAGTATATAAGTTTCCATATTACTCTTTCCATACATCGCACCCTCTCTTCCCCTCTCCCTGTGTCTATAAGTCAGTTCTCAGTGTCTATTTTTCCATTGTCACCCTGTAAATATATTACTTTTGTTTTTATTTCCCTTACTCTAGGAGGTGGGTCATAGAGAGTTTGATCTTGCTCTGCCTATGTTTTCCTCTAAGAGTTTTATAGTTTCTGATCTTACATTTAGGTGTTTAATCCACTTTGAGTTTATCTTTGTGTATGGTGGTGGAAGTGTTCTAATTTCATTCTTTGATCAGTAGCTATCCAATTTTCCCAGCACCATTTATTGAGGAGGTTGTCTTTGCCCAACTGTATAATCTTGTCTCGTTTGTCAAAAATTAGGTACACATAGGTGCATGGGTTTATTTCTGGGCTTTCTGTCTTGTTCCATTGGTTTATATGTCTGTTTTTATGCCGGTACCATATTGTCTTGATGACTGTAGCTTTGTAGGATAATCTGAAGTCAGGAAGGTTGATCCCTCCAGCTCCATTGTTCTTTCTCAAGACTGCTTTGGCTGTTCCGGGTCTTTTGTGTTTCCATATGAATTGTGAAATTCTTTGCTGTAGTTCTGTGAAAAATGCTATTGGTAATTTGATAGGGATCACACTGAATCTGTAGATTGTATTTGGTAGTATAGTCATTTTCACAGTATTGATTCCTCCTACCCAGGCACGTGGAATGTCTCTCCATCAGTTTATGTCATCTTTGATTTCTTTCATCGGTGTCTTATAAATTTCTATATACAGTTCTTTTGTCTTCTTAGGTAAGTTTATTCCTAGATATTTAATTCTTTTTGTTGCAGTGGTGAATGGGATGATTTGTTAATTTCTTTTTGTGGTTTTTCATTGTTAGTATATAGAAATGGAAGTGATTTCTGCATATTGATTTTGTATTCCTGCAACTTTGCAAATTCACTGATTAGCTCTACTAATTTTCTGATACTATCTTTAGGGTTTTCTATGTACAATATCATGTCACCTGCAAACAGTAAGAGCTTTACTTCTTTTCTGATCTGGATCCCTTTTATTTCGTTCTCTTTTCTGATTGCTGTAGCTAGGAATTCCAGAACTGTGTTGAATAATAGTGGCAAAAGTGGACACCCTTTTCTTGTTCCTGACCTTAGTGAGAGTGCTTTCAGTTTTTCACCGTTGAGAATAAAGTTTGCCATAGGCTTATCATATATGGCCTTTACTATGTTGAAGTAGGTTCCTTCTGTGTCCATGTTTTGAGGAATTTCAATCATAAATGGGTGCTGAAATTTGTCAGAGGCTTCTTCTGCATCTGTTGAGATTATCATATGGTTTTTGTCTTTCAATTTGTTAATATGGTGCATCACACTGTTTAATTTGTATATATTGAAGAATCCTTGCATCCCTGCAATAAACCCAACTTATTCATGGTATATGAACTTTTTGATGTGTTGCTCAATTCTGTTTGCTGAAATTTTGTTGAAGATTTTTGAATCTATGTTCATCAGTGATATTGGCCTGTAGTTTTCTTTTTTGTGTTGTCTTTGCCTGGTTTTGGTATCAGAGTGATGGTGGCCTCATAGAGTGAGTTTGGTAGTGTTCCTTCCTCTGCAATTTGTTGAAAGATTTTTAGAAGCATAGGCATTAGCTCTTCTCTAAATGTTTGATAGAATTCTCCTGCAAAGCCATCTGGTCCTGTGCTTTTGCTTTTTGGGAGATTTTTGATAACAGCTTCAATTTCAGTCCTTGTGATTGGGTTGTTCATAATTTTTATTTCTTCATGGTTCATTCTTTGAAGATTGAACTTTTCTAAGAATCTGTCCGTTTCTTCCAGGTTATCTATTATACTGTCATATACTTGTTCATAACAGCCTCTTAAAATCCTTTGTATTTGTGCATTGTCTATTGTAACCTCTCCTTTTTCATTTATAATTTTGTTGATTTGATTCTTCTCTCATTTTTTCTTAATGAGTCTGGCTAAAGGTTTGTCAATTTGTTTACCTTCTCAAAGAACCAGCTTTTAGTTTTATTAATTTTTACTGTTGTTTCTTTCATTTCTTTTCAGTTTATTTCCATTTGGATCTTTACAATTTATTTCCTTCTACTAATTTTGGGGTTTTATTGTTCTTTTTCCAGTTGTTTTAGGTGTAAAGTTAGGTTGTCTACTCGATGTTTTTCTTATTTCTTGAGGTGGGATTATATTGCTATGAATTTCTTAGAACTGCTTTTTCTGCATCGCATAGGTTTTGAGTTGTCGTGTTTTCATTGTCATTTGTTTTTAGAAATTTTTTGATTTCCCTTTTGATTTCTTTAGTAACCTGTTGGATATTTAGGAACATGTTTAATTTCCATGTGTTTGTGTTTTTTACAGGTTTTTTTTTTCTTTCTTATAATTGATATCTAGTCTCATAGCATTGTGGTTGGAGAAGATGCTTGATACTATTTCAATTTTCTTAAATTTATTGAGATCTGATTTGTGACCCAAATTGTGGTCTATCCTGGATAATGTTCCATGTGCACTTGAGAAGAAGGTGTATTTTTCTGCATTTGGATGGAATGTCCTGAAGATGTCAGTGAAATCCATCTCATCTAATGTATCATTTATGACTTGTGTTTCCTTATTAATTTTCTGTTTTGATGCTCTATCCGTTGGTGTGAGTGGGATTTTAATGTCTCCTACTATTATTGTGTTACTGTCAATTTCTCCTTTTTGTCTATTGGTGTTTGTCTTATGTATTGAGGTGCTCCTATGTTGGGTGCATAGAAATTTCTAATTGTTGTGTTTTCCTCTTGAATGATCCCTTAATTATTATGTAGTGTCCTTCCTTATCTCTTGTAATCTTCTTTAAGGACTATTTTGTCTGATATGAGGATTGCTACTCCAGCTTTCTTTTGCTTCCCATTTCCATGGAATATATTTTTCCATCCTCTCACTTTCAGTCTATATGTGTCTTGGAGTCTGAAGTGGTTTTCTTCTAAATAGCATTTATGTGGGTCCTATTTTTATATACATTCAGCTGCCTGTGTCTTTTGATTGGAGCATTTAATCTATTTACATTTAAAGTAATTCAGTTCAGTCCAGTTCAATCGCTCAGTCGTGTCTGACTCTTTGTGACCCCATGAACTGCAGCACACCAGGCCTCACTCTCCATCACCAACTCCTGAAGTCCACCCAAACCCATGTCCATCAAGTTGATGATGCCATCCAACCATCTCATCCTCTGTCATCCCCTTCCCCTCCTGCCCTCAATATTTCCCAGCATCAGGGTCCTTTCCAATGAGTCAACTTTTCACATCAGGTGGCCAAAGTATTGGAGTTTTAGCTTCAACATCAGTCCTTCCAATGAATACCCAGGACTGATCCCCTTTAGGATGGACTGGTTGCATTTCTTGCAGTCCAAGGGACTTGCAAGAGTCTTCTCCAACACCGCAGTTCAAAAGCATCAATTCTTCAGTGCTCAGCTTTCTTCACAGTCCAACTCTCACATCCATACAAGACCGCTGGAAAAACCATAGCCTTGACTAGATGGACCTTTGTTGGCAAAGTATTGTCTCTGCTTTTCAATATGCTATCTAGGTTGGTCATAACTTTCCTGCCAAGGAGTAAGCATCTTTTAATTTCATGGCTGCAGTCACCATCTGCAGTGATTTTGGAGCCAGAAAAATCAAGTCAGCCACTGTTTTCACCATTTCCCCATCTATCTGCCATGAAGTGATGGGACCAGATGCCATGATCTTCGTTTTCTGAATGTTGAGCTTTAAGCCAGCTTTTTCACTCTCCTCTTTCACTTTCATCAAGAGGCTCTTTAGTTCTTCACTTTCTGCCATAAGGGTGGTGTCATCTGCATATCTGAGGTTATTGATATTTCTCCCGGCAATCTTGATTCCAGCTTGTACTTCCTCTAGCCCAGTGTTTCTCATGTTGTACTTTGCATATACGTTAAATAAGCAGGGTGACAATATACAGCCTTGACGTACTCCTTTTCCTATTTGGAACCAGTCTGTTGTTCCATGTCTTGTTTTAACTGTTGCTTCCTGATGATATATATGTTCCGATTTCCATTTTCTTAATTTTGGGGGGCTGATTTTGTAGGTCTTTTTTATTCTCTTGTATTTCTTAACTGTATAAGTCCTGTTAACTAACATTTGTTGTAAAACTGGTTTGATGATACTGAGTTTTCTTAACTTTCGCTTATCTGAAAAGTTTTTTATTCCTCCATCTATTTTGGTAAGATCCTTGCTAGGTACAGTAATCTTGGTTGTAGATTTTTCCCTTTCAGTACTTTAAATATATCCTGCCATTCACTTCTTGCCTGCAGAGTTTCTGCTGAAAGACCAACTTAAGTGTATGTGGTTAAGTGTATGAGGTTTCCCTTGTATGTTACTTGTTGCTTCTCCCTTGCTTCTTTTAATATTCTTCCTTTGTGTTTAGTCTTTGTTAGTTTGATTAGTATGTATCTTGGCATGTTTCTCCTTGGGTTTATTCTGTATGGGACACTTTGTGCCTCTTCAACTTGATTGGCTATCTCCTTTTCCATGTTGGGAAAATTTTCAATTATAATCTCTTCAAAAATTTTCTCATACCCTTTCTTTTTCTCTTCTTCTTCTGGGAGCCTTATACTTTGAATGTTGGTGCATTTGATATTGTCCCAGAGGTCTCTGAGACTATCCTCAGTTCTTTTCATTCTCTTTTCTTTATTCTGTTCTTCAGAAGTTATTGCCACCATTTTATCTTCCAGCTCACTGATTGTTCTTCTGCTTTAAATATTCTGCTATTAATTCCTTCTAGAGTATTTTTAATTTCAATAATTGTGTTGTTTGTCTCAGTTTGTTGATTCTTTAATTCTTCTAGGTCTTTGTTAATTGATTCTTGCATTTTCTCCATTTTGTTTTTAAGGTTTTTGTTCACCTTTACTATCATTATTCTGAATTCTTTTTCAGGTAGTTTGCCTATTTCCTCTTCATTTATTTGAATTTCTGTGTTTCTAGTTTGTTTTTTCATTTGTGTAGTATTTCTCTACCTTTTCACTTTTTGTTTTTATTTAACTTATTGTGTTTGAGGTCTTCTTTTCCCAGGTTTTAAGGAAAGTTGAATTCTTTCCTTGAAGAAGTTTGAATTCTTTCTTCCTCTTGGTTTCTGCCCTCCTAAGGTTGGTCTAGTGGTTTGTATAAGCTTTGAATAGGGTGAGATTTGTGTTGAGTTTTTGTCTGTTTGTTTTTCCTCTAATGGGCAAGTGTAAGTGAGGTGATAATCCTGTCTGCTGATGACTGGGGTTTGCATTTCTGTTTTGTTTGTTGTTTAGCTGAGGCATCCTGCACAGAGTGCTACTGGTAGATGGGTGATGCTGGGTCTTGTATTCAAGCGGTTTCGTTTGTATGAGTTCTCACTATTTCTTACACCCTAGGGTTAGTTCTCTAGTAGTCTAGGGTGTTGGAGTCAGTGCTCCCACTCCAAAGGATCAGGGCTTGTTCTCTTTTCTGTTTTCCAGTCTGTATTGGACTCAGCCAGTGAGGCATGAAAGATTCCCAGTGAACAAATGAAAGACAATCACTTTCTCCTCAGGGTCAAGGGCCCCTCCCTTCTGTCCCTGTAAGTTCTAGATCTCTGGCTCATTACAAAAGATTAATCTCAGTAACAGCCACATGGGAAAGGTGCAGTGTGGACAGGGTCTGAGAGGGGAGGACTCTTTCCAGGCTGCCGTTCTCCCCAAATCTCCACATGGTCACCTGAAAACATTTTTAATATTAATCTTGGAAGAGAGATTTTTGACATGTATGAAAATTATTTCCATCATGACTCATTTGCACTGAATTTTTGAGTAGTTTATCATCTGAAAGTCTTTGATCTCTGACAACATATTGTGTAGTATAGGTAAAAATGAAGAGTAACCGAGACGCTTTGGCTTTCCGAGGCACTGCGTTTTCTGTAATATCCAAGTTTAACTCATCTAACAAGAAAATTGTATTTGTTGTTTTATTAATGTATACTGTAGTTACTGTAAATTTATTCCAAATCTAGATTTTTTTCTAGATAATTAGTTTTTAAAGTGACATGATAGCATGTATTTGTGCCATGCTTTGGTGTTTCTGATGCTTTTCACATTCAAATTCATATCACTGAGTATCTATTATTTCCCAGATAGTAAGAAACATATTTTAATGAAATTTGTAGTAACTCATTACCTAGTAAAGAAGAGATTGTCACTCTAGACATTGCAAGGAATGGAAATTTGATTTAGTAGAATAACATTTGATATTTCATAATTAGTTTCCAATATAATAAAATTATATTAAAACTATAACATAATACATAGCAATAACAATAAAGCAGTTTCCAGCATTTATTTTTTATTATTATATTAAAAATTAATCAAATCATTACATCATCTTTCACCAATTATTACAAAATTATATAAAGTTAGGAGTTTTAAGCAATGAACTTTTTCTTTGTTGCATGTTGATATAACTTATGGTTTTTGTCCTATGACAAAGCCTTCTTGTTCTCACAGAACTTTCTCAATTTTAAATTTAAATGGTTTTACAAGATCAGTTAAGGAATAGAACCAATGTGACGGAAACAGAATTCCTTCATTTCTGTGATCTGGCCAGCATTAAACACTAAATGGTAAAAAAGATACCCCAAAAGGAAATGGAGCAAATGTGGGAATATGAAAATATGAATGTACATTTTGCCTTTTAAAACTTGTTTAGATACCGCCTTAATCCTCCAGAGATTTTTGAGTTTCATAGCATCTTCCTACCTCTTAGTGCCTAGTTAGCTATGTTCCCTATGTCTTCACCAACTTTTCTTCCCTCTTTTGCATCACAAAGTGGAACGCCAATGTTTCTAATTCTATTCTATTCTTTATGTTTTCTGAGTGCCACATGTGAGTACTATCTTTAGAAAAATTAAGTAACTGCAGGAGTTTCTAAGCTGGAGTAAAAAAATTTTAAAAATAGTAAATGTTTTTTCAGGCTTCACAGAAGTATACTGAATTTCTTATCTCTTAAGAATCATTTCTTTAAAGAAGGAATTTTAAAGCATAAAGATTCAACTTCTTCTCTGTATTGTACTCCAAAGGTATTTTGAGTGTATATTTGTAGAAATAGAATGGATGAGTAATAAATCGTTCACTGGAGAACAATACTAAACCATATTTAGAACAGGTGAATAAATCTGGAACTGTTGAAAGCTCTACAGTGAATCATTTTTCGTAATATTTTAGAAGACTTTATCACACCCAGCAGGTTAGACTCTCAATGATGAAATAATAAAGTTATGTTAGTTTTGATATATTTATTTTGCCTTGAGAAAAAATCTCAATATACAACGTTTCACTAAACTATAATCCTGAAAATTTGTCAGTGCTCTTTGTGAAATGTCAAAAAATTAAAATTAAGTAAGTAGTTGAATGTGATAAAGTAATTATAAGAAATCAGCCTTTGTGAAGCTGAAATTCCATATAAAATTTGAGATTTTAACTTTGGATTTTGGATTTTTATCAATTGAAAATACACATTTAAGCAGACCTTTCATTAGATATCAGAAGGTGAGAAATTTTAGCCTCTGTAAATATATTGATGCTGAATAGCATCACAGTTCAACTTGAACCATATTTTTTTCAGTGAAATAAATTACCATATCTTTTTTCTTGTCTGTTAGTATTTAAAGCCTGGCAAAGAATATCATATTTAAAGTCATCATCTGAACTTGGTTAGCAAGTTCAATTCATGATAATCCTGTCCATCAACTTTACTCTGATTCAGTTAATACCTGGGAAAATAGTATCTCCTTTTCTACCTTTCCTGACTTCCCTAGGTTTGCTGACCAATCCACCTTTTTGGCTTCCTTTGTACTTTTGCCCTCTGACACCATATATGGAGCCGGTGATACTAAAGACTTTCTACACATTCTTTAAAAACATGTTTTACTTTATTGGTATACTTCTGAAATATGAACGAACATATTCAAACGATCTGTCAAAATCTAATATTCAGTTAAAAAAGTGAATCAGATCTGATGTCTAGAACATTTAAATAAAGGAATCATCTCTTTTTTTCCTTTTCTCCTCTTTTTTGCATTGTGTTTTTCTCCTTTCATAACTGTCTCCCTAACACACACACACACACACACACACATATACACACCCAAGTGCTTTTTTACTCGTTTATTTTTTCTTACGGTAAAGAAAAGAATAATGTCTACTAGGGTTACTTGATTGGAGAAGGGAATGGCAACCCACTCCAGTGTTCTTGCCTGGAGAATCCCAGGGATGGCGGAGCCTGGTGGGCTGCCGTCTATGGGGTTGCACAGAGTCGGACCCGACTGAAGTGACTTAGCAGCAGCAGCAGCAGCAGGGTTACTTGAATTTATTCACATATTCTAATTAAAAATAACAGCACTGAATGGACCATCTATAGGACAGGACAATTCCTTACTTGTAAGTAGAAAGTATATGAAAATAGAAATTGTCCACAGAATTGAACATTACTAAAATTATTCTTATTCAAATATCAACAGGATATTTCATATGAAAGTTTCTTAGTTCAGTTAGTATTCTGTTCTTCATTAATATATAAATAACATGAAATGAACTGTGTGAAACTCTCAGGAACAGAGATGATTTTTTTATGTGTTTCACAATAGAAATTAAGATTATCTGGAAAAGGCCACTGGTGACTAGTTGACATTGACTTTGAAAGTGTGTTTTCATGGCTAAAGATTTAATCTTTAAAGCAGATTATTTTCCACATGAAATCTAATTTTTAGATGATGTAGATCATACATTAGACTACTTTATAGCAGAATTATTAATTCATTCTTGTTTCATCTTTTTGGCTAATTTGATTAAGTTTCAAGATCTATTTTAAAAATACTATATATACTTCATATTTTTAAAGTTTAAAGTTTTTAGGTTTGTAAGCAAGAGTAGCAAAAGGTATCAATTAATAATAAGATATTTAACTCTTCATAGTGAATAAAAATGCTAAATGAGTATTTAAAACTACTAATACTGATTCTTTCACTGTACGTATTAAAGATAGGGTTTCATTTCCGTGGACGTGAGTTTCTGCTGTAAATTTGAGAGCACTGAACTTAATGACTGAGATATCTTTCTGATGTTAAATGTTTAATATTTAAATTTTCCTTTGTGCTCTACAAACTTAAACTCTTCCCTTTGGGAATTTAGAAGTGAGAAAGAATGTCATTTATGTTTGCTCTTTAAAGTAGACAAGAACTTCAGTCGGAATGACAGGGTATAATTTCCAAATTTAAAATGTTGTATTGACAAATGCAATAAATTTATACTTAGTTAAAAGTAGAGGCAGTGAGTAGCAGGACACATGATGAGTGCAAATATGCTCCTGAGATAATATAATTTTCTATAGATCAAAATAATCAAGAGAGCATATATTTAATGGAATATGGAGAGTTTATCAGCTTCTATTAGAGTATTCATTAAAATAAATGAAGAAAAGGGAAAAGATCTAGTTGAATTTTTAAATCTCAGTTAATTAGAAAAATTTTGCATATATAGTATCTTGAATTATTAACATATCTGGAAGGATCAATTCCATGTTGAAAGTAGTATAATAATGATAGAAATGAATATAATTATTAAAAAAAGCTTTTCCTCCAGTGAAAGTCAACTGAAATATAAGAACTAAAGACTTACAGTATAAGAAGAAATATTATATATACACATATTTTTTTTTGTAGAGGACACTAGTAAGACAACTAGAAATGATTCCTGTTAAAACCTGGAATTTAGTAAAAGAAGACCATCACTATATATTGTCTATGAGATTCCTTGTGAATAACTGGCAATGTGAGGCTATAGTAGTCAGAGCTCTTTATTTCTTCCAAACCAGTTATTGTGCTGCTAATTAGAATTGGATATTGCTGGTAGTGGAAATGAGGGAGACTATCAATGTTACTTTGTGTTAAATTTTAATCACACAAGTTAGGACATTCAGAATTATGGTTTCCATGGTAACCACAACACTAAGCCCTGTGTGAAGGCATTACAGTGGGGGTCTTTGATTAAAAGAAAGTAAACCAGAAGTGAAACAAAATGCTCCATATGTGCAGCTAAAATTACAAAAAAAAAAAAAAAAAAGTTCAGCTCCCTTGTCCTTAATTATATTTGTTTAATAGTATGTCACGTGTTTGTGCAGTATACTGAAAGGTCTGTTGTAATTCTCATGTGGATGCTGTGTTTTCATTAGGTTTCAAATGATTATTTTTATAGCAGCTTTTGCATTTTTAAAATTTATTCAATTTATGATTTTCATTTTTAACATCTGCAGAATCTGACCCTAGGGAATTCATGATAATTCATGTGGAAGAGAAGTGTTTTTCAGTGAAAAATTTTTATAAAATGTGTAGATAGAATTGTGTGTTGTGTGCTAGTCGCTCAGTCATGTTCAACCATTTGTGACCACATGGACTGTAGCCCACCAAGCTCCTCTTGTCAATAGGATTTCCCAGACAAGAATATTGGAGTGGGTTGCCATTTCCTTCTCCAGGGGATCTTCCCAATCCAGGGACTGAACCCAGGTCTCCCACATTGCAGGCAGATTCTTTACTGGGTGAGCCACCTGAACTTTTGCTTATAAGGCTTTTTTTTTAAAAAAAATATTTAGGTTGACAGCTATTTAAAGTTCCATTTTTAGTAAGTTAATTTTTACCATCAAAGTGAAAAGAGTCCCAAGGAAGAAATGAGATTTACTAATTAAAGGCATTGAAGAGCACTGGAACCAGGGGATCTTCCCAATCCAGGGACTGAACCCAGGTCTCCCACATTGCAGGCAGATTCTTTACTGGGTGAGCCACCTGAACTTTTGCTTATAAGGCTTTTATTTTTTTAAAAAATATTTAGGTTGACAGCTATTTAAAGTTCCATTTTTAGTAAGTTAATTTTTACCATCAAAGTGAAAAGAGTCCCAAGGAAGAAATGAGATTGACTAATTAAAGGCATTGAAGAGCACTGGAACCATAAAGAGAATGTCCTGGTGGTCTAGTAGTTAGTAATCTGGGCCTTCACTTACAGGGGCTTGGGTTCAGTCCCATTGGCCCATTGGGTTCAATGGCCAGGGAACTAAGAACCTGCAAGCCAGGCATTGCAGCCAAAACAAAAAACCACAAAACTGAACCCATAAAGAGATTGGTATAGTTAAAAATTAGTTGAAGACACTGATCACTATAGATAAAATGTATTTACAGAAGAATTTATTTTTGAAGAATACATTTTGTTAAAAAATGGGGATAGAAATCACTAAACCATTGTGTCACATTCATGTCTCATTTTTACAAAATATAATATTTAACATATACTGGAAAACAAATGTGTTTCATACAGTTGAATAAAAATACACATATATGTATAAGCATGACAGAGTAATGTTTGTGCTGTAAAAACAGAGGAGATATACTCTGATGAAGATTTTTCCCCTTTACTGTAGTGGTGATTTATTGAGCATCTATTATAGGGTTAATTATGCTAAATTTGTCATTATCAAAATTTAAGTGCTTTAAGAAACAAATGATATGGTAACATTTGACAACAGTAAGTAAAAATAAGAAAAATATTTTTCTACATTTTCATCTGTAAATATAAAACATACTAATCATACTACTACTTCCCATAAATATCTCAAAATATAGACTATAACATATATTCAAATCAGTAACATAGATAAAGTACTTTTCTATGAATACCTAATCATGGAAGAAATGCCAATGGGTCAGACTTTGGCCTATTGTTATACAGACAGTTAGTCTGTTGCAGATATCAGCAAACTTTTTCTATAAGGGCCAGATAGTAAACATTTAAGTTTTTGCATGACATATGGTGTCTGTCCTAACTTCTGAGCTCTGCTGTAATAGTGCAATGGCACCTGAGTCAATATGTTAAAAAATAAGAATAGCTCTGTTCTAATAAAATTAAGTAGATGAAATTTGAGTTTCATCTAATTTTCACAACATGAAATCTTCTTCTTTTAACTACTCTAAAATATATAAAGTAAATCTGAGTCTGTGAGATGTACAAAAACAGGAAACACGGCAGGTTAGTCATGTGGGCTGTAGTTTGCCAAACCCTTGTCTTTATTACATTCCGATTTTTGTTTTATTTTTATATTTGGAGAGGTTTTGTTTCTTGGTTTATCGAAATACAAATATAATTTAAATACAAATATAATATCTACCTGCATGACAAAAATTAGTACTAGAAACACTAGACACTAGACTAGACACTTATGTATTCAAAATTCCTTTTTAAAATTCTACATCAATTTCTGTTGATGATGTGAATATTTTATGATCCATTCTATTTTGAAACAATGGTAATATCATCTACCTAGATTTAATAGTATCCCAAAATAACATGTTTTTCCTCCACTTATGAAGTTTAATCAAGGTAAGAGCTAGGCAGATATTTGGGTAGGTGGAGATCAAAATGTGAATTAAGTCATTGGAGAAGGTAGTGTATACAAATAGGTGCAATGCGCATTGCAGCCCAGAATTAAGCAGATGAATACATATAGGCCTCCCCATGTAGATTGTTGCTGCTGTAAAATTTATTGAATGATACACTAGAATCTGTGTTTCCAGTGTGTGTGGCTGCTCAAAGATGGAATAGAGAGAAGAAACTAGTCAGGTATGTCATGTTCCTTTTCTGAACTCGTCAGATAAGTCTCAATGTTTTTTTCCCTATAGCAGAGTGAAGAAAAGCTGGCAAATGCCAGAAAGTTACATTAATGCTATTCTTTGACTGAAAAAATACATTTAGAAGGAAGGCTTCTGTTTTTCTTATCTTTTATTCCTTCATTTATTCAATCCTTCAACACATCTTTTTAGTTACCTACTCTATTAGTTGTAGTTACCTACTCTATTAGCCTTACAAATAGCTGTGAAAAGAAGAGAAGCAAAAGGCAAAGGAGAAAAGGAAAGGTATACCCTTTTGAATTCAGAGTTCCAAAGAATAGCAAGGAGAGATAAGAAAGCTTTTCTCAATGATCAATGCAAAGAAATAGAGGAGAACAATAGGATGGGAAAGACTAGAGATCTCTTCAAGAAAATTAGAGATACCAAGGGAATTTTTCATACAAACATGGGCACAATGAGAGAAAGAAATGGTATGGACCTAACAGAAGCAGAAGATATTAAGAATAGGTGGCAAGAATACATAGAAGAACTAACAAAAAAGATCTTCATGACCCAGATAACCATGATGGTGTGATCACTCACCTAGAGCCAGACATCTTGGAATGCAAAGTCAAGTGGGCCTTAGGAAGCTTAACTAGGAAAAAATCTAGCAGAGGTGATGAAATTCCAGTTGAGCTATTTCAAATCCAAACAAATGATGATATGAAAGTGCTGCACTCAGTATGCCAGCAAATTTGGAACAGTCAGCAGTGGCCACAGAACTGGAAAAGGTCAGTTTTCATTCCAGTCCCTAAGAAAGGCAATTCCAAAAAATGTTCCAACTACTGCACAATTGCACTCATCTCACACACTAGCAAAGTAATACTGACAGTTCTCCAAGCCAGGCTTCAACAATACATGAACTGTGAACTTCCTGATGTTCAAGCTGGATTTAGAAAAAGCAGAGGAACCAGAGATCAAATTGACAACATCTTCTGGGTCATCAAAAAAGCAATAGAGTTCTAGAAAAACATCTATTTCTGTTTTATTGATTACACCAAAGCCTTTGACCATGTGATTTACAACTAACTGTGGAAAATTCTTAAGGAGATAGGAACACCAGACCACCTTACCTGCCTCCTCAGAAATCTATATGCAGGTCAAGAAGCAACAGTTAGAACTGGACATGGAACAACAGACTGGTTCCAAATCAGGAAAGAAATACATCAAAGCTGTATATTGTCACCCTGCTTATTTAACTTATGTGCAAAGTACATCCTGAGAATGCTGAACTAGATGAAGCACAAGCTGGAGTCACCATTGCCAGGAGAAATATCAATAACCTCAGATATGTAGATGACACCTCTCTTATGGCAGAAAGCGAAGAAGAACTAAAGAGTCTCTTGATGAAATAGAAAAAGAAGAGTGAAAAAGTTGGCTTAAAACACAATATTCAGAAAACTAAGATCATGGCATCTGATCCCATCACTTCATGGCAAATAAATGGGGAAACAATGGAAATAGTAATAAAGTTTATACAGTTTATTTTTGGGGGCTGCAGATCACTGTGGATGGTGACTCTAGATATGAAATTAAAAGACACTTTCTCCTTGGAAGAAAAGTTATGACCAACCTAGGCAGCATATTAGAAAGCATAAACACTTTCTCAACAAAAGTCCATCTAGTGAAATCTATGATTTTTCCAGTAGTCATGTATGGATTTGAGAGTTGGACTATAAAGAAATCTGGGTGCTGAAGAATTGATGCTTTTGAACTGTGGTGTTGGAGAAGACTCTTGAGAGTCCCTTGGACTGCAAGAAGATCCAACCAGTCCATCCTGAAGGAGATCAGTCCTGAGAGTTCATTGGAAGAACTGATGCTGACGCTGAAGATCCAATAATTTAGCCACCTGTTGCAAAGAACTGACTCATTTGGAAAAGACCCTGATTCTGGGAAAGATTGAAGGCGGGAAGAGAAGCGGATGAGAAAATGAGATGTTTGGATGAAGTCACCAACTCAATGGACATGAGTTTGAGTGAGCTCTGGGAGTTGGTAATGGACAGGATAGCCTGGCGTGCTGCAGTCCGTGGGTTCGCAAATAGTCAGACGCAAATAGTCAGACATGACTGAGAGATTGAACTGAACTGAACTTGATTAGTTGACTCTAGCTATCGTAACAAAATATCATAGTCTGGGTGGGTTACACAGCAGCAATATTATTTTTTCACAATGTTGGAGGCTAGAAATCCCATCTCACAGTGCCTGCTTATTTGGTGTCTAGTGTGTGCTTCTTCCTGGCTTGTGGCTGCTCTCTCACATGATCTTTCTCCATATGTGTTCATGGAAGGAGAGGGAAGAGGGCTCCCAGGTACTCTTTTTATAGTTATACTATCCTATCAGATCACAGCCTCATCCTCGTATTCTTTACCTTAATTGTTTTTTTAGAGGCCCCATATCCACATACTATCATATATGATTTTTTAAAGGGGACAACTTATACCATAACAACTACTCTGTGGCTGGCTCTGTTATAGTTAATGTGCTTATATTAGTTAGCAAGTTTCAGTGCCATCATGTTTATAGTCTATTGGCAGAGAGAGGTATCACTCAAGTAATTTCACTAATTAATGTGTAATAGAAAGTGAAATAACTTCTCTAAGGAAAAAAACCACTATTTTGAGATCATTATAATTATAAAGAGTATATATATATATAATAAAAATCCTAACCTAGATAGGTTCAGAGAAGGTCTCCTTGAGGATTGAAGAGGAATCTTCTAAAGAAAGAAAGCAGCTTGTGAAAAATAAAAAAAATCCTTGTTACAGTGGGGAGTATGCTCCTGTAGTCTTTCCTGTTCAGTTACTATGGGGAATAGTACCTTGCTTTTTACAACTGTAGCTTTATTTTTGATCTGTAGAAATAAAAAGAAATAAATCCATAGTCTGAAATATTTAGTTGCATTTGAAACAAATTATCTGAAGAAATTTAGAATCACATCATATGATATTTGTTTATCTTGGCTTTAATGCTTATTAACAGAGGATGCCTCAACTAGGTGTTGCTGCTATGAAGTAGAACATTCTTTCAAGTGATCCATTTTTTATTACCACTCAGAATGCAATATAAAAATCCTGATAGTGTATATAAGTAGTTTAGTCTAAGCTGATATCATATTTCCTCTTTTCCTTAGCAAAAAAAGGAAAAAAGAAAGTCTAGTTAATATTAGTCAAAGGGAAAAATATATTATTATTTAAAAAATTCAAGTCAAAAATATCAGAATTTAATATTTTTGATCAGAATATCAAAATATCAGAATATCAGAATCATTAGATAATGTCTTACATAAAAGCTTTGTTTTTTTTTTGAACTCTAGTGTGTTAGTAGTCCTAATATTGCCAAAGAATATAAAATAATTGAAATATTCATGAAAATAACATAGAGAGTGATGATAAATACCTATACCGACAACTGAGATATAACTAAAGATGTGGTGAAAGTGAAAGTGAAGTCGCTCAGTCCTGTCAGACTCTTTGCAACCCCATGGACTGTAGCCTACCAGGCTTCTCCGTCCATGGGATTCTCTGGGCAAGAATACTGGAGTGGGTTACTATTTCCTTCTCCAGGGGATCTTCCCCACCCAAGGATTGAACCCACCGGGTCTCCCGCATTGGAAGCAGACGCTTTAACCTCTGAGCCAACAGGGAAGCCAGTATAGTTAAAATGCACTCCGTTTGACCAGTTCTTTGCTAGAGCTTGGATTGTTTTCATATAACTACTTAACATCTTTGAAAAGAGATGGGGTTATTTGAGGAGGGAAGATGTAGATGTCAAGAGTCTTTGGAAACACTGCTACTTGCTTATTATGGGGAATACTAAAGATTGGCAGACTAACAAACAACATGATTTTATAGTGAATAAACAATTCCATTTGGAAAGGAAGCATAAAATTTCATATACTTTGATAAATTTTTCCATGTGTGACAGGAGCTCAGTCTTAACTGCACTTAGTATTATAGTAACTATTTACATTTCTTATTACTATGTGTAAAAGGGCATAGTTCTGTAAGAGGTACAATTTGTAGACTCCTAGCCCTTAATCTTAATTGTATTAGTTATGACCTACCTAGTCCCAGATACATATCTGGAGTAATACCCAAAGGAGCTCTTTAGCTTGAGATTTATGATGACAATAAAAACTTTTGTTCAGAGTGATTTAAGCATTCCTATGGCGTGAGAACTATCCATGAAGCCCAGTGAAACACCAGGTAATATTCTGGTATACATCACTTATTGTAGTTGATTCAAATTCCTCCTAATTGTGAAAAATATCTGATGTGAAATTACAAGTGAATATTAGTACTGACTATGAGACATAGATTGTTTTTTGAAATTTAGGGATGTAAAATGAAATTTAGATTTTATCCTATCTTTACCAAATTCTTATGTTGAAAGGCTTCTTTATATTAAATGCAAAATATGTTTTTCAGATTGCCAAATGCTAACCTTTCTAAGTAATGAATGTTATCCTATGGTCAGCCACAACAGGAAAATAATGCATTTTCATCTGTATATTTCAACATCTGGTTGTCACTATGATGCTAAACCTATCAGAAATACTCTTTGCCAGATGTGACTTATGGTTACATTATATTTTATTTAGTTCAGCAAAATGTATTTGAAAAGAAGTCAAAGATATTACAGGGAATAAGCAAACCTAAGCAGTTTATTCATTCATTAATTAAAACAGTAAAACATTCATAATGAAAACAGTTAACATTTATTGAGAAGGACCTACACACCTTCCATTTGTATGCATAACAATTGTTTAATTTTTAAATCAACTGTATGAGAGCAGATTCTATTTGTTCTTCATGGTATAGATGAGAAAATTAAAGAGAAAAAAGTTGTGGGTAGTCATATAGCTAATGTGGGCTTTCCCACCTTATATGGCAAGCTTTGACTCTGAGCTGAGGCCAAAATGCTATACAATACAACCTCAATGTATGTTGCTTTAGTTTCTACTTGACTTTTGACCCTACCTAAAAAAAGAAGGAGTGGTTAAATTTTACAGGTCAAATGACTTTTTAATATTAATGAGGACTATAGGCTACTTTTATGAATAACTAATACATTTTAAAGATGGTACATATTGAGGGAGATAGAGAAGGCAATATTTTATTAAGGTATTTTTCTCTGATGAACATACACTTTTTTTCTGTATTTAAAATTATTTCTAAAATGTGTTGATAGATAATCCACTTGTATTTGTATTATTTTAAATTTAAGTCATTTTCTTTTCTTATTTATGAAAATACAACAGGGTAAATAATGTGGCTGATAAATCATTGAAATTATTAAACCTTTTCAATATTACACATTCATGTTTGAAGAGGCAAAGGTAGTTCAAATATTTTAACTATAGTGTTTGTGGAGTAAAATATTCTGTACAACTTATTCATCATGTCAATTTATTAAAAATATAAAACACTGTTAGTATTGTTCTTTAATAGGTGAGCTTATCTAGTGTAATGGCTGAATGATGTCATTGGTATTTCCTTTAGCTAAGAACAGTATGCGTTATGCCACAAATCATTCCATGGAACCAACTGTCATAAAATACTGTATAGGGTTTTACATTACAACTAAGGTTAAAAATAACAAAGTAGAATGTTATGAATTTGATTACTTTAGTCAGATTTGTGTAGATTTTATTTCATTCCGATGGTATGTGAGTTAGGCAAGTAATTGTATAAGTAATTCAACAGGACTTCTATACTTGGATTTCAGTGATAAAATTTATATTCAACGCCTAAGTCTGATACAATGAAATCTCATAGTACTTTATTGTATTTTTGCAGAATTAATAATAAAGATAATTTGAGGTAATATTTTTCTAACTGGAAGCCAAGATTTGAGCCATATGGAAAAAACTGTTGAAGAATTATATAAAGAAATATGCTTTAAAATAATTTATTTTGATATTGCAAAAGAGGATATGTCATTAGTCTTTCACATATGAATTTTCTCTTTGCTCAAATCATAATGATAGAATAGTGCCAACCCTTTAAGATTTGGACTTCGTCTGACAGTGTAATTCAATAAATATAGTAGTTAATCCTTTAATTTCCCTCCTTTATATCCTATGAAACCCTCAAACTTCTAGGTTTGAGGTTCTCATAATCTTTCTTTCTTTGTAACATCTTGATTATGTCTTAGAGTTGCCCATAAGAAACAAAAGAAAACGCCAGCTGTGTAAACCAATTCTGAGTTTACATTGCATCTGGTTTTACCTTCCAAACAAAGTTCTCTATAACAAGTTTCTCTGTCATCATCATAGCTTGAAGGATTGGGAAATAATAGAGAGTCGAATCCCAAGAGATGAAGGAGACTGGATTAGCTCATACATAATGTATATACTTTGCCATTAATTTCAGAAATGCCTGTACTTAAAGCTATAAAAATTATTGGGGGCTTCCCTGGTGGTCCAGTAGCTGAGACTTCAGGCTCCCAATACAGGGGGCCTGGGTTTGATGCCTGGTTAGGGAACTAGGTCCCGCATGCTGCAACTAACACCTGGCATGGCCAAATATATAAATAAAAATATGAAAAATTCTTTTGACTTCCATTCTCATGTTTATATGTGCATAAATTATAACTGAATGAATGAATTCATTAGAGAATGACAATCTATTAGTAAATGCAGGGACTCATAAATCATAAATCATAGACTCATATTATAAATTAGTTTTCCATAACAAACATTTTATAGACTATATTCATAGAAATGCATCTGAAAAAAAAGAAAAAAACATTTAAATACAGAAGATGGTGAGCCTACAGTGCATCATATTTTCTAACACAGAGGACAAAGGACAGAAGGAAGAAGAAAAGTAAAAAGATAAAACTTTAAAATAAGGAGTCTTAACTGCTGGTTCTAAGATGAATATGTGATTATCAAAGAAATTTTACAAAATTTAACATCCAACAAAGTTCTTTTGAACATTGCACTAAATTGACTATTATACTCTTCTCTATTCTTACTTTTTTGGGTAAAGTTTCCCTGCTCTTTGCCTGCAATGGATTCCAAATGTGCTAGGCCTATTAGTTTGGCCGTTACTTTTCTTCTGGGCCCCAGTTAACCAATGAGAATGTTATTTTAAACTACTAAAACTGCACCTGGGTGTTTGTAGCCCATGGAGATATTAGATCTTTCCCTTTCTTTCTTGCTTGTAAATATTCGCCTGGGTGCATTAATAGACTATACAGAAATTAATTTGATCATTGCCTGCTTATGAGAATAGGTTACCAGAAGCTGCACATCAATTTTTCCAGCTCTTACTGATTTTTGACTGAATCGTGGTTTTGCCTCTTTAAGCCTTGTGCAAATGTCCCATGCATACCAGTATTTAACTTGGAATTTGCTTTTTAAAAGTAGATTATTCAATTTATATAAGTTTCAGGAAAATCAGTAATGATAAATCTCAAGTGGATTGCCATTCCCCCCTCCAGAAATATACTATTAAATTTACTTTTTTCTGAGTTTTATAGATTATTCTTATAGATTAATTTAGAAGAGTCATTAGTAATATAGAGAGCTGCTGATCAGATTTGCATATATTGACTTTTAAGTCTATGTAATGTAGTTTACTTATTAATTTTGTCTTCTTTTCTCTTAGTGTGTCAGAGAAATTATTTTGTGTATGGAACTCAGATACTGGCATTTGATGCCTCATGACTAGCTCTGCCTGGTTCATTAGTGTTTTTTTTTTTCCCCCAGTTTTTTATACCTTATACCAGTATTTTATATTTTATTATATTATATATTTATTTATATTATTTATTTATTATATAACTATTTTTATATTTATATATTATATTTTATATCTTATTCCAGTATTTTATATCTTATAAAAACAGAGATATGTTTAGAAAAGTCTCAAAAATTCTATTTTTGTTGAATAAATTTATTTATTTATTTATTTATTTATTAATTTTAATTTTTAATTTTTTTTTAATTTTAAAATCTTTAATTCTTACATGCGTTCCCAAACATGAACCCCCCTCCCACCTCCCTCCCCACAACATCTCTCTGGGTCATCCCCATGCACCAGCCCCAAGCAAGCTGCACCCTATGTCAGACATGGACTGGCGATTCAATTCTTACATGACAGTATACATGTTATAATTCCCATTCTCCCAAATCATCCCACCCTCTCCCTCTCCCTCTGAGTCCAAAAGTCTGGTATACACATCTGTGTCTTTTTTCCTGTCTTGCATACAGGGTCGTCATTGCCATCTTCCTAAATTCCATATATATGTGTTAGTATACTGTATTGGTGTTTTTCTTTCTGGCTTACTTCACTCTGTATAATTGGCTCCAGTTTCACCCATCTCATCAGAACTGATTCAAATGAATTCTTTTTAATGGCTGAGTAATACTCCATTGTGTATATGTACCACAGCTTTCTTATCCATTCATCTGCTGATGGACATCTAGGTTGTTTCCATGTCCTGGCTATTGTAAACAGTGCTGCGATGAACATTGGGGTACATGTGTCTCTTTCAATTCTGGTTTCCTCGGTGTGTATGCCCAGCAGTGGGATTGCTGGGTCATAAGGTAGTTCTATTTGCAATTTTTTAAGGAATCTCCACACTGTTCTCCATAGTGGCTGTACTAGTTTGCATTCCCACCAACAGTGTAGGAGGGTTCCCTTTTCTCCACACCCTCTCCAGCATTTATTGCTTGCAGATTTTTGTTGAATAAATTTATGAAGATTATGTCTCTTCTCAAACTTTCCTTTTAATATTTATCAAGTCGCTAAATCATGTCTGACTTTGCAACCCCATGGACCCCTCCAGGCTCCTCCTTCTGTGGAATTTACCAAGCAAGAGTACTGGAGTGGTTTGCCATTTCCTTCTCCAGGGGATCTTCCTGACCCAGGAATCAAACTTATATCTCCTGAATTACAGACATTCTCCTGCATTGAAGGCAGATTCTTTCTCATCGAGCCACCCAGGAAGTCCGTACATCAAGAGTATACATACCATTTATTTTACTTTTTGATATGTCTTAAAATTAGGCATTGTGAAAATCTTATTAATTCATAATCCCAAAACTCTTGACCAGTTGAGCCAAAAAAAGGAAAAGCATTTTAAAAACAAAATTGTGAACAGAGGTCTAAATGTTTCAGTCATATACAAAGTAACCTCTTTTTATTCTTTTAAAGTAATATCTAAAAAAATAATTAATAAAAAGCCATTTTAACCAAAATTTGAACCAGAAAATAAAATGTTATACTTTCTTTTTAAGGTGACTTGTAAACATGACATAATACCTTTACTGGGATTCAGAAAATGATTATACTAATTTTTATGCTTGATTTATATTCTTTAAATTTAGAATACTGATAATTTGATTTGTAAAGTTAGTCAAAAGGAAGAATGAATCTTGTTGTGCCTTATTTTTAAAGAAGTGTTATCCCAACATTTTTAAGTGAACTTTTTGAATATTTATTCTTTCATAGGATTAAAACTTAATTCAGAGTTTAATTGAGGGATTAGGAAAAGGAATTTTAGGATAGAGGAAATGCATTACAGTTACATTTTTGTGTATGAGTATGTACTGCATGCTGCATCCGCTTCAGTCATGTCTGACTCTTTGCAACCCCGCTGACCATAGCCCACCAGGATCCTCTGTCCTTGGGATTCTCCAGGCAAGAATACAGGAATGGGTTGTCATGCCCTACTCCAGAGGATATTTCTAACCCAGGGATCGAACCTGTGTCTCTTACATCTCCTACGTTGGCAAGTGAGTTCTTTACCACTAGTGCGACCTGGAAAGCCCCAAGATATAAATCTACTTGATTTTTATAATAATCAATCCATATTAAATTGTGTGTGCATGTATGTAATGTTCTTTTTGGGGGAAAAAAGCATCAATCAGCACCTTGGCAAATGAAAGGGAAGAAAAAACTCTGAAACATTTGTTTCCACTTATTCATTAAACAAACTGGTATTGGACATTTTAAAATAGCATGTTTTTTCATAAATTTATATTTGTAATTCTTTAAACCTAGGCTATAAAAATGAAGTTTTGAGAGGTAAGCTAGAAAACATGATATATTTTATTCTTTTAATTTGTCATATTTCAAGAATTATGCAAGAATTTCTGTATATTCTTCAACCACATTCCCCCAAATATTAAACTTTTACCTGTAACCACAGTTCCTAAAAAAAGAATAACATTTTTTTAACATAGTGACATATATGGTTTATCATTCTTTTCAGCTTCACGTGCAAACACAAATGCAAAGATAAAATTATGAAAAATTTCAAAATGATTTCTGAAGAGCATTTAGCCTAAAGTGCTGAGTGTTGAGTTCATGTGACTGCATTGGTTACATGTCCATGACGCCATCACTGTTTGTAAACCTCAAATATCATCCATTTTACCAGTAATCTCCATTATAGCAAGAGAAAAATCCCTAATCATGCATTATATTCAGTGATCATGCCCCTTTAGACATTTTTCCTTTTTTTTTGGGGGGGGGTGGTGTTTTCTCAGCCTTTCTTTGTATCTCATTAAGTGATATTTGTAGATTCTATAAGATAGTTCTTTTATAAATGCTCCTCAATCAGAGTTTTTCTTATTTTTTCTCATGATTAGATTTATGTTAGACATTTTTTACAAGAATACCACAAAAATGATATGATGTTCTCAGTACATCATATTAGGAGGCAAGTAATGTCAATAACAAAAGTTATTCCTTCCTCTATTCAGTTCAGTTCAGTTCAGTTAAATTGCTCAATAGTGTCTGATTCTTTGTGACTCCATGGACTACACAGTACGCAAGGCTTCCCTGTCCATCACCAACTCCTGGAGCTTGCTCAAACTCACTTCCATTGAGTTGGTGATGCCATCCAACCATCTCATCCTCTGTCGTCCCCTTCTCCTCCTGCCTTCAATCTTTCCCAGCATCAGGGTGTTTTCCAATGAGTTAGTTCATTGCATCAGGTAGCCAAAGTATTGCAGTTTCTGCTTCAGAATCAATTCTTCCAATGAATATTCAGGACTGATTTCATTTACAGTTGATTGGGTTGATGTCTTTGCAGTCCAAGGAACTCCCAAGAGTATTCTCCAACACCACAGTTCAGAAACATCCACTCTTTGGTGATCAGCTTTCTTTATGGTCCAACTCTCACATCCATACCTGACTGCTGGAAAAACCATAGCTTTGACTAGATGTACCTTTGTTGGTAATGTCTCTGCTTTTTTATTTTTTTAAAGCTTTATCATAGCTTTTCTTCCAAGGAACAAGCACCTTTTAATTTCAGGGCTGCAGTCACCATCTGCAGGGATTTTAGAGTCCAGGATAATAAAATCTCTTACTGTTTCCATGTTTCCATATCTACTTGCCATAAAGTGATAGGACTGGATGCCATGATCTTTGTTTTCTGAATTTTGAGTTTTAAGGCAGTTTTTTACTCTCCTATTTCATCAAGCTTTCATCAAGAGGCTCCTTAGTTCTTCTTCCCAACAATCAACAGAAAATTGGATTAAAGATTTACTGAACATGGCCCTCCCCATCAGAGCAAGAACCGGATTCCCTCACAGCCAGTCCCTCCCATCAGGAAGCTTCCAGAACCTCTTATCCATCAGAGGGCACACAAAATGTAAACCACAGTTGCAGAATATTATGCAAACTGATCACTTGGATCACAGCCTTGTCTAACTCAATGAAACTATGAGCCATGCCATATAGGACCACCCAAGACAGATAGGTAATGGTACAGAGTTCTGAGAAATCATAGTGCACTGGAGAAGGGATTGGCAAGCCACTTCAGTGCTCTTGCCTTAGGAATCCCATGAACAGATTGAAAAGGCAAAAAGATATGACACTGAAAGATGAACTCCTCATGTTGGAAGGTGCCCAACGTGCTACCAGAGACAAGTCAAAATATAACTCCAGAAAGAATGAAGAGGTTGAGCCAAACGAGAACAACACCCAGTTGTGGATGTGACTGGTGGTGTAAGTAAAGTCCGAAGCTGTAAAGAACAATATTGCATAGGGACCTAAGATGTTAAGTCCATGAATCAAGGTAAATTGGAAGTGGTCAAACATGAGATGGCAAGAGTAAACATAGACATTTTAGGAATCATTGAACCAAAATGGACTGGAATGCACAAATTTAATTCAGATGACCATTATATCTAGTACTGTGGGCAAGAATCCCTTAGAATAAATGCAGTAACCCTCATAGTAAAAAAAGAGAGTCTAAAATGCAGTACTTGGGTGCAATCTCAGAAACAATAGAATGATGTCTGTTTCCAAGGAAAACCATTCGTTATCACAGTAATCCAAGTCTATGCCCCAAAAACTAATGCCAAAGAAATTGAGGTCGAATGGTTCTATGAAAATGTACAAAACCTTCTAGAACTAACACCAAAGAAGTTGTCCTTTTCATTAGAGGAGCCTGAAATGCAAAAGTAGGAAGTCAAGTGATCCCTGGAGTAACAGGCAAGTGTGACCTTGGAGTACAAGATGAAGCAGGACAAAGGCTAACAGAGTTTTGTGAGGAGAATGCACTAGTCATAGCAAACACCCTCTTCCAACAACACCAGGGATGACTCTACACATAGACATCACCAAATGGTCAATACCAAAATCAGATTGATTATATTCTTTGCAGCTGAAGATGGAGAGACTCTATACAGTCAGCAAAAACAGACTGGGACCTACAGTCAGCAAAAACAGACTGGGACCTGACTGGGGCTCAGATTTTGAACTCCTTATTGCAAAATTCCCTCTTCTGTAAAGACGATATTGGAAAAGCAGAATTCTTTCTTAAAAGTTTGCCACAGTTTTGTGCACTTCTTATGTGGATAACTGTCTGATTCACACTAATATAATACATATTAACACAAGACCAGTATTTAGCTTCTAGGTTTGAATCATTAATATTTCCATTCTTTCAGATTGCAATTTTAGCCAGTACCTCTTTCAGTCTTTATCTTTTTTGGATAAATGATCAATTATTTTTATCTTATTTTGAAATTTTATTCTTTACACTTTTCTGACTTGTCAGAAATTTCAAGTATATCTTAAGCTGAACTGCTGAAATGACTCCTTATATGTTACTTACTGGACATCAGGATATACTTGGGAGATTTCAGAGATTTCCTGAACACTTTCAAATTTAATGATATTACTGAGAAAATCACTTTAACAATTCAGCTAATGGAGTGATAATTCTATTTTAAGATGAGAACCAATTATTGAAATGATTTAAATATAAAATCATTAAAACTTTTCTTAGTTTTTAAATTAAATAATAAAAATGTGTTAATACAAATGCTAGCACTCATTTATTCATCTTAATCACACAAATTGAGTTCTGGTAATACGTCACCTCTCAAATGTCCCCGCTTGATGACTACATGTTGTGATAGCTTGCTTCATAAAGCTCACTATTTGGCTAGAGTCATAGAAAGGTAACTCAATAATTTTAGTTCAGTGGGGCTAATTCTTATGACAGGGGCAGGCAGAGGATGTTCCTGGAGCACTGATATGGGTGCCTGACTCAGCTTAAAAATGTACTGAAGTGTTATGTTTCCCAGTAAGATTACCTGAATATTTAATAAATTTTAAAGGATAACTAGAGGCTGGGGGCTGGAGAAGACAACGGCAACTCACTCCATTACTCTTGCCTGGAAAATCCCATGGATGGAGGAGCCTGGTGGGCTGCAGTCCATGGGGTCGCTGGGAGCTGGACACGACTGAGCAACTTCACTTTCACTTTTCACTTTCATGTATTGGAGAAGGAAATGGCAACCCACTCCAGTGTTCTTGCCTGGAGAATCCCAGGGACGTGGGAGCCTGGTGGGCTGCCGTCTCTGGGGTCGCACAGAGTCGGACATGACTGAACCAACTTAGCAGCAGCAGCAGAGGCTGGGGGCAGCACTCTAAAAAGAGTGAATAAATTGGAGATCTCATTCTTTTATCATCTGTAATGGTTATTCACTTTATAACACTGGTTCTCCAAAAGAGGTTCCATAACTCTGTGAAAAATACTCCACCTACCCTATGCAGAGGCAGAAACTTATGATTAATAAATAATGTATGACCAACCAAGACAGCATATTAAAAAGCAGTGACATTACATTGCTAACAAAGGTCCATCTAGTTGAACCTTTGGTTTTTCCAGTAGTCATGTATGGATGTGAGAGTTGGACTATAAAGAAAGCTGACACTGAAGAATTGATGCTTTTGAACTGTGGTGTTGGAGAAGAGTCTCGAGAGTCCCTTCGACTGCAAGAAGATCCAACCAGTCCATCCTAAAGGAAATCAGTCCTGAATATTCATTGGAAGGATTGATGAAGTTGAAACTCCAATACTTTGGCCACCTGATGCAAAGAACTGACTCATTTGAAAAGACCCTGATGCTGGGAAAGATTGAAGGTGGGAGAAGGGGACAACAGAGGTTGAGATGGTTGGATGGCATCACCAACTCAATGGACATGAGTCTGAGTAAACTCCAGGAGTTCTTGATGGACAGGGAAGCCTGACTTGCTGCAGTCCATGGGGTCACAAAGAGTTTGACATGACTGAGTGACTGAACTGAACTGAATTGAGCTACACTGAATCTGTAACTAGTGCTGCAGCGAATATGTGGATGTATATAACCTTTTAGAGTTAGGGTGTTTTTGTACTATTTGAATAAATAATCAATAATCCGAAGTATAACTGCTTGATTATATAATAGTTCTGTTCTTTTTTTAGCAACAGTCTTCATTTTGTTTTCCATTGTGGCTGCACCAATTTACATTCCCATCCACAGTGCACAAGTGTTCCCTTTCCTCCACATCCTTGTCAACACTTTTTTTTCCCTGTCTTTTTGGTAAGAACCATTCTAACAGGTGTGAGGTGATTATTCATTGCAGTTTTGATCTGATCATCCCTGATGATTAGTGGGCTTTTACATTCTTACTTCACTCTACTATAGTTTAAAGTGAAAAGTTAGATTTTCTTTAAGGTAGTCTTTTTATTTACTTGTTAATCTCAATTGAAGTCTCTGAAATGTTTTGGGTTTTCAAGGAAACTGATTAAAAAGACGATGTGACATTATTGCAACTAAGCTTTGACAACAAGCTTGTGATATTCCAAATAAACTTCACCATCTTGGGGAAAATTTTCCATACACTTTAAAAGGTACATAAAATGTTTAATATAGTGAATAATTTAAAAACTGTTGTCAGTTTTGTTCAGTTCAGTCACTCAGTCGTGTCTGACTCTCTGTGACCCCATGAACCACAGCCCGCCAGGCCTCCCTGTCCATCACCAACTCCCGGAGTCCACCCAAACCCGTGTCCATCGAGTTGGTGATGTCATCTAACCATCTCATCCTCTGTCGTCCCCTTCTCCTCCTGCCCTTAATCTTTTCCAGCATCAGGGTCTTTTCAAATGAGTCACCTCTTTGCATCAGGTGGCCAAAGTATTGGAGTTTCAGCTTCAACATCAGTCCTTCCAATGAACACCCAGGACTGATCTTTAGGATGGACTGGTTAGATATCCAGATTGCAGCCTATGACAGGAGGCTTAGATTTGATAATGTTTTGTAAAATAATAAAAATAAAAAATACTATAAAATTACCCACATTAAAACATTACCACATATTAACTGAAAACTTTGGTTTATTGATTTCATACTAAGGAATTTCAAGTACATCAAATATATTCAATATATATATCGTTGCTTAATATTTCCGTAGCATACAGTGTTTGGCATCAACCATGTACTAAAAAATATAATTTTTTTTTAGTAAATTACATCAATTTTATAATTTACATTTAATTTTAAGTAGTATGTAAACAGAAAGAGACAGACATAATTCCTGAAGTTATCCTTACATCTTTAGAAATGATACCAACACTTTTATTTTTGCGATTTAAGAAATAATTAATGATGTGATATTTATTTTTAAAATAATACTAGAAGTAATTAAGTTGTCTAATAAATATATAATTACTTTTATTTAATTTAAAATTATGTATTGTAAATGTTTCTATTTTGAAATACTGTATGTTTTATGTATATATCTATAACAGTTGAATATGTATGCACATTTTGGAAATTTAATTACACAATTTCCCTAGGATTTAACTTTACTAATCATTTTGGTGAATATTTGAGCATTTTATTACTTAGATCAAATTTTTGATGTCATTGTAAAAATTATTGGAAGAACTTAATATTTGTATTAATTTACAAATATGCATAATTATAGTGCCTCATTATTCCATATTACAGTTCCTATTGAAGGCCCTGTAGTAAAGTATCATAAGCAAACATTAAACAAATTTTAATATTAATTTTTATTTTGTTTTTAATTAAAAACATATAAATTTTACAGATAGATGTAGGTTGACATGTAAGAAATACTATGGAGAGACTTCCTTTACTAAGTTTTTCCCAATAGTGATACATGGCAGAACTGCTGTAGAATATTATAGATTGGGTTTGACAATGGTTCAGTGAAATGCTTTTGCTTTCTATATGCCTATCTGCTTATATCAATATTTGAAGAGAATTTCTAATAGATACCATATCTGCCAATCTTTGTATTTAATTTGGTTTAAATTTTCATAGTATAATTATTTAATATGTTAAGGCTTACATCTTCACTGTTGTTGGTTTTGTGTTGGCTATACTGTACAACTTCTGGGATTTTAGTTTCTTGACCAGGGATTAAAACCTAGACTCTTGGCAGTAAGAGTGTGGAGTCCTAACCACTTGACCAACAGGAAAATGCCCTGTCTTTATTGTCTTTTATGTGTTTTTATATAGTTTCTTTCTCTAGGCATTATATTATATATAAATGACATCATGGTGAACTGTTGTCAACTTTTCACCAGTACAAGTTTCTCCACCAAAATTGCCAAGACTTTATATCCCTTATCATCCCTTTACCCTCCCTCATGTATAAATAGTTGTCTTATTTTCTCTCCATACGTTCAGAACCATATCAGTGTCAAAATTGTGCTACTAAAGTCAAATATAATTTAAGAAGAAAAGGAAAATCTGTTTTATTAACACATTTTTATCTTACTGTTTTCCTTTATAATCAGTGATTCCTACTTTTAGTATTTCCATTCTATTTTGAGAACCACTTTCAGGCATTCTCTTAAAATAGTTTCTTTGGCAACACATTTCTTTAGGATACTTTTATTCCCTGTGGTTCCTGAAGGAAATGTTCATATGTTCCTTGATATATAATGTAGTGTGTTCACAGGTTCCACTGATTAGTATTTTTTGGGGGTTGAGGGGGAATTTTGTGTCTAACAAAATGAGGATAGTAGATCTTTTATTATAGTTTCTAAGATTTTTCAAATTTTTGTTTTCATTTTTTTCTCCTCTGTGGTTTAAATTTGATAATTATTTTGCTCTATAAAAAATTATATATCAGTTCGTTTCAGTTGCTCAGTAGTGTTTGACTCTTTGCGACCCCATGAACTGCAGCACGCCAGGCCTTCCTGCGGAGAAGGCAATGGCACCCCACGCCAGTACTCTTGCCTGGGAAATCCCATGGACGGGGGAGCCTGGTAGGCTGCAGGCCATGGGGTCGTGAACATTTGGACATGTCTGAGCGACTTCACTTTCACTTTTCACTTTCATGCATTGGAGAAGGAAATGGCAACCCACTCCAGTGTTCTTGCCTGGAGAATGCCAGGGACGGGGGAGCCTGTGGGCTGCTGTCTCTGGGGTCACACAGAGTCGGACACGACTGAAGTGACTTATCAGCAGCCGCAGCAGCAGGCCTTCCTGTCCATCACCAACTCCCGGAGTTCACTCAAACTCATGTCCATTGAGTCGATGATGCCATCCAGCCATCTCATCCTCTGTCATCCCCTTCTCCTCCTGTCCCCAATCCCTCCCAGCATCAGAGTCTTTTCCAATGAGTCAACTCTTTGCACTGGAAAAACCATAGCTTTGACTAGATGGACCTTTGATGGCAAAGTAATGTCTCTGCTTTTGAATATGCTATCTAAGTTGGTCAAAACTTTCCTTCCAAGGAGTAAGCGTCTTTTAATTTCATGGCTGCAATCACCATCCTAAAAATCTCAAAGAAATTAAAAAAAAAAATCAGATGATGTCAATAAAGTGATGACATCTGACTAAGCTTTTAAGGTGACTGTCACAAAATATGTCCCAAGAGCAATTACAGAAACACCCGAACCAAGTAAAACAATCATAGCAAAGAAACAAAAAGTTTCAGTAAAGGAACATAAGATGTAAAGAAGAACCAAACAGAAAATTTAAAGCAGAAAAATACAGTAATCAAAATTTTAAAACTCAATGTACAACCCCAAGAGCCTAACAGATAATTTTCTTTTTTTATTTCTTTGAGATTTTATTGGTTATTCATATGATGAATAATTTTCTTTTAAACTTGAACATTTTGTGTATTATGTGATGAAGCTCTGGATTTTGTTTAAATCTTCTCTTTTAGCTGATTTCTTTGGTTACTGCCCCAACTGGGAAGATTGAGTACTGCTTTGTTATTTTATTACGGAGATAGAAGTTCTCATTTGGCCATTGTTAAAACCTGAAGGGGAGCCCCTTATCACTGCTGGATGAGGCTGGAACATGCATTTCCCAGGAGTCCTCTACTGATATCTCCCTGCCTGGGAGGAAGAAGAGTGCTCCATTATTACCAGATATGTGGCTTCTACTTCCTGTGTGTACTGGTAAAAGTCTCGCTTGGCCTCTGCTCACCGACCTTATAAGAGGTATTTCATTACTCTTGTTGAGTGTGGGTATCTAAGTTCCCCATGTAGCTTTTATTGATAACATGGAGTTAGGAGTTCTTATTATTGCCTAGAGGGGATGAAAGTGTGACCTCCCCACTATACCTTCTCTGATATCACCCTTGTGGGAAGAGTGTTAATCTGTATTGTTATAATCTAGTAGGAGCTGAACTTCAGACATTTCTTTGTATTTGATGATATCAATCTTCATGGGATACAATGAGTTCTATGTTGTTTGCCTTGGATAGAGTGTTTCTGTTAAGTTTCTGGCATTGCTGTGATATGTTTTTCCTTATTCCTTGGTTCAAGAGAGGAAGCTTTAGTTGAACAGTTTGTTGTCTGCATCTGTTCTTTTTTTAGGTTCCCAGGTTTTTGTGTTCCAAGCCTAAGTTCTATAAATCCAAGAGAAAACCCAAGGATTCACCACCATGTTGTTCCTTGAATCTTGAGGACCCTAGCTTGTCTGCCTATTCTCTCCAGTTTTCAGGGTCTTCTTATATTTGTTTATGTATAATGTCCATGGTTTTAAGTTTTACTTAACTGAAGAAATTAAAAAAAAAAAAGCAACAACAGCAAAAACTCATGTACCTTCTCCCTGGGATCAGAGTTCTCTTTACCTTGTTGTTAAGCAGATCAATCCCAGATACTGCTCTAATTTCCAAATATCTATCCATTTGGATTTATTTAATATTCTGTGTGGACTCAGGATCAAGGAGAGTGAATTGGTTATTGCTAATTTTTTTACTATTAATGAAAAAATATTAATATCATATCCCACTGATATGAAGTATCTTTGTGTATAAAGGCCAGATTAGTATGAAACTTTATATTTAATGGAATGCTTTCTTGTTACCAATCTACAACTTTACTATTAGCTTCTAACTGTATATTGTTTTAATTTTATTTTTGTTATCTTATTCCCTTTCTATGAGAGTATTTACTTTAGTGATTCATACTAATTCAGTCCTTTGACAAACTTTTCATTCTTAAGATATTTGTATGACCAAGTTTTTTTTTTTTTAATCCTTGCTATTAATGTAGTAGCAGTTTAATGATGGATATGTTGAAGAATGAGAAATTATTGTCGTTTTTATTTTGGAAATATGAGAAAATATACATGTAAACTTAATTTCCTTCTATTTGCTTTGTTTATTCTTTCCTTTGTATTAAGTCTTGGTACCTCAGATTAAGAAACCAAATGAGTCAAATGTTCACATGGCATGTCATAAATCTTATTGTTTATTAAAGATATGCACTTTCAAATAGTAAATGTACATTTGGCAGCTATGTGTGATTTTCCTGTATTTATTGGGAATATTTATGCCCCCAAATCCTATTTCTAATATTAAGTTAAACCATATTGTTGCGACTGAAATTCATCAACTTTCTGGAAAACATTTCAGAAAATTATCCGGAAGACCCTGTTAGGCTGTCATAGATAATTGTGAAGAGACAAAAGCATTACATAGAAATAGGAGCCCAGAAGCTAACTCATCTGGAAAAGTGGAAAAAATAATGTCAAAGGATTTCACTTTCATAACAAGTTTCATAACTAATGAAGTGAAAGTCACTCAGTCATATCTGACTCTTTGGGACCCCATGGAATATACATCCATGGAATTCTCCAGGGCAGAATACTGGAGTGAGTAGGCCTTCCCTTCTCCAGGGGATCTTCCCAACCCAGGGACTGAACCCAGGTCTGAACCCAGGTCTCCTGCATTGCAGGTGGTTTCTTTACCAGCTGAGCTATGAGTGAGACAGACAAAGTTTCATCAACTCTTCAATAAAAATGCCTCACTAACTTAAGATACATCGTCCCTTGTATGTAATGTAAAGAGACGCTGCCAAGACTCTTCTTCCTACTACTCAGTGCATGTTTATTATTTTGAACACTGGAGCTGATAATTGAAGATTTGAAGATTTTATTTATTCTTTTATAAGTATATGTCACTCTTTTTCCAGAGAAGAATTTTATTGCTTGAAGTTTCTTCTCTTCTGATAAAGGTAACATGATCCAAGTGAATATTTTCAGAAGTTTCTCTTAGTATGTTTGATATTTTGCCTTAACTCTTTGACTATAATTCTATGCTCCATGTCAGTTTTTGCATTTTGTGAGGGTTTCCTTTTTATTTATTTTGTTCTTATTCCACCTATAATTGAAATCATACAATATTTGTCTTTCTCCATCTGACTTATTTTACTTAGCATAACACACTCTAAATCCATCTGTGCTGTCACAAATGGCAGATATATAGCACATCCTGTTTATCCATTTATCTACTGATGGGTACTTAGGTTGCTTCCATATCTTTACGGTAAATGATGCTGTGATGAACATATAAGTGCATTTATCTTTTTCAATGAGTGTTTTCATATTCTTTGGATAAATAGCCAGAAATTGAAATATTAGATCATATGATAGTTTTGTTTTTTATTTTTTGAGGAAACTCCATACTGTTTTCCATATTGGCTGCAGCAGTTTACATTCACACCAACAGTGTATGCTGCTGCTGCTAAGTCGCTTTAGTTGTGTCCAACTCTGTGTGACCCTAGAAATGGCAGCCCACCAGGCTCCCCCATCCCTGGGATTTTCCAGGCAAGAACACTGGAGTGTGTTGCCATTTTCTTCTCCAGTGCATGAAAGTGAAAAGTGAAAGTGAAGTCGCTCAGTCATGTCCGACTCTTAGTGACCCCATGGACTGCAGCCTACCAGGCTCCTCTGTCCATGGGGTTTTCCAGGCAAGCGTACTGGAGTGGGGTGCCGTATCCTCGCCAGTGCGTATCATCTTGCCATTTTGATAGTAGCTATTTTAACAGGCATGAGGTGATACCTCATTTTGGTTTAGATTTGCATTTCCCTACTAATTAGTGATTTCAATATCTTTTCACATGCCTGTTACCCATCTATATGTCTTCTTTGAAAAAATGCCTATTTATCTCCTCTGCCCAATTTTTTTATTGTTGAGTTACATGGATTCTTTATATGTTTTGGATATTGGATATCCATTTTATTTGGATATATAATTTGCAAATATAATTTCCCATTCCATAGGTTGTCTCTTTGTTTTGTTATTCATTGTTTAGTTCCTGAAAAGTTATTAGTTAACCTATGCTTATATTAAGGGATATATAATATATAATATATATATAATAAGTTATATATAATTAATTAATATAATAATAATATAATATATTAAGTTATATTAAGGGAAATGGAAGAGAGGAGACAGCAACAAAGAAAATATGAGAATGGGTTTGTTTTTTCCTCACGCTGGTGGGAAAGAATTTGCCTGCCAATACAGGAGATACCAGACATGGGTTCAATCCCTGGGTTGGAAAGATTCCCTCGAGAAGGAAATGTCTACCTACTCCAGTATTCTTGCCTGGAAAATATCATGAACAGAAGAAAGAGCCTGGTAGGGTACAGTCCATAAATTTGTGAAGAGTCAAACATGACTGAACACACAAATACTTAACTTTGCAATAATATAGTAAATCCAAGAATTGTATTTATGGATTTTCCCTTTTGGTTTTTCTCTGCTTGTTACAGGAGTTGATATTTATTATAAACTGTAAAAGTTTTTTTTTCATGTAATTTTTTGTAAAAGACATAAACATTTTATTTTTCCAACTTTAGTCATCAAAATAATGATATGGAAGTTTTTCTGTTATCATTTCAGCTTAAATTCTCTAAGCTTTCATGGCCATCTTAAGCAAATACAATATTTACTTGGACGTCCTAGATTGCTCGGTGGTAAAGAATCCACCTACCAATGCAGGAGACATGGGTTTGATCCCTGGGTCAGGAAGATACCCTGGAGAAGAAAATGGTAACCAACTCCAGTATTCTTGATTGTGAAATCCCATGGACGGGGAGACTGTCGGGTTACAGCCCATGAGGTCACAAAAGAGTCAAACAAGACTTAGCAACAACAACAATAATATTTACTTAATCTACCTTGTAGCTTTCTGGTTATCATAAAATAATTGGAAATGTGAAAACCAATATTCTAAGTAGGTTTCTGAATTTTACCTGAGTAGAAGGAGATGCTGTGTTTTTATTTCCAGCTATTTCTTGTTTTTTTTTTTTTTTGCTTTGACTTTAAATAAAGTTCTATATGTCTTGAATAAAAAGATGAGAGCCATTAAAATAGGCTTTACTGAGATATATCTACTAAGATATATCACTAAATGCTAACTAAATTTATTGTGAAATACTTTAAAACAGTATTCTATGTCAATTATATAGTAAATTAATTAAAACTAGGAATTGATTAAATTACGACCTACTTGCTAGGAGTCACATAATAAGAAACTTATGTTTGTTTACCTTTGATGTATTGGTAATTCACTTTTGAAAATTTTATTTATTTGTAAATAGTTGCCTATTTTCATGAATTCTTTTTATTTTAGGGAGACGTTTTTAATGAGGAACTAATGAATTATTGAGAAAAGACAAAAATTTTTCTTTTTTTCCCCCAAAGTTGTGTATGTCAAGCAATTTTTGTAGAATGTTAATACTAACTAGTTAGGGAAACTTTAGAAATTTATATCCTGAAGGCAACAATAATTTAAATTTGTACCAGCTAGTACATCATTTAGTCAGTTCAGTTCAGTCGCGCAGTCGTGTCCGACTCTTTGTGACCCCATGAATTGCAGCACACCAGGCCTCCCTGTCCATCACCAACTCCTGGAGTTCACTCAAACTCACGTCTATGGAGTCCGTGATGCCATCCAGCCAGCTCATCCTCTGTCGTCCCCTTCTCCTCCTGCCCCCAATCCCTCCCAACATCAGAGTTGAGGTGCTATTTTTATAAAGATGATAAAATTCTAATGAGTACTAGTAACACATATAATTGACCATGTTAAGTTTATCTCATTTTCCTCTGTCTTTGTTTCTACTTCTTTTTACCAATCTTTTCTTTTTCTACTTATTCCTCTTCTTCATCCCCATTAAAAAAACAAAAATAAAAACACACACCTCTATCTAAAGTACCTTTTTTCCCCCAATATAGTATATATTTTCAGCTTTTCAAATAATCACTTTATAGAGCCAGGGACATACACTTCAATAATAGGGGTTGTGATATATCTCAGTGTAGGGAATCTAGATGAGGACATTTTTCCCATGATCTGACACTAACTATTATTCTCGTTTTTGAGCTATTTTCCAGCAGTGTTTCAGAAGTTAATAGTAGTCTATGCCTTTTAAAGGTAATTTTTCCCTTTCTTCTGTCTCTTTTGTGGTTTAGTTAGACATTCATCAAGATTCCTCATCTCACTAATAAGAAGTTTAGGTTATTATAGAAAGTAATTTTCAGAATACTAAAAAATACATCTTTCAGTTATGTGCTCATTTTTAGAATTGGTAAATTATGTAAAATATATTATAATGTGTTATTTGATGTTATTGTCAGTATATATTCACAAGCACAATATTGACTTACATCAAATCTCAGTTTTGGCTGAAAACATAATTGGAGATAAGAAATTAGTACTTTTTCAGTAAAAGCTAAAATGTTGAATATTTTTTAATATTTATATACCTATTAGAAAAAATAAATAAATAACTTTGAACTTCTTTCAAAAGTCATTGAACTTCCTTTTATTCTTCATCCAAGCCTTCCCCAGATTCCTCAAAATGATGCTGCTTTATTCAGTTTCAACTTGTGATAAAGAAAAAAGGATAACTGAGTACTAAACTGGGTCAACGTATGTGAGAATCATGTTTAGAAAAATATTTTTGCTTATATTTTTGAATTCCAATACAAATGATTTTGCAAAATGATATAGTAAGTATGGCTTTGGATCAATTCCAAAACGCTAATAACTGCTTATTTCTAGTGTGCAACAAAGCAAGAAAAAATTGAGATTAATTTTTGGGAAACTTTTATTGCACTTTGATATCTGTTGCAATCTCTAAACATATAATCAATGGGCTTGTTTTGTTGAGAGGGATGTATTTCATAAAATAATTGGTCTGTGACACATTGTATTGAAAAAAAGAAGTCCTTCACCACAGATAGTTTGTAAAGCAATGGTTTATAAAAACAGTACTCTTGTCTAGTTTGAATGGCTATTTTTGAGAAAACAGAAACGTTTTCCTTAGTGGTAAATATAATGATAACAGATGTTGTAGTTTAAGTCAAATTTTATTTTTTAGTTTAAATCAAATTTTATTTTTTCATTATAAGAGGAGCTATATAGAAATATAATTGAGAATGCAATTTTGTGCTTAAACTCTGTCTAACTCCATGACTGACTTACGGAGTTTGAACTTTGGTGAGGCAGATAGTTTTAGAGCAAAACCTTTGACTGCTGGAGTAATAGACCCAAAAGAATCAGATTGATTGCCTGTTGATAGTAGAGAAGTGAAGATTTTTGGTAAAATATAATTTCATTTTTAATGAGATACACATTTTAGGCACAATTACTAGTTAGCAGTTGAACTTGGTCCAACTTGATTAAAGATAGAATTTTAAGTTTTTTTACTATGATGAATCATACAAACACAGGGAAACAATGTAGTTTCCTAGGACTAAGCTTTTCTGTTGTCCTTAGTATGTAGCAAACTGGTTACTATCTAGTGCCAATCACCATGTTCTGGCTGGAAAGGGAGAAGAGCGGTATGCAAAAGGCATATTTCATCTAAAGGTACCATTCATTTTGGAGATTTTCTAGATGTTGTGCTTAATGCTTAATAGCTTTCTTATTGTATCCTTTCGTATCTGAAAGAGTTGAAAATATTTCTTTTTACGGGTAGAACATAGCTTCTGCCACAAGAAATGAAGTTCTGTTAGTAAGGAGACACTAGAGAAAGGATAAGGCAATGGCACCCCACTCCAAGTACTCTTGCCTGGAAAATGCCATGGATGGAGAAGCCTGGTAGGCTGTAGTCCATGGGGTCACTGAGGGTTGGACACGACTGAATGATTTCCCTTTCACTTTTCACTTTCCTGCATTGGAGAAGGAAATGGCAACGCACTCCAGTGTTCTTGCCTGGAGAATCCCAGGGACGGGGGAGCCTGGTGAGCTGCCATCTATGGGGTCGCATAGAGTCGGACACTACTGAAATGACTTAGCAGCAGAGAAAAGATATCGGGTAATCATCTGGAAGTGTCTGCCATCACAATGGCTTGATATTCCCCAGTTCAGCATATGTTGACCTCTGAACATCTGGCCTGCTTATGTCTTCAAAATGGCAAAGCAAATTGATATAAAATTTTGTTTAGGGCTATCTCTGTTCATTGCTTCAGTATCTTGAGTATTATTATTATTTTTTAATGTTCTTTCAGTACTTTATTCCTGACAGTCTTCCTGTTAACACTATATCTTTTTCATTTTTTGTTGGTCTTGGCAAGGGCTATGTTCTTTGATAAAATGATATGTATTGATACATTCTATAAAAGAAAACACTTTAAATGAAAACAAACCACTTGAATAGGGAAATAACATCCTGCTCAGAATATTCTCAGTAAGGCCCAACGTTTGTTTTATTAATTTTCTCATAAAATGTTCTTTTCATATCAATATGCATTCATATAATATGCCTCAGTAGTAATTATATTAACTATGTTGAATATTCATGCTTCTATGAGTAGAGTTTAAGAGGAAATTCTTGATTGGATATACAGGTAGCATACAGTAAAATTTAAAGGCTATGTATTATTAATATATAGGAAAAAAGTATATGATTTAATTCAGATACTATCTACATGCTACTGATTATAAATTGAAATCCTGTGTCATATGTCTCAATAGTATACTTGATTTAGAGTGGTTTCCATGGTTTTATACTTTTATAAATTCATATATGACACTTATTTTATTAAAATGTATGTATAATACATGCATGATACATGCAAGTAGATTTTTAGAATTATACTACTATATTTTGATATTTTCAGAGAAGTAAAATATATTCAGATATGTTAAAATATCTATGTTTTACAACTTTATATAGATCTGACTGTTCATGACTACAAAGTTAAAAATTTTAAGATACACCTTTCTATTTTCTTTTTTTTTTTTTTTTTTTCTTTACATGATATCTTTTACATTAGGGAGCCTGACTCTGAATGTGCTTAAGAGTTACTAATCAGGAATTTAAAACATTTTGGTTTCTGTAAATGCACACATGGGTTAATAAATCTTTAGACATATTTTTATAATGGTAAATTCTAACATAATAATAAAACATTTGCAATGGATAAAAGTGTGGTGATTTATTCAAAGTCTTATTTCTATAGATGAAGAAACTAATGCATAAAGTAATTCGGAGTCATACCCAAATTTATAAAAAGTGACTTATTGGGTGAGGTCAAGTAAAATTTCATCCTCTCAATCTTTATTTTTCTATCACCTGTCTCAAAGAGGAAACTTGCATACCAGATAAGAAATGCCACTCTGGTTGTTTTAGAATACTATTGGAAGACTTCAAGTTTTAGCTCTGGTTCTTAAGAACTGCCTAACTTGGAGCAAAATACTTGTTATCAGTTTTCTGTAAAACTGGCAAATGCCATCTTAGTAACAAATTCACACAATTGCTGTGAAAATCAAATAAGATGTGTGTGAAAAGCATTAGAAGTCTTATAATAGTATCCACAACAAGAGTAATTTGTATCTCTATGGCACTTTTAGAAAGTACTATTTATTATTGCTCTCATGACTAATTCATTTGACCTGCTTATTTATCTTTCACTTTATGGAATTGTCAGGTGAGTGTATTCTCCTTGGTTCTGTCTCTTCTCAACAAAAATTTGAAGCGAAGGACATTTAAGCCCTCAGGGCATCACAGCTCTTGGACAGAGTGTGTTATAGCTCTCGGGTCCTGAACAGACCATGTTATAGCTCTTAGACAGATCAGTGTTACAGCTCCAGGTTATAGGTCAATTTTATTTAGAAAATAGCAGGAACATACATCCTTGAGGCGTGAGGGCATGCAGACCCAAAGACGGGAAGAGAAGAAAGGGCCAGCATGTGAGTGCATGTGGTGGGGGCGTGGGGAGAGAATGAGCGCAGGAGAGAGAGAGACCCCCCCCATGGTTCCTCTTTTTATGTGTCTTTTTCCTCCCCCCGGGGCCTGCCCTATGTAAATTGGGCTAGCCAGGAGTGCTGTTTGTTCTGCCTGAGATCCTGACTCCAGTCCTTGGACCTTCCTTTGACCTTCCTTTGTTCTATTTTTGTGGGCTTTTCCCTTCCTTGTCTTTTGGCCACTGCCATTTTGGACTCCAGTTTCCTATTGTAACTACCTAACAGATGTATAACTGTTTTTATGCAAATGTTAATTTTAGTATCGCTAAAAAGGTTGGGTAAACTCTGGAAGTTGGTGGTGGACAGGGAGGCCTGGTGTGCTGCGATTCGTGGGGTCACAAAGAGTTGGGCACGACTGAGAGACTGAACTGAAAAAGGTTACCAACTAGGATATCCTGTTTAAAACATCTTCCTTAATACATTCTTAAATATTTGGTTTTTCTAAATGTTAGTTTGATTTCTTCAGTTCAGTCACTCAATTGTGTTCAACTCTTTGTGACCAATGGACTGCTGCATGCCATGCCTCCCTATCCATCACCAACTCCCAGAGTTTACTCAAATACATATCCATTGCGTCAGTGATGCCATCCAACCATCTTATCCTCTGTTGTCCCCTTCTCCTCCCACCTTCAATCTTTCCCAGCATCAGGGTCTTTTCCAATGAGTCAGTTATTTGCATCAAGTGGCCAAAGTATTAGAGTTTCTGCTTCAGCATCAGTCCTTCCAATAAATATCCAGCACTGATTTCCTTAGTCTATTTGATTTCTCATCACGTATGTTCAGTTAAAATTTTAACAAACATATGTCATTATTATGCTTGTTAATATATGCAAATGTATTCACAAACATAGCCTGTTTATGTATACACACAGATAAGACTAAATGGTTTATGGTTAAATTATGGAGCATTTTACTTTTTACTTGGTTATTAAGTACTGGGGCTTCACTAGTGGCTCAGTGTTAAAATATCCAACTGTGATACTGGAGACATAGATGATACAGGTTTGAACCCTGGGTTGGGAAGATCCCCTGGAGGAGGAAGTGACAACGCACTCCAGCATTCCTGGCTTGAAAATTCCATAGTTAGAGGAGCCTGCTGGGCTACAGTCCATGGGTTTGCAAAGATTCAGATATGACTATGCTATAGAGCATATTGTGTACTAAGGATTCCAAGATATGTTTTAAAACATGATAAAATCAAAATTGATCCAAGAAAAGTTTCTGTATAGTATATTCATATAAGAATTTTTGAGGCTAATATGAATGCTGCTGATTATCTAATTTATTGGTATTATAAATTTTGATTAAGTGGTATGGGGGTATTACATTGTCTAATTAGTAAATTTTTGATTGTCATTGGTGGTTTTATTTTCTTATGTAAAGTTTTAAGAACTTATATATTATTCATATATAAACTCTGCACATAAGATTATATATACTTAAGAATAGGTCATATGATTGAAAGAAAGAAATTAGAAGTCACTGTTTGGCTTTGGCCAAAAAGCATTTTGTTAAACAGATAATAGGAAAAGTCACAATTTTATTTGTGAAATTTTGATGAATATAAATATAGATGAATCATTAAAACTTAGCCTTAATATTATGAAGAGGTATTGCTAAAAGTTCTAAGGCGATTGTATTTTGTGATTTTTAGCATTATTTCTGGTGTGTGGGGAAGCATGCCTGAGACTTTTTAAAATTAAGAGCAACTAGATTTTGTTTTGAGTTAATATATAGTTTGTTTGTATTGGCTACATCTTGATTACTCCCAAAGTTTTACACTTCTTTCAATCTGTTATGCATAATATTTGTATTGCACATAAACCTTGGAGTTGAGAGTCAACTGCTCAGAAAAAACAAGAAAGGCATTGATCATTTCACTAAAGAAACTGAGTTATTTAAATTCTGTTAGGTAGAGAAGTAACAGTGGGAACAGTAGGATAAAGCAAGAAGCCATGAACTTTCTTTGTATTCGGGGGAACGCTGAATGTGGTATGGAGCAGATTAGCAAGAGATGAGCTAGAAAGGTATACTGAGGTTGAATTTCAAGAGTTTTTGAATGTTATGGTGGGCAGTTTGGGTTTCATGCTACAGCAGTATGAAGTCATTTGAGACTTGATGAAGAGATAGGGAGAGACCTTTTCAAATAAGCCTGGCTGACAGCAATGTAGAAGATAAAAGTCAGACAAGAGTTCACAGGGCCCTGAACTTGTGGAATGATGGATTTGAATGAAGGAGATGTTGTTAAGAGGTATTCTGGATTTGGTTTAAAGGAATTCACAGGCTTATATGTGGAGAAGAATGAGGAAGAGGGAAATCTCCACAATAATAGCAGGATTTGTAATGTGACTGACTAGAAGACCAGTGATGTTATTTTAATAGGTTGAAATCACAGGATGTGAAAGAGTTGGATTACTGGGAGAGGGTGATGATTGTGGGATGTTTCAGAATTGCTGAAGATCTTGGTTGTTTTGTTCCTTACATGGTTGGAAATGTGTTGTTTTGGAACTTAGAAACAAGGCCACAGTTAAATCAAGATATGAAGAATGGGATGCAGTGTTTATAGTAGCCATAAGCCAAGGATGGATTGTAGGGTAAAACCATGTTTAAAAACGGGACTTTGATGAAAACTTCCCTATAAAGATGAAATAGAGGATGAGGTGTTAAGTGAAAGAAGCTGAGAAGGGTTAATGTTAGAGATTCAGAAGGAAACACAGAAAAGGAGTACAATGTCACAGAGGTAATATTGAAGAAAGATTGAAGGAAAACAACCCACAGTGTCAAAGGTTACAAAAGATAGATCTGAAAAGATTCTATGGTCTGAAAATAGAGTTTGTATTTAGATATTGAGAAGAAATATAATAGCATATCAAGTGAGAGTTAGCTCAAAGTCCCAGGAAATAAAGGAGATTGGTTGTTGAAAATTTTAAGATGAAATTTAGCAAAGCAACTTTTGTTGCCTAAAAAAATACTTCCAGCAATGAATGGGGAAACAGTGGAAACAGTGTCAGACTTTGTTTTTTTGGGCTCCAAAATCACTGCAGATGGTGACTGCAGTCATGAAATTAAAAGACGCTTACTCCTTGGAAGGAAAGTTATGACCAACCTAGACCGCATATTTAAAAGCAGAGACATTACTTTGCCGACTAAGGTCCGTCTAGTCAAGGCTATGATTTTTCCTGTGGTCATGTATGGATGTGAGCGTTGGATTGTGAAGAAGGCTGAGCGCCGAAGAATTGATGCATTTGAACTGTGGTGTTGGAAAAGACTCTTGAGAGTCCCTTGGACTGCAAGGAGATCCAACCAGTCCATTCTGAAGGAGATCAGTCCTGGGTGTTCTTTGGAAGGAATAATCATAAAGCTGAAGCTCCAGTACTTTGGACACTTCATGGAAAGAGTTGACTCATTGGAAAAGACTCTGATGCTGGGAGAGATTGGGGGCAGGAGGAGAAGGGGACGACCCAGGATGAGATGGCTGGATGGCATCATGGACTCGATGGTCGTGAGTCTGAGTGAACTCCAGGAGATGGTGATGGACAGGGAGGCCTGGCATGCTGTGATTCATGGGGTCGCAAAGATTTGGACACGACTGAGCAACTGAACTGAACTGAACTGAATGGCAAATTAGACACACAAGAGTATCTAATGAAATGTCACCTTCAAGATGTTTCCATTGTGCCCTGTCACTCCAGAAAAGAGTGTGTAGGTAGAAAGCACGCTGAAAAATTAGAGGTGAAGGAAGATCAAGCATGTTAAGTAAATAGTTGGAGAAAGAAGACTCTTCGGACCATCATCTTTAGGAGTATGTGGGTTCATATATTGTGTAAGATATATTATATTCTAAAATTGCATGTGGTCATTTTACATTCAATATAGTTGAACTGATTTTTACCCCAGTGCTCTTCTTTAGAGTTGGGGAAATGCTTATAGCTTTATCAGTTTTTCTGTGAACATAAGACGAAGCTCTGTAAATTCTCATGTCTACATTTCAAGAATGTCAATAAATGTTTTTTTAAAAAATTCCTGTTTGTAGGCATTATGAGTGAAGAAATCAGGGCATTAGCTTGCCTGAGTACTGGATATTCAGACTCTCAAGTTATTATCAATTATAGTTCAGAAATATGGATGGGAAATAGTCATTTTAATTAGGAAGACACTCTTGGAAATGACGTAATTTTTTAAGGTAATTTTCTTGGTGAATGATCACTTGAATTTATTTGTCACATGAACGTCACAATGAAATAGATATTTATTGGGTAGTTTTTAATTAGAAATAATGGCTTGTAGAGTTGAAATGCTGAATCATTTTATCTGTATCATGGCTCAAGTGTCCCTAGTGAAAGATGATTCCATTGATAGCTTTGGAGTATCCTACCTGAATGCTTTGTCTTCTAAAACACAGAAAAATCAGTCTTATATTGATATTCAAAAACTCTACATCAACAGTGAACTACAAAGATAATCAAATTATTAACCTGTACTTTGGAAGCAAATGGGTAATTTTGCCTTTCATCATAACTGAAGCACTTTATAAATTAATAGAAAAATAAGTTATATGGCTACCTATTTCTGAATGTAAATAGGATTGGAAGTGAATCAACCAACCTTGTCAAATTTATGAGCATGAGTGCAATAGTGTAACTGATGAGATGGCTTCACTGGTATGAAGGATGTGTCATTTGGAAGGACACATTGATTCAAGTTAGTTCTTTTCTGTTTGTTTGCATTTAATTATGTCCTAAAAAGAATGGTATAGAGAATAAAATATACATGAACTAGCACTTCTGATTTATAAAAGTATATCAATGACATTTCAATTTTGAATGCAACCTCTGTAAGGAGAATAGGACTGAACATGCAACTTGCATTAACAATATTGAATTCAAATGAAAATTTATTCCTATTTCTCATTCATCTTTTAGCCAAGATATTTCATCCATACTGAAATGTACATTTTAACATTGCTTGTACTTAAAACCCACAATCGATAAAACTGAGATATAAAAATAAATGAAATTGAAAAAATTATGTACTTAGTTTTATTATTTGTTCGTCCTTTATATAAATGTGGTGTTTCTCAGTGCCCTTTAGGAAATAATGGGATTAAGGAATTGAATCTGCCACTGATTATGGATAATTAAATTTTTCTGTGAACACAGCATATATCTGATATGTTTATATCATATCAAAATATATTCAACCTAGCATTTTGATATTAAGGGTAGAAGAGGTTTAGTGGCAACATTAAAATCTCAAGCTCAGGAAAACCTCAGGGTGATTATAAAAAGAATAAGGAATGTTAAACAGTAGTTTCAATCATAATGTCTTAGATGTTTAAGTAGTCATTGAATGCTACTAACAGCCTTCTCCTTCCATAAGTCTTGGTTTGTTTCTCAAAAGTTTGAGCCGCACCAGGGTAAGATAAACTGGGTCTCTCTTTAATTTTAAATTGTTTGCCTTTGTAATCATTATTATCATCACTTGAAAGCAAAGAAAAGAGGTGGATTGGGAATGCAGTCTCTCTATAGTTTCTGTCATTTTAATTGAAACAATCTGTCTTTGTGAGGAATCTAACGTAAACTGTACGAACCATGAAATAGGATCTTTGAAGTGCTTAAACAATCCCTCTATAAAACAAAACCAATGGACGTGAGGGCCATCTGGCAGAAGCAGCTGTCCCCTGTCTCCCCTTCAATGGCTATTCTCATTCCACAGTAGGTACCATTCCTTTGTCCAGGGAAGCTGTTGTCTCTTTTGAGACTGAACACTCAATGCAAGATGACCTACTGAGATAGACAGCTATTTGTTGTAGTAGTGTTCAGCCTCAAAGGGGCTTGAGACTGATTCTGATGGCGCAGACAGTAAAGAATCTGCCTGTATTGCAGGACACCCGGGTGCTATCCCTAAGTGGGAAAGACCGCCTGGCAGAGGAAATGGCAACCCATTCCAGTATTCTTGCCTGGAGAATTCTATGGGTAGAGGAGCCTGTCAGGTTACAGCCCATGGGGCTGCAAAGATTCGGACACGAATGACCAACACTTTCAGTCTCAAGAGCCTGGACATTTTGTTACCTATAAGTTCTACTGATATTGAACTGTTCTAATTTGTTTGTGTATGTGTGTGTTATACAGAGAGCAAACTAAATATAGTTGACTGTGGAACAATACCAGTTTAAACTGTGTAGGTATACTTATAGGAGTTTATTTTTCAACAGTAGATACTCCAGGACTAAGTCCTTGATTGGTTTAAATTATATATGTAGGGGAATGGAGGTTACCTGCACTAAATATAAATTATAAGAGGATTAACCTCTGCATTGTTCATAGTTTATATGTATCAACAGAATGAATTGGAATAAACAAATGTCTATTGTAAATTCACCATGTAAGAAATGATTGGGAAAGAATGAAAGCAAGAAAACCTGAAAAGATAGATTTTAATATTAAATTTCCTCAGGAAGGAAGATATTTTAAGTCATATTTTTAATGTCGTAGTAGCTCATAATGTACTTTTCTCATAGAGTCAGTATTTTAAAAATAACTATAAGCTCTTGCCGACAAAGGTCCATCTAGTCAAGACTATGGTTTTTCCAGTGGTCATGTGTAGATGTGAGAGTTGGAATATAAAGAAAGCTGAGCACTGAAGAATTGATGCTTTTGAACAGTGGTGTTGGAGAAGACTCTTGAGAGTCCCTTGGACTGCAAGGAGATCAAACCAGTCCATCCTAAAGGAGATCAGTCCTGGCTGTTCATTGGAGGGACTGATGTTGAAGCTGAAACTCTGATACTTTGGCCACCTGATGTAAAGAGCTAACTCATTGGAAAAGACCCTGATACTGGGAAAGACTGAAGATAGGAGGAGAAAGGGACCACAGAGGATGTGATGACTGGATGGCATCACTGACTCAATGGACATGGGTTTGAGTGGAATCTGAGAGTTGGTGATGGACAGGGAGGCCTGGCATGCTGCGGTTCATGGAGTCACAAAGAGTCAGACACAACTTAGCGATTGAACTGAACTGAACTGAATAAATTAATAGCAATGCTATCCTCTGTTTCAGTGACCATAGGTAAGGTAATTAATTTATCTCTGTTTCAGATTTCTCATAAGTAAGATAGGGTTAACAATAGGTACTTTATATTTTTGTCATGACAATTGAGCCAGTATATGTTGAGTATTCAGAAGGGTTCTAGGGAAGTAAGTTAAATATTTGATATTATTTTTTAAAAGTAATAATAGCAGAATCACTTGTTTTGTTTGATGTATGTAAGCCAATTGATCTTTTCCCCTGAAAAACTAGTGTAAGACCAAGTTCTTGAAACTGTCTTATTTTAAAACATAACTGAAAATGTGCTGCCATTTTATGATTCTGTAAATATAATAAATTTTTGCTTATAGTAACTGCACATATAAAAGTTGACTATTTTAAATCAAGTTATTATGTCATGTTGGCCGGGTTATGACTATTCGGCTATGACGTATTTCATCAATGCTCATCCATTTTTAGTCCATTTCACATGTCTAAATTACCTATTATGCAATAAGATTATAAGGCAGGCTTTAACTTTTAAAAGACAAGAGAAGCCTGATAAATAGCAGGTACATTAGACCTTGTCCTAATCCTAAATTAGTATTGCTAATGTCTCATTAATTATAATACTTTTCTTACTCATGCTTGGTGTTTTTTGTGTTTCTAATGCTCCATTTAAGCAAGAAGTTACTAATTTCCTTAAGCAAAGGATCAGGGTATGCTACAAGACCAACAGCCTTATAAGGAGGGCTCTCTTAACATTGAGGAGTGGCATTTCTAGAATAAAAATATATAGAATAGAGATATGATTATTTTCCTGCATTCCAGTGATCCTAGTACTTCGTTATGCACTGTTTCTATCTGGTATTTTCAGTGTTGCTTATGTATATTTTTTTCATGATGTTTTGGGCTCATTATATGTAAGGATTGTATATTGTGTATTATCCCTCTGAGTTGCCATCTCACAGCAGATGACTTGTCAGTAGAAACTTAATAAAAGTTTATTAAGTTTAATTTATGAATCTATACATGGTGGATAAGATATCTAGGTATCATATTAGTGAAATGTATACAAAGGCATGACATGATAATTTACAGAGTAAAGATTGCGAGTGGCTTTTTCTTTTTTAAATTGACTTAGCAAGCCACCTAACTCAGCACAATACTGTAACTTCTGTGTTGCTAAATATGATGGATAATTTCCAGTCTCTTCTTAGTTAAGTGTCAGTAGTACTCAAAACACTTAATAACTCCCCTTATTTCTGACACCTTTTTTTTTATGCGATGAACTAAATCACATCTCTGGAATTTTGATATCAGTTTCAGGCACCACCATTCAGTATTCCCCTTTGCCTGTTTACTGAGTTCTTTCATTGAGTTTTTTTTTATCCTCCTTGACTTCTTGCATTCCTACTCTGTAAATACTATTTCTGGCTCACAAATATATATATATATGGACTCTTGAGATTCCCTCGGACTGCAAGAAGATCCAACCAGTCCATTCTGAAGGAGATCAGCCCTGGGATTTCCTTAGAAGGAATGATGCTGAAACTGAAACTCCAGTACTTTGGCCACCTCATGCGAAGAGTTGACTCATTGGAAAAGACTCTGATGCTGGGAGGGACTGGGGGCAGGAGGAGAAGGGGACAACAGACGATGAGATGGCTGGATGGCATCACTGACTCGATGGACATGAGTCTGAGTGAACTCCGGGAGTTGGTGATGGACAGGGAAGCCTGGCGTGCTGCAATTCACCAGATTGCAGAGTCGGACACGACTGAGCGACTGAACTGAACTGATATGGACTTCATTCCAGACTCATATTTAGCTATCTCCTGACATCTTGATTTGGGTGTCTTATAGTCTTCAAGAGAAACTTTTATGCAAAGATGGGAATGATAAAGGACAGAAATGGTATAGACCTAACAGAAGCAGAAGATAAGAAGAGGTGGCAAGAATACACAGAAGAAGTGTACAAAAAAAATATCTTCACAACCCAGATAATAAGGATGGTGTGATTACTCACCTAGAGCCAGACATCCTGGAATGTGAAGTCAAGTGGGCCTTAGAAAGCATCACTACGAACAAAGCTAGTGGAGTTGATGGAATTCCAGTTGAGCTATTTCAAATGCTAAAAGATGATGCTTTAAAAGTGTTGCACTCAAAATGCCAGCAAATTTGGAAAACTCAGCAGTGGCCGCAGGACTGGAAAAGGTCAGTTTTCATTCCAATCTCAAAGAAAGATAATGCCAAAGAATGCTCAAACTACCACACAATTGCAATCATCTCACACGCTAGTCAAGTAATGCTCAAAATTCTCCAAGCCAAGCTTCAGCAGTACGTGAACTATGAACTTCCAGGTGCTCAAGCTGGTTTTAGAAAAGGCAGAGGAACCAGAGATCAAATTGCTAACATCTGCTGGATCATGGAAAAAGCAAGAGAGTTCCAGAAAAACATCTATTTCTGCTTTATTGTTTATGCCAAAGCCTTTGACTGTGTGGATCACAATAAACTGTGGACAATTCTGAAAGAGATGGGAATACCAGACCACCTGACCTGCCTCTTAAGAATAATCTATGCAGATCAGCAAGCAACAGTTAGTACTGGACATAGAACAACAGACTGGTTCCAAATAAGAAAAGGAGTATGTCAAGGCTGTATATTGTCACCCTGCTTATTTAACTTCTATGCAGAGTACATCATGAGAAATGCTGGGCTGGAAGAAGCACAAGCTGGAATCAAGATTGCTGGGAGAAATATCAATAACCTCAGATATGCAGATGACACCACCCTTATGGCAGAAAGTGAAGAGGAACTAAAGAGCCTCTTGATGAAAGTGAAAGAAGAGAGTGAAAAAAATGGCTTAAAGCTCAACATTCAGAAAACGAAGATCATGGCATCTGGTCCCACCACTTCATGGGAAATAGATGGGGAAACAGTGGAAACAGTGTCAGACTTTATTTTTGGGGGCTCCAAAATCACTGCAGATGGTGATTGCAGCCATGAAATTAAAAGATGCTTACTCTTTGGAAGAGAAGTTATAACCAACCTAGATAACATATTAAAAAGCAGAGACATTACTTTGCCAACAAAGGTCCATCTAGTCAAGGCTATGATTTTTCCAGTGGTCATGTATGGATGTGAGAGTTGGACTGTGAAGAAGGCTGAGTGCTGAAGAATTGATGCTTTTGAACTGTGGTGTTGGAGAAGACTCTTGAGAGTCCCTTGGACTGCAAGGATATCCCACCAGTCCATTCTAAAGGAGATCAGCCCTGGGTGTTCATTGGAAGGACTGATGCTGACACTTAAACTCCAATACTTTGGCCACCGCATGTGAAGGGTTGACTCATTGGAAAAGATACTGATGGTGGGACACATTGCGGCAGGAGGAGAAGGGGATGACAGAGGTTGAGATTGCTGGATGGTATCACCAACTCAATGGACATGAGTTTGAGTAAATTCCGGGAGTTGGTGGTGGAAAGAGAGGCCTGGCGTGTGGCGATTCATGGGATTGCAAAGAGTCGTACAGGACTGAGCCACTGAACTGATAGTCTTCTCACGCTAACATTTTCAAAAAGATAAAAAGTAAAAAAACATACAAAAAAAAAAAAACAAAAAATCCCTCTTTCACACCTGTTCTAACTGCCAATCTTTCCGTATCAATAAATAAGATTTCCATTATGCCAAAGACTACATTCAGAAAACTAAGATCATGGCATCTGGTCCCATCAGTTCATGGTAAATACATGGGGAAACAGTGGAAACAGTGTCAGACTTTATTTTTTTAGGGCTCCAAAATCACTGCAGATGGTGACTGCAGTCATGAAATTAAAAGACGCTTACTCCTTGGATGGAAAGTTATGCCAACCTAGATAGCATATTGAAAAGCAGAGACATTATTTTGCCAACAAAGGTCCATCTAGTCAAGGTTATGGTTTTTCCAGTAGTTATGTATAGCTGTGAGAGTTGGACTGTGAAGAAAGCTGAGCACCAAAGAATTGATGCTTTTGAACTGTGGTGTTAGAGAAGACTCTTGAGAATCCCTTGGACTGCAAGGAGATCCAACCACTCCATTTTGGAGGAGATCAGTCCTGGGTGTTCTTTGGAAGGAATGATGCTAAAGCTGAAACTCCAGTACTTTGGCCACCTCATGCGAAGAGTTGACTCATTGGAAAAGACTCTGATGCTGGGAGGGATTTGAGGCAGAAAGAATAGAGAACGACCGAGGATGAGATGGCTGGATGGCATCACTGACTTGATGGATGTGAGTCTGAGTGTACTCCAGGAGTTGGTGATGGACAGGGAGGCCTGGCGTGCTGCAATTCATGGTGTCACAAAGAGTCAGACGTGACTGAGCGAGTGAACTGAACTGAACTGATTGAATCATTTATGGTAACTCTATCTTGATTGGACACTGCCAGAATATGTCATAAATGAATCTGATTTTCATTATATTTCTAAAGACCATCTGCTTAGTCCAAGTACTTAGTTTTCTTATTTAGTCTCCTTCACTAGCTTATAACCTCTTAAGCACAATACTTAGATATGTTGAGGTTCTTGTTATTTTTCAAGTGATTAACCCAGCACTGGGCTCACAGTAGTTATTTGAATATATTTGTGAATGATGAATTTATTAGGGCTTCCTGGAGGAAACTCTTCTATAATCACTCTTAAATGATACTTTGATAAAAGTTTGTCACAGTCATGGTGGAAAGACTGCTGGCAGATAGTTTATTAATTGACCCTAATAGTATTTGAAATAAATTTCAATGCCCTTTTGATGATATCTCTCTAGAACTTTGACAAAGTGATAAGTTTTGACAGAGCAATTCATGATTTAGATAAAAGTGTTGTGAAAGCCATGAGCGTATATATCTTTAACTCAAAACATATGCTTCTCACTATGAAATTCTATACCATTAATAGTAATAAAATAAGGTGATATTCTGATTTTAATCCTTTTTTTCTATAGTCAGAATAGATAATATATTCATAGAGTAGTTTCTTTCTTTAGCATAAATGAGAGCTTAATGATTATCCTGTATCTTCCTATTTTTAAACTTCTCAATTTGACATGTAGTAAGTTTGAATCAGAAAGAATACTTTATACTACTGTATTTAGTGAATATTTATATTCTTATTCATTGAGTAATTTCAAAATTAACCAAAGTACTTCAGATATGCTGGTTTTTTTTAAATTTTTTTTTTGTTAGAGGTGATTTTAAAACATACACATAGCTTGATTTTAACTAACATAAACCAGCAAAATGAAGATTTGTAAATTTGAAGATGTGCATTTATCACTCCCATTTTTTTTATTCAATCAGACTTTACAAATATTTTTAAAAATTAATAATAACTTACATTTATAAAACAGAACTGATTCATTTGTGATATATTCAATTGAGATAAATAATATGGCCACTGAGACTTAAGAATGATATCACTCATGTTTTGAAGAGAACGTTTTCAGACATTAAATTGAAGAACATAGATTTTATATTCCATGTATTGTAAATTGTGAAATAAAAATGTAACTCATTTTTAATTGTGAGAACAATTTACCTTATTAATTATGCTAAAAGTATTTCAATGCTTTTAGTATTTTAATATTTTTAATAATTTTTGTTAATTTGTGTGATGTGACCATTTAAATTTAATATCCTTTATGTAGCTAGAACTATCATTTTTATGGATTGTAGACCCTGAAATTAAAAAAGAATCATTGATTTTGCCGTTTATCTCATGTTTTTTCATGATTATAACTATTTTTCACTGTCTGTAAAGGAGTTCAAGGTTATGAATAAATATAAAAGAAAAAAATAATAGCAAATATAGAGAGCAAAATGTAGCGATCACTTTCTAATCCTCTGCTTAAATTTCAACTACCACCAGACATTCATGTATTCATCATAAATATATTAAGTTCTCTAACCCAGTTTATTTCTTTGTGAATGTATCAATACATGTGCCCGTTTTCAATGTGAAAATAGGTTAACTTAGGTTTCTATGTATTGTATAGGATTCGCAATGTATTCTATTATGTACAGTGTATTCTATTCTGTATTCCGTTATCTATATAATATCATCTCTTTCTAAAATATGTATTAATTGGTATAGTATTCATCATCTCCTTTAATCAATGCATAATCCAAATGTTTAATCCCTCACCTAGGAAACTGTACAGATCTTTTTTCTGGTCCTCTACCTTGTTCCCTGACAGTCTTTCATCCTTAAAACAGCAAGTGAGGGAATTCATTGATGATCCAGTGTTTAGGACTTTGTGCTCTCATTGTCAATGTCCTGGGTTTGATCCTTGATTGGGGAACTAAATTCCTACAAGTCATGTGGTATGGACAAAATAAATACACATAATATAAAACAGCAAAAGGAACCTCTCAATTTTTATAATCTAGCATATTTCAAAGAGTGTATAAGAATTTCAATTAATAGTAGTTCCAAACTTATATGTATACATAAACAGAACCTTGCATAATAGACACTTTTTATAAATTTGGAGTTTATTCTAGGAATTTAATTAGTATATAATTCTTACAGACCTGGTGTACTCTGAATAACTTCATTAGTATGAAAGGCCAAAAAAATTAATTTCATTTTACATGTAATTAAAGTAAGCCATGATGGGTATTGAATAAAGCTTATGATTCCAGATGTGAGCTTTTCATAATAATAATTTTTTCAATACTGATTAATTCCCATCATTAGGATCTATTTGTTGGTTGATTAAAATTTATTCTTTGTTTTTTGGAAAAATCAAAGATGACAGCTTCAATTCATTTTTGCTTTTCTTTGAATTTTAAAATATTTTAAAATTTTGATTTTATATATGGAATAAATGTTTGCTGCTGCTGCTGCTAAGTTGCTTCAGTTGTATCCAACTCTGTGTGACCCCAAAGACGGCAGCCCACCAGGCTCTCCTGTCCCTGGGATTCTCCAGGAAAGAACACTGGAGTGGGTTGCCGTTTCCTTCTCCAATGGAATAAATGTTTATGGATATACATTGATCAGTACCTCATGCTATAAGAGAGCATGATTAATAGATCACTCACCATGTGGATAAATTCATTCTGGTTCTTCTGTGTTCATTCATGTGTTTATCCATGAACAGTTCCTGAGTGTCAGTCTGTTTTCTGTATTAGTACTTGTGATGCCCATCTGCCTGGACAGTTTCTGTTCTCAAGAAGCTCATAGTTGAGTATGTCATAGTTGATATGGGAAGGCTGACATAAATAGTTACAGAAAAATGTAATGAGTTTTTTAAAGGATTTATGTAAAAGGCTTTGCTGAAATTTAGGACAACAATACAATCTTCAAAGTTTACAGAGAGAAGAAGCAAGTACTAGATTATGATACCTAGCATTGGCAGCTGCCCATTCCAGGGAGTATGTTCAAAAACACAGAAATGTGAAACTGTGTGGTGGTAGCCAGAGTTAAAATACAGCAGTAGAGCTGGCTCCCTGTAACTGTTGAGGGAAGTTTTCTGGAGACTCTAGTGGTAAGGTTTAAAGATGAGAAAATTAACACATCATATGAAATGCAGGGTCAATACAAAGTCATTGAATGTATGAAAGACTGAAAAATGCTTTAGAGTTTGTAAGATTTGACACTGAAGAAAGAGGTCTTACCTGGAGACAAACATTTGAAACTGGTCAGCTGATAGGTAAGAGAGATAAGTTGGGATTGCCTGAAATTCTAGGAACCTTGAACTTTATATGCCTTTGAAAGTGAAAGTGAAGTTGCTCAGTCATGTCCAACTCTTTGGGACCCCAGGGACTGTAGCCTACCAGGCTCCTCCCTCCATGGGATTTTCCAGGCAAGAGTACTGAAGTGGGTTGTCGTTTCCTTCTCCAGGGGATCTTCCCAACTCAGGGATCAAACCCTGCTCTCCCTCATTCCAGGTAGATGCTTTAACCTCTGAGCCACCAGGGAAGCCACCAGGAACCTTGAATTTTATATGACTTTAGCACTTTCCAAACTTGTTTCTTTGGTTCAGTTCAGTTCAGTCATGTCCGACTCTTTGTGACCCCATGAACCACAGCATGCCAGGCCTCCCTGTCCATCACCAGCTCCTCAGAACTAATTGAATTACTTGATGTATACAGATAGAAATCCATGAACAATGTTCTCCACAAGCAAACCTCCCTTTCAGTACAAGTGTCTCCTTCTACATAAGTTACACTTCAGACAGACTTTCTCCATACTTAGTTCATCCTCTTATTTCTGCTTACAATTTTCTTTGTCCTTCTCCCTCTCTTTCCAACACTTGCTCTCACTTCATGCTCCAGATCATATCCTATTCTTCACTGGACATCAGTGACATTTTTCTCTGAAATCTTTTGAAACTCATTCGCACTTAGAAGTTAATCCAAATGAATTGTTAACATTATTAACAAATCTCCATAATTGACTTCTCAGCCCTGTGTACCGTGTTTTTCCTAGCTACCTGGAAAACTCCAGTAGGGCTGGCTGCACATTTTTTTTTGTTCTTGGAGTTCCTCATACTTAGTGTTGTGTCTGTCACAATACAGTGTTTCTTTAAGCATTTTATGATGGAATGATAAGGCAAATGTGCCCTCAGTGAAGTGATGAATATGAATATGACACAGTGGAAAGAAGCTATGAATATTTTAATACACTTTTTAGGAATTTGCATGCTAAAATGCATGCAAACCTATAAAACTGTCTGTAGGTATTCAAGTCACTCTATCACTCTCTTTCACATTAACCTATTTCAATTCCTTCAAAGTACTAAGTATCAGGAATGAAATTATTTCTTTACATATTTAGTTGTATTTCTGTCTAGGTGATACATAGACTAGGCTCCATAGAACACTTGTCTGTCTTCACTACTGTGTTTCCAGCATAAGCATAGTACCTGGAACTTAGTATTAGATTAATTAATTAATCAATTAACCAAGCAAAATTATACAACTTTAATACTCTAAGATGAGGCCTACAGATGAAATGATGTGCTTGTGCTCTGTGGCTAAGTCTTGCCTGACTATTCTACGACCCCATGTACTGTGGCCCACCAGGCTCCCTTGTCCATTGAATTTCCCAGACATGAATACTGGAATGGGTTACGATTTCCTTCTACAGGGGATCGTCCCTACCCAGGAACTGAACTTTGCATTGTAGGTGGAATCTTTACCACACAGTCACCCGGGAATCGCTTCTCCAAAAATGGTATTGAATACGAAATTTAAGGTATTTGTGAAAACATCATTATGTTGTAATAATCTCCTCAATTTAATCTTCTTAATTCAGACTTCATTTGACAAAGAAGTTTCTATGTAAGATTTCTGAGCCATATTAACTTTCCAGTCACTGTACTTTGAAATTATGGAAAGAGTAGAACAGACCCTTGGAGGTTGACAGACAGTATTTGATAATAGCAACTTTTTCTCAGCTTACACTTTTGTCTCAGCTTACACAAGATTTGATCTCAAATAATTTTTGAGAGTGACCCCCTTATAAATAAAAGGTGACATTTTTCTTGTAAGAAAATGTATAAATATATTGGCTGAGGTTCTTTTTTTAAATTTTAAACATTCTTTTTTATGTGAAAAGGTGACCCTTAGAAAGATGCATTTCAAAAAATATGCTACTTTTTCTTTTTCTTCCTATACTCATTCTATACCTCCACTCCCTTTTTATCCATTTTAATACCTGTTTTACACATGCACATATACATGAATATATACAAAAGTAGATTGAACGTGTATGCATGTCATATGCAATAAATATCATTGTATTAGTTGTTTCTATCAATTATATATCTGTCCTATCTTTCTTGTAATATAAAGTTTATGGTTCTTAAATTTAGAATTTTTTTTCACACTTCATATGGAAACTGACAAAGTTTAGAAGAAGCACTTAGTAGTTGGGCTGCTCAAGTCATGTAACAGGTGATTCAAATCCTATTTATAAAACACCATCTGTTGTCTCAAGGGACTTCTCAGATGTATTAGCCATGTCAGTAGATTTCTTAAAGTTTGTCAGTGGCTTTTCTTAAGAGAGCATGAGGCAGATGATTTCGTAAGAGGATAACATCTGCAGATGGCAGAAGTTGAGTTGCTGTTTGAAAATTTGAAATAGAAATACATATAATGTATCATAATGTGTTGTTGACCTAAGATGTCCAACTCAGTTTTCCTATCATGGTTTGTATTGTGCTAAGTGTTCTGCACCAGACCACCTGACCTGCCTTTTGAGAAATCTTTTTGTTCTTTTTTTTTTTTTAATTTATTTATTTTGGTTGGAGGCTAATTACTTTACAGTATTGTAGTGGTTTTGCCATATATTGACATGAATCAGCCATGGGTGTACATGTGTTCTCCATCCTGAACCCCCCTCCCACCTCCCTCCGCATCCCATCCTTCTGGGTCATCCCAGTGAACCAGCCCTGAGCACCCTGTCTCATGCATCAAACCTGGACTGGCAATCTGTTTCATATATAATAATATACATATTTCAATGCTGTTCTCTCAGATCATCCCACCCTTGCCTTCTCCCACAGAGTCCAAAAGACTGTTCGTTACATCTGTGTCTCTTTTGCTGTCTCGCATATAGGGTTATCGTTACCATCTTTCTAAATTCCATATGTATACGTTAGTATAGTGTATTAATGTTTTTCTTTCTGGCTTACTTCACTCTATAATAGGCTCCAATTTCATCCACCTCATTAGAACTGATTCAAATGTATTCTTTTTAATGGCTGAGTAATACTCCATTGTGTCTATGTACCATAGCTTTCTTATCCATTTGTCTGATGATGGACATCTAGGTTGTTTCCATGTCCTGGCTATTGTATTGGGGTACATGTGTATTGGGGTACACGTGTCTGGTTTCCTAAGTGTGTATACCCAGCAGTGGGATTGCTGGGTCATATGGCAGTTCTAGTTTCAGTTTTTTAAGGAATTTCCACTGTTCTCCTCAGTGGCTGTACTAGTTTTCATTCCCACTAACAGTGTAAGAGAGTTCTCCTTTCTCCGCACCCTTTCCAGCATTTATTGTTTGTAGATTTTTGGATAGCAGCCATTCTGACTGGCATGAGATGTTACCTCATTGTGGATTTGATTTGCATTTCTCTGATAATGAGTGATGTTGAGCATCTTTAATGTGTTTGTTAGCCATTTGTATCTCTTCTTTGGAGAACTATCTGTTTAGTTCTTTGGCCTATTTTTTGATTGGGTCATTTATTTTTCTGGAATTAAGCTTCAGGTGTTGCTTGTATATTTTTTAGATTAATTCTTTGTCAGTTGCTTCATTTGCTATTATTTTCTCCCATTCTGAAGGCTCTCTTTTCACTGTGCTTATAGTTTCCTTTGTTATGCAAAAGCTTTTGAGTTTAATTAGGTCCAATTTTTTTTTTTTTTGCTTTTATTTCCATTACTTTGGGAGGTGGGTCATAGAGGATCCTGCTGTGATTTATGCTGGACAGTGTTTTGCCTATGTTTTCCTCTAGGAGTTTTATAGTTACTGGTCTTACGTTTAGATCTTTAATCCATTTTGAGTTTATTTTTGTGTATGGTATTAGAAAGTGTTCTAGTTTCATTCTTTTACAAGTGGCTGACCAGTTTTCCCAGCACCACTTGTTAAAGAGATTGTCTTTTCTCCATTGTATATTCTTGCCTCCTTTGTCAAAGATAAGGTGTCCATAGATGTGTGGATTTTTCTCTGGGCTTTCTGTTTTGTTCCATTGATCTATATTTCTGTCTTTGTGCCAGTACCATACTGTCTTGATGACTGTAGCTTTGTAGTAGAGCCTGAAGTCAGGCAGGTTGATTCCTCCTGTTTCATTCTTCTTTCTCAAGATTGTATGCAGGTCAGGAAGCAACAGTTAGAACTAGACATGGAACAACAGACTGGTTCCAAATAGGGAAAGAAGTACATCAAAGCTGTATGTTGTCATCCTACTTATTTAACTTATATGCAGAGTATGTCATGAGAAACACTGGGCTGGATGAAGCACAGGCTGGAATCAAGATTGCTGGGAGAAATATCAATAACCTCAGATATGCAGATAATACCACCCTTATGGCAGAAAGTGAAGAAGAACTTAAGAGCCTCTTGATGAAAGTAAAAGTGGAGAGTGAAAAAGTTGGCTTAAAGCTCAACATTTAGAAAACGAAGATCATGGCATCTGGTCACATCACTTCATGGCAAATAGATGGGGAAACTGTTATGAAGGGAAGTGGATGATGAAGTGGAAGGTATTTTTTTGGTACTCCAAAATCACTGCAGATGGTGACTGCAGCCATGAAATTAAAAGACACTTGCTCCTTGGCAGAAAAGTTATGAACAAACTAGACAGCATATTAAAAAGCAGAGACATTACTTTGCCAACAAAGGTCCATCTATCAAGGGTATGGTTTTTCTAGTAGTCATGTATGGATGTGAGAGTTTGACTATAAAGAAAGATGAGCACCAAAGAACTGATGCTTTTGAACTATGGTTTTGGAGAAGACTCTTGAGAGTCCTTTGGACTTCAAGGAGATCCAACCAGTCCATCCTAAAGGAAATTGGTCTTGAATATTCGTGGAACGGACTGATGTTGAAGCTGAAAATCCAATACTTTGGCTACTTGATGTGAGGAACTGACTCATTTGAAAAGACCCTGATGTTCGGAAAGATTAAAGTGGGGAGGAGAAGGGGATGACAGAGGATGAGATTGTTGGATAGCATCACCAACTCAATGGACATGAATTTGAGTAAACTCTGGGAGTTGGTGATGGACAGGGAGGCCTGAGGTGCTGCAGTCTGTGGGGTCTCAATGAGTCAGACATGACTGAGCTACTGAACTGAACTGAATTGAACTGAGTGACTGAACTGAACTGAACTGAAGTTGTCCTGATTCTCATTGTTCCTTCCTTTCCTCTTCTTGTCCTTGATGGTAGGGGATGTGATAATGATTATTATCACAATATAGCAACAACAGCAAAAAGTAATAATCAAATTGTATTAAAAACTATCGTCCTAATATGTAATAGGTCATGGGGTATTTAATTTAAATATTGTGACAACTGATCATCATTACATTTTAAAATTTATGTTAAATAATTTGTGCAGTGCTTGTATGTTCAATCACTAAGTTGTATCTGACTCTTTGTGACCCCATGGTCTGTAGCCCACCTGGCTCCTCTGTTGATGGGATTTTTCCAGGCAAGATTACTTCAGTGGGTTGCCATTTCCTCCTTCAAGAGATCTTCCTGACCTAGAGATTGAGCTATCGTGTCCTGCATCTCCTGAACTGGAAGGCTGATTCTTTAAAACTGAGGCACCTGAGAAACCCATTTGTCCTGTATTGTGCAGCTAATAAATATCAGAACCAGTGTCTGAGTTCAGTTCTCTTTGAGAGCCTAAAGAGTGACTCTGTAAGCTTTATTTTTTCCAGTTATTCCTCTTCTTTTTGTACTTTATATTTCCTGCCAAACTAATTCATTCTTGAATCATCAATTTTCATGTCTTTGTAGATAATTTTTAAATTGATATCTACAACTCCATTCTTCTCTTTCTTCTGACATTTGTGTCTCCAAATGTCTGACCAATGCCTCTGCCTGAAAATACTCTAGAAATATCACAATCTTTCTATAATATTTAAAATTAATTCTTCTTGGTTAAATCATCCTTATCCTTTTAAATACCCTCACTCATGACATTGTCTTTTTCTCTGTTCTCTTTCAGTTGTTGTCTACAAACAGGAGGCACATAGTGTTGATTTTTATCTTGTTCCCTAGTTTCTTTCATTGTTCTTCAGATATATAGCATTCTTTTAAATATTATTGCTATTCAGCATGTTCTAAAGCCTACAAATAGCCCTGCAAATTAAGTCTACATGTCACTGCTGACTAATCTTTCTGAAATATTGAAAAGATTCTCTTTATGCTCTTAACAGTCTTCATTGCCTACACATTTTCAAAAATAAATAGAGAGGGCATGCTTGCCATATTCCATTTTGCTATTTACTATCTTATGTAATTGCAAGCCAACACATATTGGTTACATCCAGAAATCTCCTTCACAATTCATAAACTGAAATTGGACAACTTTTCATTACTTATCAATGTGTCCAAGTCCTTGGGCATGACTCTTTCATCTTCCTGAATGTCCTATACTCCCCACCCTCTGCCTTTCTGAATTCTACCCTTTATCCATTCTATTTGGGTAACTTTTCCAATGGGAAGTAATCTCTCCCATGAACAAATTGACCCTGGCTGGCTGAACTTTCTTCTGTCTGTTCCAGATGTTTAATGAATGTCTATTGAATAGAACAGGCTTCATCTAAATTCTAAGTTTGGCTATTAATATATAGATAATTTTATAGTTCTAAGTTCACATATAATACTGTTTTTGCTGCCATCATATTAATTCTGATTTTGAGCATATTGTTTTAATATGCTTTCATTTTTTACTACATGAATATAGTTTGAGATGATGTTCATGAAACTCTTGTTTAAAATCTGAGAATATTTTTTACTATTCATTGAAAATTTGGAAGAGTAGTTTCAGCTAAAGGAATAATTTGATTGCAGTGAGCAAATAGTTTTCTTCATCAAAACTATTAATATTTTATTTTAGTGCTTATAAAGTATTCAGTTCAGTTCAGTTCAGTCACTCAGTCGTGCCTGGCTCTTTGCGACCCCATGAATTGCAGCACGCCAGGGCTCCCTGTCCATCACCAACTCCCAGAGTTCACTCAGACCCACATCCATCGAGTCAGTGATGCCATCCAGCCATCTCATCCTCTGTCGTCCCCTTCTCCTCCTGCCCCCAATCCCTCCCAGCATCAGAGTCTTTTCCAATGAGTAAACTCATCACATGAGGTGGCCACAGTACTGGAGTTTCAGCTTTAGCATCATTCCTTCCAAAGAAATCCCAGGACTGATCTCCTTCAGAATGGACTGGTTGGATCTCCTTGCAGTCCAAGGGACTCTCAAGAGTCTTCTTCAACACCACAGTTCAAAAGCATCAATTCTTCAGCACTCAGCCTTCACTAAACTGTAAAATGTACTAATTCAATTTTTTTGAGCTTGAGAAAATATTTAGAGCACTTAGTAGGTGCAGTGTTCTGAATGTCAGGAAGATGAAAAAGAACCCCAGTCCGTACTTAAAATAGAACTCCAATTATTAACAAAAATCCTTTGATAATAACTATAATCCTATTTCAAATAAAGTATTTGAGAAACATTGAATAGATACAGTAGTTTATTTCACAGAAAGAGTATTTGAGTTGAACCTTGAAGCATAAATCTGAGTATAGGAAAGACATTACAAGTAAAAACTATTAGTCATTCAGTCATATCTGATTCTTTGACCCTATGGACTGTACCCACCAGGCTCCTGTGTCTTTGGTATTTCCCAGGCAAGAATACTGGAGTGGTTAGCCCTTCCTTTTTACAGGGCATCTTCCTGACCCAGGGATGGAATCCTGGTCTCCTGCAATGCAGGTGGATTCTCTACCATCTGAACTAGCAGGGAAGCCCTATCTATGATAGAAGCCCTAGTTCTATCATTACAAATAAAGTAGAGTGTATACAACAGTTTTTGGAGGGATGACTAGTGTGTTGTGCCAGAGAAAAGGTAAGCTGAGCTGATGAGGTAGAGTATTAGATATGTGTGAACAAATGACAAGAGGTTAGGCTTAAATTAGGCTGGAATAGGTCAAAGAATACCAGGCTCCTCTGTCCATGGAATTCTCTAGGCAGGAAACTGGAGTGAGTTGCTGTTTCCTTCTCCAGGGGATCTTCCCAACCCAGATATCAAACTTGTGTCTCTCATGTCTCCTAATTGGCAGGTAAGTTCTTTACCACTAGTGCCACCTGGGAAGCCACAAAGAAAGCCATTAGATCCTTTTAAGCAGAGAGACAACACAGTCCTAGTAATAGCATTATAAATTCTGGATTTGAGAGAGAGTACTGGTCAGAGAGATCATTTGGGAACCACTTCCAATAATTTTGGTAAGAATATCATGCTTAGACTGGAATTTAGAACAACAATGGGATGAGAAGTGTGGAAATTCAAAGAAAATAGTACTCCATTGAGTAAGCATTTAAAGGAGAGAGTTAGGTTTCATCTTGAACTCTAGCTGGGTCATAATAATACTGCTTACTTAATAGAGAAAGCAGGGGAGTTTAGGAGGAGAAGCAATCATAATGAATTTGCCTCGAGTTTATTAAATACTTAAGCTTATATGTAGGTTCCTTGAAGTCAAAACATGCTTATGCATCTTAATCAGTTCAGTCACTCAGTCGTGTCTGACTCTTTGTGACCCCATGGACTGCAGCACGCCAGGCTTCCCTGTGCATCATCAACTCCCAGAGCTTACTCAAACTGATGGCCATCGAGTTGGTGATGCCATCCAACCATCTCATCCTCTGTTGTCCCCCTCTCCTCCCGCCTTCAGTCTTTCCCAGTATCAAGGTCTTTTCACATGAGTCAGTTCTTCCCATCAGGTGGTTAAAGTATTGGAGCTTCAGCTTCAGCATCAGCCCTTCCAATGAATAGTCAGGAGTATTCAAGACTCAGTTTTCCCCACAGTCAGTCTTTCCCATCAGGAAACTTCCATAAACCTCTTATTCTTATCCATCAGAGAGCAGGCAGAAGGAAAACCAAAATCACGGAAAAGTAATCAAACTGATCACATGGACCACAGCCTTGTCTAATTCAATGAAACCATTAGCCATGCTGTGTAGGGCCACCCAAGACAGATGGGTCATGGTGGAGAGTTCTGACAAAACATGGTCCACTGGAGAAGGGAATGGCAAACCACTTCAATATTTTTGCCTTGAGAACCCATTAACAGTATGAAAAGGCAAAAAGATAGGACACTGAAAGATGAACTCCCCGGGTCAGTAGATGTCCAATGTGGTGCTGGAGATCAGTGGAGAAATAATTTCAGAAAGAATGAAGAGCTAGAGCCAAAGCAAAATAAATAAATAAATGAACCACCCAGTTGTGGATGTGACTGGTGATGGAAGTAAAGTCTGATGCTGTAAAGAGCAATATTGCATAGGAACCTGGAATGTCAGGTCCATGAATCAAGGCAAATTGAAAGTGGTCAAACAGAGATGGCAAGAGTGAACGTCGACATTTTAGGAATCAGCAAACTAAAATGGACTGGAATGGGTGAATTTAACTCAGATGACTATTAAGTAGTAATGACTACTACAACTGTGGGTAAGACTTCCTTAGAAGAAATGGAGTAGCCCTCATAGTCAACAAGAGAGTCTATAATGCAGTACTTGGATACAGTCTCAAAAATGAAAGAATGATCTCTGTTTCCAAGGCAAACCATTCAATATCACAATAATCCAAGTCTATGTCCCAACCAGTAATGCTGAAGAAGCTAAAGTTGAATGATTCTATGAAGACTTATAAGACCTTCTAGAAATAGCACACAAAGCAGATGTCATTTTCATTATAGGCGACTGGAATGCAAAAGTAGGAAGTCAAGAGATACCTGGAGTAACAGGCACATTTGGCCTTGGAGTACAGAATTAAGCAGGGCAAATGTTTACAGAGTTTTGCCAAGAGAACGCACTGGTCATAGCAAACAGCTTCTTCCAACAACACAATACGAGAAGACTCTACATGTGGACATGAACATATGGTCAATACCGATATCAGATTGATTATATTCTTTGTGGCTGAAGATGGAGAAGCTCTATGTCAGTTGGTTCAGCTGCTCAGTCATGTCCGACTGTGCAGCCTCATGAACCACAGCACACTAGACTTCCCTGTCCATCACCAATTCCCGGAGTCCACCCAAACCAATGTCCATCGAGTCCGTGATGCCATCCAACTATCTCATCCTCTGTCGTCCCCTTCTCCTCCTGCCTTCAATCTTCCCAGCATCAGGGTCTTTTCAAATGAGTCAGCTCTTCGCATCAGGTGGCCAAAGTATTGGAGTTTCAGTTTTAGCATCAATCCTTCCAGTGAACACCCAGGACTGATTTCCTTTAGGATGGACTGGTTGGATCTCCTTGCAGTCCAAGGACTCACAAGAGTCTTCTCAAATACCACAGTTCAAAAGCATCAATTCTTCGGTGCTCAGCTTTCTTTATCGTCCAACTCTCACATCCTTACATGACTACTGGAAAAACCATAGCCTTGACTAGAAAGACCTTTGTTGACAAAGTAATGTCTCTGCTTTTTAATATGCTGTCTAGGTTGGTCATAACTTTCTTTCCGAGGAGTAAGCGTCTTTTAATTTCATGGCTGCAATCACCATCTGCACTGATTGAGGAGCCCAGAAAAATAAAGTCAGCCACTGTTTGCCCATCTATTTGCCATGAAGTGATGGGACCGGATGCCATGATCTTCGTTTTCTGAATGTTGAGCTTTAAGTCAACTTTTTCACTCTCCTCTTTCACTTTCATCAAGAAGCTATTTAGTTTTTCACTTTCTGCCATAAGTGAAATATCTGCATATCTGAGGTTATTGAGATTTCTCTGGGCAATCGTGATTCCAGCTTGTGCTTGTTCCAGCCCAGCGTTTCTCATGATGTACTCTATATAAGTTAAATAAGCAGGGTAACTGTATACAGCCTTGACATACTCCTTTTCCTATTTGGAACCAGTCTGTTGTTCTATGTCTAGTTCTAACTGTTGCTTCCTAATCTGTATACAGGTTTCTCAAGAGGCGGCTTCTCAAGAGGAGAAGCTCTATACAATCAGCCAAAAAAGGACTGAGAGCTGCCTGTGGCTCAGATCATGAACTCCTAAGGCTACCCACTCCAGTATTCTGGCCTGGAGAATTCAGGGTCACAAAGAGTCAGACAGGACTGAGCGTCTTTCACTTTCTGCATTTTAATAATTCATACTTTAAAAAATATAACATAACCATTTACTTGTTAATAGAGTTTTCCATTCATAAGCTAGGAATTTTTTTTTAAATTTTAATCAGGAAAAGTAAATGTAAAATATTTTTATTCAAGGCATTTACTGATATGGGGCATTTTTCAATTTGAATTCATTTTTATCTAATGTATCTTGCACTGTAGCATTTTAAACGGTAGTTGAAAGACTCTAATACAAAACCATTTTGTTCTAAATATAGCGTACCATTTCTGACCCCTTTCCTACCAAATTCAGCCAGTTATATCAATGAAATCATATAATTTTCTCAACTAAAGGCTACTTAGTTTTGTTTTGTGCAAAACAGTCTGTTTACCAGCAAATGAAGTAATTTTCCAAATCCCTTGCAGCATACACAGCTACATTCTTTGCAATTACTCCCCTTATTTTTAGATGTTAAATGAGGATTTACAGGAACTCATGTTCTAAAGAACATTTCAGGACTTGCTATTTAATCTTACTTAAAATTTAAGTAATTTTTAAATTTAAAGCATTAAGTTCCGTGTAGTTTTATGTTTAACAGGGATGTTGTATATTATCACTGTTCAGTCTTTATGGTTATTATCCTATCTAAGTAATCCTTTAAAAAGCCCAGGAACTTCCCTGGCAGTCCAGTAGTCAAGACTAAGTGCTGCCAGTGCAAGAGGTGTAGGGAAATGGGAACCCGCATGCCATACAGCAAGATAAGAAAAAATTAAAAACTCCAAATAAACTTAGCATATAAACCAGCCAGCCTTTAATTCTGTTAATTAAAAATATTTCTTTAAATTTGAACATATTTTTGATCATGTTTTTGCACTTCATGTGATTGTGGTTTTCCTTACTTTAGACCAGCGGTGTGTGAGCAGTATACTGGGTTTGCCAAAAAGTTTGTTTGGGTTTTTCTGTAACAACTTTTGGGAAAAAACTAATGAAATTTTTGACTGACACAGTAAAAATTTGTTCACACATTTTGGCCCTTCCTACTCTCTGTAGTCATTGAGTAACCACCTATCAATTTTTCAAAACAGAATGAAGATAAGCCATAACTAACTTCTAACATTAAAGCCTTTTGTTTTTGTTCAGAGTAAAGGTGTTTATAAGGACAGAATTTCTTGTGAATAATGTGAGATTTATATGAAAAACATTAATTTATTAACACTAAATTTAGATGGTTTCTCAATGGATATCACTTTAAATACATTGCAGATATATCTGATTCTGATGGCTGAATCAGTGTGTGCTGTTAGATGAAAAACAATGACAGGAATTTATATTATGTAGTATAGGCAAAGGACTCCCTTATTGCTGGAATAAAAAGACATTCCTTTTTCATACTATCAGATCAGTTCTATGCATTTAATAATCATAATAATTTGGGTGGAATGACATTCCATATATGAAGGCATATTTGGATTGATTCTCACTTGGTGTTTTTTTTGTTTAGTGTAATGTCATTTATTCTTTCAGGTGAGCAGCTTTTAGAAGTACTTTGTCTCTGGTCATAGGCCTTTTAGTCTTTTTTCCCAGCTTATGAATTGTTGAATCCTTAGCTTTGTCTGCTTTTCAAACTCTTGGATTGGGCTATGGACCCCTCTATCACCATGCTCAACCCTCCCCCTCAGGCACCAAATTCAGTAAGTGACTTTTATCTTGATATCTGGGCCCAGACTCTGATTTGAACCCACTTTGGCTCAACCTAAATTTTGTTCCCTTACTCCAGTTTGTGTATGCTTGGATCCCTGCATTCATCTCTTTTTTAATCTTCTAATAAATTATAAAGATCTTGGTCATGGCCCTAGATCTTACCTTAAGGTTATTCTTGCATTCTGTATATCATGTACTTACATAGTTTAATCTCCTATTATAGATGTTCCTTTGGGTCACTATTTCTCAGTTCACTCAATTTGTACTTTATTTTTTTTATAATCCATCACTGGCATTCAACCAACCCAGTATGGTCTGTATTACCAGAGGCCATACCATGGTTATAAGCTCATCATGAACCAGGTTTCATGATTTTTTCCCACCTTAATAATCCCTGGATTCTTAGGACAAATACTTTAGATTAGCTTTCTTGAATCTGTGAGATGGGATTGACAGCTGACAAATTACTAAAATGTGCTTCTTCTATATTGAATTTCCTTTCATGTTTGTAGGTTCTGCATCTTGAAAGACAAGTCTAGGCCCCAACCCAGTCTCAGTGCCAGTAGCACTGCCTGTTGGAAAAGATGTATTCTGTGTGTCCTGTCTAGGGTGGTTGACGAAAATATAGATGAGCATGAGGGAAGTCAGAGATTTATAGAAAAGCAAGGGCAAACTTTTTTTGTTTAAATCCCCAGAATTTTCCTCAGTGGCAGGCACAGAACAGTGATACATATTGGTTGAAATCACTAATATTGTGTTGATATTACACATTACACAGGAGAAGCAGGAAGCTTCTCCTGCTTCCTTCTCAGTTGCTGGCAACCAGGTGTATATTTATTTAACTGCTTTTAGGCTTAGCCTGGAACAACAACAACAGAAAAATGTATTTGCTAGCAAATCGTTTGCTGCTACAAAGCTGAAAATATACCTATTAAGAAGAAGTGGACACAGGGACAATAGTAAGAGATAAAAGACCTCGGACAATAATTCTAGCAACCTAGCTGTTTAGGATGAGATTCCCTTGGGGAATTTTGGGCAAGTGATTTACCTGCCTGTGCTTCAGTTTCATTCCTTATTTGTGGAGTGAAAATAATAAAACTGCTTTATAGATTATTGTGAGGTTTAAATGACAATTAAAAGTGCTTAAAACACCTCTCAGCATATGCATCATTTGATCAGTCTCACGCCTTCTGTCCTGTGGACTTCAAATAATTAAGTTGAAATTAGATTCAAATGTACTTCATTAGCAGCTTTAAAGGGCAAAAATGGCATTGAAGATTGAGTGTTGGGAGGTTGAAAAACCCTTCATCATTTAATTTTTTTAAGCAGACCTAGATTCTTAACTCATCTTGATAATTATTTACTGATAAATTTATTTTTAGAATTTATCTCGATAAATTGCTTTTAGAATTTGGAGTGATGCTGTTAGAATATGTCAGGCCAGAGAATAATGTACATATAGAAAAAAAATAACCTATTGGTTTTCCAGTCTTTTGGAGTCTTTGACCACAGGTATTTATAATCTGTAGAGTGAATGACTTGCTAAGAATAATGGTGTATGAAACCACCATTTCATTTACTTTGTCTTAAATGAAACAAAATGAAAAACTTTGAGAACATATAGAATAATATATACATACATATATATAGATTCTCTTTCTCTCTGCTGATGTTCCATTTGATTTTTCTCATAGCAGTACAGTTTCATAGTCAGTTAACAGAATATGTAATCTTATATTTTGGACAACATTTTCATGTGCATTGCTTTCTAATATTTGCAGGGTTGTCATGTATAATGTATAGTTTGTTTACTGTGCAAGTCAAGGAGGCAAATAAAGTCTGAATCCAGACTCTGCTTTACTTCCCATATGCTCTAGTATGGGCACAGATGGGGCATCTTTTTCTAATGAATTTGCAGTTACCCTATGGGCTAAGAGCAGCCCTGTATATTTGGGTTTGATATTCATCTAAGTTACAAATAACAGTAAGCATTAGATAATATAATTGAATTCTGTCACAGATGTGTTATGTCCTAGAGTTATTCAATGGCAGATTTAATTATTCTACAGAAATACTTCTCCCCAAAAATATGGCACATTCTTATACTCATCTTTTAACTCTGTGGGGGAAAAAAAAACAAAACCAAAACAGAAACTCTTTTTAGACATTTTATCATTCTCCCTCTGTTAAACAGATGAAGATGGATCATGCAGTTATAATCATGACTAGAACTTAGTATTGTAGACCAAGAGTTGAATATTAAGGTCAGCTTATTTTTTCTTGATTGCTTTAAGCTGATGAAATATTCAAACAAATAATATTAAAGGTCCTAGTAGAGTGTTAAGAGAAAATATCAGATTATAAAGCATTGATGTGTAATCTGTGAGAAAATGGAATTTTTTCATGTGTTTTTTTTTCACATTGCAAGGGAAGCAAAGGGAATTTAATGAAATATGAAAAATATGAAGATGTGACTCTTTTAAGCTCAAACTTTATAAAATGAATAGAAATTATATACCTTCTTTTAATTGTGGATATACTAAGATTCCCAGACTTTTACTATCATTGCAGAATTTGATTTATAGCTCACTATTTGATTAATTTACTTTGCTCCTTGGTTTCACAGTTTATAAAAGGAGGATGATAATAGTGTATATTGTTTGGATTTTTCTAAAAGTTAAATATCATAATGGACATGAATAACTAAAAACAATGCTAGTTAAAATGTGCAGACTCAAAATGTGAGATATTATTTTTATAATTATTGGTTTTAACTACATCTTGCATAGCTGTTTATTTACTCTTTCATCTATAAGTTTAAGCCAATGCTTATTTTAGCATTTTAATACCACACCATATAGTAATATGATAGAAATACATATATTTTCTCTTCATTGTCACTTTCAGTTTAATGAGAGCATTGAAGTTGGGGGATGTTTAAATAACAAATGAATAGACATGAAAAAAATAATCTCTAAGAATTCATTCTTTAAAAGGAAATTATTGTATTATCATTACCTTCATCATGCCATGCTGTGGTGTGCTTAGTCATTCATGGTGTCTGACTCTTTGCCAACCCATGGACTGTAGCCCACCAGGCTCCTCTGTCCAAGAGGCAAGAATACTGGAGTGGGTTGCTATGTACTCCTCCAGGGAATCTTTCCTGAACCAGGGATCGAACCCAGGTCTCCTGCATTGCAGGCAGATTCTTTTCTGTCTTAGCCACCAGGGAAGCCCAAGTCAGATGCCATGGACTACCATTAATTGTATTATTGAAGGTGTAAATATGAAAACTTTACTTTTTGTTAGTTTCTAGAGTTCTTATTTAGTCAACTAAAAATTAGATATATAAAAAAAGCTTTAGCTAAAGAAATTACATTTTTGCTATCTAGATGATAACTTGTGTGAACATACTTTAAGTAATTAACATCATGTTAGAGAGTGTTACATACCACAATGTTTTATGTTCATGGTCCAGGCTGGGCATCCAGGAAGTTGTGTGATTTTGAGCAAGTCATATCTCTTTACTGAATCTAGTTGTGCTTTGAATAAATAAGTGAGACTTGGAGAAGGAAATGGCAACCCACTCCAGTGTTCTTGCCTGGAGAATCCCAGGGACAGGGTAGCCTGGTGGGTTGCCGTCTATGGGGTCGCACAGAGTCAGACACGACTGAAGTGACTTAGCAGCAGCCTCAGAGTTTTCAAACCGTATCTTCCTAGTCACACAGTCCGATAGTTATTTTTTTTTTTCTTCCAGATAATATTTAACTAAAAAAAAGAAAAGTAAAAAAAAAGGACAGTCTCGCAAAGGCAGGGGAGCCTTTGTTCAGGTTCAGGTTCCCCTGCCTTTAAATTCTTAGTGCTCTAAATAAATTATTTTGTCTCTTAAAAATTTCTTATTTAAAAAGGGAGGGAGCATAAATCACTATTATGAACATTGTTTTCTCTCCCAAAATCTACCAATTATTTACTTTATTAGTTTTTGCCATTAGTGCTGTTTTCTGTGAAGTTAGCAATTTGGCGCTGCATACTTATAATACAAGCTATATATGTATATATAATTATTTCACTTGAAATTCTTTGTGTCTTTTGTATAGATGTATTCTTTTAAAAATATGTTACTTTTTGTTACATGACACAATTTTGTGACAATATTTATTTTAGTCTTAACCTTTTATACAGTTTATCAATCTCTGCCTGTTGAACTGGCATGTTGAGTTTTGTTGTTGTTCATTCACTAAGACCTATCTGGCTTTTTGTGACCCCATATTCTGCAGCACACCAGACTTGCTTGTCCTTCACTGTTTTCCAGAGTTTGCTCATATTCGTGTCCATTGAGTCAGTGATGCTCTCTAACTGCCTCATCCTCTGCCACTCTCTTCTCCTTTTGCCTTCAGTCTCTCCCAGCATCAGGGTCTTTTCCAGTGAGTCAACTCTTCGCATCAGGTGATGAAAGTGTTGGTGCTTCAGCATTATATCTAATATAATTATTTATTTTGGTATAAGACTATTATATTCATGATTCATATCTATTTGCCCCATCTGTTTTTGTTCTCTCAGCTCATTTAAAGTGCAATTGTTTATTATTAAAATCTATGTTTAATAAAGGCATCTGATAAAAATAAAGATAAAAAGTTTTATTATGTATAGATTTAACATGTATAAGCAAAAAAAGTTTCAAATTTTGCTGTCTATAAATTTCTGTACACTACAGTCTTAGACATTTCAAACATTCATGACTAACTAATAAAAATATTTGAAAACCCATTTAATGATCACTTATTGTTTGCTGACTCTTTTGTTTATTATCTAACAGATTAAATATTCTTGAAGGAGTAAATCTGATACAAGAAAAGTCAGACAAATCATTAGAATAGACTAGGTAGCCTAGAAATTGACCTTGATTTGTGTGTGGTCAGATTATATGATAAAATAGATGACTCAAACAAAAGAGACTGAAGTATCTCAGAACTGTTGCTCTGTTAATTTGTTAGACACCTCTATAAAAATATATTTCCTCTCTTTCAAACTGTATAACTAATACATTTAAAAGATATAACATTTTAAGGGAAAAAAGGGGCAAAGGGTAATGCAGCATTTTCTCTGAATAGTGAAGGTTGTTATGAGCTTGGAGGTAATGAAAAGTATCACGAAGGCTATACAACCACTGTGTTGAATATCAATAGATTCAACAATTTCCAGATTGATGGATTGGCCAGGTTAGATACTGCTAAAGTACATAGAGGGGTTACTTATATAACATGTTTTTAAAAATCTCAGAGCAGTCTGGATACAGCGAGATGGGCAATATTTTCTATATAAATAGACATTCAGACTTTTAGCTCATGTTCCACACCAGAGAATACAGTGGTGAAGAAAGTTACATTTGTAAAGATTACATTATGCCTTTGGAAATCCAACTGAAAACCTCCAACTCTCTCTGTAGATGAATGCAAATGTCCACATGTTTGGAGTAGTCAAAATCATAGCCTAATCTGAACATATTCTGGACACCACTTCAACTGGCCAGCCTTCCTTATCATTTCTGCTCTGTGTGGATCAGAAAGGGGTCAGCTTCCCAGAAGTCATAAGTCACAGTAACAAGACCAACTAAAGAGTTTTTGCTAAAGTAGACTAAGGTTAATATGTACTGAACTCTGATTTTGTATCACATCATTTTCAAATCCCCTGTTTTTCTCCCTACATAAAAGAGATCACTTATTGGTGATTTATGTTTTATATAGGGCCCAGAGTCCTCTCCTTTAGAGCCGATTCCCCTAATTGCCTGGAGTGTGGCTGCTTTGGGCTGACAGCCAAATCTCTGAAGGAATTTTCCTTAGACTGGGAGGTGCCTTGATCAAGGTTTTGTCTCTGTCCTAAGGAAGTCTTCCTCCAATGAATGGTCAGTGCTCGGGTACCCAGGCCTTCTCCATTGCTGTATATGACTGCCCTCAAGGGCCATCTTGTTTGAAGTCTCTTCATTATTAGCATGAAGCCTCTGTATTCTTATTACAGTTCAACCTTGTTCTCTGCTTAGCTCAGCTTTCCTAATTTCTCTTGGTTCCCCAACCCCACCCCCAGTATTTTTCCTGCAAATATATCTTGTACTCAAGGTGTGCTTCCCAGGGAATCTGACCTAGAACTCTAGTCATGTTCATGATAATATTCCAAACCTTGCAGATATTGTTTCAATTTTTGTGATTCCTAGAACAGGAAGACAAACTTGTGCTTAGATGAACTTGGAGTGATGTTTGAGAATCTTTTAAATGTACCTTACCTGGTGTTTGAAATTATTGTTGGCATCTTTTTAATCCTTAGCAGGGCTTTAAAGCACAAAACATGTAAGACTAATTCTGTATTCTCCTCATTCTCACTAAAATTGTACACATAACTAGAATGATTATGATGTGTTCACAATCTGTTTTGAGATTTGGAGTGTTTGTGACATGAAATTTCATGATGTACTTTCACTTGATAATGGAATAGGCAAGTGAGACAGCTCTTTTTTCACAAAATGCCTGAAACAAAGATGACAGAATGTAAAACAGCTTGGCAATTTATGGACAATTTATTATTATTTTTTCTTGATTTTTAAATTCTATTTTATAGATTACTTTGGAGAAATTCTCCAAAGTTTAATGTTGGCTTTGCAATGACTTAGAGAGACATGCATATATTGCTTGTTTAGTAATCATAAATGAGAACTGATTAAATTTGTAAGTGCTACTGTAGTTCAGAAGTATCATACTATATGATTGGGAGATGTCATAAAAGATAAGAGACTAGTTCAGTAGTGAAAGATTTGGATACAGCATTGGGAGAACATCTTGAGTTTGAATAAGGTCAGGTAAAATGGGAGTAAGTTTTAAAGATTTTAACTGTTAGCCTAAGCATACTTAACTTTTCCTTTTAGGTAATATGCAGTTTTAAACAATTTAAGAGGCAGGTTAGGTAACATATGAGAAATACATTACAGATGAAAAAGTGATATGTAAAATGAACTGGTGAAGGAAGAGAATGGTGGAATGGCCCAGCATGTGATCTCAATAAGACAGGATATAAGTCTTCTTGATTGTCATATTCTCAATTCCCTTATTTGGAAATCTTACAAATATATTTATGTTACGTATCCCTTGGAATGATTCCTATGGTTACTGTTGATATGGATTATCTCAGATGATTGTGTGGCTGACAGACCCCTTTTAGGCAGTGGGACATTGGTGTATTTAGTCACAAAATTATAATTTTGGGATACAGTGGTTATTTTATTGATTTAAATCGAAACAGTCACTGAAGTCCACAGATTAAATATACTGCTTTCTCCTTATCTTCATTGCCTCAGAATTTATCCCAGGAGAAAATTAAATTGGTTTGGAAACCTATGTTTTACAAAGCCATGTTGGATTTACCTAGTATCTCATGCTTATGTAAATAATGAAAAATTGATTTGAACTTAGATATACATTAATCTGTACTTAAAATTATTGTCCATTTCTTATACAAAGACTCAGTTTATCACTAGATTTCTGTTGTCTCCACTATCTTGCTTATTTCATTTAAAGATATTTTGCTAGGTAGTAGCCCTAGGAACATGGACATGGAACAACAGACTGGTTCCAAATAGGAAAAGGAATACATCAAGGCTGTATACTGTCACCTTGCTTATTTAACTTATATGCAGAGTACATCATGAGAAATGCTGGGCTGGAAGAAGCACAAGTTGGAATCAAGACTGCCAGGAGATATATCAATAACCTGAGATATGCAGATGACACCACCCTTATGGCAGAAAGTGAAGAGGAACTAAAGGCCTCTTGATGAAAGTGAAAGTGCAGAGTGAAAAAGTTGGCTTCCGAAGATCATGGCATCTAGTCCCATCACTTCATGGGGAAACAGTGGAAACAGTGTCAGACTTTATTTTTTTGGGCTCCAAAATCACTGCAGATGGTGACTGCAGCCATGAAATTAAAAGACGCTTACTCCTTGGAAGGAAAGTTACGACCAACCTAGATAGCATATTGAAAAGCAGAGACATTACTTTGCCAGCAAAATCCCGTCTAGTCAAGGCTATGGTTTTTCCTGTGGTCATGTATGGATGTGAGAGTTGGACTGTGAAGAAAGCTGAGCACCGAAGAATTGATGCTTTTGAACTGTGGTGTGGGAGAAGACTCTTGAGAGTCCCTTGGACTGCAGGGAGATCCAACCAGTCCATTTTGTAGGAGATCAGTCCTGGGTGTTCTTTGGAAGGAATGATGCTAAAGCTGAAACTCCAGTACTTTGGCTACCTCATGTGAAGAGTTGACTCATTGGTAAAGACTCTGATGCTGGGAGGGATTGGGGACAGGAAGAAAAGGGACGACAGAGGATGAGATGGCTGGACAGCATTACTGACTCGATGGACGTCAGTTTGAGTGATCTCCAGAAGTTGGTGATGGACAGGGAGGCCTGGCATGCTGTGATTCATGGGGTCGCAAAGAGTCGGACACGACTAAGCAACTGAACTGAACTGAACTGAGCCCTAGGAATAATACTAGGTAAAACTTGTATAAAAATTTCTATAGAGACACATTTCTTACATATATGCTCAAACAAATATATATACATACACCCAGATTCATTGATGTACAAATATGTGTTTATAAATATAAATATACTTATAAATGTATTACATTTATACAATTATAAATGTAGACCTGTGTATATAAATAAATGAATATTTTTATCTATGTATTATAAATGTAACATATTATACAATAAATGATTTACATTAACATAATTATAAATGTATGCTGCTGCTAAGTCACTTCAGTCGTGTCCGACTCTGTGAGACCGCATAGACGGCAGCTTAGCAGGCTCCGCTGTCCCTGGGATTCTCCAGGCAAGAACACTGTAGTGGGTTGCCATTTCCTTCTCCATATAAATGTATAAATATGTATATATTTATATATACATATGTTATGTATATGTATAAGATGTATAAATATATATAAGTGCAATTATAAATGTATACATATGTTTGTGTGTGTGTGTGTATATATATATATATATGTATATATACACCACCAGGCTCCATCCATGGAATTTTCCAGGCAAGAGTACTGAAGTGGGGTGTCATTGCCTTCTCCAATGTATATGTATAAAATTTATAATTATGTATATACATAAACATTTATACATTTATAATGTATAAATGTAATACATGCATTGTATAATGTGTTACATTTATAATAAATATATACACATATTTATCATATATACATATTTATATATTTATAATTGTATAACTATAAATGTAATACACTCATTATATAATGTATTATATTTATAATATATATACACATATATATTTATACATTTATAATTGTATAAAAGTATACCTTTATAAGGAATAGGCAATGGCAACCCACTCTAGTACTCTTGCCTATAAAATCCCATGGATGGAGGAGCCTGGTGGGCTGCCGTCTGTGGGGCCACACAGAGTCAGACACGACTAAAGCAACTTAACAGCAGCAGCAGCAGCATACATTTGTAAATATATTAATTTATACAAATACAATTGCATTTATACAACGTGTGTGTATATAAATGTATATACCTGTACACCTGTGACTGATTCATGTTGATGTGTGGTGCAAACCAACACAATATTGTGAAGTAATTAGCCTATTATTAAAAAAATAAATGTATGCAATTATAAATGTATTACAATGTACACTTCTAAAGTATGAATGTATAAATATGCATATATATATGTGTGCATATGTATTATAAATATAATACATTATATAATAAATATATTACGTTTATACAATTACAAATGTATAAATATGTTTATATAGATATATATATTTACTTGAATTTGTTTGGCATCAGATAGCTAGCATTTCAAAATTTAAAAAATTGTTTGGCATCTGCATTTATATTTCACTTTTTTAGATTCTATGAATTCACATTTTCTAACTTATTTTCCATGTGGCTAATGGAAATAAGTAGTATCACCTTTCCAACCACAGATAGGCATCATTCTTAATGAACTTGTATCTTTCTAATTCCCAGATCTGTCACTTAATTGTAAATATGTCATTATTAAAAGCTATGTGACTTATGTAAGCAGAGATCTTGTTTATGTTAACAGAGGTATCATTAACAGATAAGTAGAAAGTAAAAACTTGAAGTTAATGTAGGTAGAATCTTTCCAACCTATTTCCAAATGTGAATAGCAGCCCCAGTGAGAAATAATTATCAGGCTTGCCATGACTCTACAGTGGCATGCTTTGTTCCACCGCTTCACCTAAAAATAAAGCAGCACATTTTATGCTATTTTTTTCTGAAGTGTCATTTATCCTTAATTTTATGTATACAACACCAAGCCAGCTATTACTTACTAGCTATTTTGAATATAAATAAAAGTTATTAAAGCTCACAATTTTTAATATAATATTCTAAGCAACAATTCTACCTGTGTGCTCAGTTGCTCAGTTGTGTCTGACTCTTTGAGACTCCATGGACTCTAGCGCTCCAGGGTCCTCTGTATATGCAATTTTATAGGCAAGAATACTAGAGAGGTTTACCATTTCCTACTCCATGATTTGACATTAAAAAAGTTCTTAGGGGGCTTCCTGGGTGGTGCAGTGGCAAAGAATTCACCTGCCAATGCAGGAGATGCAAGAGACTCGGGCTAGATCCTTGGGACAGGAGTATCCTCTGAAGAAGGAGGTAACCCACTCCAGTATTCTCACCTGGAAAATCCCATGGACAGAGGAATCTGGTGGGCTACAGACCATGGTGTCACAAAGACTCAGAGACGACTGAGTGTGAGCATAAACATGATCATGAGCAAGAAATTTTTATAATGCAAAGTAAAATGTCATAGTAAGGAGAATGGATGTGGAACACTCAGGTCTTAAATACTGGCCCTGCCAGCTACTTGGTGAGTGGCCTTGGGCAAGTCACTGATAGTCTCAGTTCTTATCTTATTTGCATAAAGGTTAGGGATACTAAAAGTTCTACTTTGTAAGGTTGGGGTGAATATTAAAGGGATTAACACATGAAGAGTGCTCAGCACAGTGCCTGTTACAGAGGAAAACTTCAGCTATCTTGTTGCCTATCCTGAGTTATAATTCTCCCTAGAGCTGTAAACCTCCATGAGGCTTTATTTAAATAGTTCCTATAATTAAGTTTCACCTTCTCTTAGTGAAATTGGAAAAGAATTGAAGAGAATACCCTAGCAATCCAGCGGTTAGGACTCTGTGCTTTCACTGCAGGGGCCTTAAATTCCATCCCTGGTAGGATCCTATCAAGTGGCCCAGCCATTAAAAAAAAAAAAAAAGAAGAAGAAGAAAAAATTAAATCTGTACTACTTTCTGAATACAGGTTTCACTGAGAGAAAAGAGGACTATCTTTAGGAAAGATAAATTCTTTTGCTCGATTTTTTTTTTCCTTGCTTGAGTTGTTTTTCATTCCTACCTTCTGTTTAGGATAATATTTAGATAAATTATAATATGACACAAATATTTTACATTTTAAATTCAAAACAAAGATTTATTTTTAAAACAAAGCTATGAGAATGTATGCAAGTAGGGTGGTGTTTTTTGCAAAAAATGTGATCTATTATTACATTGTACTGGAGTGTGAAGAGCTTGATTTATAACCATGGATAGTTAATATGAATAAATCATACATTACAACAGTGAGCATCTTCTGAGATTTAGAATGCATTTGTTGCATATAATCAGAATGAATTTGGCTGAACAAGTGGTAGCTTTTTGTTTGTGATATATATATATAGATAGATAGATAGATATAGATATTTGTGTGTGTGTGCGTATGGTAAGTATATATGTATGCATACTCATAGTCTACAATCTTGTGTCCATGTAGATTCATATATAAATATATATAAACACAAACTAAATCATACAAATACATGATTGGGCAGAATGTAAGATTTTTTTTTCCCCTTTAATCTTTGAGAGGAGTATTTATCTCTGGAATTTCTTTTGTTTAGAAGTCACTTTATCAGCGAGCATGAAGGCCTTTCACATTGGAAATCCTTCCTCAGTGACAGTGGTATTGTAGTTTAAAGATGAAAAATTTAATTATGTAGCTAGTAATATATTTTAAGGGCTTCCCTAGTGGCTCAGAGGTTAAAGCATCTGCCTGCAATGTGGGAGACCTAGGTTCGATCCCTGGGTCGGGAAGATCCCCTGGAGAAGGAAATGGCAACCCACTCCAGTATTCTTGCCTGGAGAATCCCATGGACGGAGGAGCCTGGTGGGCTACAGTCCACGGGGTTGCAAAGAGTTGGACACGACTGAGTGACTTCTCTACCTGTTTGTTAAGGCAAAACAAAAGAAAACTCTTAAAAAGTTACTTCATGATTTTGGACTTATATTTAATCTATTTTTCTTTTACATAACTGAAAGTAATCACTCAAACATAGTGGTGGTAGGGTGGGAAAAGACATATTTTAGATTTGAAAGACTCCAACGACATTATTTTCTAACTAATGATGACAATTGCAACAGAAGGAATATCCCATTAAGGCTGGAGGACTGGACAAGGCAGTGGAAAAGCATCAAAGCACTATTATTAAAAATAAAAAAGAAGACTTAATCATAACTTTGGAATATTTTCAAATTTGAAAATGTTTCCCTATGACAGGGATTACAGATGAGGACACTTATAACTAGAAAAGGTAAAAATATGGCCAGAGCTTAGCTATATCTTGAGGCTGAATGCCGAGACCATTGTATTCTAAGTAGTTTATTCATTTATTCAACACATGAGTATCAGCCATGTGCCTGGCTCAGAGCGTGTAGGTATGAATAAAACAGACAGAAAAAATGCTTTTCTGTACCTATTACTATATTAATATAGTATAAGTAGTATATATATATTATATGGAGTATATATAGTATATGAGGTATATGCTGTAGTAATATAATAATAGCCTATACATATTCAACTATAGTAATAGTCTTATCTTTGGGCTTCCCTTGTAGCTCAGTCGGTAAAGAATCTGCCTGCAGTGCAGGAGACCCGGGTTCGATCCCTGGGTTGGGAAGATCCCCTGGAGAAGGAAATGGCAACCCACTCCAGTATCCTTGCCTGGAAAATCTCATGGACAGAGGAACCTGGTGGATTGCAGTCCATGGGGTCGCAAAGAGTCAGGCACGACTGAGCAACTAACACACACAATTCAACTCAGCTATTTTTCTATTCTGTTCTATCCTATTCTACTACATTTTCTTCTTTATTTGGTTATGAAATAAAAGCATTTCCAGGTAATAGCCCTATTGTACTTAAAGAAACTCATTCTTTTACATAACTGAGGTATTTCAAATTGAATAAACCTGTTACTTCAGAATTAGATGTAAAGCACCTTTGATCTATCACATTATAGATATATGTGTTTAGTTGTTTGGGGCTTCCCTCAGGCTCAGTTGGTAAACAATCTGTCTGCAGTGTAGGAAACCCCTGTTCGATTCCTGGGTCGGGAAAATCTGCTAGAGAAGGGATAGGCTACCCACTTCAGTATTTTTGGGCTTCCCTTGTGGCTCAGCTGATAAAGATTTCATTTAGTTATTTGTTACAGACACATTTCACTCAAGTACTAGGCCTTAAGGAGATCCAACCAGTCCATTCTAAAGGAGATCAGCCCTGGGTGTTCTTTGGAAGGAATGATGTTAAAGCTGAAACTCCAGTACTTTGGCCACCTCATGCAAAGAGTTGACTCATTGGAAAAGACTCTGATGCTGGGAGGGACTGGGGGCAGGAGGAGAAGGGGACTACAGAGGATGAGATGGCTGGATGGCATCACTGATCTGATGGAAGTGAGTTTGAGTGAACTTTGGGAGTTGGTGATGGACAGGGAGGCCTGGCGTGCTGCGATTCATGGGGTCACAGAGTCGGACACGACTGAGCAACTGAACTGGACTGGACTGAACTAGGCCTTATATCTGTATTATTCATTTTATCTCTACTAAATTGTCTTTTTGTTTCACATGTATTTAATAATAAAACTGATGATTGTACAAAGTAATATGAAACAAACAAATGTTAAAGGAACTCAGTGACTTATTTATCCCATACCTACTGCCTGTCTTTGCTTTGTTGCTTAGAAAGGTCAAATATAATGTAAAACACAGTCCCTAGAGTTTTGGGAGGGCTTCCCTGATGGCTCAGTTGTTAAGAATGCACCTGCAAGGCAGGAGACTGAGGTTCTTCCCTGGGTGGGGAAGATCCCCTGGAGGGAGAAGTGGCAACACACTCCAGTATTCTTGCCTGGGAAATTCCATGGACAGGCGAGCCTGGTGGGCTACAGTCCATGGGGTCCCAAAAGGGTGAGTCACAGCTGAGCTACTAAACAACAACAACAGCGGAGTTTTGGGAACAAGTGAGGACAGACAAGATGATATGTTGCTCAGATAAAACTATGTAGGTTTACTTTTGGGTCTGCTGCTGCTGCTGCTGCTAAGTCGCTTCAGTCGTGTCCAACTGTCTGCGACCCCATAGATGGCAGCGCATCAGGCTCCCCCATCCCTGGGATTCTCCAGGCAGGAATACTGGAAGAGATAAATAAGAGTTTTTAAAAATTGTGTGATGAAGCGAGTCCCAAAATATGCATAAGCATTTGTCAAAAAGCGAAGATGGTTAAAATTTAGTCATACAAATTTTATTATATAGTAAAATGTCGAGCTTTCCCTGGGGCTCAGTGGTAAAGAACCTGCCTTCAATACAGGAGACACAGGAGACTTGAGTTTGATCCCTGGTGAGGAAGAATCCCTGGAGTAGGAAATGCTTCCCTGGAGAATCCCATAGACAGAGGAAGCTTGTGGTCTACCAGTCTGTGTTGTTGCAAAGAGTCAGACGTGACTGAGTGAGCACTCACAGCACAAAATGTAGGGAGTTATATAATTCACTTTCTCTCTAAATTCCTTTTTGATGTCTTCTACCAGTGACTATCATTTATATTTTGATATACATTTTAGTCTTCTGAAAAAAAAATGGAGCTATGATATTTTTTTCTAATATAGCATCATTATAGATGAGAATGCACGCATAGTTTGTATCTTTTACTTAAGTCAAAATATATCATGAAGTACGCTGCATCCCCATATATGTTTTTCAAAACGTTATTCAGTGGCTGTTTGAATTGTTTCCAAAAAACTAGTGTCCCTTTATTAAACCATGGTTTGAAAATATATAATTGCCAAAGTTAATATCTTTTCCAATGTAAAATGGTTACATAGTAATTAAAAAATTTATTTCACTCAATTGTATGTAGTTATCCTCAAATACTTAGGGGTTGGCATATGGTGGTCATAGTGCTTAATTTGGAAAATGGTTGGAAATTGATCATTAAACATAAATTAACAAAAATATAATTTTTGTTAAATTACCATCTTATATATTAAGAAAAAGTCAAAAAAATTTAAAATTCAGAAGACTCTGTTCATTGTCTTACTCTTTTCTGAGAATACAATTTTGAAAGCAGAGCCCCCACCTTAAATCATGTAATAGTCATGTTCTGAAGTAGCTTAGTTTGAAAACCTCTGTTAAAATGCAATTGCATAGTTTAATAATGGAAATTTAATCAAACTAATGGAGCCTTAATTTACATTTTTAATCCCTTCTGACGTGTTTTTTGTACTTTGTGACTTGTTTTTTGTTCTTTTGTAATTTTAGATTCTGGAATATAAACTGGCAATTAAGATTCATGTATTAGCTTTTAAGGTCTGTGTCAGTTTTAGGAAAGTCATTTAGCATTTCTTATTTTACTAACAAAAGGATTCGATTGGACAAGGTTAGAATTTCTTGGTTATTCACAAAGATCTTGAGTTTTTGGAGTTCCTAATTCCCCAATATAAATAAATAAACATTGATTTATAATGCCTCTTGTACGTATAGAATTCAGTCTTTCTGGAAGGGTTCAGATTTCATGAAATGCTTTTTGCCATAAATTTGTCAAGATACTTTGTCAGAGTTAATGTGTTTATACATGGTAAATATCTAAAAATAGTTTGCAAGTGATAACATTTTTTTTTCTCATAATAAGCGGGGTACTTTGCATTATGATTTCGACCACTGCAATTTAATTTGTCTCTTTTTCATGGGAAGTGAAACAAACTAATTGGATATGTCCATAGATAGGAAAAGTGGTGTTTTAGTTCATTAAAATATCATGAAAGTATTGTTAGTTCACATATAAAAATTCAAATTTTCTTTATTTTTAAAAATTTGAATTAAATGAATTATTCTGCTGGATTTTCATGGAGATTTCTAAAAATGCAGCAAGTAAAATCTTCATTAATAATTGGTCAGAAGAATTAATATAATTTCAAGACTAGAAATATCAACTCCAATGATATTTCTTTTTCTATTAAATATGTTCTAGATACATGATTTATAAATGTTCTTAAAATACGAGTGTGATCTAATAATATTCTCCTTTGCTTTCAAATAGTGATGTGTCTTAGAAGACATGAACTTGGAAAAATAATAGAAATAGATAAATTCCTAAAATTTAATCTTAGTTAGTTAGTTCAGTTTCTCTGTCGTGTCTGACTCTTTGTGACCCCATGAATCGCAGCACGCCAGGCCTCCCTGTCCATCACCAACTCCCGGAGTTCACTCAGACTCACATCCATTGAGTCAGTGATGCCACCCAGCCATCTCATCCTCTGTCGTCCCCTTCTCATCCTGCTCCCAACCCCTCCCAGCATCAGAGTCTTTTCCAATGAGTCAACTCTTCGCATGAGGTGGCCAAAGTACTGGAGTTTCAGCTTTAGCATCATTCCTTCCAAAGAAATCCTAGAGCTGATCTCCTTCAGAATGGACTGGTTGGATCTCCTTGCAGTCCAAGGGACTCTCAAGAGTCTTCTCCAACACCACAGTTCAAAAGCATCAATTCTTTGGCTCTCAGCCTTCTTCATAGTCCAACTCTCACATCCATACATGACCACAGGAAAAACCATAGCCTTGACTAGACGGACCTTAGTTGACAAAGTAATGTCTCTGCTTTTGAATATGCTATCTAGGTTGATCATAACTTTCCTTCCAAGGAGTAAACGTCTTTTAATTTTGTGGCTGCAATCACCAAAAATTTAATCTTGGATACCCATTTAACTTAAAAAAAAAAAAAAAGTTTTCTTGCCCTGTAATTGAATTTTACCTCATCAAATTACCCAACACAAATTATTCAGGTCATCTAATGTTACTGACCAAAATTAATTTTAAATTATATAAGAAATGCAGTTTTAAATTACGGAGCTTTTATTTGTTTCCTTTTTGGAAACCCATTATCCCTAAGTATTCTTGAGATAATTTTATTTTTTGAAATAGTGATATTGTAATGTGACGTGGGTGACACTAGCATCTCAGAAATTCAGTTCCATTTATTTTTCTAATTCTTATTTTTCATGTTTTCTTTTAAAGCATTTGATACATTTAGAATATCACCAAGAGATAGTTATTCAAAAACATGTTTATATTTAATGATATAATGGATGGTAATTTGTTAAGGTTGAACTTTATATCACAGTCAAAAATTAATATTTCTCTTATTTAGCTCATCTTCTACTGTATATAAATTATCTTTATAAATTTGTCTCATTAGATATTAAGGATACACATTTAATCTTAAGTTTTAAACCTTTTCTCATTTTTTGACATTATGTTTTTAGGTATTTATCTTAAAAATCAGTAGTAATTCAAAAAGTAGTTAGGAACCGAATTGTTTCATCTTTCTAAGTCACCAGCACAGATCTTTGTAGACACGATATTTCATGGATCTATATAAATGTGGTATGGTAACACATAAAACCCAAGACGAATCAATGATTCACCTCCAGATCACACCTAGTGTAAGTTCCATGTGTGATAGCTGATATAAGTCGGCTTACAAGTGCATTCTTTATTTTTTGTTTCATCTGTTCAGAGAGGCTTCCTTTTCCTAATTAATGAAAAGAGTTTAAAAAAAAATCAAACAGACAACAACATCATAAATGCCTAAGCATGTATTATTAACTGCATGAGATACAGTAAAATGTAATATTTATACATGCAATTAAATAGCATCTTCTTATAAAATTTACATTTGACCTTTAATTTTTATAGCCCTTTTAGGAGCCTTGGTTATCTTCATTGCATATGTAAATGGGAATAGGAAGAAATATGATTTCATCAAGTGTTTCTAATTTGACCTATTCTTAGTAATAGCCATAGTAAATTGTTGTCTATCTGTTGTTATTTCTCAAGGGTTCCAGAAGGGCCCTGGATCCACTAATCCCTTCTTTTCTCATGAATTTAATCTCCAATAAGATCAATTCTTGGTTTTCATTGAAATGCAGATGTTCCAGGTGAGGATAACAACTTGAGCCCTAGCAGAACTTTATGCTTTATAAAGGAACTGTTCACATTATCCTCTAAGTAAGGCAGGTAAGAAAGGAGTAAGAATTTGAGAAAAGGGTGCCTTTAAAAGAAAAAGACACAGTGTGGTGACAATAAGTTTGAAATAGAAGATATTGGGCATCAGTCCCCTGGATGCTTTGGGCTTGGTTTGGTCCAGTTCACCAAATCAGTAAAAAAAATTTGTTATGTACTAAAACATACACTAAAACTCAAACTACTGCACAATTGCACTCATCTCACATACTAGTAAAGTAATGCTCAAAATTATCCAAGCCAGGCTTCCGCAATATGTGAACCATGAAATTCCAGATGTTCAAGCTGGTTTTAGCAAAGAGGAACCAGAGATCAAATTGCCAACATTTGCTGGATCATCGAAAAAGCAAGAGAGTTCCAGAAAAACATCTATTTTTGTTTTATTGACTATGCCAAAGCCTTTGACTGTGTGGATCACAATAAACTGTGGGAAATTCTTCAAGAGATAGGAATACCAGACCGCCTGACCTGCCTCTTGAGAAACCCGTATGTAGGTCAGGAAGCAACAGTTAGAAATGGATATGGAACAACAGACTGGTTCCAAATAAGAAAAGGAGTACATCAAGTCTGTATATTGTCACCCTGCTTTTTTAACTTCTATGCAGAGTACATCATGAGAAACTCTGGGCTGGAATGAAGATTGCCAGGAGAAATATCAATAACCTCAGATATGCAGATGACACCACCCTTATGGCAGAAAGTGAAGAAGAACTATAAAAAGCCTCTTGATGAACGTGAAAGAGGAGAGTGAAAAAGTTGGCTTAAAGCTCAACATTTGAAGATCATGTCATCTCGTCCCATCACTTCATGGGAAACAGATGGGGAAACAGTGGAAACAGTGTCAGACTTTACTTTTGGGGGCTCCAAAATCACTGCAGATGGTGATTGCAGCCATAAAATTAAAAGACGCTTACTCCTTGGAAGGAAAGTTATGACCAACCTAGATAGCATATTCAAAAGCAGAGATATTACTTTGCCAACAAAGGTCCGTCTAGTCAAGGCTATGGTTTTTCCTGTGGTCATGTATGGATATGAGAGTTGGACTGTGAAGAAAGCTGAGTGCCGAAGATTTGATGCTTTTGAACTGTGGTGTTGGAAAAGACTCTTGAGAGTCCCTTGGACTGCAAGGAGATCCAACCAGTCCATCCTAAAGGAGATCAGTCCTTGGTCTTCCTTGGAATTAATGATGCTAAAGCTGAAACTCCAGTACTTTGGCTACCTCATGTGAAGAGTTAACTCATTGGAAAAGACTCTGATGCTGGGAGGGATTGAGGGCATGAGGAGAAGGGGACGACCGAGGATGAGATGGCTGGATGGCATCACAGACTCGATGGACATGAGTTTGAGTGAACTCCGGGAGTTGGTGATGGACAGGGAGGCCTGGCGTGCTGCAATTCATGGGGTCACAAAGAGTCCGACATGACTTAGCAACTGAACTGAACTGAAAACATAGTTAGGAAAAGATATGATGACTTGAGAGTGTCCTTGTCCCTTGATAAACTGTTTCTTAACTGTCAACAGTAATGGATCTGATTAATTGAGATTAATTTAAAAAATAGTAGAGAAAGAAGATAGAAAACTTCTTTTGAGTTTTGTTTTCGCCTTGCCCTAGTATATTGGGCCACTCAGCCTGGCCAGATGACATGATGTTACTCAGGATACACAGTCATTGTTCAGTGAGTATAATGGTTGTACAGTACCTGTTTCTTGGCAAAAGGCAGATGGCCAAAGCCAAGTAGCACAATCCCTATAACCAAGGAGATTTAGACTCAGTCACATTTGAGGCTAATGAGAACTGTTTCAATGACCTCCTGCTCAGATGTTTGCTTGTTCTCACCTCCAGGGTGTTTGGTAGAAAACTAAAAACCTTTGTTACACCACTAACATTCTTCCCAAGGTGGAATAATTTAAAAGTACAGTGAATGTAGAAAGGAAATGTGAAAAGGAGCAGACGAAGCCCCTTTTGATTTTTCTCTTTGGAAGTTCAAGGGATTGGCAGGGTATGTGTAATCACTGGCAATACTCAAGACATACAGGTATACACCATATAAAAGTATATGCTGTTCCCTTGAAATTAAAATTTTATCTAGCATCCTACATGTTTTACTATAATCTGGCAATCCACATAAAAAAAAATAAAGCAACAAAACACACACAATACATATGGTACTTTACCTTGATAAAGATTTTAAATTTATTATGGAAGTGGGCATTAGTTTGTGAGTTGTGAGGAAAGAACTGATATGAAGTTTATGTGAAATTGGATAGAAGGTTTCAATGTCATATTAGATACTAAAGCCACCTGTGGACATTTGAAGTTGTGTCTGTTCATATTCCTTGAGCTAGAAAAGGCTGTGGTCCAAGTGATCAGTTTGGTTAGTTTTCTGTGAGTGTGGTTTTCATTCTGTCTGCCCTCTGATGGATAAGGATAAGATTCTTATGGAAACTTCTGATGGGAGAGACTGATTAAAGGGGAAACTGAGTCTTGTTCTGATGGGCAGGACCAAGTTCACTAAATCTTTAACTCAGTTTTCTGTTGATGGGTGGAGCTATGTTCCCTCTTGATCTGAGGCCAAACTGTGGTGGATGTAATGAAGATAATGGTGACCTCCTTCAAAAGGTCCCATGCACCCACGGCACTCACTGCCTCCGACCCTGCAGCAGGCCAGTGCTGACCCAAGCCTCCACTGGAGACTTCTAGACACTGATGAGCATGTCTGGATCAATTTCTTGTGGGGTCACTGCTCCTTTCTCCTGGGTCTTAGTGCACACAATGTTTTGTTTGTGCCCTCCAAGAGGCTGTTTCCTCAGTTCAGTACAGTTCAGTTCAGTCACTCAGTTGTTTCCAGTTCTTTGCGATCCCAGGGACTGCAGCACACCAGACATCCTGTCCATCACCAACTCCCAAAATGTAACCAAACTCATGTCCATTGAGTTGGTAATGCCATCCAACCATCTCATCCTCTATTGTCCCCTTATCTTCCCACATTCAATCGTTCCCAACATCAGGGTCTTTTCAAATGAGTCAGCTCTTTGCATCAGGTGGCCAAAAGTTTCAGCCATAAGATCATTGCTTCCGATGAACACTCAGGATGGCTCTCCTTTAGGATGGACAGGTTAAATCTCCTTGAAGTCCAAGGGACTCTCAAGAGTATTCTCCAACACGACAGTTCAAAAGCATCAATTCTTTTTTTGTAGTCTAACTCTCACAGCCATACATGACTGCTGGGAACACCATAGCTTTGACTAGACGGACCTTGGTCAGCAAAATAAAGTCTCTGCTTTTTAATATGCTGTCTAGCTTGGTCATAAATGTCCTTCCAAGGAGTAGGCTTCCTTTAATTTCGTGGCTATAGTCACCATCTGCACTGATTTTGAAACCCAAAAAATAAACTCAGCCACTGTTTCCACTGTTTCCCCATCTATTTGCCATGAGGTGATGGTACCAGATGCCATGATCTTAGTTTTCTGAATGTTGAGTTTTAAGCCAAATTTTTCACTCTCCACTTTCACTTTCATCAAGACGCTGTTTATTTCTTCTTCACTTTCTGCCATAAGGGTGATTTCATCAGTGTATCTAAGGTTATTGATATTTCTCCCAGCAATCATGATTCTAGCTTGTGCTTCATCCAGCCTGGCATTTCGCCTGATGTAATCTGCATATAAGTTAAATAAGCAGGGTGACAATAAACAGCCTTGACAATAAACCCTTTTCCTGTTTAGAACCAGTCTGTTGTTCTATGTCCACTTCTAACTGATGCTTCCTGACTTGCACACAGATTTCTCAGGAGGCAGGTCAGGTGATCTGGTATTCCCATCTGTTGCAAAATTTCCCACAGTTTGTTGTGATCTACACAGTCAAAGGCTTTGGCATAGTCAATAAAACAGAAATAAATTTATTTCTGGAACTTTCTTGCTTTTTTGATGATCCAGTTGATGTTGGCAATTTGATCTCTGGTTCCTCTGCCTTTTCTAAACCCAGGTTGAATATTTGGAGGTTCATGGTTCGCATATTGCTGAAGCCTGGCTTGGAGAATTTTCAGCATTACTTTCTAGCATGTGAGATGAGCGCAATTATGCAGTAGTTTGAGTTCTTTGGCATTGCTTTTCTTTGGGATTGGAATGAAAACTGACCTTTTCCAGTCCTGTGGCCACTGCTGAGTTTTCCAAATTTGCTGGCATGAGTGCAGCACTTTCATAGCATCATCTTTTTGGATTTTAAAAATAGCTCAACTGGAATTCCATCACCTCACTACTTTGTTTGTAGTGATGCTTCCTATGCCCCACTTGACTTCACATTCCATGATGTCTGGCTCTAGGAGACTGATCACAGTATCATGATTATATGGGTTGTGAAGATCTTTTTTGTACAGTTCTTCTGTGTATTCTTACCACCTCTTCTTAATACCTTATGCTTCTGTTAGTTTCATACCATTTCTGTCATTTCTTAGATTGCATCCAAGTACTGCATTTTGGACTCTTTTGTTGACTATGATGGCTACTCCATTTCTTCTAGGGAATTCTTACCCACGGTATTAGATATAATGGTTGTCTGAGTTAAATTCATCCATTCCTGTCTGCTTTAGATCGCTGATTCCTATAATGTCGACATTCACTCTTGTCATCTCCTGTTTGACAACTTCCAATTTGGCTTGATTCATGGAGCTAACATTCCAGGTTCCTATGCAATATTGCTCATTACAGCATCAGACCTTGCTTCCATATCCAGTCAAATCCACAATTGGGTGTTGTTTTTCCTTTGGCTCTGTCTCTTCATTCTTTCTGGAGTTATTTTTCCACTGAACTCCAATAGCATATTGGGCACCTACCAACCTGGGGAGTTCATCTTTCAGGGTTCTGTCTTTTTGCCTTTTCATACTGTTCATGAGGTTCTCAAGGCAAGTTCACCGAAATGGTTTGCCATTCCTCTCTTTGGTCAGTCCTATGCAAGTTCTGTTGGTTCCATTGTTGTATTAATGGCAACCTCCTCCAAGAGAACTTATGCCGTACTCAGGTCTGCTGCACCCAGAGCCCCTGCACCAGGCCACTGCTGACCTGTACCTCCACAGGAGACACTCAGACACAGTTCTGGATCAGTCTCTGTGGGTTGGACATGCATTTTGTGCCCTTCCCAGGTCAGAGAACCTCAGGCGACCAGGTGCTTGGTGAGCTCACTGTCCTAGGTGGGCCATGCATCTTAATCACTTCCCTGGGTGCCGCTGCTCAGTTTCCTGGGTGCGCTGTGGGAGCACTGTCTCAGGTGTGCCCTATGTCTCCTCACTAAAAACAAAGCTGCTGCTGCTGCTGCTAAGTCACTTCAGTCATGTCTGACTCTGTGCAACCCCATAGACGGTAGCCCATCAGGCTTCCCCATCCCTGGGATTCTCCAGGCAAGAACACTGGAGTGGGTTGCCATTTCCTTCTCCAATGCATGAAAGTGAAAAGTGAAAGTGAAGTCGCTCAGTCGTGTCCCACTCTTACCGACCCCGTGGACTGCAGCCTACCAGGCTTTTCTGTCCATGGGATTTCCCAGGCAAGAGTACTGGAGTGGGGTGCCATCGCCTTCTCCAAAGAACAAAGCTAGTGGAGGTGATTGAATTCCTGTTGAGCTATTTCAAATCCTAAGATGATGCTGTGAAAGTGCTGCACTCAGTATGTCAGCAAATTTGGAAAACACAGCAGTGGCCACAGGACTGGAAAAGGTCAGTTTTCATTCCAATCCCAAAGAAAGGCAATGCCAAAGAAAGTTCAAAGTATGGCACAATTGCACTCATCTCACATACTAGCAAAGTTATGCTTAAAATTCTCCAAGCCAGGCTTCAACAGTATGTGAACTGTGAACTTTCAGATATTCATTCTGCGTTTAGAAAAGGCATAGGAACCAGAGATCAAATGCCCAACAGCTGTTGGATCATTGAAAAAAAATAGAGCTCCAGAAAAACATCTTCTTTTGCTTTATTGTCTATACCCAGTCCTTTAACTGTGTGGATCACATCAAACTGTGGAAAATTCTTAAAGAGATGGGAATATCAGACCACTTGATCCGCCCTTTGAGAAATCTATATGTAGATCAGGAAGCAGCAGTTACAACTGTACCTGAAACAACAGATTGGTTCCAAATAGGGAAAGGGGTACATCAAGTCTGTTTATTGTCACCTTGCTTATTTAACTTGTATGCATAGTACATCATGCGAAATGCCAGGCTGGATGAAGCACAAGTTGTAATCAAGATTGCTGGGAGAAATATCAATAACCTCAGATACTCTGATGAGATCACCCTTATGGTAGAAAGTGAACAAGAAATAAAGAGCCTCTTGACGAAAATAAAAGTGGAGAGTGAAAAAGTTGGCTTAAACTCAATGTTCAGAAAAGATCAGGGCATTCTGTCCCAACACTTCATTCTAAATAGATGAGGAAACAATGGAACTTGTGACAGACTTTATTTTTTGTGGCTCCAAAATCACTACAGATGGTGACTGCAGCCATGAAATTAAAACATGCTTGTTCCTTGGAAGAAAAGCTATGACCAACCTAGACAGCATATTAAAAAGCAGAGACATTACTTTACTAAAAGAGGTCCATCTAGTCAAAGCTATGATTTCCCAATAGTCATGTATGAATGTAAGAGATGGACTATGAAGGCTGAGTGCCAAAGAATTGATGCTTTTGAACTGTGGTGTTGGAGAAGACTCTTGAGAGTCCCTTGGACTTCAAGGAAATCCAACCAACCCATCCTGAAGAAAATCAGTCCTGAATGTTCTTTGGAAAGACTGATTCTGATGCTGACACTCCTATACTTTGGCCACCTGATGCAAAGAACCGACTCACTGAGAAATACCATGAGGTTGGGAAAGATTGACGACAGAGGATGAGATGGTTGAATGGATCACCTACGTGGTGGACATCAGTTTGCGTAGGCTCCAGGAGTTGATGATAGACTGCGAAGCTTGGATTGCTGCTGTCCATGGATTCAAAAAGAGTCGGACAAGAATGAGTGACTGAATTGAACTGAATTAAACTAAACTGTTCATTTTGTGTGTTCTTCTGCAGGTGGGTTCAGTTTAGTGCAGCCTAAAGGGGTTGCACTTAAAGAGATGGGAATATTAGATCACTTGATCCACCTTTTGAGAAATCTATACGTAGGTCAGGAAGCAACAGTTACAACTGTACCTGGAACAACAGATTGGTTCCAAATAGGGAAAGGGGTACATCAAGTCTAACCCCTTTTACCTAAGGGGCTAGAGAGATCAGTTAAAGTTATTGGAGCTTTAAGCCTGAAAGTAGTAGACAATACATGAAATGATGGTCCTAGCTGTCTTTCAATAAAACTATTTAAAAATAAAAACAGGTCACTGCTGATTTCATATGGGTTTGTAGATTTTGGCTTAAAGTTTTCTGCCTACCAATTCTTAAATAAGCAGATCTAAAAACTGCATTATGTTCAAATGGTTCCTGAACCACATCAGTTGCATCAGAACAAATTTATGTTTTCAAAATGAGTTTTCAATTTCATTCTTAAGTTTGGCATATTGGAGTACATGGACATATGTATATAGCAAAAGAATAAAATTTCAAGAGTCATTAATGCCTGTACTAGGAATACAAATATGAACATTTGTTCATTGCAACATGCTAAGTCAGGTTACTCTCTCTGCCAAGGTGTCTTCATATTTTCATTTCTTAAATTTAATTTCTTAAATTTAACATTTGGCTTACACTGTTTATATATGTGGTATTTAAAAGTGTCTATTTACTCTAGCAACCTTGGTAGTGCCTTTTGCATTTAATTTAGACATTCGGAAACATTTTAACTAAAGTTATAAAATCCAAACATTTAAAATATATATTTCTATTATTTTAAAATAACATATAACTAATATTATAATTCCTAAAGAATGTTTGTTTTGTAATACACAGTTTAATATTGGAACTAGAAATATGTATTGCTTGCATTTGATATGGAAGGTATTCTTTCTTCACCTCCTAATGTAAAATTGCTTTATAATTTAGGTAGTGTATTTGTTAATTATATATTCCTTAGAATACTTATCAAGGTTGGAAAATATACTTTCTTTACAACCTTTTCTAATGCAGGCAAGCAGTTTCTGTTTATGATATATATAATTGAATGCCCCTAATACTACTATAGGCATATAGTATATTTTATATATATATATATATATATATATGCGCTGCTAAGTCGCTTCAGTCGTGTTCGACTCTGTGCGACCCCATACACGGCAGCCCACCAGGCTCCCCCGTCCCTGGGATTCTCCAGGCAAGAACACTGGAGTGGGTTGCCATTTCCTTCTCCAATGCATGAAAGTGAAAACTGAAAGTGAAGTCACTCAGTCGTATCCGACTCTTAGCGACCCCATGGACTGCAGCTCACCAGGCTCTTCCATCCATGGTATTTTCCAGGCAAGAGTACTGGAGTGGGGTGCCATTGCCTTCTCAGATATATATATATATATATATATATATATATATATATATATATATATATATATATGCATATATATATATGTATATATATATATATATGCACACACTGATATAATTTTTCCTTTGATATCTGTATCTTCTGAATCTTAAGCTGCAACAAAAGGCTCTGGGGTAGCCTTTAGAATTGTTCTTTATAAATCATTGTCATAACTGTTCCTCAGCACTGGGATCCTGATGTCATTGAATGTTTTAGGAAAATGCACTTAATTAAGTATTAACATATGTGATTATTTTAGAATACCCATGTAGACAATACTTAATGCTGCATTTTGAGTATTTTGTATATCAATAAAATATCAGGAAAATATATCTGCAAATGTTTTCTTTGTGGGTATATATATGTGAATATAAAAATAGTGTTATTTGCAAGACTGAAAATATATTTCATTTTAATAATTATTTTTTTTTGTTTTAAAATTAGTAAAGCTTGTCCAGGAGAAGATTGGAAGGGTTTTAAGAAATAATTGTGAGAAATTTTTAAATAGTCTAAATACAACCAACAAATAGCTACATTTTTGTCCTAAACAAGCAGATTAAGCTGTAATACAATTCATAATCTTATGATTAAATATAATTGGGATACAATTGCAAATATATTTATTTGCCCACTTTATAAATAATCTCAATAAATTTTTATTGTAGTTTATTGAAAAGATACAAATATTCTTTATACTTATATTTCTTATAATTTTAAAATTAAATGTTCAAAAAGTCCAGTAATTACTTGAGTATGAATTATTTCTAACTGCCAAATGATTTTTCCAAAAACTTCTTTTCTCTTAGTAAGTTAAGTTAGTTCAACAGGATTGTGGAAAATTAAAGTGTGGTTTGTTTTGTGTTCTGGGGCTGGTTCTTGAATGGTACAGTAATATACATTTAAATATTAAATACATAGTTTGGACACATTGTATCCAATTCAATAAAGATTACTTCATCTTTAATGTGAGAACTAAAATTATTTCACATTTGACAGTAATATTTAAAATAATTTCTATTTACTGATCTTTTTCAATCTTATTTTTAGATTGTCTCATACATTAGCCAGTATCAGAAAACAAAGCCATGGGGAAATTTGTCATCTCTAAAATGGCTGTAAAATACATTTCATACATTATTTTCTTATATGAAAATTTTTTTGAAAAATTCTGAACATTTTGTATCATTAGTGTCTCATGTGAATATAAAGAATGATGAACACTGGATGATTCTGCAGTAGTTTGTCTAGTTTGGTAAACCAGGGAGGATACAAAAATTAGATTATGAATGAGTATGATTTACATTACCTTCTTCATGTTATTAAATTGCCAGTCAATGTGTCCAATACCATTGGAGAATTCAATATCCTCAAGAGACTGTATGTTCCATAAGCTCAGAGACTGCTAGCTTCATTCCCTGCTCTCTCCTGACTTAGAATGTCTGGTATAAAGTAGGCACTGAGTAAATATTTGTTGAATGAATGATGTCTTCCTGTGTTTGTTAGACCAATGAAAGTTCAGTTAAACCAATAAATCATTTGTGAAAATTTAGTATTTGAAAAACGATGAAGTCAATTTAAAATCAAATAGAACCCAGCTTGACTGTTAGCTGTGTTGATTTTAGAAAAGCACGTGAGTGGCCAGATTCAAAAAGTACAGATGATGATATGTAAATTATACAACTATTATAAGGACCAAATGAAAAAAAATTATTTTAAAGCATTTAATTGTGTGTATAAAAGATAGAAGGGCTTCCCAGGTGGCTCAGTGTTAAAGAATTAGTGTAGGAGACACAGGAGCAATGGGTTTGGTCGGAAAGATACCCTGGAGAAGGAAATGGCAACCTACTCCAATATTCTTGCCTGGAAAATCTCTTGAACAGAGGAACCTGGAGGGCTACTGTCAATGGGGTCACAAAGAGTCAGACAATACTTAACGACTAAACATCAACAGACCATACAACTAGTTTAAGCATTCCAATGCATAATATACATTTAAAGAAATTCAGTGTCTGCTGCTCTATAAATAATTTTTGAATGAATGAATGAATGAATGAATAAACTCATTAATGTGAGGTTTGATTGCATTTGAAGTGTGGACACAGTGAGTGAGTTAGTGAATGAAAGTCGCTCAGTCATATCTGACTCTTTGCAACCCCATGTAGCCTGCCAGGTTCCTCTGTCCATGGAATTCTCTAGTTAGGAATACTGGAGTGGATTGTCATTTCCTTCTCTAGGGGACCTTCCCCACCCAGAGATCAAATCCAGGTCTCCCGCATTGAAGGAGGAATCTTTACCATCTGAGCCATCAGGCAAGCACATATATATGTGAATAAATGAAATTTGAGGCTTATATAGTTGGAGAACAGTTTCTTTATGAAGTGAGGCAGTGAAATACATTCTTATTTCAAGTTGGAACACTAGAGTAGAAGTGATCTGTAGTTCTCTTTTCACAGTTAATATGAATGTAGCTCAATCACCTCCTAATTATTTTACACCTTTTTCTTCCATTTGTAACTTTGCAGCTCTTACTTTCATTGAACATTTTCCCTTTTTCATTAAAAAAAATCTTTGATTTATTTTCATGGTTCTCCACCTCTCCCTCTCTTTCTCGCTTTTCCTCCCTCTTTCTCTCCCTCTTTCCTTTCATCAACATTTGATTTTTGGACCACTGTAAATATTTATGAAAAACCGCCTATATTTTCTTCTCTATGCATGACTATTGGCTGCATGTTTGTCTGTTTATGTCTGTCTTATTAATCACTGAATTGACATGTACACCAGGGAAAATGTTCTAATTCTTGTAGAAAATTATGTTCTTATTACCTGAAAATGTTTTGTCTATTCTTTGACCTTTGTCAAAGGAAGAATAGATTAGACCTTGTATTATCAGGCAAGTATACCATGGTATCTCAGGTAACACAGATAAAAAGGGACAGGGAGACGAACACAGGTGTCCAGAGAAGAGAACTTGGTGTAAGGGGGTGAACTGGAGTAAGAAGTAGCTGCCTTAGATATGATCTATCAAGCATTTGTTGATAAGACAAATGTGTGAGACAAATGCTCATATTTTAAACTTTGGAGTAATCTGGCTGGTCAAAATACCTCTTTTATATGAACAAGTCATAACTGTGGAAACAAGCCAACATAAAACCTTGAGAAAGCTTTAAAATGGTAGCATTGAATACTGATGCAAAGTTTTAAAGATATCAATCAAATTATTTGTCTTTGCTTCTTTGAATGTCTGTTGTTATCGTTACAAAATATTGAGTTGTAGAAGTTCACATATAATAGTTCTATGCTATGTACAATGTACAATACTTTAGGATTAAGTAATTGAAGATACATGAACTTCTGTTCTGACACATTCATATGTAATACTTATTGCTTTCCTTTACTTGTGTGCTAGGTAAGCAATAAATAGCCAGGCTCCAACAGGTTTTTACCCTGTAGTCTTTATACTTATAAAATCACTTCAGAGTAACAGCTTTCTAAATCATAGCAGCATATAGTATATTGCAACAGGTGCTACAGAGGAAATAAGCATAAAAGGGAATAAAAAAAGTAAAAACCCCATTGTTGAAAAACAGTTATTACCTCAGGCATAATTTCTTCCACACCTTCTCCTGAGCCCCTGCCTGTATAACCATCACAATCTCTTAAGCAGCAGTCAGGTCACTTTGTGAAACTGTGTCTGTGTTTTACTGCCTAGCATATAAATACCAGGTAGCTCAGCTTTAGCACTTGTTTTCCTGACTTCATAGCTTTGGTAAATCATTATGAGGTGCAGCTGGAATGCCAGTGCTAGAAGGCTAGAGAGGGATCTCTTTTTTCAAAAAAGGTCTGCTTTTGTCAAATCACCCTGAAAGGAACCATTTTTCTCAAAAAGGCTTTTTCAGAATGTCCCAAATAGTCTGTCATATACAGGATGACCAGAGTTTAGAGAAGGATTTTACTTTATCAACAACATCTTAAACTCAACTGAGTTAAAATTCTTTCCTTTGTCCAGAATAATAGTATCTTAGGAAGCTACATGTTGGAAATAGTGGAGCGCGAACTGAGTGAGACTTGCTAGAAATAGGAATAGGATGATGATTAACTGTTAGAAGCCATTGTTTCTTATTTAATGGACTTAATAAAAAGGGCTCTGTTGCAGTGACTAGCATCAATAGAGGGAATGTCATTTAGCAGAGCCTACACTGCAAGGAGATGCAACCAGTCCATTCTGAAGGAGATCAGCCTTGGGATTTCTTTGGCAGGAATGATGCTAAAGCTGAAACTCCAGTAGTTTGGCCACCTCATGCGAAGAGTTGACTCATTGGAAAAGACTGTGATGCTGGGAGAGATTGGGGGCAGGAGGAGAAGGGGACGACAGAGGATGAGATGGCTGGATGGCATCACTGACTCGATGGACGTGAGTCTGAGTGAACTCCGGGAGATGGTGATGGACAGGGAGGCCTGGCGTGCTGTGATTCATGGGGTCGCAAAGAGTTGGACACGACTGAGCGACTGAACAGAACTGAACACTGCAACCTCAAGCGTGGGAAGAACACAGCTTTTCAATTTCAATCACTGGCTATGAACCCAATCGCCTGTTAGTACTGACAGAGCTTCTCATTTCTCAAGTAATAGGTAAAATGGAAGATAAAAGTAAAATAGGTTACTAAATTATAAACATGTTGTAATTAAACTCTTCCTACTTCTTGGTGTCCCTGGAGCCAGACAGATTTCTGGCTTGTGTGCCCTATTTGGCTGGGCTTTGTCATCTTACTCTGCCCTTACTCCAGGGAGTACGGCATTTTCCTTTGTTCTTATGCGAGGTCTAGCTACCATTACTCCTTACTGATTCCCAGTCAGTCTTTGGATCTTAAAAGGGAAGGCAGTACACTGCCTTGTGGTCCCGAGTTTAAACTCGAATCAGACTACCTGGTTTGAATCCCTTTTTGGCCATTGTGTGACTAGGTGGACAGAGATGTCTTCTTTGAAAATTCTTAACTGTTCTATATTTCAACTTTTTTCATCCATACAGTGATGAAAATAATGTTTAAAGAATGTTCATGAAGAATGAATTAATTAACCTTTGTCAGGTATTTTGAATGAAGTTGAGTGCACTGTAGGTATTCAGATAGGAAAGGCTTTCCTAATTATAAACCTCTGTTTATGAGCACATAGCCCCATAGATTTTTGTTTAGAAGCATTGGTCAGAGTTGTACTTTTCTGTTTGTGTGTGCATATGTGTGTGTTTGTGTGATTCAATTTTGTCCCTTCATTTGAAAGCTATGCTCTTTGACATTTAAAAACCTGTTTTATATTAAAACTTGCTTTTTGCATCATCCTAATAACATTTGCATTGGAGAAGGAAATGGCAACCCTCTCCAGTATTCTTACCTGGAGAATCCCAGAGACAGAGGAGCCTAGTGGGTTGCCATCTTGGAGTCGCACAGTCGGACACGACTGAAGCGACTTAGCAGCAGCCGCAGCAGCAATAACATTTTATCCCTTGTAAAATATTTTCACTTTCTCTTTTGAGATTGAATTTAGATAGAAAAAAAGATAAATTTGGCTGTATGAAGATTCATAATTTTTAAATGCTATCTATTTTCAAAACCAATTGTAATTTACAGCATGAGAATATTACACAGAATACAAGTGACAAGAGACTATATAATGTGGGCATTAGTTTAGGATATAGTTATTTATGAATTGTTTTGAGAAGTCAAATAGAACTCTAGGGCCCTACCTGTATGTGCTTAGGAAGGAAAAGTAGATATTATCTTTTCTCATGGTTGTGTGCGCCATAAGAATGTTTCTCTGTATCTTATTTGTTTAAAGAAGAAAAATACACTGAAGGAATGGTTTGATATTCTACCAGGTGGGTGCCTAATTTTTCATTATTAACTATATACATTGATTCAGTTCAGTTCAGTCACTCATTCGTGTCCAACTCTTTGCAACCTCATGAATCGCAGCATGCCAGGCCTCCCTGTTCATCACCAACTCTGGGAGTTCACTCAAACTCACGTCCATTGAGTCGGTGATGCCATCCAGCCATCTCATCCTCTGTCATCCCCTTTTTCTCCTGCCCCCAATCCCTCCCAGCATCAGAATCTTTCCAACGAGTTGACTCTTCGCATGAGGTGGCCAAAGTACTGGACTTTCAGCTTTAGCACCATTCCTTCCAAAGAACACCCAGGGCTGATCTTTAGAATGGGCTGGTTGGATCTCCTTGCAGTCCAGGGGACTCTCAAGAGTCTTCTCCAACACCACAGTTCAGAAGCATCAATTCTTCAGTGCTCACCTTTCTTCACAGTCCAACTCTCGCACCCATACATGACAACTGGAAAAACCATAGCCTTGACTAAATGGACCTTTGTTGGCAAAGTAATGTCTCTGCTTTTGAATATGCTATCTAGGTTGGTTATAACTTTTCTTCCAAGGAGAAAGCGTCTTTTATTTCATGGCTGCAATCACCATCTGCAGTGATTTTGGAACCCAAAAAGATAAAGTTTGACACTGTTTCCACTGTTTCTCCATCTATTTCCCATGAAGTGATGGGATCTTCATTTTCTGAATGTTGAGTTTTAAGCCAAGCTTTTCACTCTCCTCTTTCACTTTCATCAAGAGGCTTTTTAGTTCCTCTTCACTTTCTACCATAAGGGTGGTGTCATCTGCATATCTGAGGTTACTGAGATTTCTCCCAGCAATCTTGATTCCAGCCTGTGCTTCTTCCAGCCCAGCATTTCTCTTGATCTACTCTGCATATAAGTTAAATAAGCAGGGTGACAATATACAGCCTTGACGTACTCCTTTTCCTATTTGGAACCTGTCTGTTGTTCCATGTCCAGTTCTAACTGTTGCTTCCTGAGGTGCATACTGGTTTCTCAACAGGCAGGTCAGGTGGTCTGGTATTTCCATCTCTTTCAGAATTTTCCACACTTTATTGTGATCCACACAGTCAAAGGCTTTGGCATAGTCCATAAAGCAGAAATAGATATTTTTCTGGAACTCTCTTGCTTTTTTGATGATCCAGTGGATATTGGGAATTTGATCTCTGGTTCCTCAGGTAAGGGTAATTTAAATACTGATTTTTATTCTAATCACTTTGTCACACTTTTAGACAGCACATCATAGTAAGACTCTAGATAGCTCATAGGAAAGCCTTTTCCTAAAATTGGAAAAACTATGATTTTGAACATCTATTTCTGCTTTCTTGACTATGCCAATACCTTTGACTGTGTGGATCACAATAAACTGTGGAAAATTCCGAAAGAGATGGGAATGCCAGACCACCTGACCTGCCTCTTGAGAAACTTATACGCAGGTCAGGAAGCAACAGTTAGAACTGGACATGAAACAACAGACTGGTTCCAAATAGGAAAAGGAGTCCTTCAAGGCTGTATATTGTCACCTTGCTTATTTAACTTATATGCAGAGTACATCATGAGAAATGCTGGGCTGGAAGAAGCACAGGCTGGAATCAAGAGTGCTGGGAGAAATCTCAATAACCTCAGATATGCAGATGACACCATCCTTATGGTAGAAAGTGAAGAGGAACTAAAAAGCCTCTTGATGAAAGTGAAAGAGGAGTGTGAAAAAGTTGGCTTAAAGCTCAACATTCAGAAAACGAAGATCATGGCATCTGGTCACATCACTCATGGGAAATAGATGGGGAAACAGTGTAAACAGTGTCAGGCTTTATTTTTTTGGGCTCCAAAATCACTGCAGATGGTCATTGCAGCCGTGAAATTAAAAGATGCTTACTTCTTGGAAGGAAAGTTATGACCAACTTAGATAGCATATTGAAAAGCAGAGACGCTACTTTGCCAACAAAGTTTCATGTAGTCAAGTCTGTGTTTTTTCCAATGTGAAGAGTTGACTCATTGGGAAAGACTCTGAAGCTGGGAGGGATTGAGGGCAGGAGGAAAAGATGACGACAGAGTATAAGATGGCTGGATGGCATCACCGACTCGATGGACATGAGTTTGAGTGAATTTGGGGAGTTAGTGATGGACAGGGAGGCCTGGCGTGCTGCAATTCATGGGGTTGCAGAGTCGGACACGACTGAGCGACTGAACTGAACTGAAATATGATTTTGAATGGGGAGAAAAATCTTGATCCTCAGTACTTTCTGAGGCAGAGTCATTTTAAAAAGAGAACAGGTTGAATTTTAGGTTCTGGAAATTATCTTAAATCTATCTGTATCCTATACCTTTTAGAGAATCTTTCCGTATTCCCAGAGTAGGCGTACCTGAGTTTATTTTACAACTTCGGTAACAACTGAAAATAGCAATAGAACAGATGATACAGGGTGGCTCTTATCTGATTGACAAAACATTTACCTAACAGTGTTTTCATAGAATTGCAGAAGTGGTTGATGTAAATATCATTGTACAGATTTTTTGTCATTTTTAAATATTTTAAAATAATATTTAAATACCTATTCTATAAGGTTGCAAATGTTCCAATAACAAATAGCAGATAGAAACCACTGTTCATATTTGAGAAACAGTAAACCAGTTAGCACAAACTGGAAGACTTTGATTGTCTTTGGGTACTAGATTCAGTATTTTTAACATATCTGTGTTTGTTAGTATTTTTATGACATTGCTTATGGGACATTGAGTAACAGGAAAACATCATGTGTGTGCTGGTGTTGGAAGGATAATGGGGTAGAACAATACAAAATAGGGTGAAGAGATACTTGAAGTAATAATTTTACAAGTAGTTTCAGGATAAGATGTATTATCTTTGATGCATGAGAAAAAATTACTCAAAAATAAGCATTTTCTTGTAATTCGGTGGGTTATGAGTCTTAGTGTTACTTATTTGAGTGTCTCTAGCTTTGTCTCTCTCAGGAGATTGCAGTCAGGCTGTTGGACTGCAGTCTCATCTTTAGGCTCAACTGGAGGAGAATCCACTACTAAGATTACTCACCTGAGACTCTCTACTGGCTATATCATGACGTCATGGCCTCATACCAGTTACATCGTGACCTTACATCATATATCATGATGTGGCAGTTGGATTCCTCCAGAGTAAACAACACAAAAAACCTAAGATGAAAACCATAGGATTTTTATAATCTGATCTTCAAAGTGACATCCTATCACTTCTGCCATTCTGTTTATTTGAAGTGAAACAATAGATTCATTTCATCTACGAGGGGATGGATTATGTGTGAGTATAGATACCTGCAGGCAAGAATCATTGGGGGTTCATCTTGAGGCTGCCTGCCACAGATATGAAAGCCTGAGATATAGATTTGGTAGAAGTACTGAAAGAAAGATCTATGTTGAAGAAAGTATTGATAGACTTTGAAAAGATAGCCCTAAATTTTAACCATAACTCTGTGTCAACTCAAGATATGACCTTGAAATAGTTAACTTAAGAGTTTCCATTGTAAAGTGAAATGTTGGGTTCAATTATACCTAAGTTTTCATTATTATTTCATATTTCCTTTTATCCTTTGCCTATCATTGAATTTTAGGAACCAAGGAATCTGATGGGTATAAAGGTCTTCTATGCTACTAATACATTAAATAGATTGAAAACTATGAAGAGACTGCTGGATTTGACAATAAGGGAATTTTTTTGACAGAATTCTCAGTGAGTGAAGAAGACAGACCTGACTGGAAGTAATTAGAGGGTGAAGTGGCTGTGAGGTATTGGAACCAATAATTTTTGGTTGCTAAGGTGAGAAATTTGACAGTGAAATGAAAAAGATATGTATGTTTTTGAAGGTATGTCTTTTTTTTAAGCATTAGAGACTTTCATGTATTTCTGAGAAAGATGGTGACCAGAGAGCCTCAGCTTTATTCACCTTTGTGCTTAGATACTTGTGTAATGCCTGAAGCAAAGCAAACGCTGTACAGGGGATGGTAGATGAGTGGAAGCAGCTTTTCCTTCTCCCTTCATTAGAGGAAGGTCTGTGTGCCTAAGAGCAGGCACTAGACTGAGATTGCTTGGACTGAAACAGTTTGGTGACAGGTATTGAGCAAGTTCCTTAAAGGTTTTGTGGCTCACCTTTTCCATATGTAAAATGAGTATAATAAATGAAGAAAAACAAAGACAAACCAAAGACATTTATATTGTTTATAATAGGGCATAAGACCTTAATATATGGTAAATTTTATTGTTACATACTTTTATTTAAAAAAAATATTTACAGTCATTTTCTCTTTGACCTAACCAGCTCTTACTTTTCTTTTATCTGAAACTTCAATCAATGGCTTAATTCTATTACATATTAGTGAAGCAGAAATTTATTTACCTTCTATTAGATGCCAAGCTTTGTGCTAGTTGATGCAAATGTAGAAATGAATGAAATATGACCATGTACTTTTAAGCCTCTCTCTAGGAGGAGACACATATATGTGAACAAATGAGAAGAGTAAAATATTCTTGACCTTGTGATCGCATGTATACCCGTGTTGGATTCATGTCAATGTATGGCAAAACCATTACAGTATTGTAAAGCAAAATAAAGTAAAAATAAAAATTAAAAAAAATATACAATTGTGAATATAAATTTTTATGAATTTGTCAGAAAAAATGTTACAGGGAAAGAGATTTGTAAATATTATAGAAGATTTACTTTGCGATGGATAAGATTAATGAATGTATTATTAATACTGATGATTGTGGAGCTATCCCTGAATCTTTAATTTTACAATAGAGCAAGCAGAAAGAAAATTTTGCAAGGCTCAAGTTCTAGTGTACAATAAGAATGTTAGGATTCTGATGTACAATAAGAATGTTGTTCAAATCCCTCTGAAATATTCAGAATGTAATCTTGACATTTAGGTACAACTGTCTTATATGAATAACTTTTAACTAAGGGAAAGAAAATAATTTGAAGATCCTATTTTATCTTTTGTGAATGAGTGTGAAAACAGTTAATTTGAGTATTTTCTGTGGGAGGCTTTGTTTTTCCATAGGATGTTCTAAAAGTTAAGGACACATATCAACAATAACAACAACAAAAATATCAGTATTATGGTAAATAGTGCTTTTGGGACACAGAGATGGCTTATTTACATTATTTTTTTTACCACAAAGGCTTTATAGAATATTATTAGTTGCTAAATTCTTAGGAAACAAAGTCATATCATTGAACTTAAATGCTGATAATATTTTTTAAGGGAAAACCTGTAACAAGAAGGAAGAGTGAGAACATTTCAAATAGTAAAATAAACAAAAAATCAGAAATGTCCTCATTGTGTTATTTTTAGAGTTTTTCCAGCCTAAATAGTAATGAGTATATTAACTTAATCAATACTGTAATAGATTTTATTAACAGGAAAAGACTTGCCTATCTCAAAGCTATAGCAATAAGGAATTACCTGCTGTTTAGTATCTAAAGCATTAGTTTATTTCACTTGAGTGCTATTATACTTCATCTGTTTATCCAAATGCAGTGTATCTCCTCCAAAGATAAATCTATTTTTCCCTGCAGGATTTTGTTGCTGATTAAATTAATATAAATTGCTGTCCAACTCTGATTAAGTCACTGTTGTCCAATTGTACAAAGTTACGTTTTATTTGAAATGATTATTTTCTTGCTAAAGAACGTGTGTGCTTAATAACAATCCAACTATTTTAGGCTAATCTAACAAACTATTTTAGAATGCGATGGAAAATGTAAAATAAATATCACCTCACTGTGCTCTAATTGAACATTCTGAAGAGAATTTTCACAAGCTGGGGCATTTTCTTGTGCTTCTTTTTTTACTATTGATTTGTTCTATAGTAGTATCTATTGCATGTCACATGTCAAAGGGTCCCTTGATTCTCTGTGTAAAAGATAATGATATTTGAATCATGAAATTTTAAGCATTTTTTATTGGAACCTGAAGGAGGTAAAATAAATTGGGTTACTGTTAACAGCACTGCTATGTTACTTTAGCTAAGAGAAAAAGAATATGGCTCATTATGATTGAATTCAGGACTCATTTCTAAAAGTGACATAGACTTATAGTTTCTTTTCTGTCAGTCCTGCTTGGTCCCCCTGGTACTAGATCTTTTTTGAAGTACGTAAGAAAGAGTTAGTGCTAATGGCAAGATTTTTTCCTATAAAGTTGTATTTTAAAGTTAGATTTGGGAAATGTTAGCAAAGCCACTCTGATTTTTTGAAACTATGATGAATTATGACTACCAAATATAGGTTTTGATTAATATTCGTAAGACAGATCTTACATTTTCTTCGTTTTGTCAAAATACCTGCCAAGATCTTATGTTAACTGCTGCAACCATAGAGATTCCTCAGAAGCCTTGATAATATTTCAGGGATTTAAACTTCAATTCAAGAATATTAAATCGGGGTAAATGAAGGTTCTAAATTCTATTACCTCAGTAGATTTACAGACCATGTGTGTTTAGTACTGAAATCTATAGACATCATCCTATTCATATTGAAGCAAATATGTAGACTGTATAATGATGAAAAAATAATGACAGCCTTTAATTTCAAAAAGCACATGATGTTACACAAGAATTTTAGTTAAGAATGTAGACTTTACTCTTAACAGATTAAATGGCTTTTCAGAAAAATCTGGCAGCGTCACAATCAGTCTTGGCCCAGGGGCATTTTTTGGGTTGTGTTCAGTTTGGGTCATAAGGTTCCTAATATTTATCATTGTATTTATACATCATATTTTCTGTTGTGTAATAGCTACTCTTCTATCTTCTGGTGAATTCCTTTCTATATTAAGTATTTGAAAACCTTTGTTAACGTAGTCAAGTATTCAACAAATATCCTTGCATATCAATACTTTTAAGAGTGATTATTGCTTCTAGGGAATTTCAGTCCCACCTCCTACTTCCCATTTTATTTATTTATTAAGCAAAAACTTGAACTCAGCTCGTGCAAAAAAAAATGATGACATATACAGAAATAAATGAAAAGATAATGCACTAAATCTTTGTAGTTTGAAAAAAGAAGTGTACTGTAATATGTCTGATACCTAATTTTAAAAATCTTTTATAGCTTTTCAATAATTTTTTGTTCAATTTATCTAGTTTCAACTACAGTGTGGGTCTCCATGTATGTACATGCTTGACTCTTGCAATCCCATGGACTGTAACCTGCCAGGCTCTTCTATCCATGGTGTTTCCCAGGCATGAAAACTGGAGTGGGTTGCCATTTCCTTCTCCAGGGGATCTTCTCCTACATTGGCAGGCAGATTTTTTTAACAAGAGCCACTTGGGAATCCCATAAAAATAGTACAAAATCAAAAAAGTCAACTGCATTAGAGACATTAATGAAATTCCTCATTATTATGTTAGAGTATTCACGGTCAGAATTTTTATCTGGTAGTATGGTCAAGCTTTGGCTTGGTGGCCATTCATGCATTGTTATTAATAAGCTACAGTAACATTTACTTTATTTAAAGAGGTAATGATCCACATCAATAATTATCAAAAAGAGCTGAACCAAAAAAGACTGAAACTTTTCTTTTCTTTGTGAAATCATTAATGTTACAAGAACAATTTAATTCTCTGAACAAAACTACTTGGTACAAAAATGTGTGGAATCAAGAATTTGAACTATACCCTTTAGCTCCTTGGCTTCCCTGATAGCTCAGTTGGTAAAGAAGCCTCCTGCAAGGCAGGAGACCTGAATTGGATTCCTGGATTGGGAAGATCCCCTGGAGAAAGGATAGGCTACTCACTCCAGTATTCTTGGCTTCCTGGTGGCTCAGCTGGTAAAGAATCTACCCACAATGCAGGAGAACTAGGTTCAATCCCTGGGTTGGGAAGATACCCTGGAAAGGGAAAGGCTACCCATTCCAGTATTCTGGCCTGGAGAATTCCATGGACTGCATAGTACATGGTGTCACAAAGAGTCTTGGACAAGACTGAGCAACTTTCACTCTCACTTTAGCTCCTTGTAAACAGAAATCTATTCCTACTGTATTTATATTTTCTTGGTAAACGTATTGCAATACTAAGAAGTGTGTATAGGGGAAAGATACAGAGAGCTTAGGGAAGTTTATAACATTATCTCCTTCTCACTTGGCTTAGGGGATTTAAAAGTTTGTGCATACATACTACTGTATATAAAATAAACAATAAGGACCTACTGTATTGCACAGGGACCTATATTCAGTATCTGGTTAATAACCTATCATGGGAAAGAATTTGAAAAAGAATAGATAGATGTGGGGGTGGGGTGGGAGGTCGGGGGTGTGTTTGTGTGTGTGTGTATAAAATTGAGTCACTTTGATGTATACCTTAAACTAATATGACATTTTAAATCCACTATATTTCAATTAACAATTATTTTGAAATATATTTTGTGTTTGAGTTATTACTTTCTATCTTACTCTTATGGTTCCTCTTTATCTTTACTAATTTAAAAACTATACTTTGGCAAAAAACGTATAAAAGCTCGTTGACTTTTAATGTTTAATTCATTATATTTCTCCTCTTTAAAAAAAGCTTGAAGAAGATGATTGCCAGAGTTTTCCTTTGTTCTGACACATCAAAATTACCCAAATATGGAATTTGCACTTTTTACATCTATAAAATAATTTCTAGTTAATTTCTCCATAGAGTATCTTAAGTATCATATGTTTCATTTTTATTTCTTTATAAATTTTCTTTGAGAATAGAACATAGAATAATAATTACTTCAGTTGGAATATGATCTCCCAAAACCAATAAATTGTTGATCCTTATCAGAGTAATTTTTATAGGTGTCTAGGATTAACACTATGCTAAAAGGATTAATGCTATATTTCTTTCCAGATAATTTTGTGTCTTCTGGTTAATTTTTAAGATACACACACTCACACTGAGACATGCATATGTCTCACAGGGGGATTCTGGTAATGGGGTTAGTGATCCTTTGCTTTCTTGGCTGACCACTAAGTCAACAAAGCAAAAGATGAAGAAAAAAAGAAGGAAACTTAGTGGGGTCATGTCTGAGAGGGGCCAATGGATGCTTTTGGTTTAATGATATCTGAAATGTATTTTTCAATGCTCCTTGGAATTCAAAGAAACTTTTCTATTAACTGTTTTAGTCCCAGGGAATACTGATGTTCTCCACAATGCCATTCTGTCTCTGCTATGTATTTTCATTTCTGAATCTTTAATATTTAAGAAATCCAGTGTGGGGCTATTTGACTCTTTTCTGTTTGAGATGAAGTGAATCCTTTCTGTATCTTTGTCTTGGATTTGGATGGTGAAATTGTTTTACATTGGAAGTTTCCTGGCAATATTCAGCAAATTTTCCCTTAAGTACTAATTTGTAATAATACATCCATTTCCATCTAAGATTTTTAAAGGTGCCTGTGAGTGCACATGTGTGTATGTTTTATGTTCAAATGAAATAATAATATAATTATTTCAGGTCATATTACAGTGATGTAGAAAATGTATAGATACACTGTAAAAAATGCTCTTTTCTTTCAATAGCATGGGTCACATAGGAAATATTCATTGTCTTTTCGCTGTTTGATTGTTTGGTTAATATTTGTTGGTATACTTCAGCTGAACTGGTGAAGTTTTTCCTTTTTTTAAAATCTTAGTTATGGGCAGATTAACTCTATACAAGATTGTCAAAGAGATGCTTCTTTGACATCTTGATTCCCAAATAATTTTTTTCTTTTTTGACACCAGGCTCCCAAACAGATTGAAATTTTTCTGTTAGAAGAAAATTAATAAACCACAAATACCTCAGTATAAATCAACTATCCATGCTTTGTTGTTATTGTTGTTCAGTCGCTGAACCTTTCGAGCTCTTTGTGACCCCATGGGCTGCAGCACGCCAGGCTTTGTTGTCCTTCACTATTGCACTAAGTTTGATCAAACTCATATCCATTGAGTCAGTGATGCCATCCAATCATTTCATTCTGTCACCTGTTTCTCCTCCTACCCTCAATCTTTCCCACCATCAAGTGTCTTTTCCAGAGTAGACTCTTCACATCAGGTGGCCAAAGTATTGGAGATTCAGCATCAGTCCTTCCAATGAATATTCAAGGTTGATTTCCTTTCAGTTCAGTTCAGTTGCAAAGTTATGGGTGACTCTTTGTGACCCCATGGACTGCAGCACACCAGGCTTCCTTGTCCATTACCAACTCTCAGAGCTTGCTCAGACTCATGTCCATCCAGTCAGTGATGCCATCCAGCCATCTCATCTTCTATCTTCCCTTTTTCCTGCTTTCAATCTTTCCCAGCATCAGGGTTTTTTTTTTTTTTTTCCCCCCCCTAAGGAGTCAGTTCTGGGCATCAGGTGGCGGAAGTATTGGAGTTTCAGTTTCAGCAAGGGTCCTTCCAGTGAATATTCAGGACTGATTTCCTTTAGGTTTGACTGGTTTGATCTCCTTGCAGTCCAAGGGACTCTCAAGAGTCTTCTCCAGCACCACAGTTCAAAACTATCAATTCTTCAGTACTGAACCTTCTTTATGATCTAACTCTTACATCAGTACATGAAAACTGAAAAAATTAAAAAACAGCAACAACAAAACAACCATCGCTTTGACTGTATGTACTTTTGTTGGCAAAGTGTTGTCTCTGCTTTTCAATACACTGCCCTGGTTTGTCATAGCTTTCCTTCTGCATAGCAAGCGTCTTAATTTCATGGCTGGAATCACCATCCACAGTGATTTTGGAGCTGAAGAAAATAAACTGTCACTGCTTTCAGTCTTTCCCCTGTTATTTACCATGAAGTGATTGGACTTGATGCTATGATCTTAGTTTTTTGATTGTTGAGTTTTAAGCTAGCTTTTCCATTCTTCTCTTTCACCCTCTTTAACAGGCTCTTTAGTTCCTTTTCACTTTCTGATATGAGAGTGATATCATCTGCATCTGAGGTTGTTAATATATCTCCCTGCAATCTTGATTCCAGCTTGTGAATTATCCAGCCTGGCAATTTTGCATGATGTACTCTGCAAAGAAGATAAATAAGGAGGGTGACTATATACAGGCTTGTCATACTCCTTTCCCATTTTTGAACTAGGGTGTTCTATTTCTGCTTCTAACCTGTTGCTTGTTAACCAGCATACAGATTTCTCAGGAGACATTAGGTGATCTGGTGTTCCATTCTCTTTAAGAACTTTCCTTGTTCATTGTCGTCCACACAAAGTCTTTAGTCAATGAAGAAAAAGTAGATGTTTTTCTGGAACTCCCTTACTTTCTCCATCCTCCAATGAATGTTGGAAATTTGATCTCTGGTTTGAGAGTGTATTTATCTGTGTTTTTTTCCTTCCTGTTTTATTAGATAAAATTGACATACAACTGAACATTAGTTTAAGTTGTGCAGCATAATGATTTTATATATATATAAATTTTATATAAATATATTAAAATTATTTATATATAAAACACAAATAAAATGATTAATATATATTTTATGATACATATATCAGATATATAATGATTATATATATATATCATATAATGATTGCCACAATAAATTTAGTGAACATCTATTGCCTCATACTAGTATAATATTTAAAATGATTCTTTTTTTTTTTTTGCAATGAGACTTCTTAGGATTTACTCTATTGATAACTTTCATAGATAAATACAACAGAGTTAATTATATTGATTGTATATTATATCTCTAGTATTCATTAATCTTATAACTGGAACTTTGTGTCTTTTCACTACCTTTGTCCCCATACAAAGATACTAAATTGTTACTGACTATGTTACCCACTCTGTACATTTCATCCTCCTAACTCATTTATTTTGTAATTAGAAGAATCAGATACTAAAGTATACATTTTCATTAAAGGTAATAAATAAGACTTATCATAAAGAATAAAAGAAAGAAGAGACCCTTTTCAAAAGGCCATTATTTTATTTGACTAAATAATCTTATTGCTTTACAGAGAAAAATAATTATCTGCCTTTTATTTTAAGAGGTTTAGGAAAGAAAAACAAGGGCTATTAGCTTTGTTTTTAAACTGTTATGTTTCATGAATAACATTAAAAATTATTGCAATAGTAAATATTCCTAAAAGCAAGACTATGTTTCTTTGGAAATGCAAGTTTCTGAGATATTTCAGAGCATACCTTATTTTTTTTTAATATCCTTGAAAGGTAAATCAATGTCTACAAAACATGAAGAAATAGTCTTTTGCGTGCCTTCAACTATATCTTATTCAGTAGTTATAGATGTACTAGGAAATGAAAAAGCCAGATAACATAGATAATTTTTGCTTCTAAAAAGTAAAGTTTTATAACTATTCTAATTCACAAAATTTTAACTGCTCCAAAGTTAGTGCAAATATAGTTATTGTTTAAAAAAATATTTTTAACCTAAAGATGCCTCAGCAGTTTCCATGGTAGAAAATCATGCACTTTGGCTCTTTATCTGCCTTCACTATGAATTATATTAGAAGAATAGTTAAATAAAATGTTGGTTAAAAAGGTCCAGATATTACTGTGTATAGTAATCTGCTAGCTTTGTTGTTTCTAATGGATTTTCCATCACAGTTGATCTGTGTTTCTTTACTATATTTCTAGCTAGAGCCAAGTGTTGAACAATGATGCTATATATCTTTTTTGTACAATTTGCCAATTTTGGTTATTTTAGAACCTAGGTGTTCCTGAATTGTCCTTGTGAATCATCACCATTCTGCAGAGAAAGGACTGAAGAAAGAAATGATTTATGTACTGAAGCATCAATGGGATTTTTAAACTACATAACTCAAAGATATTTTTACCAAAGACAGGGAGAAGAGCTTTTTCTAGGGGATCAAAACTGAAGTATCTTTAAATAAATAGAAGCCATTAAGTCATTTTAGAAATGTTAATTATTATTTTATATTATTATTATTTATTATTTTATTATTATATTATATTATATTATTATTTAAGAAAGTCAAATTTTATGAGAAAAGTTTCTTACAGGCAATATCTTAAATAGTGCTCTTTGTCCCAATAATTTTAGGCAGCTACTTTTGTACTGCTCCTTTCCAAGTTTTGTTTCCTTATGCTTTTTCAGTTGCATAGTTTCTAGAATGGATTACTTTTAGACTAAACTACGTTAAATATAACTTAGAAGTAATTCTATAGCATCCTTTTATCTAATGAGAAATAAAAAACCAGTTACTGTATATAAAAGAATATCTTGCTCAAATTTCATTTGATTTCACTGGTATGTGTAGATTTTGAACACTGAAAAGTATAGACAACCAGAGGATGGAGTGTCAAGACTTCTTGGTGAGATGTGTATGGTTTGTGTGGCTTGGTCTTCATGCATTTTCACAGTTCTTAATGGGACCATTTTTTTCCACAAAAACAAGAACAACTTGGTTATTCTTCCCACTAAACAAGGCTCTCTTTTTGTTCCTTTGTTTTTACCAGTTGTCATAATTAAATCACCATATTTGATTGATTTAATTATCTTTCTACATCAGAAAATGTGTGCTGTTATTTGTGTAGACATCTTTAGGAGTCATTCAGTTTAATGTTTTAAATGAAAATTCTTGACATTATTATAATTTAAGATGACACTTATTTTTAACATTATAAAATAGTCTAGATATATATAAAGTACACTGAAAGTTAGAAATTGACTATTTGAATGATAATTCTCCAGTACTCTTGCCTGGAAAATCCCATGGACTGAAAAGCCTGGGAGGCTACAGTCCATGGGGTCCCAAAGAGTCGGACAGGGCTGAGCGACTTCACTTTCACTTTGTTTTATCTATCATATGCATTCTGTTTTATTAGGTCACTAAAATCATAATATTTATCGAATAAAAATGAACATGATAAAAGATTATATGTTATCACTTATTAATATTATATGACATTTATATAAATTATGTGTTATATATACATGAATCAATAAATTAGTATATTAATGACTAAGTATAATAAGTTCTGTTATAAAATTATTTAATTATGGGAATCTTAACAGGACCTTACTTACATTTTTTTTTTTGTCTAAATACATCCTTTATTATTCTGTAGTTAAGGACATTCGTGAAACCATTTCCTTTTCTGTTGAGGTACTGCCACTAGGAAATTTTCAATTTACTTCTTTTCCTTGACATTTTCTTTCCCAGGCTGTTGGTTACTGAGTCCCAGATGTAATTGCTTTTTAGTTTTTCCCAATGTTGCTCAGGTCAGCTTCTATAGTGATAGGGCTAGAAATATGATGAATGGAACATAAAGATTGTTTCATTTTTGTTTTGTTTAATTCCTGTTGACCGTTTTGCCTACTAGTTAAACCCTGGAAGTTGAGGAAATGTTGCTGATATGAAAATAAATTTCTTTACCCTAAGCAGCAATACCCATAGCTCCATCATATACTTGTTTTATAACTCCTTGAGAATAGATGTTATAATGATTATTATTTCTACTAAATTATACATATTTTATTATAAAGATTAAATATAGTTTAGATATTATTTTCTTCCCCATGAAGAATATAATTTGAGGTACAAGCAGCTGTCTTAAAAGTTAAGTTTTGTAAAATGACTGTTTCATAATTTGGTAGCTATCTGTAAATGCTAAATCATCAAAATATTAATATAAAAATGTATTGATGCATTCAAATTTTTAATCTGTGTTTTGGTGTTATATTAAACCAGACTATGGTAGCTATTGATTTTAAAACCATTAAGTGTATATTTAAATAAACTCTCAGTCATGTTAAAGTTAAAGCATAAATATTGCATCATATGCTACAACCTTAGAAAATCTCCCTTAGCGTTAATGGTCCCTGACTCCCTTTGGGTATTTCAGGAATTGATACTCCATAATGGGCCATTAAGGAAGATGTTTAATTTGAGACCTATCCAGGTGCACCCTACTGAGATGAGATAATTTCAAAACCTCTGATTTTCCTCCTGCCTGATTACTACTGCTACACTAACTGCAAGGAATGAAACATAGCAAAGTTATCTGTATGACTCTTGAAGGGCACTACATTTCTTTCATAATCTCAAGAACAAGGCATGTAAAATATATAGATATCCTTATGTTAGGAGGTTCTAAAGGAATTATTTTTAGACCTCATCTGTTACACATTTTAAAAAAAAATCCACTATTGTATATTGTTTAAACTTCTTTTGAAAAGATACATACTGATCTTTTTTTTTTTAATGTGAATATCAAGGGTTTAAAGTCAAAACTGTTTATATGAAAGAGATGAATGGGACTGACTAGTCATGATAACTAAACCACAGTGAAACTCTGATATAAGCATCTAGCTCATAATGAGATTTAGCTTCCCCTGCATTCCACTTGATCTTGGAAAATCTTCAAAGAAACTGTAAGTTTTTTTTGTAGTTTTCTTTTTTTTTCTTGTGTGCCTGAAGGAATTGGAATAGAACGAATTTGATATTACTACCTCAGTTCTTATAGCTTTTCTATTCTAGGATTTACTTTTAATTAAGTCAGTTACTTAGTAACTGTCATCGTTTTCAGAGAAGTAGTGTTAAGACTCCCCACCCTCCCCATTCAGCCTTCTAAACTCATTCTACAGCTTGATATGAGTCTAGCATCTAAGCTGACTTTTAAGTATTGTTCCCAGCTATGCAAATAGCTTTTTACCACTGTCAACTGTATTACTATCTGCATTGGTATGATATTTTTAAAATTTTGCTAGAGAAAACATAATCATGTTTTTTTATTTTTCCAGAAAACCCTGGTACTTAATTTGTAACTAAAACTTATGCTAGATATAATATATTATCATGATTGTCAATTATGAAGTACCCAGGTGATTTCAGTTATAAAACTGTCTAAAAGAAAGCAACATAAGACAATACTAATCTATCCCAATCATGAAGTCAGGGCAGATAATAAAAATCCAATAAATATTAGAAATGTTTGAGGTTCATGACCTAATCACCTCTCAAAGCCCTCACCTACAAATTCCATCACATTAGTATTTGTATTCAACATATGACTCCTTGGGTAAGGGGGACAAACCTGCAGGTTATAGTATGTAGGCTGTAGAGTCAGTAGTCAATGGAAGTGATGAGATGGAGTAGGATCTTAAAAATGAAAGTACATACCATGTATCTAGACTATTCAGGTGCAAATCTGAGCATGTTTATTTTTAGCTTTGTGACCTCAGCAAACTCTTTAACCTCTTGGTCTTGCAATTTCCTCATTTGCCAGTTAGGAATAATAATAGTCCCTTTCTTTGAAGTTGTTACAGAATTAATATTAATGTTTATTTTTAAAGAAGACATACGGATGGCTAACAAACACATGAAAAGATGCTCAACATCACTCATTATTAGAGAAATGCAAATCAAAACCACAATGAGGTACCACTTCACACCAGTCAGAATGGCTGCAATCCAAAAATCTGCAAGCAATAAATGCTGGAGAGGGTGTGGAGAAAAGGGAACCCTCCTACACTGTTGGTGGGAATGCAAACTAGTACAGCCACTATGGAGAACAGTGTGGAGATTCCTTAAAAAATTGCAAATAGAACTACCTTATGACCCAGCAATCCCACTGCTGGGCATACACACCGAGGAAACCAGAATTGAAAGGGACACATGTACCCCAATGTTCATCGCAGCACTGTTTATAATAGCTAGGACATGGAAGCAACCTAGATGTCCATCGGCAGATGAATGGATAAGAAAGCTGTGGTACATATACACAATGGAGTATTACTCAGCCGTTAAAAAGAATTCTTTTGAATCAGTTCTGATGAGATGGATGAAACTGGAGCCGATTATACAGAGTGAAGTAAGCCAGAAAGAAAAACACCAATACAGTATACTAACACATATATATGGAATTTAGGAAGATGGCAATGACGACCCTGTATGCAAGACAGGGAAAGAGACACAGATGTGTATAATGGACTTTTGGACTCAGAGGGAGAGGGAGAGGGTGGGATGATTTGGGAGAATGACATTCTAACATGTATACTATCATGTAAGAATTGAATCGCCAGTCTATGTCTGATGCAGGATACAGCATGCTTGGAGCTGGTGCATGGGGATGACCCAGAGAGATGTTATGGGGAGGGAGGTGGGAGGGGGGTTCATGTTTGGGAATGCATGTAAGAATTAAAGATTTTAAAATTAAAAATAAATAAATAAATAAATAAAATTAAAAAAAAATAAAATAAATTAAGGGTGTTACAACAGTGCCTGATAGTAAGGAATCAGTAAATGTTCATTGTTATTATGAGGAGGACTATTATTTTGCCTCATGCTCTAGATTTTGGAATAGATTCACCTTCTCCTGTCAGAAGTAGAATTACTTACTTTGAAATAAATCTGCCTGTGTTAAATATAGCTTGCTTGCCTTTGTTAATTTCTACTTCCCTTGGAAATAGAAATCAGTCCTTGAATATTATCATAAATGACATATTATAAAACTGTTGTTGATTTTTTGAATATCCTTTTAAATAATGGCTGCATTCATCAGGCTTGTTTTTTCACAGCTTAATAGTGATGATAAAAGTTTGAGATTCTATTGATGACAAAAGTTTTCCTTTGTAAAGACCATAGTATCTATTTTACAAATCATGTACATAGAAAGAGTGTGAGATCCAGTTTTAAGTTTTCCTTATCTCATTTCAAATAGCATTATTTTTCAAACTGGTTGCATTAATGCTATTATTTATACTTATGTTAGTTTCAAACTCACTATTTTATTTCCTGTTGAACATATAAATGGAGGCAAATATCTTATCCATAGCCTGTTGGAAATAACCAGATGCTTTGTGGAATCTCAGGGAAAAGGTTAATTCAAGGACACTTTGCAAGGAAATGATCCTTAGTAAAACATCAATCTATTTCATAGCTAAATGATATGCTGCCCTAAAGCTAAAAATAGCATTGTTCATTAAATCCAAATTTGTTCCTAAACATTAATAGACACTTGTTAGATCATAACATTATCTGAAAGACAATTAGATGGGACTTTTACTCTAGAGGACTTTCTTATAAAAGTTACCTTTCTGGATTACCTATTTTCTTACATAGTATCAAATTATGTTTGAAATATAATTATAAGGCAATATGTGTTTTACTTAAGCAGTAAAAAAAAATACTTTGATAGTGTTTCAGACAATGGGTAGAGACTTAGCATTTCATTGCTTGAAAAGTGTGGTGGGTAAATTAAAAAAAATAATTGAATACAAATGGGTCTTTTTTCTTATCGCTATGGAATTTGTGAGGCAATAGTAGGGAAGGAATGAGGAAAGAATGAAGACTTCAGGAAAGTTCTAGTGAAAGTGTAGTTTTACTTTGGGACTATTTCTAACTCTAATTTGTTTTTCCTGTATCTTAACTATCTTCTGTTTTTTCTTTTTCATCCTGATTTATTCTTTTTCTTTCCTACTCTTACAAAATATATAACTTTGATATTCTGTAATATGAGAAATTGTTGTCTTGACTTTCTTCAAGTGATCTATACTTTGAATCACAGTTCTACGCTTGGAGGTCACTGTGAACTCCCAAAGTACAAACTCTGGCTGATATTGTTGCTAATACCACTAGCCTAATTTTCTTTCCTCTCTGTTTTTTTCTCGGTATGCCAGGACCAATTTAACCTTCTAAAAGTGTGGTGTTTACATTATGCTTTCTGATTCTATCCCAGTTCTCACACAGCCAATCATCCATTCCTATTGAACATTCTTCTGTCCCAGTCACCACCAAATGTAATCTCATTTACCATTTATAATCCTACTTTTGAATATAAAACCCTTCATTAAATAAAAACAAAGATTTTTCTCACATATTGAATACCTGCTCTTGCCAGGTATCTTTGTAGGTCATGTATGTGTATAACTTTTATTTAAGCCTTCTAACCATCTGGTGGAATAAGTATTAATTTTAGATGTGAACATTAGAGTATAGAAAAATTAAGTCATCTGCCTGTGGTCATACAGCTCACAGCTTGAAGAGAGAGAACTTTAAAACTTTCTTACTCCAAAGCTCATATTATGCCTTCTATTCATGCTGATTCTGATGGCTCTGTTTAATACTTGATAATAGGAGATTTTTTTTTTTTAATTTGCAGAAATAAGAGACTAAGAAAGATATGGCTGCATCTGGTTCTAGGTCAATGCAAATATACTTAGTGTATGTGAAATTTCTTCCAGGTTGTATTTGTCTTGAATGTTGTATAAAATATGCATCTGAACAGATAAGCAGCAGAGTTAAACACATAGTCTGCTATTTGGTTGTAATACACTTCTGAATGCACACCGCTGCCATTGTATCTGAAAGTGTGGTAATTTTCTGAAATCCGTATTTGATCTTAGATAGCATGACAGCTGCTTAGAGATGTTATGCAAGTTTAGAACCCTGACAAATGTATCATATTATGAAAATGCAAAGTCTCTGATATTTTTGTGTGGTGTCATGTTAAGTACTATCTAAATACTAGTTAGTTTATTAATTTGATGGTTCACTTAATACTTCTGTTTTATTTAATATCTTAACTCAGTCTCTTTATATCAAACCAAAGATGATTCACATAAATTACTTTCAGAGAAAAATGCTCAAGTGTTTAAGAGTAATTTAGAAGATTAAAGAAAATTTTAAATATACTTTGTATAAATATTTGACTTCCCTGGTTGCTCAGATGGTAAATAATCTGCCTACAATGTTAGAGACCCAGGTTTAATCCCTGGGTTGGGACAATCCCCTGGAGAAGGGAATGGTTACCCACTCCAATATTCCTGGGGCTTTCCTGGTGACTCAGAAAGTAAAGAAACTGCCTGCAATTCAGGAGACCTAGGTTTGATCCCTCCATGGGACAGATGCCTTGGAGAAAGGAAGGGCTACCCACTACAGTATTCTTGCCTGGAGAATTCCGTGAATTGACTAACACTTTCACTGTAAATATATACCCTTGTTTTTGAAAGATAATGTTTGCAGTGATTTTTATTTATGCAAATTTTGCTTTTAAAATAAATTAAAATTTCAGAATTCATCGTTGGAAACTAAGTAAATTGAATTCAAATTCTTTGTATAGCTTTCACAACCTTTTCTCTTCTACCCAAATCTTTCTTTATATTATGTTCCCTTGCTCCTTACTTACTCAGTAGACCTCACATACTAGACAAATTAGGGTTCTATAGCTGTTCTTTATCTGCTTTTAACTTTCTTCATAACAGCTCATAACCTAGAATAATCCTTCTCCAACCACTGTTTAGCCAAATTTTATCTACTCATGCTCTAGCACAAGTATCCTTACAAACTTAAAAATTCCATAGTCTACTCAAATGCACTCTCATTTGAGAAGTTATATATAATAATTCTCTTGGCAAGCAGCAAGAAAACTTTAAAGAAAAAGTAATATTTTTAAAGTTTTAGACCTTGTAAATTATAGCTCATATTTAAAAAAATATGTATTTTACTCAATCTGAACTTTAAACCTTATTTTGCTTCTACCCAGTGATCATTAACACCAGACGTTTAAACATTTTATAGGATGGTGATGGGAGGAAGTTGTGTAATAGTCATCTAATTTTTCATTTTATTGCTCTACTTCTTTTCCCTAAGAGTTAATTATAACTTGGAGCATCCATTCACAGCAGAATGAGTCTTCCATGTAGAACCATGTTGGAAGGGCATGTTTGTGAGAATAGATACCATCCATCGTTTTATAGGACATGGATTATGGAGCACTGACCTGTATGTGCTTATGATTGTGTAATATTAATAAATCATGGAAATATTGCCATATTAAATTTAAATATTTAGCACTTAAACCCCCTACCTAAGCATCTATGCATAATTAAATACTCTATTTGAAATATATTTTCCAGCCTTGTTAAATGAATATTTCTCAGAAACACTTGATCCTTTTTGGTTAATATGGATAAACTTTTTTTGAAAATGTATCACTTTCATTAAGTTACCATATGTCAGTTTTATATTGCTAAGAAGTTAATATTTGTTAATGAATGTAATTGCAAATCATTCAAATTTCAAAATCTGTCTAATAACTTGGAAGAATACAGATTACACTCAAACAATATTTATAAACATTTCTAAAGTAAGAGTTTTTTTTTTTTGAAAATAGCTGCAGTTTAGCTATTTGGAATGAGGAAATGTTGCTGAATGGGAAACTGTTGTTTTATAATTAGCAATGGTGTTGTAGGAGTATGTACCGATCAGTTATTAAAACAGTGCCACAAGGCATTTTAAACATTCGGCGTGTGCCAAACATGTAAAAAAAAATCAAGCTCTAAAAATACTTAAATGGCAAAACATGTAAATATATAAAATGAAAGGTGGATTAATATGAATTTTTAAAGAAGATATAGAATACAATTTATAGTTAGGAAAATTTGTAATAAGTGAATATTTAACCAGTGGGAGGATATAAAAACATTATAAAGAAGATATTATAGTGTCTTCAGTAGGTTATTATGAGGGAAAAGTACAATAATGACATGCAATGTAATTTGGAAAAAATTGAGGTTCAGTTATTTTGTAGATATGTGGTTAAGAATAGCTTAAAAGTAGAAGCAACAATTCCAAGATGAATGGCATTCACAGGCTAATACTAATCTTTATTTAGAGTGTAGAAAGAAAGCAAATATAAAGTAAAATTTCAAATATGATTTGAGAAGGATATATGAAAAATTTAAATTGAGAAAAAATTATGCCATCAGAATTTAAGGTACCAGTTTCCTCAAAGTAAATCAATGTCCAAGTTCAGAAGAACTTTTATTTCAGCAGTAACAAAAAAATTAGTTTTAGCATATAATTGTTCTAGATATGAATTAAGTTTAATCTGAATTAAATAAATTTTATTAAATTTTAATCTGAACAAATAAGGAATTTTCCATGTAATTTATGAGGAAAGATTTTACTTACATAAAGCATTCATAGAATGTTTTCTGTATTGTGAATTTTTTTAATGTTTAGTTGAAAATGAGTCAGACCATAGTTTCCTAATTATAATCTTAAATATTAGTGATATAAATTAGAACACTTTCATCAGACTCAATATTTCCTTTCTAATATTGTTAAGTGTAGTGAAGTTATATAGTTTTGATGGAGGACAGATAACCTAATCAAGATAAATATATTCCTTCCAAGTTTTTGAGAGCTTCTCTGGTGGCTCAGACAGTAAAGAATCTGCCTGCACTGCGGGAGACCCAGATTTGATCCCTGGGTTGGGAAGATACCCTGCAAAAGGAAATGGCAACCCACTCCATTATTCTTGCCTGGAGAATTCCATGAACAGAGGAGGATGATGGGCTACAGTCCATGTGGTTGCAAAGAGTCCTTCATGACTGAGCGACTTTCACTCACTCCAGATTTTTGATACAGTAACAGGGAAAACTGTCTGCCATCATCTGATAATCTTTGATATATGTTAGAAACTATCTTTCAGTAGTAATTTTTAAAGTAATTTAATATGTTTTATTACTGGAAATTAATATCCTAAGTAACAGTGTATTTCAAACAAGAAGAACATACTGAAAACTCTTTTTAAAAAACAAAATCCTACATTGTTTTAGTATCCATTATTCATCTGTAGTTTTCTTAAGAACAGTGTGCATCTCTCTCAAGGAGACTGTGTATGATTTTCCTAAATATGTAAGTGAGAGGTGTGGGAGTCAAGCATATGGTCTGTTCCTCAGTTTTGAAAAATTAAGGAAACAAAGGAATTGGTGAATTACAAACAAGCACTGGTAGACATGCGTGATGACATGACCTCTCTGCATCATGCAATGTGCGCTAAGTTGCTTGTCTGACTCTGTGGACACTGTTGACCATAGCCCCCCAGACTTCTCTGTCCATGGGGATTCTCCAGGCAAGAATACTGGAGTGGGTTGTCATACTCTCCTCCAGGGGATCTTTCCAACCCAGGAATTGAACCTGCGTCTCTTATGTCTCCTGCATTTGCACGTGGGTTCTTTACCAGGAGTGCCACCTGGGAAGCCCCAGTAATTTATGGTATGGCTAATCTTCTCAACAAAATACAGGTGTATATTTTTCTCTTATGCAGTTGAAGAAACTGAAATTCAGAGAGCTTTGTAAACTTGCCTAGCACCAGAATGTTCAGTCGGCATGTTTTTAAGTCCTTTGCTGTTTCTTTCAAAAGACAATTTGGCAAGTTGTATGTGTGTGTGCACATGTTTCTAGAATATCTCACTTAACACATATCACATTTTGCACAGCATTTTAAATTATTGGTGAGTACACCTTCTGGCATCCATATTTTACTGAAAGTTGTTTAAAAATGGTGATATTTTAGACTTTCAAGTACATTCTCCTTATTTGACCCATAGTATTAACATAGAGCTTTGTACATGGAAAAGTTTAAAGAAATTCTTTAGAGTTGGAAATATATGTTGAACTTGACTTGTCAAATTCTTTTTATTAGTAGTAAATTTTTTTGAGTAACCATTTTGTTCAAATGTGATTTAATGAGTCTTATGTCTTTCCTTGTTTTTTCTTCTATGTGTTTTCTTCTATGTGTTTCTTCTATGTTTTCAAAATGATTTGAGTAAAAATCCCCTTTATATGAAAACTGATTGGTTTGGCTAATAGCAACATGTAGTTGGAAAAAAAAAATTCCAAAAAGTTTTCTTTCTTTCTTTTTTTTAATGTTAGTATTAAAAGAGTCATGGCTTATTTTTCTGTAGATTATGAACAGTCTGGTCTGGAACATTATCTACTAAAATTTCAATTTTATTCTTTGTACCTCCAAATTAGCATATTATTGTGGAACTGTGAGTGAAAGGTCCATGGATGGTGAGGCTAGAGTGTGAGAACATGTCACTGTCCTCAAATAATAGCTTCCATTCATCTAAATTCCGTTCCCTACCTCTGTTTACACACAGGTGTTTACATAGTAAACAGTACACAGTTACACTGTAATCATGAAAACAAATTTTTATGCATAAATCAAGTTTAAAATAATCTTAGTAGACATGGCTTTATGCCCTGCCATGATATCCTAAAATAAGTCATTGTTACAGATAATCACTTTCTTATACTTTCCATAATTTTCTCCTGTTCCTTCATCAAGTTGAAAATACATGAAATAAACTGTTGGTTTTCACTAAAACTAGACTTAATTTACTTCATAATTGTGATACTCATATTATGGAAATAATTTTTTGATTCCTTCACAGGGTACAATATTATAATTTGTCCAGTTTCCTTTTTAAGCATGTCTATCTTCTTCTTTCTCTTTGTCCCTCCAGACCTACTTCATATATTTGTGTTGTTCCTTTGTTCTTTACTCAGCACAACTGTGTAACATGTTTAAGCAAAGCCTAAGTCTTTCCTTGGTGTGCTGCGATTCATGGGGTCGCAAAGAGTCGGACACGACTGAGTGACTGAACTGAACTGAACTGAAGTCTTTCCTCAAAAGCTTGGTATATTTTGTCTATTCCTTTCCATAAGTAACACCCCTGATTATGCTCAGAAGTAAGTAAGTGTTACTCGCTCAGTAGTGCCCGACTCTTTGCGACCCCATGGACTGTAGTCCACCAGGGTCCTCTTGTCCATGAGATTTTCCAGGCAAGGATTCTGGAGTGGGTTGCCATGTCCTTCTCCAGGGGATTTTCCCAAGCCAGGGATCAAACCCGGGTTTCCTGCACTGCAGGCAGATTCTTTACCAACTGAGCTACAAGGGAAGCCCCATACATCTTGTTTATTTCTACCATAGAGAGAAGAAAGAGCACTAATGTTGGAGGCAGATGTTCAGTTTGAAATTCTTATTCAGTAACATGTCTGATTTTCCTTCTCAGTAGACAGGAGACAATATTATCTGCATGATAGATCTGTATGAATAATTTAATCATATAATTGTGTAATACCTAGAAAAGTAGTTTTCATATGAAAAGAACTGAAAAATATTAATTCTTCTCTTTATATTGAGACTTCGTTTATTATGATTTTCCCATTACAGGAAAAGTTGTGGGAAAAATTTTTCTACTTTAGTTGCATACTCAATAGTATCCACCAAGGAAGATATTTAGTATATATTTTAGAAATAGTGAATAAATAACTCACCTAGATGAGTTGCTATTAAAATAGTACTGTATATATTTATGGGCTTCCCTGGTGGCTCAGACAGTAAAGCATCTGCCTGCAATGAGGGAGAGCCGGGTTCAATCCCTGGGTCAGGAAGATCCCCTGGAGAAGGAAGTGGCGACCCACTTCAGTACTCTTGCCTGGAATATTCCATATGTGTGTGTGCGTGTGTTTGTCTGTGTACATATACATGTCCCTTAATGCTACAGTTATAGAGGGGAAGAAAAGATAATTGAATGTTGAGGGGTATTGTTTACTTGTTGATGGGTCAGTCAATTTACATATCCTTATTTAAGTATCCATAATCATATGCATGTAAAAGAAGGCTATTTTAAAGTAGTACTTGCTTTCAAATTTATTTTCAGAAAGAGTTATATACTTGTGACATGACAATTAAATGTAAGTTCTAAATGTTTTCATATAAGTCAAAGTGTTAATTAAAAAAAACCAAGCAAAATGTTGCACAGAAATTATTTTCACATTATTTATCTCAACCTCATTTTTTCTTGTCAATGCTTTCTCTGTTTGTAAAAGTAAAATGTTATGAGAGTGTTTATTATGAGCTTAGTTTTTCTATTATGTCTGTGAGTCTAGAAAGAAAATTATTATATCTGTGTTTCCAGATTTAGTTTATTCCAAGCCTATCTGTACAATAGTGACTCAGTAAATATTTTTGCTTGAATTTTCAAATGTCTTGCTTCTTACACAACCACATTAAAAAGTAAAAGTAAGATAAAATTGAAAATTCATGAGATGTATAAGAATTGTTAATATATATAGGGCTTTCATACTTATTGTTCTGAACAATACATATTTTCGTATTGCATATAATATATGACAAATTTTAATGTTCATGTAACCATATGAATTAAGTAACATTGCTTCCCCATTAACAGCCAGGAAATCAAGAAACTGAATGCTTAAAAGACTTACCCAATGTCTTAGTACTAGTAGAGTTGTGTGTATGTTAGTTGCTCAGTCGTGCCCAACTCTTACAACCCCATGGAGACTGTAGCCTGCCAGGCTCTGCTGTGCATGGAATTCTCCAAGCAAGAATACTGGAGTGGGTTGCCATTCCCTTGTCCAGGGGATCATCCCAACCCAAGGACTGAACCTGCGTCTCCTAAATTGCAGGCAGATTCTTTACTGTCTGAGCCACCAGGGAAGCCCACTAGTAGAGCTAATAATTCAGATTAGATGGTCTTGTTTCAGAACCTGTGCTCTTAATTACATACTGTGTAGTGCCAGAAATTCAGATAAATATATGTAATTTTGCCTTATAATGAATGCAAGCACTTCAGAAATATTTTCCAATGTGTTTTGATAGAATGAAGGTTATTACAATCCTCCGTAAGCTATCTCTATTTTGAATATTTCTTTCCAGAAAAAAATTTAGTTTTATACTCAAAATGTGAAATATATTTCACACTATTTCACAATAGTGAAATATATACTATCAATAATTGCTTGAATAGAGGGAAAGAGAGAGGAAAGAAAAGAAAGAAAGAAAAGGAAGACCCAGTTAGTCCTTGATTGATCAGTTTTAAAGATGCTCACTGTGAAAAACAACATCTTCAGAATTGAGGTCATGTACCTTCAGTGCTTTTACTTTCTAAGATATATATGTGTAAACTTCAAAGAGAGGGCAGCTATATCAGTTTGATTCAGTAAAATAACTTTACAATGCTTAAAATTTATAGTGTCTTCTATTTAACTTTTAAGCAAAATTACTCATTTTGAGTTGTAGGATCCTGGAAGATAGGTTGCATGGTTTATTCAATATTTTGCCCTATTTTCTTAGCACAGTGCTTTGTAATTTAGAGGCTACTCAGTAAACTTCTGCTAAATGAATTGATTTTGATTGAGCATAATTAATTAACATAAATTATAATTTTCACAAATTTAATTACAAAATAGTTAGAAAAGTAATATAGTTAAAATTTAGAATAATTTCTGAATTATTCTCAGGGTCTGGAATGAAAGTAAGACTCATACATTTAAATTTTTGTTTACACATATAGTAATCATAATGAATGATTTTTTTTCTATTATTAGTAAAAATTATACTTGTGGATAATATTTACCCTGAGTAAACACCAAATGTTTAAATGTATTGATAAATTATGCAAATTAATTATTATACTAATGAGTATAGTTTATTTATATTAATTTGTTCAGTGAGACTGAATTATTTGTGTCAGTTTGGGGGTTGGGAAATAAACACTGTGGTAATGCATAAGTTAATAATGTCTTTTAGGTTACTTACTTATTTTTATGTATGATGTGTGTATTCATTGCAATGAGGAAGGGAGGAGGTATACAGATGTTCTTGTCAGCAAGGAAACTTTCAAGGAAATGATAAAACCTATATTTGATAACTTTTTTTTTTTCTTGTTTGCAGGATTCTGAATTGGGTATTGGTGTTTCTGTTTTGAAGAATATTTCTTTTTGAGCTGTTTTGTTTTTAATCATCCATCTTGGGATACAGAAAAAGAATCAGAGAGACACTTATTTTAAGTTTAGAATACTCACTCCTGAGGCACCCTCACTGCCGAGCTCACGACCATGTGGCCATCACAGCTACTAGTCTTCATGATGCTCTTAGCACCGATAATTCATGGTAAGACTTTTAATTATATTTTTCTGTGACAATGTTGTCTCAATAATTTACATTAGATCCTTTATTTTAAATTTTTGTGCTATGATTTTGCAGTTTTTGCCTACCATGTAATAATAGCTGTAAGTAATGTACTTTAAGCTGTAATAAATAGAATGTTGAGTTTTATTTCTTAAAATACCATTTAAAATGTGTATTTAACCAAACTATTTTTTTACTTTCATGGTTGATTATTTTTATCACCCTTAAAGAGTATCATTTGAATTATTAACTATCATTTATTATGAACTTAATTGACCTATTTTGCTAAGTAAAATAGCTTTTAATATAGTAAATGCTCTTTTGAAAGAAATCACTCCAAAATTCTACTTTCTTGAACCCAGTAATTATTTGCTTCTGAGTGTTTAGTACCCTGCTCAACCCTTAACACACAAAATTAAATTGAAACCTCTCGTTAAAGCAGAATTGTGATATCCCTTTTAACGAGAAAAGAGACAAAAAGCATTATCAAAACAGTATCAACATAAGGAAAAATGTATTTTTCCTGAAACATGCTAATATACTCATAAAAGACTGTATACATTGTTCATTTAGACATCTTGGTACTTATAGCATGAGTATGATAGTTAAGAAATGCTCTATCTTCCTTTGTAAATTTTTATAAAACATCTAATTAGTCAATAAATAAGCAAAACAAATTCTGTACCACTTAGAATAATATTTATTTAATCCTTCTAAAAATTGCCAGATTAAAGTCTATACATATGTTACTTTTTCCCAATTTAAAGTTTTCTACTGATTATCATTGATTTTGCCCTTAAATGAAAATGGCATAATACAGTCACTGTTGCATATGTTAATGATAATTATAGCAAAGAAAAAAGGACACAGCTGTACTTGCCACTGCTTAGGAGGTCTCAGAGTATTATAGTTTAGCAGGCAGCTGAAATGACTTTTTAGCCTCCTTGGCTCATTTTTGGTTTTTAATTGACTATAGAAATCTATTGTAGTTTTTCAGTGATGCAGTTCTTAATTTGACTCATTCATATGTTTTAACATGAATTGCATTCTACTGTCGTTATAAAAACAGGATAAAAATCACTTGTCTTTTGACATTTTCCCTAAAATTTCCCTGCTTCCGCAGCTTTATTTCTAACAAATTGCTATAGGAGAGTGCTTTTTTAAAAAATAAAAGTAAAATTATACCACCATCTCATTTTAAACAATGTAAAATTGTTAAATATTTCAAAATTTTCCCTTACTTCTTATACTGATGTGACACTTGCACATTCACATACTTGGGCACGTATGACACTCTGTGCTATGGGACAGTATAGGAATTACGTTCCTTTAAACAAATGCTTTTCTAATTGTCAGTGTCCCTAAAGATGATTCCACTTAGCCTTTTGATTTTATGAAAATGTATCACTCGTAAGGTTATTTGAAGATTAAATAAATAGGATGTGTTAAAAATCTAGCATATAACATGACTGATATTAAGTGATTGAACATGTTAATTTCCTTCATCATACTATCTACCCTTCCAGTATATTTTTGTTCCAGTAAATTGTAATGGCTAAGAATTAGTTTACCCTGAGATCTTCTTCATTTGATACTGATATTCAAGAAAAAAAAACTCTAAGTATCTATACAATTCATGTTTACACAGTCAGTCTAAAATTGTACTAGTAGAGCAAGGTAGGTTAAAAATAGCAGAAATACACATTGTAAGAAAAACTTTCTGTTCAGAGGTGTAGTTTCTGGTCTCCTAAACCTGACACCTACTTTGTATCTCATGGGTCCCAAAGATCACTGAGCCTTACACCATGATTCTTGAGTTGAGACCTGTATTGAACAAACATACAGAAACACACATATAATCTCTTCAAGTAACTAATAACTATTTAAAAACTAATAAAGTAGAGAAAATATTGACCCTGGTATATAAAAATATATAAAATATTTTGACTAAAAAAAAAAAAACTAAAATAATGTTTTCATTTTCTGTGAGCTTCTTTATATCATCCTATGCATATCAGGCTAAACAATATAGAAACTTTCCACTTATAAACTTTATTCTTATTACCTTGTGTACGTATTTTAAAATTTTTCACCAGAGAAAATGCAAGTCAGTTTTGATTGCCTTCTATGGAAGGCTTTCTCCATTGCCTTGTGGTACCACTTCAGACTTGTAAATGAAGGGCTCCATGTAAGCTTATTTTTTGAGTTCAGCTTGCTCATAAACAGAAAGTGTGTGTGCCTTTGATCAACGCAGAAATATAATAGTATTAGACATTTTTGGAGTCCCCACCAGTCTTGGCTTGAAGGAATACCATATAGCTTGAAACCTGAGAGGACTGAAATAAAATAGATGTCTTAGTAATAGAGGTTCTTTATATCCAAAACATCCCTGGATAGCATGTCCTTGCCTACTAGCTATATTTCTTCTCCTGATCAGACTTAACTTTCCTGGATATGCCCCAAATTTCTGGCCTTTTCTCCAGAGTAAATAATAATAATGACTACTTCCCTGGTGGCTCAGACAATAAAGAATCCGCCTGCAATGCAGGAGACCTGGGTTTGAGACCTAGATCGAGGAGATCACCTGGAGAAGGGAATGTCTACCCACTCCAGTATTCTTGCCTGAAGAGTTCCAAGAACAGTGGAGCCTGGCATGTTACAGTCCTTAGGGTCACAAAGAGTTGGATATGATGGAGTGACAAGGACATAGTGATTCAATAGCCATAAACTTTAAATGTGTTGGTACAGTTAATTATCACAGCATTCTCATGGGTTTAATATTACTTATTATTATCATCATTACCATTAACTTTTTATAGTGAAAGTATTGGGGTACCAAGTGACCAAACAACTTGAGTAAAGTTGCACATGAGACCCCAAGAGGTCTTAAAATGAAGGATTTATCTTCTTGAGCTCTGATTTTAACTGCCAATAAATAATCAGTTCCTGTTAAAGCCATTCTTCCATGTAGAAAATTCCACATCAGCTCTCCTGGTTCTTGTGAACAGACGAGGTAAAAAGGTAGATTTCTGCCTCTTCCATGTTCTGGGCATAGACTGACTGGGCTTTGAAGTCTTAACAGATCTGAGATAAAATTTCAGCTCTACCGCCTACAAGTTCTGTAACAGTTACTTGGTAAATTAGTTAACAAATAACATTTATCATAGACTTCGAGTCAGATGACTATGCTAGCTACTAAAGCTATGGTAATGAACAAGGGATTCTTAATTCTTCCCTCAAGTTTACAGTAACTTAGAAATTTGTAAGCCTGCTTTCTATCTGTAAGAACAAACACTTACTCCATGTAGGGTTATTTTAAGAAATGAATGATATACACATAGTTCCTAACATAGTGCTTGGCACTCAGTTAATCTTATTTCTGTTTTATCTTCCTACCCCTAATTACTTTGAAATAGAGCTAAACCTCTCAGCATTAGATAAGGAAGATATACAATTATCCTTATTCTTATCCTGAGAATGGAAGTCTTTTGCTACTAAAACCTCAACATTTTGATTTTACCAAAACATTTTAATACTAGTATCAAAACAAAATTATTGTCAAACTGATTATATATATATCAGACATATATATAAAGACAATATATAATTGTCAGTATATTATATTATAGTATATAATTCTCAGTGGTAGTAGTATGTAGTAGTATGCATTTTTTGCATGATTTCTGCATGGGTAAAATTATAAACTAAGCTAAATAATTAATTCTGAATAATAATTACATTAGTTGAGTAATCTCCCACATCATCCTAGAGAGTCTGGCCAGTATTTTTTATAGGAAAATAAAGTTAATTAGTATATCCACATATTGTGTATATTTATATATATATATACAAATTTAAACTTAAGAAATGTCTCTGGTTCTGTGTTTATCTGTCCATATTTTATGTCTCTGTGTACCTCTGTATTTCTATTTTTCTGTTTTCCATGACTGTGTCTCCTTTCTGTATAACCATAAAATCCTTATCTATAATGCAATGAGACCTGGCAGAAGTAAAGAGAAGTAGTGAAAGCAGATGGCCAGTTCTTTGGTATTAACTAATGTAGTGTTGCATGAAGATAAAAGACTTTTTTGTTCTAATGATGTGGTTGGGAGCAAGGGAAAAGAGATGGATCAGAGAACAAAAATCCAGTGATAACATGAGCACCTGGGAGTCATCCTGACTGGCGGTAAAACAATATCATGGTTCAGTATAGGACCCACACTAGGAGATCTGTCCTTGGGAGGGATGCCACCCAAGCCATAATGGGTTGGGAGTTGAGCAGGTGATTGCCATGCTCAAATATTTTAACTGCATCTTATGTTAATTAACCCATACTTAGCAAGTGTATCACAATGTTAGAGATAGAACACAGGGTCATTGTAGCTTATTGTGTGTAAAAGGAAACAGTATTTTTAGTGATATCTTTGCAGAAAAAAGTAGAATTTAAAAATTCTTTCACGAGCCACCGTATATGTACTTTTTTCCCCAAGTCTATTTTGTGTTGGTAAAATTGCATGTGTATTTATATATTAATGAACTTTAAAGCTAACAAATTAATTATTATAAACAGTTCTTAGCAAGGATAAAACAATGATCAAACACATATATCTTGTACTATTATGTTTTTATGTAATTTGTTTTATTATTAATCTATTTTAGTTATAGTATCATTTAATGTGTCAATAATTTAAAATAATAATTCAATAATATGTGAAGCTTGAGAAAGTACCAAATTATATTTTACCACAGAAAATATTACCATATAATTTTTTTTATGAAGTCATGTTTTATTAATGGTGAAAAAGGTAGGTTGACTTCTAAGCTCTGCTTTGCTATTTTTTTTCTTTTCTAGAAATTAATCATCCTTTAAATGTTTACAATGCTTGCCAGCCTAGATAATTTGTAATACTTGCAGTAATATCACTATCTGTATGGTCAAATATGTTACACTGAGAAATCTTTGTCATCATCATGATACATGAGATTATTGAGAACACATCCAATAGCATCTGTTAATACATTAGCCACTTGGTACTTAAATTCAAAATAAATATTAATATATATTTCAAAAGTTAACTATGCAGTCTCTAATACAACAGTATGTACTACCAATATGTACACCTGACAGCTTTCCTTTGTAAGAATGTGTTTTGGAGCCTTCCCTATGCATTCAGTATGCAGTTTAGCAATTGGAAAATAATTTTATTTTGCCTTTGCATCTGCAAAATATGTTATGTGTGAATTTTATTGTAGTGACACTCCTCTACAAGTAACAAATGAGCACTTTGAGAGCAAAGTAGCATTTTCTATCTTCAGATTTTATGTACTGTGACTGTTTTGAGGGTGTAGAATCATGTATTATTTTTCGTGCTTCTTGGCTTTGGGGTAGACTGATTATACTAGGATGGTCGTTGTGCACTTGATGTTGAATAAATTTCAAGTAGTTTGATATGTAATATATAAGTATCTAATTATCTGTCTCCCTCTTCTTTGCATTGCTATTTTCATTCTCAATGTAAGAATAGTGCTCTTACATTTATAATTTCATGTAAATAGCCATAGGACATTTTTCATACAATTATTTCCTGCATGCAGATTGAAAAATAATTTCTTAGTGACTAATCAAAAAATTGAAATGCAATAGGGAAGATCTCATCATGAAAATAAGATGCTATATATCAATGTTATATTATGATCTGTTTTGACAGTTTAGAATAAGGCCCTGTTGAAAACTAGGGTTAAGTCATTCTCTAATTTATTTCAGATTTTTAATTGATGAATTAAAAATAAACTTGTTATATTAATAATTACATTTTTATTTTATTTGAATCTATGTTTCTTTACCATCATAGCAGAACTAGTTTCTTTAAATATAAAAACTTATCTTTGTATCAGAAAAACTGTGTATGAATGATTTGACCAAAGGAGTTAGGTTAGGTTAGCTAAGGATTTGCAAGAGAAATATGCTGATTGTATTTCCAAAAGTAATGGATATACACCTTCAAACAAAACTAGGCTCTCACAGTAACACTTGATAAGCTTTCTGTGTTTATTTGATCTATACACACTGTAGTTTGTGGTGATATGAATGTCATGAAGTCAAGGTTATAGCTTGATAAAGTATAAGAACATAGTCTCATATATTTCTTTGTCATTACCAGTGTCACCTATTTTATTGTCTAAGTAATCCTCCTCAAATAAATTTAAATCAGAAGGCAAAAATTCAATAGTCCCATGATCTGGTGGTACAATTAATACTAATGGTTAGATATTTTTTGCAGTCGTGCAAGTGCATATTTTTTAAAAGTGGAATAACTTTAGAAATAAAAGTTGTATCTTTAATACTGATTTCACCTTAAAATGACATTTCTAGCTCTTCACTAAAGTTTAAAAAATTATGATAGCATGTTATATGAAGGAATCATTGTTTATCTAAACATATATTATTGGCTCAGCATTGAAGGTCATTGATACATTACAGTTACAAATCGCAGTATAAGGGAACATGGTTGTATATAAAATTTGACTGTATCTTTGTACCCATAGAAGAAAATCTCTTGATAATATGGAAGGTAAAAGAATGACTCATTTTTGATTAATTCACAACTATCTAAAATAAATGGTCATAAAAGATCAAAACAGCCTTGCTTATTATCACCACCATTTGTTTAAAATAATTCCACAAGTTTTGGCTACTATAATAATCAACAAATGTAAATAAGAATAAATATTCAAATATTAAGATATAATTGTTACTTGCAGGTAGATTATGATGCATTCAGAAAATCAATAATATAATAACTTTCTCAGAATCAATGAAAGCACTAAGTTCAAGTTTATGATTCATACATGCATATATGATTACATCACAGTGGAAATGAAATGCCTGAATTACTTAGGAAATATAGGAGGAACTACATTAAACCTAGGAGAAGAAAACTGTGAAACTTACTGTGAATTGTAAAATAAAACACCCAATATACCATGTTCCTGAATTAAAAAAGTCTAGGAACAGCAAAATTGTAAATTATTTCCCAGTTAATTTTTATGTATGTTCATGCAACTGCTTTCAGAGTACTGATGTGAGCTTTTCCGTGTAGAAATTTAATAAAAGTATTCTAAAATATATATTGATATATATAGAATATTAAGCAAAAGTTTACAAAAGTGAAAAGAATAATAGGTAGATATAAATTTAACATATATATTATGAAAGAACAGTAATTAAGATATAATATCAAAATTAGGGTAATTGATCAATTGTAAAAATGAGAGTCCTGAAAAATCACTGCATTCTATATTTGTATTATAATTTTCAAGGAATGACTCCTCAGAAAATCAAATATCTAAGACAAAAGAGTCAAATAAGGATCAAATCAACTGTGTGTGTATGTGTTTCCAATTATATATTATGGAACTTCTAGAGAAAGGCTTCCTTGAGTTGCCTACTTTAATTTCCATTCTTAATGTATTAGATAGCATAAACTTTGGCTGTGGTCACGGTAGAATTCAAAATGAATAATAGCTTCTAGAGAATATATTCTTGTTCACCAAACGTTTCAAGAAAGGTAAATGTTTCTGGTTGGGCAGTATATGTGTGTGTGTGGGTGTGGGTGTGTTTGGGTGCGCGTGTGGGTGTGTTTGTGTGCGCGTGTGCATGTCTCTGTGTTTGAAGGACAGAGGGGATGCCATTCTCTTGTTCTCACAGTTATTTATAAACTCAGTCTATTAATGGCACAAGAGTTCCAATATTTTTCTGAGACTCATTGTCATTCCTCTCCACAGAAGGAAGAAGAGTATTGGGAGGATTCCAGTGGGAAGTTCTTATATGGATATGCTTGGAAATAGAGCACATTACTTTTGTTTCCACTTCCATTAATTAAAACTGTGCCTCATACCCACACCAATAAATAAATCTGAAAATTGTAGTCCTCTTGTGATGAAGGAAGAAGAAAATATTTATAAAATATATTGTAGTTTTTTAAAACACTAGATTTGATGCATCAATATCTTTTTTAATGTATAAATGGGTACTTAAAATATCTTTCTTGAGATATATTTCATATACCACAAAATTTAGTTCAGTTGATTTTAGTGTTTGCATAGTTGTGCACCTTTTAGAATGTAATTAGTCCTCCAAAAAGAAATCCTATATCCATTAGTAGTCACATCCATCTTCCCCTTGGGAAGACCCCGTCCCTGACCATCAGTAGTCAATGTCTTTACGCATTTCCCTATTGTAGACATTGCAACTTGCTTCTTTCATTTAGCATAATATTTTAAAAATATATGTATATGATGGCATGTATCCGTAGTTCTTATTTTATTTCCAAGTAGCCTGTTGTATAAATATACCACATTATATTTATCAGTGGATGGAAATTTAGATTATTCCCCACTTTTTGGCTATTCTGTATAATGTGGTTATGAAAATTCATGCATAAATTTTTCTGTGGACGTTTTCACTTTTCTTGGGTATAAACCTAGGAGTGGACTTGCTGAGTCACATGATTACTATATGTAACATTTTGAAAAAGTGCTAAACTACTTTCCAAAGTGGTTGCACAGTTACACGTTGCAAACATTCTTGCATTCTCAACTATATTTGTTACTGTCTTTTTTCTTTTAATCAATCTGGTCAAAATGAAGTAGTATCTTGTGGTACTTTTTTTTTTTTTGCTATTCAGTAGTTTCTTTTTGGTGATCTATTTTAAATATAGTAGTTTGTACATGTCAATTCTAAACTCCCAATCTTGACTTATATTTCTCTATGGCATAATCTTGAGCCCATTTTTGTGTACTTGGTTATTTGCATATTTTACTTGAAGAAATATTATTAATCATTTCTTTTTATTTTTCATTTCTAAGTATTCTTTATATAAATATATTTTTTGTAAAAAGATCACAGGGTACCATTGTTACAGTATACTTGGATTTAAGAAATCTTTAGATTGCATTTTCTAAGAGGTTTTTTGCTTGGATTTGCCCACTTACATCTCAGCTATTTTAAATTCACTGTGAAATTGTATATCATTTGTCTAGCCCCATTCCACCTTCTTTTTTACTTATGAATTTGTGTCCTAAAAATAGCTCATTAACTTGTTTTTTTTTATGATTGCAAAAACTTCTAATTGACAATGATTGTAACTTTTCTGATATGTGAATTGTATAGTGGTGAATGATACACAGAGTAGTTAGGTAATTCATTGGATTCTTCTAGTCAGTTTCCAATTACTCCTCCTTAAGAAAATGCTAAAGAACATTAAGCTTTAATTGTGATGACCAAAAGCATTTCTATTTTTGTTCTAGTCTGAATTCTTCTACCAGATTCAGAAAGTCCTCTTTTTTACATTTTTTTGTATCTTTGCTCAAATTATAAACAGTGCATCTTTTATTTCCATAGACTTATTTTCTCTGATATGTTCTACAGACAACTCAATGCTTCTTTAAATCTCAAGAAAGTTATGTGATTTGTTGTGTCTGTCAAATCTACACATGTTACTTAGTATCCTTTGGACTCACTCATATCATATCTTTAAACAAAACAGAAAAAGACGAGAAATGGAAAAGGACTTGAAGTATTATTTGAAAAGAATCCTAGTCAACTTGCACTATTTCAGCCCATTGGACTTATCTGAAATATTACTATTTCGGGAGAAAAGATTAGGACATATAGATAATGATTTATAAATGTTACTACTGAACAGCTGTTACATTTTTAAGAAATCTTGAATAAAGGAAGATGTCCTATTTAGAAAGTAATGCTTACATGAAGCCCAGAAACTGAAGTTTATAGTATTATTCGATTTAAACTGCTTTGAAATTCTAATTTGCAAGGTTCTATTGAATGAAGTGAAAAGATTTCGGGCCTTAGAATCTAATTCCAATTCTGTTACTGCTAAGAAACATGACCTTAACCAATTTGAATCACAGTTTCCTTATTTTTTATAAGGGTAATTAGGCCTACTTTGTTGTAGTATGAGGATTAAGTAAAATAATGTATAGAAAGGCCTTAGCACCAAGCTTCACACATTTAATCTTGGGAAAATGTGGTCATTAAAACATACCTTCAGGAATTAGACCTAAAAACCAAATGACCTGGATAGTTAGCAAATTTTAAAATACTACAGTCTTGGGTCACTTACTTTCCATAGTGTTTTTCAAAGACTGCATTGTATATTCTTAACCCCCAAATGTGACAGTTTCTCTAATTATGAGTCTACACATTTGTACACACATTCCATCATTATATTCAGGACTCACCCATTGGACTGTAACTAAGTCTTTAATGAGTTACTAATGAACATCTTAAGCTTAGATAAGCAAGAAAAGAAAAAAAGTTTGAGCATTTTGAAAAACTATTCATAGTTAAGGCTGTTGCTTTTAATTAGGCTATAAGCCCAGTGAAATTTCCTGTCTTTACTCATCTTCCCAGGTTTGAAGAAATTGAATAATAAGTGACAGATGTACCCTCCCTTTGATATTATTAATGTAATGTGAAGTAAAAAGGGATAAATACATTGAGCTAAAATAGAGAAATCATTGTTTGATTAAACACAAAGATATAATATACAAATTCAAAATAGTATTTTTCAATGATTCATTTTTTTTCTTAGACTCTGATGACTTCAAAACCAGTTAATTTTGTTGTTGAATTAGAAAATAACAGATGTCATGAGGAAAAAAGATCCAGGCATGATTATACCTTGTAGATTAAAAAAAAAAAATCCTCTATATGGATGAAAGAACAAACAGCTTTTACATATTACTGCTTCTCTCCAAGCTGTTAGAGATACTGTGAAAGTAGTGATCACAGACAGTACCTGAATTAGATCAGGACTATTATTTTCTGTAGCTCTTGTTATAAATCAACAATGATGGTGACTGTTTAGCAATGATCCATTTTAAAAATTCCTTTTGATAGTGAAGTTGGTGAAACCATTCAGACCTTAAGGGCACATGATTAAATAATGAAGAGAGATAATACATAAAATTCAAAGCAACAGGCTGGCATGATGCTCACTCCAGGGTGCACTCATATTTGCTTAAAAAGAAACCCTTTTATACTAGTCACAGTGGCTCAGGACAGTGGGAAGAGCTGAGATAGCCCAGATGCTTTATGGGTTACACACTGTTGTTAGAGGCAGGTTTGACATCGTGCCTCCACACACAAATTAAAAATCAGCATGTCAATTTTTAAAAGTAAGTGCCCAATAATAATCACACTCCCTCTATATATATCATAATATAAAAACATAGTCAGTTGTTTTGACCTGTGAGCCTGTTAACATGTCTGCTTTCTTGTGAACCAGCATGTAGGCATTCATTTTGTATATGTACTGAGGATGGGGTTGATTGGTAAAAGTTCCTTATTATTTGAAAAATAATACCAAAAACATTTTCATTCTTCTCAACTACCTTCAGAAATGCCAGTTATGATTAGCTTAGGATGGGGAGAAAGCACTCACTAACAAGACAGATCTCTGTCAAAATATGTATAATTTTTGCTGTTTTTTTCCCCCTACATGTCAAGTACAGGTGTCAATGGGATTAAAGTAAAGTGCCTCATTACTATAGTTATAAAGATTTTCAAAGAAATTATTTAGAACAGTCTGAAGGCACATTTTCTATACCATTAAAATGTTAACATTCTTTAAGAGGAGAGTAGAGGGAGGGAAATTAAAGGAATATTTATATTCTCCAAAGAATAAACTCCAGATTTATACTTTTGTTATCATGAATTGAAATCTGTTTGTGTTATGTTTACAAAGAGACAGTTATGATATTTTATTTAATTTAAATGAAAATAATGTGCTTTCAAGAGCTGATTTTTTTTATAAATTTGTATCAGTACCAGAATTTTATTCTCTGCTTATTCATTTTAACAAATATTTGAGATATTTCTATTGCAATATTTCAGTGCAAGCAACCATTACAGTGAGCCACAATTTTTCTTTTATTTTTAGAACATAGAAGATATCATGGTTGAAAGACAATTAAAAATAATCTTTTAATGTTGTTTCTATTGTTTTTTTAACACTGGGAACTTAATTTCCCTTTAGCTTTATTCATAACCGGTGTTTGCTTTTTCCACTAGTCTCAGGATGTCTTATGTTGCTTTCAGAACTTGAACTTTCAGTCTTTTGATGAAAGTTTAAAACATTTGAATGTGTTTTATTTTCCTGTAACAAGCTCTGTTTTAGAAAAGAGCAAGAAACTCAGTTTGAAAGGAAAGTTGCATATACACATAGAGCATATGAACACTACATAAGACAAGCATTAGAAGAATCTGTTGAGTTAAACAATATACGCATATACTCTAAAAGTTGCTTTATCATATACAGGTAGAAAAGTCATCACTTCTGAGCCATTTCTTCTAAGACCCAGAATTAAATCAAAATTTTCTCTGTATTGGAACTCCCATGACGTAGTTTCTACCTGGTAGTTTCTACCTTAGTCAGGTAGAAGTGGAACATTTATGACAATTGTTAGAGATTACTTCATTGTTGTTAAATTGCTAAGTCGTATCCGACTCTTTGCCACCCTGTGGACAGCAGTACCACAGGCTTTCCTGTCCTTTACCATCTCCCGGAGTTTGCTCAGATTCATGTCCCTTCAGTCAGTGAAGATATCTAACCATTTCATCCCCTGCAGCCCTCTTCTCCTCTTGCCTTCAATCTTTCTCAACATCAGGGTCTCCAGTGAGTCAGTTCTTCACATCAGGTGGCCAAAGCATCTGAGCTTCAGCTACAACATCAGTCCTTCCAATGAATACTCAGGGTTGATTTCCTTTAGGACTGACTGGTTTGATTTCTTTACAGTGCAAGGTACTCTCAAGAGTCAAGGGACTCTCCGGCACCACAATTTGAAATCATCAATTCTTTGGTGCTCAGCCTTTCTTATGGTCTGAGTCTTATATCCATACATGACTACTGGAAAAATCACAGGTTTCACTGTATGGACCTTTGTCAGCAAGGTGATATCTTTACTTTTTAGGTTTGTTATAGCTTTCCTTTTCCAATGAGTCAACTCTTCGCATGAGGTGGCCAAAGTACTGAACTGAACTGACTGATAGCTTTCCTTCCAGGGAACAGGTGTCTTTTAATTTCATGGCTGCACTCACCATCCACAATCATTTTGGAGTCCAAGGAAATAAAATCTGTTACAGCTTCTACTTATTCCCCATCCATTTGTCATGAAGTGATGGAACTAGATGCTGTGATCTTAGTTTTTTGAATGTTGAATTTTAAGGCAGCTTTTTCACTCTCCTCTTTCCCCCTCATCATTAAGCTCTTTAGTTCTCTTCACTCTTTGCCATTAGACTGGTATCATCTGCATACTGGAGTTTGTGGCTGTTTCTCCTGGCAGTCTTGATTATAGCTTTTGATTCATTCAGCCTGGCATTTTACGTGATGTACCCTAAATATAAGTTAAATAAACAGGGTGACACTACAACCTTTTCTTATTCCTTTCCCAATTTTGAATCAGTCTGTTATTCCATTAAAGTTCCAACTTTTGCTTCTTGACCTGCATACAGATTTCTCAGGTGGCAAGTAAGGTTAGCAGGCAGGTTAGTTCTCATATTCTTATCTTTTTAAGAATTTTCCAGTTTGTTGTGATCCACACAGTCAGTGGCTTTAGCATAGTCAATGAAGCTGAAGTAGATGTTTTTCTGGAATTTGCTTCCTTTGTCTATTGCCCAACAAATGTTGGCAATTTGATCTCCAGTTCCTCTGCCTTTTCTAAATCCAGTTTGTACATATGGAAGTTCTCAGTTCACATAGTGCTGAAGCCTAGCTTGAAGGATTTTGAGAATAACCTTACTAGCATACGAAATGAGTGCAGTTGTACCCAGCCTATAAAGTAATTTTGCAGCTGTCATACTTACTTTAGGGAGAAATCAGGAAAGAAGTAATTTATTAATATAGCCAAGACGAAGGCGATGGCAGAAAGGTAGAGTCTTTCAGGTATGCATAAAGAAGCACAAAAAATGGGAAATGACTTAAAAAAAAAGAAATAATAGCAATCATATCTCTCCCTCTCCTCCTTTTTTCCTTCCTACTTCCTCCCTCCTCTTCTACCCTGTCTCTATGGATAGATAGATAGATATACATATGGCACTAAATTGGATTAGATATTTTGTATCACTCAGTCATTTTTTGTTAACAAGAATTTCAATATAATTTGTAGCATTTATGTAGCATGTTGCCATTGCTGCTGCTGCTGCTGCTGCTAAGTCCCTTCAGTCGTGTCTGACTCTGTGCGACCCCATAGACGGCAGCCCATGAGGCTCCCCGGTCCCTGGGATTCTCCAGGCAAGAACACTGGAGTGGGTTAGTTGAACACTTTTTCACACAATAGCTCAGTGACTACTCATAGCAACTCTTTGAATCATACATAGTAGTATCATTAATTCTAAGAGGCACAAATAAATTTGGAACTGTCAATCCAATGATTCAGTGACATTTCAATAGGTATTAGACAGGAAACTCAAATCAAAATCCCTTAACAAGCTCTTAGAGGCTTCTTCCAAAGCATTTTAATAACCTATTGAGAATCATCTTATTTTGTAGACCTGTGATTTTAATTAGAAATAAACCAATCAGAGCAGCATATTTTACTAGAAGAATGAACTAGAAATAAAAGAGGAAAAGGAAAGAAGTAAAGTTTGTAAAGTTTGATTTAAGGAAAGCAATATTGTATTTGCTTAAATCTTGGAAATTAAAAGACAAATATTTGAAGACAGGTGTCCTCTAGAAGTAGATTAATGTATTTTGCACATAGCCTATTTGCATTGAATTTAGACAGTGGGTGGAGAATGCCATAGTATAGATATCACATGTTTCTCAACATGAAGAAGGACTTGCTTCTTCATATGTAATTGGGTGGGTGGCTCAAGAACAGAGTGAATTTGTAGTCACAGTCTCCTCATATGAAACTTAGTGATTTTTAGCAGGGATAATCTCAGAGTTATTATCTATTGTGTGATTTGAATGGTTCTTCCCAGACTTGAGATTGCATATTTTTAAAAGAATGCCAGACATATAACTGCAATATTTATCTTAAAGACTTAGTTTTATAATAGCTTCAGGAAGAAAAATTAGATTTATATTTATAACTCAAATATTTCCCCAGAATTTATATAATACCTTAAGGATAACATATATAATATTTTTTAAAACAAAAGTTAAGATTTTAGCTCTGTTCTAAGAATATTAGAGATACCAAGGGAACATTTCATGCAAAGATGGGCTCTATAAAGGACAGAAATGGTAGGGACCTAACAGAAGCAGAAGATATTAAGAAGAGGTGGCGAGAATACACAGAAGAACTGTACAAAAAACATCTTCACATGCCAGATAATCATGATGGTGTGATCACTCACCTAGAGCCAGACATCCTGAAAGTCAGGTGGGCCTTAGGAAGCATTACTACAAACAAAGCTAGTGGAGGTGATGGAATTCCAGTTGAGCTATTCCAAATCCTAAAAGATGATGCTATAGAAGTGCTGAACTCAATATGCCAGCAAATTTGAAAAACTCAGCAGTGGCCACAGGACTGGAAAAGGTCAGTTTCCATTCCAATCCCAAAGAAAGGCAATGCCAAAGAATGCTCCAACTACCGCACAATTGCATTCATCTCACACACTAGTAAAGTAATGCTCAAAATTCTCCAAGCCAAGCCTCAGCAATACATGAACCATGAACTTCCAGATGTTCAAGCTGGTTTTAGAAAAGGCAGAAGAGCCAGAGGTCAAATTGCCAACATCCGCTGGATCATGGAAAAACCAAGAGAGTTCCAGAAAAACATCTATTTCTGCTTTATTGACTATGCCAAATATTTGACTGTGTGGATCACAATAAACTGTGGAAAATTCTGAAAGAGATGGGAATACCAGACCACCTGACCTGCCTCTTGAGAAATCTGTATGCAGGTCAGGAAGCAGCAGTTAGAACTGGACATGGAACAACAGACTGGTTCCAAATAGGAAAAGGAGTATGTCAAGGCTGTATATTGTCCCCCTGCTTATTTAACTTATATGCAGAGTACATCATGAGAAACGCTGGGCTGGGAGAAGCACAAGCTGGAATCAAGATTGCTGGGAGAAATATCAATAACCTCAGCTATGCAGATGACACCACCCTAATGGCAGAAAGTGAAGAGGAACTAAAGAGCCTCTTGATGAAAGTGAAAGAGGAGAGTGAAAAAGTTGGCTTAAAGCTCAACATTCAGAAAACTAAGGTCATGGCATCTGGTCCCATCACTTCATGGCAAATAGATGTTGAAACAGTGGAAACAGTGACAGACTTTATTTTGGGGGGCTCCAAAATCATTGCAGATGTTGACTGCAGCCATGAAATTAAAATACTCTTGCTCCTTGAAAGGAAAGTTATAACCAGCATAGACAGAATATTAAAAAGCAGAGGCCTTACTTTGTCAACAAAGCTCCATCTACTCAAAGCTATGGTTTTTCCAGTAATCATGTTTCAGTATGAATGTTGGACTCCAAAGAAAGCTGAGAGCTGATGAATTGATGCTTTTGAGCTGTGGTGTTGGAGAAGACTCTTGAGAGTCCCTTGGACACCAAGAAGATCCAACCAGTCCATTCTAAAGGAGATCAGTCCTGGGTGTTCATTGGAAGGAGTGATGTTAAAGGTGAAACTCCAATACTTTGGCCACCTGATGTGAGTAGCTGCCTCATTTGAAAAGACCCTGATGTCTGGAAAGATTGAGGTCAGGAGAAGTGGATGACAGAGGATGAGATGGTTGGATGGCATCATTGACTCAATAGTCATGGGTTTGGGTGGACTCCAGGAGTTGGTGATGGACAGGGAGGCCTGGCGTGCTGCGGTTCATGGGGTCACAAAGAGTCTGACACGACTGAGCTGAACTGAACAGACTTCGTGCATGTGGGCCACCTTACAGCCCCTCCACTTTTGCTGCTAGTGGTGACTCAGATTCCTTTGTTGAGATGGTCAATTTAAAGATTAGTTTGATCTATTCACCCATGATACTCTGGCTTCATGGAACAGCTTGCAATTCATAGTATTTTTGTGCTTCTCCATCTTACCACATGAAATAATTTTATTATCTGATCCAAACCCATTCTTTATAGGTCCCCAGACCTTGCTTTCTAGTAGTTTTAGCAGTCTTATTTCTTGTTCAAGCTGAGATTCTTTCATTTAATGCAGACACTCATGCTTTTCAACTGATAGTGATTCTATTCCACATGCATTTTCAATCAGTTAGTTTTCTGCCTACTCTAGCAATTTACCTTTCCTGAAATAATTGATCTCTAGTTCCATTCTTATGTCTTTTTCCCTTTCCTACCCTAGTCCTTTTTTCCCTAGAAGCTCTATTCAATATTCTAACCAAGTGGCTGGTTGTTCCCAAACTAGACTCCTTACCCTGGTTTACAATGCCAATAATCTGGCTTTTGCTCACCTCTCTGATCTCAGTCCAGAACATTCTTCTCCCAGTCTACTGTACACAGTTTCATTGGTCATTGTGATAATTCTTGATCAGCCCAAGGCGGTTCCAGATTGAGGCCTTTGGAGTGCTCTTTACTCCTGATTTTTTATGACTAGCAACTTCTAATTTTGCTTCCATATGTAGATCTGTAAAAATCTAAACATAGTAGAATTTATTATTCTATTTAAACTTTCTGTGGATTACTCATATCTATATGATATTAAAATTATTAATATATTTGCAGGTTTTCTGTCTCCCACACAAGAATGGGTTATTCATTAAAGTAGGTATATGATCTCTCTTTTTCACTAAAATCTCCAGCGCCTAGAAAAGGACTTGACATATAATTGCAACTCAAAACATATTTGTTGAATGAATGAACAAGTAAACGCATGCTCCATCGTTCCAGATCTTCTTGTTAATTTGGCAAAATCTCTTAACTTTGTTATAACTGAAGCTTGAAGGATACATAATAGCTTCATAATCTTTTCCTAATTTCCTTCCATAGACCATAGATATTTTAGAGAAAATATACTTGTACATGTTTATGTGGCCTGACCTGGTGGCTCAGCAGTAAAGAATTTGCCCCCAGGGCAAGAGACATGGATTTAACCCCTGGGTCAGAAAGATCCCTTGGAGAAGGAAATGGCAACCCACTCTAGTGTTCTTGCCTGGGAAATCCCATGGACAGAGGAGCCTGGTGGGTTACAGTCCATAGGATCACAAAGAATCAGACATGATTGAGCAATTGAGCACGCACATATTCATGTAAAAATAATTTAAGAAATAGTCACATTGTCAACCTGGGTACAAGGAGAATGATATTTTGGAAGTTGAAAGATTGGAAAAGATGTCACTGGAAGTGATTTTTTAGATATTTTAATTTTTGTCACAGCTGTATTTGGCCTTAAAACTTGTTACTTCTTTTGATACCTTTTCATTCACACAAACTGTCAAAATAGCATTCAGATTACCTTTTGGCTAGATATTTTAGTGTACATACATTATAATGAGTTTAAATAAAAATTTGTTTTAGGGTGGTACCTTAAAGATATATGTTAAACTTTGTCATTGTGGATGGATTGTTTGACAAATTTCTTAATATCATTTTTGCTTTTTATAAGAGCTATATCATTTGTCATGAGTTGGAGGAGAATGTGTTTTTCACTCTTAATTTTCAAATACTTTAGACACCAAGAGATTGTAGCACTACTGTATAAGCTTCTAGTATTAGAAAGATGATTATAAAATTCTCTTTATCAGATTTCTTAGTTTCTCTCCTGACTGTTGAATATAGCATTATTATCATGTTTTTAATATGCATGTTATAATATGTTAAAATAGTTGTGTAATGCAAAATTGTTTTCCTTGTAAAGTCTTTTTCTTTCTCTTAGCAGGAACATTATCATTATAACTCCTATTTATTACACTAGTTGCAATTAGTATAGAAAATTATATCTGTACCAATTCACACACACACAAAAAGAACTCCTGTACTTAAACCGTTGTTTTTCATAGCATAAAATGTATGACTGTTCTGTGAATATTAAAAAATAGTCATGTGTGTGTAATTTTATTTTTTCATTATTGTCTTGGTCTTCCATATTTATCCATTTATGTAATATGTACCATTTGTGAGTAAAATCACTGTGTATATATATATGGCAAAAAATGTATGTATATATTTTTTATCCTAATGTCTATCACAAACCTTAATACAGCATCTTTCCAAAAATGTTAAATAACCTGAAACATAAAAATAAATATAAAATAATCCATGTAACAATTCAACAAACAAAATTAATAAAAATACTTTCTGAAAGTTTCTTCACCCATTATTATATCAAGCTTTTTGTGTGTAAATATATAATTTAATAACCAATATTTTCATTGACACAGACATGAGTGCCCATAAATTAGAACAGAAGGCAGTGAATCTATAACAAATATAATCTATATTTTTTTCAGGCAGCTTCTTCTGCTTTTGATAATTTTAGTTAATTTTCTAATCGTTTTTAGGAGTTAGGATGAGGTTTTTGGCTTACTTAAGATGGTGATTAACTAGGACAGAGTTACACAGTCCATATCACACTAGCAACCAGGAGATGTGAGCTCCTTAGCTCCAAGGTTGCCTGTGGGGCCTGGGGTGGTGGAGTCCACGGCCTAGGGCCCGCAGCAGAGAGCAGCCTTGGGAATAGCCCCAGCAGGGCTCCTCTGAGGCCGGCCTGAGCTAAGCGGAGTCTGATGGTGCGCCCTGCGGTCCCCGCAGGTGGCAAGCACAGTGAGCGACATCCAGCCCTTGCTTCTCCACTGCGACATGCTGAGCGCGGCCCAGGAGGCGCTCTACCTCCCAGACATCTCCTTCAGCAGCCAGCTGCGGAGCGCGCCACTGCTCATCGCGGACCCGGGCCCCGTGGAGCTACCAGAGGAGTTCGTGGTCCAGGTGCCCATGGAGCTCAGATCTCAGCCCAAGGTGCGGCCAGCGGTGGGGAGAGAGGGCTGGGGGTGGCTGGGTAGGGGCCCCTGGGAAGCTCGTTCCCAGGCAGTGCCCCAAACGTGTCTTCTCATAGACCTCTGCATTCACTCATTGTGGCCGATGTTTGCACCAAGTGAGATACCGACATGTTGTTGAACAATGCATGCTTGTTCTACGTTAGAACCTCATCGCTATTTGAAAATGTTTGACTTTAAATTTCCGATTCGGTTTGAAATATTTTCACTGGAAGTTTAAAATTACTCTTAGTGACCATGTCAATGGTTGTAAATTTGAATGGTTGTAAAAGACGCATTTTAACATTTCCGATCATCTGTTTGAAAAAATATTCCCATCAATGGAAACTGGAAAGATTTTTGAGGAGATTATGGTGAAAACATCTTGGTTAGGAATTGTGTGTAGTCATTTAAAGAATCCATCCTAATAGGAAAGTGATGGTTGCAGAAGCAACCAAATTTTTTAATGGAAATGTTGGAAAGTGCTTTATTTTTATTATTGTCTCTTCAGTTGGCAAGTACAGTGTGAGACACCCAGCCTTTCAAGTTCCAACGAGAAAAATTATACAATATTTTTAGAAAATCCAGTTTTATTCTTTTCCTCAGTACTTCATATATGTGTATATATATATTATCTTTACATAATATTTAGGCAATAGAGTTTTTTTTCTTTTCGCTCGTCAAACTTTATGAAGACACTCTTATCTCTCTAATTTCCCTCAGGGAACATAATATGTATAATGAATATAAAATAATATATACAAATATTATATAGTACTTATGTGCATATCATACACTATTTATATTAATACTTTATTTATAATTTTCTATGTGTCTGCAACATGAAAAAGGTTGAGAAACATTTGGCAGGTGGAACCATGAGTATCAAGCTTTATCCCAAAATACACTCACATCTCCTACACCATGATTTAATAATACAGGAAATACTGTCTAAGGAACCTGAAATGTCGCTATATTAACTGAGCTTATCTTCTGAGCACCATTACAGAACTCTCTGGTAAAATACATTGGAACACTGTATTTTAGTTCAGCGACTAAGGGTTATTCATCACCTCTTTATCAATTTGAGATTTAAGAGACCTGTGATATTTAAACCTGATTCTTCAATTACTTCAGGCACATAGAGTAAGTGTGTGGTGATGCTGGCACTCACAGTGGCTCTTTCCACTCAATCACATATTTTAATCAGTGGCCTAGAGTCTTTCAATTCAGATTAGCACTACTTCCCTGATAGTGATGATTGGGGGTCAGTGGTGGGAGCTTTGTGCATATATTTCTACAGAAGCACATAGAATTGACTCCAGTGTTTTTGGAAAAATCAGGGAAAAGGTATAATAAATATTCTTTAAGAATTCATTTTTTTTCTTTTCTGTTTTGTATTATCATTTTAAATCTGAAATTCTCTAAATTGGGTACAGTTATATTTTTCACAAAATGTGCTTTAGCAATCAGAAAGTTTTCATCATGACATTGGCTTTTGATTTATATTATGAAACAGTAACACTAAATTAATGTGTTTTTTTTTAATTTGCTCAAATACATATGTGTTCATCACAATTTCTAGTGCTAGTAAAGAAGAAATCTAGAAATGAATTTTACTTTTTGAAATGTTATAAATGTTTAAATCAGCAACTGTAACATAAACACAGAAACACACACCAACACCTGCTGGCAATTCAAAATAGCAGTCAATTAGCATAAGTTTTTTCCTATAGTACTTTTACTAATATGTTGGCTGAATTTATATGTTCACCAGCTTTTATAGCTTAATAAGATTTTTCTGTATTACTAGCTTTTACATTTTGCCATGTGTGTGTCAGGTTACATTGTAGTAAGGAGATTAAGTCACATTTTTCTATCTATTTACAAATAGGGAAATTGAATTATATTCTATTTTGGGCAAAGACAAAAATGAGAGTATCAGGAAACCTTTACTTGATCTTATAAATGAACACTGAGATAAATATCATGTGATTTAAAAGGAGCCTAGGTTATTATTTTAATCTGCTATGATGAGGTAATACTTTCTGAAAGTCACTTTTGTGCAAAAGTAATTTTATCAGTCAGAGAGCAACTAAAGGTCATCTTTGAAAGCTCTCTATAGAAAGAATAAAGAAGATGAAGTAAATATTACAGGGGCATAATCTTTATTGATATGGAAAATAGTACATACAGCTAGAACACATGAACTGGTATTAAATATGAAATTAAAATAAGAGATATTACATTAGTTTGAGCTCTTCAAACTGAAAAGACATGAAAGAATTCAAACTGGAAAATGTCAACGAACTCCAGCTTCCTCCCTTCTTCTACCTGCCTTTCTAAAAGGAAAACAATAGTCTGTTATAGAAACAAGATATTTTAAGATACAGAAAACTCAGAAAAATATAAATAGTAAAGCTTGATATTAATGCAGTCTTTGATTGGAATACAAAATTGTTATTACTTTAAAAAAGTTAATCTCTGTTTGTTCTATAGATAGCCAAAGGAGCAAATAGAAACCCAACAAACACAGCCTTCATAACATAACAAAAACCCTTTTATTTGTTTGAAATTAAACTTTGCCCTTTTTTCCCCTTTATATTCATTTGATTCCAGATAGCTAATAGCATTTCTTGAGCGTTAACGAGTGTTTGGATTCACAGGAATTAGGACTTCACAGTAGAGCAGCAAAGCATAAAGAATTAAAAAACATTGTTCTCAGAAGACATTTTTCTCTTTAGCATATTAAGGCAGAAGGATGTCTGAGGGCAGATTGCGTGGTTAATGACTAGATATCAAGAGTTTTCCTTGAAGCTGAAGGAATGTTAATGTGTTTTTTATCAGCATTTTCCTTGCTTTAATTGTGATTTTCATGCAGAAGCATAAAAAGTTCATTGAAATGATCTACAAATAAGCCTCCTGCAAGCCACACGTATAGTGTGCAGGGTTAATACAAGTGTTCTCTCGGAGTACAGCTGAAGCATTTCAATCCTGAGAGGTTATAAAAACTCTAGTAGCCTGTGATTATTTTTAAGCTTACCTTTTGCGGGAGTCAAAATGCTTTTCAATGTGGTTTGTGTAGTCTCTCAGTCTCTTGAGGAATTACATCCACTTCTGCCATCATTATTTTTTTTTCCATTTTCTCCCATTCTTTCTTCCATCTTTTTATGTTTATAGATGGTAATTCTTTCATGCTAATTAAACTATATTTGATTTTTTTCTTTTTTTAAATATAAATTTATTTATTTTAATTGGAGGTTAATTACTTTATAATATTGTATTGGTTTTGCCATACATCAACATGAATTCACCACAGATTTTTTTTTTTATTGCTTTAAACACAAGTTAGTCTTTAAATTAGTCTGCTGCTGCTGCTGCTGCTAAGTCACTTCAGTCATATCCGACTCTGTGCAACCCCATAGACGGCAGCCCACCAGGCTCTGCCATCCCTGGGATTCTCCAGGCAACAACACTGGAGTGGGCTGCCATTTCCTTCTCCAATTAAATTAGTCTGAATACTGGTAATTCCTTCATTCATTCTTGCCTTCACTATGTTTTCCTCTTTCGATTGTTCATAGATGCATGCTGGGCCTTGCTCTAAAGTGGCAGGAAGGCAGAGATGGAGAACTAACAAACTTTAATGGTATTGGGAGATAAAAATAATACATTGTGACAAAAGTTTGCTAGAGGATATCTCTTCCTTGCACCCAAAGAGTCAAGAGATTTGTTTGTAAAGTAGTGATTAACGTATGCTTTTGTATATGTGTGTGTGTGTATTTGATGGTAGGTGCTTCCTGTAGGAGCAGTGTTTTAGGAATTCATAATTCTGACTTCCCTGGTGGTCCAGTGGTTAAGAATCTGCCTTGCAATGAAGGGAACACTGGTTTGATCCCGGGTTAGGGAAGATCCCACACGCCGCGAAGCAACTAAGCATACATGCCATGACAATTGAACCCATAGGCCAGAACCCTTGAACTGCAGGAAGAGAAGCCACCGCGGTGAGAAGCCCTCACAATGCAACTAGAGAGTAGCCAAAGAGCTTGCTTGCTGCAAGTAGAGAAAGTGAAAGTGAAGTCGCTCAGTCGTGTCTGACTCTTTGCGACCCCATGGACTGTAGCCTATCAGGCTCCTCCATCCATGGGATTCTCCAGGCAAGAATACTGGAGTGGGTTGCCATTTCTTCAGGAGATCTTCCCAACCCAGGGACTGAACCTGGGTCTCCCACGTTGTAGGCAGATGCTTTACCATCTAAGCCACCAGGGAAGTCAAGTAGAGAAAGTCCAAGAGCAAAATTAAGATGGAGCACAGCCAGTAAATAAATAAATAAATAATTAATTAAAAAAAACATAATTCTTATGGAAATCTAAGGACTATTAAGCACTGGACCTTGGTTATCAGTAAATGATACCAGGGAATTTTTTTTTCCCCCCAATGGACCTAGTTCCTCTTTGATTCTTCTCTAGCTTTCTGACAGCTTTCTTTGCTCATTTACATTGTAAATGACTGCCTGCCTGAATTATATACCACTGCCCTTAGCAATAGCACTGACCACCAACTGGCACTTGTTGTCTTACCTTTTAGTTTGAATTTCCAAAAAGAACATTTGATCCTCAATGGTTAGGCCTGATTAAACCCCTGATTTAATTATTCATGTCACTGGCCATCTTAGGATGTAGGGCCACATAGAAGCAGTTTTGTAGTAAAGAGGAAATACTGAGATCCTATTACAAAAGTGTGTATAAAGTCCTATGGTACACATAAGGAGAGTATCAACTCAGTTTTGGAAGACTGGAAAAGATGCTCCTGAAGAAACATAACGTTTAACCTGGGATCTGACAGCCAAATAGTAGTTAACCCAGTATAGAGGTAGAAGAAGAAAGAAACTATTAATTTTTAAAGAAATGGTATCAGACCACCTTACCTATCTCCTAAGAAACCTACATGTAGATTATGAAGCAACAGCTAGACCCAGACGTGGAATAACTGACTGGTTCAAAATTGGGAAAGGAGTACAACAAGGCTATATATTGCCATCCTGCTTATTTAATTTATATGCAGAGTACATCATGTGAAATGCCAGGCTAGATGAATCACAAGCTGGAATCAAATTTGTGGGGAGAAGTATCAACCTTAGATACTCAAATGATACCACTCTCATGGTAGAATGTGAAGAGGAACTAAAAAGTCTCTCAATGAGGATAAAAGAGGAGGCTTGAAACTCAGCATTCAGAAAACTAATGGCATCTGGTCTCATCACTTTATGGCAAACAGAAGAAGAAAGAGGGTAAGCAGTGACAGATTTTCTTTTTCGGGGGCTCCAGATGACTGAGCAACTTGATTCTCACTTTTCACTTTCATGCATTGGAGAAGGAAATGGCAACCCACTCCAGCGTTCTTACCTGGAGGATCCCAGGGATGGCGGAGCCTGGTGGGCTGCCGTCCATGGGGTCGCACCGAGTCGGACACAACTGAAGCGACTTAGCAGCAGTAGCAGCAGAATCACTGAAGATGGTGACTCTAGTCAGTCATGATATTAAAAGACACTTGCTTCTTGGAAGGAAAGCTATGACAAAGCTAGACAGTGTATTACACGGTAGACATTGCTGACAATGACTGTATAGTTCAAGCTATGGTTTTTCCAGTAATCATGTATGGTTGTGAGAGTTGGAACATAAAGAAGGCTGAATGTTGAAGAATTGATGCTTTTGAATTGCGGTGCTGAAGACTCTTGAGAGTCCCTTGGACTTCAGGGCGATTCATCAGTCAATCCTAAAGGAAATCCGTCCTGAATATTTATTGGAAGGACTCATGCTGTAACTGAAATGTCAGTACTTTGGCTACCTGATGTGAAGAGCCAACTCACTGCAAAAGACCCTGATGCTGGGCAAGGTTGAAGGCAAAGGAAGAAGGGGGCAGCATAAGATGGGATAGGTAGATAGTATTACTGACTCAATAGAAATAAATTTGAGTAAATTTTGGGAGTTAGTGGATGACAGAGGAGCCTGGTGTTCTGCATCTATGGGGTTACAAAAGTTTGATATGACTCAGCAACTGAACAACAGTAACTAATATAGATAGGAAACAATAGTACACAGGCCTAGTTCAGAAAGGATAATTTCTATTTGTTTGCCCAGAAATAATCTACAGAAGGTAAATATGGCATGATATAATGTCATGAGGAGTTTGGAATTTCTCTGATGGCAGTAAGGGTAATATTAAGTTAATTTTAGAGGAATTGAGGGAAGAATGAAGTGCCACCTGTATTTGACAAATAAACTAGAGGCTTCAAGGCTTGAAATGGGAGATTATTCTATTAATTCAGATAAGAAATGATGTGGCACTGACTCTGTGAACCAATGACTTTGGTGATAATGAGGATCTATTGACAGGAGATATAGGATTCATTGGATAAGTGAGTAAGACAGAGGGAAAACCCAAAGAAGACTACCAGGTTTCTATCTTCCATGATCATAGGAATGATCCTATCACTTACTGAGATAAGAAAGACAAGAGGAAACAGAGAATGTTGATAAGGAATGATGGTGGTGTTACCAAAACATTTACAAATGACTTCTTCAATACATTCCTTTGAATAGAAACCCAGATTTCTGGCTCAGAATTTAAGAATGCTCAACTTAAAAATAATATGTTAGTCTAAAAAAATATATATTAATGCTATTAATTGAGCATGATATTCTCATTAAAAAGAAGAAAAATATTATTATTCTTCATTAGGTATTCTATTTTGCCTTAGGTATAATAAGATTCTTCAACAAATGAGTGTCTGGTAGGCATTCAGGCATTCCTTCTGTCTAATGCTTCCCAGTAATTCCTAGCAGGGCTGTAATGGAGCCAAGATGAGATTTGATTTTGACCTCTCCTGTGTTGCCATGAAACAGCTGGAAGAATTCTTCCTATATATATTCTTTTGGAATGTATACTTTTCAGTACTACGGCAAAGAGGCAAATTGAATGAAGTTAAAACAGTTGATCTGCAGGCCTAAATATATTTGGCATTCATTCAGTTCTTAGTACAATGTTCCATGTCAAAATTCAGATAGGAAATAGGAGACTAGTCTTCTCATATTTGAGCTCATTAACAATGTAACAGAGAACATCGTTTAGTGAAATAATAACAAAAAATAATCTTCATGCGCATGTGAGGATACCTCAGAAATGAATCTTTATTTATACTTTTGCCTAATTAAAATGATTAATAAAACAGAATGTCTCTTGATGACATTGTAAAATGATGTTTTATCTTAAGGAAATGTTTAATCAATTATTACTCCACTATTAAAAAGAATACATTTGAATCAGTTCTAATGAGGTGGATGAAACTGGAGTCTATTATACAGAGTGAAGTAAGTCAGAAAGAAAAACACCAATACAGTATATTAACGCATATATATGGAATTTAGAAAGATGGTAACAATGACCCTATATGTGAGACAGCAAAAGAGACACAGATGTGAAGAACAGACTTTTGGACTCTGTGGGAGAATGCGAGGGTGGGATGATTGGAGAGAATAGCATTGAAACATATATATTATCATATGTGAAATAGATCACTAGTCTGGGTTCTATGCATGAGACCGGGTGCTCAGGGCTGGTGCACTGGGATGACCCTGAGGAATGGGACGGGGAGTGAGGTGGGAGGGGGGTTCAGGATGTGGAGTGGGGTGGGAGGGGGTTCAGGATGGGGAACACATGTAAACACATGGCTGATTCATGTCAATATATGGCAAAAACCACTACAGTATTATAAAGTAATTAGCATCCAATTAAAATAAATTAATTAAAAAAACAATTGATTAAAAGTCCCCCTAAAATAAACACTTTCAAGTCATAGGTCCAAGACCACAGCTGCAGAACTCACCTAGTTGTACATAAATGTGAAGTTGCTCAGTCATGTCCGACTCTTTGCGACCCCATAGACTATAGCCTACCGGGCTCCTCTATCCATGGGATTTTCCAGGCAATAGTACAGGAGTGGATTGCCATTTCCTTCTCCAAGTTGTACATATGAAGGCATTAAAATAAACTGATGGAGGCAGGGGGAAGTTAGCAAAAGCTCATTTACTCTGATAGTTGTAAGATAGTGATTTGGAAATGGAGCCAGTTGTACCATGATCTCATCAACATCATAGGGGAGGTCATGGACACTGAAATAAGGGAAGAACAGGAAGAGGTAACATGGGATGCTTTAAAACTTACAAGCCAAAGTACATGCATCCAGTAAATAAGATTAGTTAATGTATGCTCAGTCATTCAGTTGTGTTGAACTCTTTGTAACCCTGTGGACCATGAGATTCTCCAGGCAAGAATCCTGGAGTGGGTTGCCATTCCCTACTCCAGGCGATCTTCCAGACTCAGGGATCAAACCAGCATCTCCTGCATTGGAAGGCAAATTCTTTGCCATTGAGCCACCTGAGAACCCCAAAACAAGATTAGTAGGTAGCACACTTTTTTCTTACCTCACACTACATCTCCTTCCACACTTTTCTTATCTTTCCACCTCATGGAGTTTCTAGCAATTTGTTAGACAAGCCCTGCCCCCTTCCTTCCACATCTTTGGCAATTAATCTTATTTTTGCTGGTTGGCCTGTCCTATACTACCTGATTCCTCCTTAGCTCAGCTAAAATTTCAATGTAGGACTGCCTTGAATTGATTTTTGTCTCCTTGCACTCATCCTTAGGTGTATTCTTGACCAAACAATTTCTATCTTCCCTCTAATTCTGAATTAGAGTGGCCCTAAGTTGTGTGTGTGTGTGCATTTGGTAAATAACTTCACTTCCTCCTCGCTTTTATATTTTCATTTTATATAAGTAATGATCACAGGAAAACCTGACACTTTTTTTACTCTTAATATGTTTATATGTGTCATTTATATTGACTTTGATGAGTTATCCTTCTAGCATGTTCTCATGTTCTTACTCCCCAAATTTTGAAAATCTGGTTTTTGTTATTACATTGCAGTCTGAAGTGTATAGGTTAAGTCCAGGAATTCAGGGGGAGCTAGAGAGATGAAAAAACTTATAACAGAAAAACAGAGATAAATGTTGCTACAAAAATGGAAACCCTCTATTTTATAATCTCAGTCTTTTGGATAAAACTGTTACTACAAGAGAATAATATAACATGGCCAAAAGTGCTGTGTTAGCTTCTTATTTTACATGACAGTATAATATTTCAAGTAAAAGCCCCTGCTCATATTTGTTTCTTTCAGTGAGGTGTGCCAGTTTAAACAAAATGTCAGGTCGAATTGATATGCAAAATTTATCATTTGGACAGCACCCTTTAGAATTATTGTGTGTGTGTGTGCTAAGTTACTTCAGCCGTTTCCGACTCTTTGCAGCCCTATGAACTGTAGCCTGCCAGGCTCCTCTGCCCATGGGTTTCTCCAGGCAAGAATACTGGAGTGGGTTGCCATGCCCTGCTTCAGAAGATCTTCCCTACCCAGGGATCCGACCTGAGTCTCTTAAGTCTCCTGCATTGACAGGCAAGTCCTTTACCACTAGCACTAACTGGAAAGCCCTTTAGAATGATTAGGTACACAATATTATATTTTTTTATGGGAAGGATAATAGGTATTTAGGAAAATAGGTAAAGTATTGAGGTTAAAAAAATAATAAACTTTCTGGCCTAAAATGTGATATTTTGAAACGTTTCTTTAGGATCTTGTTTCTTCCCCCAAATAGTATAATTACTAGAATGATGTATCCAATGAAAAATAAGTGTATTAATGAGATTGGCCTTCAGATATTTCCAGGAAAATATGATAAATACTTTTTTTGTTTATGTTTCTTAAATTATAAATTATTTTTCCTTTCCATCTGTCAAGTAAATTTTTACTAGCTTTTCAAAATGCTCATAGAAATTATATTTTTTGCCATTGAAATTTTCTTGTTACCAAGAATTTGTATCATGAAAAATATTCAAAACCTTGACATTCTAGCCCAAAAAGAGTTAATTAGGGATATATAAATTGTTTCATTAACTTATTGAGTGTTTGCCACATAATAACAATTGTGTATATGTTCCAAAGAAATAGGTTTTACTCTTCCAGTCACAGGTGATTTTCAGAATAAATTATTTACTGGAAAATCTTTTCCTTTTTCTTATGTTTCCCTTCAACTCAAATAATAGGTGATAGTGAGAAAGATCTGAAGTATATTTCAGATACAGAGAGAAAGCTTCCATTATATTTATAAAAGCCTTAACTTCAAATTAAGATGAAAGGGAAGAAGAGGGCAGGTGTTGTTTTGCATAGAATATCATACATTCATAGATTGGTTTATGTCTGGTTTTTAGATTTTTGCATTATTCATGTATGTCTCCAGCACAGAAATGAAAACATTTGGCCAGGCACTCTAATTTATTATTTTTCTCTTTCATATGTATAGTTAGCTAAATTGATAATTTCCCTCCCGCGTAATACATCCTAAAGAAGCAATTCCTTTTTCTTAATCATTAAACATGTCTTTAACTCGCCACCATTTTGTTTTTATTGTGATTGTGAGAGTAGTAGTATGGAATTACAGTAAACATATGAAATTTAGAGTCTGACAGTTTGAGTTCATTCTCACCAGGGCCGTCCCTGGTGGCTCAGACCCCACCTTCAATGCAGGAGACCGGGGCTCAATCCCTGAGTCGAGAAGATCCCCTGGAGCAGAAAATGGCAGCACAATCCCATATTCTTGCTGGGAAATCCCATGGACAGAGGAGCCTGGCCAGTACAGTCCATGGGGTCACAAAGAGTTGGGTCACAACTGAGCGACTAACACTTTCAGCTTTATTGTTTATTAACTGTATCAACTGAGGCCAAGGACTTATATTTTAAAAAATCATTATCTCATCTATATAGTATACTAATAAAAATATATACATTGTTGTTCTTATGGTTAAGCATCATATGTAAATATATCAAATATGATTAAGCTCATAGCTTTTGAGACCTGGTATGCATTCCTTTTTTTGGTGTCATTTTATGATAATCATACCATAGATAAATAATACAAGATCCATGAAAATTTTTCAATGAACTGTTTAGTTTCTTTTAATATTTTTGTTGACTTTGGAAGAGACAAAATGCTGTACTCAATTACTGGCTTCGTGTTTCTGTCACAATCATGGGTTCATAGCTAGGGTAATTGAACACTGAGTGTAAGTATTCTGATGAGAAAATAACTTCAGTTAATTTAGTTTACATGTTGGTTTTTTCTGTAATGCACATAGAACCCTCTATAAGGCTATTTCTTTCCTCAAGGATTTCCAGTCAGTTGCTGGTGACAGAGAGAGTTGGCAAACCATAGGCATTTGACTCAATGGTTTGGTGAAATGTGTTGTCATACAACCCCTGGAGAATGGAATGGCTACCCCCTCTACTCTTCTTGTTAGGAGAATCCATGGACAGAGGAGCCTGGTGGGTTACATTACCATGAAATAATACAAATGCTATAGTATTTTAAAGGAGGAAGAAATGTCTTCCCTGGTATGAGCTGGGGATTTTGGAGAAAGGAGTACAGGTAAAGCTAAGACAATGTGGTATTTTTTTATTTCTAGGTTTTGATGTGAACCATTTATAAAGCCTTTATTGAATTTCTTATGATATTGCTTCTGTTTTATGTTTTGGTTTTGGCTGCAAGGCATGTGTGATCTTAGCTCCCTGACCAGGGATTGAACCCACATGCCCTGCATTGGAAGGCAAAGTCTTGAAGGACTGAACCACCAGGAAACTCCTGATAATGTGATATTTTAACAAACTCTTGAAAAATCCTCAGAATCATTTGCAAGCTTAGATGGTAGGTGCTGGCAGTGGAGGATGCTCCAGGGAATTGAATTATGTGAACAAAGTTATAGGTGAAGAAATTTAAGACATTTTCATCAAACAGTGAATAGTCTACTTTAACCCACAGTAAGGGAATGAGGAAAAAAGTAGTGGGGCAGGAAGTTTGAAAAGTAGTCCGTAGCCATCTTGTAGGGGGTCTTAAATGCCTGGGTGAGACTTTGTATGTAATTTTGTCTGTCATAGGGATTGTTTGGAAGCTTTTGATCAGAGTTGCAGTTTAGAACTTGTCAGGATTATGTAGGAAGGTTTGTGGTAGAGAGAGACTTGAGCATGGAGAGATCAGTTAGGTTATTGCCCTAGGGCAGAAGGTAATGAGTGTCTGAACTGAGGAGAAAGCAATGGGGATGGAAAGAAGAGGAACAATGTGAGAGATGCAGAGAAATTGAATCTGCAGTGCTTGACTACTAATTGGACGTAGGAAGTGAGGATGAGGGAAAAATCAAAGATGCCTAGATGACTAGGCCATTCATAGAATTAGGATGACAAGAGTAAGCTTTGGTTTTCAGGGGGAAAATGATGAATCTGATCTTAGAAATATTGAGTTAGATGTATAAATGAGAACCAGACTTTGAAATATTAATCTAAATATTGAGAGAAGTTATTGCTAGTAATAGAAGTTAGAAATTTTGAACATAAAGGTGATAGATAGTTAAGGTTACTGGGGTTTAGGAGATTGTCAAAGCAGAAAAGAGAATGAGTAAGAAGATATCCTGGGAGCACGCTTTCATTTAGAAGAGGGAATATTATAAGCCAGTGGAGGGGTAATCATATCATGAATTGATACAACTGGCAAAGGGAAGTCTCAAACTTTTAATATGCTTTACCACTCTGGCAGCCTCTGCTGATGTTAATCCACAGAAAGTTCATAAATGCATGATAAGATGATGAGGGAGTGTGAGCTAATGTGACAAAATAAAAGTATTTTTGATTCTCACTGATAGATTTGTGATGTGACGATCTTTCTCAAATATCTTCTAGCAAGTAGAGCGTGTGATAGATGATTAGATTTATTAGTATGTATGTTAGAATTGGAGGGGAAATGATTATGTCTAGTGATTTTCTTCTGTTCTGGAATTTTCACATATTCTTTGTTCATCATGGTTTAGTTGTCAGTTATCAGGCTAAAGTAGTGCTGGATTGGACACATGTTACAAGTATGTAAAATTTGTCTAGTGATTTTCTTCTGTTCTGGAATTTTCACATATTCTTTTTTCATCATGGTTTAGTTGTCAGTTATCAGGCTAAAGTAGTGCTGGATTGGACACATGTTACAAGTATGTAAAATTTTTTGAAATTTTAATTTCTAGAATGTTGTAATACTATTTGAGATTAATAGAAAAATGCTGGGATTTTTTTGATGAGACTTGGAAATTAGTAACTAAGCTAAAAATTGTATACTGTAATAAGTTTTGACTAGCTGAATCTAAATATATGCAGTCAATAGCAAAAAAAAACTTGTTTAAACACTTATATCACTTTAAAATTTAAGAATTATACAAAGCAGATTGATTTTCAAATTTTATTTGAAACTGCTGGTCTTTTGAAAGAGTAATTTATTCCCACAGTTTCACATCTGAAAGGAAAAAGATACCATTTGTTTATCTGGTGTTTATAAATTTTCTTTTATTTATGTTAAGTAATGTGATTATTTATAGCATTAGAAAACTAACATGATTATATTGGGAAGATATTCTATCAGAATTATTTGACTAGCCTATGAAGATGTGTATTTTGTTGGTTTTCTTCTTACCTCTTACCAATATTTTATTTGTCCTGTTATACAGATTTGTTTACCATCTTAAACATCTATGACAGCATAGTATTGTTGCAAAGCTACTTGTATGAGGTCCATTTTTTCATTTCTCACATTTTTAGTCAACATATACATAAATTCATATTCACAGGAATTTAAACAAAATAAACATGGTTATGTAACCCATGGTTAGGACTATACTAGATTAGATGTAAGTTAAAATCTTTATTTGTATTGCATTGTAGTTCAGATAATGTGAAGTTTTTATAAGATATTGCCTTATATTAAAGGAAGGTCTTCACTAATTGAAGACTTCGAGGCTTGTTTTATTTTTTGCATTTCATTCCACATAATGTATTTACTTGTTTTCCCCTTAAAATATTGTAATGTACACATTGAGTTATGGGGACACATGACAAGGAAGGTGATGAGGCATTTTGATAAAGCCTATGGTAATCTCCAGAGAAGGCAATGGCACCCCACTCCAGTACTCTTGCCTGGAATATCCCATGGGCGGAGGAGCCTGGTAGGCAGTCCATGGGGTCACTAAGAGTCGGACACGACTGAGCGATTTCAGTTTCACTTCTCACTTTCATGCATTGGAGAAGGAAATGGCAACCCACTCCAGTGTTCTTGCCTGGAGAATCCCAGGGACGGGAGAGCCGTCTATAGGGTCACACACAGTCGGACACGACTGAAGCAATTTAGCAGCAGCAGCAACAGCATGGTAATCTCAGTTTCTGAGCCTCACCTAATTTAACAGCTTCATCTCTTTCAATGCCTCATATCTGTGCCATGTTTTTAACTCTGTTGAAGTATGGTGGTTGTCGTAATTCGGATTCTCACTGTGCACTTTTCTCCCTTTTTCACATTTCTAATTCCCATTCATAGTGTAGTGCTTGGCACGTGGGATATGACACAGTGTAATTTGGTGATGAAGAGGGTGGTTTCTTGGGCCAGAGAGCTCTGCATTCAGTCCTGACTCTTCTCCTTGGTAAATGTGTCCCCTCCCTATGCCTTCCTTCTCTTATTTTTCAGCTAGGAATAATAGCATTACTAATTCATAGGGTTGTTATGAGGACTAAGTGAGTTAGAAAATGGTACAGCATGCAGTAACAATAAATGTTAGTCCTTGTTTTCCTTCTGTTCTGTTTTGTTCTATACTGTATTCTTTTGTGTCCCTTTCTCTAGGAAGCCTTCCTTGATCCTGGGAGGCTAGGATATAACAACATTATTGTATCTTGTCTGTTTGCTCATGTGTTTTCCTCCTTGGACTCTGTTTAAGAACAGAGGCTGTGTCTTTCATTTTTATATCCCAGGCACCCAGAATTGAGCATGCTGTGTGGTAGACACTCACATTTGTTGAATGAGTAAATAAATTAATGAGATTTTAGAGAAATGTGCTGTTGTGTGGGAATTTATATCAGTGCAGTAAAAGCCTCTGCATAACTACCGGACAAGTGAAATTATGACGGCAAGACACTCAGACCAAGGCATCAAGATTCTGGAATTGCATGCTTTATATATTCTGTCGTGGGAAGCCCATTACAAAGCTGTAGGATACATTTGCACAGATAGGAAGAGTTCCATTGGATGGTTGGAAAGGTCACACTTTTTAAATTCTGTTTATGCAGTGTCACAATATCCTCATTCACTTTCTGCTTCATCAGCTATTTCTGCTACTGATGTGGTTACAAAAAACAGACAAACAAGGAAGTTCAATGTTTGGGAGGTATCTACAGGTAACACTAGCTTACTTTATTGGAGAGATGCAGACACTTGTACACTTGACTGCAGCTATACCCTGCTGTTTAATGTATTGGGCTGTTGTAGCTTATATCTACCTTTTTCAAGAGAAGAACACATGGAATCAGAAATGGACCATAACAGATGTAACTAAGAGGTACAGATGTAGCTGCTGCTGCTGCTCCTGCTGCTAAGTCGCTTCAGTCGTGTCCGACTCTATGCGACCCCATAGACAGCCCACCAGGCTCCTCCACCCATGGGATTTTCCAGGCGAGAGTACTGGAATGGGATGTTGTTGCCTTCTCCACAGATGTAGAGGAGAGGTAACTATTAATCTAGAGGTGATATAATGTGGGCTTTATGAATGTTTAAGATGTATGGTCTTTAAATCTCTTTCTAAGTAACACTCTTATATGTTCCATTCTTGTAATTGTTTCATTAATTCTGTAACATATGTAAGGGTTACTAACTTACTCTCTATTCTTCATATATTTTATGAATTTTGTCTGTATCTCCCAAGTTATTTGCTTATACTTAATGTATATTTAACATATAAGTTTTACCTATACATTTGTTTCTTATATCTATAGCAGATTAAGTGTTCTCAATTGAAGTAGCAAATACACATTGCATGTGTTATGGCTAACCATAATCTCTGGTTTCCAAAGAGACCCAGTTTATACCTGTTGTCCTCCAATCATCCTTAATAGTATCCTCTCCCATTCTCAAAAGTGTCCTGTTTTGAATGATAATGAATTGGGTTGGCCAAAAATTTTGTTTGGATTTTTTCATATGATGTTGCAGAAAATCTGAATGAACTTATTGGCCAACCCAAAATATTGCCTCCTTAGTATTAATCCACCATCTGTTACTTGTGAAACTGTAAATTGAGGTAAGTTATGAAATACCCCATCTATACAATTAGTGGATTAGCTAATATTTATAAAGCCCTTGTGAAATCTAAATGTCTTTGAGACTTAGGAAAAATGTATAAACGATTTTACTTCATTGAATCTATTCATATAACTACTACCCTGAAGACAAGAACATTTTTTCCATTAGAACTGGACCTAAATGAAGGTTGCATGTAAATGTTTGCATTAACTACTTTGAATTGTACAAAATTACAGTTTTAATTTATATTTGAGGTGAAATATTTGAGACATTGTGACCATCGACTTTAAAGTTCAAAAACTAAAAGCACTTTTATTAATTTATTTAAAAATGGAGTATATTAAATAAAACATTTTGAAACTATTATATGTGGTTTTTAAAATACTTTATGGCTGTGAGTTCAACCTCTGCTTGTATTCTATCTATATATTGAATTAAATGGTTGGCAAGGAATACTGTTTTTTGAGGGAGGTAATAACTTCAGTTTTCAATGTGATATATTTTCAGATATCCATAGCCAGTTCTGTAGGGATTTTGAGAATAATGGGAATTAAAGTAAATCAGATTTTTAGCAACAGATATGGATATCACCTACAGAGAGGAAATCACATAAATATACGATTTGTCCCAGAAGGGTTAGTATAGATGTAGAAGGGAAGTGAAGAAAAATTTGGATAACACATTTTTTACTGGTGAATCAATTCTTGCTTTGTGGGTCTTTCAAGATTGACAACTAAAAATCTTACCAGAGAGTAACTGAATTTTCTCTACTCTAAAAAGAAATCTTCCCAAAATATATGAATATCTAAACTATTTTGTTTTAATGCAACACTGTTTATTTTACTTTTTTTCATGGGTAGAAAATCCCATGGCCCAGGATTGAGTTTGTTGAACACAAATGATCGAGAGGTTTTGCTGTTTGGAATTTTGCACTTATATATGGTTATTCCAGTTTGAAGGGGCTGGGGTAATACAGTCATCTATTATTCAAGTGTCCCCACACCCCTGCTTAGGTGATGACCTGATACCACTGAAAAAAAATGATTCTACCAGTGTGCTCTTGTACCACATTAAATTTGAAAAATCCAGGAGATTTGATGGGTGATTAAATGACATGAGCTCAGTGGAAACCCTCCTTTTTGTAGGTGGATGGAGAAGCAAGATTGATGGAACTGTATTGATCTGTGTATACCCAGCAGTTTATAGGAATTCATATAGTTGTAGATGGCAACACGTGGCACTCAAATGTAGTAGAGAATTTATCACACTGTCACATTATAGTTATGTATATATGTACCTTTTCCTCCTTACCTGATTAGAAAAGTCTTGAGGAACTTTTATTCATCATGCATTTGCCTGGGTTCTTAATATTATATTATCTATGACTTAGGTATTTATCCAATAAATATGTCTTTAATTATATATTAACTGTAATACAAATAGCACAATGTTTGTAAGCTGTAGACAACCATTTATGAAAGCAGGTGTCAACTGATAAAATACTGATATTCTTGTATGGCATATCACTGATGAGCTTATTAAGCAAATAAAACAAGTGGGCATGTTTGCACACATGTTCTTTCACAGACCTGAATCTCACTTAAATAATTAGATGCTTTGCTCCCATCTCTACCCTGCAGGAAACATGTTTTTCTCCTAGTTTAACTTGTGTTATACTAACAGGCTGCAGTTCTGATTTTAGTTGTTTGCTTCTGGGCTTTGTGGAAGCTGCTCATTAATTCCTTTGGGGTTGTGGAGGGGAGTGAAGGTAAGTACCTTTCATCATTCTGTGATAGCCTCGGGGGTTCATTCAAGAACCTTAGTGGCTTGCTGTGGTGAGAGCAATGAACAGCTCTCTAGTTGGAAAGACATTATAATTAAAGCATTTCATTTCCTTCATTCAGCAAGCATTTACTATGAACCTAGTGTGTGCAAATGAATGATTCTCTTTAGATAAATAATAGGGATCTGAAGATTTGACTCCTGCTTGGGAAGAAATCATAAACCAATAAATAAGACAGAAGATGGAATAGAGAGGAGAGCAACCCTGTTGTAAATCATTAGAGGAGAAGGGATAATTGTTGGAATAAAATTCCCATATATGATGTACTCTCTGATTTTCTAATAGTATGCCTTGTGTTTCCTCCTGTCTGCTTGACTTTACTCTTAGTAATTCCTAAGAAAAGCAGACAGGTCTTTTTATTCTCTAGTATACTTTTGTTAGCCTGTGGAAGTATTATGTTTTGCCTCCCATGATACTGTGTCTGTGTATCAAATTAAGGTGGTATGTTTTCTACCACATGCATGTAAAATAAGGAAAGGATTATTTTGGCTATCTGAGCAAATTACTTATTTGATTCAGTTCTGTCTGTTTTATAATACTGAATCATTAACAAGCTAAAACAAACTGAAAATATTTGGCAGAGTTGGCGATCGCTTTCCTTAGGTGAGCTCTTGGAATCAGAAAGCATGCCTCAGTTTATATGAAGGTCACCGGAGTATACTGAGTGTGTGAGGAAAGGAGGCAGCCAGATATGCATGGCTGCATCTGGACAGGAAAAGCATTGTGCATATAGCCACACCAGCTCTTGCTTTATCTTCAAAGTTGGAATAAAAGCTTGTGTGACTTGGAGTGGAAAAAGGTTTATCAGCAAGATCATTAATAACTTGGTACTCAGCTTTTCAAGTTACAATTAGCTGCTCAACAGCTGTGACCTTCAAGAACTACTCATTATTGTTGGTCTGATTGTTCACTCCCACTCAAGATCTCCTTTCAGAAATAGTTTCTCTGACATCATTGACCCCCAGGGGTCAGAGTGAGAAATGAGTCTTCAAGCTTGCATTTGTAAGTCTTGCTTTTGCAGGATGCTATATATGTGTGGATGTGTGTGTGTGTCTGTGTGTGTCTGAGGAATTCAGCCGATGGTTAATGTTTCACTGTAAATCCAGCTGTTTGGTCAGATCCCAATTAGGATGATGCCTGTTGGAAGAGGGGGCACCCCTGGGAGTAGGGAGAAGATTTAGTGGCCTCAAAAACAGTAAAACTGATGGTAACACAGATTCCATTTTATTTAGATTTTTTTGAAGTCTCAGTGTACATGCTTGCCAAACTCTGTCATGCACTGTGTAGCATCTCAACGGATCAACAGGGATTTTAAACATGCTGTGTGTTTGGAATACACTGCAACCCAAAGAGAAAGTGAGGATTAGAGCAACTGTAGTGAAGTATGAAATGAAAGCTCAGCTGGAAAAGGCGGACTGGATTATGTTCAGCTTCTTTGCCTCAGTTCCTTTGGATATTAAGAACATGGTGCTCTTAGGAAAAAGGGATTTGCTTTCTCAAGGTGCAGTGGCTAATCTCTGTGTTCTGCAAGGAGGCTTAATTAGGGAAAAGCTATCTGTCATAAAACAAAGAATGAATAAATCGACAAGAAGATTGATAGAATTTGTTGATGAAAAGGACTTTTCTGCCCGATTATGACTCAGAATCATATCTTTTACTCTTTAGGGAGTCTGGTCAGTAAAATGTATATATAATGAAGTTTGTGAAAATGCAGTCTTGGCAGTTTCAACCTAAGATTTCAAACATGTGAAGTCATTGTGACTCTAGATGGAGACCTCTGGAGAGGACAAGATGGTCTGGTTTCTACTTCTGACTCATTTGCTTCTACATCATGTGGTCCAGGACAGCATCTCTGGCCTGAGTCCTTTTTAGCTTTCATTTGAGAAGATGGTGGGACTGGGTTAGACTTGCATAGTTTGTAAAGTTTGGGGGGAACTGCAGTTCTTGGCATTGTAATCTCTCTGAGGGCATTTGTATTTCTCTATCACCTCTATTTTAACCATATTCACTCGTTTTACTATTACTAGCTTTAGTGACCAAAAGAACCACCAAATAAAATCTAAATAAATTTCAAAGGTCTCTTCCTTTGTTCTCTGATATTAGCTTTTCTACCACAAATCTGTCATTTCTTTGTCATGTCTAATATCAAATGGTTAGGTTACTATTTTCTGTTTTTTGAAATGTCCATATTCATGAATTTTTTCAAATTATGATTTCTAAAGCACGGCTTTTTTCATACTGTTCATGGGGTTCTCAAGGCAAGAATACTGAAGTGGTTTGCCATTCCTTTCATGAGAAATGCTGGGCTGGATGAAGCACAAGCTAGAATCAAGATTGCCAAGGGAAATATCAATAACTTCAGATATGCAGATGACACTAACCTTATTGCAGAAAGTGAAGAAGAACTAAAGAGCCTCTTGATGAAAGTGAAAGGTGAGAGTGAAAAAGTTGGCTTAAAGCTCAGCATTCAGAAAACTAAGATCATGGAATCTGGTCCCATCACTTCATGGCAAATAAATGGGGAAACAGTGGAAACAGTGGCAGACTTTATATTTTTGGGCCCCCAAATCACTGCAGATGGTGATTACAGCCATGAAATTAAAAGACACTTACTCCTTGGAAGGAAAGTTATGACCTAGACAGCATATTAAAAAGCAGAGACTTTGGCAACAAAGATTCGTCTAGTCAAGGCTATGGTTTTACTAGTAGTCATGTATGGATGTGAGAGTTGGACTATAAAGAAAGCTGAGTGCTGAAGAATTGATGCTTTTGAACTGTGGTGTTGGAGAAGACTCTTGAGAGTCCCTTGGACTGCAAGGAGATTCAACCAGTCCATCCTAAAGGAAATCAGTTCTGAATATTCATTGGAAGGACTGATGCTGAAGCTGAAACTCCAACACATTGGCCACCTGATGCAAAGAGCTGACTCATTTGAAAAGACCCTGATGCTGGGAAAGATTGAAGTCAGGAGGAGAAGGGGACAACAGAGGATGAGATGGTTGGATGGCATCACCGACTCAATGGACTTGAGTTTGAGTAAACTCCGGGAATTGGTGATGGACAGGGAGGCCTGTCGTGCTGCAATTCATGGGGTCGCAAAGAGTCAGACACGACTGAGTGACTGAACTGAACTGAACTGAAAGCATGGCTTTGCATTCAAATATCTAAGTATCCTCTAAAACATAACTTATTAATGATGAAATTGAACTTCATCATTGAAGTTGATACTTTTAGCTAAAAGACTATACAGATGAACAGCCGCAGCAATAAAAATAGCTTACTTATTAAAAATGTACTATGTACTAGGTGCTTTTTGTTAAGTACTTCACATTAATATATGTACTTCATGCCAACCTATTATGTAGGGACTATTTTTATTCCTTTTGCAAATTAAGAAATTGAGACACAAAGAAATTAAATACCTGCAAAGTCATTGCAGAAGTAAGACTTAACCCCAGGCAATCTGTAGCAAAGTCTGAAATCCTTACCTCTATAACCACACTAATACTAAGTGAAATAAAAGGACTTTCTTCAGGAAATCTAATATTTCCATATGTTTTAGATACTAGAATTATTAAACACATCCCTAAAACTGAATTAAATATAGTAAACTCTTGAGGGATAAGATTTGAGAATATAGCAAAATTGTTGTTGAATTCATTGCATTTGAAAATTAACCTGAATTTAATACCCCAGGTTAATATTTCAAAGGTATATTTTAAGAAAGTTTATATTTGTGCATATTGGAAACCTATCACTGATCACTGCAACTGATTAATTACCAAAAGGGGCATCCTTACATGTAGAAAAGAAGTTGAAATATACAACATTCATTCACTAGATTTTTATCAAAGGTTTGATATGGTTAAAAGGGAAATAGTCAACAAAATCGGAGAAGGCAATGGCACCCCACTCCAGTACTCTTGCCTGGAAAATTCCATGGACAGAGGAGCCTGGTAGGCTGCAGTCTATGGGGTCGCTGAGAGTTGGACACAACTCAGTGACTTTACTTTCACTTTTCACTTTCATGTACTGGAGAAGGAAATGGCAACCCACTCCAGTGTTCTTGCCTGGAGAATCCTGGGGACCGGGGAGCCTGGTGGGCTGCCGTCTGTGGGGTCGCACAGAGTCGAACACGACTGAAGTGACTTAGCAGTAGCAGTAGCAGCAGCAGTCACCAAAATAAAGAAAAAAAAAAAAAATAGCCACACACCTTTAGTCACAATGTAATTAGGATCAGCTGGGTTGAGCTGGGACATTAATGACTTTGAAGCTTGGTAAGCGGAAACCTCTAGGACATTGTTATCAGAGACAGAATAGGAGAAACTTTCCAAGTTCATAGAAATTGCTGGCAGCCTAGAGAGTCCTAGGAAATGAAGGTCGAGGGCAAGATGGGCAGAAGGAGTTCATGGCCCCAGCAGCAAAGGAAAAGCACTGAAGCAGCTTGATTGCTCAGGGTTGGCTGTTTTTATTTGTTTCACCCCCAGTGAGAGTTAATCCTGAGAGAACCTGGCCAGCAGGTGAGAATAACTGATAACAGCTGGCTGTTATGAGGGCAGGGCTTAGAGCAGATGCTATTTTCTGGTAGTTTTTTTTTTTTTTTTTACAACTGGACAAGTCACATGTAGTTTACTCTTTTAGCCAGACATCTTAGTGGTTCTTCCAATAATCCCATACCCACGAGCCTGCCATTTCTTACGTGATTGAAGCCTGATCTAAGGCATTGTAAAGGAAGGATTGGGAATGAAGCATTGATATTCTTCAGTAAGGCTGATTTACTTCCATCTCATAGTTAACCTCCAAAGTCATCTTGACAGGGAAGCTCTCATTGGAAAGAGGAAGAGAGTTCCCAAGAAAGCGAGAAGGAATAAGTGCGAGTTCTATGCACCTGGACTACCTGGAGAGTAGTTCCTCTGTACATTTCCAGAGGGAGCTCTGGGCTAAAAGAACTAGATGATACAGAGTTCCCTTGAGCCTGTAAATGTATCCTCTTCCCTCTTTTCAAAGCAAGCCATCTATAAAGAAAGACAACCAACAAGGCAGATGGAATGGATATATTGAGACATATACACACATATATACATATCCTAGTATTTCAGCGGCCATGCTGGTTGAGTTTTGAAATTGTTTTATTTTACTTATATTTATTTTTAATTTTGTTTTTATCACCAAAAACATTTTGTATTGGGGTATAGCTGATTAACAATGTGATCATTTCAGGTGAACAGCAAAGGTACTCAGCCTTACATATACATGTATCCATTCTCTCCTAAAACCCCTCCCAACCAGGCTGGCACATGACACTGAGCAGAATTCCATGTGCTATACAATAGGTCTTTGTTGGTTATCCATTTTAAGTATAGCAGTGTGTACATGACCTTCCCAAAGTCCCTAACTATCCCTTCCACCCCACCCTCGGGCAACCATAAGTTGATTTTCTAAGTCTGTCTCCTTCTGTTTTGTAAGTAAGTTCATTTGTATAATTTCTTTTTAGATTCCACATATAAGGTATGCTATATGATATTATTTAAATTGGCTTAAGTCTATCCTTGCCTGTGACCATATTTAGTGACATAGTCACTGTGGGGTTATGGCAAATGCATCCAAACTTTCACAAGCACTAATTACCAGAAGTGTAGTCAATGAGAGTGTCTTTTTTTCTGATGATTTCTGATCTAGGTAAATTATATGATTTTTTTTAGTGTAAATATATAATAATTTATTCAACATTTGCAGACAAGTAATGCCATGTCTGCACATAAATCTTATTTCATTTTTGCCAGTGTATTTTTTAGATAAATCTTTGAAATTTGAATTGCAGGCTACACAGGTAAAATGCATGTATTCATTTCACTAGTTATTTCCAAACCAGCTAGATCTGAGAGTATTTGCTCTCCCATAGCCCCACCAAAAGAATATACTGTCAAAGTTTTAGGTTTTCCAATCTGATAGTAGATAAATGAATATTTCAATGAGTTTTAGTTAGCAGTTTTCTTAATGTGAGAAGGCTGGACAGTTTTCTTATCATGAAAGGCTTGAGATTAGTTTCTTAAGGTTCAGGTCCATTTCCATTTCTTTTTTGTGTGGATTATTCCCAGTTTTTCATTTATCTTTTATAGATTTTTATATAATAATTTTATATAAATAAAAATTTTATAAATATTTTTATAGAAACAAAAATCTCTATTTCCCTATTTGAATTTGAATCTGGATATTCTCAAAAAATTTAAGCTTAGAAGGATCGTTTGAGATCATGTCTATAATCCACTTATTTATAAATGAGAAAATTGTGGCTCAGAAGCTTCATGTAATTTCCCCATAGTTAATGGGCTGACACCAGACCCAGTTTCATCTCTAAACAAGTTTTAGTTTCATCATTGTGAACACATATGTTTTTTAAGTGAACTAATTATATTTTCATTTTAGTTGTTTAAACAAAAACAATTTTGAGGAATCTAACTATGTCTAAACATTTACATTATTTCTAGAAATTAAAAAATAATTCATGTGCATAATATTGGAAAAATGTAGGAAACTTAAAGAAAAAAAGCATAAATCAAGCTGCTAAAAGCAATCACTATGAAGAGCTCTACATACTTTTTTATCTTTTTATCTATGCTGTTTATGTGTATATATATTTAATGCAGTTGTGATTATACTATAGTTTTCATCTTTCTTCAAGAGTTTGAAAACATCAAACTCGTTAAAAGTGTTTATAAAGTTGTATTTGCATGATATTCCATTAAGAAATAGAATAATTTGTGTGTTGTCTATTTTGTGACATTTAATTTTTACTAATAGAAGATTTTTACTTAATATAAATACACATTTGAGAAGTGACATTGTCTTTTCACACCATTTCTACACCTAACAGTCTCCTTAATTTTAATTAATTACTTAAATTCACTTTAATTCAGATTCATTCACTTTAATCCTGCATTCTTTGCTACCACTGTACTCAGATTGCTTTTCTTCAGTTCACCAAGAATTTCCATTTTGACAAATTCACCGTTTGTTTCCTCTGTCATCGTCTTAATTGACTTTTCAGCATCATCTGACATAGTTGACAACACCACAATCTCATAGTCCTCTTTTTTCTACACTGTTTTAGGATATCAGGTACAGGTAATTCAGAGATCATTTGATTCCTCGTGGGTGTCACACTGTCATCACTCTTCCAGCTTGTTCAATCTTTATTTTTATTTATTCATTTTTACCTTTCCCTGTGGTGGGCAGAATAATGGCTTCCCTAAGTGATCATCATTCTAATTAATTTCTAACTACTATATAATCCCCTAACTACTTTCCTAACTACTCCAGAAAGGAACACAAGCCTACTGGATTTTAGTCTGTTGAGAACCACAGCAAATTTCTGAATGTAGAACTGTAGAATGACATTTGTGTTGTTACAAGCCACGTAGCTCATGGTAATTTGTTACTTCAAAAGTAGAAAACCAATATATGCTTCTCATTTTCCTTTCTCAAACTAATTCTCCTTCTCCACTCTAGTGCTTTGGATATATAGTCTTTCAGTCATACTTTCCACATTTGTTTAAATGTACCTAAATTCTTATAAAATTAGGAAATATTTTGTGTTTTTTTTTTTTACATAGATGAATGCAGAGATGGTTTTGTGCTATTCATCTTATTTATTACTTTTTTTTTCACTCACTATTATTGTTGAGCTTTATCCATATTGTTGTAATGTTTGTTCAGTGACTCAAACATACTCCATCATCAGATATTCCACTGTTGTATCATATTTCATCATATGAATGTACTGCATTTACCCATCCAGTCTTGTAGTGATTCTGTCTGCTTATCTTAGCCCATCATATGTGTGGTTCACATTTTACTAATCCAGTAATGGATACTTAGGATGCTTCTAACTCTTCATAATCAAAACCAATGTGCTACACGTTGTCCTAGTTGTCTCTTTGTGTATCAGTATAAGTTTCCTTGCAAATAAATATATTCCAGGGTAAATCACACACAGATAACTAACTTCACTAAGCAGCAACAAGTTGCTCTCCAGAATGGTTGCAGCAGTTTTCACTTCAACAAACAGGTCAGAATTTTTCTTTCTTCTTAGCTTCACCAAAGCTTAATTGTAGAAGCCAGCTTTTTATTTTGTCTATGGATAGATGTTGAGACTTCCCTGGTGGCTCAGATGGTAAATTAGCGTCTGTCTACAATGCAGGAGACCTGGGTTCGATCCCTAGGTCGGGAAGATCTGCTGGAGAAGGAAATGGCAATCTACTCCAGTACTATTGCCTGGAAAATCCCATGGACAGAGGAACCTGGTAGGCTACAGTCCATGGGGTCGCAAAGAGTCAGACACGACTGAGCGACTTCACTTCACTTCACTTCACTATGGATAGATATTAAGTGGTATTTCAGTGTTTTAATTTGCATTTCTCTGATTACTAGCGAGAGTGAATATTCTCTTTCAAGACTAATTGGCCATTTGGACAGTAACTTCTGTAAATTGACTCTTCACAGTCATTACCTGTTTTTCTCTGGGGTTGTTTTTTTCCCCCTAGGTTGTAAGAACTTCTAATGGTAAGTCTTTGAGATTTTTAATTGTGCAAATATCTTCTTCCTCACTTTTTCCATTTAGATAGGTTTGAGTGTAAATCTTTCATCGAAATATAGTCAGAAGATGCCATTTTCAGCCTTTCGGTTTGTGTTAGGAGGTATTTCAAAAACCATTCCTCACCCAATATCATACATATTTTACCTTTCACATTTAGAGCCACTCCTAGAATTCAAGTAAATTAGCTTGAAGTTTTTAATATGTTATGAGCTCGAAATAAAATATTTTTTGGATGTAGTGAGCCATTTTTTTTCAATACATATTACCAAATAATACAAGCTCTCTTCAGTGGTTTGTGATGTTATTTCTATGTAACAAATTCTCATGTACTCATACATTTTTATTCTCTTTCACTGGTTCATTAGCCTGCATCTAATCCAGTATGCCACTATGACGACTTTGTAATACTCTTAATACCTGTAGGAGCAAGTTCCTTCCTTTTACTCCTTTTTAAAGTTGGCTTAAGTTTTTTTAAACTAGATTTTCAAGTTTCCATCCAGATTTTATGATTAAGTTTTAATTAGAAATATACTGAATTTAGATTGATTTGTGGGACACTGATAAAGTGAATCATATTAATATCTAGTAAAAATTCTAGATGTTCTCTTCAATTTTTATTTTTGTTTACCTCCTGCTAATGCTATGTTGTCTTTAATATTTGTGGAGCTAGAACAGGGGCTTATGTGGAAGCCTGCATATCATACATTCTAGTTGAAAGTTATCAATTAAGCTATCTTCCATACTCTGCCCGTGTTACTACCCTGAAATATAGAGGCTAAAGGAGTTCCCCTCCTTGTGGGACAAATGCTAATAAGCTTGAAGGTGGATCTGTTCTGCTTTTAGGAAATGCTCAGAAGCTGGGCTTATCCAGGATCTACCCGGAGGCAGGACTGATATCATCAAACTCTAATGAGACAGGGTGGGCAATGCCTTTCCTCTGTATCTCACTTTTCCCACTTTGGGTTTCCAAGCAGTCCTAGGTTCTTCCAAGCAGAGGGGGAAAGAGAAGGAACTCTGTCTTCCTAGACATTGACTCCAGCTAATTTGAGAAAGACAACTTTAAGCAAAAGCAGCCACTCTTTTCCCTAATTTACTACTGCACAATTTTTCCTCAGTTTTCTCCTTCTACCACCACTGTCCCACCCTTCCCTTCCAGTGCTCAGACTTGCAAGCACTTTGGAGACAGTTCCTGTATCTCTCCCAGTGATTCTCTTTGGGTATGGAGCTTTCAAAAAATCTTTCTTATGACCTACAAAGGAGTTTCTGTGAATGTCAGATGTGGATCTTCTTAGCCTGACCCAAGGGCTCTGCTCTCTCCACCTCAAACCATCAATAAGTCAAGTTCCTTCCAAAACATCATTGCAATGAGTACTTTCTTCCCTAAGCCATTATTATCTCTTACCTAGGCTTTTATAGTAACTTCTTTCTGTTCTCCCTGTATCTGTTTTTATGTTTTTGAAATTAATTCTCCAGAGTACTGAGAAGGAATGTTTTAGAGCACAAATTATTACAGCTCTCCCCTGATTCCCACACTCTAGTGGTTTTTCCTTATTCTTTTTAATTAAATAAAAACTCTATCCATTGGTTTATAAAACCCTTACCTGCTATGTCCGTGTTTATATCTGCAGTGTTGTTTATATCATCTTATATCTACATTGAACTGGAGCTGGCTTGCACTGACTGTGAGAATGAATTGATAAATTTTCAAAAAATTTGCAAGTCAGTTGTTAAAAACAACTATTAAAATATTATATAATCTTACAATAAATTAAATTACGTGCTAAAAAATAACTAGTTCAAGCTCAGTCAGTTCAGTCGCTCAGTTGTGTCCGACTTTGCGATACCATGAATCTCAGCATGCCAGGCCTCCCTGTCCATCACCATCTCCCAGAGTTCACTCAGACTCACGTCCATCAAGTCAGTGATGCCATCCAGCCATCTCATCCTCTGTCGTTCCCTTTTTCTCCTGCCCCCAATCCCTCCCAGCATCGCAGTATTTTCCAGTGAGTCAGCTCTTCACATGAGGTGGCCAAAGTACTCGAGTTTCAGCTTCAGCATCATTCCTTCCAAACAACACCCAGGGCTGATCTCCTTCAGAATGGGCTGATTGGATCTCCTTGCAGTCCAATCAAGAGTCTTCTCAATTCTTCGGTGCTCAGCTTTCTTCACAGTCCAACTCTTGCATCCACACATGACCACTGGAAAAACATAGCCTTGACTAGATGGACCTTTGTTGGCAAAGTCATGTCTCTACTTTTGAATATGCTATCTAGGTTGGTCATAACTTTCCTTCTAAGGAGTAAGCGCCTTTTAATTTCATGGCTGCTGTCACCATCTGCAGTGATTTTAGAGCCCCCCAAAATAAAGTCTGACACTGTTTCCACTGTTTCCCCATCTATTTCCTATGAAGTAATTGGACCAGACGCCATGATCTTCGTTTTCTTAATGTTGAGCTTTAGGCCAAATTTTTCACTCTCCTCTTTCACTTTCATCAAGAGGCTCTTTAGTTCCTCTTCACTTTCTGCCATAAGGGTGGTGTCATCTGCATATCTGAAGTTATTGATATTTCTCCCAGGAATCTTGATTCCAGCTTGTGCTTCTTCCAGCCCAGCATTTCTCATCACTTCTAATTATTTTATTGCATTTTATTATACTATTGTTTAAGCTCTTGGGGTCTTTTCATGTATATTGTGTGGGTATTGTTGAATACTTTCTAATGGTTTTACTTAGTGTGTAGTGAAGTCATGTTGATAGCTGGATATCAGCTCTTGAGAGAGAATTTTCACCATAAAAAAGAATAAATATTACAAATCAGTGCTTACTTAATGTTTTGTTGATTGTCTAGACATAAAAATGTGTTGTAAACAGTTGTTTAATGCAGAGTAAAGTATGAGTGGGGCTTCCCTGGTGGCTCAGATGGTAAAGAATCTGCAATGCAGGAGACCAGGGTTCAATCCCTGTGTTGGGAATATGCCCTGGAGAAAAGAATGCCTACCCACTCCAGTATTCTTGCCTGGAGATTTACATGGACAGAGGAGCAAAGCAGGCTGTAGTCCATGGGTTGCAAAGGGTTGGACACAACTTGAGGGACTAACACTTTCACTTCACTTCAAACCATGGATAGCACAAAAATTTGAGGAGATATTCCAGAATTTAGAAGCTACTGTGCAATATAACTGGAGAAGGCAGTGGCACCCCACTCCAGTACTCTTGCCTGGAAAATCCCATAGACGGAAGAGCCTGGTAGGCTGCAGTCCATGGGGTCGCTGAGAGTTGGACACAACTTAGTGACTTTACTTTCACTTTTCAGTTTCATACATTGGAGAAGGAAATGGCAACCCACTCCAGTGTTCTTGCCTGGAGAATCCCAGGGACGGCGGAGCCTGGTGGGCTGTCGTCTATGGGGTCTCACAGAGTCGGACACGACAGAAGTGACTTAGCAGCAGCAGCAGTGCAATATAATACAGAAGTTACATTACTGATGAACTAGTCAAGTTTCAACATTTGTGTTTGTTTTCATCTTGCTCATTAAATAAATAGAAATATCAATCAACATTAACTTTAACTACACTTGTTCATTAGTTACAACCTTACTTTGGCTACAGATAAAAGAAGTTAGTGACAGCATTCCGTGAGAGTCAATTGGTTGTATGGAATTTATAACATAGGGTATTATATGTGTTACTATTGTTTATAGATTGTACACTGTACATCTTTTATATCAGTAACATTTATAACAGATGTAATATTTGTATATACCCATGGTTTTCTAGAAAGCCAGTCAAACATTTATAGCACATCATTGCTCTTCCTGCAGTATTTTTATCTTTGTAAGTAATATTTTTTTATTAGAATCATTTTACTTTGGAATTCAGTTAAAGTCCAAAAGATAAGTAAATTCATGGAACTAGGTTGTTTTTTCTTCTATTGTGGTTTCCGAGTTAAGAAAATTAACTGAAGGGTGCTAAGAAAAGATAATACTGTTAATAATGACCGAGTCAGCATGACAAATTGCTCCCCAGGTTGCTTACTGGTAGATAATATGCCTGACAATGCAGGAGACATAGGAGATGCAGGTTTGATTCCTGGGTGGAAAGATTCCCTGGAGGGGGAAATGGCAACCTACTCCAGTATTCTTGCCTGGAGAATCCCGTGGACAGAGGAGCCTGGTGGGCTACAGTCCATGGGGTCACAGAGTTGGACACAACTGAGCAACTGAGCATGCACACATACAGTGTGATAAAGTAATTCACTTTTCTTAGACAATTTTGAACTTGTGTGCTTTTGTTATCAACTCTCTAGCATTATTCCCTAGCAAGAATCCTTCTGCCTAGTGTTTGAGCTAAGAGAATGAGACTGAGTTTGGTTCAGAAACAAAGGAATGTTTCATTCTTTGATCAGAGGATGGAGGGATGCTAGCTCATCTTTAGTCCAAGCTCTTTCCCACAGGCTGTGGGAAGAGCTGCTCATAGGGCTGTCTTTAGTGGGGAGTGGTTGCTTTGGGCAGGGGCAGCTGTGCTTGCTTACCCTTCATATCCCAGCACCAGGCACAGTGTTTTATTGCCTGCTGACATCATCTTGAGTCTATGTGTCCTCTGGTTTGCTTCTGCACAAACCTGTCCATTTAGGTATCGGGCACAACCATTTTGTAGGAGGAACTCTGGTCTGAAATAACGGGTTTGAGGCTCCTGTGCTCAGCACCCTATGAACACAAAGGAAAAGGAAGAAAAAGCTTAGACTTTGTCTTATTACCCAGATTTTTATTATTTCTTGAGAAGTCTTAATGGATTTTGCCACTGACACTTTCTCAAAAGAGGCATGCCTTATTTGTATAGGAATTTATATGCTGATTCACACATGTGTGTGTTTTCTAATTGATAGACCAATAAAATATTAAAGGAATACAGATTGCTTCAATGTCCTATAATCTTTGTTTATTTACTTTATGAAGCAACAGACAAAACATTTTGTATATTTTGCTGTGGTGACTAGTGAATCAATGATAAAGGCACTGAGTCCAGAATAACAAAGAAAGGTGTGTATTGATAAATATGATTCCAGAAGTATTCTTACTTGTGAAGCTAATTGATTTTGAGGGGCTGACTAAGGCATAGTTTTAAAGTTGTAATATATTTATTAATTTATGGGTCATTAATCTAGGGAGCTGGCCAACTAAGTAGTTATCCTGTTAAATAATAGCACTATAAATCTAGGTAATTCTTAAATATCTCACTATTTTCATTATAAATTATACTAGTCATGTGATTTTTCAATTCTCAACTGTCAGCTCATGTGTGTGTGTGTGTATTTATGTGTGTGATTAGACACTTTTAAAATTTTACATTAAAAATATTTATCACATTGTATTAATAGTACATAATACTCATTTCAACTCCACAGTTAATACCCTATAGCTAAACAGCTGATCGAAGCGTCACTCTGCATATTTTTTTGTAGATTAAGGACTCTATGGCTATTTTCTAGCATCAGGTCTTGAGGCATGTAACTATTTGAAATTATATAGTTCAGTTCACTTCAGTCACTCAATCGTGTCTGACTCTTTGCGACCCCATGAACCACAGCACGTCAGGCCTCCCTGTCCATCACCAAGTCCTGGAGTTTACCCAAACTCATGTCGACTCATTGTGTCGGTGATGCCATCCAAACATCTCATCCTCTGTCATCCCCTTCTCCTCCTGTCCTCAATTTTTCCCAGCATCAGGGTCTTTTCAAATGAGTCAGCCCTTCCAGGTGGCCAAAATATTGGAGTTTCAGCTTCAACATCAGATTTTCCAATGAACACCCAGGACTGATTTCCTTTAGGATGGACTGGTTGGATCTCCTTGCAGTCCAAGGGACTCTCAAGAGTCTTTTCCAACACCACAGTTCAAAAGCATCAATTCTTCAGTGCTCAGATTTCTTTATAGTACAACTCTCACATCCATACATGACTACTGGAAAAACCATAGCCTTGACTACATGGACCTTTGTTGACAAAGTAATGTCTCTGCTGTCTAATATGCTGTCTAGGTTGGTACATCCTGATTAATAATTTAGAAACTTGCCTATCAAGTATTAGCAGATTCCTAGTGATGTTTTGTGTAATTATAAAACCAGTTATGTGCCTGTTGGGGAAGAAAATTTTTCCTTTCTTCTCTTTTAGGTTCTCTGGTCAAATAATTAAGTTGATATAAAACAGATTAATAGGAGGAATACAGATAACACTACATGTATATGCAGGAGCCCTATAAAGATGAAGACTCAAAAGGTAGCCAGGTAATTGAAGATTATATAACATCCTAAGCTAAGGAAAGGGCTAAGGGTATGGGGATACAGAAGGGTGGAAAGCCATACATAGGAAAGCAGAGATGTTTAGAAAACAAAGGTTGCTGTTATCAGTTTCTTAGGTAAAAAGATAATTTGTTAACAGCTCTCTTCCTGGTACAGGCCCCTTTTTCCAATGGAAATTAAGGCTATTGCAGCGGGCAGGGTAGGGGGCGGTATAGGGAATTGTTCCTCAATCTGTTGTGTCTTTGATTACATTTCACTGAAAATAATCTTCCGGCAAAACCAGCATATTTTAGGAGGACAGACAGAATCTTTTCCCTCATGGTCAATGAAGAAACGTATACCTCAAATGTCATAATTTGAATTCTTCATTTTAGCTAGAGTTGAAAGTATTTACAAAATCATGATACTGTGGATATTTTAGTGTTTAAAATATTTTGGTCTTCTTCTTTGCTTTCAAATATGAAAATTAAGAGTAATAACTATGGAGGAGGCTGAAGGGACTGTGATGACTGAGAAACAATAGACTGTTTTATTCATACAAGGTACTGTCAACATTTATATAAGGTGTGATTGCATTTATGCATAACTCATTACTGTTGACCCTTTATCAACATGGGTTTAACTACTCACATTCACTTATGCAGACTTTTTTCAGAAGGTAACATGTGACAAGCTGGTTTTAGAAAAGGCAGAGGAACCAGAGATCAAATTGCCAACATCCACTGGATCATGGAAAAAGCAAGAGAGTTCCAGAAACACATCTATTTCTGCTTTATTGACTATGCCAAAGCCTTTGACTGTGTGGATCACAATAAACTGTGGACAATTCTTCAAGAGATGGGAATACCAGACCACCTGACCTGCCTCTTGAGAAATCTGTATACAAGTCAGGAAGCAAGTTATAACTGGACATGGAACAACTGGTTCCAAATAGGAAAAGGAGTACGTCAAGGCTGTATATTGTCACCCTGCTTATTTAACTTCTATGCAGAGTACATCGTGAGAAACGCTGGGTTGGAAGAAACACAAGCTGGAATCAAGATTGCCGGGAGAAATATCAATAACCTCAGATATGCAGATGACACCACCCTTATGGCAGAAACTGAAGAGGAACTAAAAAGCCTCTTGATGAAAGTGAAAGAGGAGAGTGAAAAAGTTGGCTTAAAGCTCAACATTCAGAAAACAAAGATCATGGCATCTGGTCCCATCACATCATGGGAAATAGATGGGGAAACAGTAGAAACAATGTCAGACTTTATGTTTCTGGGCTCCAAAATCACTGCAGATGGTGACTGCAGCCATGAAATTAAAAGATGCTTACTCCTTGGAAGAAAAGTTATGACCAATCTAGATAGTATATTCAAAAGCAGAGACATTACTTTGCCGACTAAGGTCCATCTAGTCAAGGCTATGGTTTTTCCTGTAGTCATGTATGGATGTGAGAGTTGGACTGTGAAGAAGGCTGAGCGCTGAAGAATTGATGCTTTTGAACTGTGGTGTTGGAGAAGACTCTTGAGAGACCCTTGGACTGCAAGGAGATCCAACCAGTCCATTCTGAAGGAGACCAACCCTGGGATTTCTTTGGAAGGAATGATGCTAAAGTGAAGCTCCAGTACTCTGGCCACCTCATGTGAAGAGTTGACTCATTGGAAAAGACTCTGATGCTGGGAGGGATTGGGGGCAGGAGGAGAAAGGGACGACAGAGGATGAGATGGCTGGATGGCATCACTGACTTGATGGACGTGAGTCTGAGTGAACTCCGGGAGTTGGTGATGGACATGGAGGCCTGGTGTGTTGCGATTCATGGGGTCACAAAGAGTCGGACACGACTGAGTGACTCAACTGGACTGAACTGAACTGAACATGTGCTAAATACTAAAGGACTACACTATCCATGGTTGGTTGAATTAGGTGTAGAATAGTGGAAATATGGAAACTGTGCATATAGAGAACCAACTATAAGTTATATACAGGCATTCGAGGGCACAGAGCTTTGTGCCCCTAACCTCCATGTTGTTCAAGGGCCAACTCTATATAAAGACTTAGAAGGTCAGGAATATGGTTTTATAGGTGAATTCTATCAAATATTTAGAGAAGAGCTAACACCTTTCCTCAAAACTTCCAAAAAATTGCAGAAAGAAGAACACTCCCAACCTTAAGAGGCCACTATCACCCTGATACCAAGATCAGACACAGATATCACAAAAAGAAAATTACAGTTAAAATCACCTATGAACACAGATGCAGAAAGCTGCAACAAGATACTAGGAAACTGGGATTTTATCCCGGGGAGGCTAGAAATCTTCACTATATGCAGATCGATCAATGTGATACACCATATTATCAAGAGTTCCTTTGGACTTATTCACATAGTTACATTTTCGAAGATGTTTCAAGTGAAACTGGACCTTATAAATTCTGTGCCTGATAATTTAGAGAACTCTTCTTTTCAGCTGTTCAAGAAACAACAATATTTATATCTCCCACAGATCGCCTTTGTCAAAGTTAATTTTTCTTTAAGTCCTATCTGGAATCACCTTCTTTTGCTCAGAGGCAAAGAGCTGGAAGGTGGCTCTTTGGAAAAGAGGTAAGTGCCAATTTGTAAGCCCTTGGGATAAGTTGGACAAGAAAGGCAATTAAATAAATCTTATCTTGATGCTCTCAGGCCATAACAGCTAATTTGAAAAGACTGCATTAAGTCTTTTAGGATGAAATCTTCAAAGAGAACTCAGGATACAATTGGTAAAGAATCTCCCTGCAAATGCAGGAGATGCAAGAGACATGGTTTTTCAAGTTCAATTCCTGGGTCAGGAAGATCCCCTGGAGGAGGAAATGGCAACTTGCTCAGCATAATACTGAATACCTACCCACAGCAAATATCATTCTCAGTGGTGAAAAACTGTAAGCATCTCCTGCTTGGCCACGTCCAATTTACCTTGATAAATGGCAACCCACTCCAGTATTCTTGCCTGGAGAATCCCAGGGAAGGGGGAGCCTGTGGGCTGCCTGCCGTCTATGGGGTCACACAGAGTCGGACACGACTGAAGTGACTTAGCAGCAGCAGCATGGACCTTACATTCCAGGTTCCTGTGCAATATTGCTCTTTGCTACTTTGGATTTTAGTTTGACCACCAGATATACCCACAACTGAATGTGATTTCTACTTTTGGCCCAACCAATTCATTCTTTTCTGGAGCTATTAGTAATTTGCTCTTTGCTCTTGCCCAGTAGCATATTGGACACCTCCAACCTGGGGTGCTCATCTTCTGGTGTCACATATTTTTGCCTTTTTGTACTGTTTATAGGATTCTCCTGGCAAGAATACTGCAGTGGTTTGCCATTCTGTCCTGCAGTGGTTCACATTTTTCAGAACTCTTCATTGTGACCTATCCTTCTTGGGTGGCCTTGGCCAGCATGGCTTATAGCTTCATTGAGTTTTATGCAAGCTCCTTAGGCACAGCAAGGTCATGACTCATGAAGGGGACGTAAACACTGCTGTACTTATAAATTTTTAATCCAGATCAAAACTAACAATAAAAATAAGAATAAATGTTTTCAATGCATAGGTAAAATAGAAAAATAGATATAGATTTGTTTTAGGGAGAGGAGAAAGAATTGTTTTAGCTGGATAAAATATTATAGCACAACTATTAATTATGCTCCCACAAACATACAAATTATAAAACTTCTCAGAATGCTAAATGAAGAAAATTAAACTGTATAAATGATTTAGCATTAAAATAGAGCCAGCCTCCCCAGTTGATTATACAACTGGTCGATTTCTGTGACTTTTCATCATCATTTAATTTTATTTTTTCCCATATGGACTAATTAATTATTGGCTAACTTTGCAGTATAATAGGGCATCCCTAGTGGTTAAAATGGAAGAGAATCTGCCTGCAGTGCAAGAGACCTGGGTTCAATCGCTAGGTCAGGATAATCCCCTGGAGAAGAGAATGGCAACCTACTCCAGTATTCTTGCCAGGAGGATCTCATGGACAGAGAAGCCTGGCCTGCTACAGTCCATGGAGTCACAAAGAATCAGACACGATTGAGCAACTAGCGCTTTCACAATATAATAGAAGGGATGGTTTTTAAGTATTATGATCAAGTGTAAGCATAAAATAAATGACAATAATTCTCATTCATTGGGGATTTTTCTATCATGTTCTCTGTAATAGATTGCCAGATATTTCTCTAGCAAAGATAGATTTATTCAGAATCAGCAAACAATTATAATTTGGAATCTGTGACAATGGTGCACCACAGGCAGTTATGTATACAGGAAGGAAAGAAAAAGGAAAACTTTTTTTTTTTTTTTTTAAAGGAAAGCACTTTTTTAGAGGAGAAAAGGAAGTTGGGAGAGCTCAAAGCGTCTGGAAGTAGAGGTGCTTTTTTTTTTTTTTCTTCTAATATTGGGCTCTGTTATCATCATAAGGCATGAGAGCTCCTCCTTCTGGTTTCTCAACTCAATTTAAATGAGGATTCTGTATTAAATTTTCACACTGTTGTTCTAAACGCCTCACCAAGTGGAAGTATTTGGTTAATTAGTGGCTAGGCAACAGGATGATTTGTAGACTTGCTAGGAATTTTCTGAACTTCTCAATTAACTTCTGCAATTGATATCTTTGGGTTTTTAGATTCTCAATCTTGAAACAGAGTTAAAATCGCATTTTTAAATTAGTTTATGCAAATGAAGAGTATTTGAGCTGAAGCAATCAGAATTTACATATCAATGATATGTGGAATTTCCTTTAAATTAGCACTAGGGTAGTGCTTCTGCTTGTTGGAGGACCCTGGAGAAAGTTTTTGAGTGAAAGCTATTAAAAGGAGAAGTAAAGTATCCATTTTTTCAGTCTTTGTTTTAGGGATTCATGGTAATCCTCATTAATTCATGATTATTAAGAAATACTTTTAGCTCAATTTGGAATGATAGTTCTTTAATGAGTATCTCAAAGTCACATTAGCTACAGATTTTTTTTTTCCTGTAAATTAGACTTGGACCTTTAAAATGTTTGATTCTATTTACTTGTAAAAAATTTTCTCTCCTGATTTAGGTTTTTAGTTCTGTCATTTATATTCATATTTTCTGCTGTTTCCTAATCCACCATCCATGTGTATGTTTGTGTGTGTGTGTGTTCCTGAGAGTGAGAAACTGAAAACAGGTGAAAGAAGGAAATTTGATTACATATCTAAGTGTTTAAAAAACAATTACAGTTTTTTTTAATGGCATTTCTACATTTTAATTTCAGGGTCTCATTGAATTAAATTGTATGTCACAGACTTCCCTGGTGCTCCAGTGATTAAGACTTCATGGTACCGATGTGGTGGGGCAAGGTTTTGATACCCAGTCAGGAAACTAACTTTCTGCATGCCATAAGGTGCAGCCAAAAAAAAAAAAACAGTAAAATTGAGGGTAAAACTTTTCTTTCTGCTTTCTTAGATTCAATATTTGGAGCCTTCACATTAAAGTGACACAGGACAGATTAGCAGGAGAGAAGTTATATGCATATGCGTACTCATATGCATACAAAGGGACAACACAGAAAAGAAATGAAATCCCCACAAATGAGATATATGTGGGGGCTTACATACCATTTTAACAAAGCATGATAAAGTGTGGATAAGGGACTTTTTATAGGAAATGCTTTGGGGATTCTAGTGGAGAGAAGGAATTGTAGGAAGGTGACTGAGAAAGGTAGGGTAATGAGGGTTTTCTAGACAGGTTTGTTGTACAGACTCCAGTCATCTCAGGTAAGAGTTGTCTCCAGATTTGTACGCTCACTCCTGGAAAGAGAGAGGAGGACACATTTACAAGTGGAAATTTCCTTGATATTTTCTCTTCAGAAAGGAAATATATCTCCTGCTTTTAGGTAGAAAGTAGAAGGACAACTCCTCCTGAGTTGTGTTGTTGTTGTTCAGTTGTTCCACTGTGCCTGGCTCTTTGCGACCCCATGAACTTCAGCATGTCAGGCTTCTATGTTCTTCACAAACTACTGGAGGTTGCTCAAACTCATATCCATTGAGTCAGCTCTTTCTTAATAGCTTTCAGCTCAAGATAATCCTTACACCAATGTGGCTTATTTTGGGGTGACATGTTCTGGTCCTTTTCATCTGCTTTAGAATGTCCAGTAAGGGAGTGTCCAATAAGGGAATTTTCTCCCAATGATAAAGGGATGCTTTAATTTTAACATATTGTATACCTTAGCTGTTTGTGCGTGCTAAGTGGCTTCAGTGTTGTCAGACTCTTTGAACCCCTTAAGACTGTGGCCTGCCCGGCTCCTCTGCCCATGGAATTTTCCAGGCAAGGATACTGTAGTGGTTTGCCATGCCCTCCTCCAGGGAATCTTCCTGACCCAAGGATCAAACCTGAATCTCGTGTCTCCTGAATTGGCAAGCATGTTCTTTATCAGTAGCACCACCTTAGCTCTTTATTTCCTATCTTAAAAGTAGCAGAAATCTATATTTTAGTGAATGCAAATGACAAATGAGCCTATTAAAAAATAAAGCCAGGGTTATATACATTCTGCCTTTTTTCAGTAAATATTCATTGACTACCATTGTACTCGAGGAGCTCTTCTAGATACAAGAACAAAATAATGGGATAGAAATAAGCAATAGACAATATTCTGTTTTCTGTAGTAGGCAGCCTTGGGAGAGCAGATAGAGAAAACAAGATTGGAAATAAAATTCATTGGTATACTATATCAAAGGAAAATATTCCTATGTCCTTCTAGCTTCTTCTGGTATTATAGAACCTAACTTTCATCCATGTCTGATACACAGCAAAACAATTTACTGACACTAAGAAAATTACAGCATTTAATGCAGGGTACCAAGCAGGGAGAATGAACAATTCTTTTCAAATTATTTGAACTACCTGATGACTTTCATAGAAGGGTTTTTAAAGGCAGTGTCTTGAGTTAAAGTTACAGGATACATTACTTTCTGATTGGTTGGTGATGAGGTAACAGGTGGTATTTTGGGAATCTCAATCATCAACCTTATAGTTCCAACTAGTCTGGGGTCTTCATGCTTATGGTCACCATATTCCCCCTAGATAGAGGTCTCAGTTTTTGCCTAAGACCTTAACGTTATCTATCACATTGTTATATGTATCTTTTGAGGCAGAACTAGGACTCTTATTTAATGGCTGAACTACTGTTCAAGCTGCCTTGCTTAACTTCTTTTCCTTTGTTTCTGCATTCCCTCACTTCTCTAGTAGCTGCTTTTTAAGCCTAGGAGATTAAAACCTTTTTTCTGCAAATAAGAAATGAGGGACATGGAAGAGATATTGTACCTGGGAGGGTTTTGTAGGGACCAGATTGGTTTCAATGCCCTCTCTTTTGATACTCATCTATCCTAAGGGGAGCAAGGGTGAGATAAAAAGGGAATAAAGTTTTGAATAGAGAAGTTAATCATAAACTTGGCAGGGGAACTTGTTTTTAGGGGGACTCTGTTTCACTGGATGTTCTAAGAATAAAACTGACATGAGACATGAACACAAGAAAATTGAATTTAATTTCATACATGCATTAACCCCATATACATGAGAGGTTCAGAGACAGAATGGTAAAATGAACTATACATGACATCCTGGGCTAAAGAATGGGATAAGGGCCTGAGATTCTCAAGGACATGAGGGTCATTCACAGTGCAATAAAAAGAAAAGATATTGGGTAATTAGATGTTTGCTCTGCCATACAGATGGAATCATTTAAATAAAATTTCTCTCTGGTAATAATTCTGTTTTTGGGGAAAAAAAAACAAAACACAAATTCTTCTAGGTAGTTAAAAGGAGGGCAGTGATTTCTCTTGAACCCCAAGGTCTCCATTGCCTTTAGCATAAAATAATCCACATACCAAGTTGATATGTCTCTGGGAGGCCTATTCTGAAGCTCTGCAATGAAAATGAAAGTGTTAGTAACTCAGTCATGTCCAACTCTTTGCAACCCCATGGACTGTAGCCTGCCAGGCTCCTCTGTCCATGGAATTCTCCAGGCAAGAAAACTGGAGTGTGTTGCCGTTTCCTTCTCCAGGGGATCTTCCCAACCCAGAGGTTGAGGCTGGGTCTCCTGCATTGCAGGCAGATTCTTTACCATCTGAGCCACCAGGGAAGCCCATGCAGTATTGTATATCAAAAACCATGGTATATCTTACATCAAAAAGTAATATAAAGAAAAATGTTAGAGTAGATGAAAAAGGTTGCAAATATAAAGAATATAATCAGAAAAGAATTCAATGAAAAAGTGACTTCTGATCAATATCTTAGGGGAGATCATTCCAGACAGAAGGAACAAATAGTAAAAGAAGGCTGAGAAAGGCGTGTATTGAAGAACAGCAAGGAGATTGATGTAACTATAGCAGGATGAGCAATGGATGAGTGTTGAGGAATGAGAGAATTACGGAAATGGGAGTTGTGTGTTGAGGGGGTTGGTTGGGTCAGAGTAAGGAGTTTGCATCTAAGGAAAATGAGACTTTGAGTAACAAGACTTGACTACCCTGTTTCCAAGGATCATTCTGCCTATTATATAGAGAAGAGTAGGGAAGGGCCTTCCTTATTTTGAGATGGAAAGTTTTCCTAAAGCTCTACTGAAAACACTTAGATGCATATAGGGCTTGGAGTTAGCATAAGAGAGTGAAGTTTAGTACTGAAAGCAGTTGGGTGTTACGAGGATTAAGGAAATGGGTGCTTTGCCCCAGTGATAAGCATTTTAACCTGTGGTGAATGATGAAGCACATTGTGAAAGGGCTGTCATTGTTCACCTCCAGTTTTCACATTATGATAACGTGGGCCCAAGTGTTTCTAGGTCTTCAGATTTTTTACAAGAAGCAGAAAAAATATTAATTTTTGTGTTAAATCTGCTGATCTTTAGAACTATGGCCTCTCACTCATATTTAAAACACTCAATCACCCAACACTATCTTAGCTGATTATAACTTTTCTGAGGGAAGAGTTTAAAGGAAGGTTTCCAGTTTGCATTTTCTAATCTATATGTAGCAAGATGAAGCCGGTGGATTCAACAATGATAAATAAGAGATGAGATAAAGATGAAGGGAGAGAGATCTGCTCTTATATTCTGATCTTTTTAGGTAAAATGCTTATGAAAATGTTCTTCTTAGACATATTTCATCATAATCCAATATTGAGTATGACCTAAATTATTTTACCTTTAATAATCTTCAATTTTTATCACAATAAAATTATTCTTAAGACATTCAAACACAATAAGACTTTATCCTTAAATAAGAGGAACTCATCAGTTCAGTTCAGTTCAGTAGCTCAGTCATGTCCGACTCTTTGCGACCCCATGAATCGCAGCACACCAGGCCTCCCTGTCCATCACCAACTCCCGGAGTTCACTCAGACTCACATCCATTGAGTCAGTGATGCCATCCAGCCATCTCATCCTCTGTCGTCCCCTTCTCCTCCTGCCCCAGTCCCTCCTAGCATCAACGTCTTTCCCAATGAGTCAACTCTTTGCATGATGTGGCCAAAGTACTGGAGTTTCAGCTTTAGCATCATTCCTTCCAAAGAAATCCCAGGGCTGATCTCCTTCAGAATGGACTGGTTGGATCTCCTTGCAGTCCAAGGGACTCTCAAGAGTCTTCTCCAACACCACAGTCCAAAAGCATCAATTGTTCGGCACTCAGCCTTCTTCATAGTCCCAACTCTCACATCCATACATGACCACAGGAAAAACCATAGCCTTGACTAGATGGACCTTAGTCGGCAAAGTAATGTCTCTGCTTTTGAATATACTATCTAGATTGGTCATAACTTTTCTTCCAAGGAGTAAGTGTCTTTTAATTTCATGGCTGCAGTCACCATCTGCAGTGATTTTGGAGCCCCCCAAAATAAAGTCTGACATTGTTTCTACTGTTTCCCCTTCTATTTCCCATGATGTGATGGGACCAGATGCCATGATCTTCGTTTTCTGAATGTTGAGCTTTAAGCCAACTTTTTCGCTCTCCTCTTTCACTTTCATCAACAGGCTTTTTAGCTCCTCTCCAGTTTCTGCCATAAGGGTGGTGTCATCTGCATATCTGAGGTTATTGATATTTCTCCCGGCAATCTTGATTCCAGCTTGTGTTTCTTCCAGCCCAGCGTTTCTCATGATGTACTCTGCATAGAAGTTAAATAAGCAGGGTGACAATATATAGCCTTGACATACTCCTTTTCCTATTTGGAACCAGTCTGTTGTTCCATGTCCAGTTCTAACTGTTGCTTCCTGGCCTGCATACAGATTTCTCAAGAGGCAGGTTAGGTGGTCTGGTATTCCCATCTCTTTCAGAATTTTCCACAGTTTATTGTGATCCACACAGTCAAAGGCTTTGGCATAATCAATAAAGCAGAAATAGATGTTTCTCTGGAACTCTCTTGCTTTTTCCATGATCCAGTGGATGTTGACAATTTGATCTCTGGTTCCTCTGCCATTTCTAAAACCAGCTTGAACATCAGGGAGTCCACGGTTCATGCTGAAGCCTGGCTTGGAGAATTTTGAGCATTACTTTACTAGCATGTGAGATGAGTGCAATTGTGTGATAGTTTGAGCATTCTTTTGCTTTGCCTTTCTTTGGAATTGGAATGCAAACTGACCTTTTCCAGTCCTGTGGCCACTGCTGAATTTTCCAAATTTGCTGGCATATTGAGTGCAGCACTTCCATAGCATCATCTTTCAGGATTTGAAACAGCTCAACTGGAATTACATCACCTCCACTAGCTTTGTTCATAATGATGCTTTCTAAGGCCCGCTTGACTTCACATTCCAAGATGTCTGGCTCTATATTAGTGATCACATCATCATGATTATCTGGGTCGTAAAGATCTTTTTTGTACAATTCTTCCGTGTATTCTTGCCACCTCTTCTTAATATCTTCTGCTTCTGTTAGGTCCAGACCATTTCTGTCCTTTATCGAGCCCATCTTTGCATGAAATGAAAAACATCTTAAAGAACTGTAATTGAGTCCAGCATTTTTTCATGAGAATGGATTAACAGATTGCCTGGATGACAATATTTACAAAACAGATGAGGTAATATGGATCTTTATTATAAGATCTTGTGGGAAAGTAATGGGTAAAAATGGCACCTTTGATATAATGGCTTGTGAAATATGATTTAAAAAGTGCCCTAAATTTGGAGAATGTCACAATATATATCTTGAGTTTTATTAAAGTACCCCTGTTTATTTCAGATTTTGATGTTATTGATTTATATTCTTTCCTATCACAACATATTTAAATTTCTGGTTACAAGATATGATCATAGCCTGGTTGAACGGAGCTTTGCTAGAACTCTAATATAGTTAAATAATTTTTCTTTTGTGTTTCTAGCTCCTTTCCTCATGGACTTTCCCAGTCTATATTTGATGTCTGTTTTAGAAGCTGAGTGGAAAAAAGTAGCACTGTGAGATTGGTGTTTAGCCCTTTGGTAAACCTCTAATAGATAATATTGCTTTTAGTTCTACTGTCTTTTACCAGTACCAGAGATAAGATAGAACTCTCCTTTTTTCCTAGGTACCTATCTATCTGCATAGATTCACTGCCTATAAAATTGCTTGGAGGAATTATTGTTATTATCCAGTTGTTTTTCAAAAAATCTCGAAATTCCTCCAACATAAACTTTTTATTTTAAAAATGCATCATATTAAGGTTCTCACTGAAATAGATACTATTTCTAGGTCCTGAAGGAAGTATTTGACATATTCAAGTGTGTTATAAAGTTTCAAAGTGCCTTGAACAGTGGTGGATGACTTGAACTTTCTGAGTGGACTTGAACTTTCTTCTTTTCTCGTTGGGAAAGGCAGATTCTAATACCCCTCAGGTTATCATAAGCGTTAAAGGAGCGTACTGCTGCTGCTGCTAAGTCACTTCAATTGTGTCCGACTCTGTGCGACCCCATAGACGGCACCCCACCAGGCTCCCCTGTCCCTGGGATTCTTCAGGCAAGAAGGCTGGAGTGGGTTGCCATTTCCTTCTCCAATGCATGAAAGTGAAAAGTGAAAGTGAAGTTGCTCAGTCGTGTCCGACTCTTAGCGACCCCATGGACTGCAGCCTACCAGGCTCCTCCGTCCATGGGATTTTCCAGTGAAGAGTACTGACGTGGGGTGCCATGGCCTTCTCCGAAGGAGCATACCATGCGTACATAATAATAATATTGCAAATTAAGTGAGATTAATGGTTAGCACAAGTCCTGGTGCAGGATAACTGCTTCGTCATACTTCGGGATTATTCTCATGACATATTGTGCTATACATGGCATAAATGAGACAGGTTGCATAATCCATTTAATGCTGTCTTTTGCGCAACATAAGCTCTCTGTAGCTTCTTATAATTGCCACCACCACCATCATCCCTAACCATTGGCACTTGCTCCATATATAAATTCCATATTTTATTTTTTGATGAAGAATTAAAATAATCTATCTGTAGAAACATGAGACAGTCAGTACAACTGGTTTAATTCCCTTTAATTTTTGTGTGGAGACTTGAAAGTCTTCTGTAAGTTGTTCTCCCTTTGCCAGTATAAGCTGCTTTTGTTTATGGCCTAGCTGAATACTTAAATAAAAATTCGACAATGAAAAACTTTAAAAATAAAACCTTGGCTTGCACCCAGCATGGCATTTAGTGTTATTAGGCTGAATTTGGCTCTTTCTTGTCTACTAATAGTCAGTGCATCTGACACACTGGCAGTAGGTTTTTCCAGCACAAATGTTCATGCCTTGTAATATTTTGTACTCAGTGTGTGGACATATTTGTTATGTGTTACTTTTTTTTGGCAGTACCATAAGGGGATGAAAGTGTGACTAAAAATGTTGGAAACAAGAAAAGCATGAGTAAAATATTTGTGTCTCTCTTCCTTATTTGCTTATGTCTGTATTAGGGTATATAGTCCACTGACCTAAAGAGGAAAAAATGGGATAGTTACACATAATCATAATTATGTTATGTTTATTCTAGTTTTATAGAACAAAAATGAGCTTTGATGGAATTGTGGAACTGAATATGATATGCGATATATGTACTACCCTTTGCGAGTGCTCTATTCATTCTTGCCTATTTTGTCTGTATAGCATTCTCTTCTCTCTCTTTGATCCCTAACCATACCCCTCTGATTCACATGACAAACTCCTAATTATCTTTCAAGATTCAGCTTCAAGACTCATTATATCCTCCTGTGCTATAACTTCTTCCCTGGACAGGGAAGATTAAAGGGCCCTCTCTCTGCTCCCATGGCTTGCCTTCCACAGTCTGTTATGACACTTAGCCTGTTATATTGTTATTGATTACTTGCCTGAAGCAAAATAAAAGCATGAACTGGGGAAGAATGCTCGCTGTGTCTTTCTGTTGTTTTAAATCTATTATGCCTAGCACAGTGATTAACTTATGATATACAATAAATGGTTGTTTTATGAAACAATGCATGCTAACTATAATAGTTAATAAGGTATCTTTTATGTATCCAGAAATTACAGTAATATAATGTCATTTCCCTACATTTCAAAGTAAAACTGATAAAAACTAATGGAGACCCAGGTTCAATCCCTGGGTTGGGAAGATCCTCTGGAGAAGGAAATGGCAACCCACTCCAGTACTCTTGCCTGGAAAATCCCATGGACGGAGAAGCCTGGTAGGCTACAGTCCATGGGGTCGCAAAGAGTCTGACACAACTGAGTGACTTCACTTTCGCTTTCATTTTCAATGGTAAAATATGTTTGACCTTTAACTGACCAGGAGACTCTAAATATCCTGAAGACTCTAATACCCAGGAGACTCTAAATATCCTGAAATTGTTGTGATAGTTAGCTTTCTTTTTTGGGAAATGGTGTGATAATCTGAGCACGTAAAGTGATTATGATGGATACCTACCTTTAGATGTCACTAAGTGTGTAGGGACTGAGGAAACCAGTCCTACCAAATAGGTCCAATATTTTGGATCCCACTGCATTTCCCTTGTTTTTTTAAACCTTACTTTAAAGAAAGTAATCTTTAGGAGATTAATCTACTAATCTCCTAATTAGTAATCTACCCCTTCATAAGAACCTAAATAAATCTTTTATCTTCATCTGGCTGATTTCACATGGCCTCCACACTTTGACTTGCTATCCATGGATCTCTTTTACTGTGACAATAAGACAGTGGGAAAACAGATATGCCTATTTATTCTCCAGTCATAGTTTTGTTTTCATTGTCACTAAAATACAGACTCTGATTTATTTATGGTTGCAGCAGTTTTCTTTTAGATGAAGTGTGATGATAACTTGTGTTGCTAATAAGTTTAAAAAAATTGAGAAAGATACAGTACCATATAGATAAATGAATGTGGCACCTTTTATTTTAACTTTCAAGGTACTTAAGGAATACAGTATGCTTTATTAATAATACTGATCAGTACATACATTCTAAGGTTTTATATCAAATTTTTTTTCCCATCCAGGGAGAATTAATTCTGCCATTCAAGACTCATTTCTATTGGGATGCAGTGTTCCATATTGAATACCTTCTTTGGAGTAGATAAAAGAAAAAAATAATTCTGCTTGTCTTATTTAACAATGTGATTTAAAAATAATTTTAAAAGATCATATTTTGTTGCCATTATTCTTACTGAGAAAAATGTCAAGAAAAGAACACATGTTCTGGATGAGATAGATATTTTAATTATCAATATTTAATTATTTCAACATATATCTCATTTATAATCTCATTTACCGCTAGGTACATTAGATTTCTTGATACATATTTTCTTCAGAAAGAAAAACAAGTAATTTACTGCTTTCTTTTTTTAAAACAGATGATTCAAAGAAATGGGTAGATTTTTGAATACCTGAAATTTTCATAGCCTTATTCTAGATAGTTATTAGTTAATTTCTTACACAGAAAGGTGATATTCTCTGCATGTTTCTTTCTATTACTGAACATACTAACAATTGTTCCATTTCCACTTTATGGAAATTATAAATTACAGTCTACAAATCTCATAAATCTACCAAATAAATAGGAATTATTAGTTTACTTCTCAGTAAGATTGACTGTAGAAATTATTTTTCATTATATATCATAATGTTTGCTTTTATCTTGTCATTTCATCTATCCTGTCATTTATTAATTCTAAACTCAGGCCTACCATCTTGAGAATTTATTTATTACTCATAAGATGACCCTAACTCTTATTAGTGTTCTGAGTAAAGACTTATAATTTATATTTAATCACATATTATTTTGGCACTCTTGATGATCACTTTAGTTCAGTTAGTCGCTCAGTTGTGTCCTACTCTTCGCAACCCCATGGACCACAGCACGGCAGGCCTCCCTGTCCATCACCAACTCCCGGAGTCTACTCAAACTCATCTCCATTTGTCAGTGATGAAATCCGACCATGTCATCCTCTGTTGTCCCCTTCTCCTCCTGCCTTCAATCTTTCCCAGCATCGGGGTCTTTTCAGATGAGGCAGTTCTTTGCATCATGTGGCCAAAGTGTTGCAGTTTCAGCTTCAGCATCAATCTTTCCAATTAATTTGCCTGGGCTGCTGTAATAAAGTATCACATAGTGGCTTGAACAACAAAAAGTTATTTTCTCTTCAGTTCTGGAGACCACAAATCTGGGAACAAGGTATCCCCAAAATTCTTTTCCTCTAAGTTCTGTGAGGGAAGGACCTGTCCCAGGCCTCTCTTTAACCTATTGATGGTTTTCTTCTCTCTGTGTCTCTTCACGGAATCTCCCCTCTATGTTTTGTCTCTGTGTCCACATTTTCTCTTCTAGGGACATCAGTCATATTTGATTTCACTCTATCCTAGTAGCTTCATTTTAACTTGATCATATTTGTAAAGATCCTATCTCCAAATATGGTCACATTCTGAGATGCTGAGGGTTAGGATTTCAACATAGAAATTTTCCTTCAATATGTATAACAGGAAGGAAAATTCGCATTTCAGAAAAACATCTGCAGCTTTTTTTCCTAGTAGGGCTGGATCTGCTATTTAAAGTTGTTGTTGTTGTTGTTGTTTTTTAATATGAACGATTTCTCTTAATATCTGTTAAAAGAAATTTAACAAAATGTGTTTTGGCATAGACTCAATAGTTTTATTGTGTCTGATGATGGTAAGACATGTATGGTTAATAAATAAAATTAAATATTATTTATAAATGCAGTTTTGACACTTTATGCAAGAAATTTTTGTTTTTAAAGGATATTTTAAAAATAATTTAGTATAAAATTGTATGATTTTACTATCATTAGTAATACATGTGTGCTCATTTTTATTAAAGAAATGAGTCCTTTATATGAGTAAATATGATGTATTTGCTCAACAGAAATATGACATTTTAACTCGTAGAATATGGAACTGCCTGTATTTTATCCATCACCTATTCTACTTGAACTCTAAGCTTGGACAACATTCTTAATCATTTATTTACCATGTTTAATGAGAAGGAAATAGATTCCTGAAGCAGAGAAGCAGCTTGTCATATGCTAGGCAATTAATTGAAAATGTCCGGCAAGAAACCAAAAATTATAGAATAAAAAATCCAACAAATTTTACAACTTTCAATGACCTTTCAGTTCATCAGCTTTGTAATTTTCCAAATGAGGGAACTAAGGCTCAGAGAAGTTGAATAATTAGTCAAAATCATACAGTTAATTCAGTGACAGAGTAAATACTAAAATGCATATTTAACTAGTGCACTCATTTCAAAATCAGTTCAAGCAATATCAATGTCATGGGATGTTTTAGGGGCCACTAGGTAACCTACTCTGATCTTCATCAACCCTTTCTCCAAAGACCCCTATAGGTAAGTGCTAAAAATAGTTAAGCAAATATATACATAGGTAGGGAAAACAGGCAGAGAGTCTGCAGTCTTCACACTATTGAAGTCACAGCTCACTTTGTACTACCACTGGTATCAATAACCAGTCATTAGGAAGAAAAGTATATTAAATTTAAGGACAAGACCCTATGTTCTTCTACCTTCTAATTATCCAAGTAGATTGACAGTCCTTAGCTCCATCTGAAATCTCTATTGAATAAACTGATAATCCCCATATACCATTCTTTTCAAAGCAGTAAGTAAATTAAGTCTAATAATTAATTTGTTTTGTTGTGATTTTTCTTATTATGGTGCCTTATATTCTTCCTCATTCAGTTTCCATTTATCTTATAATCTACCTAATTATATTAGTATATGATCTGATTTTGTTTGAAAACTTCCTTTCCTATCAATATGTAAACTTATCTCCTTTCATTTTGAATCTTTTTGCATGGCCCCATACCAAATATTTATAAACACTTTAGGAATTCTCCAGCAAATAAGCAAAGAAAACAAAATAGCAGCAATTATAATTTCTAAAATCTGTCTACAACAGCCTTCAACCTATTTTCTGCTGCTACTTTTCCATCAAATCATACTAATAATTTGAAACTAAATTTATTCTTTATCTTTTGTGGGTTTAAATTCCTGTTTTTCATTCTTTTAACTATAATATAAAATTAATTCTTGTTACGTGGAAGCAGTAGAAGAAAGGAATTCTGAAATAATTGTTCACAGTCATACCTGAAGCTCTGAGGAATTGAGAAATTATACAATGGTTATAAACTGAACAAGTGATAAGTCAGGACTCGGTAAAAAAGAATTTTTCCAGAGTTCATATTAGTCCCACTGTAATGCTGCCACTGTAATATATTAATGCAAATCTATCAACTAAATGTCTTAGTCCTTTTGGATTGCTATAGCAGTTATATACCATGGATGGGGTGATTTATAAACAACAGAAGTTTGTTTCTCATAGTTCTGCCGAGTAGAGAGTCTAAGATCAAGGTGCTGGCAAGTTTGTTGTTTGATGAGGACCTGCTTTCTGATTCATAGATGGCCATCTTTTCGCTGTATTGTCTCATGGTATTAGTGGTATAGGTGGAAAAATCATCTCTGAAATCTTTATTAGGGAACTAATCCCATGTGTGAACGCTTTGCCCTAATGATTTAATCACCTCCCAAAGACTTCCCACCTGAAAATGCTATCATATTTGGAATTAGATTCCAACATATGGATTTGAGGGGAAAGGAGATATTTAGCCTGTAGCACTAAGTTATAGGTCTTTTTCACTCTTCATCATCAGTGAAAATTCTACATTACTTGATATTAATTGCTAGTTCTTTCATGATCCCCTTCACTCCATCCGATTTTGTAAGGTATAACCATGGTTCTCCTCTTGCTTCTTTAACTCTCTTTTCCCTTCACAATTCCTTCTTCTATTTTTACCCCTTCTCCTCCAAATAAATCTACTTCTGAGGATAACTCTCAGCTTTCTTATCTTTTCTAGAATTGTGGTGTTGTTTTTTTTTAATCTGTAGATTATGATTGATGATTGATTTAGAAAGTCAATCGAAAGGGTTGAGATTAGAATTATTTTAATGTACAACAATAGGATAAACCTCATATAGTGAGCATCAGTATTAGTTGGAGAGGCTTCTTTCCACTGTATATATGTGTGTGTGTGTGTGTGTGTGTGTGAGAGAGAGAGAGAGAGAGAGAGAGAGAGAGAACTTTGTATTGGGTTAAGTAAAAATGTATTTATTTCTAGAGAGTCATGGTCAAAAAAGTTTCAGAAATACCTCCCTGTATAGATTGTTTTCCTTGGCAACTGAAAAAAATAGCTTTATTTAAAAGTAGTTCACATGCAGTAAAATCTGTCCTCGTAAAATACACAATTCTACACAATTCAGTGATTTTTCATATGTTCACAGAATTAAGCAAGTGTCATCACACATAATTTAGAATATTTCCATCACCAGCATAGAAAATCTATAACTATTAGCAGTCACTCACCATTTTTTTTATCAAATTCCCAAGTGCTAAGCAACCACTAATCTACTTTCTGTCTCTATGGATGTGACTGTCTATATATTTAATATAGATAAAATAATAGAATATATTATATCTTACAAACTGGCTTCTTTTACTTGGCACAGTGTTTCCAAAATTCATATAAGTTATAGCATGTATCAGTACTTCAATTTTTTTATTTTTATTTTTCTACTGAGGTGAAAGTCACATAAAGTCAGCCATTTAAAACTGAACACTTATATGGCATTTAATACAATCATTATGATGTGCAATAACTACATATATAAAGTTGTAAAAGTTTTTGTCACTTCATTCCTAGTTATTGCTGGAGGATCTTCGGCGTTTTGTTTATCATTCATCGGTTGGTGAACATTTGTTTTGTTTTCATTTTTGGCTCTGACTATTGCTGCTATGAACATTTGCATCACATTTTTAATGGCAACTTTTTACAACTGTTGTACTTCATGTATTATTTTTAATTCAGGTGATTATCACATGTTGCCCAAGACTGATTTACACAAGCACTTGAAGTTTAAGCGCTAAATAGTTACTGACTCTTTATGTATATAAAAACTTAAAGTGAACTTATCTTTGTCTCCTTTCCCAGCATTTTGAAAACTCCTAAGTTTCCCATTCTCTGCTATTCCTACCCTTTCTTCTCACTATTGAAAGTCAATCAGTTCAGTTCAGTCGCTAAGTCATGTCTGACTCTTTGCTACCCCATGAATCGCAGCACGCCAGGCCTCCCTGTCCATCACCAACTCCCGGAGTTCACCCAAACTCATGTCAGTCTAGTTGGTGATGCCATCCAGCCATCTCATCCTCTACCTCCCCTTCTCCTCCAGCCCCCAATACCTCCCAGCTTCAGAGTCTTTTCCAATGAGTCAACTCTTTGCATGAAGTGGCCAAAGTACTGGAGTTTCAGCTTTAGCATCAGTCCTTCCAATGAACACCCAGGGCTGATCTCCTTTAGAATGGACTGGTTGGATCTCTTTGCAGTCCAAGGGACTCTCAAGAGTCTTTTCCAACACCACAGTTCAAAAGCATCAATTCTTTGGCACTCAGCCTTCTTCACAGTCCAACTCTCACATCCATACATGACCACTGGGAAAACCATAGCCTTGACTAGACGGACCTTTGTTGGCAAAGTAATGTCTCTGCTTTTCAATATGCTATCTAGGTTGGTCATAACTTTCCTTCCAAAGAGTAAGCGTCTTTTAATTTCATGGCTGCAGTCACCATCTGCAGTGATTTTGGAGCCCCACAAAATAAAATCTGACACTGTTTCCCCTGTTTCCCCACCTATTGCCCATGAAATGATGGGACCAAATGCCGTGATCTTCGTTTTCTGAATGTTGAGCTTTAAGCCAACTTTTTCACTCTCCTCTTTAACTTTCATCAAAAGGCTCTTTAGTTCCTCTTCACTTTCTGCCATAAGGGTGGTATCATCTACATATCTGAGGTTATTGATGTTTCTCCCAACAATCTTTATTCTAGCTTGTGCTTCTCCCAGCCCAGCATTTCTCATGATGTACTCTGCATAGAAGTTAAATAAGCAAGGTGACAATCTACAGCCTTGACGTACTCCTTTTCCTATTTGGAACCAGTCTGTTGTTCCATGTCCAGTTCTAACTGTTGCTTCCTGGCCTGCATATAGGTTTCTCAAGAGGCAGGTCAGGTGGTCTGGTATTCACATCTCTTTCAGTATTATCCACAGTTTATTGTGATCCACACAGTCAAAGGCTTTGGCATAGTCAATAAAGCAGAAATAGATTTTTTTCCTTCAAGGCTCTGTTTTTCTTTATTATCATTGTCATTTCTTCTTATCTGGATGATTACAGTTAACATCTTGTTTTTTGTTTGTTTTGCCATTTTTTCACTGTAAATTCTCTCAAATTTATTTTGCTCATCTCAAGCAGATTATTTTTCTTGCTGTGCAATTATGACCAAATTGAGACTTCATGGAACGATCTCAATGCCTCACATCTGAAACACCTCCTTGTTCCTCAGAGTCTGTGTTCCCTGGGTTCAAGCCTACTGATGGTCATGCTCTCAACTACGAATACCAGAGACATTCACTTGAACATGTGTAATTTAAAATTAGCCCCACAGACATTTCTGCCACTGGGCCATTTTCATGGCTGGAAGGGCCTTGTGCTTCTCTCTATTATCTGAGGAATAAACTCAGCAAAAATATCAAGGGACTCTGAAGAACAAAATTTATTGCTCAGAGGTCCTCCAGGGCACACACCCATGCAGGAGCCACACAGGAAGGTTATAGGATACAGAGGGCAAACATGGACCTGGGGTTCAGCCTTTATTAGTATCCCTGGGTTCACTTTATTGGCTAAGTTGAACTATAAAAGTGGGAATTAGGGTCCAGGAAGGGAGATACAGGGTCACTCAGGCAGTTAGTTTTCTAGATTACCAAGGGTTTTCCAAAAGAGGGATCTTAATGGATGGGGGTGGCCTGGTTCCTTATCTGATTGTGTCACACACCTGGGAATATGTTTACTGAAGATGATTGTCTTTTGAAATGGGCACCTCAAAATCAAAAGTTTAGCATCAGACACTTGCACTGTAATCAGAAAGATTAATGCCAGGATCAAACACTGCAGTCTGTTATATTTTTTGCCATTAGACTTACCATTAATGGATGCAACATAAATTTATGGTTTATTTTCTATCTCCCCCAATCAGAAGTTAGGCTCCATGACGTTAGTTTTTTTTTTTTTTTTTTTCTGTTAGTTTACTGCTATGCTTCAGCTTTTTGGACGGTGTGTAGGAACTCAGTAATTATTTGTTAAATGAAGTAAAAATTAAACCCAGACCTCTCTTTAACATAAATTATTATATATTTTCATGTATTATTTCTTGCCTTATATCTGTAACTATAGCAAAAGTAGACCTCGTGCCATTTCCTAAATTAATTTCTGTGTTAATTTCAATTTAAATCAACTGGAGAAGTGGGTGGTAATGGAAATTGCTGAGGCTACAGGCTATGGCTCTGGATTATGGAAGAGGGTTGATCAAAGTGGTTCTGAAATCAAGGTTATCTGAAAAGCCATCATTAAACAGTGGAAACACAGAAAAGAACATAAGTATGATCTAAAAAAAAAAAAAGCGTGAAAACCAAAGGGTATTTATACTGAAGTGGAGACCACAAATGTAAGGTACTAAATAGTAGACATCAAGGCAATTAGTGGGCTCAGATAAGAGGAGTGTGAAAGTTTGGAACAGCATGGAAGCAGGTAGCTGTTTTACTGGATGCCTGTGTAAACCTCCCAGGCCCCAAGATGATGCTCTACAGCTTTATTCATACCATCTAATCTACTAGGAATTATTTTGTGTATAATTCTCATATCCACTTAAAACTCAGTCAGTATTGAAATTTACTAGATGTATAACTTTGATCAAGGCCTTATTATGTTCCTGGCGCTATGCTTGACAATTGACATAATTTCTATGAAGGAGATTCAAATTATTATCTTCATTTAATGCAGAAGAAGACTACTACTTGAAAAGTTTGAGAAGGTTGTTCATGAATAGATAGCTTTGGATAGGAAACATGACATTTATATTCATTACACTCATATTCATCTCGCAGAGAATAAAGCTTATTTCTTGGCATATAATAAAAATCAACAGCTGTTTGTTGAATTAATGGCTGAGTAGATAGATAAATAAATTGTATTAGCTTACAAATAATAATAAGATGTTCACATCAGATGATGTTTCCCAAGTGAAGAGTTTGAGTGTTTTTGAATATTTTAATAATATTTGTTAGAGAGTTTTCAGAAAAAAATTTGGCTTGTTTTAAATCCTTTTTCTTGGCAAAACTTGCTTTAATCGATTTAGTGTTATGGTAAACAGACCCGTAAACCATAGAAAACACTATAATTATGCAATTCACCACTTTTTAAAACGTGCAAATATTATTCCAGTAGGCTTATATTTTCTCTACAGTAACTGATCAGGGGACCACAAATATTGAAGAAAAGACACTTCAGCTCTTCATGAATCCTATCTGTGCAGTCATTCTTACTTGTGTTACTTTTTTGCTTCAGTGAAGACCACTTTTAATTCAGCCTCACTTGGTCTTCTGTTTTATCTTGCAGACCAATTTATAGCCCAGTTTGTCGTTAGATTTAATAGTTAAAATTCGTTTATCCAAATATTGTAACGTGAGAAAACAAACATGGTTTAAATGCTTATGTTTTTAAAAAGAACAATTTATGAGACTATGAATTATCTAAGGGACTACAGATGAATCCCTTTTTAGTTATACTTTTAAAAATACATTTCCCTATCTTAGAAAACCAAAAGCATGTGACATGATATTCATGGCAATGTAGTATCTCAAAATACTACAAATTAAATAACATACCAGCAACTTATCATTTATAAAAATGTCACTTATTTCACAATTTCCCTCCTAAATAACACTGCATTAATTTGTGTCATGTGAAATTAAATATGGCAAAGATTATTATATATGTGAAAATTGCGTGTGTTCTCAAGGCCCCGTTCTGTGATATGACCTCTTCTTTGAGACCGTTGAGATAAAGAAATGCCTTTGACAATTCGAATCTCCAGGCATCTTTATGTAAATGATCATTTTTTGCCAAAAGTTCAGGATTTCTGTGACAAATTCTTAGTATATTTCTGAAATAAGATTTATAGGTCATCTGAGCAAAGCTGTAGGACCAAAATAACAGTTGTTCATTAGTGCAGAAAATCAGCAATAGAAAGACACTTATTCAGTAATATGTGCTAAGGCATAGTACTAGGCATTGAGATCTGGTATTATTAGGTATTATATACTTTGCAAATTAAATCAAAGATCTGAAAATCATTTGTTTACAAATGTCAGTATTTCTATCAAGTTTGTTTAAACATACTTGTAAAATGACATGGTTTGATTGAAGTGGGATCAATATTGCAGTTTATCCCTTCATTTTTTTGGCATGAATCACAGAAAGCCAATTATGAATATAATCATCCTTTTTGCTCTGTTCTTCAACAACTTATTGATTAAAGTCAATGTCTGTTTATAACAATACATTTTTGAAAGCTTCCTCTAATAGGAACTTGAGCAAGACTTAATGAAATTATTTTAAATAACACTGAGCTCTATAAGATTTTAAAATTGTGTTTTAGTAACTTTAAAAACAATCTTGTTAAAATCATTTTAAACACTCTCAACTTCCTTGGGTAAACTAGAGACAGACATTTGTTCAGGCTTCAGTTGGTGAAACTATGCTGTGTTTTCTCAAAGTATCATTTTTTTACATTTCTTTTTTCTTCCATAGTCCTCATGATTATCTGGGGGTTAGTTAACCACTTGCATATTTAATTGTTCTTAATGTGCATTCCTTTCTTCCATTTATGTTATAAATTCCATAAGGTCATGAATCAGTGTTTTATTGACCATTGAATACCCACAACCTGGAACAGTGTTGGGCACTTCCTCTAAAGATCAATTTATTTTTGTTGAATGAATAGATGAAATTGATCACTGATTGATATTTATCTTTTAAGCATGTCACAATATGTATTTCTCAACCATCACCTTGACAGTTTTTATTTCACAGCTTTCTTGTTTAATAATTTGAGGAACCATCAAGGTGGATGCTCAGAGAAGGCAATGGCACCCCACTCCAGTATTCTTGCTTGGAAAATCCCATGGGTGGAGGAGCCTGGTAGGCTGCAGTCTATGGGTCGCTAAGAGTTGGACAGGACTGAACGACTTCGCTTTCACCTTTCACTTTCATACATTGGAGAAGGAAATGGCAACCCACTCCAGTGTTCTTGCCTGGAGAATCCCAGGGATGGGGGAGCCTAGTGGACTGCCATCTATGGGGTCGCACAGAGTCGAACACGACTGAAGCGACTTAGAAGTAGCAGCAGCAGCAAGGTGGATGTTTAGAACTTTATTTCTTTGGTTTTAATCTATTTCAAAAAAGTTGCTGTGTGGTCCTGAAAATACATAAATACTTTGTATTGACTTTTTTTATAGGTGGGAAAATTTTATTAACCTCAATAATGTATTTTGAGGTTGAGCTGAACAAATAAAATAGAATGCTGGACATGTCTTATATAATTTCATGACACATATACAATTTTTATCCACATATACAATATTCTTTGGTATAGCCTTTATCACCTGTATCCTGTGATTTTTTAAAATGTGGTTTTTGAAATCAGTTCATAAGATTTTGAAACTTAAGTGTGTGAGGTGAGTTTCTACCTTCAGAATATTTTTGTTGTATTTATTGTTGTTAGAGAAAAGAGAAAAATCTATTCAGAATCCTTCTGGTGGCTTTGCCTCGAAGTTGGGGAGAGGTGAAAGCTCACTTCTGACCCAGCCCCATGTATTTCATTTTCACTCAAAAGATCTTCCCTAATGTTCAGAATTATTCAACGTGTGCTTTGGATTTTTGTTTGTATGTTGCTTTGCTTAAGATTTAGAGTTTCATTTTAGCTAGATTTTTGTTCCACATCCTGATTCCTTGTTTTTCCTAATTTGGAGATGAAATCATCATCAGTATTTATGAAAAAGCACGTTACTATTCTTCCTAATCCTACAGTTTGCATGTTTAGCAAATATCTGAACGTTCATAGGCTTATAGGTTTTGTTAGTACATTCCTTATTTACCGATATCACTAAGTATTGATTTCACTGTATTTAAAACTAGGATTTACATTCAGTATTTAGTGTTTAGTCAACTTCTTAATGAAATGTATTCATTTGAAAGAATTGTTAATAAAATATTCACTGGGAATAAAGAATAATTCATTTTGCAAACAGCATTGTCTATTTGCAACATTTGTTAGCTTCTGTAAACAGGTGGTAGGAAACGTGGGCTAAAAATCCAATGAGCATGTAGATTGTCAGGCTCTTCTTGATTAGATTTTTTGTTCTAATCTCAGGTGTATTACACAGACGCTAATGCTCAGCACTGGTTTGGCAAGTTTATATATGTGAAAGCTGTTGTAAATCTTGTGGATAAAGAAATTATAAATATTGTTCTATATGTTTTTCGATACTGAAGATTACCAAAGAGGATATTACAAGGTCTTATCTGTTGAAGATTTGTGCTGCTGAATTAGAAAGAGATGTCTTAGCATTGCTTTCCTTAAGGATAAAACAAAACAAAAACATATAAGCCACTGAAAGCTCTTTATCCTTTCAAGTGAATATACTGTGTTTATGGGAAATTTGGAGGAGGGGAAAAATGTGAGTAGGTGCAGCTTGTGTATTTCTGAATGGTATTTGCAGTGCATTTGAGAGTTCATTCACTGTTTAGAAACAGTGAATTATAATTCCCTTTACAATTAAACATCATTTGGTCTTAACCTGTGACATCACTCTTTGTTCAAAACTGATACTTATCCTTCTCTAAATTTCCTGTATATTTCTCATTAAAATCTGTATGACTGCAGATTTTCTCTGGTGTATGACAAGACAAACATATTTTAAGCTTGGTGATTTGCAGTAAAGAAAAACATTTATTTATATACTGTAGTAAAAATATAATTGCATTTGAAAATTAATGCCTTATTTTAAAATCACTGATTTTCCATCTTACCGCAGTAGATTTTCACACAAAGGAAATTTTCATATTAGTTTTTGTGATATAATATTGAAATGTATTGAATGTTAGAAATTTTAAGATTCTTGAAATAATAATAGTATACTGTTATATTTTGTGCTATTAAAAAAAGGCTCTGTCAGACACAGTAAGTGGAATAATAACTTGCATTTTGATTCAGACATTAGGCTCAATTTCACTAAAGAAATGGCAATCCATAAATTTTATTTTATTAATAACTAGTGTGATATTGTCACATCGCCTTATGTATCTCCTGACATAACCCCCCCCTTCCTTTTTTCTCTGTGAAACATACGAAGAGAGTCATTGCATCTTTTTTCCTATATGACTTTCTAGTTAAATCCTCTCATTCTTGCAATTTTAGACTAAACCGTTTGCCTGGAGAATCCCACGGACAAAGGAGCCTGGTGGGCGACAGTCCATGGGGTCACAAAGAGTCAGACATAACTGAGCAACTAACACATAGTTTCTTTGTGTACACCAAATAGGGATGATGACGTTGACAAGCTTTATAGTTTGGAGTTTGAAATACAATGATATATGAGAAAATAAAATGATACTTTCAAAGCACCTGATATATATCAGCTTACCATCATCATATGATCTTATAGCTTATTGCAATATTTGTTTCATCAACTTCTAGACTGTTATTTTTCACTCTGTTCTTTTTGAATAATCTTTTGGCTAGGGCTTTTAGGATTAATTTAATTAATATTATGTTATTCTTTTAGGCTGTAATTTTCCACTACCCTATATCAGTTCAATTAAGTTGCTCAGTCGTGTCTGACTCTTTGCAACCCCATGAAGCACAGCACACCAGGCCTCCCAGTCCATCACTAACTCCCGGAGTTCAACCAAACCCATGTCCATCGAGTGAGTGATGCCATCCAACCGTCTCATCCTCTGTCGTCCCCTTCTTCTCTTGCCCTCAATCTTTCCCAGCATCAGGGTCTTTTCAATGAGTCAGCTCTTTGCATTAGGTGGCCAAAGTATTGGAGCTTCAGCTTCAACATCAGTCCTTCCAATAAACACCCACGACTGGTCTCCTTTAGGATGATCTCCTTGCAGTCCAAGGGACTCACAAGAGTCTTCTCCAACACCATAATTCAAAAGCATCATCTCTTCAGTGCTCAGCTTACTTCATAGTCCAACTCTCACATCCATACATGACCACTGGAAAAACCATAGCCTTGACTAGATGGACCTTTGTTGGCAAAGTAATGTCTCTGCTTTTATTAAAAAGACAAGCTGTCTAGGTTGATCATAACTTTCCTTCCAAGGTATAAACGTCTTTTAATTTTATGGCTGCAATCACCATCTGCAGTGATTTTGGAGCTCAGAAAAATAAAGTCAGCCACTGTTTCCACTGTTTCTCCATCTATTTGCCATGAAGTGATGGGACCGGATGCCATGATCTTAGTTTTCTGAATGTTGAGCTTTAAGCCAACTTTTCACTCTCCCCTTTCACTTTCATCAAAAGGCTCTTTAGTTCTAATTCACTTTCTGCCATAAGAGTGGTGTCATCTGCATAACTGAGGTTATTGATATTTCTCCCGACAATCTTGATTCCAGCTGGGCTTCCTCCAGCCCAGCATTTCTCTTGATGTACTCTGCATATAAGTTAAATTAGCAAGGTGACACTATACAGCCTTGACGTACTCCTTTTCCTATTTGGAACCAGTCTGTTGTTCCATGTCCAGTTCTAATTGTTGCTTCCTGGCCTGCACACAGGTTTTTCAAGAGGCAGGTCAGGTGGTCTGGTATTCCCATCTCTTTCAGAATTTTCCACAGTTTATTGTGATCCACACAGTCAAAGGCTTTGGCATAGTCAATAAAGCAGAAATAGATGTTTTTCTGGAACTCTGTTGCTTTTTCCATGATCCAGCAGATGTTGACAATTTGATCTCTACCTTTGACAATTTGATCCTCTACCTTTTCTAAAACGAGCTTGAAAATCTGGAAATTCACGGTTCACATATTGCAGAAGCCTAGCTTGGAGAATTTTGAGCATTACTTTACTAGTGTGTGAGATGAGTGTTTGAGCATTCTTTTGAATTGCCTTTCTTTGGGATTGGAATGAAAACTGACCTTTTTCAGTCCTGTGGCCACTGCTGAGTTTTCCAAATTTTCTGGCATATTGAGTGCAGCACTTTCATAGTGTCATCTTTCAGTATTTGAAATAGCTTAACTGATATTCCATCACCGCCACTAGCTTTGTTTTTAGTGATGCTTCCTAAGGCCCACTTGACTTCCCATTCCAGGATGCCTGGCTCTAGATGAGTGATCACACCATCATGATTATCTGTGTTCTGACATCTTTTTTGTACAGTTCTATGTATTCTTGCCACCTCTTCTTAATATCCTATATGATTTGGACTATATTCTGAATCTGATTTCAAGACTCTTTCTGAGTTAACTACTCTTTAGTTCTTTCTGCCATCTACTGACCCTCTTGTGAATATATCTTCTCTTTTCCACATTTGAGATAGAGTTGATAACATTATGTTTGTTTAAGGTATACAATATGTTGATTTCATATACATGTATTTTGTGAAGTGATTACCATAATAGAGTTAGTTAATACCTTCATCATCTCATATAATTGCAATTAGTTTTTTGTAATGGGAACATTTAAAGTCTACACTCAGCAAATTTCAAGTATATAATACAGTTCTGTTAATTGTACTCACCATGCTGTACATTAGATTTTCAGAATTTATCCATCTTATAAATACTAGAAATTTAAACCCTTTGAAAATATATCTCCGTTTCCTTAACTCCAGCCCCCAGAGCCCACTAATTCATTCTCTGTTTCTATCAGTTTGGCATTTTAGATTCCATATATCAGTTCAGTTAAGTCACTCAGTAGTGTCTGACTCTTTGTGACCACATGGACTGCAGCAAGCAAGACTTTCCTGTCCATCACCAACTCCCATAGCTTACCCAAACTACTGTCCATTGAGTTGGTGATGCATTCCAACCATATCATCCTGTCATCCCCTTCTCCTCCTGCCTTCAGTCTTTCCCAACATCAGGGTATTTTCCTACCAGTCACTTCTTTACATCAGGTGGCCAAAGTATTGGAGTTTCAGCTTCAGCATCAGTCCCTCCAATGAATATTCAGTACTGATTTCCTTTAGGATTGACTGGTTTAATCTTCTTGAAGTCCAAGAGACTCACGAGTCTTCTGCAACACCAAAGTTCAAAAGCATCAATTTTTCAGAGCTCTGCTTTCTTTAGGGTCCAACTTTTACATCCATACATGATTACTGGAAAAACCATAGCTTTGACTATATGGACCTTTGTCAGCAAAGTAATGTCTGTACTTTTTAATACACTGTCTAGGTTTGTCATAGCTTTCTTCCAATGAGGAAACATTTTTTTTTTTTTAATTTCAAGGCTGCAGTCACCATCTTCAATGATTTTGGAGCCCAAGAAAATAAAGTCTCTCACTGTCTCCATTGGCTCCTCATCTATTTGCCATGAAATGATGGCACCAGATGCCATGACCTTTGTTTGCTGAATGCTGAGCTTTAAGCCAGCGTTTTCACTCTTCTCTTTCACTTGCATCAAGAGGCTCTTTAGTTTATCTTCATTTTCTGTCATAAAGATGGTGTCATTTGCATATCTGAGATTATTGATATTTCTCCTGGCCATTTTCATTCCAGCTTGTACTTCATCCAGCCCAGTATTTCGAATGATGTACTCTGCATATCAGTTAAATAAGCAGGGTGACACTATACCAACTTGATGTACTCCTTTCCCAGTTTGGAACCAGACCATTGTTCATGTCCAGTTCTAACTGTTGCATCTTGACCTGCATACAGATTTCTCAGGAGGCTGGTAAGGTAGTCTGATATTCCCATCTCTTTAAGAATTTTTGACAGATTGTTGTGATCTACACAGTCAAAGGCTTTGGCGTAGTCAATAAAGCACAAGTAGTTGTTTTTCTGGAGCTCTGTTGCTTTTTTAATGATCCAGCAATGTTGGCAGTTTGATCTATGGTTCCTTTGCCCCTTCTGAATCCAGCCTGAACATCTGGAAGTTCTTGGTTCATGTACTGTTGAAGCCTAACTTGTAAATTATGAACATTACTTTGCCTAGTGTGTGAGATGAGTACAATTATGTGATAGTTTGAACATTCTTTGGCTTTGCCTTTCTTTGGGATTGAAATGAAAACTGACCTTTTCCAGTGCTGTGGCCACTGCTAAATTTTCCAAATTTACTGGCAGATTGAGTGCAGCACTTTCACAGCATCATGTTTTAGAATTTGAAATAGCTTAACTGGAATTCCATCACCTCCACGAGATTTGTTCGACCTCTACAGACCACTTGACTTCTCATTCCAGGATATCTGTCTCTAGGTGAGTGCTCACACCTTCGTGGTTATCTTGGTCATTATGATCTTTTTTGTATAGTTCTTCTGTGTATCCTTAATCTGTATTATACAGTAGTTGACTTTCTCTTGTCTGACTTTCCTTACTTAGCATAATGTCCTCAAGGTCTGTCAGTTTTGCAAATGATGTGATTTCCTTTTTTCACCTGACTGAATGATATTCCATTGTGTGCATTTACCACATCTGCTCTTTTCATCCATCCATCATTTTGTAAATTGTAATGTAATTACACTGTTTCCAATTTTTGACTATTGAAAGTATGCTGTAATGTACAAGGGGGTACAGGCATCTCCTGAGATCATTACTCAGGATGTTGAATATATCTTTCTTTGCTCCAAACTTCTGCCTGGAATATTATATTCTCTTTTCTCCTATATTCGTATATTATTTCATCTTTAAAGGATATCTCATGTTTGCTTCCTTAAGAAATCTATCTTAAGCACCCAAACATGTTTATTGCTTTGTTACTTTGCATTTGTTTCCCATTTTCCTTGTATTTTGGTTTGGTTAAACTCTTCATAGGTTGTGCATTTTCTTATCAACTATAAACTTCCAGAATGGCAGGAAACACTTAGGAAGATTCTCAGTTCTTTTGCTCTGGACCATCTGTCTGTCTGCTCTCTCCTGCTATGAAGTTTTACCCATTGGATCTTGTCATTATTCTGTAACCTTTGGTTTTAGTAATCATGGATACTGTCTTTTGGCTTTGGGGATTTTGCCGCACTCACATCATTAGGTCTCTCTAGATTGTTTTCCAGTTATATTCATGAGGAATGAAATTTCTAAGCTGTCATATTTCACATATCACATTATCCGTATTATCTTTATATCAAGTCTATCTCTACTATCTGTATCTATGTTTATCTGTCTATTAAGAGATCAGATCTATTAATTGTGTGAGGGATTGACTCACACAATTATGAAGGCTGAGAAATCCCATGATTTGCTGGTTTGCAATCTGGCAGCCTGGGAAATGCAGTGATACAGTTCCAATCCATGCTTGGAAACCTGAAAATCAGAGGGTCGTTGATATATGTCCTGGCCTGTGTCTGAGGGCCTGTGACCAATGTTAGAGGGTGTAAGATACTTATTCCAGCTCATGCAGAGAGAAAATTTATACTTCTCCATTTTTGTTGTATTCAGACCCTCAACAGCCCACCTTAAATTGGTGACAGTGATTAGTCTTCAGAATCAAATGCTAAAGTCTGTTAATCTTTACTAGAGAGGCCCTAAAGATACTCTCAGAAATACTGTTTGAGCAGCTACCTGGAGCATCCCTTTGCCCAGTCACATTGACACAAACAATTAACCATCACGTACAAATGTCTGTCATTTTCTTGATTTCATATGATCGCTCTGAAGGTCTTTTTGCCAGACTTTTGGAATCCCAATCTGTAGAGGACCACTGCTAGGCCTGAGATAATCACCCATGTGGATGGAGAATTTAAACAGTATCCATGTCTTATGTTTAGTAACACCCAGCAGCCGCCTTGTTGTTGTTCAGTTTGCCCAGTCATGTCCAATTCTTTGCAACCCCATTGACTGCAGCATACCAGGCTTCCCTGTCCTTCAGCATCTCTCCGAGTTTTCCCAAGTTCATATCCATTGCATTGGTGATGCCGTCCAGCTGTCTCAGCCTCTTACACCCTCTTCTCCTTCTATCCTCTATCTTTCCTAGCAACTGGGACTTTTCCAGTGAGTCGTCTGTTCACAGCCACCTTATAACTGATAAATATACATTTCAAATTAAATTGGCATATCTTTTAAAATCTTTTGAACTGTATATATTTTTTTAGTAGACTCTTGTTTATCTTGAAATTATAATTTTTAGTCTTAAGAACATTTTGAACAGCGAGGTTGGTGTTTTTGACATTTAGAAAAAGACTGGGATAATTGTGATATGTAAAATTTGACACAGTTTTAGACATTTTATTCCTCATGAATATAATTGGAAGGAATGTCAAATATAATTTTATTAAATGTTGAAACTTATAACAAGTAGATATGAATTCCTTTATTCAGATACTTCATACATATTTTAGGCAACTTCCATGTGGATAATTTCACTTAAAGGTCACCAATTTGTATGTGTATTTTTATTTTTATTTTTTTATTTTTATTTTTTTACTGGCAACACCTTTTTAATAGGTCAAAGTAACTGTACAGTTCATTATATTCTTCCTGAGAATAATTTATATCCCCCAACAAACTAAAGGGAGGGTGTATTTTTCAAAATTATTTAACAGAATGGGTTGTATTTTTAAAAAGAATGATTAGTGTTACTGTCATGTTGAAGCTTGATAACTCAAAAGGATAGCTTTGCATTAATTGTTTCATGATATTAATCTCTTTAGAATACTTTAGAAATTACAGGAGTAATTTCAGAATTGTAAATTTCATGCTTTTGTTTTAACCTGAGACCATAATTGGCTTTGGTTATTTCTTTATGATGTCAGTTTTAATTGTCACTGTTACACTTAATTAAATACTAAAGTATTTAAATGATATGTATTCTTTATTGAAGTAGACTTGTTGAAATTCAGTGTATTGGTTGCTTGCTGGTAGTAGATGTCCTTTTTTTTTTTTTTTTAGATGTCCTTTTATATAAAGTAGACAATACGTTGATATTTCACTGGGTTTCCAATATTATTTTTGCAGCCAAACATTTCAGACTAGATCTTCAGAGCACATTTTTTAAAATTTGGATAAGTATGTTGGCATGTAAAATAACACAGAGAAACTACACGTATTTAAGAACATTATGTCATAGGCTCTGTTGAAACTTAGAATTGGAAATATTTGCTTTTTGGCAGCATTTAAGTAATGAAATAAAAGGCATTACTGATAATTTATGGTAGAAAGTAGCCCACTCCCAGATATGTTAGTATTCTTTATAATTAAAATCCTTTAAAATCATTAGCTTTGACTTATAAATGGTTTAATTTACTTCTTTCTCTTAAGGAAAGAGATCTATATATATATATATATAGATTTTTTATTTTAAAGTTTCCAAAATAACTTTTCTTTTTTTTTCTCTTTTATTATCATTGGAATACAGAGGAAGAAAATTAACACCTATTAGTAATCTGTTTTTGGTACCAAAAATTGATTATTTATGTCTCATAAATAATATAAAAATATGTGTATGGTAAATTGGATAATAAAATACAATTATATATATAGTTGTATTTTTAAAAATTAATTGCCTGAACTATGCTTAAGCAAAGGGATGGTAATATTAGGCTGTTTGTGTGGGTCATTCATAGTATTTTTCTTTTATTGATTTGGTAATTCTTTAATATCGTCCAACAGTTTCAATATCCACTCTTTAAGTATTCCTTCGGACTTGATTCTACACTCTTTTATTAATAGCTCCAAAATTACTGGCTTAAAAGAATAAACATTTATTATTTTCTATGGTTTCTTTAGGTTAGGTATCTGGAAGTAGCTTAGTTTGCATTTGCTGGTTCTGGTTCAGTCTCTCATGGGTTTATAGTTCTTCTTTCTGGTGGCTGAAAGGTCAGCCGCCAAGATTCCTCACTCACCTGCCTTACGAGTTCATTCTAGCTGTCAGCATAGTGTGCAGTTCCTTTTCTGGACCTCTCCTTGGGGCTGCTTGAATGGTTTCAAGATTTGGTAACTACGTTTGTACAAAGTGAGTGGTTCAAGACAGAGGTTAAAGCTGCAGTGTCTTGTTAATGAACTATTCTTGGAAAGCGTACACTCTCATGTCTATCAAGCTATGTTCATTTGAAGTGAATTACTACAGAGGGTAAGATGGTTGGGTGGCATCACCGACTCAATGGGCATGGGTTTGGGTGGACTCCGGAAGTTGGTGATGGACAGGGAGGCCTGGCATGCTGCGCTTCATGGGGTCGCAGAGAGCTGGACACAACTGAGCGACTGAACTGAACTGAACCGAACTAAGTAAAGCACACATTCAGGGTAAGGACGATGAAACTGGAGAAGTAGCAAAGAATTATGAACATATTTTAAAACTGCCATATAGACATCTTTAGCAAAATCTGTTCTGCCTCTTCTGGGTTGTTTTTATTTACTGCTTTGGTTTTAAGTACTACTTTACAATTCTCAAATTTATAAAGATCTCTTTTCTAAATCGTGACCTTTTAAACTTCCTAATAGATTTTGTTCATGACACTGTACTCTAACTTGCTTCTTCCAGAAACCTGGCTGTCATCCTTGTCACCCTCACTTTTACCCTTGATGTTCAACCAATCATTAGTCATGTAATTTTTTTTTTGTCCCTAAACAAAGATATATTATCTGTCATTACCCATTTAAAGCAACCATTTTATCTTTATTACTGCAAATATCCTTCTAATATGCATTTTCCTCTCTATGCTTAATTTTTTCTTAGTAAATTTAATTTTGTTTAATACATGGGATAATATGCTTCTCAGGTGGTGCAAGAGAGAATCTGGCTGCCAATGCAGGGGACACAAAGACGCAGGTTCAGTCCCTGGGTTGGGAAAATTCCCTGGAGAAGGAAACGGCAACCTGCTCCAATATTTCTTTTCTAGAAAACTCCATGCACAAGGAGACAAGTAGGCTATAGTTCATGCGGTCACAAAGAGTCCGTTGCGACTGAAGTGACTGAACATGCATGTAGTCACACATACTTGATTCATCTGTCCTGAAGCCAAGTTATAGTGGCAGGTATATTAGTCCTTTTAGTCAAAATCTTCAAGTAGATAAATAGTGCTTTTCTCTATGTTTTAGATATCCAGCATCTAATCAATACACTCATCTATGTGTCTTCTGCGGCCACTGAAACTCCAACTTCTGCATTTATCCTCTTCTACTCTATATGTACTCCTCAAGCTATTTTGTGTCATTACCATGGTTTTAGCCTATATTCTATTCTTGAATTCTAGACTCATGAATCCAAATGAGAATTAAACATTCCTGAGTATTATCATGACACTTAAATTCAATGTGTTTAAAGACTTAATTAATTATACTAGATTAATGCCCTCCACCAACTAACTGATCGCTTTCCTCTTAATCTGTTTAGTCTTTTACTTAGTTGCTATCTTTTGTCCTGAAATCCTATGTTTCAAGTTCCACCCCCTTCTTTGAGTGTTCCCCTCTATAAAGCTCTAAAGTTATTCTAGCAAGGCTCTGATCCCTGTTCTTGAGTCCAGGTGGAAGCAATTAACTCTGCTGTGGTCATTAGCTTTTAGCACCCAGTTTCCGGCCTCACCAACCACCTCCCCGTGCCCCTGACCCCTGACCCCGTTCTGCCCAGGCAATCTTTAGATTGGTATATTTACTTACCCAAAACTCACCAAGAATTTAAAGTATTTTGAGTCAAATATCATCAACCCAGCATTATGATAGGAAAGCAATAAGAAGTTTCAATAGCAGAGTGGCCAAAGTCTCAGAAAATGAAGAATCAGAGTGGTTTGTGCTGAACCGAGTGAGCAAAAACTGGGATCTAATTTTATTTTATTTTATTTTTTTGGGGGGGAGGGGGGTGCCTAATTTTCTTGTTGTTTAATCCCTGGTTAGGAGCACTATTAATTAAGGATGTTTTTCACATAGAACTTGAGCACTTTCTGAGGTTCTGGCCATTGGTAGCAGAGAAGTTCATTTTCATTTGTGTCCTCTAACTTAACTAGGAGCACTATTAAGGATGTTTTTCACATAGAACTTGGGCACTTTCTGATGTTCTGGCCATTGGTAGCAGAGAAGTTCATTTTGTCCCATGGTCAGTGGGTAGTCCCAAACTGTAGTATCCTATCAGAAGTCTACCAGGTTTCACGTTTAGTTTTTCCAATTTATTCCCTCAAAGTCTGTCTATCACATACATAATAGGTAACACTCATTACTACAGAGTAAGTCATGGTAAGAAAGTGGGATGGAGCTCAAGAATATGTCTTCTTTGCCCTATATTATTTTTCCATAGCCGCTTCACAATGCCCAGTACAATATATCCTGATTAAAAATATGGTAGATGATTTCACTGGCTAAATGCAGTAAATATACTATGAAAATACTATGACATTTTCCATGTCATGCTATCTTTCTATAGTAACCAAAGTCTCTCCATTGTTATCATGATAAGTGAATGGAAAGCAAGACAAAATGATGAAAATAAAAACTTTTCACTTAAGCATTTTATTTTTACATTTGAATTGCTTGCTGATTAAAGCATTTAGCAACATAATTAGAAGTAATTTAAGTAGCTAATCAGATAATGTTTTAAAATAGTTTCCAGTGATATATTCCTTTAAACAAAGCATCCACATTTAGGAATGTAATTTATCACTGAGTTATTGATACAAATGCATTGTATGTTACATAGAAGAAAGCATCCACAAATCAACCGTGAAGCCTTGTAAAAATGTTCATATCTGTAACTTTTGAATAATTCTCATAGGGTTAAAGGAGATACATGGGAAACTGTATGTGTCCTCCACATTTTAGCTCTCTTTGCATTTTTTAGTGTCTGGTTCTATATCATATTTTGACAGTTAAAGACAGATAAAGCTATGTTTGTGTGTGTGCTTGCTTTAGTAAAATTGACTGATGAGTTTAATCAGTCAAATTGTCCACTTAGACAAATGCTTTGACTGTATGATTTGCTTATTTGCTTTTCTTTATTAAATTAACTTGTTTTAAACAATTTGATTTAATTGGTTAGGTTAACAAAACATAGCAAGATCAACTCAATGTTTGGAAACAGTTTCAATGTGATTTTTTAAATAGTTATACCAAAGTTAAGAAAAAATTATCTCGTAGCAAATGCTCAAGAGTTTACTGTAAAACATTCTGAAAAATTCAGATTTCAAGAATGTTTTGTAAATAAACAAGCAAAAAATTTCTATTATTCTATTTTAACTGATCAAAGTTATGAAACTAGATTCCAAAATTGGAGCATTTTTATTGTTCAGTGATTTTATTAATTAAAATACTATATACATTAATGAAAATGTCTTTTTCCTTGAAAGAATCTCAGTATTAAAAAGAACTTCAGGTTTAAAAATAGGTATCTAATTTCTAAATTATATATATATTTATATTTTAGAATACAAACCATAGAAATGCACTTTTTAGAAATTCAGTGTCTGTTGTGAGACTACCCTGTCAAATATTGACTCAAAATCAAACTTTAAAAATAATGTTACCTCCAATCTCTATGTTCATTCTCTTTGATCAGTGCTGTGGCTGTGCTAGATTTGTGTGTGTGTGTTTGTTTGTGTGTATCTGTCTCTCTGTGTTTAAAGGTGACGGAGGATGAAATAAGAAAGATGCTGAGTGAAAAGAATGGAATTAACTGTACAGTGTGGCTTGAGTGACTTACTTACTTGGAAGTTATGCATGGGGTCTTTGGGGGTGCTTATGGGTTTTCCAAAGTAGTATTGAGATAAAAACTAATGTCAGTCTCAATTTAGAAATGAGTTATGGTTTCATAAAACAAATCAGTATTTTCTCTAAGTTTCAAGTGAAAATGTTTATAATAATAAAATCTCATTTCTCCATTACAATTCTTTTTACACTTTCTTGTTTCTCTCCTCTCTTCTTTGCTTTTCAGGTTTCATATTTAATGTAAAAGCCATAAGAAAAGTTGAATGTATTTCTTTAAATACATTTTTATGTATGTACACACTGAGTTAATCAACCATCAATTAAAATGTAATGGTATCATGTGTTTATCTCTATAATTAATTCTCTTATGTGAATATCAACTTAGTAATTGGTTGGTAAACACTTAATTTTGGAATTTCAGTCATGTGCTTTTAAAAGAAGACTTGACTTATTCCAATTAAACATTTGACTATCTTGCAATAATGTACTGATTATGTTCACAGTCTTGGATTATGAAACTGTTAAATCTGAAATGAAAAGATAGATGGTTTGCTGTATGAAAATGAAATATATATGCACAGCAAATATCTGAAACCAAGCAGCAAATGAGAAAAACACAAAGGACAAAATTTCAATTTTCTTGCTATGCTAAAAAGTTTTGCAATAACAAACTGTAAATGTGAGAAAGTAGTTCACAAATGAAATATATGTAGAGGATTAATAAACATATGACAATATATTTCATTGTATAAATAAAATAGTGAAAATTAAAATAAGGATGATTGTTATATCATTATTTGTCTATCACTGGCAAAATATAAAACAATTGGTAATCTGTAGTTTTAAAGACTGAAATGACTTAGCAGTAGCAGCAGCACTTTTAAAGAAGAAAGTACTGCTGATAGAAGTGTGCATTTATATTAAGCTTTTTGGACATTTAGTTGATATTTGGCAAACTTCATATATATTTACCCCCCCTATAAATTTTATTTATAGACCTATGCCATAAAATATATTTAGATAATTATATTTTTTCTAAAATATCATAGCCAAGTACACAGGTTTGTACTTCTTTACAATATTATGATACAAAAACACTGGGACAATTCTAAGTACCTTTTAACATAAGACCAGTTAAATAACATTTTATGTGTATATGTATATGCAATGCAGGTGTTAAAAATGTGAGATTCAACTTGAAATGAAAAGATTTCCACCATATATTGTTAAATTAATAAGTAAAATAAATCAGTGTATCAAGCAATATGTATAGTGTGATACTACCTGACTGAAAGTTACTTAAGTAAAATTAAAAAAGGGAAGGGAAGAAAAATACAGTTTTTTTTCTGTAGACAATTTTTATAGAAAGGTCACCACATTGTTAACTAGTTACCTCCTGACATTGAAAGATAGATGCAGCAAGGACCTGAAGGAATTGTAATTTGTTTCCTTACAAATCTCTATCTTCTAAAAGAACATTCACTATTTCTATCATTAACTGAAAAAGTATACTGATTTATTTTCATTATTTCTTAAAACAATAAAATAGTTTAAAAATTGAAATAGATTGCCTTTTTAAGTAAGTATATATAAGCTCAAGAACAGTGCTTTTTTGGAGAGGGATAATGGTTTCCGTCGAAAAATGAAACAGATACAGTATTCCTGAGATTAATTTGAGACTCTTGTTTTACAAATTGGATGCTATTTCTGTATAGTCTTTAACTCATCTACCAGCCAGTGCTTTAGAAAATCCAGAGTGCTTTGTTTCCATTTATAAGGGGGAAAAACAAACAAACAAACTGTAAGACTAGGTTTTTAAGAAATAATTGTTATAGTTAGATTTTTTAAATTTTATTTTATTTTTTAACATCAAAAACATTTTTTATTGCAGTATAGCTAATTAACAATGTTGTGATGAAACAACACATCACATGACGTTCTTAACGTTCATGTTTCACATGAACAGTGAAGGGACTAATCCATACATATTCATGTATCCTTTTATCCCAAATCCTGTTCCCATCCAGGCTGACACATAACATTGAGCAGAGTTCCATGTGCTATACAATAGGTTCTTGTTGGTTATCCATTTTAAATATAGCAATGTGTACATTTGCTTCCCAGAGTCCTTAACTGTGCCTTCCACGGGCAGTCATTTTCTAAGTCTGTGAGTCCCTGTTTTGCAAGTAAGTTCACTTGTATAATTAGATTTTTTAAAATCCTGTCAAGTTACTGAAGTGAAATGCTCCATTTTTAGTTAAATTTGTGAATTGAAATTGCTTTATTCTTTTGTATTAGTAGACCAAAAACACATATTTTTCTTTTGTATGTAACAAAGATGTTTTATTTTTCTTCCTCCATTTGGTAGCTTTCAGCCGTGCTCCCATTCCAATGGCTGTGGTTCGCAGAGAGCTCTCCTGTGAGAGTTACCCCATTGAGCTCCGCTGTCCAGGAACAGATGTCATCATGATTGAAAGTGCCAACTATGGGAGGACTGATGACAAAATCTGTGACTCTGACCCTGCTCAGATGGAGAATATACGATGCTATCTGCCTGATGCCTATAAGATTATGTCTCAAAGGTATGATATTTCTAATATTCTTTCTGCATTTAGTATAGACAGTCAACATGCATCTGTGTGGGATATTAAGCATAGGTAAGAACATAAAATCCTGTACTTTAGAATACTTTACAGTGCTTTTTCAATATCAAACTGTTCCCCATATCACTAAAATGCTAGTGCCAGGAATTGCAAATGGCATTGGAAAATATTAAAATGTATTAGATTATTTATTTTTTCATATGTTCTCTTCTGCATTCTCTGGACCTAGATTCATTAGTTGAGAAATCAACTTAATTTTTCAGTTTTCAAAAACAGAATTATGTAATTTTCTCCAGAAATTACAGAACAAAATATGTTACTGCTAACAATACTTCTCCATCAGTGTGGGAAAAGCAAACAAAATTTAGATTCATGGGCAATTTTATTAAAAAAAATATAGTAAAGACTATTTATCAATGATTATTTGACCTTGGAAAGCAATTTTAAAAGTTTTCCTTAGATATCTAGTATATGAATTAATTTATTTAATACATTTAAACTATCTGAAGTATTACAATATTAAAATAAATATAAATTAAAGTATTATATAATATCATTGGATAAGTAAAAGAAAATCTTCAATTCTAAAGAGACTGTTTAATTCAAATTTATAGTTTAGAAAGTTTATATTAGAAGTTCTTAACGTTGTTATTCAGTTATTCAGTCGTATCTAATTCTTTGCAACTCCGTGGACTGTAGGCTTCCCTGTCCTTCACTGTCTTCCTGAGTATGCCCAAACTCATGTCCATTGAGTTGATGATGCCACCCAACCATCTCATTCTCTGTTGCCCCCTTCTCCTCCTGCCCTCAATCTCTCCCAGCATCAGAGCATTTTCCAGTGAGTTGGCTCTTCACAACAGGTGGTTAAATATTTCTTAATAAATTAGTTAAATACTAAATATCATTCATATATTTGCTCACTATTATGATTTATCAGAAATCAGTAACAAAGTGATTCATCTTTGACAAGCCTTTATACTGTCTGACTGCTTACTCACAAAGCAATTAAAAACTTAATAAATGATTTAGTGAATTTGTTTTTAATTAGAATTTCTATTCAGGCATTTCTTTCTTTTGTTTAAGGATTTCTTAAAATATGGAGGAAGTCATACCATATGTAAAAATAAATTGAATTAAAACTGCAAAAACAGTGATTTTCAGGATTATCTTTCCTGTACTTATGAAAGATTTCCTTATTTTTAACCTTCTTGATACTTAAAATTCAGATATATAAGTCTATATTTTTATAAATTACTGTTGTGTAAATTAAATTATTCAGAGAAATTATAACATGCCAGGATTTTGATGATAGAGCATCTAGGGTATAATGGAAGGATAGTTAGTGGTCTCTGAGCAAATCTGAGGGCTCTTATTTGTCTGTTTCTAAAATGCTGGCTTATGGTAAGGTGAATGTTAATGGGAAATAAGATTTTAAAATTAGGAATTCCATTTGATACAAGTTTGGTGATTGGAAAGCTAATCATTTTGTTGCATATAGGTGTTAATATCATCTTTCAAGAACAGTTTTTCCACAAGTAGTATGGAATTGGCACCATGACTAAATTGTTATTTTATTTGTTTTGGTTAGAAAACCAAAATAGGATTTTTCAGAATCCTTTTTGGGAGTGGGTTGAGGAGTAATTTCTGCTTTTTGGTGATTACATTTTCATTTAAAATGTAGAGAAGCATTAACTTCTCTAGCTCTTTGATCTCTGTATGATTTTTCACAAAAAATTGTCTTAATCCTTTCATTGATATTATTAATGGCTCCCAAAATAAGCCCTTGATCGTATAATTATTACAAAAAATATCGTTACAATGGATCTCTGGAGCTACTGAATTAGATGAGATGCATCTGTAAAGTGACAAATCTGCAGAGGAAGATTGCTTTAAGCACCCTAAGTAAATCATTTACAGAATCCCTGCAGGGGGGCTCTCAAATAAGAATTGTCAGTTAACTGTAATAGCTGTGGTTAATTCTCCATGGAGGCAAGATTCTTGCTTGTATTTGAACTATTAAATGTACTACATTTACACCTGTCCAAAATAAACGGAGAGAAGATATCTGGTTCCATTTTGTAAGCTCCCAAGATATGGGATGATCACGTCTACTTAAGCTGCTTCATAATGAACTCTCACTGTCATGCCAATGCTAGCATGTTAAATAATGCTCATAATTACTAAGTAGCATATTAATTATGATGTTGACAGTTTAAATAATATATTTGAATTAAAACCATAATAGAAAACATCTTTTTAAAAGGTATTTTAGATTAATTATTGTGTTTTATTTTATTTAAACTTCTAGAAGGACATTTTATCAGAGTCTACAATTTTTAAGCATGCCTCTAATGGGTGAAATATTACTGAAGTCAAAAAATTATATATGTATCTTTGCAAAACCTTGTTTAAAAAGCCTTCATGACTTCAACCTCATAAATTAGACAGATGTCACAGACAAGGACAGGCATGACATGTTATTTCTGTGGTTGTTTGAATACACATTCAATGAATGCATAAATAAATTGTATGCTAATGTGTACATTTGGTGTGAAAAATTGGGGACTTGAATCAAAAAGGGTATGACACATGATTTCTACATTTTTTTCCCCCAGTAGAACTATAGAATCTGCTCTGGAGAGTTCAGTTTCCTTACTGCCTTTCAGATTAAGCCTGCTGTTCTCAAATCCAAGTGTGTTTTCATACCATTCTTCCCCCAATTTCTCTGAGTATTTTGTGCTTTTTTTTTTTTCATTATGTTGCTAGAAGACTTGTTAAAATGTCAGAACACATTTCCTTTCCCTTCTCATAACTTCTCATGCTGCCCCTCACCTATTATCATCTACATCCATTTGTTTTGCATCTGAATAATAGATGCGTATTACCATATTTTAGATCATTTCCTTGTCTAAAGTAAATAGTAGGCTTCTAGTGTGCAGACTTGCCCTTGATTTTACCTAAAAGTAAATTTTGAATGTAGTAATCATATATATGTATATATTTCAAGTCAAGTCAAATACGTATATCTTAAATCAAATATATGTATTAATGAAGAAATACATTGCTGTCCAATTTTGTCATACCAATTAAAACCTTTTTTAAATTTATTATCTGATTCACTTTTGTGTATTTTCATTTTATGTTTATACAGTTGAGTTTAAAATATAATATATATAACTTTAGAATCTACATGAACATGACTGGCAACTAATAACTGCAGGACTTTTACATTTTGAATGCAGCTGTTATCACCAGCTATTAATGGAAATACTTGTATTTTTTAATTCTACCAGTATCTAAAAGTTCATGATATGAAGTTCATTGTGAGAGTTACTCTGGAGTTTGGTGGATAAATACATCAGTCATGATTCTAATTCATAAAACTATATATTTTTGTTCAATAAAAACTAAATTGCTATATCGTTTGTTCAGTAATTTATTCTTATCTCATTTACATTAATTGAAGAGTTCAAACAAGAAGTTCTCTTTTACCTACATGGTATTAGGGAGCATTCAGCTGAAGTGGCAGAGAAAGCAATGGCACCCCACTCCAGTACTCCTGCCTGGAAAATCCCATGGACAGAGGAGCCTGGAAGGCTGCAGTCCATGGGGTCACTGAGGGTCGGACACGACTGAGCGACTTCACTTTCACCTTTCACTTTCATGCATTGGAGAAGGAAATGGCAACCCACTCCAGTGTTCTTGCCTGGAGAATCCCAGGGACGGGGGAGCCTGGTGGACTGCCGTCTATGGGGTCGCAGAGAGTCGGACACGACTGAAGCGACTTAGCAGCAGCAGCTGAAATGGAAGTGCTAGACTGGTCTTTGAAGGATTGCAACATTAGTGGAACCAGAAGAGACCAAAGCGATGTTAGATATAGAAGTGGATGAATACTGAAAAAGAACATGGGGAGCAGCTTCTATTCAATAACCATCCACTCATCCTTTTCTGTCAGGACTTCATATGATTATTGATGTCTGATGTGCACAACTTAATCTCTGTAGTTCCTCTTCCCAATGTGCCTGAGGCCAGCATCTCACCACCAACCGTTCCTGTGGATTCAACACTTGTGCTCTAAGGAAGCCTTGACAATTTGCCAATAAACTAGCTTGGATGCTATTCCCTTATTAATAAAACTACTAGTATCCATCTTATAAACTAAACACAAATTCCATGTAAATGTGGGAAGTTTGAAAATCATATTTTATGACATCCTCAGCTAACTTTTGACAAGTATTTTAAGTATCTGATATAATAGCCTTATGTTACATACAACTGACCATAATGTTAAAGTTGAAAAGGAAATTTGAATAAACATATGTATATGAATGGGCTTCCCTGGTGGCTCAGCTAGTAAAGAATCCTACTGCACTGGGGGAGACCTGGGTTCAGGAGAATTGGGTTCAGTCCCTGGGTTGGGAAGATCCCCTGGAGAAGGGAATGGCTACCCACTGCAGTATTCTGGTCTGGAGAATTCCATGGACTAGTCCATGGGGTCGCAAAGAGTCACATACGACTGAGCAACTTTCACAGTATGTATATGAATATGTATATGAGGGATTCCCTCATAGCTTAGTTGGTAAAGAGTGCACCTGCAATGCAGGAGATCCCAGTCCAATTCCTGGGTCAGGAAGATCCACTGGAGAAGGGATAGGCTACCCACTCCAGTATTCTTGGACTTCCCTTGTAGCTCAGCTGGTAAAGAATCCACCTGCAGTGTGGGAGACCTGGGTTTGACCGTGTGTTGGGAAGATCCCCTGGAGAAGGGAAAGGCTACCCCCTTCAGTATTCTGGCCTGGAGAATTCCATGGATTATATAATCCATGGGGTCGCAAAGAGTCTACAGGACTGAGCGACTTTCAATTTCAATATGTGATGAAATACTGTAATTTATTGCAGTATAACATACATACTGCTAATTACACACTGCTGTTGTTCAGTTGCTAAGTCATGTTGGACTCTTTGTGACCTCGTGGACTGCAGCACACAAGGCTTCCCTGTCCTTCACTATCTCCCAGAGTTTCCTTAAACTCATATCCATTGGTGATGCCATCCATCAATCTCACCCTCTACTGCCCCCTTTTCCTCATGCCCTCAATCTTTCCTAGCATCAGAGTCTTTTCCAATGAGTCAGCACTTTGCATCAGGTGTTGAAAGTATTGGAGTTTCAGCTTCAGCATCAGCCCTTCCAATGAATATTCAGGGTTGATTTCCTTAGTATTCTCTGGTTTGATCGCCTTGCTCCAAGGGAGTCTTGAGAATCTTTTCCAGCAACAAAATTTGAAAGCATCAATTTTTCGGCACATAGCCTTCTATATGGTCCAATTCTCACATCTGTACATGACTGCTAGAAAAAACATGGTTTTGACTAGACATATCTTTGTCACCAAAGTGATGTCTCTGTTTTTAATATGCTGTCTAGGTTGGTCATAGCTTTTCTTCCAAGGAGCAAGCATCTTTTAATTTCATGGCTGCAGTCACCGTCTGCAGTGATTTTGAAGCCCAAGAAAATGAAATCTGCCATTATTTCCATTTTTGCTCCATCTATTTGCCTTGCAGTGATGGGACCGGATGCCACTGTCTTAGTTTTTTTAATGTTGAGCTTAAGCCAGCGTTTTCACTCTTCTCTTTCACCTTCATCAAGAGGCTCTTTAGTTCCTCATTAGTTTCTGGCATTATGTTGATATCATCTGCATATATGAGGTTTTTAATATTTCTCCTAACAGTCTTGATCCTAGATTGTGATTCATCCAACCCGACATTTCACATGATGTACTCTACATATAAGTTAAATAAGCAGGGTGACAGTATACAACATTAATGTACTCCTTTCCGATTTGGAGCCAGTTCATTATTCCATGTCTGGTTCTAACTGTTGCTTCTTGACCTGCATACAGTTTTCTCAGGAGGCAGGTAAGCTGATTGGTATTCCCATCTTTTTAAGAATTTCCCAATTCATTGTTATCCACCCAGTCAGAGGTATTAAGATAGTCAATGAGGCAGAAGTGGATTTTTTTTAAAATTTTATTGCCTTCTCTGTGATCCAGTGGATGTTGGCAATTTGATCTCTGGTTCCTCTGCCTTTTCTAAATCCAGCTTCAACATCTGGAAATCCCCAGGTTCACATACTGTTGAAGCCTATCTTGAAGATTTTGAGTGCTACCTTGCTAGCATGTGAAATGAGTACCATTCTACAGTAGTTTGAACATTCTTTGGCATTGCTTTCTTTGGGATTGGAATGAAAACTGACCTTTTCCAGTCCTGTGAACACTGCTGACTTTTCCAAATTTGCTGCAATATTGAGTGCAACACTTTAAGCACATCATCTTTTAGGATTTGAAATAGCTCGGCTAGAATTCCATGACCTTCACTAGCTTTGTTCGTAGTAATGCTTCCTAAGACCCACTTGTTTTACCCTCCAGGATGTCTGCCTCTAGGCGAGTGACCACACCATTGTGGTTATCTGGGTCATTAAGACCTTTTTTGTATAGTACTTCTGTGTATTCTTGCCACCTCTTCTTAATCTCATAAGTGTACATCTTAGTGAATTTTTACAAACCAAGCTCATCTAACAGCAACCAAGTGAAGACAGAATATTAAGTATATCTCAGATATCCAACCTTGTGCTCTGTACCAGCCATATTCCCCCCAACCAAGAATTGCTGCTACTGTGTTGTCTATTACCTTAAATTAGTTTTATTCAATTTAAATTCAAATAAATTGATTAATACAGTATATGATTTTTGGTGTCTATCTTCTCTCACTCAGTGTGTTCATTTAAAAATACAACATTATTGAAGCATTTTTATATACTGTGTAATTCACTCATTTTGCATTCATGGTAACTTTTTTTCTGGTATGTTATCAAGAGGTGCAATCATTTCCATAAATCAGTTTTAGGATGTTTACATCACCACAGTAAGATTATTCATGCTCTTGTTAATCTCCATCTCCTTCTCTACCCTGTATTGTTTCTACTGTATATTGTCTTTGTGTCTATCCTTAATGCATTCTTTTTTATAGCTAAAACCTGAATATTTGAAGTCCAGTTAGATTTAGTGGGTGTTTCAATGGGGATATTATCAAAGAAATTTTAGCAGTTATTTCTGGAGGCATGGACGTAAATATGTTTATTACCTTTTGAATTATCTTGGAATCAAATATCATGAATCTAGACATTTAAAAAGTACCCTCTTTAGAGTTTTCTATCAAGAAGAGATGTTAAATGTACAAAGTAGTATTTTTTTTCTATTTAAATAAATGATTTAGGTTTTACTTTTAACCTGCCAGCACCATTTTAGCAATATTACATTTCCACATGTCATAGTCACATCAGGAACATGCAAAAAACAAACAAAAAAAAACAAGGGGTGGGAGAAAGAAAATCGTTTCTCACTTTCCTGAAAAAGTTCTGTTTCAGTTTATATCAGTACCACTGCAGGGGATTTTACAGTGTACAAAAAGGGCTTTGTTTTTGTTGCAGTCAATCCTAGTGACGTTAAGAACTCTTTCAATAGCAGTAAAGGAGGAAATGCCAGTGACAGTTTTTGTGTGTACATAGCTGAATATTTTCTGCATATTATAGACATGAATTTTTCAGTTTGAGTATTCTCCTTTGCTCCCTTGACAGATTCATTGCATTATGTCCTGTATTTCTCTTGAAAATTATAACAGATCAAAAACAATTCCACATTTTCAGGAATTTTTTCATTGAATACATATTTAATGCAATAAAAAGAACAAAAGAGTATAAGGATATAAATGGTAATATATAACCTTTTGCTGTAGTATGGACAGTAATGTTCGTATGTATGCTTATTAAGGAAACACAAAGAAAAAAAAGAAGAGTGAAGGAAATGAAGGAAGGAAGAAAAGTCCCATTCCCAAAGCCCAAATGTAGAGAATATGGAAAAACTGAAAAGTTTATATCTGAAAGGCATTTATCTCTTCTCTTACATTTTGTCCCATTTTGATTCTGAGAATACCTATTTGATAATACTCTGCTAAAATGCTTCCTATTCCTCCTCACTGGCCATCTGATTTTGAATGAAATTATATATTATATATGTGAAATTTGAAATTTAAAAATTAGTAAATTATTCAAGTGTTTCAAGAAAGATTAGGGGAAAAGTCAAAGGGGGTTGTGTTGGCTGTCTCTTATAGGCCTTGGGGAGTGTTAATCCCTTGTGCAGCCATTCTCTAACAATGTTCATGGAAACTTGTAATCCTTGGGTTCTTTCTTGACATTCCGTAAGATCAAAACTATTTTCATAAAAATTCTGACATAATATTTGCCATTTTTGTTGTATTTAGTGCAGGCACTGATGGTGCAAAAGCAGTGGTAGGTAACATTAGCAGGGATCAAGGCACTAGCAACAATGTACTTTAAAAAATCTCTTGGTTATTTAATTCCTAATATGGTAAATATTGATAGATGTAACTCATATAAACTGATAGTTTGGGAATCTTAATTATTTTAAGAGTTAAGAAGGTCATGAGTCCAAACCTAGAAAAATTGATGATTTTCCAAAGATTTTTTTTTTCATTTCTAATAATTGGGTGAAATTAGTGATTTATGTTCTGTTTTTATTATTCTTATATTGCATAATATTCATTCTATTTGTTTTAAAATCATGTAGACATTTTCTATAAGTGAATTATTTCTGAAGGGATTAATATCTCTGTGTTATACATTACCCCCTGCTAATATAAAATCAAATGAGAATTAGACTCATGTCTAAAACTTACTAATGTAAATTTCTGTTCAGATACTCATAACTTTCATAAAATTATAAAACCTGCTAAAATTACAAACAAAGTGATTAAAACAATAGAAAGTTAGAATAGCTATTTTTTTTGAATAAAATTACTACACAGGTTAGCAGTATGATTTTGTGGGAATGACGAGATAGCCCTGTTAGGATATTATCCTAAACACAAATATTTTAGAGAAACTAGATTTATATGAGTATGTATAGTGGAAAATACTTTTCATTTTTGTGTATTGTTGATATAAGTTTTCTATTTTAAAAAGAGTCAGCCTTGTAAAGACAAAATTGAAGAATGTTTGGGCAACTGTTCCCTGGTACTCTTTATATTTTCTGACTTCTTTTTAATTGTTTTAATTCATGCTAATTCCAGTGCCTTGAAGCCATCAGCAAATGCACTGGGAAATATGCTAAACAAAATAAACCTTATAGCTACCTCAAAATAGAGATAGAGTGAGAATGATAGATTTACCTAGGATTTGTTCTGTTTCACATTTGATTTATAAAATATAAGAATCACTTTTTTCATTCATAGTGAAAGATCATCATAATTGTTTCCCCACTTCTAGATTTTTTAGAAATTTTACACCCTGTGGTCACTATGTAGAACTTGACATCTTATGTAAAATGTTTAGAAGATACTAACAAGGGAAGAAGGATAAGAATTTTCTGAAAATTAGAAAACATAGGATAAAAACACTGAAGCTATTATCTTGAGTATAATTTCAATTGAAATGGAAAACAACTGACAGTTATGAGCATAAATTTTGTTACTGATTAATGCAATGTAACTGGACTCTGAAGGAAAATAAGTTATAGTCATATGTAGCAGATATTCCAAATAAATACCTCAGTTTCTCTTATTACAGTGATTTTAAAAGTTGCTAAGGATATTGTGGGAGTGGCTTTCAGAGTATATTTACTGTCTTTCATTATTCATTTTACTGATGAGAAGGCTGAGTTGTACAGAGTTAAGAAATTTATCTGAAATTACTTACTGTATGATTGTGCAAACATACCTGCTCTCTTTGGGGACAAAGCCTATGATTTTTTTTTTGCTGTGTTCATTTGTCTTCTTCTAAGACACTAAGAGTACCTTTTTATCTTTGTAAATTTATGTGTAGTTGATTTAAACAATTAGTTTAGTTTCAACTATATAGCAAAGTGATTCAGTTATACAGATATATATATATAAATATATATTTCTGATGATTTTTCTACTCTAGGTTATCATATGATATTGAATATTGTTCCCTGTGTCATACAGGAAATCTTTATTGCTTATCTATTTATACATAGTAGGTTATATTAATATATGTTAATCCTATACACCTAATTCACCCCACTCTTCCTTTTGTTACTGTAAGTTTGACTTCTATTTCTCTGAGTCTGTTTCCATTTTGGATATAGATTCCTCTGTGGGACTTTCCCAGCAGTCCAGCGGTTAAGAGCTCATGCCTCCAAAGCAGGGGGTGCAGGTTTGATACCTGATTAAAGAACTAAGATTCTATAGACCATATGGTATGGACCAAAAAAAAAAGATTTGTTTGTATTATTTTTTAGATTCCACATATAAGTGACATAATATTTTGTCTTTGACTAACTTCCCTCAGTATGATAATCTCTAGTTCATCTGTATCAATTTAAAAAGGATTATTTCATTCTTTTTATAGCTGAAAAATGTTCACATCTTCTTTTACCCACTCATCTGCTGATAGACACTTAGATTGGCTCTTGACTCTTATAAATACTGCTGCTGTGAACACTGGGTTAAAGTATCCTTTTAAATTAGAGTTGTTTTTTTTTTTTCTTTTTTCCTGGATGTATGCCCATGATTGGGAACACTGAGTCATATGGTAGCTCTATTTTTTTATTTTAAGAAACCTCTATACTGTTTTCCATAGTGGCTGCACCAATTTGCATTCCTACCAATAGAATAGGAGAGTTATTATTTGTAAACTTCTTGATGATATCTGTTCTGACTGGTATGAGTTGATACTTCAGTGTGGTTTTGATTTGCATTTCTTAGGTAATTAGTAATACACTAAGAATAATTTCCATCATAAGGAAAGGTCTTTTTGCTTTTTTAGTATATCAGAAAAAACAAGTGAAATATTCAAATCTATCCACATTTCATATAATTCAATCTATTGTTCAAGCAAGAGAAGGGTTTTAATGAAACCAACCTTACAAAATTGATCAATATAGCCATTTAGTTTCATCTTTGGAAAAATATCCTTTCTTTCCTTACTGATTTTACCTTTTGCTGGAGTATTAATGTCTAGAGTATTATGTGTGTGAATAAATAGAAAGCATATTTAGTTGTTATTGATAATAATACCTGGACATGTGTATGGGTACTTTTTATTTGCTATATATTCTAGCAGTGATTTGTACCTTTCATTAACTCATATATCTTCTCAATAACACTAGGAAATACATTTTATTATTATTTCCATTATACAAATAGATAATTAAAGCACATAGAAATTAACTTATTTTAGAATTTATTTTAACCCCATGAAGTGCCTTAGTTGAGAAATTTGAGGTTTTGTTTACTATAGGAAGAATGGTAAAGTATTAAGATTAGTTAAGAACAGTACTCCTGATTGTGTTTATGATGGTGAATAAAGAAACTCATTATCTCTCATGGAAACACTCAACCAAATATTGAGTTGGTTTAGCTCAAGTTTTATTAATATTCAATTATAGCCACAAATTTTTATCATTGAAGTTTTTGATAGAAAAATTTATTTTTTGTGACTCTGATACTCTCCAGCCTCTCAACCCCTTGTTTATTTGAATCAGTTATATTTATAGAATGTTTAATACAATGTTATATAATTTGTAATTTGAGCTGGTGGCTCACAGGTTAAAGCATCTGCTATATCTTGTATTGATAAATACATGCATTGATAGAACAAATCTGATTGAATTACTAAATATTACAGCTATAACCATATATCAAGCAATATTTATTGAGAACTTCATATTAGCCAGACAGTATTCTAAGCACATTACATGAGCTAACATATTTAATTCTTCTCTCACTTACATAAAATGGGTACTATTATCATTCTTCCTTTACTTATCTGGGAACTAAAGCATAGAGAGTTTAATTAGCATCCCAAAGTTATATAGTTTAATGTCAAAGCTGCAGTTTTAACATAATAAATCCAGCTTCAAACTCATGATAGCTACTACAATCTATTGTCTGATGTGCTCTGTCTAAAATATGTACTATTATTAATAAAAGGCCTTACCCAGGAAAGAAGTATGAACCAGTCACTGTTCCTGAAAAGAAATCAAACACACACATATGTGTGCATGCTCACCCCCCAAACATATATATACCATTAGTGCTTAGCTGTCATCAGTTCAGTTTAGTTCAGTCGATCAGTCGTGTCCAACTCTTTGCGACCCCATGAATTGGAGCACGCCAGGCCTCCCTGTCCATCACCGACTCCTGGAGTCTACCCAAATTCATGTCCATCAAGTCAGTGATGCCATCCAGCCATCTTATCCTCTGTCGTCCCCTTCTCCGCTTGCCCCTAATCCCTCCCAGCATCGGGGTCTTTTCCAGTGATTCAGCTCTTTGCATGAGGTGGCCAAAGTATTGGAGTTTCAGCTTCAGCATCAGTCCTTCCAATGAACACCCAGGACTGGTCTCCTTTAGGATGGACTGGTTGGATGTCCTTGCAGTCCAAGAGACTCTCAAGAGTCTTCTCCAACACCACAGTTCAAAAGCATCAATTCTTTGGCACTCAGCTTTCTTCACAGTCCAACACTCACATCCATACATGACCACTGGAAAAACCATAGACGGACCTTTGTTGGCAAAATAATGTCTCTGCTTTTTAATATGCTATCTAGGTTGGTCATAACTTGAGACATGGCATGGAGTTTATTAAATTATATGATATTCATTTTCTCCCTAAGGATAAGTTTTCAGAAAAAAATCACTCAACTGTGAAATATTTTTTCTTAAAAAATAATGAAATCAGATTTTGTTATTCTTCTTAACATTTTAGAATTTATAGGGAAACAATTATCCATAGAAATACTTCAGTAAAGATGAACTTATGGGTAATAATGGGGAATAATATACCAGTTTCTGTATGTGTATGGAAATAAATGGAAATAGATATCAGTTGATGGGCAGACTTTAGCAAAGTGAGGCTCATGAACTTGAAACTAAATATATCCCATGGGAATTTGAAGTACTTATAAATGAGAAAATGTATCATGTCAATCTTTTTAAAATCAAACTTGAGTAACAGAATATATTAAAATTTCTAATGTTTTATGTAATGAGATTTTAGGTAGCATAAATCTCTATAAGGCTTTTGATAACAGTTATAGAAAACAAAGTGGGTCTTTATTTATGCCACTCTATGGTAAGTTTGTTTTATTTGTGGTCAGTTTATTCTTATTTTCTATTTTATTTTGCATATTCTGCCACATCATGCTGAAAACATATTGGTAATTTTGCCTCCATGAATAATGTGTTAGACACAAGCTTAAACTGATTTATTTTCTCTTTATTAACAAGTCATTCTGTGTAATACATTTTGAATTTTTCATTATGTTATGTGATTAATTTATCAAAATGGTATTTCCCAAGTCACTGGAGAATAACCATTACTCTAACATTTGTTAGTATGAAAAATTGCATTAACTGATACCAGTTTCTGTGAAATTAACTATTTATAATATTTGTCACATATGTTACAGCAAGATATGTAAATCATATTTATTTGTAACTAGACTTATAAATGGTAAAAGAAAAAAAATGGTTTTTTTCATGCATATGGGCTTATTTCCATATATAAATATATGTTGAGAGTTTTGACTTGAAAAGACTTTCATCTTTCCAAAACTGTTAGTACTCATGACTATTAGTACTATCAACCTTATGAAAATAAACATTTGGAGCTGTTTCTTGGACATGTTAGTTCATTCAGGAAGTAATATTATGAAAATAACATAATTCTACAGAAATATTTCCATACGTAAAGAGAAAAACATACTTCAAATGTATTATAATATACAAGAGGATATGGTTATGAGCTAATATGAAAAGAGGAATATAAATGGCTATGGGTTTGAAGTTAACAGTATAGTAATGTTACATGAAAGATTTATAAGTCTTCTACCAATATGAACATCTTACTAAATATACTATTCTAATATTATTTACTGATTTAACATTGAGTTTCTTATTTCATTGTAATTGGTTTTGCTTCAGTTTCAGAATTGTGCCCACCAAGTTCTGGCAACATTCTACATCCTTGAGCATTTCTGTTGTATATTAATATATATATTAATACACACACACATATATATATATGTGATTCTGATATATTTCAATGCTCCTCATTTTGTCTAGATACTATTTTTTAAAATCTTATTTCTCTCCCCAAACCACAATTTTTTGTCTTTCCATTAAAATATAGAGTAAAAATACTTATAATCAGTTTCATCATTTATAATCATCTAGACAGGGTGAGTTATTTCTCTGACAGTATTTTAGTAATTAGGTTCACAAATATGCACACCTTTTTCACAAATTAGTCTCTGCAAATTTGCTGCAATAAAAGATCTTTTACTTTTGCAAGGATTTCAAGTAGATCATTTTTACCTAAGGAGATAGGATTCTGAATTACTTTCCAAGTTTGGATCTTAAAAAAAAAAAAAAAGTGGGATCTTCCTAATAACTTTAAATTCAATTATTTCTTCCAATAGCATTTCCCTACTGTGACATTAAAAGAAAACACTGCAACTATAACAATAATAATTATATAAAATATTTTAATGAAAGTCATAGAAAGTATAAATTAATAAAAGAAGCACAAGTCCACATGGATATTAGAATGAAATATGACCCTTATTCTGCAAACTAATGGAAATAAAAATGTGTCTTAGTGTAAGTTATGAGGTACGTAACATATATCTCAAATGTTACATTATTGTATATAAATAAAAGATGATTTTCCTATATGATATTATTGGATATATATCTTATAGCTGTAATTGCATTATAATAGACTGTCAGCAACAAATGACCAAAAAGGAGCTGCAATATAAGTCATATCTTCCAGAGTCCTTTAGTCTGTTGTACCACAGTTCTTGTAGGAACCAGTTGAAGAACACGTTGCTTTGATGGTTGTGGCATGAACTCTGTGTACCCTTAGTTTTGAAACTATTATGTCAGCAGTGTTGGCATGTACACAAATATGAATAAATAATATAACTTCTGAGACATAAGTGCATAGAGCATTTATTTTATGTATTTCTTGGATGTTGATTGATTTTAGGAAAAAAATAATGTGTCTGCCCTGGAATCACATTGTTATATCATTATCAAAATTTAATGTTTACTTTTTCTTTCATTTATTAATAAGTAGAGGGATATGTTTCTCATCCATTTCTTTGATTGTTTTATTTTAAAATATATTTTATTTGCTTTAGGATGATGGAGAAGACATTAATTTTATTTTGCTATTTATGATACTGATACTCAAACAGATAAAATGATTAATCCAGAGTTAAATATGATCCTGTGCCTTGAAGTTTAGATATATATTAATCTGTTTTTATAGCTAGTTTATTTGGAAAGCAGATTGACTTATCTTTAGTTTTATTAATAAAAGTATGTATTTTATTAACAAAATGAAAAAACAACAGTTTAAATTCTTAGACTTTTGAATTCAAAAGTAAAATTTCCTAGTATAAGTGGAAACAAATTGGAAATGAAATATTCAGCAATGGTATAGAGACATTTTAAGAAAATATATCTTTGAAGCTCCAAAATCATATTAATATCTTTAAAAAGACATTTAGAAACCACCCCCTTACTCTCAGATATGTATGCCCCCTCTTGTAGGTTCAATGCATTGATTGTTTTGCTTTGAGATCTTTGAAGCAGACTTTGGTTTCAAATCCAAGCCATGTATCCCAGTACACATGGATTTCTGAGCAAGTTAGAATTAAAATACTTGCCTTGAAGGGCCATAATGAGAATAGAAAGTTTGTGTTTTTTTTCACATGTGTAATAGCATGTTGCCAAAGTTATTGTTATTATGACTAGAGAAATGTTTTCTATATTATCTTCTGTTGTTGAATAAGAGATGTTAGTCTGGATTTTGATGTTTGTTTTCTTATGAAAGTCAAAGTTTTTAAATAATTCCTGTCTCCCTCTATCATCAAGTTCATATTCCAAAGAAATATGATAGGATGTGTTTATGTTTGTACATGTTTTTCTTGCTGTAGTTTTAAAAAATGTTATGGTCACTATGTAAAGAGTTCTGGTTCTGGGAAAATCCTTAAAGCACATGAAGTTTATCTTTAAAGCCAGAAAGATTTTTAGGGGTGGATGTGTTGCAGACTTTCACTTCTTTATGTTCTGGGACCTTAGACCTCATTGTTTTAGTATGTTTAGTCTCTCTTCCCTACCCCACTCCTTGCTTTATAGTCCTATATAAGAATACCATTACTTTCTTACTTTAAAATTACCTCTGAAACTAAGAATTGTTCTAATTTCAGGTGAAGCACATGCCACATAATGAAGGAAGAATGCTAACCAAAGTTTTATCTGTCTGGAGAGGAAAAAGAGAAATACATGCTGAGGAGATAATCCAAACTAGCCACCCCTGTTCCAAAGACAAATTTAAATTTATGTGGAATATCACAAAATGATTTATCTTTTGTGGCTCAGCTGGTAAAGAACCTGCCTGCAGTGCAGGAGACTTGGGTTCCATCCCTGGGTTGGAATATCCCCTGGAGAAGGGAACGGCTACCCACTCCAGTATACTGGCCTGGAGAATTCCATGTGCTGTATATCCATGGGATTACAGAGTCTGACAAGACTGAGCAACTTTCACTTGACTAGATTAATAACAGGCATAATACTGTACAATATGTTACAGATATAAGCAAAGCTATTATTTCTTGAAAGTGTTTGTTTCTCTGAGTTCACCTACATACTTATAAGAGGCTATATTTTGCCTTATGAAAATGTCACTTGTCTGAAAAGAAATGTTGCTTCTGAATTTCTCCACAAGTCACTCCTTTAGACTTGGCATTGAATAATCAAGCTTTGTAGATTTTTTTCTCTTCTGTTTAATTATTGTATTTCAAGCAGTAATCTCTGTAAATTTTTAAAGGAAGTCTTATACTTGTGAATTTTGTCTCAGCAGTGTCATTTTATTCTGTCAATATTGTTGGAAACGTCTTGATAGACTACATAAGGAATAGTCACCCACACACTGTTTACATTAGTAATAAACAGAGATAGAATTTTAGGAGGGAGTATAGGCAATAACATCTTTCCAGAATCTTCCTCTTAATCAAGTAACTAGCACAATGGAGAGTCAGCTGTATTTTTAAACCCAACAGGCAAAAGTGTCGAATAGAAACCGTTAAGTGTCAGAAGGAAGGGTCTGAATATAAAGTTTGCTAAAACTGAGCATGATAAGTTCTCCTTTAAGGAAATGCCTCTTGGGCAATCCAGTCTAGGAGCTTAGAAAACTAGGACTCTTTCCAAATTCACATTACCACACAATTTCTTTTATAGCTGGACAGTTTGTGGGCTAAGGCCACAAAGCCTCAATAGAATTTATAATATGATACTTAATTATCTTTGAATTCTGAAGACCCTCCTCTGTAAGACTAAAACCAGAATTATTTAAGTAGGCTCTTCTACATATGCACATAGGTTTGGGGATAAATTAGTTATCTCTTCTGCATTGAGATATTTCCAGAAGGAAAAATTGAACAAGAAGCAGCTATTTAAACTTACTCCTCTCTTATCCCTACCCCCCTTTCCTGACATCTGGCCTTTGGTTAATAGAACCAATGGCTAAAAATGATTCTGATCTCAGGGAGGCTCATGGCTACAAATAAGGGAAGAACACCCACCACTGCAAATCTGTGTATTCTTGACAGAAAATGAGGGATAGATGGTGGGGTGCTTGTGTGTGCTGGTTGCTTCAGTCATGTCTGACTCTTTGCAAACCCATGGACTGTAGCCTACCAGGCTCCTCTCTGTTCATGGGATTCTCCAAGCAAGAGTACTGGAGTGGGTTGCCATGCATTTCTCCAGGGGAATCTTCCCAACCCAGGGATCTAACCCGTGTCTCTTATGTCTCTCTCCTGTTGTTGGCAAGCAGCTTCTTTATCATTAGTGCCACCTGGAAAGCACTAACTGGGAAAATCCTGGGGAAATAATCACTACATATCACCTACTCCAAGCACAGTTTAGTGTTTTATGTGAAATATCATGAAACAGTTTCCCCTTTACTGAAAATAACAATGCTAATCACAAAGACTTGTAATCTCAGAATCTTTCAGGCCTCCACAGTACCACCTCCCCTACAAAATCTAAACTAAAGATAAATCTTGTTCCCACAGGCAGTGTTTCAATTCTGAAAGAAAAGCAGTGTCTCTGTTTTAGTCTCATAGCACCGGATGGTCTATGATCTGATTGAAGATCCTGCTTTTCAAGAAGAGATTTGGGAAATTAGTTAAACTTGAATTCAGATTTTAGTTTCATTACATGTTTTACATGAGCCTTTGTGAATTTGTCCTCACTTTTCATCACTGATCTGAGGAGACTAATAATGAAGCCCTGGGCTGGAACTTACTGGAATGTGTGCTGCTACTTCTGACCTGAGACCTGGCTGCCTCTTTTTTCTTTTACCTTCCCTCCACTCCAGGTTGCTGAGGTCAGACTAATGAAAGAAACTGGATGTGGGAAGCACCGGTCAGGCTTCATACTAACCACAATCTGTAAAATTACCTAAAAATTTTAAAAACAGTGGTATTTTTTCCTCTGAAATGAAATGTTGTTCACAAAAAGTAAAAAGAAATGTTGTCACATTAAAGTGAAATAACTAGTGAATTCCATGCTGAAAAAGTTTAAATATTTAAAATTTTTATTACGAATAGAAACAAACTTTTAAAACAATGTAAAATTTCAAATAAGCCCTTCTTCCCCATACTTTAGTTTAAATTGCAGTTTTAAATTTAATAAAATTCTGTATGTTCTACCATAAAAATAATTTCTCCAATTTTTACAGCATCCTGATTTCTATTATTAACATATACTAAATGAACCATTGTTAGTAAATGGTATAATTCATTTGTAACAGGGAAAAATACATATACATATATGTATGTGTGCATATACACATATATATATTTATATAGTTCTTGTTCAGTTGCCCAGTCATGTCCGACTCTTTGTGACCCCATGGACTGCAGCACACCAGGCCTCCCTGTCCCTCACTATTTCCCAGAGTTTACCCAAGTCCATGTTCATTGCATCAGTGATGGCTTCTGGCCATCTCATCATCTGATGCTCTTTTCTCCTTCTGCCCTCGATCTTTCCCAGGATCAAGGACTTCTCCAGTGAGTCGTCTGGTCACATCAGATGACCAAAATCCTGGAGCTTCAGCTTTAGCATTAGTCCTTCCTGTGAATATTGAGGGTTGATCTCCCTTAAGATTGACTAGTTTGATTTCCTTACTGCCTAAATGCCTTTCAGGAGTCTTCTCCAGCATCAAAGTTCAAAGGCATCAATTCTTTGGTGTTCTGCCTTCTTTACGGTCCAGCTGTCACAACCATACACGACCACTGGAAAGACCATAGACTTGACTGTATGGACCTTTGTCGGCAGAGTAATGTCTCTGGTTTTCAACACACTGTCTAGATTTGTCTAGCTTTCCTGCCAAGAAGAAATCGTCTTTTGATTTTATGGCTGCAGTCACTGTTTGCAGTGATTTGAAGGCCAAGAAGAGGAAATCTGTCACTGCTTTCACCTTTTCTCCTTCTTTTTCCCATGCAGTAATGGAGCTGGATGCCATAGTCTTAGGGTTTTTATATATATATATAGTCTTAAGCTGACTCTTCCATTCTCCTCCTTTACCTTCATTAAGAGGCTCTTTAGTTCCTCTTTGCTTTCTGCCATTAGAGTGGTATCAGCCACATATTTGAGGTTGTTGATGTTTCTCCCACCTATCTTGATTCCAGCTTCTAATTCATCCAGCCCAGCATTTCTCATGATGTTTTCAGCATATAGGTTAAACAGACAGGGTGACAGAAGATAGCCCTGTTGTACTCCTTTCTCAATTTTGAATCAATCAGTTGTTCCACACAGTGTTCTAACTTTTGCTTCTTGATCCTCATACAGGTTTCTCAGGAAAAGGGTAAGATGGTCTGATATTCCCATCTCTCTAAGAGCTTTCCACAGTTGGTCATGATCAACACAGTCAAAGGCTTTAGTGTAGTCAATGAAACAGAGACAGATGTTTTTCCAAAATTCCCTTGCTTTTTCTATAATCCAGCAAATGTTGGAAATTTGATCTCTAGTTACTCTTTCTTTTCTAAACCCAGCTTGTACATCTTGGAATTTCTTGGTTCGCATAATGCTGAAGCCTAGCATGCAAGATTTTAAGCATGACCTTACTAGCATCAGAGATGAATGCAATTGTTCAATGGTTAGCAGATTCTTTGGTTCTTCCGTTCTTGGGAACTGGGATGAGGACTTATCTTTTCCAGTCCTGTGGCACTGCTGGATCTTCCAAATTTCCTGACATAATGAGTGGAAACCCTTGATAGCATCCTTGTTTAGGATTTTGAATAGTTCTGCTAGAATTTCATTGCATCCACTAGCTTTATTAACAGCAGTGCTTCTTAGGGGCCACTTGACTTTGCACTCCAGAATGTCTGGCCCTGGGTGACTAACCACACCATCGTATAATCTGGTTCATTAAGATCTTTTTTATACAGTTCTTCCATGTATTCTTTCCGTCTCTTCTTGATCTCTTCAGCATCTAATAGGTCTCTAGCATTTTATCCTTTATTGTGCCCATCTTTAGGTGGAATGCTCTCTTGATATTTCCAGTTTTATTGAAGAAATCTCTAGGTTTTCCCTTTTGTTGTTTTCTTCTATTTTTAAACATTGTACATTGAAGAAGGCCTTCTTGTCTCTTCTAGATACTCTTTGAAAGTCTGAATTTAATTGGATGCACCCTTCCCTGTCTCCCTTGCTTTTCTCTTCTCTTCATTCTTCTGCTATTCATAAAGCCTCCTCAGATAACCACTTTGCCTTCTTGCTTCTCTTTTTCTTTGTGATGGTTTTGTTTGCTGCCTCTTGTACAATATTACAGACCTCTGTCCATAGTTCTTCAAGCACACTGTTACCGAGATCTAGTCTCTTGAATCTATTTGTTACCTCTACTGCAAATTCATATGGGATTTGATTTAAGCTGTATCTGTCTGGCCTAGTGTTTTTACCAGGTTTTTTTTTTTTTTTCTTAAGCCTGAATTTTGCTATGAGAAGCTGATGATTTGAGCCATAGTCAGCTCCAGATCTTGTTTTTACTGATTGTATATAGCTTCTCCATCTTAGGCTATAAAGAATGTAGTTGATTTGATTTCAGTATTGACCATTAGGTGATGTCCATGTGTAAAGTCAACTTATGTTGTTGAAAAAGAGTATTTGCTATGACTAGTACATTCTTTAGGCAGAATTTGGTTAGCCTTTGCCCTGTTTCATTTTGTTTTCCAAGGCCAAACTTGCCTATTACTCCATGTATATCTTGACTTCCTAGTTTTGCATTCCAATCCCCAATGATGAATAGAACATATTTTTTGGGTGTTAGTTATAGGAGGTCTTCTAGGTATTCATAGAACTGATCAGCTTCAGCTCCTTCAGCATCGATGGTAGCGGCATAGACTTGGATTACTATGATGTTGAATGACTTGCCTTGGAAACGAACAGAGATCATTATGTTGTTTTTGAGGTTCCACAGTTCCAAGTACTGTATTTCAGTTCCAAGTACTGTATTTCAGGCTCTTTTGTTGATTATGAGGGCTACTCCATTCTTTCTGTGGGATTTTTGCCCACTGTAGCAGACATAAAGGTCATCTGAATTAAATTCTCCCATTCCCATCTATTTTAGTTCCCTGATTCCTAGGATATTGATGTCTATTCTTACTGTCTCCTGCTTGACTATGTCCAATTTTCCTTGATTCATGGACCTGATATGCCAGATTCCTATACAATACTATTCTTTGCAGCATCGTATTTTACTTTCTTCCCCAGACACCTCATCAACCAAACTTCATATCTCCTTTGGCCCAGACACTTCATTCATTCTCGGGCTATTGGTGACTCTCCTCCACTCTTCCACAGTAGCATATTAGACACCTTCAGACCTGGGGGACTCATCTTTTGGTGTTACATCTTTTTAGCCTTTTATACAGTCTGTGGGATTCCCACGGTAAATATACTGGGGTGATTTGCTGTTGCCTCCTCCAGTGGATACCATTTTGTCAGAACTCTCTGCTATGACCCGTCCTTCTTGTGTGGCCCTGCATGGCATGGCTCATAGCTTCATAACTTATGCAAGTCCCTTTGCCTTGGCAAGGCAATGTATATACTCTGCTTTTAGCAGCAACAAAAGACATGAAGTCATTGTCCATTCCAGTCTGAATAGAAAAAAATAGTATGTAATAAACACATGAAGTCTATTTATATACCAAATATTAGGAAACTTGGTCATTATGGGAAAAAAAATACTGTGCATTAAAATACAAATAAAAAGCTAACTCTTCTTTTTTTTTTTTTTTTTTTGAAATGTCTAAACTTAACTCACTGTGAAAAGACAGGAAAGGAGAGAGTCAGATATTAGAGAAAGAAGAGAGGTATTTTTATCTAAAGCCTCAGCCTTCAAGAATGTAACTAATAGCTGCTTCTGATTCCTCTGCCTTGTTACCTGGATATAGTTTCCAAGCCAGAAATGGGGAAAGGTAATGAAGGATTCTTCACCATAAGGACAGGATAGAAAAGGGAAACATGTACAGGGAAAAACCAAAGAGAGACAGCTTCCTTATTTGTCCTATATCGTGCCCATCTTTACATGAAATGTTCCCTTAGTATCTCCAATCTTTGGAACTCTGCATTCAGTTGGGTATATCTTTCTTCTCCTCCTTTGCCTTTCACTTCTATTTTTTTATTTAATTTTTAGACCTCCTCATCAACCATTTTATCTTTTTGCAATTTTCTTGAGATATGGTTTTGATCAACAACCATCTGTTTAATGTTATGATCCTCTGTCCATAGTTCTTCAGACACTCTGTCTATCAGATCTAATCCCTTGAATCTATTTGTCACTTTCACTGTATAATTTAAAGGATTTGATTTAGGTCATAACTGAATGGCTTATTGTTTTTCCCTACTCTCTTCAATTTAAGTCTGAATGTTGTTATAAGGAGTTCATGATCAGAACCACAGGCAGCTTCTGGTCTTGTTTTTGCTTTCTGTATAGAACTTCTCCATCTTTGGCTTCAAGAAATACAATCAGTCTGATATTTTTACTGACCATCTGGTGATGTCCATGTGTAAAGTTTTCTCTTGTATTGTTGAAAAAGGGAGTTTGCTATGACCAGTGTATTCTCTTGGCAAAACACTGTTAGGTTTTTCCCTGCTTCATTTTGTACTCCAAGGCCAAACTTGCCTGTTAACTCCAGATATCTCTTGACTTCCTACTTTTGAATTCCAGCCTCCTATGATGAAAAGGATATATGGGTGCATATGTCTTTCTGAACTATAGTTTTTGTCTCAGTGTATTCCCAGGAGCGAGATAACTGGATCAAAATGGTAATTCTATTTTAGTTTTCTGTGGAAACTCCATATTGTTTTGCATACTGGCTGTGGCAGCTTACATATCCACCAACAGTGTACAAGCATTCCCTTTTTTCCATATCCTCTTCATATTTTTATATATAGATTTTTTAATGATGACCTTTCTGACCAGTGTAAGGTGTATTATAGTTTTGATCTGTATTTCTCTAATAATTACTAGTGTTAAACATCTTTTTCTGTGCCTACTGACCATCTGTATGTCTGTGGATAAATGTCTATTAAGGTCTTTTGCCCATTTTTCAGTTGGGTTTTTTTTTAAATTGTTGTTGAATTGTATCAGCTATTTGTTTATTTTGGAGAATAAGCCCTTGTCTGTTGCATACTTTGCAAATATTGATATTTTCTCCTACTCAGTAGATTATCATTTTGGTTTTATATGGTTTTATTTGCTAGGCAAAAGTTTGTAAGTTTGGATTATGTCCCATTTTTTTATTTTTATTTTTATTGACTTGGAAGACTTAAAAAAAACTAAAAGTGCAATTTATATCAGAGAACATTTTGACTATGTTGTCTTCTAGGAGTTTTATGTTGTCATGTCTTATGTTTAAGTATTGAGACATTTTTTTCCTTGTATCATCTCAACAGAACTTTTGCCAGGCTCTCCTCTTACCTTTTGTGCTTTGACTGTGATTCTTTTTGGCAAGATGCTTTGGTTGATAAAACGTAATTTAGAACACAGGATTAACTGGAGTGGATAGGGGAAAAAAAAAAGAAAGAAACTAACTAAGTAACTTAAAGAATTTGTATCATTAAAAAGTGATTTTTTTTCACTTTTTGTGTATATCCATTGAGTAAATAAAATTGTTAATTTTATTTTGTTAGAGAGACACCTTGATGTTTCATCAATTCAGTTCAGTTCAGTAGCTCAGTCATGTCAACTCTTTGCGACCCCACAGACTGCAGCACAACAGCCTTTCTTGTCCATCATTAACCCACACAGCTCGATCAAACTCATGTCCATCGAGTTGGTGATGCCATCCACCCATCTCATCCACTATCATCCCCTTCTCCTCATGCCTTTAGTCTTTCCCAGCATCAGGGTCTTTTCCAGTGAGTTGGCTCTTCATATGAAGTGGCCAAAGTGTTGGACTTCAGCTTCAGCATCAGTACTTCCTATGGATATTCAGGGTTAATTTCCTTTAGGATTTACTGGTGGTCTGATATTCCCATCTCTTTAAGAAATTTCCACAGTTTGTTGTGATCCACATAGTCAAAGGCTTTTGCGTAGTCACTAAAGCACAAGTAGATGTTTTTCTGGAACTCTCTTGCTTTATCAATGATCCAACAGATATTGGCTATTTTATCTCTGCTTCCTCTGCCTTTTCTAAATCCAGATTGATCATCTGGAGGTTCACAGTTAATGTACTGTTGAAGGCTAGCTTGGAGAATTTTGATCATTACTTTGCTATCTTGTGAAATGAGTACAATTATGTGATGGTTTGAACATTCTTGGACATTGCCTTTCTTTGGAATTGGAATGAAAACTGAACTTTTTCAGTCCTGTGGCCACCGCTAAGTTTTCCAGATTTGCTGGCATATTTAGTACAACACTTTCAGAGCATCATCTTTTAGGAAATGAAATAGCTCAACTGGAATTCCATCACCTCCACTAGCTTTGTTTAGTGATGCTTCCTAAGGCCCACTTGACTTAGCATTCTAGGATTTCTGGCTCTAGGTGAGTGATCATACCATCATGGTTATCTGGGGCATGAAGATCTTTTTTGTATAGTTCTTCTGTGTATTCTTGCCACCTCTTCTGAATATCTTCTGCTTCTGTTAGGTCCATACCATTTCTTTCCTTTATTATGCATATCTTTGCAGGAAATATTCCCTTGGTATCTCTAAATTTTTTGAAAAGATCTCTAGTCTTTCCCATTCTATTGTTTCTTCTCTTTCTTTGCATTGATTACTTAGGAAGGCTTTCTTACCTCTCCTTGCTATTCTTTGCGACTCTTTGGAACTTATAGGTATATGATTGTATTATGGGTAGTTCAAGATCCTTAATTTCAAACTAAATGCATAAGAAAAACAAAAAGCCTGCTGTTTTATTTTGTCAATAAAATTACTTTCATACAAGAAGTGCAAGTTTTACTTTTCAAACATTTAACAAATAGCCAGGGTTTCTATATTGCAGTCAACCTTTATAGAAAGCTTATATATATGAAATGAGTATTGAAAGCTGAGGCTGAGCAAGTCCAGGCTTGATGGCACAGATATATTAAATTAACCGTAGAAATAAGCTATTCCTAAAGATTCTCCCACTTAATGCTACTATGCCAGGAATCTTGATAAGTGCCAGGCATTTAAGCATGACTGAAATAGTCCTTCATTATAAGGAGGTTTAATGGAGAAGATTATATAAGCAATTACACTGAAAAAAAATGTAGTAGATGCAGTAAGAATGATGTGGCTAAATGGTACATCATCCATTTATTATTGTTGCAGACACATGTTTGCTATTGAGAATTGTTATGAAACATCAAGGTGTCTCCCTCACAAAATAAAATTAACAATTTTATTTACTTAATGATATGCACAAAAACTGAAAAAGATATTTTTAATGATACAAATACTTTAAGGACTAATCAAAGTAACTCCTGTAGTAGACTGAGAAGCCTAAAGTGTGAAATCGTAGCTAAATCTTAAAGTGTATATGAAAAAATCATCAGAAGAACATTCAGGGTTAAGGAGAGTTATGGGATTGCATATATGGGAAGGGAAGTAAAAACTAATGCAGTTCAGTGACACTGAAATTCTTTCTAGGAAAAGATGAGGTATATAGTCACAAAATAATGGCCTTGACTATCATGTTCAGAATATTGGATTTTATAATGGCTGTAGTAATTTGCTAGGACTGCCATAAGAAAATACCACAAACTGTGTGCCTTAAACAAAAAGACATTTAACTCTGAACAGATCTGGAAGCTAGTCGTTTGAGATCAATTTGTCGGGATGTTTGCTTTCTCCCAAGGTCTCTCACCTTGACTTGCATATGGCTTCTGTGTGCTCTCACACAGTCTTTTTTCTGTGCATATGCATCCCTGGTCTCTTCCTTTTCCTATAAGTACTTCATTCTTATTGAATTATTGAATTGCATAATGGAAGCCTGAGAGCAAGTTAGAATTCCTATTGAATTATAGCCTCATTTGATTTTAGTTCTTTAAAGTCCCTATTTACAAATATGGAGTTTAGGGCCTCAACATATAATTTGGAGGGACACAGGTTTGTCTATAATGATAAACATGAAGAGAGTTGCCTGAAAGACTTTAAGAGAAGAAGCACATTCCTACATTTGTAAAATTTGTGTCTAGATACATAATGAAGATAGATTTGAAGGTAAAAAATAATGGAGGCCTGAGGACAAGTTTGAAACATAAAACAAGCTGTCTGTTATGAGAAACTTAATCTAGAGCAGTTGTAGCATGAACAGAGAATGGCAGACAGAATTGAGAGGAATGTATCATTAATTGGACGCAGATGAGAAGGGAATTAAAAAATAAAATTAAAGTCCCAACTTCTGTCTTACAAAAATAGTGGTTTTACCTTAAGAATACAGGTTAACATAGAAAGAGAATTTAAAAATGGCCTTCAAAGCTGGACCAACCTGCTTCCATTTCCCTCCTCCCACACTTGCCTACACAGCTTTGCTTCTTTGATATTGCCTCTTTGTACTCCCAGTCTTACTCCTTCTAATTCAGCCGTGATTGTGCCCTTGAATAAGACTGACACAAATGCTACTAGTTCTTCAGTTAATCAAGTTAACAGCATAAGTATTATTTTTGTTACCTTAATGTGGAATGCTGTAAACAGTTTCAAAAGTATATACAGAAAAACCTCCTAAGTACAGTCAACATTATAAATAAACCAAGGGGAAAAAAAAATCCCAAAACAATCAAACAAAAACTGAGGCAATATTAGAAATGCAAAAGCAAAAGAAAACCAGCACTTTGCAGACTCATTCAATCAATATTTGTTTATTTATGTATTTTTTTTTAGTTCTGCAGACTTTTATTTATTTTTTTTAGATACAATTAATGTTCATTTGCTGTTGTATCTTTTTTTTTTTAAATTTTAAAATCTTTAATTCTTACTTGCGTTCCCAAACATGAACCCCCCTCCCACCTCCCTCCCCACAACATCTCTCTGGGTCATCCCCATGCACCAGCCCCAAGCAAGCTGCATCCTACGTCAGACATGGACTGGCGATTCAATTCTTACATGACAGTATACATGTTAGAATTCCCATTCTCCCAAATCATCCCACCCTCTCCCTCTCCCTCTGAGTCCAAAAGTCCGTTATACACATCTGTGTCTTTTTCCTGTCTTGCATACAGGGTCGTCATTGCCATCTTCCTAAATTCCATATATATGTGTTAGTATACTGTATTGGTGTTTTTCTTTCTGGCTTACTTCACTCTGTATAATTGGCTCCAGTTTCATCCATCTCATCAGAACTGATTCAAATGAATTCTTTTTAATGGCTGAGTAATACTCCATTGTGTATATGTACCACAGCTTTCTTATCCATTCATCTGCTGATGGACATCTAGGTTGTTTCCATGTCCTGGCTATTATAAACAGTGCTGTGATGAACATTGGGGTACATGTGTCTCTTTCAATTCTGGTTTCCTCAGTGTGTATGCCCAGCAGTGGGATTGCTGGGTCATAAGGTAGTTCTATTTGCAATTTTTTAAGGAATCTCCACACTGTTCTCCATAGTGGCTGTACTAGTTTGCTTTACCACCAACAGTGTAGGAGGGTTCCCTTTTCTCCACACCCTCTCCAGCATTTATTGCTTGCAGATTTTTGGATTGCAGCCATTCTGACTGGTGTGAAGTGGTACCTCATTGTGGTTTTGATTTGCATTTCTCTAATAATGAGTGATGTTGAGCATCTTTTCATGTGTTTGTTAGCCATCCGTATGTCTTCTTTGGAGAAATGTCTATTTAGTTCTTTGGCCCATTTTTTGATTGGGTCGTTTATTTTTCTGGAATTGACCTGCAGAAGTTGCTTGTATATTTTTGAGATTAGTTTTTGTCAGTTGCTTCATTTGCTATTATTTTCTCCCATTCAGAAGGCTGTCTTTTCACCTTGCTTATATTTTCCTTTGTTGTACAGAAGCTTTTAATTTTAATTAGATCCCATTTGTTTATTTTTGCTTTTATTTCCAGAATTCTGGGAGGTGGATCATAGAGGATCCTGCTGTGATTTATGTCTGAGAGTGTTTTGCCTATGTTCTCCTCTAGGAGTTTTATAGTTTCTGATCTTACATTTAGATCTTTAACCCATTTTGAGTTTATTTTTGTGTACGGTGTTAGAAAGTAATCTAGTTTCATTCTTTTACAAGTGGTTGACCGGTTTTCCCAGCACCACTTGTTAAAGAGATTGTCTTTACTCCATTGTATATTCTTGCCTCCTTTGTCAAAGATAAGGTGTCCATATGTGTGTGGATTTATCTCTGGGCTTTCTATTTTGTTCCATTGATCTATATGTCTGTCTTTGTGCCAGTACCATACTGTCTTGATGACTGTGGCTTTGTAGTAGAGCCTGAAGTCAGGCAAGTTGATTCCTCCAGTTCCATTCTTCTTTCTCAAGATTGCTTTGGCTATTCGAGGTTTTTTGTATTTCCATACAAATCTTGAAATTATTTGTTCTAGTTCTGTGAAAAATGTGGCTGGTAGCTTGACAGGGATTGCATTGAATTTGTAAATTGCTTTGGGTAGTATACTCATTTTCACTATATTGATTCTTCCGATCCATGAACATGGTATATTTCTCCATCTATTAGTGTCCTAACAAAATTCTAGCAATCAGAATCCAACAACACATTAAAAAGATCATACACCATGACCAAGTGGGCTTTATCCCAGGGATGCAAGGATTCATCAATATCCGCAAATCAATCAATGTAATTCACCACATTAACAAATTGAAAAATAAAAACCATATGATTATCTCAATAGATGCAGAGAAGGCCTTTGACAAAATTCAACATCCATTTATGATAAAAACTCTCCAGAAAGCAGGAATAGAAGGAACATACCTCAACATAATAAAAGCTATATATGACAAACCCACAGCAAACATTATCCTCAATGGTGAAAAATTGAAAGCATTTCCCCTAAAGTCAGGAACAAGACAAGGGTGTCCACTTTCACTGCTACTATTCAACATAGTTCTGGAAGTTTTGGCCACAGCAATCAGAGCAGAAAAAGAAATAAAAGGAATTCTAACATGTATACTGTCATGTAAGAATTGAATCGCCAGTCCATGTCTGACGTAGGGTGCAGCTTGCTTGGGGCTGGTGCATGGGGATGACCCAGAGAGATGTTGTGGGGAGGGAGGTGGGAGGGGGGGTTCATGTTTGGGAACACATGTAAGAATTAAAGATTTTAAAATTTAAAAAATAAAAAAAAAAAAGACTTCAAAAAAAAAAAAAAAGAAATAAAAGGAATCCAAATTGGAAAAGAAGAAGTAAAACTCTCACTGTTTGCAGATGACATGATCCTCTACATGGAAAACCCTAAAGACTCCACCAGAAAATTACTAGAGCTAATCAATGAATATAGTAAAGTTGCAGGATATAAAATCAACACACAGAAATCCCTTGCATTCCTATACACGAATAATGAGAAAGTAGAAAAAGAAATTAAGGAAACAATTCCATTCACCATTGCAACGAAAAGAATAAAATACTTAGGAATATATCTACCTAAAGAAACTAAAGACCTATATATAGAAAACTATTTATGTATTGAATTATAAAGACAGACTGTTAGCTTTAGGGTGGTAATGATGGCAGAAAGCGAAGAGGAACTAAAAAGCCTCTTGATGAAAGTGAAAGAGGAGAGTGAAAAAGTTGGCTTAAAGCTCAACATTCAGAAAATGAAGATGATGGCATCTGGTCCCATCACTTCATGGGAAATATATGGGGAAACAGTGAAAACAGTGTCAGACTTTATTTTGGGGGGCTCCAAAATTACTGCAGATGGTGACTGCAGCCGTGAAATTAAAAGACACTTACTCCTTGGAAGAAAAGTTATGACCAACCTTGATAGTATATTCAAAAGCAGAGACATTACTTTGCTGACTAAGGTCCGTCTAGTCAAGGCTATGCTTTTTCCAGTGGTCATGTATGTGGATGTGAGAGGTGGACTGTGAAGAAGGCTGAGCACTGAAGAATTGATGCTTTTGAACTGTGGTGTTGGAGAAGACTCTTGAGTGTCCCTTGGACTGCAAGGAGATCCAACCAATCCATTCTGAAGGAGATCAACCCTGGGTGTTCATTGAAAGGACTGATGCTAAAGCTGAAACTCCAGTACTTTGGCCACCTCATGTGAAGAGTTGACTCATTGGAAAAGACTCTGATGCTGGGAAGGATTGGGGGCAGGAGGAGAAGGGGACAACAGAGGATAAGATGGCTGGATAGCATCACTGACTCAATGGACATGAATCTGAGTGAACTCCGAATGTTGGTGATGGACAGGGAGGCCTGGCGTGCTGTGATTCATGGGGTCACAAAGAGCTGGACACGACTGAGCGACTGAACTGAACTGAACTGAAACTAAAGATATGAATACTCTTCAGAGGTTTACTGTAAGAATGCTAGCCATGTGCATCTAACCTTTTTATTATTAAAAGAAGTCAGAAATTGGACTTTTACAAAAGTCTCCTAAATTCCATTGAATCAATTAAGGTGTGGGTTGAACAAACTATCTGAAGAAGAGATTTACCTTGTATTTGACTGCTGTCTACTAGAATCTGGGAATTCAAATATGAATTATCATGGATAATGATTATTACATCAAGAAGTCAGTAAACAAGGCTCCATTTAACCTTCTGTTTAAAATACATTTCAATCATTCAAGGATTTTAATAAGTGTAGACAATCTCTTAAGTTCACAGAACAGACAATCTCAGGGTTTGTTTCAGTTTACTTTCAAATTCAGTAGCATGCACATAAGTTCCAAGATTCTGGGTGGTGGTAATGAAAGGAGGAGTAAAGACCATCAGAGTATAGCTTTGAAACACAAACTGGGGTTATGTCAAAGCTATGTTTTCATAATTACATTTGGTTAGCACCAGATAGCAAAATGATAAATGATTATAGGCTTATTAGAAATGTTTTCCCTCAGACATGATGTCATTAGGAACGGTATGCCTTCACTTATTTGTAATTTGAGAAGATGCTGCCTAAGTAGGGCAAATGAGGCAGGACAAATTATCTTTGATTTATCGAAGTTGAAAAATATAGAAACATACTGTTTATAAATTTTCAAATATAACTTAGCTATTCAGGAAGGAAAAACTTCAGATTTGTTACAGAGTATTCTTTATGATTTGGTTCTTTTGCTGGCAGTTTCACATAGTTTAGCCTATGTATGCATGTGTGTAAGAGTGAGAAGGAGTTGAAATTTTCATCTATTAGTATTAATCCTTTAAACCTGTGTCTGTTTAACTTTATGAGGTAAGTCATTAACGGGAAGCACTGGAAGTTCATGGGTATATGGAATTTACTATACTTTATATTTAGAGAATTGTCTAAATCATTGATATATGCAATATCATAAAGATGTGACTTAGATTATAAATACACCTGCTGTTATTGTTAGTGGCATCGAGTCAGATCAATAATATGCAATGTTTGAAACAATGTATTATATTTTATGGAAAATTAATAATTCACTGACTTACCCATGAACTTATTTGTAATTTCTTGCTTAGGATTATGATTAGAAAAAACTGATAGTTATTTTTGTGTTAAAATTGTCCCTTTATTTTGCATTTTACAGTTTAGCATTCTGTTAAATACATGATAATGTTTATTTGTTTCTGTTTATGTAGATAGGCCTTATCAACTGTGAAGCTATTAACTGTTTAGAGGAAGTCACAGCAGGCATGAGGCAGGGAAAGTCCTTGCCAACAATATTCTTATTGGTTATTCTCTTTGCCAGTATTACACCGAAAAAGATATCTGAGTTCCAAATTTTTTAATGTTGAGATTAATTAAAATTTACTCATCAGTATTCCCAGAGAAATCTACACTATGTGTTATTCTGCACCTTCAGAAATAATAAATTTTAACTCTGCAGACTTGTGCAAATAAATAATTGAAGAGCAAGGTACAATATGCTATATATACTATTTTGGACTACACCCTAAAGACTATTTTAAAACCTTTATTGGGTTTCATAAAGTCATTTATGAGTGAGAATGTGCCTGATTAATTTTTATAGCTATTAATATTTAATAGCATAGCTCTTAAAATTAAAGAAGTAAGCATTGTTCATGGGGAAAATATCCCATTTTTGAAGAATTGTTTCATACATATTATTAGCATATTATTTAGTTCAGTTTCTCTGTATTTTCAGAATTCTGCCTTCTGAACTTTCTTTCCTATATTTATACATACAGTCCTGATTAAGCAACCCAGCTTCACGTAATATTACTATGTCTTAATCTTTCTTCCCTTTGGCATGCCCCATGTTACTTTCAAATGTGTAACATTATGATAACAAGTATTTCAAATTAGGATCTTCTGGCTTCTGATATGAATTTTAAAAATTGCCCATGAGTAGCTGGTTTTAATATGCAGATAAAATGGGCATAAATTATCATTGGTTCTTTTTGCTGCCTGAGATAAACTCTCCCCCCACAAAAGAAAATGAAATGAAACAAATATATAATAGTTACTAAAGACATGTCACATGTCACATATTTTTTTTAAAGAAAGACATTTTTGAAAGTCAAAGTAGGCATTGTTAGTAATTATGTCAAGATTATAGGAGTATACAAGTAGCGTGTGTGCTAAGTCACTTCTGTCGTGTCTGACTCTTTGTAACCCTATGGACTGTAGCCCACCAGGCTCCTCTGTCCATGGTATTCTCCAGGCAAGAATACTGGAGTGGTTAGCTTTCCCTTCTCCAGGGGATCTTCCCAACCCAGGGATGGGAACCAGGTCGCCTACATTGCAGGCAGATTCTTTACCAGCTGAGCCACAAGGAAAGCTGAAGAATACTGAAGTGGGTAGCCTATCCCTTCTCCTGAGGATCTTCCCTACCCATGAATCAAACTGAGGTCTCCTGCACTGCAGGCAAATTCTTTACCAACTGAGCTGTGAGGGTAGCCCACTGCATTGGCAAACAGGTTCTTTAACTAGCACATGTTCTTTAACTAGACATTTATCTAGCTTCCAGAATTAATCATCTTTTTATGAGCATTTCATGTTAGAATAAGAGAAGTGATACATGTGTCTCTTTTATAAAAGAAACTGATTACATTTTTATTTTAATGCAGGAAAATCTATGATTCAAACATTTGATTATAGATCTACTGACTCTCTGACTTAGCACTTTTCTTTAAGTATCACATTCCTAAAATCCGTTCTTAATTTAAAACTTATTTGAGTAATGCATTGATTCTTCATATCTAATGTATCCTATTTCCAAAGATTGCCAAGAGGTAAGTCAGCAAACTACATTTTAAAAGATGCGTAATTTCAAATTTGTACATATTAACTCAGCTTCTTATATCAAAACTGATCTTTAAAAGATTTCCTTGACCTCAGGGAAATACCACTTAAGGTTTGGATACTGTAAGTGATCTGGCAGATTAAAAGAACAACCAAAATATAAGTATTTGTTGAAGAGAAAACCTCTAAAAATAATTTCATGGAGATAATAGTGAAATGGCCAAGTGATTAGAGTGGATCATATTTTTCCTTGATTTTTAGCAAGAATATAGACAAATATTCAGATGTTTCAGTTTAATTCTTCTAACATCTGCTTGTCAGTGCAAAGAGAAAAGAAAATGGTTTTAACCATGGGGAACAGAACACTACATGAGTACTTTGAAAGAGAAAGTCTTTTATTTCTTTTAGATTAGAAATTCATTTCATAGAGGTCAAAAAATAAATACTAAATAGATAGTGAGGTGAAGAATGTTTGCATATAATCAGCATTAGCAATTTTTCCAAAAAGCGACAACTACTTATAAAACTCTTTTAATATTCCTTGGCATAGGGAAAATATTCTGTTTCTTTTTGTGTCTCAAGTCCATTATGTCAAAAATGTCAGTATATTCAGGGATATTCTCTTTTAGGGAAATGGTAGATGCTCTCACAAATAAACCCCCAAACTTCAGAAGCTTAACACACTGAAGTGTATTTCTTGTCCTTATAAGAATTCAGAGCTGATGTTTTGGTAGGCTGTTTTCTCTCACATGGTTATCAAAGAACCTGGGCTCCCTCTAACTGTGATTCCCATCTTCTCTGGTGCCTAAGAATTCCCTCCACCCAGCTGGCATGGTAGACGGGGGACATGGACTAGATACAGAGGAACCCCCCAGAATTGAAAGTGTTAGTTCAGTCGTGTCTGACTGTGACCCGTGGACTGAAGCCCACCAGGCTCCTCTGTTCATGGGGTTCTCCAGGCAAAAATACTGCCATTCTCTTCTGCTGGAGATCTTCGTGACCCAGGGATTGAACATGGGTCTCCTGCATTGCAGAAGGATACTTTGCCATCTGAGCCACCAGGGAAGCCCTACAGCTCCTCAAAGCTGTGACCTGGAAAGGTTACCACTTCCAATCATGATACTCTGGTAAGAACAAGTCACATAGCCAAGAATAAGGAAATAAACAGTCATATAGACAGTCCTGATAAAGCTGTCTTACTGGCCTATAGTTTCTGTGAGTGGCTACTTCCCACACTCTGGAGTAAAGAACACAATTTTTTGTTGAATAACTAACTGTCTCTATCAGAGTAACTATGATAAATTTAATTTGATAGTAAAGGTCCATTCCAAGGATGAGTATTAACAAGCAATCAGAACGGTACCTCTAGGTGGAGTAAGCTGAGTCCCCAAGGGGAAAAATATCTTCAGTTACTACCTTTTCACAGCTTGAACTAATACCATGTGTGTGAATTAATTATTAATTATATTTTTAAATGTTTCTATATAAATTTAATGGGAAGGAATTTTAGTAATCAGTAACTCATCTACCCTAGTGTTTTACTGTATATCATACACATTTTCTATTTACTTAGCCATTACAAAGTGGGAATTTGATGATTTGAAGAGATAAAAGCTAAAAAGATGAAATAGGGTTTGCTTAATTTTCCTGTTAGAAAACATTTCCGTTAGTTCACATGATGAAAGAAAAAATCCCTTTATTCTGGTCAGATTGAAATCTGGCCAACCTAAGCACAAGACAAGTAATTTAGACACAAAAGCAGATATAGCACAATACAGTATAATTGGCATGATTTTGATATTTTGATATTTTCCGTCTTTCATCATTGTGAATTTTATCAACTAAAGCATTTACCATTGGGGAGTCTGCTCTCTTTACCTTTGAGAAACCTGTAAGTGATTCATTCTGCTAAAAGGCTCATGAGAAAACAGAGATGATACTCAAAGGCTCACTAGATATTAGATAGTAAAGGTAATCACAGTGACTCTTGTAAATTATCTTGAAAACATACACCTTTACTTATTTGTGGATCAACCAATAATATGAAGAGTCTTTTAACTAGTTCTAAATAATTTACTGTACAGTAATGACTTTTTCTTTACTTTTACAAGATGATTATTACCCTTGTTAGAGATGGTAATATTCTTTGAGAGAGAATAAAAGATGAAGGCACTCAAAAATATACTTAATACAATTATCAGTCTTTTGCCATTGAGAAAATGAATTATATTACTATCTACAAACAGGGGATGGACTTAGGCTTTTGCGACGTAGTATGCAAAGGTCCGTCTAGTCAATGCTATGGTTTTTCTAGCAGTCATGTATGGATGTGAGAGTTGGACTGTGAAGAAAGCTGAGCGCTGAAGAATTGAAGCTTTTGAACTGTGGTGTTGGAGAAGACTCTTAAGAGTCTCTTGGACTGCAAGGAGATCCAACCAGTCCATTCTAAAGGAGATCAGTTCTAGGTGTTCATTAGAAGGACTGATGCTAAAGCTGAAAGTCCAATACTTTGGCCACCTCATGCAAAGAGTTGACTCATTGGAAAAGACCCTGATGCTGGGAGGGATTGGGGGCAGAAGCAGAAGGGGACAACAGGATGAGATGGCTGGATGGCATCACCAACTCGATGGGCATGAGTTTGAGTGAACTCCAGTAGTTGGTGATGGACAGGGAGGCCTGGCGTGCTGTGATTCATGGGGTCGCAAAGAGTCAGACACAACTGAGTGACTGAACTGAACTGAACTGATGCAGAATAAAGGACCATTTATAGATTTCACTACTCTGAGCACTGCTAAATTATTGATTATTAAACATGGGATGTCTCGAATTGTATGCTTACCAGTTTAGTCTAGCCAATGTGTACATAAAATTGGCAGTCCCACATAAAGTAACCTCAAGAGCATGAATGGAAGTTGATATCTGCTTCAAGGAAGAAAGGGGAGAAGAGGAAATCTTAAAGCTTCTTTAAATCTTAAGAGGGCTAATTTATTTGTCTTTTTATTTTCATCATCCCAAATCATTGTATAGGAAATCTATTTAGGCCAAGTCTTTACCCTCATAGAGCTGAAGTAATTAAAAAAAAATGTTGAAGGAGCAGATTATCCCTTAAATTATCATATTTTTCTGACTTACCATGGCCCTTAAGACTCAATATGATATGGACTCCTGTCTCATTTTATCTCCTAACCATGATCCCTATTCTTCCCATATTCCCTTCAAATGTTATGATCCTAGATTTGCCCCTTTAACATTTTCTTTGTGTGGTCTGGGGAAGCTTTGAAGCTGGCTTAAATAAGAGCATAATTTTAATTTCTTTTCTCTATTTTTCTAGGCCTAAGCATAAAATTCCGAGTTCTTATGAGAATTTCACTGATATTTTTGATGAACTATTTCTTTTAAAAAATTGATTAAGAGTGGGTCCTGGAGACGTGTTGCAGTAGTAGATTTAATTGTAATCAGTACAGTGTTACATGAAATACATAAACTGAGATTCAGTTATGGAAACATTTGTTTTGTTCAGTCATTCAGTTGTGTCTGACTCTTTTCAATCCCATGAATTGCAGCACGCCAGGCTTCCCTGTCTGTCACCATCTCCTGGAGTTTGTTCAAACTCATGTCCATTGAGTTAGTGATGTCATCCAACCATCTTATCCTCTGTCCTATTATGGAAACATATCACGTGTGAAAATGTAGAATGCGATAGCAGTGCTGCAACTTGACACTATTGAGTACAAAATTCCAACTGCAAAGACAGAGGTGCTTGTTAATTCCTAAATGGCATATGCATCAAAATCATCAGTGTGAATTTGTCCAGAATTTATTGGTGGAGATGCATTATGGGTAGTGAATTAATTCCCCACATGTTTAATTTTTAATAAAGTTGAAAACAATTATTTTTACAAAGGAAATAAAATATCCAGGTCTCAAGAAAAATATTGCGAAGTAAAAAGTTCCTACTGCTAACTGTATTTGCAATATTCACAGCCACAGAACTGAAAGCTGTCACTGGAAGATTCAAAAGCTGCCAGCATACCATACTCTCACTAATAGCATTATGCATGCTTACATTGAGAGTGATCTCAAAAAATTGAATTTATCCCAAGTGGCAAACTTCAGAAGGCTCTCTTTCCAAACTTCATAGCATGCAGTTCAGAAAGTGATTGATCTTATTAAGCAGCTGCTGTTGTCTGCTATAAGGCAGTGATGCTTAAGGTCACTGCTTATTCTGTGCACCATTTATCCCTACTGAGAATATTTGTACTGCCGGATGTGAGCAATCAATTGGGATCATGATGGCTAAAATATAAAGGCTAGCTTCTGATAGTCTCAATAAGCTGCACTAGATTTAAAGCACATTTTAACATAGTAATCACCCTAGTGCTCTGAGAATTCAGATAAATTCATCAAGTCTAATACAGAGAAAAAATCCAGGATGCCAAGAAATGATGTATTGGATGTGGAATGATACTTTAGTCTCTGCTGAAAAATCATCTCTTAAAGACTTCTTTCCTGACCTCCATATCTGAAAGAACAATGGTGACCCCTACCCTCAAACACACTTTGTTTCCATCTTCTCATTTATTTTTCTTCAGATATGATTACCAATCTGTATAACTATTTAAATGTATGCATGTATGTGTATGTCTCATCTGACTAGAGTATCATCTCTATGAGGGTAAGGGCTTTGTGTTTTTTTAGCTTACTGCAAAATACTGTTGCCTAAAACAGTACCTAGAGTATGAGGCACTTTAAAAATAAAAGAATGTTGTGGAGTAAAAAGGAATGTATTATCCTTTTTTCTCACTGGAGCTGAAGTAAGGAATTTTTTTTAATAAACAATCTCAGAGTATGAGTATAGAAAAGAGTTTTACAGAGAACCCTTTAAAATGGACGAAAAGCTATTAATGTATAAGATAATGATAAAAAATACAGTTTGAGAGAAAAAATGAATATTTATATGAGATATACATAAGGATGAAGATTTTAAGAAATCGAACATCTTGAATTATGATTGCTAATATGTTGACTTTTAGTAATTATTAAATTATCCCTACTATGCCTGACATTACTTTAAACCTTATGCATAATAAGATTAATAGGGCAGATGTCCTGCCCTTCAAAGGTCCACTATCTGGAGAGAGTTGAAAGCAGCTAGAGTATATTTGAATCAATAATGTATGTGTTAAAATAGAAGCTAGTATAAGGCACTGTGGGAACAAAGTGAGGAAATGCCTTGCAATATTGAGGGAAAGCTTTGAGAAAGAAGTACTATTTAAATTTAATTTTGAAATATGATAGAGATTTGTGTATCGGTTAGACATAAAGGATCTAGGTGTGAGAAAGAATTTGCGTATTCTGGTCAGAATCACATGTCTGTGTGACAGACTGACAGGGGACTGATAAAGAGGGAACAAATTATGGTTTTGAGCATCAGATTAAGAGAGTACATTTTCATTTTATTCTCTAGCTGATAGGAAGCTGCCAAAGAATTTTAAGCAAGGGACTATAACTGGAACAAAATTGTATTTTTAAAAAATGATTTCTATGTCCAGAATGTGGTGAATGCATTGGAGGGAGACAGTGGCAAGGTGGGAGATTGATATCTTAGACCTCTGGTTTTCCCCCAAAGTTTTTTCAGTGGAATGCTGGCTATGGGGAATGACTGTTGAGAGCGGATGAAAAAAATATTGCAAGGTCAGCTATGTTTTGGGAATATTAAGCAAAGATAAAAGGTTTATTATTTGCTTTATTATTTTATTATTGCTATTACTATTATTATTATTATTACAAAACTTCTTAGCAAATTCAGTGCTGTTGTGCGCCTCATGAATCTCTGAGTTGGGGGAATGTTATGTCATATTTCCAAAAATGATTAACCATGGAACTATGTATCTTCCTTCCTCCTGTAAACTGCCACCTCTAGTCTATGACATTCTTGAATCATCATTAGAGCTAATATTCAGGAAGACTCTCTCAGCTGGGCTTCTGTGAGAAATTAAGTCCTATAGAAAGCTATTTGAGTGAGTCTTTTGGCAATTTTTCCAGTAGTTCATAGGTAACACCATTCTAGATTCATAAAATATAAGCTAATTCCTTACATACAGTAAATGCCCTTGGATATTAGAAATCGTTCTTTAATGTGATCCCAATTGTAAGAATACACCTTAAGGGCTGGAGTTAAGGCAGTAGGAGTATTAAGAAAGTGGCTATGCCAAATACTTTAGTGAGTTATTTTGATATGGACAGGAATTTTATGGCTTGGATAGACAGCTGTTATCATAGATTTTTTTATTATTAAAGATAAATGAATAATGCACCAAAAATAATCTCGATACATATATATTTCAATTTAAAAGTCTGACATTTTCTTCCTCATATTTATATGGAATCAAGGCAGAGTTCTGTTCTAAATGATTTAGAGACATCTTAATATAAGGAACAAACTTTTTCTATAGAAAATGATGGCTAAGGAATGTTTGCATCTCAGAGAGTCTGTGAACATGTTTCAACAAAACTGAACATTTTGTTCTATCACAGGAAGGACATAAAAAATATACTAAAGCTCCCATTGGAAATTATGAGAAAATTAGACACTGAGAAAAATGGTCCAAAATATTTATTTTTTAAGGTTGACAATATAAGTGGTAGGAAAAGAAAACATAGACTCAAGCTATTTGATCAAAATGATTAATTGTTGCATAATAGCTGTGAAGTAGGGATATGTTGAAAACAAACATTATTAGAAATAAACCTTTTTAAAAGCAATGTCTTATGAAAATATTAAAATTTGCATAACAGATGCCTAAAGCTGATGCAATTAACATTATAAACTATAATTTAAGGTCATTTACATTTTTATTTTCAGAGTGAAAACCATTGAATAGTTTAGTGGGAAAAAACAATTTTATCACTACTAGAAATTAATTTTCACTTCTGTAATCAGAGAAAGGATTTAAAATTTTCTGTCCTGCAAAGATGTTGTGTAGAATTTTAAGCAACACAAAGACCGCATGAGAAGGCTTGTTTTTCACAAGCAGCTTGATTGATGGAAGATTTCTTTTTCTTTTAAGTAGTGCTGTCTTGCCAGTGAGATAGTCCCAATCCAATTGTTGATACAACCTCCCATGTTGACAAATATTTTTTTTCTTTTTAATTTTTATTTATGATTTTGATTGGTACCTGGAAGAAAAAGCTAGATTTCTGATACTACTTTTTTACTTTCAATTCTGTTATCCATACTATATAGTGTGACTGATGTTTAAAAAATAAGCTTTTATAAGTATGTTGTATTCTTTTAGAGTGGTATCCAAAATTAGAAAAAAAAAAGTAGCAATAGGTGGGTTGCTAATATTTAAATATTATTCCATAATTTTTGCTTTCTTCCTATATAAAAATCTGATCATTATGATACAGTGGATATTTATTTTGTTTAATCCATTTCATGGAAATCTAGCATTACTGAGACACTTTCATAGATATGGGATTAATTAATTTTGATTTCTAAGGAATTTGATCACAGATGCAAATGATTTTCCCTTTGTACTAAATGTGTGAAAATACAAATTACACATAAGAATACTGCATTTTTATTTAATAGTGGGCCTATCAAGTTCGATGTTTATACTATTCAGGACAAATACTGGCCTTTAGAATTTCTGATAATTGCTTGAATACATTCACTTTTCCATATTGTATTTATTTTTTTTAACTTTTGTTTCTATTACATGATTCATATTTTCTTAAGCTTCAAAATCCCTAAACGTCTGCTTTATCTCAGCTATTTCAATGACCACTTCCTTTCTAGGTGTTTAATTCCTCTCATTATTTTTGGTGGTCATTAATTGGCCATTCCACCTCTTGCTTTTTTCCCCAAACTAGTTTGAGTGCTTCCAGTAAGATTGGCACCTCTCAATCAAAAAGAACCCTATTTTTAAAGTTGCTCCAAATATAAAATGGGAAAGTCTGAGGCAGCCAAGAATTCAAATAGCATCCGCCCCGTATCAAGTCACTTGAATGCTTCTTGTTCAGCAACTCTATTTTTATTTTTTCAATATGAATCTTATTGACATAGCTTGAATTCTGAAGACGTGCTTAATATTTCACCCTGACCTATCTGTTCTGTTAATTTCTGTTACAGACCCTACTTGAGTGTCTACTTACTTCTGTTATCTACCTTAGGGTCTCTCTGACTGCTGTCAAAACAGGGAGCTTGTTCTAGTAAGTTAAGCTCAGTAACATCATATGAATATCTACTATTTTAAAATCTTTAATTGGCCTGAGTTATTAGAGCTCACTGACAATATGGCATCTTCCTGTCTTTGAAGAGATAAAAATATAGTAAAAGTCACATACATAGATAACTTCAGCCTAATATTTTCAGCCCTGTAATTACAGGTGTGATCAGGATTCTGTTGGAATCTAGAAATAAATATTTGCTCAATATTGAAATTAAAGACTAATAGGTTGGTGCAAATATAATTGTGGTTTTGGACTGTGCAGTTCAAATCATTATAGCTAGGTTCAAACACATTTTTATTAATCAAAATAGGAACCATTGCAATCAACACATTTTTGCCAACAATAAATAAGTTTATTTCTTAGTGTAAAAATCTTTACTTCAGGATTTGACAGACTCTTGGAAAGCATTTTCTGCCTCCTGCTGATTGTGAAAGCATTTTCTTCCCAAAATTTGTCGAAATGGTTAAAGAAGTGGTACTCAGTTGTTGAGAGGTCAGGTAATATGGTGGATGAGGCAAAACTTTGTAGCCCAATTCATTAAACTTTTGAAGCTTTGGTTGTTTGATGTGTGAGTGGGTGTTTTCCTGGAGAACAATTGGGCCCTTTCTGTTGACCAATACTAGCTGCAGGCATTGCAGTTTTCTGTGTGTCTTTTTGATTTTCTGAGCATACTTTTCAGATGTAATGGTTTTGCCAGGATTCAGAAAGTTGTAGTAGATCAAATAGGCAACAGACAACCAAAGAGTGACCATGATCTTTTTTGATGAAAATTTGGGCTTTGGGAAATGCTTTGAAGCTTCTTCTCAGTCCAACCACTGAGCTGGTCGTCACTATTTGTTGTGTAAAGTCCACTTTTCATCACCCAACACAGTCCAATAGAGGGATTATTTGTTGTTGTTGTGTAGAATAAGAGAATATGACATATCAAAACTGTTACCAAGCCCAAGCTCATTCTGCTCACCAAACAACAGGTCAGTAGATCAGGAGACTAGTTGTTGGAGCAAGGAGTGATGGCTTTAATTGAAAGCCCAGCAGACCAGGAAGCTGGCAGACTAGCATCTGGAAGAACCATCTTATCTCATTCAGGATACAGAATCCTTTTATATTCTATGCAGAGAGGGGGAAGGGACTTTCAGTTGCACCGACCAATGACAGAGCAAGACTGTTAACTGGTTGCTGCTTGACAGTTGCTCACTTGGTTGGGAGGGGGGCCCACCGGGGTGCCCCGTCAATAGCTGAGTAGGATTGTTATAGCTGGTGTCTGTCTCAATGGAGCATGCCAACCAGAGTGAGGGACAGAAAAGTCCCTTATGTCTGAGGTCCCATCTGAGACCACCAATGCAAAACAAGAATTTTTTTTATTTGTGGTCAGCTCACGAGGCACTCACTTACTGAGCTTTTCATCTTTCCAATTTGCTTCAAATGCCAAATGACCTTAGAATGGTTGACATTGAGTTCCTCAGCAACCTCTCATGTGTTTGTAAGAGGATCATTTTGGCTCTCATTTGGTTGTTGTCAACTTCTGATGTCCAGCCACTGAACTCAGCTTCAAGGCTCTTTTCTCCTTTGCAAAACTTCTTTACCCACACCTGCACTGTACCTTCGTTAGCAGTTCCTAGGCCAAATGTGTTGTTGACGTTGCTAGTTGTCTTTGCTGCTGTATGACTCATTTTGAACTTGAAAAGAAAATCGCTTAGATTTGTTTTTGTCTAAAATCATTCCCTGCTGCTGCTGCTAAGTCGCTTCAGTCGTGCCCGACTCTGTGCAACCCCATAGACGGCAGCCCACCAAGCTCCCCCGTCCCTGGGGTTCTCCAGGCAAGAACACTGGAGTGGGTTGCCATTTCCTTCTCCAGTGCATGAAAGTGAAAAGTGAAGGTGAAGCTGCTCAGTCGTGTCTGACTCTTAGCGACCCCATGAACTGCAGCCTACCAGGCTCTTCCGTCCATCGGATTTTCCAGGCAAGAGTACTGGAGTGGGGTGCCATTGCCTTCTCCTAAAATCATTTCCTAGTCTAAAATAAATATAAAAATAAGCAGCAAGTAATGTCATTAACAACAACAACAACAAAACAAGCAAATAAACATGAAGCAAGGAATGTGCAATAAAATGGTGTATAATGTTCCAACAGTTATTAGAATGTATTGCAATATGAATTGACAAATTTCAGCAGTGAAATACCATGATTACTTTTGCAGCAATCTAATAGCTTCCTGAGAAAGATTCTGTCTTGGAAAAGTAAGCAAGATATAGGAAGATATTTCTAATAGCAGAAGCCCAGATATGAAACAGAATGAATGTGAGAAAAACTATAAGCTTTATATTTTTATTTAATTTATAAATTTTTGTATTATTATTAATACTTGCTCTAAGATGTTATCTTTAAAAGTGAAATTTAATAAAAATAAGATAGTGCATAAAATTGCCATTATCAGGAGTTACTATTTAACAAATCATCCCAAAACTTAGTGTCTTAAAATGATAAATATTTATCAGATTCGCAGTTTTGTTGGTTAGCTGTGTGATTTTTTTTTTTTTAATCAGATCTTGGCCTGCTAGGCTGAGGCTTGATGGTCTACAATAGCCACACCTATCGTAGGTGGTAGTGGTTGGCAGAAAAAGTCCATTGGTTAGAGGAGAGTTGGAGGGATTAGATGGAACTGGTTTTCTGAGCTTTCCCTGGCCTCCAGTTCTCCAGACTTCTTTAAAAGGTGGTCTCAAGGTTCCAACGGACTGCAAGGTAGAGTAAGTTGCAGTATTCTAGCACTTTTCAAATCTCTGCTTGAGTCATGTTTTTTAAAAGTGAACTATTAGCCAAACCAAATCACTTTGGCCAATCCCAGAGACAACTGTGGAGAAAGAAGTTTCACCTCTTTTTAAGGGAATAGTTGCAATTCAGATTTCAAACATTATTTGCATATGGATAGGAATGATCTGTGGCTATATTTGTAATTTACAGTCACCCTGTAGATTTTAATTTTTATCATTTTATTCTTTTTTTCTTATTACATTGTGTTTTTTTCCATATTGAAAATTGCATTCCAGTTTGTCTCAGGACTAATTATTAGTTATACATTTACAGTATGAAGAGTGGATCTGTTTTTTTTCCTTTTTTAAAATTGGTTTCCCTTTTTATTTGAATGTTAAATTATCTGTATTTTATTTTTAATTGGAAGGTAATTGCTTTGCAATGTGTTGGTTTCTTCCATAGAACGAGGCACATCAGCCATAAGTATAAATGTACCTCCTCCCTCTTGATCTTCCCTCCCTCTCCCCATCCTTGCCGAAAGAATGAATGTGAATCAGCTGAATTGAGGTGGATGAACCTAGAGTTTGTTATACAGAGTGAAGTAAGTCAGAAAGAGAAAATAAAATATTTATATTGACACATATATATGGAATCTAAAAACATGGTACTGATGAACCTATTTGTACAGGATTAGAGACACAGACATTTGTTTGCTTTTGTTACTATTAATTGAACACATTTGCTTCCTTACAGACCTCCTTTATTCTTTCTACTTGGTCTTTTTAAACGCACTCTTCCATAAAAAGATTTCCCCAAGTAGATTTTTTTCTAGAAATCAAAGTAAGAAAATAATTATTTTCTTTGGAAGGAGATAGTAAAATTATTTTTAAAAGACATTGTGTGCTACTAAGTATCCACATTTGAAATATTCTGTTTTTGTTTGGTAGCTTTATTGCTAGGCTTCTGCAGAGTATGTTGCGTGTGTATATATATATATGCAGTCATGCTTTTGGATATATAGCAACTCTGATTATATTTTTTATCCTGTTTGCCCCTAGGTGTCCAAAGTAGTCCTAGCTAGTGACTGAAGCTCACAAGGCTCATTGCTGCTTTCTGGCTGCCCAGGTGCCATTCAGAGCAGAGACACTGTAGCCACCGCAGTTCACACTTAGAAGTTCTAGGGACTGAAACTTACCTCACTTTTTTCTTTCTTTCTCTACTTAAAATATACCATCAGTTTCAAAAGAAACATATCCTTCCAAAGGATTTTATATTCTGGAGAAAACAAATTTAATGTCAAGAAGTTACTGCTGATTAATCAAAAATATGCTGCTACTTATCCTAGTAAAGAAAAAAATAGTTACAATTTCTCTGCACCAAGTTTCTGGTAGAGTTTTTACCAGTAAAAAAGAGACAAGTAGAATAAAATTATAAGCAAAATATTTAAAATCTGTTCTTAGATACTTTTGGGTACTTTTTTCAATGTTTTAGATATATGTATATATATGTACATATATATACATGTATTTAATGTAGATATATATATATATACATATACAGTATGTTTAAATAAAATGAAGCTTGCTTTACAGACTTTTTTCTTAAATTGTTGGGAGTTCTTTAATAATATAGGAAGGTACAAACAAGAACAATTTCCAATATATTTAGCAGATTTAACTCATACAACAAACTGCTTTCCCTTCTGAACATCATAGAAATGACAATGAAGGGATTTTTTTTTTTAAGATATAAATGCTACAAGAATGGAAAGAAAATAAAGAAAAAGTAGCTAGGCAGGTTTTAAAGCTGGAAAGCAGATGGATGAATAGTAAATAACTATTTGAGTATAACTGATAAGTTTCAGTTCTAACATTGCAGAAAGCCTAAAATCAATCCCATGCAAAGGTCTTAAGGAACTGATGGTACTGGTCCAACTGGAGGTGGAAAAGAAAATAAAAATAGCTATTTAATAAGCCACACTCACAGAGAAGCCTGAACACTTGATCTACACAAGTGTCTCTTGTTTGCCTTTTATTCTTTTGCTCATCTCTTAAGCAGTAAAAGAAAGAAATAGTATGGCTGACTTATTTCCTACCCTTTTTTATAATGTATGTAGTGTAAATTATGCCTTCCTGTACAATAGTTCATTTCTGTATCTAATTTTATGGATTTACTTGGCTTTCTTTTTTTTCTATTGTCCCCTTTAGTTTTTTGTTTGTTCTGTTTTAAACAATTAAGCCTCCATTGGACTGTGGAAGATTCCCCTCATTTAAAGAGTGTAAGTCAATAGTGAAGAGTCTTACAGCTTTATTTAGTATTGATTAATGATTAATGCTTCCAGAGGTTCAAGCTGGACTTAGAAAAGACAGAGGAACAAGAGATCAAATTGCCAACATCTGTTGGATCATCAAAAAAGAAGAGAGTTCCAGGAAAATATCTACTTCTGCTTTCTTGACTATGCCAAAACCTTTGACTGTGTGGATCACAACGCATTGTGGAAAATTCTTAAGGAGATGGGAATGCCAGACCACCTTATCTGTCTCCTAAGAAGTCTGTGTGCAGGTCAAGAAACAACAAAACTGGACACTGAACAACAGACTGGTTCCAAAATGGGAAAGGAGTACATCAAGGCTGTATATTGTCACCCTGCTTATTTAACTTAAATGCAGAGTACATCTTGCGAAATGCCAGGCTGGAATCAAGGCTGGAAGCATAAGCTGGAGTCAAGATTGCTGGGAGAAATACCAATAACCTTAGATATGCAGATGATACCACCCTTATGACAGAAAGTGAAGAGGAACTAAAGAGCCTCTTGATGAAAGTGAAAGAGGAGAGTAAAAACCTGGCTTAAAAGTCAACATTCAAAAAATGAAGATCATGGCATCTAGTCCCATCACTTCATGGCAAACAGATGGGGAAACAATGGAAACAGTGACTAACTTTATTTTTTCAGGTTCCAAAATCACTGAGGATCGTGACTGCAGCCATGAAATGAAAAGACAGTTGCTCCTCGGAACAAAAGTTATGACCAACCTAGACAGAATATGAAAAAGCAGAGACATTAAATTACTTTGCTGACAAAGATCTGTCTAGTCAAAGCTATGGTTTTTCCAGTAATCATGTATGGTTGTGAGAGATGGACTATAAACAAAGCTGAGCACTTAAGAATTGATGCTTTTGAACTGTGGTGTTAAGAGAAGACTCTTGAGAGTCCCTTGGACTGAAAGGAGATTAAACCAGTCCATCCTAAAGGAAATCAGTCCTGGATATTCACTGCAAGAACTGATGCTGAAACTGAAACTCCAATACTTTGGCCACCTAATGTGAAGAACTGACGTATTGGAAACGACCTTGATGCTAGCAAAAATTGAAGGCAGGAGAAGGGGACAACAGAGGATGAGGTGGTTGGATGACATTACCAACTCGATGGACCTGAGTTTGAGTAAAGTCCAGGAGTTGGTGATGGACAGGGAAGCCTGGCATGCTGCAGTCCTTGGGGTCACAGAGTCAGACACAAGTGAGTAACTGAATTGAACTGAACTGAACTGAATGCATTTCAATCTTGTTTTTATATTCTAACTTTTCCCCTAGCTTCTTTACCTATATCCTTTCTTTATTATATAGCTTATTTTAATAAAATGGATGAATTGAAGCTGATGATTATAATGAAATTATCACAGATTAAATTCTTATCTGGAATTTAAATAATAACAATGATGACAAGCACACAGTGATCTCTAAAAAGATGGTTCATGCCCCACCTGCACCACATTACCCCAGTGGACCTCAAGTTGCAGTTGGCTTTTTTGGAAATTTCTTAGTGCGTGTAAGTGTGACAATACTTTAAAAAATTACTTTATTTTTGGCAAGTCTGGGTCTGTTGCTGTGTGTGGGTTTTCTCTATTTGGAGTGAGCTGGGGCTAGTATGGGTATGTGGCTTCTCATTGCAATGACCCCCCACTTATTGCAGAGCATAGGCTCTAGGAGTTGGGCTCAGTAGTTGTGACAGACAGGTCTAATTGTTCCATTGACATGTTGAATCTCCCAGATCAGGGATCAAGCCCTTGTCCCTTGCATTGGCAGGCATATTCTTAACTACTGGACCAACAGAGAAATCCTAGGAAAACTTTCTATAGTAAATTTGTAAAATTTGTGTGGAAAGGAAATTTGTTAATCTTGAATTTTATTATGACCCAGCAACCCCACTACTGGGCATACACACCGAGTAAGTACATCAGAATTCAAAGAGACACATGTTCCCCAGTGTTCATCGCAGCACTGTTTATAATAGCCAGGACATGGAAGCAACCTAGATGTCCATCAGCAGATGAATGGATAAGAAAGCTGTGGTACATATACACAATGGAGTATTACACACCATTAAAAAGAATACATTTGAATCAGTTCTAATGAGGTGGATGAAACTGGAGCCGATTATACAGAGTGAAGCAAACCAGAAAGAAAAACACCAATACAGTATACTAACACTTATATATGGAATTTAAAAGATGGTAACGATAACCCTGTATGTGAGACAGCAAAAGAGACACAGATGTAAAGAACAGTCTTTTGGACTCTGTGGGAGAGGGAGAGGGTGGGATGATTTGGGAGAATGGCATTGAAACATGTATAATATCATATATGAGAGGAATCACCAGTCCAGGTTCGATGCATGATACTGGATGCTTGGGGCTGGTGCACTGGGATGACCCAGAGGGATAATACGAGGAGGGAGGTGGGAGGGCAGTTCAGGATGGGGAACACATGTATACCTGTGGCAAATTCATGTTGATGTATGGCAAAACCAATACAATATTGTAAAATAATTAACCTCCAATTAAAATAAATAAATTTATATTTAAAAAAATTCTTCAATGTTGGGACTTTATCATGTTTTAACATTTGCTCCTCTTCACTGAACTGTTTAAAAATATTATGCACTTAATAACAATAAAAGTCTTTGTAAGTATATTGTTTGTTCTCAGTAAAACCAACATTATCCATTATTGCTCATGTGTGCTTAGTTAATTCTTCTAACAGCTAATTTTCCTTTTACATACTGTCACTGGGACAGCAGAGCTAATTAATTTGTGTGCAAAATGGCAGTTTCTAGGGGTTTTTTTTTGATGCTTTTAATTTTTGCTGTGAAATTTAAAATTAAAGAAAAAAATAGTTGTATTTTCATTTCCTGTTATAAAATGGGAAAAGGGAAATTAATTTTTACTTACATAATTTATTCAAAGGTGGAAGGGTAAAAGAAATTGCTGTTTTCATCTATGTCTGTATTTGTAAGCAAAATTTTGGTCAGACAATTAGACCACTTTAATTATTCATCAAGACACTGCTTATATTTCTGTTACTGCTGTTGGTATATTTATATCAAAGTAGTCAGTATTTCTTTAGCATTTTCTGAGAGTTTATAGAACCAAATTTGAGGCATATACACAAAACAAAGTTTGGAAGTGCATCTCTTTTATATATTGAAAAAATATATATCCTAAAGAAAATGATACAATCATTGATCTGATAGTAGTCAGCCAGTTGTATTTATTTTCATTCAAAAAATTCTATAAATTCTATTGAGGGTATTCTGTTAAAGTAAGATAACAGTAATCTAAACCAATATTGATATTATGGCTTCAGGGTTAAAAATGGTCCATATGAAGTCCTCCTTGAGCATTATAAAGTGGTCTATCTTAACATGCTCATCATTGCCTCCCGTTTCCCCAAAGCTCTTATAAATTCAATCTGATTTGTTAAGATAACTTTTTATACATTTTGTAGGATAATAATATTAAAATAAGAATACACTAATAATATGAAAATCATGATACAGGTAAAAAGAATATCTAGAATTTATTAAATATTTGCCAGATGCAGGCATTCTAGTAGGTGCTTAATGTGAACATCTTCATTTAATCTTCACTATTAAGTAGATAAAAATTTTGTTTCCATTTAAAGCAACTGGAGCAGGGAAAATTTTTAAATATTTCAAAAGTCATAAGGCTAGTGAGCAAAGAAGCTGAGAATGAAATCGAAGCAGTTATTTTCAAGGATATACTAGAACCATAGCATTCTTCACTTCCTCCTTAGTGGCAATTTAGTCCAATCGTAATGTAACTATAATAATGCCGTTTTTCAGGAACAATTATGAAATACTGAGAAAACCAGCTGCTTAGTTCACAGTCTTTACATCTCAGAAGAAAAAAGAAAATATTGAAAAATAAATGTTTAGTTTCCTTCAATGGTCATTTTAATAGGAAAGTGAATAGGAAAATATGTTAAAAGCTAATTTGAAGTTGACAGTTAACCAGGATCATTCTTACCCATCATGGCCTAATGTAACATTTTTGCACTTAAAAAAAATGACCCAGTCTTACCTCTTTCAAACTTATTCTACTGTTTTATTATGTCTTTGCCACATATCTTCTCTAATGTAAGGTCCTAACTTCTTCCCTAACTTATTTTATCTATTTGCTTCTTACTAGTAAAACCAGAGCTTACTCAGCAGTCTTAATTTTCTAAGACCCCATCCTTCAAAAAAAAAGATAACTTGAAAAAAAAATGAAAAAGAACATGATCATGTTCAAACATAGCTGAGCTTGAATTCTAGGTCACAACTCTACAATTTAAAAAGATTTTAATATGAATTTATTGTCAAACACAAAAATCCTCTAATATCTTACTTCATGTTTGAATCATATGATGTAATCCTTTCTAAAATAATTTTTTAGGTTTTTCCAAAGATAAAACACATTTAACCTTCCAGAACTGATACAATCTCTTCCGTCATTACCTGTCAGTCAGTTCAGTTGTTCAGTCATGTCCAACTCTGCGACCCCACGGACTGCAGCACGCCAGGCTCTCCTGTCCGTCACCAACTCCCAGAGCTTACACAAACTCATGTGCATTGAGTTGGTGATGCCATCCAACCATCTCATCCTCTGTTGTCCCCTTCTCCTCCTGCCTTCAATCTTTCCCAGCATAAAGGTTTTTTCCAGTTAATCAGTTCTTCACATCAATTGGCCAAAGTATTTCTGCTTAAGCCTCAGCATCATCCCTCCAATAAATATTCAGAATTGATTCCTTTAGGATTGACTAATTTAATCTCCTTTCAGTCCAAGGGACTCTCAAGAGTCTTCTCCAACACCACAATTCAAAAGCATCAGTTTTTTTGGTTCTCAGTCTTCTTTATGGTCCAAATCTCACATCCAACATGACTGCTGGAAAAAACCATAGCTTTTACTATATGGACCTTTTTCAGCAAATTAGTGTCTTTGCTTTTTAATATTTGTCTACTTTGGTCATAGATTTTCTTCCAAGGAGCAAGAATCTTTTAATTTCATGGCTGCAGTCACCATCTGCAGTGATTTTGGAGACCAAGAATATAAAGTCAGCCACTGTTTCCACTGTTTCGCCATCTATTTACCATGAAGTGATGGGACCGGATGCCATGATCCTAGTTTTCTGAATGTTGAGTTTTAACCCAACTTTTTCATGCTCCTCTTTCACTTTCATCAAGAGGCTCTTTAGTAATTATAAATGAGCAATAAGAGCTTAAATTACAGTTTGACATCTTAACCTGCTTGCAGGGAAAATTCTGTTCAGCTCTCTAGTATGAAAGATGGTTGCTTCTTTTCTCTCACATTTTATTCTTTCCATTTTTTCTTATTCTTTTAAAGTTTTGAGGGCAGTGTTCATTTCTGAAAGAGATGGCTATAAGGAGGTTGAGAACTGTCTTGCCATAACTCAATTTTTTCTGCTTCAAAATATAGCTTAGGGACAGTCCCACTTAATAAGCTTAGTTTTTAAGAAATAAAATTGGACCTTGTTCTTTTTTGATAATATGTAAATTACCTGGAGAATAAGTGCTGCCACAGAATAGTTGTGGTGATTTCTGTTTACATAGCACCTATTCCTGCAAAGCAAATACAACCTTGCTTGCCTGAGAACCTCTGGGTCTCTGAAATGTGAGATCTTGCTACCTCACTCAACTAACAAATCCATGCAGAAAACACAAGTGAGACTTTAGTGAGAATCATATGATTTGCAGATCAGCAAAGTGAGAATAACTGAAATTTACCCTATACAGATTGAGAGTCTCTTTAGCAACCTTTTTACCTTGAAAGTGCTATGCCAATAGAAACAGTTCCTTTTCATTTTGTAAAAGGACAACTTGTAATAATCACAGGCAACTGGTGCCGATACTATTAGAAATTCATAGGGCTAAAATGTATATTCATGCTGATGTAGAAAGATTAGTTATTTCTGTCTCCATTGTTACTTATTTAGTGAACTTCCATTTGTAGTTCAGTAACATACATCTTTCATTGTAGGGCCATACATTATTAGTATCTGAAGAGGTACTACATGTTTTTCCTCCATCTTTAAAACAAAAATCCAAGAAATTTGGATTCACCAGAATCAGTCATTTGCATTGAACATGTGTCTTAATTGTATCCATGTGTTGGCACAATATTCTGTAGAGACTAATTCTAATCAATTCTGTCTAAACATTCTGGATTTCCCATAAATTAGTATGCTAAATCGTTGACAGAATTCCTGCCAGTCTTTGGGCAAATGCTTCCCAATACTGCTATTTTAACATCCCAGAATGAGAGCAGCTTGACAGATCTCTTTGTCTATGTATTTTACATACCCACCTTATTTAAATGTGAAAGATTACTCCTGTGAAATCACTACTTCAAGAGGATGATATTTTTAATGGATTTTATTGTACTGTGTATATTTGACCCATATATTATCCTATTTATTGAACTGAATGGGCAATTGAAATATTAAAGCAGATTTATACATATGTAATATTCAGGCACATTTTAACTTTCTAACTGGCATGCATGAATGAGTGCTAAGTGATTTCAGTGGTGTCCAATTCTTAGGGATCCTATGAACTATAACTCACCAGGCTTCTTTGTCTGGGAGATTTCCCAGGCAAGAGTACTGGAGTGGGTGGCCATGACCTCCTTTAGGGGATTTTCCTGACCCAGGGATTGAATCTGCATCTCTTACATCTCTTGCATTAGCAAGGGAGTTCTTTACCACTAGCACCACCTGGGAAACCCTCTAAATAATATAATGCTAATCAAAAGGTGAAGTTCAGTTCAGTTCAGTCGCTCAGTCATGTCCGACTCTTTGCGACCCCATGAATTGCAGCACACCAGGTGTCTCTGTCAATCACCAACTCCCGGAGTTCACTAAAACTCATGTCCATCGAGTCAGTGATGCCATACACCCATCTCATCCTCTGTCGTCCCCTTCTCCTCCTGCCCCCAATCCTTCCCAGCATCAGAGTCATTTCCAAAGAGTCAACTCTTTGCATGAGGTGGCCAAAGTTTTGGAGTTTCAGCTTTAGCATCAATCCTTCCAAAGAACACCCAGGGCTGATATCCTCCAAAATGGACTGGTTGGATCTCCTAGCAGTCCAAGGGACTTTCAAGAGCCTTCTGCAACACCACAGTTCAGAAGCATCAATTCTTTGGCACTCAGCCATCTTCACAGTCCAACTCTCACATCCATGCATGACCACTGGAAAAACCATAGCCTTGAATAGACGGACCTTTGTTGGCAAAGTAATGTCTCTGCTTTTCAATATGCTATCTAGGTCGGTCATAACTTTCCTTCCAAGGAGTAAGCGTCTTTTAATTTCATGGCTGCAATCACCATCTGCAGTGATTTTGGAGCCCCTCAAAATAAAGTCAGCCACTGTTTCCCCATCTATTTGCCATGAAGTGATGGGACCAGATGCCATCATCTTCGTTTTCTGAATGTTGAGCTTTAAGCCTACTTTTTCACTCTCCTCTTTCACTTTCATCAAGAGGCTTTTTAGTTCTTCTTCACTTTCTGCCATAAGGGTGGTATCATCTGCATATCAGAGGTTATTGAGATTTCTCCCCGAAATCTTGATTTCAGCTTGTGCTTCTTCCAGCCCAGTGTTTCTCATGATGTACTCTGCATATAAGTTAAATAAGCAGGGTGACAATATACAGCCTTGACGTACTCCTTTTCCTATTTGGGACCAATCTGTTGTTCCATGTCCAGTTCTAACTGTGGCTTCCTGATCTGCATACAGATTTCTCAAGAGGCAGGTCAGGTGGTCTGGTATTCCCATCTCTTGAAGAATTGTCCACAGTTTATTGTGATCCACACAATAAACTATGGAGTCAGTTGTCCATTTATGGCATAGAAGCCTTTTGTTAATCATTGACGTTGTAATTTCATATTTGTATAATATTATCCATGACATTTCTCTTTTAATCATAGGTCTTTTTAGTGAAAGAAATAGAATCTTAGTAAAAGTAGTTTGATTGAGAAAGTAATTATTTTTTAGAAATATATTGTGTTGTCTACTGACTACATTTTCCTGAAACAAAGAACTGTTAAGACTTCATAGACTCAGTAAGCTATGGGTCTTTCTCTCTACCATGTACTTTCTCATTCTTTTTTTCTCCATTACTCTCTTTTTAATTCTATTTTTTTTCCTTAGTTTTCCAGTGTTCAATGTTTCTTACAGTTACTCTGTGTAAGGATTGAAAAAGATCCCGAAATCAAGTTTACGTGTCTGCAGTTCAAGAAACCAGCCAAAACTGGCTAGCCAAGCGCTCAGGAAAGAACATTTAGGTTGGATTGTAAACCTTGGTCACAGAGAGTCACACATTCATTTTCTCGTGAATGTGTGAAAAGTGCATACATAAATATGGAGCCTTTTTAATGGACAATAATATAGGTGGTAGCTCTCAAAGAAGAGGTGGGCAGACACCATAAAAGGTGTTCAGTTATATTATCTTTTCAAGAATATTGTATTCAGTCATTAAACTATGATACATGAAACTAGATGTTAGTTTATTCCTCACTGGCCACCTACCTAGCCTAAATAATTCTGAATTCTAAATAAATATTTATTGTTTGATTAAATGAATGAAGTAGTTGGCAAGCTGACATACCTATTGGTATCTCAATTTATGTTGATAACTTCATTATTTTCCCATTTCCCAGGCTAAACAACATGACAGTTATCTCCTTTATGCCTCTTTAGTACAGTCTCAGACATTTTTCTTGTTGCTGTCCCTCCAGTATGCTTAATAAATTTGTACGTTTCTCAATATTTCCAATGACATCTCCCTAATCCTGACTTCTCCTAAGTCAACACTTTCTAAATTGAGTTTTGTGGAACAGTCATATTCAGTGAAGTATTAATGTGTGTTCTGGGAAAAAGTAATAAAAGGTTTCTGTTTTCAAGTAAATTTGGAAAAGATGCATACTCTATCACCCCTTGGATATTCACAGTGAACATTAGTGTTTTGATAAATTCTACAATAAAGAAACTGTTTTTAGTGTTGATTATCCTAGCATTTCTTTAAACATTTGACCAATTAACTCTTTTATCATGGAGTGTCTGTTTGAATCTCATGAGACTGGTGTTCTATGTATCAATGTTTGGGAAATGTTGAGATGTAGAGTGTTAGAAGGAATTAAACACTTTCTCTTTGTTTCTTGTCTTGTTGAGTCTCTGCACCCTATACATTCCTGTTGAAACAATAATTATGAAATAGCACTATGTAATGGGCATATAGAAAGTGTTTACTAATTCTGTTGACCATATTTAACACCTTGAGAAAAAAGAAAATGAGTTTAATTAAAGTCAGATATTATTTGCTAGAATATAACATTTATTATATTACTTGAAATAAGCTTAAGGTAATTTCAAAAAAGATAACTAGTACTGTTTTCCTTAAAAAAAAAAAACTAATTATTTATGTATCTAAATGAGTAAAGTTCTCATAAGGGAACTATGAAACAAAATATCTAAATAGCTTCTTATACATACCATCTCAAAAGTAATAATCGCTACTGGGACAAAATCAAACTGCAGTCATTTTGTTCATAACTTCCTTAACATTTAGTTGCCTCTGTATATGTTATTTTATTTTTAATGATGATATTGGGAAATGTTTTACATTTTAAAATTCCTGTCCAGAAAATATATTTGTTTTTGTGTACCAGAAATATTGTCATAATAATTTTCCATTTAAAATAAAACATTTCTCTAAATATTATGAAAGTCACACTAAGAATTTGTTATTGAGCCTTCAAATCTTCATGAGTATTAGCTTGTTCCTTTAAGGTAATGAAAAGAAGCAATAGTGATCATCAAAGCATGCAGTAGTTAAAAAACAATAAGGGATCTGCTCTCTGTTTTGCTCTTTGCACTTTAATTTTTTTCCTCTGCCTTGAAGCTTAGGAAGACTCTTTTTTGAGCATTTAAATGCCCAGTCTGTTGTCATGCCTGTTAAGTCCATGATAAAAATGAACCAGGGTCTCAGTCTAACCTAGACACTGGTCCTTGATGTTTTATACCTGGAAGGTAATTATTGTTTCGCTTTTCAGAGCTTCATTACCCCCAAACAACTTTCCTCTACTCATGCTTATTTTATTCCTCTTGCTAAGGATGATTGCATATAGTCTTTATTGCTATCCTTAAAGGTGTATATATAAATTTTCTATACAATGTAATTGTTGACTAAAGTAAATGACCTTTCTGGGTTTCCAAAATGTTTTCACCTTAATTGATCTACCATATATGGCTCGCATTGATTTACTATATGTGACTTCACATTATTAATAATTTAAAAGGTTCCTTACTTTTTGTAGGAAATATCATTGATAGTTTTTGAAGTTTGGAGCTTCCTGATAATAACAGTGATGTTCGCAGATTATATTTGAAAGTAATTTACATGTTTGCAGATGTGCTTTCACATATATTATCTTATCTTGTCCTTGAAGCAACACTGAAGATCATAAGTATTATTATTCCAAATAATGAAGGGATGAACTCATTATTGGAGAGTCAATTACTTTGTGTCCTCATACGTATAGTAAGTTTTGGAGCTGGAACTCCAAGCCTGTATTCCTTACTCCTTTATTCCTGAAGTAGTAATTTAATAACACTGCCCCATATTACAATTTTTTGTTTTAAAGAATGATTATTGTTTGGCATACACGCTTAGTTTTAACATCTACTTCATGTACAGTCCTGAGTTTGTTTTACCTTTTGCAACTTAGTTTTACAGTGCACAAATCAAATGGAGAGAATCCCAACATTAACGATAATTTCAAATCACTTCTGAGTTACCATACTTTGTAAGCATATTCTTTCACATATTCTAAAGGCAAAGAAAAGAAACAAATATTACGGTGCTAGGAAGTAAAAGCAGTATTCTGATCAAGATTGAAGGCAGGAGGAGAAGGGGATGACAGAGAATGAGATGGTTGGATGGTGTCACCGACTCAGTGAACATGGGTTTGGGTGGACTCCAGGAGCTGGTGATGGACAAAAGAGTCGGACATGACTGAGCAACTGAACTGAACTGAACTGATCATGATAACCTATAAAGTCAAAACACATGGGTTTTAATTCCCTCCTTCTAAGTGAGTTTTGTGACCTGGCCTACGTTACTTAAGACTCATTTTTCTTACATGTAAAGGGAATGCCATTAAAGCATTTCCCTTGTTAAATTGTTCTGAAAAGGAAATGACATAGTATGTGTGCTGTGTGTGTTTAGTCACTCAGTCATGTCTGACTCTTTGAGACCCCATGGGCATGAGGAGACAACCCTCTCCAGGCAAGAATACTGGAGAGGGTTGCTATCCCCTCCTCCAGGGGATTTTCCCAACCCAGGGATCGAACCAAGGTCTCTCACATTGCAGGCAGATTCTTTACCATCTGAGCCACCAGGATAGCCCATAATATGTGTAATTCACTTAATACAGTGTTTCTACTTAGTAACCACTTGCTAATTTTTAGCCGTGAAAATAGTTTTCATGGATTTGAAATGGAATTGAATTGCTGGTCCTGTTCATGATGCTAGTTGTCTTGCTGTTCACAGTATTCACTCTGTTCACTGAACCAAGGGTAGGCAAGGCATGGTCTAGGAGGCTGGAAGAAGACTCTAGGAGCCATAGGAATTGCAGACATATTTATTTTCTCCTGGCTGGCACAGCAGCCATACACAGCCTCTCTCCTGGCTGATACAGCAACTGTAGCAACAGCCATAATATAAGCATAACATAGCTATAATGTGGCCATAACATGACCTCGTATAACGTAACCATGGTATTGCTCCAATGTAGCCCAGATGCAGCAGCAGCCAGGGCTTTCATGGTGAAGCTCATACAGGCATACTGCACACAGTAGCCCATGAGCAAGTGAGTACGTCGTGACATTCATGCACAGTGCTATAAGTGATCTCAGATCTCAGCTGTTACATAATCATTATTTACAAAACATGGGGCAAGAGTGAGAGGCTGTGGGGCAAGAGAGCCTGAGCACGCCACCTTGGCTAATTTGCTCTTTCCCTATAGGAATGAAAACTTGAATCTATATTGAGACCCCTGGAACATCAAAGCATACAGGCATGCAGAGAAGGGGGAAATGAAAAGGGAAACAGGGGAGTGAGATAGGGTAATTAAAAAGAAATGCAAAAGGGCTGCTATTTCTAATGAGGATGTACAGTGTTGCAGGGGAATGTCCCTCCAAACCTAACAAGGAAAAACAAGCTGAATAAACTATAAAATCAGTAAGTTTAGCCCATCAAACAATCAGGCCCAAAGCAATTGAATAAATTAAAATCCAAAATTTGACAAACCTCTCTTAGGATATATAGCTGCTTTCATTTTTGAAATGTGGGAGGAGGAACTCACTAAAGTAAAAATAAAGCAGCTGAACTTTTAAATTTTTAAATGCTGAATGTGGGCTGGGAGTAGGAGTTTAGAATTTCTAGGAGTCCTAGATACAAGAGGAATCTTTGCTCTCTCCTTGTCTTCTTTCTCATTGGCCTTCACTTGAGAGCCCATGAGAAAGGTCAGGATAAGGTCAGGAGAACTGAGAAGTTCATCTTACAAGGAGAAGGCTCACCAAGTCTGCTATAGTCTCCATGTGCCGATGAGAACTAAGAGAAATGCTTCTGCATTTGGGGACTCATGTTCAATAAGCAGCAGAAGCAGTCCGCCTCAGGAGAGATCCCCCTGGCCCCATCTGAGGTTCATTGGCATAAGGCTGAGGCAGGGTATGGTGGTGGGGAGGTCTAGGAGGGCTGAGACTTCCTGTAGAGCCCACTTAAGTTTGAGGGCAGGCAGAATGGAGAGAAGCCCAAAGGCACCCTCCCCTGAGTGAGTCAATGTCTCTCTTCCTTTAGGGGAGGGAGAAGAGAGTTGAGAAAGAAGTTTCCTAAGTCACAGGTGCAGAGATGCTGTTGAATGAAGTCTGAAGATGGAGAAGGAATGAGTGTCACCAGTGCACTGGGGTTTAAGATCAGTACTGAGAGAACTCTGACAGGCACTCTGGGCCCTTGCTATCAAGAGTACCAGGAAGTGTTTTTATACCACTGGGACAGGAAAAAGATGGCTGAGAGATAACTCTGGGACATCTGAAAGCAGAGTATGACAACTAAGACAAAATCTGCTGTCACTTAGACTGTAAAGTGAAGTTTCTAATTCTACTTTCAACGTTTAAGCCTGTGGTAGACTGAATTTAAACAACACCAAAGCTCTGGTGCATTGTACTAGTTTGATAGATATGCTATTATAAACAACTATAGCCTGAGTGACTTAACAGAAACTAATTTTCTCATGATTTTGAAAGCTGAAAGACTGAAATCAAGGTGTCATCAGAGTTGGTTTCATCCTAAGGCCTTTTTTCTTTGGATCATAGATAACAGACTTCACCATCTGCCTTCAAATGGTTTTCCTTCTATGTGTTTCTGTGTACAGATTTCCTCTTCTTCGAAGGATACTAGTCATAATGAGACAGGATCCAGGCTAATGAGTACCTAAAGCCTAACGTAGCTATTTAAAGACCACTTCTTTAATCACAATCATATTTTGAAGTACTAGGAGTTAGGATTTCAACATATAAATTTTGAGGTTATACACTTTAGTTTATAATGTCTATGTAAATTGTTCCGACTTCCAGTCCAAACAAGAGTTGTGGTGTACCCTTTTCTTTGTATAAATATTATTCATCTCAGTCCTTATTGTTTTTCATATGATGTTCATTTTCAATCCAAAAATTACAATACAGAAAAAAATATCCTTTGTCAAAGGAGGAAAGAATCAATAGAAGGAGATCCAAGATATTGCAGGTATCAGTCTGATTTTAAAATACCTCTAATAACACAGACATAGAGAACAGGCTTGTGGACACAGCAAGGGGAGGAGAGAACTGGACAAATTGATGTAGTAGCATTGACATATGTGCAATATCGTGTGTAAAGTTGATAGCTAGGGGGAAGTTGCTATATAACACAAGGAGCACAGCCTGGCACCTCTCTGGGAGGGGTGGGGTATACTGCAGGCTCAAGAGGGAGGGGGTATATATATATATATATGACTGATTTGCATTGCTGTAGAGCAGAAACCAACACAACATTGCAAAGCAAATATCCTTCTGTTAAAATTTTTTTAAATAGCTCAGAGGTTAAAGCGTCTGTCTGCAATGTGGGAGACCTGGGTTCGATCCCTGGGTCGGGAAGATCCCCTGGAGAAGGAAATGGCAACCCACTCCAGTATTCTTGCCTGGAGAATCCCATGGAAGGAGGAGCTTGGTGGGCCACAGTCCACGGGGTCACAAAGAGTCGGACACAACTGAGTGACTTCACTTCACAATATATTAAGAAATTTTCTTGAACAAAGGATAACATATGTGAGCAGATAGGGAATTTCAGCAGATAGAAACTATCAAAAAAACCAAATGTGAATTCTAGAGACAAAAAAAAAATACTGCATTGGAGTTAAACAATTCTTGTGATCTTTTCAGTAATCTAACACATGAAATAGTGATTTTGGCCAATACTGAGCAATATAAATTTTCTAGCTTAAAGCACAGGAAGAAATATAACAAAGTGACTAATTTCTGTAAGACTATGTTTAATTAACATCCCAAGATGTAAAAAGAAAGAGAATGAGAGAAGAAATACTTGAATAAAAATTGATAATTTCCCAACATTAATGAAAAACATCAAACCACAGATCAAAACACTAGAGAACTTCAATCAGTGTAAATTCAAAGAAAAGCATACCTCCAATATCCTAATCAAACAATGAAAATCAGAGATAAGAAAGAAAACTCAAGGAGGCAACCAGAGAAAGAAGTATTAAATATAGGACAAGTGATGCAAATGATGCTGTTTTTCATCAGATGCAGTGGAATCCATGAAATAACAGAATAGCATCTTTAAAGTTCTGAAAGATAGATCTGGCAACTTAGAATTAACACCTCACAAAAATATTTTTCAGAAAAAAAAGTGAGTTGAAGACTTTTTTTCTAAATTAAAAAAGCCAAAATTTTCTCTGAGTTCTCCATTACAGATATGTTAAAATTAAAAAGAAAAAAAAAAAAAAGATTCTTCAGGCTCTTGGAAAATGATAGCAGATATGTATCTGGTTTGCTTTTAGGTGAAGAATACCTTAAAGATATGAAATATATACATATGAATATATGTATATACAGGAATAGGTATGCATGTAATATATGCATATATTTTATATAACACATAGAAAGATGTTGAATATGTTATCAATCTAGTTAGACATTTGTGTGATTAAGGAAAAATCTATAGAAGTTAAACATATGATAATAAGAGTACAGAAGATGGGTGGATGATAATTGGAAATATATGGTTGTAAGGTTTTATGTTTTATTTTTACAAGTAGTGATAAATTAAAGATGCATATTGTAATGTTTTGAGCAATAACTGAAGTGGACAGAGCAAGGCATTTATATGGATTGAATTCTCCCCAAATTCAAGTCCTAACCCCAATATCTTAGAATGTACCCTTCTTTAGAAATAGCATCACTGCAGGTATAATTAAGATGAAGTTGTATTGCAGTAGAGTGGACCCTTCATTCAATGTGATTGTGAGCTTAGTCAATCAACCATGTCCAACTCTTTGCAACCCCATTGACTATAGGTCATCAACCTCTTCTGTCCATGGGGATTCTTCAGCAAAGTATACTGGAGTGGGTTGCCATGCCCTCTTCCAGGGGATCTTTCCAACCCAGGAATTGAATGCAGGTCTCCTGCACTAAGGCAGATTCTTTACCGTCTGAGCCACCAGGGAATCTGTATGAAAGGAGAAATTTGGACACTGACAGGAATGCTGGAGAATGCCATTTGAAGATGAAGGCAGAAATAACGGTGATGTTTCAACAAGCCAAGGAACACCAAAGATCACCAGCAAACCACCAGAAGGAAGGGGAAGGATATAGGACAGATTCCCTAGCAAACTAATGAAGACACAAATAAAAAGTCAGTAGAGAAGATAAAATGGGATACTAAAAATATTTGGTTAATGCATGCCCAAAACAAGAGAGGAAGAAGAAAGAGGAAAGAAGGAAGAAAGAAACAATACAGATCGCATGAAACAAAATCAAACACCTGAATAGTGAGTTAAATTAAATGGTGCAGTAATTGCAATGAAGATAAATGGACTCCAATTAAAAGGCAGAAATTGCCAGACTGGATCATAACAGTTTGTCAGATTCTTATAAAAGTTAACGTGTCAACTTTATGACTGAGTAATTCCAATCCTAATGAAAAATGAAGACATATCCACAAAAATATTTGTATACAAGGATGTTCATACTAGATTTGTTGATAATAGCCAAAAACAGGAGACAGCCTACATGTTTATCCATAGGAGAATGAATAAACAAACTGTGGTATATTGCTGGAATATGAGATTACTCACTGATAAAATGGAACAAACCACTGATGGATGCCACAGAAAGTAAAATTCTTAAAAACATTGTTGAGTAAAGGGAACAAGACTGATAAATATATACTGTTTGATTTCTTGGTAATAGAAATCAGATGAGTTGTTTGTTTGTTTTAAATGTGTGTTCCAGCAGCATAGGGATGCAGTGAGAAAGGCATATATGGGTCCTGGGGTAATGGGAGTAACCCATGTTTCATAGTGGTGTGGGTTAGGTGAATCTAGACATCTGCCAAAATTGATTGAGATACATTTAATATCTCTTTAGGTATACAACTTGAAAAAAAATGGAGTAAGAAACACATTTACTTATATTGGCATGCAATCAATTTTTACTTGACTTTATCTTGAGTGAACAATGTGCACTATGTTTTAATCCAGTTACTACCACCACTACTAGGGCTTCCTTGGTAGCTCAGACGGTAAAGCGTCTGCCTACAATGTGGGAGACCTGGGTTCAGTCCCTGAGTTGGGAAGATCCCCTGGAGAGGGAAATGGCAACTCTAGTACTCTTGCCTGGAAAATCCCATGAATGGAGGAGCCTCGTAGGCTACAGTCTATGGGGTCACAAAGAGTCGGACATGACTGAGCAACTTCACTTTCTTTCTTTCTCTTTCTACTACTACCACAAATATTTAATATAAATGTTTATACTAAGTTTCAGTTTACAAAGTATTCTGCATATATAGTATTTGACTCGGGCTTCAAAATCACATTAAACAAGGAAAGGCTCAGTATGATTATCCCTGTTTTATAGAGAGGATGATATTATTCCAGAATCAATGAGATGATAAGTGGACAAAATGAATCTTAAATGAAAATATTTTGACTCTGTCTCATTTCAGTGAATTTCTTCTACTGAAAACATAGTTGTATGTAAATTGAGTTCCTCCCTCTCTCAGCTCTCACTTAACCTGCCTGCTTATGTTTCGTTTATGTAAAGTAGTTCTCTTGGATCACTGAGTGCCAAAGGGCTTGGTGGTTTATTGCACTGATCCTGTATTCTAGGACTTCCCAGATGGCTCAGATGGTAAAGAATCTGCCTTCAATGCAGGAAACTCAGTTGTCTTAAGCCAGTCATATTGCACCTCTGTGTCCCTGAATCAAACCTAGTTATTGAAAACAGCCAATGACAAGAGTGAGATTATTTTGTTGTGCGTGTAACAGGTTTAGAAGTAGAAGAAATGCCAACTCAATATGTCTTTGTACTCTCAAGTATGAAACCTATATGTTTTTTAACCATATTCTTTTTTCTGTTACCCTCCTTCCTAAACCTCCCCAAGGCTGTTAGATGTGTTGTGATGATTTTTTAAAAAAATATTCATTTATTTGGCTGCATTGGTTCTTAGTTGCAGCACTCTCGATCTTCCTTGTGTCACGCAGGATCTTTAGTTGTGTAGCAGTAACTCTAGTTGTGGTGTGCGCACGAGCTCCGTAGTTGCAATGCATGGGCCTAACTGCTCCACAACATGTGGGATTCTAGTCCCCTAACCAGGGATCGAATCCACGTCCCCTGCCTTGTAAGGCAGATTGTTTAACCACCGGACCACTTGGGAAATTCCTATTGTGATGATTATTAAAAGATCTTGGGTTGTTGACACATTAGGTCTTAACAATTTTCTTAAGAGAAATGTAAAACTTTGGAATAATGTTTAATGTAGTATGTGAATAATGCATATCTTAATAAGTAAAATGATATGCACAATTAAAAAAAATTGGAAAATGTATCTTCCAAAGTAGTATAAAACATTACTGCTATGTTCTGAAATCGATCATCAAAACTTATATACTGGTGAGATCATAGAAATGACATTTCAATAGTTACATTTGTAACTCAAAACAGGAAAGACTGAATATAAATTAGAATCTCCCTGGAAAGTAGGTTTATCATGCAAAATAGGACAGATTCATTAGGAGGATTTATTTTACTCAATTAATAAAATATAATATCCTGCTGAAGACAATGGCTGAACAAGTATAAACTGGTAGCAGAGAGGTCATAAAATCTCATTAAAAAGGATTTTTAAATTGTAGTCTCAGTAGTGAGTTAAATGAAAGAAAATGAGTCCAGATATTTCTCACCCAGAATTATGTGTTCATAACCATAATTTTTAAACTTTAGTCATAGAGGCCATATTAAGTTCTAATTAATGCTGACCATTTTCTCAAATAATTTTAGTATCTATCTAGATTTCTACTTAGTCTTTCATGTTACAGATTACATAAAAAAACAATTGAGACCATCTGTATTTCACAGAGGCTAACGGGTACTCCTCGCTCATTAAAGGAAAATGGAATTGTCTGAATAAATTACTTCTGACTTTACTCTTGACAGCTGGAATCTAGAGAACAGTTCAGAGTGTAATATCCCTACCTCCCTAGGCAAGAAGTGGTCAGAATAGTTAAACCTCTTTTTACTTTTTGCAAACTTACTACTTAGAATCATTTAAACTGCTGTGATCAGATAATCAGATCATATCATGCTGCCGCCACCAACTAAATCTATTCAGAAAGCAGAATATGAAAGAGAAAAAAATATGTCTTCATTTTGTATAGAAAAAAAGCAAAGGAAGTAGTAATTACATGACATGTTTTTTTAGCAGATGTCATCTTTTGAGAATAAGTTACATAACAGATCCTTCTGCCACCGACAGTATCCATTGGAGGATACTTTTGCCTTCTGTAGTGTGAACTAAGAAGGTTAATGCTACCCTGCAGAAGATTGCTCTTATATAGTTAGTCATAATTGCCTTTTTAGGGAACACAGTTTCATAAAGTGGGCTTTTGGGAGCAAACCCTGGTTCACTGTATTCTCCATATGACCATATAGTTGTGACAGTATCCATCATATACTTTTTAAATCTATTTGTGCATATCCATGTCTTCTCCATAGCATAACTCTGGGTGTGAAAATTCCTTTTTATTAATTTACCAGTTATAGTGATCTCTGTTAGAACTTTGTGACACGTACTAGATACTCAATAGATAGTTTTTATTTGTATGTGACACTTTCTCTTAAAATAATATTGATTTCCACCAGTCAGTACCTAGAAAAAGATACTATTTTTATAGGTCATTGGGTTTCATTATCATTCTTGAGTTCTGCTTGGATGGGCTTTTTTTTTTACCATCAAAAAAAAATGATTTATTTTTCTAGAATAAATTTGTTTTCCTTTGTGAATTAACCAGAGTTTGACATAACTGTTTCATTTTCTGTTTGACTATTCAGTGTTTGAGATTAATGGATATAGATCTTTAAAAAAATGTTTTTGTAATTTTTTAAAAGCAGGTTTAGGTTAACAAATCAAGAGGAAGGTACAGAGATTTTCCTTATATCTACTCATACCCCCTGTGCTCCACAGCCTCCCTATCATCAGTCTCATTCACCAGAATGATACCTTTTTTTTTTTAATTAACGGTGAACCTATATTGACACATTATAATTACCCACAGTCCATCAGTTCATTTCAGTTCAGTCACTCAGTCGTGTCCGATCTTTGCAACCCCATGAATCGCAGCACACCAGGCCTCCCTGTCCATCACCAACTCCCGGAGTTCACCCAGACTCACGTCCATCGAGTCAGTGATGCCATCCAGCCATCCCATCCTCTGTTGTCCCCTTCTCCTCCTGCCCCCAATCCCTCCCAGCATCAGAGTCTTTTCCAATGAGTCAATTCTTCGGATGAGGTGGCCAAAGTACTGGAGTTTCAGTTAGCATCATTCCTTCCAAAGAAATCCCACGGCTGATTGCCTTCAGAATGGACGGGTTGGATCTCCTTGCAGTCCAAGGGACTCTCAAGAATCTTCTCCAACACCACAGTTCAAAAGCATCAATTCTTCGGCACTCAGCCTTCTTCACCATAGTGTGCTTTAAAGTTTCCCTTTGGTGTTATATAATCTATGGGCTTGGACAAAAATATACTGACATACATGAGTCATCATAGTATCATAAAGAATATTTTCACTGCCCTGAAAGTTCTTTGTGATCTTCCTACCCACCACCACCATCAGCCATTGATTATATTTTTTATTGTCTTTATAATTTTACCTTTTACAGAAGGTCATATAGTTGGAATCATACTGTCTGTAGCCCTTGCCAATTGGCTTATTTTACTTAGTCATCCACATTTAAGGTATTTCCACGTCTTTTCCTGGTTTGAGAGCTGTTTTGTTTTTATAGCTGAATAATATTTGTCATTTGGATTTGCGAGAGTATATCCATTCACCTAAAGAAGGCCATCTTGAGTGCTTCTGAGTCTTGGCAGTTATGAGTAAAGCTGCTATATTCATCTGTGTGCAGACTTTTGTATGGACGTAAGTTTTCAGTTCATTTGAGTAATTACCAAGGAAAGTGATTGTTCGATCCTCTAGTATGTTTGTTATGTAAGATACTGCCTGTCTTCCAAAGTTGGTTATCAATTTTGCATTCCTACCAGCAGTGTGTGAGAGTTCCTTTGGCTCCACATGCATGCCAGCATTTAGTGTTGCCTGTGCTCTGCTTTTTGATCATTCTAATATGTGTGTAGTAGTATCTGGTTTTATTTTTCTTTAGTGACATAGGATGTGGAACACCTTTTCATATGTTTATTTGCCATCTCTATATGGTCTTTGGTGAGATGACTTTTATGATTTTTGGCTCATTTCTTAAATTGTGTTGTTTTCAACAGTTCTTTTATGTTTAGGATGCGTGCGTGTGTGCTCAGTTGCTTCAGTTAAGTCTGACTCTGTGTGAACCTAGAGACTGTAGCCCACCAGGATCCTCTGTCCATAGACTTTGCCAGGCAAGAATAGTAGAATGTGTTGCCATGCTTTCTTGCAGAGGACCTTCCAGACCCAGGGATCCAACCCATGTCTCCTGCACTGCAGGCAGATTCTTTACCCACTGACCCACCTGGGAAGCCCATGTTTAGAATAGCAGTCCTTAATCAGATGTTTATTTTTCAAATATTCTCTCCCAGTCCATAGACTGTCTCTTCATTCTCCTTTGCAGAACAAAAAATTTTACTCTAAAATTTTGGTGAGCAGGTTTGAAGAATTGGGGAATTAAATCTGCATATATTTTTAAGTAGAAAATAGCTCTTAATGAGTGATTTCCTGTTCAGCAATGTTGGAATGACACAGTCCTTTCTCAGATACTCAGTTAATCAAGTTAAGGATTTGTCCCATTACCATTCCTATCAGTTACAGGTATCGTTGGTACTAGGAGGGTTTTGTTTTGTGTTTTGGTTTCTAAAAAATGCCTTTTCCTCTTTCAAGTCTGTGAAGCTACATATCTAATAAGCTATGTGCCTATTCTCTAATTATGGGAGAAAAAACAGTCTAGAATATGAACAGTATTGACTTTCACTAATGAAAAAGGGAGGAAAATGAGTAAACTGGTATTCCTAAAGTAAGTGCTGTGAGCCAGACACTGTTAAGCACTTTTCATATATTATTTCAATTGCTCCCCATCTAAGTCAGGCATTTAAATGAAGAAATTCAGTTTTATTGATGAAGAAATTGAGGCTCATTGGATGTGATAACTTTTAAAAACAGCTTTTCACCTTAAAAAATTGCAAATAGAACTGCATTATGACCCAGCAATCCCACTGCTGGGCATACAGAATTGAGGAAACCAGAATTGAAAGAGACACATGTACCCCCAATGTTCATCGCAGCACTGTTTATAATAGCCAGGACATGGAAACAACCTAGATGTCCATCAGCAGATGAATGGATAAGAAAGCTATGGTACATATACACAATGGAGTATTACTCAGCCATTAAAAAGAATACATTTGAATCAGTTCTGTTGAGATGGATGAAACTGGAGCTGATTATACAGAGTGAAGTAAGCCAGAAAGAAAAACACCAATACAGTATACTAACACATATATATGGAATTTAGAAAGATGGCAATGATGACCCTGTATGCAAGATAGCCAAAAAGACACACATGTATAGCGGACTTTTGGACTCAGAGGGAGAGGGAGAGGGTGGGATGATTTGGGAGAATGGCATTGAAACATGTATACTGTCATGTAAGAATCGAATCGCCAGTCTGTGTCTGATGCAGGATACAGCATGCTTGGGGCTGGTGCACGGGGATGACCTAGAGGGATATTGTGGGGAGGGAGGTGGGAGGGGGATTCATGTTTGGGATCGCATGTACACCCGTGGTGGATTCATGTCAATGTATGGCAAAACCAATACAGTATTGTAAAGTAAAAAAAAAAAAAAAAGTACTAGGGACATAGTAGGAATGCAGTTTCCTAGAACTTCAGCCTTCTCTTTCCATTATTCTTTATACTATCTTTCTCCCTCTTAGGTAATTTAACTTACAGAAGTAATGCCCCCCCCCCCAAAAAAAAACCACATTTTAGTCCTTTTAAGTAACCACTTTTAACAATCAGATATGAATATATTTAAGAAAATGAGATCTTCCTCTAAACATTGCTCCAGATATAAAACAGTTAAAATGAATATTAGCTGTTAAAATAAGTTTTGGAAAAGAATGCTAGTAAAAATAGTGCTATCTAATTTTTTTCTGATTGTTACATATAGAAGAATCATCACTGACTAGTTAATGAGAAAATCAAATTCATAAATTTCTATAATAATATAACAAGTTATATCCTTCTGATATTTGGTATTTTGTTAATAAGATAAACGTCTCTAATTAATTCATCTTTAATAGTGGCAATATCTAAATTTGCCAAATAAATTTTTAAAGCTTTAGCCTTCTTACTTTGGGCATGTTTATGTTTTATTTGTATGCCTTCAGTTCTCAGTAAATTTATGGGTTCAACTTTGCTTTGTTTTTTTATATTATTATTTATTTTTTAGAGGTTTTTCATTTCTGAGAATAAAAAGAGGTTTCTTATTTACTTTGTGCAAGGGTTTAACCTTTTGTCACATCTCTTTATTTTAATGATCTATGATTTCTTTTTTTTAAGCTTTAAGCAAAATACAGAATGTCTTTTGGGCTAGTGCTAATGATTGGTTTCTTATCATTTTACACCCTTTGTTGTTTATGATGAAAGTTTTAGAGAAAGTTCAATTACTTTTTCTTAGATGAGAAAATTAACATATCAATACCATATTTCTTTGACCTGTAAATAGCAAAATTAGAAGCGCTCTCTAGTTATTATCTCTGGAAGATATCCATCTACACACAAACATGAAATTGAGTCTACATCTCAATTTGCATTCCTATTACAGAAACCCTTCTAAATTTAGGAGAGAACTGTGATTCTTATTCCAGTAAATGTGGCATACATTTACTAATCTACCCTTGTCTAGCCTTCACTGTGACCTATTTCAGGTTGAGCAGTTGGAGTTGGAGTTGCAATCCATTGTTTGGTGTCTTTTCCGCCCTTTTATAACAGTATTGTTAATAATTACATATAGTAAAACCAGCTAAAGGTGTGAAAATGAAGAAGCAACTTAGGGCAATTAAATCTACCAAAAGTAATAATCCCTTTTAATCTTTGTCTTAAAAATAATAAATATATTTGTATATTTTATGTTATCAGGATTTACAAGGAAAATTTATTAAGGATAATCAATGAAATACAATGCTATTTTATAAAGTTTAATCAAAATTAGACTTTGAATCTTATTCAAAATACTACATTTTAAGAAAAAAAATTATAATTGTTGGGAATACATACTCCATAACTTTAGGAAAATTGTTTTGAATGGAAGCACATTATAAGACCTCCAAAAGTTTTATCAGATTCCATATGCAACAATCTTGTAAGCACTCTTTACCTTGTCTGAATTTTCTCTATTTTATATTTTGTAATGATATATTCCTAAAACTTTTTAAATAGTATATTCCTAAAACTTAAATAATAAAGGCCAATTTTTAATGTTTTCATAACTGTTTATTTTAAAGTTATGACTACTATCCCTCATGTTTCTGAGTTTGGCATTTTTATTTTAATATGTATTTTGGGGTTTTATGATAATTGTTTTATTTTGTTTTTGTAATTTTTTAGCCATAGGTGATTATCAAGTGAACTAGTAAATAAATGATATTAATTTGACCTGTATCCTTATCAATTGAAGAAGATGAATCTGACTTTCTAACTACAAAGTCATGATGGAGAATAACAGCTATTGTCACCTTAACCATAGTATATAAAATAATCAAATAAAATAAACTATGAAAATAGTTAAAATTAATGTAGCCCCTATATTTATATATGAGTCATCAGTGACATGGCAAAATCTATGCTGATTGTGGCCGAAGAACAATAAATAATTTTTCAGTTCAGTTAGTTGCTTAGTTGTATCTGACTCTTTGCAACCACATGGATTGTAGCATGCCACCTTCCCCTGTCCATTACCAACTCCCAGAGCATGTTCAAACTCATGTCCATCGAGTTGGTGATGCCATCAAAGCATCTTATCCTCTGTCATCCCCTTCTCCTCTTGCCTTCAATCTTTCCCAGCATCGGAGTCTTTTCTAATGAGTCAGTTCTTTGCATCAGGTGGTCAAAGTATTGGAGCTTCAGTTCAGCATCAATCCTTCCAATGAATATTCAGGACTGAACTCCCTTAGAATGAACTGGTTGAATCTCCTTGCAGTCCAAGGGACTCTCAAGAGCCTTCTCCAACACCACAGTTCAAAAGCATCAGTTCTTCGGTGCTCAGCTTTCTATATGGTCCAACTCTCACATCCATGCATGACTACTGGAAAAACCATAGCTTTGACTAGACGGACCTTTGTTGGCATAGTAATGTCTCTGTTTTTTAATATACTATCTAGATTGGTCATAGCTTTTCTTTCAAGGAGCAGGGTCTTTTAATTTTATGGCTACAGTCACCATCTGCAGTGATTTTAGAGCCCAGGGAAATAAAGTCTGTCACTGTTTCCACTGTTTTCCCATCTATTTGCCATGAAGTATGGGACCAGATGCCATGATCTTAGTTTTTTAATGTTGAGTTTTAAGCCAACTTTTTCACTGTCCTCTTTCACTTTCATCAAGAAGTTCTTTAAGGGTATTTTTTGAATACCTGATTGCCTGCTTAGGAAGAACAAAAAGTAATAATAATAATAATGATAATAAAAGATAGGGATTAATGACATGACAAAAGATATTTAAATAGTATAATTAACTTCAATCAATATAATTCTTGAATAAAATAATTTTTCCCACTAATGTTGTAGTTTTAAAATGTTGGGAGGAAAGGTTTTAGCTTATGCAGGCACTTTCCATATGAGAATGAGGTTAAATATCTTAGCAACTCATTACTGGTCCATTAGAAAGGAGAAATGAGTATTTTTTTGGATCATATTACATGGATAATTGCAATCACCAAACAATGCAAATGGGATGATGAAATGATGAAAACTGATAAATAAGGTAATAAATGTGCACAATGACTATAAACCCTTTGTATTTAAACTATTTCCTAAATCACTAAATTACCACTAGATATATTTACATTATTTATTGAATCAGTAAAAAAAAATTGACTGAATTATTACCATGTCTTGTCATTAATTGTTATATGAGAACATTTCTAATATCCTTATCTAATAGCCTTATCCACCAGCTGCAAATTTGAAAATATATTCCAAGTAGTTGTGCTGTTTAGTGCCTTTTACACAGAGACCAGTATTACTTTGGGAAGGGCTTAAAAGTTGTATTGAGTAATGTTTTAAAATAAATTACTTATTAAGATAATATTTAAGATAATTTTAATGTTTTAAACACAAAATTGTTATTAAAAATATTTAAGCCAAAGAAGGCAATATAATTGTTAACTTATTTTTCAGTCTTTCTGACAAAGTTTGCATATGCATATTAAAAATAATTTCCTTAATACCATCTAAAGGAATTGAAAAGTATATAGGAGAAAACATAATTTATTCTCTATGTTTTGCCAAGCATCTAAGGGGTAGCCTTAGTACAATTAACTTCAACAGAATATCCCAGAATACTGAAATGTTTTTTGTTGTTGCTGATAGTGGTTGTGTTTTTTTGTTTGTTTTGTTTTAGATATCAATATATGCATGGAATGCAAGTCTATATAATTTTAAATTGGGGGAAATTTTAAAAGTATTACTTAATGGTGGAATGCTTTGGATTTTAATAAATATTGTTCATCTTATTTTTCACCCAGTCTAAAAATTAAAGGTAGCTATTATGGTTGAAATCAAATAAAGAGGTTCTTTAGGTTCATTGATTAAATAAAGCAGGGGAGATCAAGCAATGCCAAACTAGACCTCATTCCAAACTAGACCTGTTGTAACACAACTTCTGTATTTGTTTTTTGTCTGTGGAGACTTTCTTGCTACAATGACAGAGCTGAATAGTTGTGACAGAGCCCATCAATCCCATAAGGCCTAAAGTATTTACCACCTGAACTTCAAAGAAAATTTATGCTGACTTCTCAAAGGAATACATACATGTATATCATATATAGATTATTGCCATATTATAGTGTGTTTTAGAAATCATTTTGAAGAAAAACACTTGGCTACAGAATATATAAACTCTTCTAAGATTATCTCTGTTTATGCTTCCCTGATCCACAATATTTGTATTTCTGTCATAATCATCTTTTTTCTTGTAAGAGCATGTTTTATATAATGTCTGCCAATGAAATAATTAAATAATGCCTTAATTAATTACTGAACACTTGCTAGATACAAAAACTGTAAGTACTAATGATATCAAAGTGAATAATTTTGTTCACAGTCCACCGAGAGAGTCAGAGATAATCTAAATCAACACATGCATTATATGCAGTGGGCAAGATGTAGTCAGGCCTGAAGGAAACTCAGCTGTTTACTACTCAAAACTGCAGGGAGCTCAAGCCTAACTTAAAATGACTTACAGAGAAAGGAATTACTCTCTTACCTGAAAAGCCCCAGATTTAATTGACTTTAGGTCTCTCTTCATCTACGTGCTCAAGTGAAGCCGCCAGAAATCTGTCTTTCTCCACTTCTGTTGTACTTTGTATTGGGCTTCATTTTTAAGTGTTAGCATATTGGCTTTAAGCAGCAGCAGGATTGTGTACTTGAACTTTTAATCTCAGTTTTAGGTTACAAGCATTTCCCGCCCCCCCCCCCCACCCAGTGTTTTCAGCAAAAATTCCAAGCTTGGATATTATTGATTTCTGTTGGATTGCAAGCCCATCCCTGATTCAGTCAGTGTGACCAGGGAGCTTCATTAGGCAGATGTGGCTCACATGTCTAAATAGACTGAGCTTGTGAGCAATGATTCTGCAGAGCAAAATTTTCTGCAGAGCAAAATCCAGATACTCTAATAGTGTGAGTGCTAGGTGGACAAATTGATATTGACTGCATTCAGTTAACCTGAAAACCTCTTCTAGGGAAACTTTTCAATAATATGTCATTCTATATAACTAGGATTTTCTTTGTGATATTTTGGGCTAAAAATAATATGACTTTTATATTTGGTCATGGAGAATCAATCAATAGGGAGAAGACTACACTATTTTTTGGTAAAAGTTTGTATTATGTATATCCTGGTGATTAATTAATTTAGAAATTTGAAACATTTTTTAAAAGTTTCAATTTTTTTATCACTGCTAATGAAAAATTTATAATGAATGTGACTTACATTAATATATATATATATTTACATATATACATGTATATATATGTAGGAACATCTTAGTACCCAAATTTAGGTATAAATATAGCATTATTATTAGATTGGATTCTCTATTTCATTATTCCCTATGAGGTAAGATTGACATATTTCTTTGCTCAGTTGTGTCTGACTCTTTGTGACCCTTTGGACTGTAGCCCTCCAGGATCCTTTTTCCATGGGATTTTTTCAGGCAAAGATACTGGAGTAAACTGCCATTTCCTCCTCCAAAGAGTCTTCCTGACCCAGGGGTCAAGCTTGTGTTTTTCATGCATCTCCTGCATTGCAGGCAAATTTTTTACCTGCTGAGACATCAGGGAAGCCCAGAAATATTTCCAGGGGAATATGTAAGATTGTTAATAAACTGTAAGATAAGTACCAACTTGAAAATTAAATATGAAAATGATTGTAACAGTTTTGTATTTCTTAGAATTCTCTTCCGTGCTCTATTACTTCCTAAAATAAAACTGATTATGAAATTTATATTAGATAGCAAAAGACCTGACATTGTCTATATAAGTATATAAAGAAAACTGGAAAAGAAACTATTTTGAAAATGCAATTATTCTACATTAATCATGACCTTTTTACATGAGCTGCCTTCCATATATATATATATTTGGCATCGCTTTTGCTATCAGCACTATTAATACCTAAAAGAAAGTGTCTTCTTTTTAAGCAATATTGTACTTACACTTAATTATACTATATGGTTGACCTCTTTTACTTCATACAGGAGCCCTTTGAAATATGAATACTGTTATCTCTATTATATAGATTAGGAGTTTGAGGCTTGGAGAGGTTAAGTAACTTATATAAATTATAATAGCTGATAATTGACCTGTGATAGATTCTCAAGTTTGCTTAATTTTTAAGCAAATGTTTTCAAATTGTGCAAGACTTCCTCCAATTTCACGGCAAATAGATGGGGAAACAATGGAAACAGTTAAAGACTTTACTTTTGGGGGTTCCAAGATCACTGCAGATGGTGACTGCAGCCATGAAATTAAAAGATGCTTGCTCCTTCCTTGGTGGCTCAGATGGTAAAGTATCTGCCTTCAATGTGAGATCTCTTACCCGGGTATCTGATCCAGGTTCAATCTCTGGGTTGGGAATTTCGCCTGGAAAGAAATGGCAACCCAATCCAGTACTCTTGCCTGGGAAATCCCATGGACAGAGAAGCCTGGTAGAATACAGTCCATGGGCTGCAAAGAGTCAGATATGACAGAGCAACTTCAGTTTCAGTTTGCTCCATGGAAGAAAAGTTATGACCAGCCTAGACAACATATTAAAAAGCAGGGATATTATTTTGCCAACAAAGGTCCATCTAATCAAAGCTATGGTTTTTCTAGTGGTCATGTATGGATGTGAAAGTTGGACCTTAAAGAAAGCTGAGCACCAAAGAATCAATGCTTTTGAACTGTGGTGTTGGAGAAGACTCTTGAGAGTCCCTTGGACTGCAAGGAGATCCAACCAGTCAATCCTAAAGGAAATCAGTCCTGAATATTTATTGGAAGGACTGATGTTGAAGCTGAAACTCCAATATTTGGCCACCTGATGTGAGGAACTGACTCATTGGAAAAGACCCTGATGCTGGGAAGGATTGGGGGCAGGAGGAGAAGGTAACGACAGAGGATGGGATGGTTGGATGGCATCACCAACTCAATGGACATGACTTTGAGTAAGCTCTGGGAGTTGGTGATGGACAGGGAGGCCTGGTGTGCTGCAGTCCATGGGGTCTCAAATAGTCGGACATGACTGAGCTACTTAACTGAACTGAACCTCCAATTACCTCTGTCATATAATTTGAAAACCATGAATTTTAAAATATTTATAATAAAAGCAATAGTATATATATATAAAATCTTCATTCAGTTCAGTTGTTCAGTCAGAAAAGGAAAGATGTACCCATTTGAATGCAGAGTTCAAAGAATGGCAAGGAGAGAAAGATAAGGAAAGCCTTCCTCAGTGATCAATGAAAAGAAATAGAGGAAAAGAACAGAATAGGAAAGTCTAGACATCTCTTCAAGAAAATTAGAAATTAAGAAATGGGAATACCCGACCACCTGAACTGCCTCTTGAGAAACCTATATGCAGGTCAGGAAGCAACAGTTAGAACTGGACATGAAGCAGACTGGTTCCAAATAGGAAAAGGAGTACGTCAAGGCTGTATGCTGTCACCCTGCTTATTTAACTTATATGCAGAGTACATCATGAGAAATGCTGGGCTGGAAGAAGCACAAGCTGGAATCAAGATTGCCAGGAGAAATATCAATAACCTCAGATATGCAGATGATACCACCCTTATGGCAGAAAGTGAAGAGGAACTAAAAAGCCTCTTGATAAAAGTGAAAGAGGAGAGTGAAAAAGTTGGCTTAAAGCTCAACATTCAGAAAACTAAGATCATGGCATCTGGTCCCATCACTTCATGGAAAATAGATGGGCAAACAGTGGAAACAGTGGCTGATTTATTTTGGGGAGCTCCAAAATCACTGCAGATGGTGACTATAGCGATGACATTAAAAGACGCTTACTCCTTAGAAGAAAAGTTATGACCAACCTAGATAGCATATTCAAAAGCAGAGACATTACTTTGCTAACAAAGGTCTGTCTAGTCAAGGCTATGGTTTTTCCTGTGGTCATGTATGGATGTGAGAGTTGGACTGTGAAGAAAGCTGAGCACCGAAGAATTGATGCTTTGAACTGTGGTGTTGGAGAAGACTGTTGAGAGTCCCTTGGACTGCAAGGAGATCCAACCAGTCTATTCTAAAGGAGATCAGTCCTGGGTGTTCTTTGGAAGGACTGATGCTAAAGCTGAAACTCCAGTACTTTGGCCACCTCATGCGAAGAGTTGACTCATTGGAAAAGACTCTGATGCTGGGAGGGATTGGGGGCAGGAGGAGAAGGAGACGGCAGAGGATGAGATGGGTGAATGGCATCACTGACTCGATGGACATGAGTTTGTGTGAACTCCGGGAATTGGTGATGGACAGGGAGGTCTGGTGTGCTGCAATTCATGGGGTCGCAAAGAGTCGGACACGATTGAGTAACTGAACTGAACTGAAGTGAATATTTCATGCAAAGATGTGCACTATTAAGGACAGAATGTATGGACCTAACAGAAGCAGAAGATATTAAAAAGAGGTTACATGAATACACAGAACTATTAAAAAAAAAAAAAAAACTTCATAGGAAATCCTCTATGATTGCATTGAACAGTAATGTTCTTCCTCAGGCTTACCATTAAGTCAAATTAATAGTAACTAAGTTAAATAAAATAAAATAAAAATTTTAAATGAGAAAACATTTTAAATAATCAAAAACACCTTGATATTAGGGGAAAATAACCTAAAAACTGAGTTGATTTTAGGCAAATGCCTGTCTTTCCTAGTTAAAGCTTTTTGCCTCAAGCTTGAGGTTGGTTTTAGCAGCAACTAAGTCCCTTATTTTTCTCTAAATTGATAGGTTCATTCAAAAAAAAATTTAAATCAGTTAGTTCTATATGGTGGCTGATATGGTAAATTATGATATAAAAATTGGCAAATTTGGCTTCTGCAGAAGTCAAGTTTCTAAAGAAGATTTATTATTTTTTTCTTATGAAACAGCATCAGCCTATTATACAGTTGACTTGAATTTAATTCAAATAAAATACATGTTACCGTAGCTTTTGAATAAAAACATGTATTTCCTTTAGATGTATGAGATTCTGTATATATATACGGAATATATTTTTCTAACTAGTATTAAAAAAAATATACCTGCTTCCTTGTTAATGTTAAAATTCAAGATCATTGGTTGACCTGGTCCCAGCTGTTTGGTTTTCTCCAGTGGCTTTTCATGCATTTTCTTAATCATGCGTTTAATGTTGAAGTAAAGCATTAAGTGTTCATTATATTGCTAAAAGGATGTTTATCATTTTAGTGAGTCATATATTTCATCTTTCAGCAGACAGAGATACAAATTTCATGAGTGTCCCTTAGTACTCTCTTTTGGTACGACAACTTATATGTATTATTGTTTAAGTCAACATCTTAAAAATCTTTAAAAGATTAGTATGAATCTGTAGTTCAGGTTTTTTTCTATGAAATTAAAGTTATATATGATCATTTGTTGAGTGAAATAACTTGCATTATGCATACATAAATTGGTTGAAACATATAAAAAGTGCTCCTTGTTCCACTTTTTTTTTTCCATTTACTGCTGCATGTAGTGAACTCAAGTCCTTGATGATAAGAATAAATATGTATTGGAACCCGTATCCCTTAATTTTGAAATCTAAATTTTAAAACTGCATGTTATAAATGACTATATAAATTAGTTATTTTGTCCCTAGGTAACATTTAAGTTGAGAAAAAGTTTATTTTGTTTTTATCTCACTAGTTTGTAAATTTTGGCAAGTTGAGATGCAATAGTTACATCCTACACTTCTAGAGTGGGCCTCCATTGATGGGGACAAAAAATGCCAATGTATAATGTAGAAAAAGCAATGAATTTCCTAACTTTTGCTGCCTTCTCACCCAGGTTATACTTGTTAATTGACTCCTTGTTCATGTCCACTTAGATATTTCAGATTCACTTAGCCATTGCTGCTACTTAACTTTTATCCCCTGCTATTTCTCTCTTTGGTGAACTTCCACTAATTTTCTCTGTTGATGTGTTAGTAATGGCAGTCTCCCAGTACTCTTCTCCCCTTGTAAAAGCAGCAAACACATCCTTCAGTTTGCATACATTCGCCAAATGTTGACCCTTTTGATATATTTGTAAAAGTCTATTTACTTATCAGGTGAATTAAAATTCTTGAAATATGATAAGCAGTAAAAAGCATAATTTTTTTTCACCTTTGCTTCTGTCCATTCTTTTTTTTTTTAATTTTTATTTTTACTTTATTTTGCTTTAAAATACTGTATTGGTTTTGCCATACATTGACATAAATCAGTCACGGGTATACATGAGTTCCCAATCCTGAACCCCCCTCCCACCTCCCACCCCATATCATCTCTCTGGATCATCCCCATGCACCAGCCCCAAGCTGTCCATTCTTATACTTTCCTTCAGGCTTCTCCATTTTCTTTCTATCATTTTTATGTAACTTGCTTCCAGCTGAGAAGCCTCAATGGGAGTGCCTTTCTCTCAAACTGAGGAAAGTATTGCTGTATAATTAGACCACAGGGAATGCTGCAGAAGGAAACAGCCACCTTCTTCCTTGTCTTAAGGGACTACCTATCATCTCTGAAACATGCTCAGACATTATAATCCTCAAGAGCTAATGCTACAGACATACATATATGCAGTATAAATGCTTATTTATAATTGCATATGTTCAAAAATATATTGCTAGCTGATAGTAACTTTAATCAATATCTGACAGTATGGGATTTTATTCACTTAAGTACTGCTCTCTCTGGAGACCCAGTTCTTTAAAATTTGTTGTAAAAGTTCTCATTTAACACTAAAGCCAAGAAACAAGATTGTCCTTTTAATTCTGTAGCTAACTGACTGCCTCAACCACTTCTAATATTTGTTCTTCTAAGAAATGTGAATCTTTCTAATTTTGAAAATATTTCTTTCTTTGGAGAATGAACAAACAACGAAATCTGGTTATTTAAATGTGTATATTGCAATAGAAATTGTTAAACATTTCATATTATGTATTAGAAATCCAAAGGGTGTATACCCCAGATATTTCTGTTGACATATGAGATTTAGATTTATATCTTAATCTCTTTAAGGATAATGGTAAACATTGGAGAACAAGAGAATCTGTTTGATGTCTGTTTAACAGAGTGATACCTTACAGGAGAATATAGCAGAGAAACAGTGCTTGTTGAAGGACATTGGAGATTTACCATTAACCATTGAGAGTTCCTATTGTATACAGGGACTTCCCTGGTGGCTCAGATGGTAAAGAATCTTCCTGCAATGCAGAAGACCTGGGCTCAATGCCTGGGTTGGGAAGATCGATTCCCTGCAGAAAGGAATGGCTACCCACTCCTGTATTCTGGCCTGGAGAATTCCATGGACAGAGGGGCCTGGCAGGCTACCCATTCGTGGGGTCACAAAATACACATCAACCCAGAACCAGTGCTTCATGTATCATTTTCCTAATGTAGATCTATTATAAATTATGCCCCTTGTGTTCTCTGCCTTGATAATTGCTTTATAATGTTATATTTTTTTCTGCCATACAGCAACATAAATCAGTCAAAAGTATAGATACATCCCCTCCTTCTATTCTCTGCCTTCTTGTGTTGTTCCACCACTAGACATTTAATTTCCAAAGCTAGAGTCTTCAACCTTGGTTCCTCCCTCCTTTTAAGTCTTGACATTTCAAGCAATTATCAAGACTTTTCAGTTTTGCCACCTTAAATATATTTTGAATCCACCTATTTCTCCATCTTTGTTATACAATCCCTATGCCTATAGGCCTGTACTTCACAGATTCATTTTCTATAGAAATGTCAGATTAACCTATATCAAAAATAATGAGAGCTTATTATTGGATGGACAAAAAAGTTCATTCGAGTTTTCCCATACGATGTTATGGAAATCCTGAACAAAATTTTTGCCAACCCAATACTTCCTTGCTTGTAACACATTCTGGGATCTCACTTAACCAAATAGACTGACTCCAGACTCCATTAATAACTAACTGGATAATGTGTACACAAATAACAATTTTTCAAAGCCTTGCTTTTCTCATATACACATGTATATAATTGTATTAATGTCATTGTGAAGATTATTACAAGATAATGCACATAGAGCACTTTGCACAGTGTTGAACTTGGAGGAAGCGCTTGATTCATGTTAGCTACTCTCTTTACTAACATGTTATACAAAATCTCTGCGTTTGAGCCTCTGTTTGTCTCACTGACCTCTTCTGTTGTCAGACTGTGTCCTCTACTCCAAGGACAAAAAGTGGCTTCTACATCTGTAAATAGTTTCAATTTTCTTTCTCTTGTCATCTGTTTGAAATGCCTGCTCTTTTCTTCTAGTAATTTCACCAAGGTGACTATTATTCATCTCTTAACACTCAATTCTGATGTCATATCCAGGAAAGCTGCCCTGATATCCACTGTTCTGTCCCATAAGATATCTGTATTTCCTAGGACAGCCAAAATAAAGTACCACAAACTAGGTGCCTTAAAACAATGAAAATCTGTCACTGTTCTGAAAGTCAGATGTGCTAAATGTCATGGGTCTGAGGTCCTGGGTAGAATCCTTCCTTGCCTTCCTAGCTTCTGGTGGTAGCCATCAAACTTGGTATTCCTTGGTTTGCAGCCTCATCACTCTAATCTCTGCCTCAGTTATAGTATGATGTTCTACCTGTGTGTCCAAATTTCTCTCTACTGTGATATTGGATTAAAGGCCCACCCTACTCCAGGCTGACCTCATTTTTCCTAGTTGAATCTGCAAGAAGTCTAAGTCCAAATTAGGCCACATTCTTAGGTGCTTGGGGATTAGCACTTAAACACATTTTTTGAAAGACAATTCCACCAACAATAGTGACTCTCATGTGTACTTTCATATCACCTATTACACAGCTGTTTTTGCATTTAACTCATCATGTTTTAATAAACTGCTCATGTATCTCCTCTAATAGATTTCAAATTCTCTAGAGCATGTGCCAAGACTAATCTCTTTGTCTTCCTAGCACAGGACACATGATAAGCTTTTAATACATGTCAATTAAGTAAGCATATTATTGTTCACTATTTAAAAATAGGTTTTGTGATACAAAAGATTACAAGAGTTGATAATGTCCAATAATACCTAATAATCTGATTTTTTATTTTCTCATTACTACAAAGAGAAAGAATATAGAAATACCTTGAATCAAAAACAAACAGAATATAGTTCTTTTCCCTGGGACCTCATTGTTAGTGTAGCTTTGGGAAAAATATCTAATTACTTCATGCTTATTTATAAAATATAAATGAAAGAAATTATAACTTACTGATTCATTTTCAGGCACCATACTCTTTTTTTCCCAGAACTGTCAGAGACTTAATTTAATCAGAAAGTAGAGTCTACTTATGAAGAGTGATGTGTCATGTTTAGTTCTTAATCTGAAGGAAATGAAGGACCATGAAAGTCAAGTAAGGATTATGAGAAAAGCTGAGATAAAGCAGCAGTAGTGAAGTCTGGTTAAGAAGGGATACTGGAGATGGGTTGAACACACAGGGAGGGAGCTGATTAAATGTTGCGAAGGACGAGAAAGAAGTTTAGGAAGCAGTGTTGAATGAATCTTTGAACCTGTTATCAAATGGCAGATATCATGACATGGATGTGTGAGTGTGCTCAGTCATTTCTGACTCTTGTGCCTCCATGGACTATAGCGCACCAGACTCCTTTGTCCATGGAACTGTCTCCTTTGTCCAAGAATACTGGATTGTGTTGCCATTTCCTATGCACATGTTAGTTGCTTCCAGTTCCAGCTCAGTCCCTCAGTGGTGTCCAACACTTTCAACCCCATGAATCGCAGCAAGCAAGGCCTACCTGTCCATCACCAACTCCCAGAGTTACACAAACTCATGTCCATCGAGTCAGTGATACCATCCAGCCATCTCATCCTCTGTCATCCCCTTCTCCTCCTGCCCCCAATCCCTCCTAGCGTCAGAGTCTTTTCCAATGAGTCAACTCTTCGCATGAGGTGGCCAAAATATTGGAGTTTTAGCTTTAGCATCATCCTTCCGAAGAACATCCAGGACTGATCTCCTTTAGAATGGACTTATTGGATGTCCTTGCAGTCCAAGGGACTCTCAAGAGCCTTCTCCAACACCACAGTTCAAAGCATCAATTCTTCGGTGCTCAGCTTTCTTCACAGTCCAACTCTCACATCCATACATGACCACAGGAAAAACCATAGCCTTGACTAGACGGGATTTTGTTGGCAAAGTAATGTCTGCTTTTCAATATGCTATCTAGGTTGGTCATAACTTTCCTTCCAAGGAGTAAGCATCTTTTAATTTCATGGCTGCAATCACCATCTGCAGTGATTTTGGAGCCCAAAAATATAAAGTCTGACAGTGTTTCCACTGTTTCCCCATCTATTTCCCATGAAGTGATGGGACCAGATGCCATCATCTTCGTTTTCTGAATGTTGAGCTTTAAGCCAACTTTTTCACTCTCCTCTTTCACTTTCATCAAGAGGCTTTTTAGTTCCTCTTCACTTTCTGCCATAAGGGTGGTATCATCTGCATATCTGAGGTTATTGATATTTCTCCTGGCAATCTTGATTCCAGCTTGTGCTTCTTCCAGCCCAGCGTTTCTCATGATGTACTCTGCATATAAGTTAAATAAGCAAGGTGACAGTATACAGCCTTGATGTGCTCCTTTTCCTATTTAGAAATGCTATCTAGCATCCCACAATAGGCATGCATTTTAATAAATCTAACCAGACTCTGTACCTTAGAATGCATATAGTATATGCTTTCAAAATAAACTATTATGTTTTAAATTTGAATAAAGACTTATTTTTATGTCCCAATATTTTTGATTGCTGAGCTGAAGGCTTTATAATATTTTTATATGAGATGCTTTTCACTAAAGAAGGAATCTTGAGAGAATGGTATATCTACATGTTTGCTTGTGACAAACCCATCCTCACTATCAACCACAATTTATTCCCTCTTCTGTAAGCGGCTAGTGCATCAAAGGAGCCTGCTTGCCTCTCTAGCCCTCTGATGAAGAACCCTCACTGGGTTAAACCAGTCACGTGGATTCCCTTTGTGCGATTGTTTTTGGCATAGGCCTTTTTTTAAATTTTGGCCACTGTTCTTTAAGGGCTGTCTATGGAGTGGCTTTTGGTGTAGAACATCCTTACTCTTAAAATGAGACACAAGGTAGGAATTTTACTTTTTTGGATTTAACTTATTCATGTAAGAACTACAAATACAGTGCCCATTTTAAGACCAAAGGACATAAATCCAATAAAATTTCGCAGAATCCAAGTCAGAGCCATGATGTTAAATGTTCAGTGTTAAATCTCTGAATTAATGAACTTGAATCAATTCATCTTCCAAATTTAATATGTGAGATGATAAAACCCTTATTTTTAAGCTACTTTAATTTACATTTGCTTTTTTTGTTTATAATAGCCTAAATTATTCTGATAAAAGTAGAAATGTCCTTGCATTTATCTTGTACTTATTGCTTTCTGGAAATACCTTAATTTAAAGCAGGTAGGATGTACGCTATAGAAGAGTCTCTGTCTGAGGTCATGACTGGACCTAATTCAAAAGAGCCAACCCAACCAGGCCAGATACCAGAAAGGAGAGATGAAGCATCTTAGAGGAGGCTGACCTGTGAGAGTTAATGGTCTTCAGAAACTGGCACATGTGGGCTTTCTTTCACAATTTATTATGCTGCACCATGTATATTATAGTTACACACCATAAAGATGGCTAAAATTATTTTTTTGTGATATAAATCTTAGTCTTGCACTCTTCAAAAAGCCCATGTACGAGGACAGTTAGACATGAAAGTTTATTTCTGCTGTATATTCTCCTTTCGAAGTCTTCTTATATGCATCCTAATGTAGGCATGTGCACACATACACACAAAGTTACTCATTTGCTTTTATTTGGCACTTCATTAAAAGCAAATGTGAAGAAATCGAAGACATCTTTCTGAGCTCATGTCGTTCCTTTCATAAGCTTTCATGTTAAGTGATTTCAGGCACCAACATTAGTGAAATACCATTTGCAATTTTCTTTCTCTGGATTTGATTTTATTCCTTTTTATTTTTATCACACATAAATAGTTTGATCTGAAAATATTACACATTGAGAAGACAAAAGACTAAACTGAATTAGTATGACATCTCTAGTCTTAGTCCTGTCATGGCAGCTAGGACGTTCTTGTAGCTTGAGGAAGAGAAGAATGCTTTGCAGCACTCACAGGAAGTGTAATCAATTATGTCTGTTTTTAACTTAAAAAAAAGAAAATCTGTCTGCAAAGTGAACATTGTCTTCAATAAGAAAAATACATACATGCAAATATTGTTCCTCTTTTAGAAGAAAAGTTATACCTCCATTTACTATACTTTAAGATAATATATTCAGGCACACATTGATTTATTTGGTTAACCAAACATGCAACTTCAAAAATGTTCAATTCTGATATGCAGCTGCAAGTAGATGGTTAATAAACTAATATAGAGGCAATTCCAATTATTTTTAAATGAGAAGTTTGTCATAATTTTATATATCCATTGTTGTAGCATTCAGCTAGTACTAGAAGATTACAGCTTAGAAATCACTGGCACATAACTCAGAACTGAAATGCTTTTCCAAACAATGCTTGTGAGCATGTTAATTTTAAATGTACATTTCCATTTATTGTGAATGCATGCTTCTATGAGTTGTATTCATGTCTGACATAGCTAATCATTTTGTTTTTGGAATGGGCTCCATAAATATTCTGTGGATGGTGACTGATGATTATGATAATTTGTTCTAGCAAATATTACCCAGAGATATGTGGAATATTTGGCGATTGGACCTCCTTGCAAGATTACTGCATTTACAAACATATTTCTGTACTTTCAGAATATTACTAATATTACTAAGGCAATTTGAAAAAATATTCCCAGTAATAAACCCTTAAGGTTCATAAATTTGTTCATACTATAGTAAGACAATCTGAAAATTTTTCTTTTTTTAAATTGCCACAGGAATAGTTTAGAGCACAGGCAAACAGTATCTTTTTAGTGCAGTAGAAAATTAGTATATTAAATTGAATTTTGTCAATCTAAAACTGTTTACTTAAGTCTGTAAACTTGAAATAGTCATAAAATAACACTGATACATGAATTAATACATCAGTTGGATCTCATTAATAATTTCTTAATGTTTGATATTTCACATTTTATAAAGTTTTATTTGTGATATTTTATACTTTATGAAATAAAAAAATTGAAACAATGACCTAGTTTCTGTAAAATGCTTTAATAATTGCCTTTGTTGGTCAGGCAAACCTAGCTCATTTTCTCACATCTATTGCAATAAGCTTTATCCACTGAAAATCTCATTGTGATCCAAAAAAAAAAAAACAAGTATAACATGATGTCTTTTAGCCAAGCTATAATCAAAATGTTTGTTTGTACTGAAACATTATATATGTAAGTGTAGGCCTATGCATCATTTTAATAAATAAAACTGTATATTATGGAAATGTTGAACATCTTAGCTCTACTAAACATGCTCTACTATAATAACATGCATGTAAGACTTCTGTAAAGTGACTGCCACAGGAAGCAATTTCAGTGAGTCTTTTTGCTTAAGTGCTTATGGTAGGCCATATAATACTGCTTCAGTGGTCTTGACATCTTTATTCCCGTAGCCTGTGAATTTTACTTTATATGGATAAAAGATTTTTATGTATGCAACAGTATTAAGACTTTTGAGGTGGAGGCATCATCCAGGATTATGGATGTGGGCCTTAAATATGACCACAGTGTCCTTATAGTGGGAAGCAAGAAAGTCAAAGAAGGAAGAAGGTAGTGCTGTGTCAGAGTCAGTATGAAAAAAGGTGATGTGGTGTGGGGCTACAAGCCAAGGAATGAGGGCAAGCCTCCAGAAACTGGAAAAAAAAAGGCAAGAAAACAGATTCTTCTCAGACCCTTTATGGAACAAACTCTGCCAACACCTTTGTCTTAGTCAAGGAAGACTATTTTGGACTTCTACTGCCAGACCTATTTTGTGGTAATTCATTCCAGAAGCAACAAGAAAACAAACACAGTATCCTAGTTTCTGTGGTCCTCCTTACTCCTCATTTTGGTTGTTTTTACTTGGTTGTGTCATATCACATTTGTAATGTAAAGAATGTGAAATAAAATATAAAAATGTAAAATATGAATGACGGGGTTAAAGAATTACCTTGTGAATCATAGAACTTGATTTAACTTCATTGTTACAGTGTCTTCTGTAAGACATTACAATACTTTTAGTTTATGGTTTAGAATCAATGTTCTCAAAAATATAAACAGCAAATAAGAACCTTATCACTTTTGTTGCTCTTTTTAAATTGTCACTTAAAGTGTATGTAAACAACTTTGGCAGATGCTTTTGTTAATTTTAGCTGTAAAGCTAAACCATAAGAATTAGAGAATTTTTAAAAATATTGATTTATTTTTCTCTGACCATTTAGTTATCATACTAATTGAGACCTGCATGATTCCTTTATGATACATATATTCATATTCTACCAAAAGATAGTTGCCTTATTCTTCCTAAGCAAGTCCAAACTGAATGATGTATTTGTAGGCCTCAGAGCAATGGACAGTGAAACATAGGGAAAGTAGTGTCTTAAGGAAAAGATAATTATTCTGATTATGGACATTGAGCAAAATGTTATTGATATTCATTGATGAATTCATTTTTTGTATATCACTACAGCCCATCCTGAGAATTAAAAATTGCTAGTAACCCTGTTGTTGTTCAGTCAGCAAGTTGTGTCTGACTCTGCAACTCTGTGGACTATACCATGCCAGGCTCCTCTGTCCATGAAATTTCCCAGGCAAGAATACTGGTTTGGGTTGCCATTTCCTTCTTTGAGGGATCTTCCCAGATCAGAGATCAAACCTATGTCTTCTGCATTGACAGGCAGATTCTTTATCACTGAGCCAGCAGGGAAATCCTGATTACCTAAACCATTTTCAGATTTTTAACACTAATGTAGCCTGAGGATAGTACCTTGCTTTTTGCATAAATTATATGTGCTTAGTCACTCTGTCATGTTCAAATCTTTGCAACCCCATGGACTGTAGCCCACCATGCTCCTCTCTCCATGGACTTTTTTAGGCAAGAATACTGGAATGGGTTGCCATTTTCTACTCCAGGGGATCTTGCAAACACAGGAATTGAACCCACATCTCTTGAATAGATCTAAAACATTTTACTCTTAGAACAGAATTCCTTACTCATATATGGCTCAGATATTGATGTGCCATATTTTAGATACTGTATTACTTGGGTATACTCAGTGTATGTGTTTCTCATCAGTCATGTGATAAATACTAATATAAATTCATATGACTAATTTTGCTAGCAAAAGATACAAAGTACCTATTTTTTAACATGATCATATCTTATAATTCCAATGATTTTAAATAGAATTTTATATATTTGCATGACTAAAGAATTAATTGAGAAGTTTCTGAATATTTGTTGGATTGGATTTTTTGTACACACTAATTTAAGAGCATAATAAAAATATGTAATTGGGTTTATTAATGGAGAACCCTATGTGTCACAGTCCCAGTGTATAAATACAATAATACTTTATTTAAATTTTTTGGTTTTACCATAGTAAAATACTAGAGCCATGGAACCAACCAATATAATCTTTATATGTCTATAAGGATGTTTTGAAATACAGTTATGTTTAGTATTCATTTGATATTCTTCATCTATAAGTATTTTAACTAAATAGCAGCTAATGGGATGCTAATTTTTACCTAGATATGGAAGTTAAAACAACTGTCACTTTATTAAATTCAGCTAAAAGAGGCTGATTATTTTCTATATAATTAGAACTTACAGAATAGATAATATGTGCATAAACAGCAATTTCATTTTTATTATTTTCTGCAATACATTATGGTGAAATTTTGCCCAGTATTACTTTTTCATTATCATACTTAACATTTTTTTTCTTATACTGCTATGAATAATATTAGAATGAATAAGTTAGCAACAAATGATTCTATATCTAATTTATAATCCTGTAATTATGTGTATCTTCCCTGACAATCATCATAAGACATCTAAGTTAAGCAATATTACCTTAAAATTAGTACTAATATTGCTTTAAAATTAGTACTAATAACCAATCCTATTAAACATATTATATAATATTTTAAACTTTTATCAATAGGAAGCAACTGTGCTTAGTTTGAATCTTTGTATATGGATTGAATTAAAATGGCCTGTTTTTATCCTTTTTCTTTTTTTATGTCTGATATATAAGTAAATCTTATATATATATATGTAAGTATATATATATATATATATATGTAAGTCTTATCACTCCTTCTAACTTATGTTCAGCAATTCATCTTTCTGATTGCTTCATTCCAACTTGAATTGAGAGGGCCTCGTTATGTCATGTTAATTTAAATTCATAACATCCTTCGAATGCCTGATTCACACCATATCTGAATGAAAACTGGGCAAGTTATATATTTCACAGCAAGTCTACCTCATCAGATCATCATCAGTTCAGTTCAGTCACTCAGTCGTGTCCGACTCTTTGCGACCACATGAATCGCAGCACACCAGGCCTCCCTGTCCCCAGGTGCCAGAGTCTATCCAAACCCATGTCCATTGAGTCAGTGATGGCATCCAACCATCTCATCTTCTATTGTCCCCTTCTCCTCTTGCCCTCCATCTTTCCCAGCATCAGGGTTTTTTCAAATGAGTCAGCTCTTTGCATCAGATGGCCAAAGTATTGGAGTTTCAGCTTCAACATCAATCCTTCCAATGAATACCCAGGACTGATCTCCTTTAGAATGGACTGGTTAGATCTCCTTGCAGTCCAAGGGACTCTCAAGAGTCTTCTCCAACACCACAGTTCAAAAGCATCAATTCTTTGGCGCTTAGATTTCTTCACAGTCCAACTCTCACATCCATACATGACCACTGGAAAAACCATAGCCTTGACTAGACAGACCTTTGTTGACTAAGTAATGTCTCTGCTTTTTAATATGCTCTCTACGTTGGTCATAACTTTCCTTCCAAGGAGTAAGCGTCTTTTAATGTCATGGCTGCAAAGACCATCTGCAGTGATTTTGGAGCCCCCCAAAATAAAGTCTGACAGTGTTTCCACTGTTTCCCCATCTATTTGCCATGAAGTGATGGGACTAGATGCCATGATCTTAGTTTTCTGAATATTGAGCTTTAAGCCAACTTTTTCACTCTCCTCTTTCACTTTTATCAAGAGGCTATTTAGTTCTTCATTTTCTGCCATAAGGGTGGTGTCATCTGAACATCTGAGTTTATTGATATTTCTCTTGGCAATCTTGATTCCAGCTTGTGCTTCTTCCAGCCCAGTGTTTCTCATGATATACTCAGCATATAAGTTAAATAAGCAAGGTGACAATATACAGCCTTAATGTACTCCTTTTCCTATTTGGAACCAGTCTGTTGTTCCATGTCCAGTTCTAACTGTTGCTTCCTAACCTGCATACAGGTTTCTCAGGAGCCAGGTCATAATAGTACTCCCCAAAACCTATAAGAGTGAATTACATTAGTTTCCCAGAGTGCCATGAAATATATGACACACTCACACAAGGCAAAGGGATCATGGTTTTCAGGTCACCATTCTGGAGTCCAGTGCCTATTGTTCAATTAAGAGAGTCTGAAAAGTTATTTCACATCACCACACCTATTCCCTCCGCTATGAAATTGGGACTAGTAATATTCATCTCAAAAAGAAGTGGCAAGTAAGAAATGCATGAATGTGCTTGATTAAAGAGTTACTGTAAATCTCAAGCTTTTTGTATGCTGGCAAATGTAATTTGCACACAAATAATTTATTTGTCTCAGCTGTAAGGAATCCACCTACCAATGGAAGAGACATGGGTTCAATCCCAGGTCAAGAAGACCCCTTAGAGAAGGAAATGGCAACCTACTCCAGTAATCTTGCCTGGGAAATCCCATGAACAGAGGAGCCTTGCAGGCTGCAGTCCATGGGGTTGCAAAAGAGTCAGAAATGACTTAGCAACTAAATGACAATAGCTATTTATTTGGCCTACCGTAAAAAGAAATGTAAATCTGCTTTTTTCCTATTTCTACTCTCAATCCAAAGAATTTATGTGCTTTTCTGTGTGTCAGCTTTTTCTGTGTTGTAGGTTTATCTCAAAAGATTCAGTCTATCTAGAATAAAGTGTGACCAACCCATGCCAAAACAAATGACTAATGATAATAATGAGGATAGCAACAGTAATTAATAGTATATCTTGTGCATTTGTATGATACTTTACAGAGTTTTAATACAGTTTTATAAACAAATTAACTTAATGAGGTTGTAAAATAATTTGGCTTCCATGTTATATATGTAAAGACTGAAACTACACAATATTTCTATGAGAGTTCTACCGGATATTTGTTATTGTCACCTGCTTTTTAATTCAAATGCTTTATTTGAAAATTGTTAATTGTTGATATAGAAAAATTTTATTGCCTAAAGTTTCTGATAAAAAATGTTGAAATTTTTTTCAAATACTGAAGCCTTAATTCTATTATAAGATAATGGCATTTTTTCCTGTGAATATTAGTAGATTCGATTGCATTTGACTATATTTTATAATCTTTTCTCATCCTTTAGTGTGAGTTTTAAGAATATCTTTGATATCAGAGATATTGAAAATCATGTTTAAATGTATACTTTAATTAAAATGAAATTAAAGAAAAAACTGAATGTAAAACACATCAGAACATTCAATTATTTTATTTTGCTTTTATCATCAAAAGTAGAATAAATTTAGTTATGACAACTTTGATATAATTGTAAAAGTTTTCTTACTGGTATATATTGATCAATAATCTTTAATATATTAATTTAATTTTAACTCACAGTGACTGAAATCATGAAAGAGAAATAAGAGGATAGACTTTAATCTGCAGCTGTAGAAATGTAGGTAGTTTTTAAACAATCTGTAATATACCTGATACAGAAATAATATTCTAGAGGTTGTCTACCTTTTTATTTCTAAAGATCTTAATTTATGAAAAACATTTGATACAGGAAAAGTAATAAAATATAACCTATTGAAAATACTGTAAAGCATTGTTTTCTATAGAACAATGATGACAATAACTGCAATATTATTTATGTAGCATGGTTTGGTTTCTTCAAACATATGTCTCATCATTTACAAGCCTTTCTTGATTCTTCTTTGGTTACCCTTATATACGATATTTGGGACTCATGACAGCATCTAATGTTTATAATAAATGTGGCTTGCTGCCGGGGTCCAGCCCCGGTGGATCCAGGGAATTCGAAGCGGGGACGGTGTTGGCAAAGAAAGACTTATTTATTTATTAATATAAGATTAGATTAGGAAGAAATAGTGTAGTAGGAAAATTTAGTGGAGAAAAGAGGCTGAATAACTTAGTATATGTGGAAAGCCAATAAAGTTCCAGACAAGGAACTTGCACCATCCACGTTAGGCCACCGGCGTCCGTTTCAATATCGGAGAGTGCCCCGCCTTGGGCTCTCTCTCTTACGGATCTTAGAAGCCAGGACAAGTAAGTAGACATGGTGAGCCTCCCTGCTCCAGATGGGAATTCAGCCAGAAAAAGAAAAGAACGACATGGGGAAGCCCAGCATCGGTGCAAGACTCCAAAAACTATTTTTTTTAATCAGCTTATATATCCCAAGTTGTACATAATGGAATATGCAGAGTTATGCAGGAGCAGCAGTCCTGACCCTCAATGAGACAAGGCTTTCTTTTTGCATACCCTCTGGTATACAAAAGGTCTCAGGTGGTTTACATTATCTTCTGGCCAAGAGGCTTGTTAACATTTTTATGGCTCTCTTCCTGGATAATTGTCTATCAACCAGAAAACTCCTTTTCCCTAGAAGTGTCTTTTCTTTACTCTGCATCACCCTCAAAGTACTAAATAAAGTTACATTCCTGTAGAACAAAGGTGCAATGGGTTATAACAAAGAAAGTACTTAACTCAAAGATCTAATGTTGCTAATACCAGGTCTACTACCTGTTTTTCTATATACCAACTATATCTAAAAATAGAGGATATGAAAATTTGGCAGCAAGTATTGGCTGAACAAATGAAACCTTTAATCAGTGCTATTCTAATGATTTTGACTCCTTGGACGCCCCTACATTCCTAGGATGTTTTAAGCTTCCTTTGCCTCCCACAGTCAGGAGGCCTCAAACAATCACATGCGCAGCTGTATGAGTCCTGCAGGCAGGCTAAAAAGCCATCAGAGGGGTTTTTGGATTGAAACACTCACGTTATGCCCAGGAGATTTATTATCTAAAAGCTCTAATTTTTCCCAGAAAAAGGTGGTGGAGGGACAGTCCCCTGTTAATGACAGAAGAGTAGGTGGAAAGCATAACACAGTAAAGCAGGCAGATTCTGGTCTTGGGGGGGTGGATGCTCAGGAATTTCCAGGGGGAATCCCTGAAGCCAATCACATCCTTGCGTTTTGTCAGGCTTCCTTCCGCATGACCTTGTCACGGGTGGGATTCCTCATGCTGGCTCCCAGCAGCTTGCTTCAGTTTTCCTGTGTATACATTAATAATTAGTATTTTTGTTAATTAAATAGTATATGATATGCAGAATGATCAGTTCACATGTTTAGATAGTAAGATGGGTGGATGTAAATAATATGCATATATTTTAATATCTGCATATACAATTATAACCGTGTGAAATTATTTTTGATTCAAGACAGTTTTCTTAGAAACAAACTGTCATAATTGCAAATTTTAACCTTTATGCCCTACTCATAAATAACTAGTAATTTGGTTTGCTGGTATCAAACATTGATTGTTTAAACAATATACATTTGAAATTGTCCACTTGTATCTGAAAATTATAAAAATAGCACAGATTCAAAATTAATTTCATTACTATAAAGCTGTAGTAATTAGGAAATAGGTTGATAATAGGAAGTAAAACAATAGGCCAAGAAATAAAACATTCTATTTATATATAGGGAGAGTGAAAAAGTTGGCTTAAAGCTCAACATTCAGAAAACAAAGATCATGGCATCTGGCCCCATCACTTCATGGCAAATAGATGGGCAAACAGTGGAAACAGTGGCAGACTTTTATTTTTCTGGGCTCCCAGATCACTGCAGATGGTGACTGCAGCCATGAAATTAAAAGACCCTTGCTCTTTGGAGGGAAAGTTATGACCAACTAGACAGCATATTAAAAGGAAGAGACATTACTCTGCCAACAAAGGTCTGTCTAGTCAAGGCTATGGTTTTTCCAGTAGTCACATATGGATATGAGAGTTGGGCTATAAAGAAAGCTGGGTGCAGAAGAATTGATGCTTTTGAACTGTGTTGTTAGAGAAGACTGTTGAGAGTCCCTTGGACTGCAAGGAGATCCAACCAGTCTGTCCTAAAGAGATCAGTCCTGGGTGTTCATTGGAAGGACTGATGCTAATGCTGAAACTCCAATACTTTGGCCACCTCATGCGAAGAGTTGTCCCATTGGAAAAGACCCTGATGCTGGGAGGGTTGGAGGCAGTAGGAGAAGGGGATGACAGAGGATGAGATGGCTGGATGGCATCATGAACTCGATGGACATGAGTTTGAGTGAACTCCAGGAGTTGGTGATTTACAGGGGGCCTGGTGTGCTGCATTTCATGGGGTTGCGAAGAGTTGGACACGACTGAGCAACTGAACTGAACTGAATATAATATATATAATATTTATTTCAATCTTGTAATTACTTGAGATTAACAATAGTATTTTATTTATAGAATATTTAAATATAATCTTGTTTTATCACATATATTTTCATTTTTCATTATTTCTACTTTGAATTCATTCCTGATAATAGCTGATTTTTCTGTAATGATCTGGATATAACTGAGTTTATATAGCTGCTCATTGTATAAATTCCTAACACAGATTTAGGATTTTATCTTTTCAAGGTGTGATGTTAAAATTATATTTCTTAACTGCAAAAAAAAAAGTCATGTCTTTTAAGACAACTTTCTCAAAGGTTTTTATATGTAATAGGAAAGTACTGCTGATTTAATAAAATGTTAATACACTAAAATACTTGCACCACCTATTTTCTATGTATGTTGGTGACAGCCACATTTATGTTAATGTTATTATACAATTGTTTGATAATCATTCTTAGACCTAAATCTATGCAAGAGAATTTTATAGTATGTTGACCATCAGAATTAGCTCTTATTCCAATAAACTGCCTGATGAGCATGGAATATTGGCCTTTATTACTCTTTCACTGACAATACAAAATATATTTTTAAGTTTAAGACATTCACTAATAAATCTGTCTTAATTTAGGTAATAAATAAAAACCTCATTAGGCCTGACAAATGGTAGCCTCAAGTAAACTCAACCATTTTTAGTATAAATCAAAATGAGTTCTGCCCTAAATGCTCATTATCCAGCTAGTATCCTAGCAAGGATTCAGAGGTATAGGTCATACCAGGAAATGAAACATATCATTAAGAAAATAATAAAAAAAAGTAATAATAAAGAAAGAAAGAAACAGAGAGAGAAAAAATCTAGCTTGAGATATATTTCTGAGAAGAGTAAGATGAGAACATAAAGCAAACGGCAGCGAGAATTTCTCATACTGTGTGCTTAGCAATACTCTTTTGGGTAGGAGAAGTCATATATATATATATTTTAAAAGGAATGTTTACTGATTTATAAATTATTGAGTCTAAAAAGATTTTGAGTAAAATTTGCTAGAATGAGGCTGCTCTGAAATTGAGTGTCTTTTTCAGAGCCAAAATCATTTTCATTATATATATATTTACCCATGAGTAAATCTAGGTAGTTTGAGCATTCTTTGGCATTGCTTTTCTTTGGGATTGGAATGAAAACTGACCTTTTCCAGTCCTGTGGCCACTGCTGAGTTCTCCAAATTTGCTGGCATATTGAGTGCAGCACTTTCACAGAATCATCTTTCAGGATTTGAAATAGCTCAACTGGAATTCCATCACCTCCATGAGATTTGTTCAAACTACCTCACGACTGAGCAACTGAACTGAACTGAAATCTAGATAACCCAGATCTGTTTAGCCCAAAGCCACAAAAGATGCCTAATTTGTTTTTCTACTTCATTAGTAATGTCTGATCTTTCTCTTTGGTAATCTTCAGTTCAGTTCAGTCGCTCAGTCGTGTCTGACTCTTTGCGACCCCATTAACTGCAGCACACCAGGCCTCCCTGTCCATCACCAACTCCCAGAGTTCACTCAGACTCACGTCCATCAAGTCAGTGATGCCATCCAGCCATCTCATCCTCTGTCGTCCCCTTCTCCTCCTGCCTCCAATCCCCTTCTCCTCCTGCCCCCAATCCCTCCCAGCATCAGAGTCTTTTCCAATAAGTCAACTCTTAGATGCTGACATTTGTGAATAGCAATCTGCAACATTAATGTCATTATTTGGCTGATCATGAGGAATATAAGAGTACATTCTTAAAAGTAGTCTTACTTATGGGATTATGTATTTTTATACTAATTTATATAAATTAAATTCTTAGATTTTGATATTTAAATATTAACATTTTACTGAGTTTATTTTTTAGATGTAGCTAAAAGTGTTTCAAAAACATGTTCACTGCCTATAAAAGTGATATGATAATCAGTGAATGTATTTTACTACTGCCTAATAAAGTTCTGTGGTTCTATTTCTTAATTATTATTATTTATTTATAGAATGAGAGTATTTTCCTACCAAATAGTCCTGTCTTCACATTGACAATATCCTATGGGCCAGTTAATGTTGCTTAAGCTGTGTTTTAACTTCTAACTCAATATTGTGCTGTGCTCAGTCTAATATTCAATTAGTTACTATGAATAAACTGAATGAATTTTTTAATGTCTAGCTTTTTAAAGTATACTATAGACATTACCTTAGTAAACCTAAAACCCTGAATTACCCAAAACCTTGCTTAAATCTTTGTAATTAGAAAGTATTTATCAGATAAATTTTGTATTTATGTCAATAATTACTTAACTATATAGACACTTATTATTTTTTCTTTTCCTTTGACTTTAGGTGCAATAACAGAACCCAGTGTGCAGTGGTGGCAGGTCCTGATGTTTTTCCAGACCCTTGTCCAGGAACCTATAAATACCTTGAAGTGCAGTATGAATGTGTTCCTTACAGTATGTATATTCTTATACTTCTTTTAAAAAAGGAAAGATATTAAGCATTGCTTTGCATGCATTGACATCATATTCTCTATAAAACATAAAAATAATCACATAAGTTATATTAAAAACTGGATAATTTTGATTTTTCAAGGTCATACATTATCTTCACACTTGGACTAATTAGATGTTGCCTGCATGATCTTGCAGCATTTAATTTTGACTATATTTTTCTATATATCAATCAGTACTTATTCTAAAACTCTTTTCTTAATGCAAGAATATAAAATATTTAGGAAAAAGGATGAATGAATGATATGTCAGTACTATATCCCTCTAGTTCCAACAAGCAGCAGTAAAAGTGAACAATATGCTTGTATATAGGGTAGCATAGAAACTGATACATTTTCAGTTTGATAGAAGCAATTAAATCTAAGCCTCCTCTGCTGCCAACATATTGAGAATTAAAAATATTCATTCAGAGGGGACAGGCTGGGTAGAAAATGCAAGAATTACATGAACTAAAGCATTCTTTAGAATGCATCTTTTATACTCTCAAGAAGTTAGTCTTTACAAACCTTATGTCAGAAAAAATATATACCAAGAACTTATTTTTTTCCTTCAGGAATAATAAAAAGTCAAACATTCAAAAATGAAATATTTTTGTTCCTTTTTTTTAATTCAAAGTTAGAATCACCATCTCAAAAGAAAAAATTTTGATCTAACTAGTTAATTATTCATGGAATACCTTAGTGAAGAGCACTTAGGAAATCCTGTATTCTCATACTAAATATGCAGCTCATCCTAGAGGTAGAAAACTCCTGGGATCAAAAACAAATCCCAGGTTCCAATATCCTTTGACATCTCAGAAGAAACGAACTGTCTGGGGATCAGCAAGTATACTGTGCTGAGAGATATTTCTGGGCTTCACTCATTTCTGTTTATTTAAAAAGCAGTGCATTGCTTATGAGCTGTAAGTGTGTATACTCTGATAATGGAGAGAAATTTGGCCAGCAAGAAATGGATTTAAATGTAAAAGTAATAGTGAAAGCAATCAGGAGAAAATTCCATCGTTTATTTATTTAAGATGTGATTGATTAGAAATATATCTAGTGAAGTTTTATAGGCTAACTTTATTATACAGAAGCATAAGTGTATAAGTGAAAGTGAAGTCGCTCAGTTGTGTCCGACTCTTTGCGACCCTGTGGACTATAGCCCACCAGGCTCCTCCATCCATGGGATTCTCCAGGCAAGAATACTGGAGTGGGTTGCCATTTCCTTCTCCAGGGGATCTTCCCGACCCAGGGTTCAAACCGAGGTCTCCTGCAATGCAGGCAGACGCTTTAACCTCTGAGCCACCAGGGAAGCCCATAAGTGTATAGGTTTTATTGAAATCCCAGTTGAGGTTCCCCTTATATTATCTCCAGAGACTGATCATTGTATAAAAATATAAAGCTAAATGACCATTTATTGTTCATCAGTGTTATTTTAAAGAACTAAAATTTGTAGTCTATTTTAGAACTGTGACAATTATACTTGGATAGCATAATAATAATATCTATGTGAAAAATGTAGAATTGCTACTTCCGAAGGCATTTTTTAAAAGTATGAATTAAGGTGTGCTTCAGTTTTAAAGACAGTTTTAAGAAACTTATATTCATATTTTTGAAACATGAAAGCTGAAGAAGTCTTGTTTAATATTGGTTTTTTATACAATTTTTAAAAATTAAAGAATTTCACAGCTGTTTCTTCAATGTTATGTGCTTTTTCCAAATTTCTTTGAGGATAACTACTCCAAAATCCTGTGCCAAACTCATTCTGAAAAAATAATTTTCTTATATCATTTTGATATAAATGAGAACTTGCTCCCACACATTTGTATAAAAGGATTGTGATTTATCACAGATTTCCTCTCTCTCTTAAAAATTTTTAGAGTTGGGCAATTTGATTCCTGAATATCCTGTATTTACAGGTTTCTGATAATCCTAAAAATGTACTGATTACTTTACAAATATGTCCATACTATATTAGAATATTTATCTGATTATTTCATTAAATAACAATTATAAACACAGGTGCAACCACTATCCAGGTTATACATGGCTTAATTTATATGATATAGTATGATTATGTTTATTTAAAGTATTTTCAGTCTGTTTCAGTTAAAAGTGTAATGAATAACTAGGAATTCATTTAGTAAGTTTAACTTGAATTTAAAAGAAAAGAATCCAAAAGAAGTTGAAAACCATAAAATAAAATAGAGTGACTAGTTTGAAAGGTAGGATATTTACTAGAAAAATGCCCAGGTAGCAGGGTCCTGGTTAACTTAACAAAAATCTGGATCTTTTAGCTTAGGTAAGCTGTTAAAATTTTCTGAGTCTCACCTTACCAACTTGCCCTCATCTATAGTACAGTCATCCCATTTTATCTGTGGTTTCATTTTCCATGATTTCAGTTACCTGTTGTCAACCTCACTCTGAAATTATTAGATGGAAAACTCTAGAAATAAACAATTTATAAGTTTTAAATAATATGCCATTCTAGGTAGCTGGGTGAAATCTGCTGTCCTACCGCAGACATGAATCATCCTCTTGTCTAGTATATTTACTGCATTCACTACCCTCTTGTTAGTGTCTTAGTAGTCATCTGGGTCATCACTTCAGCTGTCTAGTGATGATAGCTATCATGCCATCATAGTACTTGTGTTTGAGTAACCGATCTTTTACTTAGTAAAGGGCCCCAAAGTGCACAAGGAGTGATGCTGGAAATATGGATTTTTTTTATTATGACCAATTAATAAATTAAATGTTATCATAGATATGTATAGGAAGAAAAACAGTATATTTGAGGTTTGGTGCTATTTGCAGTTTTAGGGATCCACTGAGGGTCTTATAATATATATTCCCCTTAGAATGATCTTAGCATGGGTAAGTCAGTGGGAGACTATTACAAGTCCTGATTTAGGTGATGATAAGCTCCTTTACTTTTCTCCAGAATAAAAAAGCACTGTTTGTTGTTGTTGTTGTTGTTTTCCAAAAAGGGAAAAAATTCACTTATAAAAAGAGCTGACATTTATTAAAATTTACTACATGTCATTTACTACGTTGGTTATAGGACTCTTTGTAGGTGACCCCATGGACTACATAGTCCATGGAATTCTCCAGGCCAGAATACTGGAGTGGATAGCCTTTCCCTTCTCCAGGGGATCTTCCCAACCCAGTGATCGAACCCAGGTCTCCCACATTGCAGGCAGATTCTTTACTAGCTGAGCCACAAGGGAAGGCCAAGAATATTGGAGTGGGTAGCCTATCCCTTTTCCAGAGGATCTTCCTGACCCAGAAATCAAACCGGGATCTCCTGCATTGCAGATGGAATCCTTACCAACTGAGCTATCAGGGAAGCCCTTTATGTTTACATACCCTCTTTTGTTTAATTCTCACAGTCTTCTCCCTGTTAGATATGTGTGTCACAGCTTTACTAAAGAAGAAACAAACTCAATAGGATAAGTAGAGTGTTTCTTATAGAATGTAGAATAGCTAGAAAATGGCAGAGGCAAGAGTTGAGTCTGTTTGTAATATTTGTTCTTAAGGACGCAACTCTACTTCCACACATAGATTTTCCCCTTTATATTTTCATGAGTTATTCCGTGGTGTTCAATATTCAACTTTCATCAGTACAGTAATGGCACATGATGAAGAAAGAACTTCAAGAACCCAGGCCCTTTTTCTCAGTTCTTTTGCTACTTACTTTTAAGAGGTTTGTATTCTTCTCTTAAAGCAGCTGAATCGCTGCAAAATTTATTTTCCCAAACACCTACTGAAGCTTTATGGCAAAGACTAATTTGTGCTTTAAAAATACTACCCACAATTTAGAATGAGGCTTTTATCTGCATAGTAACTTTAAAAGTTTTTTAAATTACCTGCATTATAAGAAAAAAAGATCCTTGTTATTAATTAAAATGTGTGTTAAAAAACCTCATTGTATTAGTAGAAGACAGACTTTATATTTAGGATTCAATATTAATATTTTAAGCTTTTCTAATGTACCACTGAATAAACAACCAAACAAGAGATGCTGTTTGGTTCTGTTTGTCATATAGTTTTATAATATCCATTTTAATTTTGAATTTAAGATGATATTTTAAAATGTATATGATGATATATTTTATATTTATGAATGCTTTGATCTTAATATTGATGTATGGGAAAATATTGATATTTCATATTTATATGTATATATATGTTATATATATATACACACTCTGTATTTTTCCATGGTAATATTGATTTTTAATGTGATACTTTTTCTTGGTAAAATATAGAAAAAAAGGAGATATATAAATATAGGGAAAAACAAAATTATGTATAAAAACATATCAATATTAATTTTATATAAGCATATTAAAGGTAATATAGAAAAATTCAACAAAGTCTGTTGTATCACATAGGAGAAGGAAAGTTGAAAATATCTAAGATAAGCTTACAATAATTTTTGCACAGAGTTTTAAGAGTCAGTAAATAGGTAGATAATTGAACAATAAGTTTTAAAAGAACCTTTACCTGACTCAATCAAATGTTATGACTTCTTTTGAAAAGATGACAGTAGGAAATAAAATAAGGAAAATGAGTAATTGTTAACTATGTAGTGAGGCTACTGAATTGTCCTACACTGAGTTTTTTGGATATCTTGTACTAAGTTGTTTTTTTTTTTTTTTTTTCTCAAATTGTAAAAGTTGTATTTAATCTTTTCTTCCTACTATTTGTATTCTCTTGTTTGGGTTTATAGGTACCCTGATTTGGGGTAGGATGAATTCATATTTTTTCTGTTGCTGTCACACTTTAGTTCCACTGTGGCTTTGATAGCTTTTGCCTTTCCTTCTGCGACTTGATTTTCCTCCTGTGTGATATTTTCTCTCCAAGAGATGACCCAAATATTCAAGAGGTTAAAACTCAGCCTTTACCAGTGCCACATATTTGCTCTCTGGTCTTCTTCTCACCCTGCCCCATGACTTCTAGTCTGATTTGGGATAAAAAAAATTGTAAGCATCTTTAAGTAGAGCTTCCTTCATTTAGCCAATTTACGGGGATGACTTAGTTAGAAAGAAAACAATAAAACAACTAACCACCTACACAGAGTATTTCTGAGCAAAAAATTCTTTTCTTTATATCCTGCTGACAATTTGTCTTTCTTCCAAGGGATACAATTTCACGCACATTACACTCAAAAAGTGCATGTCTTCTCTCACAGTCCAGCTTTCCTATTCAGTTGTTTCTTCTTTTTAAAAATACAAAGCACATTTTACTTATTCTTTTTTTTTCTTTATTTTTTTTTAATTTTTATTATTTTTTTTTTTAGTTTTTTATTTTTTTAATTTTAAAATCTTTAATTCTTACATGCGTTCCCACTTATTCTAGTAATCTTCTCCTCTGGTAGATTTTCTTAGGAGATAGATGTGGGAAGCACACAATTGGAGAGGTACTAGAAACAAGTGTTTGGTTAAACCAGTCTTATTTTATAGCACTTACAGACTTTTTCACCATTCACATTAGCCATTTGGAGTTATGTATAAGGTTGTCTTTATAGAAAGACTTGCAAAAAGGGCATTATCAGAAATTAATATTTATAATTATATAATCTACTTTTTTTTTACAAAAAAAGTCATAATTTCAACATTTAAAGTGAACAAAGCCTTTAAATATTTAATTATAAATAACAATATATTTTATGGCTTCCTTGGTAGCTCAGTTGGTAAAGAATATGCCTGCAGTCACGAGATCCAGGTTAAATCCCTGGGATGGGAAGATGCTCTGGAGAAGGAAATGACAAACCGCTCCAGTGTCCTTGCCTAGAAAATCCCATGGACAGAGGAGCCTGGTGGGCTGCAGTCCATGGGGTCACAAAGAGTCGGGCACGACTGAGTTACTAACACACACACAAATAGATTTTACAAGTAATGTTTACCTGAGTATATATTTTAAAATGTGCACCGATTGTATATTTTAAAATGTGCACACATTGCTTTCCTACTGGTATTTATTATGTAAATAAGTCATTATATATTTTAAAGCTCATTGTACTGAAATTAACCCATAGGTTTAAGTTTTTAAATATAAAAAAATGTCAAGATATAATTTGATTTCCAATGCCTCAGTACATTTTCCAGCTTGATACATAGGAGATATTAAATAAATATGTACTGAATGATTGAAAGAAGAAAGGAAATGTGATCAAAATTTAATCCTCTAAAAGTATTATGTTCATTGCTAGAATGATAAACAAAAGAAACTCTTATCTATAAGACATACCTTATTAACTCAAAGGAAAGATCTATGGTAAAAAAAAAAGTATTTATTAATTTTAGTTTCTCCAAGTTATTTGATGTTTGTTACTATATTCCTCAAGAATGCTATATTGTGCTGTGCTAAGTCGCTTCGGTCATGTCCAACTCTTTGCAATTCTATGGACTATAGCCTGCCAGGCTCCTCCGTCCATGGGATTCTCCAGGCAAGAATACTGGAGTGGGTTGTCATCTCCTTCTCCAAGGGATCTTCCCAACCCAGGAATCAAACTGGTGTCTCTATGCCTCCTGCATTGGCAGGCATCTTCTTTACCACTAGTGCCACCTGGGAAGTGCCTCAAGAATGCTACTAGCAACCAATTTGTTTTCCATATTATTATTTTATACCTTCTTATAATATATCAAGTCTTATCCTTCTGTAAGAAGAATATCAGTTATCTAAATTCTGTTTTTAGAATGATACTTAAAAGAACATCAAAATTCTTCCTTTCCTTTCTCCTTTTTCTCCCCACTAGTTTCTTTCTTAAATATTTTCTCTATACTTGACAGTATCTTGCACCTAACATACAATTTATAAAGCTTTTGTAAGTCAGATTATTTAGCAGTTAATTAAAATTTTATTGTATATAATAAATATGAAATATTCATAAAAATTGCTATTATACATTTGAAAAACAGGAAGGACGAGTGGACTATATACTTTCTTAGAAGTTCTCATCCTAAACTCTCTCATGCTTTTTGTCCAACTGCTTCATATGTTTATGGAAGTTAGTTTAAACTAGATGATATCAGTTGCTTTCAGGATCTCCTTCTCTTATAGTCCTTTCCTCAATCAGTTTATATTGCAGACCAGACACTGTGCTAAATAGTTGGTAGAAAGCTAAGATAAAAATTCTGTCTTTGAGGAATTTAGCCCAATGAGACTCAAGGTCCCCAAAGTTACACTGTTACTTGTTCAGCAAAGCAGCTGAGCACTTCATATTCACAGCACACTGAGGAGACATGTCCGTCTCATAGCGCTTGATGTTTGTAACAGGTGGGTACATCTTTAGGGAAGGTTTTCTGAAAGAGATGGCCCTTGAGCTGAGCCTCAAAGAATGAGCATACTTTAGTGAGAAGGGCAATCAGTTTTGGCTGATGGGGCAATGACAGATAAGAAACTGTTATGGTGAATATAAAACGAAAACAGTTCGGTATTTGTATAAAAACAAAATACAAGAGTGACAGGAAATGAAGCCATAGATCGGCAGGGTAGAAATCCTGATGCCCCTCTATGCTGGGATTCTTTTGAGTCCTGATACGCATCACAGTGAGGAACACAAAGGTAGAAAATTATTTTTAATGTAAGTAACTAATATATTAATTAGAAATACTTGTTTGTAGTCTGCAAAAAACAATTTTGACTAAGATGAAAAACAGTCTTTTGGGGGAGAGAGGGTTGGGAAATAACAGAGTAATAGTTCCAGAATCAAAAGAGAAAAAGGCAAATCTCAAGATCCAGTAATCTAGACAGTGTTAGTGGACAGCAAGAACTCCGTGTTTGGATAAATCAGTTCCAAAAACGGTCTGTGTAATCTAAGTCCTGTAAATATCTCTGCTGGAACTCAGTGTTAGTTGCTCAGTCATTTCCTAGTCTTTGAGACCCCATGCACTGTAGCCTGACAGGGTGCTCTATCCCTGGAATTCTCTAAGCAAGAATAATGGTGATAGTGGTGGTTTAGTCACTAACTCATGTCCAACTCTTGTGACCCCATGGACTATAGCTTGCCAGGCTCCTCTGTCCATGGGGTTCTCCAGGCAAGAATACTAGAGTGGGTTGCCATGCCCTCCTCCAGGAGATCTTCCCAACCCAGAGATCAAACCTGGGTCTTCTGCATTACAGGCAGATTCTTTACCATCTGAGCCACCAGGGACTGCATCATGGCCAGCAACCTGCAGGTATCAGGACTCCATGAAATTCAGTTGTTGCCAAGGAAGGAGAATGGGGTTGTCAAAGAGCCTACATGTAAATAAAAAGAAGCAAACTCCTCAGTAGACTGTGCAATTCAGTCATTCAGTCATGTCTGACTCTTTGCAACTTCATGGGCTGCAGCATGCCAGAATTCTGTCCATCACCAAATCTCAGAGCTAGTCCTGTGCTAAATACAGCCTGCAGGGGATTTCTTTAGGCCTCTCAGATATCAACAAGTCAGTTTTAACATTAAGTCTGGAGAAACACTTGACCTACATTCCCTTGGGCAACTGCAGACCAGAGCTGAGTATGTGCTGCACCTTTTAAACAGGGTCTGTTCTTTGCTACTTCATGTAATTTCCATTACTTTTTGTATTGTACCTGGTACATTATGGGCTCCCCAGATAATCCACCCTCTTCCAGCAACACAAGAGAAGACTCTGCACATGGACATCAGAGATGGTCAACACCAAAATCATATTGATTATATTCTTTGAAGCCAAAGATGGAGAAGCTCTATACAGTCAGCAAAAACAAGACTGGGAGCTGACTGTGGCTCAGATCATGAACTCATTATTGCCATATTCAGACTTAAATTGAAGAAAGTAGGGAAAACCAGTAGACCATTCAGGTAAGACCTAAATCATATCCCTTATACAGTAGAAGTGAGAAATAGATTTAAGGGACCAGATCTGATAGACAGAGTGACTGATGAACTATGGACAGAGGTTCATGAAACTGTATAGGAGACAGAGATTAAGACCATCCCCATGGAAAGGAAACACAAAAAAGCAAAATGGCTGTATGAGGTGGTCTTACAAATAGCTGTGAAAAGAAGAAAAGCAAAAAGCATAGGAGAAAAGGAAAGATTATTCCCAACTGAATGGAGAGTTCCAAAGAATAGCAAGGAGAGATAAGAAAGCCTTCCTCAGTGATCAGTGCAAAGACATAGAGGAAAACAACAGAATGGGAAAGACTAGAGATCACTTCAAGAAAACTAGAGATACCAAGGGAACATTTCATGCAAAGATGGGCACTATAAAGGACAGAAGCAGAAGATATTAAGAAGAGGTGGCAAGAAACACAGAAGAACTGTACAAAAAAATCTTCACCACCCAGATAATCACAATGGTGTGATCACTCACCTAGAGCCCGACATCCTAGAATGTGAAGTCAAGTGGGCCTTAGAAAGCATCACTATCAACAAAGCTAGTGGAGGTGATGGAATTCCAGTTGAGCTATTTCAAATCCTGAAAGATGATGCTGTGAAAGTACTGCACTCAATATGCCAGCAAATTTGGAAAGCTCAGCAGTGGCCACAGGACTGGAAAAGGTCAGTTTTCATTCCAATCCCAAAGAAAGGCAATGCCAAAGAATGCTCAAACTACCACACAGTAGCACTCATCTCACATGCTAGTAAAGTAATGCTCAAAATTCTCCAAGCCAGGCTTCAGCAATATGTAAACCATGAACTTCCAGATGTTCAAGCTGGTTTAGAAAAGGCAGAGGAACCAGAGATCAAATTGCCAACATCCGCTGGATCGTGGAAAAAGCAAGAGAGTTCCAGAAAAACATCTATTTCTGCCTTACTGACTATGCCAAAGCCTTTGACTATGTGGGTCACAATAAACTGTGGAGAATTCTGGAAGAGATGGGAATACCAGACCACCTGACCTGCCTCTTGAAAAACCTATATGCAAGTCAGGAAGCAACAGTTAGAACTTGACATGGAACAACAGACTGGTTCCAAATAGGAAAAGGAGTACGTCAAGGCTGTATATTGTCACCCTGCTTATTCAACTTCTGTGCAGAGTACATGATGAGAAATGCTGGACTGGAAGAAGCACAAGCTGGAATCAAGATTGCTGGGGGAAATATCAATAATCTCAGATATGCAGATGACACCACCCTTATGGCAAAATGTGAAGAGGAACAAAAAGCCTCTTGATGAAAGTGAAAGAGGAGAGTGAAAAAGTTGGCTTAAAGCTCAACATTCAGACAGCTTAGATTATGGCATCTGGTCCCATCACTTCATGGGAAATAAATGGGGAAACAGTGGAAACAGTTTCAAACTTTATTTTTGGGGGCCCCAAAATCACTGCAGATCGTGATTGCAGTCATGAAATTAAAAGACGCTTACTCCTTGGAAGGAAAGTTATGACCAACCTATATAGCATATTCAAAAGCAAAGACATTACTTTGTCAACAAAGATCCATCTAGTCAAGACTATGATTTTTCCATTGGTCATGTACGGATGGGAGAGTTGGACTGTGAAGAAGGCTGAGCACTGAAGAATTGATGCTTTTGAGCTGTGGTGTTGGAGAAGACTCTTGAGAGTCCGTTGGACTGCAAGGAGATCCAACCAGTCCATTGAAAGGACTGATGCTAAAGCTGAAACTTCAATACTTTGGCCACCTCGTGCGAAGAGTTGACTCATTGGAAAAGACTCTGATGCTGGGAGGGATTGGTGGCAGGAGGAGAAGGGGACAACAGAGGATGAGATGGCGGGATGGCATCACCAACTCAATGGACATGAGTTTTAGCATACTCCGGGAGTTGGTGATGGACAGAGAGGCCTGGTGTGCTGCGATTCATGGGGTCACAAAGAGTCAGACATGACTGAGTGACTGTACTGTACTGAATAATATGTAAATGTAGACATGATGCTAATTATCAGAAAACAAGATGAATTACAGTTCAATTCAGTTCAGTTCAGTTCAGTCGCTCAGTCATTTCCAACTCTTAGTAACCTCATGAATCACAGTTTCCAGGCCTCCCTGTCCATCACCAACTCCTGGAGTTCACTCAAACTCATGTCCATCAACTCGGTGATGCCATCCAGCCATCTCATCCTGTGTCATCTCCCCTCCTCCTGCCCCCAATCCCTCCCAGTATCAGGGTCTTTTCCAATGTGTCAACTCTTCAAGGATTAAAAATTAATTGGATTTGGTGAGTTAGGAAAGTATTTGATTTAGGAAGCAAACTGTTATTATAGACTTGCAGTTTGAGAGGTTAACTTACCCATACTCACTGACTTCATTTGAAATAGTAAGATTATATAACTAATGCACTTAAACTTAATGCAAATAAAATTTTATAAGACCCTCAAATTGAATAACATAAACATGACATTTAAAGAGACATGGAATATAACATTTTGTTTTTAAAATATATAGCATATGGAACAAAAAGTAGTGAAAACATGTGAAAGTGAAGGTTTTCTTTCCAAAGTGTTTGCTACTAGGAACATCTTATAGCAAGTATGATGTGTGAGATCTTCAGAGTTTATTTTTCAGAAAAATTTTTTCTAAATTCTTGTAAAATCAATTGAAATACTATGGAAGGGTATTAGTGTATTATAATCATTAATCTTATGAAAGCAGAAAAAATAATCAATTGCATAGAAAGTACTTAATCCAAATATTAAAATTTTCACATCATGGTACCTCAATAAACTGTGTTATTAGTAAAGGGATAAATGTATATAAAGTTTAATGTTTTGTTTTATTTTTGAGTAATTTCTCAAAATTCCTCCTATATGTGATAGATCACAGATCCTGTGAATGTTGTAAATTTTATTAAATTGCTTAAAATTTTTTCAAAGCCCTGCTATTAAAGCCAAATTATTTTACACAATTAAATACTTATATGGTAGACTCAATATGTTCCCTTAAAGAATCCATATCTTAATCCCATGATTAGGTGTTTATAAGTGGCAGAGAGACTTTGCTGATTTGATTGCAGACTTTACAGACTCTGAAGATCTTGATAAGGAGAAATTATCCTGGATTATCCATGGAGACCCAATCTAATCATAAATGTCCTTATAAAAAGGAGGCAAGACAGTAACAGATGAATGGATAAAGAAGTTGTGGTACATATATACAATGCAATATTACTCAGCCATAAAAGGAGTGAATTTGATTCTGTTCTAGTGAGGTGGATGAACCTAGAGCTTGTTATGCAGAGTGAAATAAGCAAGACAGAAAAAAAACAAATATCATATATTAATGCATATATATATATAATCTAGAAACAAATGGTACTGATAAACTTATTTGCAGGCAGTAATAGAGACACAGACATAGAAAAGAGACTTGTGGACATAATGAAGGAAGGTGAGGATGAGACCAATTGAGTGAGTAGCACTGAAACTTACACATTACTATATGAAAAATAAATCTAGTGGGAAGTTGGTATATATCAGAGGGAGTTCAGCCTAGTGCTCTGTGACAAACTAGAGGGGTGGGATGGGGTGGGGTGTAGGGGGAAGTTTAAGAGGAGAGGGACATATATATACTTATGACTGATTCAGTTTGTTGTATGGCAGAAGCCAACATGGCATTGTAAACAATTATCCTCCAATTAAAAATAAAATTTATTAAAGAAAATAATGAGTAATATTCAAAAGAGATATGACAGCAGAAGCAGAGATTGGAGGGATGCACACTGAAGATGGAAGCAGGGGCTACTGACCAAGGGATGCAGGTGTCCTACAAGAAGCTGGAAAGAACAGGGACATAGACGTTCCCCTTGAGCATGCAGAATGAACACAATTCTGTTGACCTCTTAAATTTAGCCCTTAAGACCCATTTTGAACTTCTGAAAATGTATGTTGTTTAAAATCACCAAGTTTGTGGTATTTTGTTATAGCACCACTAGAAGACCAACCTAGATAGCATATTCAAAAGCAGAGACATTACTTTGCCGACTAAGGTCCATCTAGTCAAGGCTATGGTTTTTCCTGTGGTCATGTATGGATGTGAGAGTTGGACTGTGAAGAAGGCTGAGCGCTGAAGAATTGATGCTTTTGAAGTGTGGTGTTGGAGAAGACTCTTGAGAGTCCCTTGGACTGCAAGGAGATCCAACCAGTCCATTCTGAAGGAGATCAGCCCTGGGATTTCTTTGGAAGGAATGATACTAAAGCTGAAACTCCAGTACTTTGGCAACCTCATGGAAGAGTTGACTCATTGGAAAAGTCTCTGATGTTGGGAGGGATTCAGGGCAGGAGTTGAAGGGGACGACAGAGGATGAGATGGCTGGATGGCATCACTGACTCAATGGATGTGAGTCTGAGTGAACTCCAGGAGTTTGTGATGGACAGGAAGGCCTGGTGTGCTGCAATTCATGGGGTTGCAAAGAGTCGGACATGACTGAGCAACTGAACTGAACTGAACTACTTATAATAGGCAGCAAAAATATTGAATGGGTGAATAAGTAGTTTATGGTTAACATATGAGCTAATCAGATAGGGTGAATAAATGCAGTGAGTTTCCATTTAAATTTTCTTGTACTTTAAGCAAAGAAGAATTTTTCACAGTAACTGAGTAATACTTGAATTAAATCCATTATTTATGGACTTCCAAGTCAACTCTGCATGTATTAATTTAATTCCATTTTATCAGTACTTAGTTGCTCAGACATGTCTGACTCTACAACCCCATGAACTGTATAGCCTGCCAGTTTAAGTCCATGGGATTCTCCAGGCAGGAATACTGAAGTGGGTTGCCATTTCCTTCTCCAAGGGATCTTCCTGACCCAGGGATCAAACCCTGGTCTCCTGCATTGCAGGCAGATTCTTTACCATCTGAGCCACCAGGGAAGCCCAATAAAAACCTAATTATCTTCAAAATTTTGTACAATGCCTAAATGCCCCCAGTATTATAAATATGATTGTTTTCTAACTTCCAAGAAACCATAATCATCTCATAATTCTGTCATCCTTAGAGTAATCATATTAACATTGAATCAGAAAGGGATAGGAACTCAATATTCCTTTGTTTTTACAATTGTGTTTTAATAATAGATTTTGTCCTCTTTGTGCTAATTGCTTTATACTTCAACTGGAATAGAAACCATTGCAGGATAGAATAATAAGTGATATAGAGACAAAAGAAGTGACTCCTTCCAAGTGTTTTTCATGGCAATGACATATTTCTAATTATTACTTAGGCACATTGCAGGTCCTGTCACATTTTCCATTCCCTTACCAGTTCTCTCAAGCATGAGACTATAACAGTAAGAGTGAGAACCTTAGAATTTATGTTCTGATTTTGCTAATTAATAGCTGTTTTCTGGTGAAATGACTTTATTGCTCTGTGAATGAGTCTTTTCACATAGAAAGTAGGGATCATAATCAAGTCACACAGTGTCTGTGAAAATTAAAATTAAATATACATAAAAAGGTTTATCTAGTGATGGCCATATTAAATTAAATTCCCAGTATATATGTTAAATTCCCAGTATATATATTAAATTCTGAGTATATCATAGCTATTAAAATTAAGATGGTTGTGACATTTTACCCATTTCTGAAGTTTTTTGACAATCAGTGCTATAGTGTTCTTGGGCTTAGAATTGTTATGCTTTTAATTTATCCCAGGAAGCCCTGGGTATCCTAGCCATCTCTATTGCTCTAGACTGTCAGTATAGATTCACAGACAAGACTTTTTGTCTTCGTTCTTGTTTTTTTTTTTTTTTTTTTTTTTAGACCACCTCAGGATTTTGAGTCCTTCTTAGAACTAGTTACAGGGCAATCTGTCCTGATTTAGCTCTTGAAACAGCGCTATTTTATGCAGTTGTTCTCTTTGACCCCAACGTGGTACTAAGACACATCAAACAATTTTTCTCTTCCACCCTCAATTCTGTGCATTCTTTTAGCACATATTCCCTACTCTGCATCCTCTTTAGACTTAACCTTCAACAGAAAATTGGATTAAAGATTTACTGAACATGGTCTGCCCATCAGAACAAGACCTAGTTTCCCCCTCAGTCAGTCTCTCCCATCAGGAGGCTTCCATAAGCCTCTTACCCTTCTCCATCAGAGGGCAGACAGACTGAAAATCACAGTCACAAAAAACTTACCAATCTGAACACATGGACCACAACCTTATCTAAATCAATGAAACTATGAGCCATGCCATGAAGGGCCACACAAGATGGATGGGTTATGGTGGAGAGTGCTGACAAAACATGGTTCACTGGAGAAGGGAATACAAACCACTTCAGTATTCTTGCCTTGAGAACCCCATGAAGAGTATGAAAGGTAAAAAAATAGGACACTGAAAGATGAACTTCCCAGGTTGCTAGGTTCCCAATATGCTACTGGAGATCAGTGGAGAAATAACTCCAGAAAGAATGAAGAGAAAGAGCCAAAGCAAAAGCAATACCCAGTTGTGAATGTGACTGCTGATAGAAGTAAAGTCCAATGCTGTAAAGAGCAACATTGCATAGGAATCTGGAATGTTAGGTCCATGAATCAAGGCAAATGGGAAGTGGTCAAACAGGATGACAAGAGTGAACATCGACATTTTAGGAATCAGCAAACTAAAATGGACTGGAATGGGTGAATTTAACTCAGATGACCATTATATCTACTACTGTGGACAAGAAGCCCTTAGAGGAAATGGAGTAGCCATCATAGTCAACAAAAGAGTCCAACATGCAGTATTTGGATGCAATCTCAAAAATGACAGATTGATCTCTATTCATTTCCAAGACAAGCAATTCAGTATCACAGTAATCCAAGTCTTTGCCCTGACCAGTAATGCTGTAGAAGCTGAAGTTGAATGGTCTATGAAGACCTTCAAGACCTTCTACAACTAATACCCAAAAAAGATGTCCTTTTCATTACAGGGGACTAGAATGAAAAAGCAGGAAGTCAAGGCATACTTGGGGTAATGAGCAAATATGGCCTTGGTGTACAGAATGAAGAGGGCAAAAGCTAACAGAGTTTGCCAAGAAAATGCACTGGTCATAGCAAACACGCTCTTCCAACAACACAAGAGAAGACTCTACAAATGGACATCACCAGATGGTCGATACTGAAATCAGATTGATTATATTTTTGCAGCCGTAGAAGGAGAAGCTCTATACAGTCAGCAAAAACAGAACCAGAAGCTAACTCTGGCTCAGATCATGAACTCCTTATTGCCAAATTCATACTTAAATTGAAGAAAGTAGGAGGAAATTGCTTTTTCTAGGGATTAGACAGAGTGCCTGATAACTATGGATGTAGGTTTGTGACATTATACAGGGAGCAGTGATCAAGAACATCTCCAAGAAAAAGAAATGCAAAAAGGCAAAATTGTTGTCTGAGGAAGTCTTACAATCAGCTATGAAAAGCAGAGAAGTGAAAGGCAAAAGAGAAAAGGATAGATATACCCATTTGAATGCAGAGTTCCAAAGAATAGCAAAGAGAGATTGAAAAAAAGCCTTCTTCTGTGATCAATACAAAGAAATAGAGGAAAAAATAGAGTGGGAAAGACTAGAGATCTCTTCAAGAAAACTAGAGATAACAAGGGAACTTTTTATGCAAAGATGTGCACAATAAAGGATGGAAGTGGTTTGCACCTAACAGAAGCAGAAGATATTAAGAAGGGATGGCAAGAATACACAGAAGAACTGTACAAAAAAGATCTTCATGACCCAGATAATCACGATGGGTTTGTCACTCACCCAGAGCCAGACATCTTAGAATACTAAGTCTATTGGGCCTTAGGAAGTATCACTATGAACAAAACTAGTGGAAGTGGTGGAATTCTAGTTGAGCTATTTCAAATCTTGAAAGTTGATGCTGTGAAAGGGCTGCACTCAATATGCCAGCACATTTGGAAAACTCAACAGTGGTCCCAGGAATGGAAAAGGTCCGTTTTCATTCCAATCCCAAAGAAAGGCAATGCCAAAGAATTCTCAAACTACCACACAATTGCACTCATCTCACACACTAGCAAAGTAATACTGAAAATTCTCCAAGCCAGGCTTCACCAATACGTGAACTGTGAACTTCCAGATGTTCAAGCTGGATTTAGAAAAGGCAGAGGAACCAGAGATTATATTGCCAGCATCCAATGGATCATTGGAAAAGCAAGAAAGTCCCAGAAAACCATCTACTTCTGCTTTATTGACTATGCCAAATTTTTGACTGTGGATCACAACAAACTGGAAAATTCTGAAAGAGATGGGAATACTACACCACTTGCCTGCCTCCTGAGAAATCTGTATGCAGATCAAGAAGCTACAGTTAGAACTGGACATGGAACAGACTGGTTCCTAATCGGGAAAGGAGTATGTCAAGGCTGTATGTTGTCACCCTTCTTATTTAATGTAAATGCAGAGTACATCATGAGAAATGTTGGACTGGATGAACCACAAGCTTGAATCAAGATTACCAGGAGAAATATCAATAACCTCAGAAAATGAGATGACACCACCCTTATGGCAGAAATCGAAGAAAAACTAAAGAGCCTCTTGGTGAAAGTGAAAGAAGAGAGTGAAAATGTTTGCTTAAAACTCAACATTCAGAAAACTAAGATCATGACATCTGGTCCCATCACTTTGTGGCAAATAGAAGGGGAAACACTAGAAGCAGTGACAGACTATATATATATATATATATATAGGCTCCAAAATCACTGCAGATGGTGACTGCAGCCATGAAATTAAAAGACACTTGCTCCTTGGATGGAAAGTTATGACCAACCTAGACAGTTTATTAAAAAGCAGATACATTACTTTGCCAAAAATGGTCCATCTAGTCAAAGCTCTGGTTTGTCCAGTAGTCATGTATGGATGTGAGAGTTATAAACAAAGCTGAGTGCCAAATAAGTGATGCTTTTGAATTGTGGTGTTGGAGAAGTCTCTTGAGAGTCTTCTCCCTTGGACAGCAGAGATATTCTGCCAGTCCATGCCAGAGGAAAGCAGTCCTGAATATTCATTGGAAGGACTAATGCTGAAGCTGAAACTCCAATATTTTGGCCACCTGATGCAAAGAACTGACTTATTTGAAAAGACTCTGGTGCTGGAAAGATTGAAGGTGGGAGGAGATGGGGGCGACAGAGAATGAGATTGTTGAATGGCATCACTGATTCAATGGACATGAATTTAAGTAAACTCTGGGAGTTGGCAATGGACAGGGAGGCCTGACGTGCTGCAGTCCATGGGGTTGCAAAGCGTCAGACACGACTGAGCAAGCGAACTGAACTGAATGGTGCTGGAAATTGCATGAATCACACCCACTATTACTATGGATTTGTGCATTGTGTCCTTTAGAGTCATGTGTTTCTCACTGATGTTAACTTTTTAAGGCTAGTTTATTCACCTCCAGACCCATTTTTCTCCATAGATTGCAATAGATAGTGAAAGTGTTAGTCTCTCAGTCATGGCTGACACTTTGTGACCCCTTGGACTACATGTAGCCCACCAGGCAAATCTGTTTGTGGGATTCTCCATGTAAGCCTACTGAAGTGTTTTCCCATTCACTTCTCCAGGGAAGATCCCAACAAGGGATTGAACTACGGTCTCCCACATTACAAGAAGATTCTTTACTCTCTGAGCCACCAGGGAAGCCCAACAGTAGATAAGATGTCAGTGTCCTCCAGCACCTCCAGGTGGATCCTGGCCATGTTCAGTTATTTCACTCAACAAATATTGGTGCAACCCTTATTATATGAGTTTTCACATACTGGCTCTAGGTTAATAACACTAGTGAATAATTATTAAGCAATCTAAACTTTTTTTTTTTGGGGGGGGGGGTAAACATCCTAAGACTCAGAGTATAGTTGTATAGTATGATTATATAGTTATATGTAAATTGAGCTGTCCTTTCCTCATTCTGGTAGACTTCCCTGGTGGCTCAGATAGTAAAGCAACTGTCTACAATGCGGGAGATCCAGGTTTGATCCCTGGGTCGGGAAGATCCCCTGGAGAAGAAAATGGCAATCCACTCCAGTACTACTATTGCCTGAAAAATCCCATGGACAGAGGAACCTGGTAGGCTACAGTCCATGGGGTCGCAAAGAGTCAGACACGACTGAGTGACTTCACTTTCCATCTTCACTTTCCTCATTCTACTCTGTTTCTTGAAATTTCAGAATAGTTTTATGTAGCCTAAGAAAACAATAAAATAGGAAAGACTAGTGATCTCTTCAAGAAAATTAGAGATAACTAGGGAACATTTCTTGGAAAGATGTACACAGTAAAGGACAGAAATGTTATGGACCTAACAGAAGCAGTAGATATTAAGAAGAGATGGCAAGAATATACAGAAGAACTATACAAAAAAGATCTTAATTACCTGGATAAACACAATGATGTGATCACTCACCTAGAGCCAGACATCCTGGAGTGTGAAGTCAAGTGGGCCTTAGGAAACATCACTACAAACAAAGTTAGTGGAGGTGATGGAATTCCAGCTGAGCTATTCAAATCCTAAAAGATGATGGAGTGAAATTGCTGCACTCAATATGCCAGCAAATTTGGAAAACACAGCAGTGACTACAGGACTGGAAAAGGTAAATTTTCATTCCAATCCCAAGTAAGGGCAATGCCGAAGAATTTTCAAACTACTACATAATTGCACTCATTTTATATACTAGCAAAGTTATACTCAAAAGCCTTCAAGCTACGGTTCAACAGTGCTAGAACCAAGAACTTCGAGATGTTCAAACTCCATTTAGAAAAGGCAGAGAAACCAGAGAACAAATAGCTAACATTCATTGGATCATAGAAAAAGCAAGGGGATTTTAGGAAAACATCTATTTCTGCTTCATTGACTACACTAAAAACTTTGACTGTGTGGATCACAACAAACTCTGGAAAATTTTAAGGAGATGGGAATACCAGACCACCTTACCTGCCTCCTGAGAAACCTGTATGCAGAACAAGAAGCAACCATTATAACTGAACTTAGAACAATGGACTGGTTCAAAATTGGGAAAGGAGTACATCAAGGCTGTATATGGTCACCCTGCTTATTCAACTTAAATGCAGATTACATCATGTGAAATGCTGTAATGGATGAAGCTTAAGCTGATATCAAGATTGCCAAGAGAAATATCAATAACCTCAGATATGCAGACTATACCACCCTTATGGTAGAAAGTGAAGAACTAAAAAGCCTCTTGATGAAAGCAAAAAAGGAGACTGAAAAAGTTTGCTTAAAACTCAACATTCAGAAAAAACTAAGATCATGGCTTCCAGTCCCATCACTTCATGGCAAATACATGAGGAAACAATGGAAACAGTGGCAGACTTCTTTTTCTTGGGCTCCCAAATCACTGCAGGCCATGACAGTAGCCATAAAATTAAAAGCTGCTTCCTCCTTGGAAGAAAAGTTATGACAAACCTAAGTGTATCAAAAAGCAGACATTACTTTGTCAACAAAGGTCTGTATACTCAAAACTATGGTTTTTCCAGTGGTCATGTATGAATGCAACAGTTGAATCATAAAGAAAGCTGAGTACCAAAGAACTGATGCTTTTGAACTGTGGTGTTGGAGAAGACTCTTGAGAATCCCTTGAACTACAAGGAGATCAAACCAGTCAACCCTAAAGGACATCAACCCTAAATATTCATTGGAAGGACTGATAATGAAGCTGAAGCTCCAATACTTTGACCAACAGATACAAACAGCACACTCATTGGAAAAAACCCTAATGTTGGGAATGATGGAGGTTAGGAAGAGAAGGGGATGACAGAGGATGAGATGGTTGGAGGCATCATCGATTCAGTGAGCATGTTTGAGCAAACTCAGGAAGATAGTAAAGTTAAGGGAGCCTGGCCTGTTGCAGTCCATGGGGTCACAAAGAGTCAGACATGACTGAACGACTGAACAACAGAACAACAGAACAACAGTAATAGACAGAAGGAGTGAGTAAGGCCTTCTTTAAAAGATATAAGTTTAAAATATATCCCCTTTAATTGATATTTGGCATTCTAATTCAGTTTCTCATATTAATTAAAATTCTTCCATGAAGATTTCAAAATTCAAAATTTCCCTCATGTGAATAACTTGGTTATTTTGTGTTTCTTTACCTTCAGTATAGCCTGTAATTAATACAATTTGCTGCTACTGCTGCTGCTAAGTCGCGTCAGTCATGTCCGACTCTGTGCGACCCCATGGACAGCAGCCCACCAGGCTCCCCTGTCCACGGGATTCTCCAGGCAAGAATACTGGAGTGAGTTGCCATTTCCTTTTCCATAATACAATTTAGGATAGCATATTGAGGCATCAAAAAACCCAACTTTCTCAATATCATGAAAGAGCAATCTTTTGTGTATACAGCTTGATTTCGAGTCTTGTAACATGTCTCATAAATTTATTTCAAAATTACCTGGAGAAAGCCAATAAGTGAACATTTTTAGAGAAGGTGGGGTGTGCCATTTCTATTTACTTTTGGAAACTTTCAAATTTACATCCAAATTTCTGCAGCAAATCCTTTCTCATTTTAGTTTTTAAAGTAGCTTGAAATAGATTCACTACTCAGTTACATTGAGATTTAATAGTTTCTAAAAACTGTCTGAAGTTAAAAACAACCAACCAAAACCCAGCAAATGTAATTATGGAGACAAGAAAGGAATGATTCTCTCTCAAAGGCTTTCCTATACTGTTGTTTTCCTTGACTTGCTCTCTTTCCTGTTCTTAATTTTAGAAAATTCATTGTTAAGTTTATTAAGACAAAAGGAAAAACTCAGATGAAGACCATATTCAAATTTGTTGGAAACAAAATGCATTTATTTCTGCAACAAGGCTTTTGAGGGATTTTTTTTGTTTGTTTGTTTGTTTTACCTTCTGTATTCATTCTGTTTTCTCAGGTACTAATTGAACTAGTAGTTGGCTGTGCGCATCAAATTCTAACAAACTTTTCTTATGACTGTGTTCTGGCATAATCCTGATCTGTTCTATCCTATTTATCGAGCTATTTACCCAAATTCATCAAGGCTTAATTCCAGGAAAAGTGCTTGCCTAGTAAAAGAATATTGCAGAGATTATCAAGGACTAATACTCATATTAAACGAGTTTCAAATATCAAGCTCAGATCTCGTAAATTATGAAATGACTGCCCTGCAACAGATGGTATGTGTTACTCTTTTAAAGAATGAGTGATAAGTGTAAAGAGAAAAACATAAACTATTCTTTGTCTTTAGGACCCAGCAGTCCTTTAGTCATTTTTGAACATTTGCCTACATTTGTGATTAGCACTGATTCTAACACAAAATTCAAGAGTTTGTAATGTTATATTACTTGATTGAATCTTACCAGCTGCTGCTCCTTGGGGGTGTCAGATGATATTTTCTAAAATGTTGAAATGCCTTTTCTTTATCATCAGGGAGTAGCTTAAACACTGGTTGTGACTCTTCACTAAAAATCCCATTTGTCATTGGTTCTGAAAGTGCTGAAGATTCAGAACTAATAGGGACCAATGTATGAAGGTCATTTTATTTTACTTAAGTATTAGAAAGCTGGGATCTTGTCTGCCTCATTGATGAAAAATAGAGTTGAAGGAGTCTCACTGTTTACCAGAAATATTCAAATGAATCTAGTGTTTTAAAATATGATTTATCTTTTCAATGCAAGCAGTTACATTAGTTATTTTGACTCTTCAAATAGCTATACACACAAAAGAATAAAATAATATCTGGTATGTAATTAGTGCTTGATAAAAATTTGCTATTAATATTTTAATCTTTCATACAATATGGGTAGAGAGCTTAGTCTATTGTTGAAAACACCAAATAAATAATAAAATTCTGAACTGTTGTTGTTCTTTAGTCACTAAGTTGTGTCCTACTCTTTGTGACCACATGGACTGGGGCCCACAAAGTTCCTCTCTGTCCATGGGATTTTCCAGGCAAGAATACTGGGGTGGTATTTCCTTCTTCAGGGGATTTTTCAGAACTAGGGATTGAGCCCACATCATTCTTTACTGCTGAACCACCAAGGAATCCCCAAGCTATAAATAGTATTGTACTTTCCTGATTTGGGCTCTTCAGATATTCTACCTGAGTGTGTTTTTAAGAGTTAAAATTCTGATACGGACTAGTATTCATCTATCTTTGAATTATTTCAGTATATACCATATACTTTAACAGAAACTCAAATCTAATTTTACATTAGTGATGGTTGCTAGGTAACTATTTGATGCAAATAGTTCTGAAACATTTAGCAGATCATTGTCTGATTGGAGTGGAAACTGGAGTGACTTAGAACCTGACGGTTCAGGAAACAATTGATTGAGAAAGAACATTGTGGAGTGTTTAATAAAAATAGACTGTAACTCTTCTACTTGATTTTCTTTCTGTTTGTCAAAATTAAAATATAAAAGGGAGAAATTGCTAGAGAAAAATGAAGTATATTTTCCTGAATAGTAGACATTGTTATCTGGGCAAGTACCAAGTGCTGACACCATGCTAAATACTTTGTATACAGTATCATTTCCTAACAACAAGGCCAAGTGCAGCCTTTAGCATGCAGTTGCTTCTATGTGCCATTACCACTCACCCTGTTACCAGGCAACAGGTCCCACTCAGCCACTGGTCCTGCACCACAGAGGGCCCTCTCACAAGCAACCAACTGTCAATAAGTGACCCTTAGTGGTCATGCTGAGCCTCTGGTCAGCACTGCAGTGGACCCCACCCACAAGCAGCCAACTGCCAGGAGTGTCAGTTAGGAAGAGGATTTTAGCCAAAGGTTGGCGAAGTGGTGTTCTTAGTGGAGAGTGAGGTAAGAGGCGGATCCCAGCCTCTCCCTGGGGCCCTCCAGCTCACCCAGCCTTGAAACAGCATGTTAGCTGGGGGTTCAGGGGACGAACTGGGGGCTGTGTTTAGCAGGGCTCGAGAGCCCTCATTAAGGGCACTCACTGGCCTTGGCCCAGGCATTGAGGTAGTGATGAATATCTTCCCTATCCCTGTCTCTGTGACCTAATAGCAGCACAGTCTGCTTGGGTTGCAGTTTGTGGGAGCTGTCATACCGCCCTCCCCAGGCATTTTGCTGGCCTGAGGAAGCTACCAATTAAAATCTGCTTCCTCTTAGCCATGACCGAGTCCCTAGAAGGTGAAAGTATTGCCTCAGGACCTTGTCCTTTCTTGACAGGGCAGAGAAAAACTTCTGTTTGGTAGAGATTTGGGACTTCCCAAGTGGTTCTAGTGGTAAATAACCCAACTGCCATTGCAGGAGACATGAGACAGGGGTTCACTCCCTGGGTTGGGAAGATCCCCTGGAGAAGGGCATGCAGCCCACTCCAGTATTCTAGAGAATCCCATGGATAGAGGAGCCTGGCACGCTAAAATCCATGGAGTCACAGAAGAGTTGGAAACGACTGAAGTGACTTAGCATGCATGCACAAATGGCAGAGATTTACAGAAACATCATTATGGACTTCAAGAACAAAGGATCTGACACCAAGAAGTTTGCAACAACTAACCACTCCCATCTCTCACCTTTCCTAGAAAAGGGCTTTGCTAAAGCTTTCGGGAATTTGGTTTTTTTTAAGCCATGAGCCACCCATCTCCTTCTCTGTTCCAGACTCTGACATTCTGGTATTGTTTGGTCTCACTGTGCATCAGGCACACAACTTGCTTTTGGTAACAGTTTTGTCCTATAGCAGTTTGTTTATTTATGTAGTGCAGTTCCCATTTAAAAAATAAGGAACACAGGAAAATATTCTTAATCCTTATTTTGTCCAAGTTCCCATGCTTAGTAGCTGTGTGGAAAGAAGGGGTGGGGATTTGAATTCAGTTCCCTTTGACTTATGCAATTCTGTTCATTTTATTAAAGGCTGGTAAAAATAGCTTCTTATCTGAGAACTGATAATTCTTATCAGCTATCTTTTGCAAAATGTTTTACTATTCTTTAGGGCGATACCTAAAAATTAGAGTCACGTTTGCTGAAGTTAGCTTGACATGAAAACAATTTTCATCAAGAGGTGGGAATCATTGTTAGGAATCTGTGTTAGTACAAGGCGTACACGAGAGAAACTCGTTAGTGAGTAGGGTAATCACTGTCACTTTTGCTATATCATTTTATTCTTATAGCAATTTTTAAAATTTATGTAGTATAATTCCCATTTTAAAAATCTTGCAAGTCTTTCTCTGAACTGAATCTGATTTATAATGCTTTGTTTCTGTTAATAATTGTTAAATACTGGCATTAGTTTTCTACTACCACTACATGGTGATAATTTTATTCCCTTACAGATGTGAAAGTCAGAAGTCTAAAATAAGGTTATTGATAGAATCCATTTCTGTTAGAGGAGTCTATTTCCTTGACTTTTCCAGTTTCTAAAGGGTACCTGAATTCTATGACTTGTGGCCCCCTCCTGCATCTTCAGAGCATATCACTCCACCCTCTGCTTCTGCCCTCAGGTCTCTTCTCTGACACTGACCCTCTTGCTTCTCTTTCATAAGGACTCATTATGGGCTCACCTGGATGACTCAGGATTGTCTTCTCATCTCAAAATCCTTAACTTAGTCATACCTGTAAAAGTTCATTTTGCAATGAAAATTAAAACGTGCACAGGCTCAGGGGATTATGGTATGGACAGTTGAGAAAGAGGGCATTATTGATCCTTCCACAATTTTTTTTTTAATTAAAGTACATGATTTTATTTTAAAAAGAGTATAGTTCAGTATAGAATATACTTCAAGAATATTCTTCAAGAATTTATGTCAAGCTATATTGCTCTATTGCTTAATAACTAAATATACTTGTTTATCAAATATCAACTATCATAGAATGCTCATATCTCATAATATCTAGGAGAAAATGGGCAGTCCTTGGCTGATTTCGGATTGATGGATTAAATTGAAACCAGTCTGCTTACCTTTTTCTTCTACAGCAAAGTGTCTTTTTTTCTGATTACATAAATAAAGAATAAGTAATCACTGCATAAAAATATTACAAAAATATAAATGAAGATGAAAGTAAAGTTTACTTGAGTTTCTATAACTGGAGGTAAATTCAACTATCTTTGGTGCCAACCATTATTTTAGGTGTTGCTTTATACATTTGTATAAACACATGTGCTTTTATAAGAATGGAATATATATATATTATAAAATATATATATTATATATATATATATATATATAAAACCTTAATGACATTCCTTAAGCAGTTAGTAGCTATTTCCCCACCATATTTTCCCTCCACTGATTTACTGATAATATTTTATCAAAAGCTGTGTGAAACTTTGAGTCAAATTTTATTTTCTCAGAACTTGTTTTTCAATATCTCCACAATAGTTGTGACCATTTAATATTTCCTTCTTTACTAAACTCTTCCTTTTGACTTATCAATGTTCTTTAAATTTTGAAGCACTCTCACCAATTCAATCTCATAATTATTGTTTTATTTTGTTGAATTTCTTATAGAATTCCATGATCCTAATCCTTCTACAGCCATGTTACAAGTAGCTTCAGTGTATTCTTGACTACTTATGAAAAAATGTGAGTTCTTATCTTGAAAATTAACATGCTCCAGTCTTTTTGCTCCTTTGTGATTTCTTCATCTTCCCAAATTATTATATAATTTCATTTTTAGAAAGCGTCCCAGTGTGACAGTAATTTAGAACCCAGGGAAAAATGCCAGAATCCATGAATGAGTTAAGGAAAATTTTTCTTTCATCCTTACTTTTCTGAGGTTTAATGATCTTCACTTTTGTGAAAAGATTAGAATAATAACAGAAAGTGTATGCTTTTGTTTTATGCTCTTCTATTATTATACTTTAACTCAATATAGCCACTGTTATTTAGTTTCTTACACAAAATAACCAGATTAACCTTTAAACTGTCACGTTCACTCTTTTCAAGCTTCAAAGGAAATGGATCACTTTAGTGCCAAGCAAAATTTTTCCATTTTTTGTGGGAGTTTTATACAAACCAACAATTTAGCATGCCAGAATTCTAACTGGCATGCCTAAAGCTTTTAATGTTATAACCTTAAATTGAGTGTTATTAAATCACCAAGAAGTTTCAAAGTGGTAGAATAAAGATTATGTTAAGTCTGAGATTAAGCTGTCACATCACAGTAATTTGATTTTAAGTCTGGCTCCACCACCTCCATTAGTAATCACATCTTTGACAGAGACAAAGTTCATCCAATATGAGTTCTTATTGTAGATGAAGTACTGATGATTTTGTGTTACTTTGGTCAGTCAATAAAGTTAAAAGGATAAAGTTTATTTAGTTTTCAACTTGAAGTCAAATGTCTATTTAATTTAATTTTCCAGTATTTGGCAAGAAAGAACCATTCAGCTTGATATTAAATAGCATATTGTGAAGGTTGGTAAAGAATATCTATATTAATATGAAACAGATATACTTGGAATCTATTTAGAAGAGCATCAGGAAGTCCAACTTCTTCGTTAAGATAGTTGACAACTTCTGATAGTCCCCTAATGCTAAAAGTTTGTATTATATCTGCAGCTTTTAAGTATGATATTCATTTTCTAATTGGCTTATGTTTCTCTCTAGTATTCTACTTCTTCAAATATTGAGTATATATATATATATATATATATATATATATATATATCTTGTATAATTCACAAAATAATTTCTGAACCAAGCAGATGATAATGACTTTAAAACAGTATGTCTTCTACATTTCATTTCTAATCCAGACACCTATCACATAATCATCTCTTCTACCCTGTGCTATTGAAAATTTACAGTGCCTTTTGTAATATACTGATGACATATATAAAGAAGAAGTAAGTAGAAAGGATACTATGAATAATGTGTCACATTATATTTACTTGACAAGATGAAGAACCCACCTGCCAGTGGAGGAGACTTAAGAGACATGGGTTCGATCCCTTGGTCAGGAAGATCCCCTGGAGGAGGGCATGGCAACTCATTCCGGTATTGTTGCCTGAAGAATTTAATGGCCAGAGAAGTCTAGCAAGCTTTGGTCCTTAGGGTCACAAAGAGTTGGGTACTACTCAAGTAACTTAGCATTCATGCATGTATCATATCACTAAATATATATTATACTTAGTATATATTCAGTGACCAATTGAAGACTAACTACAAAGAGTAACCTTAATATCCTTAACAAGCTTATAACCAATTTCATTAGAAAATACAAATTCCTGAATCACTCTTATAGTTTTATATGTGCAAAATAAAAATTCTCATGAGCCAGTTTCTATAGAAGTAGAAAGAAATATTCAAAAACAAAAATTGCCAAAGATTCAGGGTAGAAGAATACAGTGAAGTGAGTTAAAAAATTAGTTGTAATAATATTTTAAGTCAAAAAGTATTTGATATTATTTGAAAATTGATAAAAAAAAAAAAAATAGGTGGGAACATCCAAAAACTCAGTGAAACAGCAGAGGACCCTATGCAAGAAGTGGTAGTGACAGAGATGTTTCCAAGAAAACACTATCAACTTTTTCTGTCCGTTTCTGAATTCTCTAGAAACTGGCCTAATAATTGTAGCATATAGTGGTTATTTGTAGGGTACATTACCGTGTCTTGGAATTTGAGCTAGTATTCTCTTTGTAAATTCACAAAACTTTTGTGTGAGTTCTTCTTGAGATGGTCTATACTGTTAGCATGGCACTTCATTTACTAATCTCAAGTTATTCTATTATGTGCATCACTTAACCACAGAGAAATTTCTGCCACATGAAAGCCAGGAGTGATTACAAGACTAGAATAAATCAATCTGATCTATACCCTTATCTCTTAGCTATGGAATAATATTTAAAATTACTAAATACTAGAATTAGACCACAAAGAGTGCTGAGGACCAAAACTGATGCTTTCAAACTTTGGTGCTAGAGAAGATTCTTGAGAGTCCCTTAGACAGCAAGGCAATCAGACTAGTCAATCCTAAAGGAAATCAACCCTGAATATTCATTGGAAGGACTGATGCTAAAGCTGAAGCTCCAATACTTTGGCCACCTGATCAGATGAGCCAACTCATTGGAAAAGAACCTGATACTTGGAAAGATTGAGGTCAGGAGGAGGAAGAGGAAAACAGAGGATGAGATGGTTGGATAGCATCACTGACTCAATGGACATGAGTCGGAGCAAACTATGGCAGATGGTGAAGTACAGGGAGGCCTGGTATGCTGCGGACCATGGAGTTTCAAACAGCTGGACATGACTTAGTGAGTGAACAACAAAAGACTATTCAAGGAGCTTCCCCCCTTTCAGGATTAGGAGCCATAGAGAAGAATATCACTCATCTTAGTTTTCTATTTTAACTTTAATGAAATTAAAAGATGCTTGCTCCTTGGAAGAAAAGCTGTGACCAACCTAGACAGCATATTAAAAAGCAGAGACATTACTTTGCCAACAAGGGTCCATCTAGTCAAAGCTGTAGTTTTTCCAGTAGTCATGTATAGATGTGATAATTTGACTATAAAGAAAGCTGAGTGCTGAAGAACTGATGCTTTTGAACTTTGGTGTTGGAGAAGACTCTTGAGAGTCCCTTGGACTGCAAGGAGATCCAACCAGTCAATCCTAAAGGAAATCAGTCCTGAATATTCATTGGAAGGATTGATGTTGAAGCTGTAACTCCAATACTTTGGCCACCTTATGCGAAGAACTGACTCATTGGAAAGACCCTGATGCTGGAAAAGATTAAAGACTGGAGAAGGGGACGACAGAGGGTGGGATGGTTGGATGACATCACCAACATGATGGACATGAGTTGTGTAGGCTCTGGGAGTTGGTGAGGGACAGGGAAGCCTGGTGTGCTCCAGTCCATGGAGTCGCAAAGAATCGAACAGAGACTGAGCGACTGAACTGAACTGAACTAGTTTTTTCTGTTTGGTTTCTGACTCATTCTTTGAGACAGTAGTATCAAAACTTATTCCACTATGTGAAATTATTAAGTATTAATGATTGTAAAATTCAGGATTTATTTTTAAAAAGGCACTTACTTGAGTTTCAGTGCTATATGCTAGGCACTTAGTGAAAAGCTGATGCAAAAAGTGAAAAAAATAGTGGGTCACTGACCTTACAGAATGAAAAGAGGTTACACACATTCAAGTTCTTGTGATATTTTCAAATGCTTAGTTTTTAAAGTCCACTAATTATACATTAAATAAATTATTTAGAGTTGTTTATTTAGTATGTGAGATTATCTCAAGAAAAAATATGATTAAATATCATAATCATTTTGGTGTGTTCTTTTTCATTCCATCACAGTGTATTGCAATCTTTGATTCCAGCCCCAGCCTATAAAATGAGGTAACTGCATATTACATAGAGTTCCAGAAAATCCACTTTAAATTATGTCTTATGTAAATGGCAGGCTGTTCTTTTGCAATGGGTGGCGTTATTTAATCCAGTTAAAATTACTTTCTATTTAACTCTGGAGCTTTGACTTAAATTAGTTTATCCTCAGGCTTCAGCATCTCACTTAAACCATTAGTGTTCTTCTTCCTCTAGGGACTCCCATTTATACTTTCCCATCCAGAATGTAATCCTATCAGAAATGGTAATTATACTTTATACTCAGTAACATCTTTCATCCAGAGAAGTCTTGAGCATTTTAAAATATGACCTTATTAATGTTTTCCACCTCCCTGAGATGTAGCCACTAGCTGAGAAGAATTTTTGCAGTTTTACAGATGGAAAAAGGGGGTGAAGGAGAAAAATAGAGTTCTCCAAACATGATTTTAAATGTGAGAAGGGATAAGTTGAATATCAGAGGTACTCCACAAGAATATTATTTTTTTTAGAAATATAAGCAATTATAAAATTTAATTTTCATTTAAAAATAATTTTCCAGTCATTATTCATTAACTGGCTACTCTGGCCCAGTGGTATGCTAAACACTGAGTACAGCAGAAAGCAAAACAGAACCAGGTGAAGTGGGACAAGAAGACACAGGGTTCAGATCCTATAAGGCCTATGGGCCAAGAAAAGGATTTTAGACTTGGTTTAAGTTTGTTGAAGGGCTTAGAGCATGTTTAAGCTTTAAAGAAGAATCATCCCCAACAGAATGTGAAATAGGGGATTTAAGACAGTGAACAGAGAAAATCCATTAGGATTTTTATTTCTAATGTTGTATATTGGTTGTTTTTGCTCTAAAACTTCACCATGTGCTCAGTGGTTCCTGAACATATAATAATAACTTCTAGAAATCTGTGCAATTATATAGGAATAAGTAATGTTGGATGTATTTAATTTTTTGTTGCTTTGTTTATTCAGGAACTTCTTGAAAATTGTTTAACTTGGGAGAAAGTATTGTAGGTAAATCATGCTTTTATGAAATTGTAGACTGATTGGAAAGTTTAGACCTGTACTCAGATAACAAGTATCTACCTATCTATGTGTCTTGTTGGCTAGATAAGGTATTATAGGAGTTCTAAAAAGAAAATCATCACTTAAGGGGAAAATGAACAGCAAAAGAGAAAGAGGCTATATATTATATGAGTCAGTTCATGAAAGTATACTTAAAAACTCACAAATAGTGGTGTCATTTATTTCCCAAACACTATGGAAAGTTATAAAGATGATGTAAATGTATTACACTGTGTTTGTATTCAGTCAGGTGTCAAGTGTTAGTCTCTCAATAATGTCTGACTCTTTGTGACCCCATGGACTGTAGCCCACCAGGCTCCTCTGTCCATGGAAGTCGCTAGGCAAGAATACTGGAGTGGGTTGCCATTTCCTTCTCCAAGGGATCTTCCTGACCCCAGGGCTGAAGCCAGGTCTCCAGCATTGCAGGCAGTCTCTTTACCAACTGAACCACCAAAGACTTTGTCTTCAGTGGTCATAGTCTATTGGAAGGACTGCATACTTGCCCCAAACTCTAGCACTAGGCACCCTACCAGAAGTACCACAAAATAGAATATGAGAGAAGAAATTTAATCTAACTGTGGAACCAAAGCAGGTTTTAAATTTGAGAATAGTAGACAATAAAATATCAAGTTTTCATTCAAGAGAGAACAGATTTTACCTTAAATATCAGTTTGAAAGAAGACCAATAGATTAGAGAACTTTAGAAAATGCTGTGACAGTTGCATTCAAGTGCGTTAAATTCCAGAAAGAATAGTTAAGTAGATGAATGCCACCATCTAGGTGTTCAGTGATTCCACCTGAACTAAACTGCTGATGATGGTGAGGGGGAGAAATGAGATTAGGGTGAAGTGGTGAAGAAAATTTGACAGAAACTAAAAATTCTTGAGTGTGGTTTAAAAAAAAAAAAAAAAGCAAGTACTGAGTTTTGAGCCATAGAGATTATGCAAATGGAAGTACTATTATTTACAATAGGAAAATGAAGAAATGGTGATGTGTAGAATTCAGTGAAGTGGGATTGGAAGTAAGTTCTTAAAATCTGAAGTTTGAGGTGCTGGGGAAATTTATAGTGCTCAGCAGTGATGATAGCCCTGGGTTTAGAAAAGAGCTTGAGGCAGGAAAGAAAAGAATAGCTTATAAAAAATATTTGAGGCATTTTTCCTGAAACCTAACTTAATTCTCAAACCCAAGGTCATACAGCTAATAAGTAGACCTAAAGTTTAACCTCCTTCACCATAATTTTTTTTTAACCAAACCACTATACTTCCACTTCAGAAGGAACTAAATATTTGAGAATCAATTGTAGAGAGGTATGAGTGGAATTTTGAAAGCGGTGCAAGTAACTGAAACAAACCAAAGGTTGGGGTCGGGGAGTGGGGAGCGTAGAGAACATAAACTTTGAAGACAGGATGGAGATATGTATATGCAGAAGGTTTGTCAAAGTTGAAAGACGCTAGTCCAGAACCTAGGGAAAAGGCTATTGTCACAAAAAACTAGGAGAAGGAAATTCACAGAAAAAAGGAAACACATTAACTTGTAGAATTCTGTAGAGCAGAATTTCTCAAAATATGTTCTACGGAACATTAGCTATGCAACATAATTGAGGAGTGCAAAGGAAAGATTGCAACTATCATATCAAGTAAGTTTGTAAGACTCAAAATAATAGGTTATCACAGCCATCTTTCTCATCTTCTAGAATCACAGTGTAAATTAGCACATTAAAGCTATAGAGAAATATGAAAGTTAACTTCATCTTAGTGAGCATCTTCTTTTTTTTAATGTTTTAAACCTAGGAATTACATATTTGAATATATTTTTAAGAAAAGAATCATTTAGGGGTAGGATGAAGATTCTTAAAGGGGGGCTCTTGAGCCACTAGATTCTAAGAAATTTTAAAAGAGGTGTTGCAGAGATAAAAGGACAGTTTAAATCTGGACATAGGAATTGGGGTAAACAATGAAAGAGAGTTGTGGAATTGTAGAATTAGGAGGAAAGGGTGAGGCCCACTAGATTAATGACTGTGTTAAAATTACCCTGGAGCCAGATTGTTTACAAAGCTAACAACTACTGGGACTCTGGGCTGTGTAAAGGTTGATAGGAATACCAGTCCCTGAGTTATTCTGTCCTGGCAATGACTCCAGTTTCTCTCTCCATGGTTTCTAGACTCCACTCCTTTCAAGTTTCAATCTTTGAACTCGTCCACCTTGATTATGTTGATCTCAAAAACTACTGCTTAGAACTGAAGACAGAATCCCTTGCCTTTTTCTAGGGCATTGTGTGTTTCATCTTTTCTGACAACATGATCAGAGGGTGGGTTCTCTTTGAATTTTATTCAATTGTATTTAATTTATATGAATCTTTAAAATTCTTCTAGTAGCTATCGAACTTTTGTACATGAATGAAACACCTTTTTAAGGTTATTTTATAACTTTGCATTACAATTTACATTTACATTTTATTAGTATAAGCCCTTTATCCTTGCCTGGTATTTAAAGGACTTTTTCAAATATTCATTCTGACTTTCTTTTTATGGAAGCCCCTAGCTTTGTGTGAATTGCAGATTTTACTTTTATGCCTTTGATTTCTCCAGCTGAATATTAATATTAGAGTGATCAGCATGAAGGACAACGGTTTGCTGAAAGCTGCTATAATCATTGTCCAACTTTAATTTACCCAGAAATCTTTGAGTGCAGTTATTAATTGCATCCAGCTCATTGGGTGTGGCTTTTTCTCTTAAATTAATCATCTCTGTTGTTTTATTTCTACAATCTATCCACTTACATATTAGGATAAGCTTTTTCAAAGCCATGTGGTATCCTGTAAAATCTTTATTCCTGTATTTCCAGATTTTCTATGAAGAAAGTGGTATTACTTTGATATAATTTGTGATTCTGTTTTCATGTACTTAGTACCCATCTCTTAATTCTAGAATCTAGCTTGTACCCTACGTCAGTATCACTAATATGTTTCTCTAAACATACATTTCCTCCCTTTCTACTAAAAGCATGTGTCTTTCCTCTTGCTTCCCCACAACTTTCCTTTGTATTTTATTATTCTATTTTTAAAGTAGTTTATCATAGTGGCTTTAGAATCTTCATTTATGCACTCAAATTCTTTCTACCTCAGTTTTCACAGCATTGTGAGAATTAAATAAACTTAAATGCTGGAATGTACTTTGCACAGTAAATGCTGAACAAATCCTGGATATTATTCTTTCAGCATCCTAGTCTTGACTAAGAACCTAGATCTATTTACAAACCTAGGGTGAAAGTAATTTTGGGAACTGTAAGTCATTGAATACATACAAAAGTTTCTTTCAATTACTAAGCTTAAGGAGTGTGAGACTTATTCTGGGAACTTAGTCTTTAATTGTTTCTACAAAAACAGCTTGTGGGAGACATCTTTCCAGTAAAAAATATGTAATAGTGAAGGATTCTGTTTATCCATTCAACATCTTAAAATAACTTTCTGAATTTAAAGTTACAATGCCAAGTTTCAGAAAAATAGGGTATGGTTTTAGGAAAAATGGATCAATTTATAAAAGAGATAGACATCAAGACTGTTCTTTCCATTGTTAGTGAGAGCAAATTAGGACAGTCTTGCTGGGTAGTGACTCAGAGAGGCAGATGACAGAAAATGGGTGCTAAAAAAAAACCAAACCTTGTCACCACAGAATTTAGATCCACTTCCTTCAACAGGCCATAGGATACTCTTTTATGATATATCTCATCTATTGTTTGCTTTGATATTTAACTACTTTTCTTTATGTAAACATCTTTACATAAAGACATTTGTTTAGAGGTCAGAATGGAGAAGAGATGAGGAATAGCATCTGCACCTTAGGGAAGTGGTTTCTAATCATTGGGGGCTCAGAATTGCTTGCTTCAAAAGTTGAGTGGGGATACCTTCTTTGGGGGTAGCATCTATACTCTCTAGACAATGTATAGCAGTCTTTGGAAACTCATTAACAATGCTTCAAGGGGCAACACTATTACCAGCTGAAGGATTGTAAGGGGAACATAAAAAGTGTAATTGTTAAAGGAGGTCAAGTGTGCCCAGGCTTTGTTATTTGATATCACAGCACATCTGAGACTGATTGGAAATTATGTATCAAAGTATCTCCACTTATCAATAAATACACATTTCCATAGGAGTACAAATATTTGGAAAGAAAGATAAACTATAAAGTATTTTGATTCAAAAAATAAATAACAGTGTGTTGATTTCTTTTTAATGTTTTTATATCTTTTCAATGATTTGATTTATTTTTGTTGACATATATTTGCTTTACACTGCTGTGTCAGTTTCTGCTGCATAGCAAAGTGAATTGCCCATGTCTATACATATATCCCCTCTTTTTTAGAATTTCCTTCCCACTTAGATCACCACAGAGCACCAAGTTGAGTTCCCTGTGCTACACAGTAGGTTCTTATTAGTTTTCTATTTTATACACAGTAGTGAATGTATATCAATCCTAATCTCTCTATTTACACCTGCTTTCACCCTTGGTGTCCATACATTTGTTCTAAGTCTGTATCCTATTTCTGCTTTGCACATGAGGTCATCTATACCTCTTTTCTAAATTACAGGTGTATGGGTTAATATACAATATTTGTTTTTCTCTTTCTAACTTAACTTCACTCAGTATAACCACCTTTAGATCCACCCACATCTCTGCAAATGACACAATTCTCTTACTTTCTTATAGCTGAGTAATATTCCATTGTACTTAGGTAGCACTCTTCTTTATCTGTTCCTCTGTTGATGGACATTTAGATTACTTCCAGGTCCTGGCTATGGTAGAGTGCTTCAGTGAATATTCAGGTGAGTGTATCTTTTTGAATCATAGTTTTCTCTGGGTATATGCCCAGGAGTGGGATTGCTGGGTCATATGGTAGTTCTGTTTTTGTTTTTTTAAGGAATGTCCATACTGCTCTTAATAGTGGCTATGCCAGCTTGCATTCCCACTAACAGTTTAAGAGGGTTCCATTTTCTCTACATAGTCTCCAGCATTTATTGTTTATAGATTTTTTGACTGTGCCATTCTGACCATGTGAGGTAATACCTCATTGTAGTTTTGATTTGCATTTCTCTAATAATTAGTGATATTAAACATGTTTTCATGTGTTTGTTGGCCATCCAGCATTCTTGCCTTGAAAATGCTATGGATAGAGGAGCCTGGTGGGCAACAGTCCATGGGGGTCACGAAAGAGTTGGACACAACTTAGCAACTAAACAACAATGTATTCTTTAGAGAAATGTCTGTTTAGATCTTCTGCTCATTTTTTAATTGGGTTGGTTGGTTGTTTTTGATTCTGAACTACATGCGCTGTTTGTGTATTTTGGAAATTAATCCCTCCCAGTTTCCATGGAGGCAGAAGCTGGAAGATGAGGAAGTGGGTTAATGGCTGCCATGCTCCTTGCATGCCACTCAATAACAATGCTTTGCTTCTATGGTGCCAGGGCTTCTTCCACAAACTTTTCCAGGGTCTTAATCTTTTTTATTTCTCTTCTTTTTTTCTTTCTTTCATCTTACCTGTTGTGAAGGTATTTTTCTTGTCCTTTTAGGTTTCCAAAATCTTCCACTTACATTCAGCAGGTCCTTTCTGAGAACTGCCCCTTTTGTAGATGTATTCTTGATGTATGTATTTGTGAGAAGAGACAAACTACACATCCTCCTATTCTGCCGTCTTGACTCCTGCCCTCATCAATGATTTTAAACGTGTTTGTTTGACTTTGACATTTTTAAAGCCTTATTTAGTTTAGCTTTTTTCAAACATGTACACATCGCTAGCTATCTAATCAGATCTTAGAGACACTTTTCAGCATGATTAAGTGTACTGAGAAATTTTTTAAGCAGACAAAGTATTATGAGAAAGAAATGAAAACCCTCAAGCTTCATGTGCTTGTCTCTCCTCATATGTAACCCAGCGTATACTCCTTGGTGTGTAAGATTGTCTGCTGTTTAAGACTCCCTGATGAAAGGCCCATATGTGCTTGCATATTGGCTGCAAGTCTACCAGGACCCCAATATGAGCACTGGAGGGGGAGGGCTTAATTCACCATGTCACTGCCTCTGCCACTTTATTTCAAGCTTACTGTGGGCCACTTCATCTTACTTCCATTCTTTGCCCCCTTTTGTGGCTATAATGTATAATTTAAGTATGTTTTCTTCAGAATATTACATTCAACATTATCCCAATTTCAGACATTCTTTTCTGAAATTCAAGCTTCCTGGGTCATTTGGCACAGTTATTGGCTTATTTCCAAACTTGCCATCTCCCTTTTGTTGAGAATTACTGACATTTTCATGCTTATTCATGAAAAATACCATGTGAATTTACACTGGCACTGGGAGAAAATGGTTGTGGTGCCAACAGTAAGTGTCATTTGGATTACAGAGGAATGTAAGGCTATAATAAATTCTCTCATTCTAAATAAGGTAACGTATCAGAGTAATAAATCTTACCTTTCAACTGCCTTTCTTTAATTGCAGTGGCTTTTTTTTTTTCTACACCACTAGCAAGAAAACTTTGATTATTATTAATATCTTTAAAGATGGTTTAAAACAAGTTTTTAATCGTACTGTTTTCTGCCACGTTACTGGTTTTTTAAACCGTTAAGTTCTTAGATTTTTTAATGAGGTTTCCAGGTTGAAAATTTAGACTCTCTTAGATCTACGTTGGTCTTTTTTTTTTTTAAAGTAGGAACTGAAAAACTCAATAAAAATTTAAGAAAGCACATGATGCTTTCTACTTTTATTTTTTAAGTTATAAATGAAAATTGATCAAACTTAAAAGATAAATTCTAAGATTTTTAACATTTCTTAATCTTTCAGTTTCAGTCCCACCGTAACCAACAGAGCATTTCATAGAGTTATATCCATTTTGCTATTACACCCTTCTTACAATTTATTGCTCAACTGTATCAACTTAAATTTAGCCCTTTATTTTAGGCTATTTTATTTTATCTCGAGTTATATTAGGTTAGTGCAAAAAGTAATTGCAGTTTCAGACTGTGAATTTTAAATCAGTATAACTAGGCGCAAATATACATTGATTAATCAAAATAGGAACCATTCATCAATACACTTTTGCCACCAATAAATAAGTTTGTTTATTCCTATAGCATAAAAATCCATGTTTTAAGATTCAATGAACTCTTGGAAAGTTATTCTGCATCCTGCTGGATGTAGAACATTTCCATGCAAAAAGCTGTCAAGATTCTTGAAGTAGTGGTAGTCAGTTGGTGAGAGGTCAGGTGAATATGGCAGATGAGGCAAAACTTCATAGCCCGATTCATTCAGCTTTTGAAATATTGGTTGTGTAATGTGAAGTTGAGTGTTATGGAAAAGAATTGGGCCCTTTCTGTTGATGAATGCTGACTGTAGGCATTGCAGTTTCCACTGTATCTCATCGATTTGTTGAGCATACTTCTCAGATACAGTGGCTTCACTGGGATTCAGATCTGTCATGGATCACATCAGCAGCAGACCACTAACAGTGACCATGATCTCTTTTTGGTGCGGTTTTGGCTTTGGAAGTGCTTTGAAGCTTCTTCTCAGCCTAGCCACTAATCTGGTCATCAATGGTTGTCATAATAAAACCCACTTTTACTCACAGGTCACAATCTGATTGAGAAATGGTTCATTATTGTTGCATAGAATAAGCAAAGATGGCACTTCAAAAATTACATGTTTTTGATTTGCAGTCAGCTCATTAGGCACCCACTTACCGAGCTTTTTCACCTTTCTGACTTCCTTCAAATGCCAAAGATCTGTAGAATGGTCAATGTTGAGTTCTTGGGCAAATTCTCATGAAGTTTTACATAAGAGGATCATTTTGATGTTGCTCTAAGTTGTTGTCAACTTTCCATGGCCGACCACTATGCTCCTCATCTTTAAGGTTCTCGTCTCCTCTGCAAAACTTCTTGAACCATCACTGTACTATACATTTATTGGTAGTTCCTGGGCCAAATGTATTTTGATTCTATCAATTGTCTCCACTACTTTGTGACCCATTTTGAACTAGAATAAGAAAATCTCTCAAATTTGCTTTCTAACATCATTTCCATAGTCTAAAATACATATACAATAAATAGCAAGTAATAATGCATTAGCAAAAATGCATAAAGCAGGAAAGTTGCATTAAAATGATGTATAACATAACCACATTTATTTAAGAATGTATTCCAGTATCAAATGGCAAAGTTCAACAATACAAAATTGTAATTACTTTTGCACCAATGTAAATATTTAATCTGGTAATTTATTTCATATTTAAATATTACTTAATTGCCCATGTATTTAAACTTCTAATTATTCAATTAGTAGAAATAATATCTTTAGCAAAATTATGAAAATCATAAAAGGGACTCATAAACTTCCCTGGTGGTTCAGTGGTAAAGAATCCATATGCCAGTGCAGGAGATTTGGGTTCAATCCCTGGATAAGGAAGATCCCCTAGAGAAAATCTAATGGATTAGTCTTGGAGAATGGACATGAATCCAGTCTTCAGCTTTATAATACCCTTAAATTTATGCCATGGAAGGTCAGTCTTCAAAATGCCTATTTAATTGCCTGGAGACCCTCACCTGCAGGATGTAGTTCCCTTTTTCTTAAATCAGAGATCCTTTGATTCTTCTGCCCAGATGACAGGCCAACAAGAGTATAGCATTCTGTTGAACATCTGCATTTCCAGACAGAATTTTATAAGCACTGTACTGGGTAAGGTTATTGCAGATTATACCTAGAGTATATGTTAATGATTCTGAACCTGTGTGTATATGTATATATATTAAGAAACATCAAATACCAGAATCTTGGTGGGTCTCTTGAATGAATTCAAGTTCATTCAAATATACAGCACTATATATTCACTTTAGTGTGTTCCCATCTCAACATAATACTTTTCTGGACTGCTATCCTTATACACATGTAAAATTATTTTATACATTTCAAGTAAATATTATTTGGATATTTCTTTTTTAAAATTAAATTATCTTTTTATTGAAGGATAATTGCTTTACAGAATTTTGCTGTTTTCTGTCAAACCTCAACATGAATCAGCCATAAGTATACATATCAGTTCACTTCAGTTCAGTTCAGTCCCTCAGTTGTGTCAGACTCTTTGTGACCCCATGGACTGCAGCACGCCAGGCCTCCCTGATAGGTATACATATCAGTTCACTTCAGTTCAGTTCAGTCGCTCAGTTGTGTCAGACTCTTTGTAACCCCATGGACTGTAGCATGCCAGGCCCCCCTGTCCAGCACACCAGTAAACTCCTAGAGTTTACTCAAACTCATGTCCATTGAGTTGGTGATGAGATCCAACCATCTCATCCTCTGTCTTTCCCTTCTCCTCCCACCTTCTTTCTTTCTCAGCATCAGGGTCTTTTCAAATGAGTCAGCTCTAAGCATCAGGTGGCCAAAGTATTGGAGTTTCAGCTTCAACATCAATCCTTCCAATGAATATTCAGGACTGATTTCCTATAGGATGAACTGGTTGGATCTCCTTGCAATCCAAGGGACTCTCAAGAGTCTTCTCCACACCACAGTTCAAAAGCATCAATTTGTCAACACTCAGCTTTCTTTGGAGCCCAACTCTCACATTGATACATGACTACTGGAAAATCCACAGCTTTGAGTAGATGGACCTGTGTTGGTAAAGTAATGCCTCTGCTTTTTAATATTCTGTCTATGTTGGTCATAACTTTTGTTTCAAGGACTAAGCGTCTTTTAATTTCATGGCTGCAATCACCATCTGCAGTGATTTTGGAGCCCCCAAAAATAAATTCTGTCCCTGTTTCCACTATTTCCCCATCTATTTGCCATGAAGTGATGGGACCAGATGCCAAAATCTTAATTTTCTGAATGTTGGGTTTTAAGCCAACATTTTTCCTCTCCTCTTTCACTTTCATCAAGAGGCTCTTTAGTTCTTCACTTTCTGCCATAAGGGTGGTATCATCTGCATATCTGAGGTTATTGATATTTCTCCTGGCAATCTTGATAACAGCTTGTGTTTCCTCCAGCCTAGTGTTTCTCATGATGTACTCTGCATATAAGTTAAATAAGCAGGGTGACAATATACAGCCTTGACGCACTCATTTTCCTATTTGGAACCAGTCTGTTGTTCCATGTCCAGTTCTAACTGTTGCTTCCTGACCTGCATACAGATTTCTCAAAATTCAGATCAGGTGGTCTGGCATTCCCATCTGCTGAAGAATTTCCCACAGTTTATTGTGATCCACACAGTCAAAGGCTTTGACATACTCAATAAAGCAGAAATAGATGTTTTTCTGGAACTCTCTTGCTTTTTTGATGATCCAGTGGATGTTGGCAATTTGATCTCTGGTTCCTTTGCTTTTTCTAAATCCAACCTGAACATCTGGAAGTACATGGTTCACATATTGTTGAAGCCTGGCTTGGAGAATTTTGAGCATTACTTTGCTAGCATGTGAGATGAGTGCTATTGTGTGATAGCTTGAGCATTCTTTGACATTGGCTTTCTTTGGGATTGGAATGAAAACTGACCTTTTCCAGTCCTGTGGCCACTGCTGAGTTTTCCAAATTTGCTGGCATGTTGAGTGCAGCACTTTCACAGCATCATCTTTTAGGATCTGATATAGCTCAACTGGAATTCCATCACCTCCACTAGCTTTGTTCATAGTGATGCTTCCCAAGGCCCACTTGACTTCACACTACTGGAGGTCTGGCTCTAGGTGAGTGATGACACCATCATGATTATCTGGGTCTTGAAGATCTTTTTGTGTAGTTCTTCTGTGTATTCTTGCCATCTCATCTTAATATCTTCTGCTTCTGTTATGTCCATACCATTTCTGTCCTTTATTGAGCCCATCTTTGCATGAAATTGTTTCCTTCGTATCTTTAGTTTTCTTGAAGAGCTCCCTAGTCTTTCCCATTCTATTGTTTTCTTCTATTTCTTTGAACTGATCATTGAGGAAGGCTTTCTTATATCCCATCCCTTTTGAAGCTCCCTCCCATTTCCCTCCCCATCCCACCCCCTAGGTTAATTGAAAATATGTTTATTTTGGAAGGTTTAATTTTTGACAGTGGCTGCAACCTATGTATTATCACCTGGCTCCACTCAATTCACCATTTTATCCAGTGGAATTATGTTTCTCAGTTGTATTATGATAATGATTTTGCACACTGATCAAAATTTGGCCCAACATCTGTAAAGGATTTGTGGTATATTATGAATTCTGTAGACTTTTTAGACTGTCCATAAAAGTCAGCACACATGGGCCTTAAATCTAAGGGACAACTCCAAAAATTTCAATGACCTGATTAGATCCTTTTTATTTTTTTATATAAGTTTATTTATTTTAATTGAAGATTAAGATGATTAGATCCTTTTTAAAAAAAGTACAGTCTCTTCTTATATCAGAGATTGCTTTGCTCATTAAACACATATGGTAGCGTGACTGTCAACAATATTACTTACCTGTTATAATTTGAATGGAAAATGTTATTCACTACACTAGCTGTACATGATACTTGGTTTGCAGTGTTGAATTGCTCTTAAATAAAGAATATGTAAAGATTGCTATTGCTTCTTTTTATCCTTCTTGTCTGTTACTAAAGTTAGGATCCATTTGGCTTCAGCTATGAACCTAACAGTGCTGTCTTAAAACATATGCTTCAGAGATTTTGCTGTAATAGTACAATTATAGAATTAATAGATGCAACTATTTCAGAAAATTAATTAGAATGCCATTAGCTTTAAACAGTGTCAGGAAAAAAACATTTTTGAGGATTTTTGGAATCATCACAAGTGAAATTATATTTTACATTTGCATTTCATTCCATATTCTATTATATCCACAAATAAACATATAGCATTTTGGTTAGAATGTATTTTTTTATTATCTGACAAATCATTTATTAACAATGTTTTTTTATTATCTAACAAAACATTTATTAAAAATGTGCTATGAGAAGTCCACCATAAGTATATCCTGATTATGCAATCATTTGTGTTAAAACTCTTAACTTTTCTGTATTTCATGGATTTACTCTGAGTATCAGTATCTCATTTTCAATTATAACTAATTTTTGGAAGAATATAGGTTTTTTTAATCTTGCGTATCTGGATCGAAATATCAAGCTTGTTGATCACAGTTGTATGATTTATATACTTGGACTACTTAGTTCACTGAGCTTCTATAAGGAAATGAAGACCTTAACCTGAGTGTTTTTACCAAGATTGATAAAGAATAGGAATCTGTGGAAAAACATGAGAGGACAAAATGTTTAAATGAAGGTTGGTAAACTGGAAGTAACTTCAGTTCAGTTCAGTTCAGTTCAGTCGCTCAGTCGTGTCCGACTCTTTGTGACCCCATGAATTGCAGCACGCCAGGGCTCCCTGTCCATCACCAACTCCCGGAGTTCACTCAGACTCACCTCCATTGAGTCAGTGATGCCATCCAGCCATCTCATCCTCTGTCGTCCCCTTCTCCTCCTGCCCCCAATCCCTCACAGCATCAGAGTCTTTTCCAATGAGTCAACTCTTCACAAGAGGTGGCCAAAGTACTGGAGTTTCAGCTTTAGCATCATTTCTTCCAGAGAAATCCCAGGGTTGATCTCCTTCAGAATGGACTGGTTGGATCTCCTTGCAGTCCAAGGGACTCTCAAGAGTCTTCTCCAATACCGCAGTTCAAAAGCATCAATTCTTCAGCGCTCAGCTTTCTTCACAGTCCAACTCTCACATCCATACATGACCACTGGAAAAACCATAGCCTTGACTAGACAAACCTTAGTCGGCAAAGTAATGTCTCTGCTTTTGAATATACTATCTAGGTTAGTCATAACTTTTCTTCCAAGCAGTAAGCGTCTTTTAATTTCATGGCTGCAGTCACCATCTGCAGTGATTTTCGAGCCCAAAAAAGTAAAGTCTGACACTGTTCCCGCAGTTTCTCCATCTATTTCCCATGAAGTGATGGGACCGGATGCCATGATCTTCATTTTCTGAATGTTGAGCTTTAAGCTAACTTTTTCACTCTCCTCTTTCACTTTCATCAAGAGGCTTTTTAGTTCCTCTTCACTTTCTGCCATAAGGGTGGTGTCATGTGCATATCTGAGGTTATTGATATTTCTTCTGGCAATCTTGATTCCAGCTTGTGTTTCTTCCAGTCCAGCGTTTCTTAGGCCTCTTCTTTTGGATTCTTCTATCATCTCTCTGTCTTCTGGGAATGAATAGGCCACCTCTCACAAGATGGCCTTATGACCGACTTCAGGAGAGAAGAGGAAGGTCAGAGAGTCCTTCCTACACCTGAGGTTTCTTAAAATATTTAATTTGTCAAGGCACCATGTCATAGGGTAGTGTATTCTGATCCCCTTCATGTCCATACAGTTACATAGCTGATATCACAATGGGAACATTCTTGCCACCTGTTGACATTCAAGGGATGGCTGTCATCTGCACAAAGGCAAATGGAGCCGCCTTCATTGTGATTTTGGTTGCTTTTGTCTCTTGAAGTCGCATGTCTCTGTATATACTTACCTTCTATGTTTCTTCTTGGAATGTTTTGTTTTCAAACTAAAATTCCCCTTTTTGACAAAAGTGACTATCATATGCTTTCAAAATTGGCCATCAGTTAAACCTGTATCTGAGTTGCATAACACCCAGATACATGGAAAACAATGAGGACTGATATTGTAGTTACTTCCAAATACCCTCCTCATTACAAAGTAATAATATATTCCTGTAATAAGACGCTATTAAAATTATTTTAGTAAGTACGAATGCCTATTACTATATTATTAGCCTGATTCTGTAGCTACTTTTACATTAATAAACATACTGTCATTTTATAATAATTATACAAGTAGTTAATGGTCATTGGTACTCATTTCCTCCAGTGAGAAACCAATTATGTTTGTATGACCAGCACTGAGTGCACTCTTTTTTTTTTCCCTTCGGTATTTTCTTTCTCTGTCTAGAAATTAGTTCTTATTAACTCATCGCTATGTTCGTTAAGTCAATAACTCAGCAAATATTTACTGTGTAACCAGTGCTCCAGAAAGCATACATTTTGTTGCCTTTAAATTGCTTACAAATATTTTAGGTTGCTTCCTAATTTACTGTGGTAGATTAATCGACCTTGATCTACTTCTCAGTTTAAATGATGTCCTCTTGGAATCTTAACATTTACATGGGCTCACTTTTCTGTTTATGAGTTAGTAAATGAAAATATGTGAATTTAAATGGCCAGCATTGCCCATCTTTTCATTCTTTATTCAAGAATTTTAGGTTCCTTTAATCATCTTGAACTGTACATGATCTATTAAAATAACTTGACATGCTATATTTTAAAAGGCCAAGTAGTAAGATACCCAAAAATGAATAATGTTTTTTACATAGGTGGTATTTTAATAGTTTCTTATGACACTATCTTATGGTCTATCTAAACACGTTTTCTCTTAAGAAAATAGGAAGGACTATCAAAAGTCTAAATTTAAATGAATGTTGTCATAAAAAGTAGCAGAAAATAATTATTATATCTGTTGAATCCTTCCTTGTCCACTAGGTCCTAGCTGCTTGTAAAGTGAGAATATGTGATCTAGGTGATTTATCTTTCTCTTTATATAGTCCCAGAATTCACATGAGAATAGACAGAATCAGCCACAAGTTCTGTTTTTCCCCTGTCTGCAGCGGAAGTTGTATGGAATGTGTAAATTTTAGCCCTCTAGCTACACTTCTTTTCTGAACTTTTCACTCTCAGCTGCATGTGATCAGAAAGGATGTTGCAAAAATAAGCTAGTAATATTACAGTAGTAAAGATTATTTTTTTGTGGTGGTTGGGAGAAGGAGTGAAGAAAAACTGCTGTGTAAAATATCACATGAGTAACTATCTTTTCCTATATCCAAAATTGAAGGGACGACTAAATAAATTTGAAACTCAGTATTATGAGTTAATGGAAGTTAAAGATTAAGGTTTAGGTACTGTTTTTGCTTCTGTACATGCATATACACATCATGGTGGCTCAGACAGTAAATAATCCGCCTGCAATGCGAGAGACCTGGGTTGGATCGATCCCCTACGGAAGGGTACAGCTACCCACTCCAGTATTCTCACACACACACACACAGAGGCATTTAGCAGATGCCTCTGACATACATATAGCAACCCCTTGGCTCAAATGTAATTTTACCTTTTTACTGAATGAAAGTCACTCAGTTTGCAACTCCATAGACTGTAGCCCACTAGGCTCCTCTGTCCATGGAGTACTCTGGGAAAGAATACTCCCATGGGTTGCCATTCTCTTCTTCTGGGGATCTTCCTGGCAGAGGGATCAGTCCCAGAATTCTGCATTGCAGGTAGATTCTTTGCCATCTGAGCCAGCAGGGCCACCAAAATTTTACTCAGACCCAAAGTAATCTATTTTGTGAACACTCAGGCTTACCTCAGTTACCTCATTCTCACCTTCTGTGCTTTCTCTTTGTCTTGTAATATTCTGCCATAAGACTTTCCCCAAGTCTACAAGCTTCTATGATTGGCACTGAGCCATTCACCTGGATACAGGGGAGTTCACCTCGTGAAGATTGTCCTCAACCACTGGGGAGAAGGGCCTGTGTATCATTACCCCAGATTTATGTTATTCACAGAAATGTTTCAGAGATCTGGACAGAATTTGGCTTTCTTTGCCAAAAGTGGCAATTCCAATAATAATGCGTAGTGTGACTTTTCTTCCTTTTCAGTTTCTCTCTCCCATTCCTTCAAACTACTTTCCTGGGAGCACCCCCTGAGTAACCTACCTACATCAAAGTTCTCGTCTCAAGCTCTACTTTTCAGAGATCCCAAATTAAGATACCAAACCACATAAGATGCTTGAATTTATTATGTTTGAATAACTCAAAACATTTGTAGGCATCATCTGTCAGTAAGTATCTACCAACCATTATGTAATTATTTAGTGTTATAAAAATATTGCATATCCTTTTATGTAAATTTGATTTGCAAAACATTAACCATCTCACTACCTCTTTTAACATTTACTATATTATATACCTTCTTCGAAAGCAGCTATAATCTTGCTGATGAAGTAATAAGCTTTACATGTTGGAAACAGTTGACCAGTGCTCCTCTATTATTCTACTGAATACTGAATTTCTTGTTAACATACAAATTGAAGTGGTGTCTTACTCCAGATCTCCCAAAGTGAACAATTTTTGCAAAATCTTCTTCCTAAGGCTTATTTTTCAAAAGCAGGCTTTCCTAAAAGCTGTGGTTCACATAAGAAGTTGTTGAAAACCTCCTAAGAAGAGGTGGGATTTCAACTAATCTTAGGTAAATGTATTGGAGAATGGGAAAGTCAGTATTAAATGATAAGTGGTATGTGCATTGTTGTTTAGTTGCTAAGTTGTGTCCAACTCTCTTGCAACCCCATGGACTGCAGCCCTCCAGGCTCCTCCATCCATGGGGTTCTCTAAGCAAGAATACTGGAGGAGGTTGCCATTTCCTTCTCCAATGGTATGTGCATAGGCACAGCTATAAGAGAATCATTGTGTTTCATTTCAAAAGAGATAGCTTGAGAGAGAGTGACCCTATAACCAACTTGTTTTTTCTTATGTAAAAGGCAAGTTTGTATGCAAGAAAATAGTATATAAAAATGAAAGTAAGACATCAATTCACACACAGCTTTTCAAAAGTAAAATCAAATATATCATAATAAAAATTCTGGCATTTATCTACTGAGACATATTTTGTACTTATGCTAGGTATGTAAAAATACAGTATAGTTATGATATAGCTGTGGGCATGTTCTGATTTAATAAAAATCAATATTTTCATAATCAAGGGTAAAATAAGATTGCCACATAGAACTGGGAGAGTACAGGTTTTATTACCTGTGAGCATTTATTCTGACTGTTGCGTACTTGACCAATTGCTCAGAATGGCTCTAGGGGATTGATTATGTAAGCTTATCTATAACCATCTTCTGTGGGAGGTAAGGGACTGTAACAGGGCAGAGTTTGTCTACCTTCAAAATAAAAATAAATGTTTTCCTCTATAATACTGTTAAGGGAAGTACTGACTATTTACAACATTTTGTTTAATCCCTCAATTATCAGTTTAAGAATATTGGAGTAAATTTGCTTCTATTTTATTTTTATGGAAATAGTCTAGGTTTGTCACTAAGCCATTGTTATAGTAAATTTAAGGAAAGCATCAAACTAACATTATAAAATTTAGTCAATTAAGCTCTCTTGCCTCTTTCTATACTGAAGAGTTATATGGCTCGAGAAACAATAGATTGAATCTTTTAAAGTCTTAATATACTTATCATTTTCCCTTTTCTAAATATTCCCAAGTATATATCAGAAATATATATCTAGTCCTATTAAACATTAACAAAGTAGCTTTTCTGTCAGGGACAAAAAAAGGGAAATAACTTATCTCTCTGCCTTCTTGAAGTTTGCAAGATAAATATTTACTGATTTTAAATTAAAGTGAACATCAGCAAGCTAGACAGATTTATAGAGTTATCTTGTAGGAAAAGGAGCTTGCTCTATTTTCACATACTTTTTCTGGTAGCAAATGTTTTAATCTATTGATGCCATGGAGAAATGATACATTAGCTGTAAAGCAGAAAGAGGATACTGATCAGAGACAGGACCAAAAATGTATATAGTGCAGGAACAACTTTGCACAAATTTAATGACCCTGAATTCAAATAGACAATATATAGTTTACCAGCCTGAGAGAGAAGATTCATAAAAGATTCTCCAAATGCATAAACTAAACTTAGACATGAAATGAAGATAATATTGTTTACAGTGGCGGTAAAAATTAGTTGATTTGAAAAAGAAGGAAAATTCATTTTCATAGCTCTGCTGCACACTAGAATTTTGCACTCTGTTCTTCTTTTCATAGTATAAGCATTTGACCTTCACTTATGCTGCTAAGGAGTTATAATTTTCCATCAAATCTCTCCTCTAAAATTTTTAGGCACAGTAAAACTTAGTTCCTCACTGTTTTCTAATGAATCCATGGTACATGCATAACAAATAAACTGATGCTAAGAGAAGACTGGTGAGTTGAGATGCTGTTGTTTGAAACTAGAAAATATCAACTTGAGAAATCTAAGAAACCTCACGTTCTCTTTCCAAATGCACATGTCATTTATTTGAAAGTGGATACCAAATTCTGTAGGTCACATAATTTTCATGTAAGTGGTAAATCAGCCAACATTCACAACTTGAGAATTCATTCAAAATCATAGTTTTGAATCTGTTTTTCAGATTTATTGACATTTAAAATGGGCATCAAACTGTTGTGTTATTTTATTTTCTGAGTGAGAAACTTTAGTCAGTATAAACTGATGAGTAATTCTCAGGAGATCATGTAGAACCGTATGATGAAAATAAGCTTTTGGAGTCAGGTTGTCTTTTTTCAAATTCTAGCTCTTTTTCTTAGTAAATTTGTGACCTTGAGCAAATAATTTCTCCTTATACTTTATCTGTGAAATGGTGATTGTACCTGGTGGCTCAGACAGTAAAGAATCTGCCTGCAGTGCAGGAGACCAGGGTTCAATCCCTGGGCCAGGAAGATCCCCTGGAAAAGTGAATGGCTACCCACTCCAGTATTCTTGACTGGAGAATTCATGGACACAGGAGCCTGGCAGACTGCAATCCATGGGGTTGCAAAGAGTTGGACAAATTGAGCGATTAATATTTTTTCACTTTCATACTTCCGTTAATGACTTGTTTTGATAATTAAATGAGTTAATAGTAGGGGTTTCCACATAACAAACATTCAGTAACTGTTAACTGTTGTTAGTATAAATGCTTCTTGTTTCAAATTATGCAGTTATTGCCATGTTTTAAAATGCCAAAAAATGTAAATGACTTTGTTTTCAGTGTTCATTATTTTTAAATGTAGTGGTTTTTTTTCCTTTTTTTAAGCAATATTAATCTAAAATATCAAATGGGTTATTAATCAAACAGCATATGTAGAAAATATTTACTTCAATTGTAGCAATTACACAACCTACATATATCAGTTAATTTTTTTCCTTTCATTTTATGTTTGGTGATTTGAGTTAAGTTTTACCAGTTATTCCAGAGCATCATAGATTGAGACCCTTTGTATTGATTTAACAAATTCAGAATATTTATTGAGTAGCTTCTATATTCTAGGCACTATTCTAGGAGCTAGGACAGAGCAATGAATAAATGAAAGAGGGACCTTGAATATATACCACTAACTTTCTAGTTGATTAATAGAGAATGTCATAATATGGATGCTTCTGAGAAAATATATAGTTTCTATATGAAATTTATTTTTGGTCTTTAGTATCTTTTAATCACCTTCTGTGGCAGATTCAATAATAACATTTTTATGTTATACCTGTAAAAATGAAATAAAAAACTTAAATAATTATCATCTATAGTCAGTTTGTGGAGAAAAGAAAAAAAGTAAAAATGAAAGTGTTAGTCGCCAAGTCTTGTCAGACTCACTGCGATCACATGAACTGTAGCCCATCAGGCTCCTCTGTCCATGGAATTTCTTCAGGCACGAATTCTTCAGGCAAGGATACTGGAGTGGGTTGCCATACCCTTCTCCAGAGGATCTTCCCAACCCAGGGGTCTCCTGCATTGCAGGCAGATTCTTTACTGTCTGATCCAACAGGAAGCCCATTGTCAGTTTACAAGTTAGCATTTTTTTTCCCCCTTTGGTGTTTGTTTATGGGAAGTTTTTAAATTAAAAAGTGAGAAAATTATATATAATAATGTTATATTGTTGATAGTTCCTTCCTGAATGCTCTAACCAGGAAATTTGTGTTTTATGATCCTTCTACAGATAGCTTTTAAGGCAAAATTAACTAACAGACAAACAGCTGGAGTCAAGTTAAAGTAAACTGTAAAGTATCTTGCCAGTGTTCACTAGAGTAAAAAATAGTGATTCTTTATTTTGTTCTGTGAAACTTGCCTTTCATTTAATTTAACATATTTTCCTAAAACAAACTAAACACTACATTTAGTGAATTACTGAACAGATGTTGGCTGGGTATTATAAAGAATGGGATAACACACTTTATGCTGTTCATATTTATTTTAAATTTAATGTCTATACTTTGGGTGTTGTAAACAGTATATCCATTTGAAGAGCTGCCTGCTTATTATTTCCTTTCACAACTTTCACCTGGCTAATTTGCAACACATCTTTTAAGGAATATTAATTCCTTCTGTTATTGTCTCTCAAAGGAAGGACATAATATGACAAGGAAAGGAAGGAAGAATGTGTTCCGGTTATTAAGAGCATAAGAATATGACATAAGAATACTTCTTATGTCAAATAAAACATTGCAGAGCTAAACTCCATTATGAATGCTCTCACCTATGAGGGAGAAAAAAGTAGGAACTTTTCACTATGCAATTAGCTATGTTTGACTAGACTAAAATGAAATCTTGCTGCTAAATTGTCCTAGACATGCTATGATGGGCACTGAAGAATAAAGAAACAGAATGAAGAGTAAAGAAACTTCTATGAGAAGTATGCTATGTCTACAGTTTACTCTAGGATGCATAATTAATAAAACATATTTTTCTTTCTGTAGGAAAAAAAGTAGCAGATAGTTTTATGTGTATCTATCAACTTTATTATTGTATCCTTTATTATTCTACCTCTGTGTTTCTTCCAAATCTCTCTGACATTATTGATTTAGGTCAGAAGCTGGCTCTTGTCTTTACAGGTGACCTGTGTGTACCTTGTGAGTCTGGGATGTGACACTGCCCTAAAAGGAACGAAAAAAGAAAGGCTCGTGTTGCAAAAGAGATCTTAAATAGGCAGCTTTGAGAAGAGATTCTTTAGTGAAAATCAGTAAATACTTTTGTTCAAGTTAAGTTATTGCTAGTTATTAATACTAACCCTTTAAAGCTTTTGGTTGTTGAAATCACATATTTTTCTTTTTTTTATATCTAGTGAGTATAATTTAGTGGATGAAGCACTACTGGTATTTAGAAAGTAATAGGGATAACTGAGATACTTTTCCTCAATGGATGGATTTATTCAGCAATTGTTTGCACTTGAAAGATACTGATTAGCACTTAGGTTCTTGGATCAGAGGCCTGGCATTGGCTCCTGAACCTGCTACTTACTATTAATTTATCTTATCTTCATTTAGTTTCCTTCTTTGAATACTGAAATAATAATGCTGCCATTTTATAATGGTAATGTGACTATTGTATGAATTGTTGTTGTTGTACAGTCGCTAAATTGTGTCTGACTCTTTACGACCTCATGGACTGTAGCAAGCTAAACTCCTCTGTCCTCTAGTAACTCTGGACTTTGCTTAAATTCATGTCTGTTGAGTTAGTGATGCTATCTATTATATGAATAGTATACGTAAATTATTTTCAGAGAAGGCAATGGCAGCCCATTGCCATGGACGGAGGAGCCTGGAAGGCTGCAGTCCATGGGGTCGCTAAGGCGGACATGACTGAGCGACTTCACTTTCACTTTTCACTTTCATACATTGGAGAAGGAAATGGCAACCCACTCCAGTGTTCTTGCCTGGAGGATCCCAGGGAAGGGGTAGCCTGGTGGCCTGCTGTCTATGGGGTCACAGAGAGTCAGACACGACTGAAGTGACTTAACAATAGCAATGTAAATTATTTTAAACAATAGATCATCTAGTAATTAGTAAGCCCACAGATGATATTAGTTATCCTCATTATTTTCATCAGCAGCAGCTTCTTGTTTGCTAGAAAGCATAGCATAGAGGTTAAGAGTGCAAGCCCAGAAGTTCAAATAGCAGCTCTACCAACTGCTAATTATGTGAACTCTGAACTCACCTGTATAACACTGACAACATTCTCATCAGGGTTGTGGTGAGGATTAAATAAAATAATTTAGATAAAGTATTCAACAAATAGCCTGATATAGGGTAAGTATTAAATAAATGTTTTAAAAATTAGAAAATCATTTGTTTCAATATCATTGAGGAGAAATTCCACAGAAATTACAAAATGTTTCTTAATAATTGGTTGTAGAAGAAACATTTTGCTGTGTACAATCATTTTGGTAGATAGTGAGAGTTACAATGGACTCTATTATAGAAAGATAATAAGTAGTATCTAAGGGGAATTTTGTCTGTTTACCAGAAGTACTTTACTGTCTGTAAGATTTGCCCCTTCTCTTTTGTGCACATCATCAAATAAAGCATATCAAGTTCATATTTGGAACTATTTGCCTGTGATTTTAAAAGTGTATCAGTGCCAGCATTTTTTGACCAGCTGTTATAACAAGACATTAAGATAGACCCTTATAATCCCTAAGTGAGTGATACAGCAGTTTTGGCCTTCAACAACTTCTAAGTTCAGTTGATCCTTGAATAACTTGGGGATTAATCTGAGTATAACTTATGAATGGCCCTCTGTATCCACTGATTCAACCAACCATGGACCATGGAGTACCATAATATTTACTATTGAAATAAATCTGTGTATAAGTAGTCTTGCATAGTTCAAACTCACATTGTTTAAGGGTCAGCTGTGCTTCCAGAAGAAGGATAGAAGGTTAAAATACCAAGGCCCAGGAGAATAGTACATGAGACAGTATATGTAAAATTAAATAGAATAGATATTAGCAAACTGTGGCCAAGGGATAAATCTCCAGTGGGTTGTCTACATACTGGCCCATGAACTAAGAATATCTTTTACAATTTTAAAGAGCTGTTTCAAAAAAAGGGAGACAAAGACAACTGTGTGACAAAGCTTATAGGTGGCTCAAAAAACCTAAATCACTAATTGGCTGTAAAAAGTTCTCCAGTCATTGGACTGGGACATTATAGAATACCATCCTTCATAAACTCTGTTGGAATTAATACATATTCAGTATGGACCTAGAAAATAATTATCAATAGTGCTTATGAAGGAATAACCTAAACACAGAGTTTGACTTACTGAGATATATTGTGTGAGGCATTCTGGGTAGGGGCTACAGAGTGAGTAAAAGTTGAAAAATAAATATAGGTGTAAGTATATTGAAAAATATAGGTGAGAAGGAAAGTGAAAAAAATACTGTGACAAAATAGTAAAACACAAAATGAGAATAATATCATAAAGAACACATTTTTGGAAGTTTATAGCAATGAAACTAAAGACCTAAAATTTATTCAGATGAATTGGTATTATTAGCATGTTAACTTTATCAAATTCCAAAATCTAAATGAGTAAGGATCTTAAATCTACTTTTCAAGAAATTCATATGACATATGTAAGATTTTTTGGTGTATATTTTGTACTAATGAATTCTGGACCTAACTATGTTTTTATTTATAGTTATATTTTCATAATTCTATTATTAACTTATTTTTATTAACCATGCTATTCCCAAATGCAAAATGTTTTCTTTGGCTACTGAATCTAGTCCAGTTTGGTTGGGATATTTGGAAGTCATACCAAGTAACAGATTATGTAGCAGCTCTTTAGATCCCTAAGCTATTTCTCAAAATGTTATTTTCTTTTTTGCTTACTGAATGTCATTGTGAGTTTTGTTGTCTTATTCTCTTGCACCAAGTGATTATACAAATTTTCAATTCCAAGAATAAGTCACAAGATCTTAAGAACTCCAGTGAAAACTGAAAGAATAATATTTAGACAAAAGTAAAGTAATTAGACTTCTGCTTTTTGCATCAATAAGATTATGACAAATAGATTCAAGGGATTAGATTTGATAGACAGAGTGCCTGAAGAACTATGGATGGAGGTTTGTGACATTGTATAGGAAAAAGTGATCAAGACCATGCCCTCCAAAAAATGAATGAAAAAAGCAAAAAGGTTGACTGAGGAGGACTTACAAATAGCTGAGAAAAGAATAGAAGAGAAAGGCAAAAGAGAAAAGGAAAGATACACCCATCTGAATGCAGAGTTCCAAAGAATAGCAAGGAGAGATTAGAAAGCCTTGTTCAGTGATCAATACAAAGAAATAGAGAAAAACAATAGAATGGGAAAGACTAGAGATGTCTTCAAGAAAATTAGAGATACCAAGGGAACACCTCATGCAAAGATGGGTACAATAAAAGAGAGAAACGGTGTGGACCTAACAGAAGCAGAAGATATTAAGAAGAGGTGGCAAGAATACACAGAACTATACAAACAAATTTTCATGACCCAGATAACCCAGTGGTGTCATCACTCACCTAAAGCCAAACCTCCTGTAGTGTGAAGTCAAGAGAGCCTGAGGAAGCATCACTATGAACAAAGCTAGTGGAGGTGATGGAATTCCAGCTGTGCTTTATCGAATCCTAAAAGATGATGTTGTGAAAGTGCTGCACTCAGTATGGCAGCAAATTTGGAAAACTCAGCAGTGGCCGCAGGACTGGAAAAGGTCAATTTTCATTCCAATCCCAAAGAAAGGCAATGCCAAAGAATGAGCAAACTATCACATAATAGCACACATCTCACATGCTAGCAAAGTAATGGTCAAAATTCTCCAAGCTAGGCTTCAACAATATGTGAACTAAGAATTTCCAGATGTTCAAGTTGAATTTAGAAAAGGCAGAGGAACCAGAGATCAAATTGCCAACATTGTTGTATCATCAGAAAAGCAAGAGAGTTCCAGAAAAACTTCTGCGTCTGCTTTATTGACTATGCCAATGCCTTTGACTGTGTGGATCACAACAAACTCTGGAAAATTCTTAAAGAGATGGGCATACCAGACCACCTTACCTGCCTCCTGAGAAATCTGTATGCAGGTCAGGAAGGAACAGTTAGAACCAGACATGAAACAATGGATCGGTTCCAAATTGGGAAAGGAGTAGGTCAAGGCTGTATATTGTCACCCTGCTTATTTAACTTCTATGCAGTGTACATCATGCGGAATGCTGGACTGGATGAAGCTAGGAGAAATATCAAGTACCTCAGATATGTAGATGACACCACCCTTATGGTAGGAAATGGAGATGAGCTAAAGAGCCTTTTGATGAAAGTGAGAGGAGAGTGAAAAACCTGACTTAAAACTCAGCATGCAAAAAACAAAGATTATGGCATCCAGTCCCATCACACCATGGAAAATAGATGGAAAGACAAGGGAAACAGTGACAGACTATTTTCTTGGGCTCCAACGTCACTGCAGATGGTGACTGAAGCCTTGAAATTAAAAGATACTTGCTTCTTGGAAGTAAAGCTATGACCAACCTAGATAGCATGTTAAAAAGCAGACATTACTTTGCCAACAAATGTCCATCTAATAAAAGCTCTGATTTGTCCAGTAGTCATGTATGGATGTGAGAGTTGGACTATAATGAAAGCTGAGTGCCAAAATATTTATGCTTTTGAACTGTGATGTTGGAGAAGACTCTTGAGAGTTCCTTGAACTGCAAGGAGATCAAACCAGTCAGTCCTAAAGGAAATCAGTCCTGAATATTCCTTGGAAGGACTGATGCTGAAGCTGAAGCTCCAATACTTTTGCCACCTGATGCTAAGAACTGATTCATTGGAAAAGACCCTGATGTTTGCAAAGACTGAAGGCAGGAAGTGAAGGGGAAGCCAGAGGATGAGATGGTTGGATGGCATCACCTACTCGATGGATATGATTTTGAGCAAGCTCCAGGACATGGTGGTGGACAGGGAGGCCTAGCATGCTTCAATTCATGGGGTCACAAAGAGTTGGACATGACTGAGCAACTGAACTGAACTGAAGATTAGGATAGCCATTTTTGCCCTTACAATGCACAACATTAAGTGACTCAAAAAGAAAGTCACTTTTCTTATTGATTTAATACTATTGAGTTAAAAGGTAAACTGAGTTGAGACTAATATATTAATTCTCTGGCTTCCTTTTTCTAATTTATAAAGTTTTCACTGTGACTAGATAAACACACACACACACACACACACACACACACACACCTTTCAGCTGTAGAACCCAAGGAGAATTAATTGTAAGAATTAACTGTATTTACTAACTGAGATTAGATTCAGATTCACTTTGAAATATATTTTATTTTTAAATATACAGAGCTGGATCCATAGAACCTAGCAACAGGCATCAATCACAAATATATTTCTCAAGAGCAAATGGATGACATTTTCCGTAGGAAATTTGATTGTAGTCAAACTGTTATGCCTTGTGTTTGTAACTCCAGTTTCTCATAACAGTTCCCCCTTTCTCTGCTCTTCACTTCTATTCTTTTTTATCTTTCTATGTGAGTTTTTTTGAAGACATTTAGAAAGAACTTATCATTGGTAAAAAAGTATTTTGAAAATCACCAATTATTAGATCGTAAGCGTCCCTAAGGCAGAAATCAGTACCTCCTTTGTAACATGTTCGTAAAAGTACAACCAGGTTCATCTTTTTGAGGATTAAATTAAATGATCTCCTGAATAATTATTCACATAGTACATATTCAGTAATTGTTAGGTATTTTGATTGTTATTACTTATTTCTGTATTCACATCTCTGAGGGCCTTGCACATAGCAGATACATTTAGTGGATCTAATATATAAATATGAATGTATAGTTGAAGACACACTGAGGGGACTGTCTTTGCTTTTTTTTTAACAACTCTACTTGCCACATGGTTGTTACATAGTGTGACAAATCGTTATGATAATGGTACATCCTTGATGAACCAAATGTGATATTGACTTTACTGTTACCAATAATAACTTTGAAAATTATTATTTTTTACTAGAAACTACTATAATAGAGTCACAAAAGAGTCAGCCAGTAGCACTGTTTTATTGAAAGGGTCTGAATTAACAGTTTGAAGGATTTTACAAGTCAATCAATGGAATAGAGAGTTGATACAAAATAAAAGACAATCTCAATTTCTGTGGCATCTACAGATATTGTACTTAAGTGCTTAAATTATAATGTGGCTAGTGAAGGGATTCTATGAATTATTGATATTTTCAATCTACATACTCCAGGATGAAATTCATTAGGAGGTGATAGTTTAGGAAACACATTATATAAAGCCATTGTAATACAAGCTGATTGAGCAGCACTTTTATTCACTGGTGCATGGGTATCATTTAAAAACATAATTTAGATGCTGAGCTGCAGAGATTACACTTGTCTTTCATTTAAAAAAAGTATTAGCACTTTATTTATGGAAAGAGACAGATGTCTTTCAGAATTTTTGATACACAGTATACCAAAAATTAATGAACATCACAGATCTTTTTATTTCTGTTTACTGAAGTGCTTTTGTATTTTCTTGATGGATATAAAATGCATTAGGAGAGAATTTTCTCTGCTTCAGAATAATAATTAATAGGACATGAGTTACTCAGCACTGGTTTGTTTCTGGTGATAAGAAATATCTTGTTTCCTTGGCAAAGAAATGAGGATGCCATTTTTTTTCTATTATTTTATCTTCTCTGAGGAGATACATTACATCACCATTCTGAAGCCTGCTAGCTTCAGAAAGTATGACATTTGGTTCCTTTCTTTGAAAATACCACAGTACAATTCATCATTGCATGGTGGTGTGAGAAATATTAATTGAGCTCTTTCTATGTGCTGGGTATTGAAGACGCAGTGATGAATAAGACCAGAACTTGGTTTTGAATTTCAGTTCTACTACTACTTAATAAAAGAGCCATATATCTTTGTACCTGTTTTGTCATTTGAAAAATTAAGATAATGAAAATATCTACCATTGTTGTGAGATGATTAAATTAGTATATATGCAATATTGACATATAGTACATGCTTAATTGTTGTTCAGTCACTCAGTTATGTCCAACTCTTTACAACACCATGGGCTGCAGCATGCCAGGCCTGCCTGTCCTTCACTATTTCCTGGAATTTGCTCAAACTCGTGTCCATTGAGTTGGCAATGCCATCCAACCATCTCATCCCCTTCTCTTCTTGCCTTCAATCATTCCCAGGATCAGACTCTTTTTGGGAGTCAGCACTTCGCATCAAGTGGCCATAGTATCGGGGCTTCAGCTTTAGCATCAGTCCTTCCAATGAATATTCAGGGTTGATTTCCTTTAGGATTGACTGGTTTGATTAACATGCTTAATGAATGTTGAGTTTATAGCAGACACAGTGCCTGCCCTTAGGGAGATTCCATTTGTGTTACTTATCTCCTCTACACACCTGCTTGGATTTGGTGACAGAAAGGAAATGGAGAGCAAGAACTCAATAGTGTTTCATTAAGCTTAAGTGTTGTGAGAACCAGTATATGATATTAGACGAGTGCTCAGAGTCTGCCACCTACCAGTGTTGACCTTGGTTAAGTTTTTAAACCTTTTAAGTTTTGGTTGACTTTTATGTTTGATATGGTAGTAACTAGGACCATGTCACATCAAAATATTTTGTTAACTTCAGTTCAGTCGCTCAGTCATGCCAGACTCTTTGTGACCCCATGGACTGCAGCATGCCAGGCTTCCCTCTCCATCACCAATTCCTGGAGCTTACTCAAACTCATGTCCATTGAGTTGGTGATGCCATCCAACCATCTCATCCTCTGTGTTCCCCTTCTCCTCCTGCCTTCAAAATTTCCCGGCATCAGGGTCTTTTCCAGTGAATTAGTTCTTCTCATCATATGGCCAAAGTATTGGAGTTTCAGCTTCAGTATCAGTTTTTCCAATGAATATTCAGGATTGATTTCCTTTAGGATCGACTGTTTAGAAAGTACTGTACTAATATATTATTGTGAACTTTTGGTTATCTGCTTATAGGAGATTTTCTTTGTAAATAATGCACTGGCAAATGTTTTTAGAAGACTGATTTGTTTATTACTTTTGTTTGCTTTTAGCTTAACTACTCAGCTGTCCTCAGAAGTTCAATTCAGTTCAGTAGCCCAGTATGTCCGACTAATTGTGACCCCATGAACTGCAGCACGCCAGGCCTCTCTGTACATCATCAACTCCCAGAGTTTACCCAAACTCATGACCATTGAGTCAGTGATGCCATTTAACCATCTCATCCTCTGTCATCACCTTCTCCTCCTGTGTTCAATCCTTCCCAACATCAGGGTCTTTTCAAATGAGTCAGCTCTAAGCATCCAGTGGCCAAAGTATTGGAGTTTCACCTTCAACAGCAGTATTTCTAATGAACACCCAGAACCGATTTCCTTTAGGATGGACTGGTTGGATCTCCTTGCAGTCCTAGGGACTCTCAAGAGTCTTCTCCAACACCACAGTTCAAAAGCATCAATTCTTCGGCACTCAGCTTTCTTTATAGTCCAATTCTCATGTCCATACATAACCACCGGAAAAACCGTAGCCTTGACTAGATGAAACTTTGTTGACAAAGTAATGTCTCTGCTTTTTAATATGCTGTCTAGGTTGGGCATAACTTTCCTTCCAAGGAGTAAGTGTCTCTTAATTTCATGTCTTCAATCTGCAGTGATTTTGGAGCCCCCCAAAATAAGGTCAGACACTGTTTCCACTGTTTCCCCATCTATTTGCCCCATGAAGTGATGGGACCAGATGGCATGATCTTAGTTTTCTGAATGTTGAGCTTTAAGCCAACTTTTCACTCTCCTCTTTCACTTTCTTCAAGAGGCTGTAAGTTTTTCTTCACTTTCTGCCAAAAAGGTGGTATCATCTACATATCTGAGGTTATTGATATTTTTCCCAGCAATCTTGATTCCAGCTTGTGCTTCCTCCAGCCCAGCATGTCTCATAATGTACTCTGCATATAAGGTAAATAAGCAAGGTGACAATATACAGCCTTAACGTACTCCTTTTCCTATTTGGAACCAGTCTATTGTTCCATGTCCAGTTCTAACTATTGCTTCCTGACCTGCATACAGGTTTCTCAAGAGGCAGGTCAGGTGGTCTGGTATTCTCATCTCTTTCAGAATTTTCCAGAGTTTATTGTGATCCACACAGTCAGACTTTGGCATAGTCAATTGAAGCAAAAATAGATGTTTTTCTGGAACTCTCTTGCTTTTTCCCATGATCCAGCAAATGTTGGCAATTTGATCTCTGGTTCCTCTGCCTTTTCTAAAACCAGCTTGAACATCTGGAAGTTCATGGTTCATGTGTTGCTGAAGCCTGGCTTGGAGAATTTTTTTTTTTTAATTTTTAAAAGTTTATTTTATTGAAGGATAGTTGATTGAAATATTGTGTTAATTTCTTTATTAGTGTGTGAAATGAGTGCAATTGTGCAGTAGTTTGAGCATTATTTGGCATTGCCTTTCTTTGGGATTAGAATAAAAACTGACCTTTGCCAGTCCTGTGGCCACTGCTGAATTTTCCAAATTTGCTGACAGATTGAGTGCAATACTTTCACAGCATCATCTTTTAGAATTTGATATAGCTCAGCTGGAATTCCATCACCTCCACTAGTTTTGTTCATAGTGATACTTCCTAAAGCCCACTTAACTTCACATTCCGGGATGTCTGACTAGGTTAATGGTCACACCATTGTGTTTATCTGGGTTGTGAAGATCTTTTTTGTATAGCTCTTCTGTGTATTCTTGCCACCTCTTCTTAATATCTTCTGCTTCTATTAGGTCCATACCATTTCTGTCCTTTATTGAGCCCATCTTTGCACACAGTGTTCCCTTTCTTGAACACATCTCTTAGTCTTTCCCACTCTATTGTTTTCCTCTATTTCTTTGCACTCATCACTGAGGAAGGCTTTCTTATCTCTCCTTGCTATTCTTTGGAACTCTGCATTCAAATGGGTATATCTTTCCTTTTCTCTTTTGCTTTTTACTTCTCTTCTTTTCACAGCTATTTGTAAGGCCTCCTCAGATAGCCATTTTCCATTTTTGCATTTATTTTTCTTGGGGTGGTCTTGATCCCTGTCTCCTGTACAATGTCATGAACCTCTGTCTATAGTTCATCAGGCACTCTGTCTATCAGATCTAGTACAGCCACTATGGAGAACAGTGTGGAGATTCCTTAAAAAATTGCAAATAGAACTACCTTATGACCCAGCAATCCCACTGCTGGGCATACACACTGAGGAAACCAGAATTGAAAGAGACACATGTACCCCAATGTTCATCGCAGCACTGTTTATAATAGCCAGGACATGGAAACAACCTAGATGTCCATCAGCAGATGAATGGATAAGAAAGCCGTGGTACATATACACAATGGAGTATTACTCAGCCGTTAAAAAGAATTCATTTGAATCAGTTCTGATGAGATGGATGAAACTGGAGCCAATTATACAGAGTGAAGTAAGCCAGAAAGAAAAACACCAATACAGTATACTAACACATATATATGGAATTTAGGAAGATGGCAATGACGACCCTGTATGCAAGACAGGAAAAAAGACACAGATGTGTATAATGGACTTTTGGACTCAGAGGGAGAGGGAGAGGGTGGGATGATTTGGGAGAATGGGAATTCTAACTTGTATACTGTCATGTAAGAATTGAATCGCCAGTCCATGTCTGACGTAGGGTGCAGCTTGCTTGGGGCAGGTGCATGGGGATGACCCAGAGAGATGTTGTGGGGAGGGAGGTGGGAGGGGGGTTCATGTTTGGGAACGCATGTAAGAATTAAAGATTTTAAAATTTAAAAAATAAAAAAAAATACTATTACATTTCAATAATAAAAATGTTTGTTTATAATTATTTAATATTTTACAACTATCTTATTCTCTTCATAAATGTCATTTCTAAATATTAGATTAGGTATATTAATTGCATAAAATTCTTCTCATTTAGAATGTTTAAATTTTAGATTCAAAATGGGTTGTATGACTTGCAGTTTAAACGGAAAGAAATTTTAAGCTACATTAGCATTAGATACAATTTCATAGTTCTCAGTTATGGCAATTTAGTTCTAACAATTTTTGGCATGTGACAATTTTATTTCTCTGTAATTTGTAACACCATTTGAAAAAGGTTGGCAATGCATGCTTATGCTCTCTCATCCATACATTTTATAATTAAAGAATGCAATCCCAAATATTGCATATGGTACAGATATGGACAGAACTAATATAGAACTAATAACATCTTATTTTTTCTAAACAATAACATGACTGTATTATATTTTATGAATTGTTGTGGGATGAAGGGGAAATTTGCTAGTCTTTTTTTTTTTTTAACTGTTTCTTCCTTTTATTCGGAATGCAGGTACCCTTAATTTGAATTTGCCCTGTAGCTAACCACAGGATGTAGCTTATGACATTAAGTTTGACCAAGGGCAACAAGAAAATCACTTTAAGGCAGTATATAAACATATTTATGGAGGTTGCATGAATGAAAAAAGTAGTTTGGGTATCAAAATTGAAGACAGAAAAGTAGAGAAACTACTTCCAAGGAGGTTTAGAAATGAACAGCAACAGCTAAAATGTCAGAATTCAGGATATTGGATCAGAGTAACAGACAAGAGGTCCTTAAGACCTAGCAGGGTTGTCATCATACAATTCATTTATTCATGATCCCATAACAGAGAGAAGAAAAGGGAGTATTTTCCACTTTTGTTTCTAGATTGTCATAGACTGCTTTATAGTGACAAATTTCTCTTGCCATTATGACCTCAAGACCATGCTTCTTTTTTTCCTTTTTTTCCTCTGGTTTTACATTTAATGAGTTGAAGATGCTAATTGCTTATAAATTTACTTTCTTTCCCATCTTTTAATATATTCAAAGACATCATCCCATGTAGGAGTCTATATAACAAACCCAGATTCTTCTCTGCTGCTTTTTTCTTCTTATCACATGCTATAAATATCTTCAAAACAATTAATTATCTCTATGTGGATTGTGTATTAATTCAGTGAATGTTCATTGAGTATACAGTATGTGCCAGGCATTGTGAGCTTGTGAAGGATACAGGGGTAAGCATGGTTTTTATATACAGGCAGTTTGTTTGCATTTATTTCTTCAGGTGAAGGAAGCATCTAGAATTAGATGATGAACAATGACTGGAGAATCCTAAATGTTACTTAGCTTTTCAGTGACAAATTATGTTTGCCATACTAGTTTTTGTTATGGGAATATGATTTGTATGTACTTAACTCAACTTAAATTACAGGATTGTTTTACTTTACTCTTAGAAATGGCAAATAAATGATGAATGAACTACAGCCAGTCATGACATAGGCAACACCATAATAATTTTCTCTGAAATAGAATTGCCTAATAAATCTTAATTTAAAGTAACAAGCAGTGCCAGAGGTGCACCTTACTTGGGCTACAGTTTATGACAGTTTCTTCAAATTAGACCAGGACCAGAGAATTAAAAGTTAAACTTTACATAATGACAGTTGAGAAAATAAACGTAAAATTTATTTGAAAAATAAAAATCTCCATTAAATTGTAAAGTAGTAGTTATAAATTGTAATAAATATACCTTATTAATACTTTTTGCCACATATCTGTCTTGCTCACTAAGTATTTGTTGGAGAGAGAAATACTAGTCACCAAGAAGTTAGAGTAATTGCACACAAAAATAAGATGAATTTCATATGGAATAAGACTAAAGTTGTGTGACTGTATATTTTATGTTGTATAATATAACCAGCTTCATATACAATCCAAAGCATATATATTTAGAGCTATTTCAAAGAATGAAATTAGTTCTAGGAATCCCTTGGTAGACTAGTCCTTGACAAATGTCAACTTCAGTGTAAGACCCCACTCTCAGCCTCCACTTTCATTGTGAAATGAGCCTCCAGTACAAACTTTTTGAGACTATTGATTAATTTTTAAAGTGCTTACTTCCGTTTCTTCTACTTGTCAGTCTGAGCTCAGGTTTGCTAGTAATCTAGTCATGAAGTTCATCTCTTAGGTAAAGTATTTAAATGGACTATATTGAAGTATACAGTCCAGTAAATACTACATTTACTTGATATAGGTTTAATTAATGTTGACAATGATAAGTTATAATAATATAAAAGTATCGTGAGTTTTTTTAAAAGTCCTAAAAATCCTGTTAAAAATAAGATTTGTAAATTAATGACATATCTTAAAAAAGATAACCCCATTTATAACTTCCTAAACATAAGGTTTCCTATATAACATTTTTGTCTTCTAACACATGTGATTTTGAGCTTTCAAAAAAGTCAAGGAGAGAAATGAGTGTGATTTTGCTGGTAATTGAAGACATGAGCTTAGGTCAAAGCACAAAATCTTACCTGAAAGTAAATATCCAAAAAAGTATTTCTCCCTTGTTTTAAAATTTTCCTAGAGTTTTATTTATTGTACATAGTAGCTCAGTTTATCCCTTCCACTGGAATTATCTTCGATTTATATCACTTGGAACCTATTATTTTTCTTTTTAATGTTTGTATTATGAGCCCATTCTTTCTTGGGTCTTTCCCTCTTTTTTCCCCACTGATCCTTTTTTTGTTTGTTTCCTTGTTGTGATCTTGGCAAATTCTCTCTAATGAGACCAATATTAATTAGAAAAAGATGTCTCTTGATGAGTTTCATGAATATGTTACAGTTTCCCAAAATTTTCCTCTACTTGTAATAATTGATACCTTAAAATCATAATGGAATCTAATTTGAAAGATACATAACCATAACGTGTTTGAGAATCTCAATTTATTCTTAAAAGAGTTTGTTGAAAGACTTGCTTTAGAATTTCAGAAAAGCCCAGAGCAGGTGGCTCATTATTTGTATCAACCTTTGGATATATTTTTTCCTGAAGATAGTATTTTTCCACAGTAACATAAAATACTGATGAGTGGGAGGCAGAAAAGCTTCTTCAGTAAGGATTCTAAATATATTTATTCAGAATGAGAGCATTTCCTGTTAATGTGTCATCTCACAAGGTACATTTCTCATTAACTACAGAAAATATTAGGCCCTCAGAGATTAGTTACAGAGTAGTTTCTTCCAAAGAGATCAATTCTTGAGATGGGTAAAAAGCAAGACTATTTTGTAAGTACTGGTATAAATAATAATTAATAAATGAGACTATCCAAACTATCTGAAAGCTTTCTATGTACAATTACCAACCTATCTTTCAAATAGAAAATCCTTGTGTTATTATTATGAATATTGTATTTCCTATGTCTATAGTTTGGAATGATATATTAATTCAATCTTAGCTTGATTAACTTTTGCCTAATTTTTTTTTCAAACTTATACTGTATTTTTAAGCATATAATGTGGTTGTTTCTAAAAAAATAATTTTATAGAGGAATGGGTTCTTTTAAGAAAAACATAATGTTCAATAAATCAAGTTTGAGTGCAATAAATTATTTACTTTCAGTTTGCAAGAGGTGAATAAAAAGTGCTTGGCCAATATCGTACCATTAATCTATTCTCTTTTCTCCTTTCTCTCTTTACTTCTCTCTCTCCAATAGAAGTGGAACAAAAAGGTAATTAAATACCTTTCATAAATTATATACTATTTATAGGCTAAGTTATTTAACAGTTTAACATCTAGTTAAAATAATTGTTATTAATTTTTATCTATTTTCTGAAAATTTATTTACTATTTCTGCTGCTCAACTTCACTTTAATCTGTTGTACTGACCAGTGCTGGTTTGATTATTTTATCCTAAAACAGTTTAACAGTGTAAAGTTTTCAACCATGCATTTTATTCCTCTTTATTTTTAAATGAGTAGTTAGAAATCCAGTAGATGCTGATGCATAATGACTGCTTCAGATTTGTTTTATTTCTAGACTAGATAATTTTCCTAGCTCTGGAGTAATTCCCTGTTCTTTTGATTTTTAACTATTAAGGGAAAAGGGGAGATGGTTTTCTGAAATACATTAAAATAAATTGCTTTTGTAAGCAAGGGCTGATTATTAACTAACATAAAGTTTATATACAATTTTGACAATAATACCTACCCATCCTTTATAATTATAGACATCATATTGCGTGTGTGCTAAGTCATTTCAGTCGTGTCCAATTCTTTATGACGCTATGGACTGTAGCCCGCCAGGCTCCTCTGTCCATGAGATTCTCCAGGCAAGAAGATGTAATGAGTTGCCATTTCCTCCTCCAGGGGATCTTCCTGACCCAGGGATCGAACGTGCATCTCTTATGTCTCCCACATTGGTTGGCGGGTTCTTTACCACCACCTGGGAAGCCCAGGCATCGTATTAGAGTCCTGAAAAATTCTTCCAATAATGCATTTTATTATTAAGTATAATTTGATGGTCTTCTATCCTTGCTATGGAAGATTTTGACAGTTAAATTTTCCCCTAAATGTCTCATTTTCCCAAAATTGAAACTCTGGACATTTTTTAACAATAGACTTTTGTTTTTAATAGCCTGCAAACCGTAGTTTAGTCTCATCTTAGATTTTCTCTTAGATGTAGGTTTATAATTGCTGTTAAAGAGCTAATCACTAATATCAAGAGAATAATACTTTAATCATTAAAATACGAGTCAACTTCCAAATTTCTTGTGATTTCCTAATTTCTCTTCCCAATATACTTCTAATCATTTCAAACATAACAGTGGACTACATGATTATTTTTCAATGTGTTTGCTCTGCAAAAATATTGGAGCAGTGTTTCCCATAGCAGGTTCAGAAGAAAATTATATCCCATCAGGCTCTGTAGAAAGGGTTCTGTGATCAAATTAATTTGTGGAAATTTGCTCACACTCCCTTCTTCTGCCTTGCAGAGTCACTAATGTACCTCAGTACTTAGAATCCTGATATTATTTTAATTAGATATTTCTTGAGCATGTGTGGCTAGGAATCCCTGTTTTTGTGGGGTTTTTTTCTGTGTATTATATATCTAAACCATATAAATAGGTATTTCAAGGACCTCCTTTTGGGAAACATTGCTTTTTAGCCCCCTTTTTTAAAGATGAATCAGTCAAGCTTTCCTTACCACCACTCACATAATGTGCTACTGAAAAATAAAACAAATCAGACAAGTCCTGCCCATTTTCAGTCTGAAGTATGAGCAGCAAAATATTGTAGCTAGTAATCTTGTTTTTTTAATGTTCTTCTCATGTAACAGTAAAAGGTACATGTTTTTAAGTTCCAAGTCTACTGTATTTAACAGGACATTTTTAACTGATTAAAATCTAGATCTTGGGTTCTCCTCTGTAACTTTTCACCTTTTCTTCTTCCCTTATTTCTTCTTTCCTTTCTTTTTCTTCCTTTCTCTTTTTCCTTCCAGTATCCATCCATCACTCATTTTTAATTGTGTGAGTTGCATGCTCTGTGTGTGCTGTAGCAGCTTTAAGGGCTTTTTTAAGATTCAGTGGCCTGTATCACAAGGTTTTTCTTTCCCCTTATTATGTTTTTAATTACTATTGTATTTTCATTTGCTTCTTAATGATAAGTATAGAGTAGTTACTAGCATCAGAGTGAAAACAATATTTTTTAAAAACTTTCAAATAAGATATATGAAACCATCATGTGTAAATGTTTATATTTGTTATATATCTATAGAATACACAGACATAAGTCACATCTATGTAGATAGCATATCCAAAATTATTGCAACACTCTTGCAAAGGTAAAATGCAAAGGAAAAATGCAAAGGAAAGCACAGCCACTCATGAAAAGGCCAAATTTCATCAGCAAATCAAATCAGAATGATTCTAAAGAAATGTCAAAATTAATGTGGAAAAATGCTTTACGTTCTCAGAAGAATGCAGCAAAATAATTAAGTGGTGGTGGGCATTTCTGATTAGAGTTGAATTCCACTTGGTGAAAAGTAAGAATATATGACAAAATATTTAAATTAATATAATTATTATTTTGGCTCTTTCCCAATTGACAGTTTTTCTTTGTCCTGGACTACTAAAAGGAGTATACCAGAGTGAACATTTGTTTGAATCTGACCACCAATCTGGGGCATGGTGCAAAGACCCTCTTCAGGCTTCTGACAAGATTTATTATATGCCTTGGACCCCGTACAGAACTGACACCCTGACTGAGTACTCATCCAAGGATGACTTCATTGCTGGAAGGCCAACTACAACCTACAAGCTTCCTCACAGGGTGGATGGCACAGGATTTGTAGTGTATGATGGAGCTTTGTTCTTCAATAAAGAGCGCACCAGAAACATAGTAAAGTTTGATTTGCGGACTAGGATAAAGAGTGGAGAAGCTATCATAGCAAATGCCAATTACCATGATACCTCCCCTTACCGGTGGGGAGGCAAATCTGACATAGACTTGGCAGTGGACGAGAATGGGCTATGGGTAATCTATGCAACAGAACAAAACAATGGTAAAATTGTCATTAGTCAGTTGAACCCTTACACCCTGCGGATTGAAGGGACATGGGATACTGCATATGATAAACGGTCAGCTTCCAATGCATTCATGATATGTGGAATTCTGTATGTGGTCAAATCTGTCTATGAGGATGACGACAATGAGGCCACGGGAAATAAGATTGACTACATTTACAACACTGACCAAAGTAAGGACAGTTTGGTGGATGTACCCTTTCCTAATTCATACCAGTACATAGCAGCTGTGGATTACAACCCCAGGGACAACCTTCTTTATGTATGGAATAACTATCACGTCGTGAAATATTCTTTGGATTTTGGACCTCTGGATAGTAGATCAGGTAAGTTTGACTTTTGATGGTACTTTAAAGGGAACTATTTACAGCTTGAACTTAGTACGTTTATTGTATATTTTGATTGGACTTCTTTCTCCTGGTTTTTCTTCTGGCCTGTGTTTTGAAAGTTATTCTTTTTTGTTTTTAGCTAAAAAAATATTGCTGTAAATCACTGTTAAAAAAATTTATAGGCATGAGAATCTGACTCTTACTCCTCTACGCAGCTAGTCTCCAATTTTCATCCATTCTTTGAAGGGCATTTTCATTATCAGCTAGTTAGTTTGTGTGTCTGTGTGTGTAGTGAACTATACAAAACCTTGGCAAAAATAGAATGCTATCCCACCTAATTAATTGTGACATGCCCTACAATGTGCCCTCTACTTGGAAATGCCAAAGGGTTGGCATTATATAATTCTTCAGGAGCCCTATACCAATATGTTAAAATCATTGAGCACATCATATATGACCAACCCTACTGGGAATATTGTCAGTTAATTCATATGTATCAGTTCAGTTCAGTTCAGTTCAGTCACTTAGTCCTGTCTGACTCTTTGCAATCCCATGAATCGCAGCACTCGAGGCCTCCCTGTCCATCACCAACTCCCGGAGTACACTCAAACTCACTTCCATCAAGTCAGTGATGCCATCCAGCCATCTCATCCTCTGTCGTCCCCTTCTCCTCCTGCCCACAATCCTTCACAGCATCAGAGTCTTTTCCAATGAGTCAACTCTTCACAAGAGGTGGCCAGAGTACTGGAATTTCAGCTTTAGCATCATTCCTTCCAAAGAACACCCAGGGCTGATCTCCTTTAGAATGGACTGGTTGGATCTCCTTGCAGTCCAAGGGACTCTCAAGAGTCTTCTCTTCTCCAACACCACAGTTCAAAAGCATCAATTCTCTGGTGCTCAGCTTTCTTCACAGTCCAACTCTCACATCCATACATGACCACTGGAAAAACCATAGCCTTGACTAGATGGACCTTAGTCGGCAAAGTAATGTCTCTGCTTTTCAATATGCTGTCTAGGTTGGTCATAACTTTTCTTCCAAGGAGTAAGCGTCTTTTAGTTTCATGGCTGCAATCACCATCTGCAGTGATTTGGAGCCCCCCAAAATACAGTCTGACACTTTTTCCACTGTTTCCCCATCTATTTGCCATGAAGTGATGGGACCAGATGCCATGATCTTTGTTTTCTGAATGTTGAGCCTAAGCCAACTTTTTCACTCTCCTCTTTCACTTTTATCAAGAGGCTTTTTAGTTCCTCTTCACTTTCTTCCATAAGGGTGGTGTCATGTGCATATCTGAGGTTACTGATATTTCTCCCAGCAATCTTGATTCCAGCTTGTGCTTCTTCCAGCCCAGCGTTTCTCATGATGTACTCTGCATATAAGTTAAATAAGCAAGGTGACAGTGTACAGCCTTGACGTACTCCTTTTCCTATTTGGAACACATCTGTTGTTCCATGTCCAGTTCTAACTGTTGTTTCCTGACCTGCATATAGGTTTTTCAAGAAGCAGGTCAAGGGGTCTGGTATTCCCATCTCTTTCAGAATTTTCCAAATATGTATAAGTGTATCTAATTGATATATACAGATAAATGTTCATAACTGATACAGATAAAAGAATAGATCTAATTATAAAAGAAAAAACAGTACAAAACTCAGCTTGAAAAAAAAAAAAGACATTTCATCTCCCTTTCTTTAAAAGTATCTTTTTCTTCTCTAGGAAATACTGTTTACTTTTAATATTGTTTGAAGACAGTCATGAATTGATCCATCTTTTACATTTTTAGTTGCATAACTGAGCAGATTTATCTTAGTTTAGAAGTTAAATTGTTTTACTAGCAATTTTACTGTTAGCTTAGTTCAGTCTCTTAGTCGTGTCTGACTCTTTGTGACCGTATGGACTATAGCATGCCAGGCTTCCCTGACCATCACCAACTCTCAGAGCTTGCTCAAACTCATGTCCATTGAGTCAGTAATGGCATCCAACCATCTCATCCTCTGTCGTCCTCTTCTCCTCCTGCCTTCAGTCTTTCCCAGCATCAAGGCCTTTTACTGTGAGTCAGTTCTTCACATCCGGTGGTCAAAATATTGGAGTTTCAGCTTCATCAGTCCTTCCAATGGCTATTCAGGACTGATTTCCTTTAGGACAAACTGGTTTTATCTCCTTGCAGTCTAAGGGACTCTCAAGAGTCTTCTCCAACACCACAGTTCAAAACCATCAATTCTCGGTGCTCAACTTTCTTTATAGTCCAACTCTCACATCCATACATGGCTACTGAAAAAACCATAGCTTTGACTAGATGGACATTTGTTGGCAAAATAATATCTCTGCTTTTTAATATGCTTTCTCTGTTGTTCATAGCTTTTCTTCCAAGGAGCAAGCTTCTTTTGATTTCATGGCTGTAGTAACTATCTGCAGTGATTTTGGAGCCCCCCAAATTAGAGTTTCTCACTGTTTTCATTGTTTCCCATTCCATTTCCCTGAATTAATGGAAACAGTGATAATATAATGGAAAAACAAGATATAAGTGTCTGAATTTTGACAGTGACATAGCAATTCAAAGTTCATTTTTTAAAATTCTTACAAGTTATTATTTCTTATTTTCTGCATTGTTTTTGCCATGCTTTTACTAGTATGTCATTTTGCTTTACTAACTTCATTATATACATATCATCTTATACAATTAGAGTCTAAGTGCTAGTAATCTTGCTTTACTTATCTTTTTATTATTTTTCATCTGACCATTATTTCTGCCTTCTTAGATCCTAGTGTACTATATAGCATAGAGTTAATAAAGACTCAATAATTCTTTGCTGAATGAATGAATGGATGAAAGCATGAATGGATGCCTTTCTATTTCTCACTATGATAGAATGTCAAATTGGGAGGCATTTTCTCTAATGCCTGAGAAGCTTCTACAAGACTGAGAGCTGTTCTTGCCATGGTCAGCATGTTGATATTATGTTGAACTGCTTTTCGTAGAAGAAAAACCCTAATATGCAATAGCAGCAAAAGCAACTTCTCATTATTAGTCCTGAAAAATACCCTAGACCTAACTAACCTCTGTACAGGTAAGGTTTCTTAAACCAACACACATTTCAATTAAAAAGCTAAGCATCTGAAATATTCTGGGAAGACAATTCTTTCAGGTCTGTGATATTCTTGAGTATTTAGCCAGTGGAAACTCTATTGTTGAATGGTTCTTAGCCTTTTTTACTTTTGATTGTAACCAAAGTAATTTCTAATTGCCTTAAAAGAAATGATACATAGTAACATCATCTTTTGATGTTAGTGAAATAAGCGCAGTAACATACCTTAATTTTATTTATTGGTAAAAGCATGCATTATTTTTTAGACTAATAGATAAGTTTATATTAATTAGTATTCCAGATTTTAACTCAATGGACTGAAGCAAATTCTTAACTTACTTTTTGTAAATTATCATTAAAGATGATACTATAGCCCCATGTATTTAGAGACTTGTCAAAAATATTTCTGGCATACATTAATAAAATTATATTTTTATCCCATACATGTATCCCTATGTATGATAATAATTCATTGTAATCATGGACATAGGAAAATTATACCACTCACTTAATACTTTTTGTTTGCTTATAGAAGTTAGATTATAAGCCATCTTGCCCACATATAATAGTTATCATATTTGTTAAAAGGATATTACTAAAGTGGCAAACACTGAGAAATGAGAAAGCTCAGCTTTTGAAACAAATCACTATCTTAATCCAGGAAATTCAGTTTTCATTCTTTTAAATGACAGTGAAATTGTTTCTGTTTTCGAAAAAGTGAAACTTCAGCTGTATTAAACTTAAGCTAGAACTTTGGTGTGTTCCTATAGTGGAGAGGTAGAAAGAAAAAGTAGAGAATAAGAATGTGTCCATTTTATGCATCAATATGAGAATTTAAACTAGCATTAATGGAAGTAGTTCACCCTATTATACAAAAACAGTTTCAACGGAGTGTTTTTCTTTAGTATAAATTACACTGACATGTTTCAAAGAAATTTCCTTTTGACTATTTTTATGGACATTTTTATTTGTCTGTGTAAGGAAACCAACTTACTGTAAATATTTAGGGTCAAAAAAACTACTCTGTAGATTAAAGTATCTGGGTATTAGAAGTTGAGACAAATATGTTCCCCTGGTGTATAAAAGTCCCCAGGTGAAACATCCATGGAGCTAGCATACTGCTTCTGAACATGAATCTGGGAGCCAAAGGACTTGGGTTTTAATTCTGCCTCTAGTGCTTGTTTGACTGTGGGCCTCTTGGTCTTAGTTACCTCAACTATAAAGTGTAAAAATAATAATAATAATAGTAATAATACCTGGGTCCAAAGATTGAGTTTCCCTGGTGGTTCAGTTGTAAAGAATTTGCCCACAGTGCAGGAGACCTTGGTTCGATCCCTGGGTTGGGAAGATCCCCTGGAGAAGGGAACGGCTACCCATTCCAGTATTCTGGCTTGGAGAATTCCATGGACAGAGTTGTCTGGCAGGATAAAGTCCATGAAGATTATTGTTAGATTTTAATGAGATGATATATGTATAGATATAGCAAAATTAACATAAAACTACATACCAACCCTACAAGGACCATTATTATCCATGTTAACTAATTTAGGGGCTTAAGGTACTACTGCTCATATAATTTTATTAAAAATCACCAGCTACTAAAATGCAGCATGAACTTCAAAGTCATGGTCCCTTCTGTGACACTAGAAGTGGAAAGTATGCTTAGGGAAACAATGTGTGCAAATTCATTCACTTGATAGAAGTGATCTCAGTATCCCCATGTGCCAGGCACTCTCCAGATGTCAATCTAATTTGTAGATCTCATGATTAGATAATTACCATAGATCTGCACTCCAAAAAAAAGTGCTTCTGATTTTCAGGGGTGAAATCATATAGTCTGTGAAGATTTGCTGAATAATTTAAGAAATAAATAAATGAATTACAATATATACAGACATATTTTATACCTTATTATTCAGAATATTATGGTAATTGGAGTAATAGTCCAACAATGTATTTTATTAAGATTATACATATGCTTCTCAGGTAGTCCCCTTCACTGTTGGCCATGCACTCCTACGATCTGGAAGTTATTATCTGGAAGTCACCCCAGTTATTCCCCACCTGCCACACACACTTGCTTCTTATCTTCACTCAGATCGTAGTGATATTTGGTAATATAAAGAAGGTTTGTGTAGTAAGAAGTGCCAAAGCACATTACAGCACCTAGTGCATTTTCTTCTGGAAATAATTATAGAATTACTCAATAGTTTTACAATGGGAAAGAAAGTGAGTTCAATGGATTTTGTTTTCAGAACATCTCAGATTTTTCCATTGATGAATTGCATGAATCTTTTCAGCTTAGAGATAATGAAAAGTGTATCCATTGAGTACACCTGTGTATTCAAGTGAGGAAGTGTGTTTCTTTGAAAATATATTTTGTCTGCAGAATAGGTGGTTAAGTTTTGGACACCAGTATCTAAAATGCTTGTAAGCATTACCACCTGAGCTAAAAAGTAAATATGTGAAATTGCTTTTTTTTTTCCTAAACCGAGGACTAGCAAATATACAATTTTCCTGAAATGTACTTTTAACTGAGCCTTTTTCCTCTCATAAAATATGATAAATTATGCATTCATCATTTCCTTCAATGGCTATCTTTTGTAAGATATACTTTTAAAACTTCCAAACAGTAGTTAGCTATTTCACTTGTTATTTGAGTGATTCTCATGTTGCCATCATGATTCTAAAATTCTACTTGATATCTTCATATGTCTGGTGTGAGGGAATCAAGTAGTTACTTTACTTGTCCTTAGTTCACTGCTGTTTAATGACTTTTATTTACCCTTGGAGTTCTTTCTCTCAAATCATATTGTGCTGAGTTCATAATTCATTGATACAAAAGAGATGTGAGGTATTATCATTTATTCTCTCACTTTGTCTCTAAACTGTCGACCGAACAATCTAAATGTTCATTGTCAAATATACAAATATTTTCCACTATTTCATCCTGAAGAAAGAAGAAATATGCACAGGTTGATAATAAGAATATACAGAGAAGGTCAATGCCAAAATTCCTAAAATTAGTACATCTAACAGATCTACAACCCTATTGGTTGAGATTTAGTGAAACACACCAGGCCGTCAGTATGAACATCAGACAACAATGACATGTAGCTACTGTCTAGTGCTTGCTCTTGTGCTTTCCAAACACAATCCAAATTTTGAAAGCCATTTTAGATTATGTAAATGTAATCATTTTGTATATGCTTAAGATAGTAGAATCTAAAACAACAAAAAGCCTACACATAACAGTTTAATAATGCAGATAAGGTAAACCTTCTGTCCTTATAATATGCTAATTAAGTGCATTTGTGTCTCCAGTAAAAGCTGCGGCTATGTAGTGATGAGTAAGAACTTTAAACACACATGACACCTCGTTAAAACGTAATTTTCACATCATATATCTGAACCCTTTACTTTGACAGCTGAGTAATGTGAATGCTGGGCAGAGAATCTTGAACATTTTGAAGCTGTCATGTGCTTAATAGGTAGCTGGATCTGCTTCCTGAATGGTTTATTTAAATATGTTGCATCCTAGTCACAAAATAGCCTGAAAGTAGTGGGATGTTAAATCAAACTTGCCCTCAGCATATAAGTTATGATTGCTTCATGGTTCCACTTGAGATATCACATTGTCTCTAAAGTTTAATTGATGTAAATCTCAGTAACTGAGTGAACTTCACTAAAAGAAAAAAATAGCTACTTGTTGCTAATTTCATCCAGGTCTTTATTTTTATGCATCAGCTGTTTGGCTGTCTGCAGAGGTGCCCCCTCTCTTTCTCTCCGCTGCTGCTGCTTTGCTTTTAGTGACAGCTTCTGATGGAAGGTCATTGCTGCTGGTGACTTTTCAGGGAGCACAGCCAAAACTTAAATATTTTGCAAAAGCTATTCTATTGCCACTTAATGTCAGCTGAATTCTCTTATGTTTGTTTTTACATTTCTTATATTTTTCTTCTTTGTAATTTTAAGGCTAAACCTTTCCAGAATGACACCCTCTGCTTTTCAGTCTCAATATCAAAATCTCAGTCCTGTACAAAGCAAAACTTTACTGGGTTTTTTACAACCAAACCCAGTGTTAGCCTTTCAACCCTGCATAGAGGTGACCTTCTTAATAAAGGAGACAGATGCAAGGGACAAAAATGTTCAAAATTTTTATTAACTTTTTTCCTACATAGTGACATTCTTGAAAAATGTATAATTATTAGAACAGTAATCAGAATTATTTATACAAGCAGCTCACAGTCATAAAAGATGACTTATTGTGAATAAGCTTCCCACTCACACCAGCTGTCTTTTCTGTAACCATTTCACTGCTCATTAGCATGTCCACCAGAGGGCAGACAGGTGGAACTGAAACAGTTTGGCTGTTCATTATTAGCACATCTTGTCAGGGTTGGCAGTAGTGATTAAAATGGGATTTCTGGTTATCAAGGGATTCCACTTTAGAATACTCTGCTTCTATCCATATTACCGTAGGTAAGTGAGAACTGACTTTATTACATAGTAAAGTCTGATTTTTGCTTTATTTTTCCGTTTTTTTTTTTCTTAGACAACAAACAGAATAGGGTTGCCAAGCAAAAATACAAATTTAAGCAGAAAAATATTTCCCCCTTAATAACTACTTTTACACCACAAAGTTAAATTCTCAGATAATAATGATGAATGACCAAAAATTTAAGATACCTAAATTACAGGAATAATCAACCATACTATATAATTTTATGGAATGAGACATGTTGTCAGATATCCCTGAAAACAAATGGATTATGTATTTTTGTTTACTTTAATAATAATTATTCCTGGTTTTCTTCATGCCCTTCAGTAGTACAAATCCTTGGCCAAACTCTATGTATCCACTTACCCCAAAGAAGACACAAATTGAAAGACACAAATTGCCTACTGTCATGTGACTGAACTAGTTTACCCTAGAATTTGGATTTTTAAAACTAATTGTTAAAAAATGAAATTCTACCAAAAATATACAAAAGCAGGTAAAATTAGGTATTTGTTAATTTCATGGCTTAGAATTATCTCTTTGAGAAAAAAATGGCACTTTATTTGTAAATGCTTTGTTCCATAAAAATACAAAATGATAAACTTTAAAAATTTTTAAAACAAACTTTCAAAATCTATGAAAATTTTGCTATAGAGTATATATATTTGCATATTTAAAATATACTTTTATATTTTATAGAGAAACCCACTGAGATAAACCGGGAGAAATAGTGATAATAGTGGGGAGCAGTTATGAAAATTTATTCTTCATTTTGATACAAAAAAATAAATCCCTTGACCTGTTTGTGGAGAGGAAGCTTGAAAGTGGAATTGAAAAATATTAAGATAGAGGTGAAAAGTGAAATTTAGGCACAAAATCAAGCCTGCTATAGAAAGCCAAAGCAGGGAGCCAAAATGGGCTTAATTCAGAAGTCCAATGATTAATAGTTGTTTCTTCCCCTCTTTCTCTCTTCTTCCTCCCTTCCTTTTTCCTTTCATTCTTCAAGACACAGGTCGTTAGGTAGCTCAGGTATGCTCTGTGGTTGCAACTGTTGAACAGGCCAGGCATTGACCTGTTCTATAAACTTATAGAATAGGGAAAAGTTATAAGAAGAAACAGAAAAAGGGGGATGGTGTGTCAGAAAACAGTGCTACTGATTAGCTACTAATTTTTGAGTATTTTATTTTCTGGCCTTTTACGTAGATTATCAAATTTAATCCTAACAAAAATCTCGCAAAAAAAAGCATTCATTTCCAGTTAAAGGAATTTAGGATCAGAGACAGTAAATAACTCAAATGTCACATACATAGTCCAGAGTTGCGGTTAAAGTATTAATTGTCCGGCTTTCCACTGTGTCGTGTTGCCTCCATTGGTAATTAAAAAGAATACAGGTGCCATAGTTAAGGAGCAAGGGGAAAGCAGGAAGGCAGCGTACAGGTAGTACATAGAATATAAGCAGATAAAGTGAAGTAGCAAACGCAAAGCCACAAGGCCACATTAAACTCACTTAGAATAAGGACAAGCAAACAGCAGCTAGTGTTGCAAAGTACCTAGTAAACAGTGCCGTGTGTGTGCTGTCTGTGCAGGGGGGTAGGGCCTTCCTTTGCATATGCCTTGCCCGAGTGCTTGGCAAGCAGTATTAGCATATGACAACAGGGCAACTGTCAGACAAGCAGACCTTCCTCACCTTGATCTCTGGTTTCATTTGCCTGAAGGATAAGAGCATGCAGTCTCCACTGCTTTCCTGTGAACTCTGCCCACCCGGCTGAGATCTGCTCTCATAAAATTGAGGTGCACTGGTCTTGTCAGGAAGAAGGTGTAGGATAAGGAGCTACAGGTGTTTCTGGAGAGAGATTTGGAGAATTGAAGAGATCATTCCAGAACACTTCTGTTTTCTAAAAGAAGTACCTGCCATCCCTCCACATTGCACTAGGTTTCACATACATACCTTAACACTTAAAAAAATACTGTGAAGTATAGATGTGAAAACTAAGACTCAGAAAAGTAAAGTCATCTGTCTGGAGAAATCCAGTTTGTGAACATAGATATGAACTTTAAAGAAGCCCAGGTTTATTTAACTAAATCATGAAGCTGAGATACTTCATATTTACAATGAAAAAATTGTAATGCACACAAATATACAGTAGAATGTGATATAATGGTGTATGGTTTTTCTGAGTGCATGTGTACATTTCTTATAAATGCTTGAAGAAACAGACTTAATTATTGAAGGATTAGAAGACAGAAACTTGCAGAAATTCTGAGCAATTTTACTTAACTTATACTAATTCCATTTCTTAATCTAGATGTTTTGCTAGCAATACTTTTATGGTTACTATCTATGAGCAAGAATAGTAAAATGGGGGAAAAATGAAGAAACAAAAGAAAGGAGGTGGTAAAGCAAGAAATGAGGGAAATAAACATTTTTCTCCTAAAAGTAAATGGACAAGAAATATGGCATACTTATGCCTTGCTGGTTGAAATATAAATGATCGTTAGCCACTTTTGAGGGAAACTTGGCAATATCTAGTAGAGCACATGGAGCTTCCCAGGTGACACAAATGGTAAAGAATCTGCCTGCTGATGCAGGAGACACAGGTTGGACCCCTGAGTCAGGGAGATCCCCTGAAGGAAGAAATGGAAACCCACTCCAGAAATCTTGCCTGGGAAATCCCATGGACAGAGGAACCTGGTGGGCTACAGTCCATGAGGTCACAAAAGAGTCAGATAAGACTGAGTGACTGAGCATGCATTTAGTAGAGCCCATGTCTAAGTGATACCTTATATACTAGCAAGGGGCTTCCCTGGTGGCTCAGATGGTAAGGAATCTGCCTGCAATGCCAGGAGACCCAGGTTTGATCCCTAGGTCAGGAAGATACCCTGGAGAAGGCAATGGCAACCCATTCCAGTACTCTTGTTTGGGGAATTCCATGGACAGAGGAGCTTGGCGGGCTGCAGTCCACCGGGTTGCAAAGAGTCAGACACGATTGACTGACTAACACACACAAATACTAGCCAATCCACTTTTAGATTTGCTTCTGGAGAAGCTTTCTTACTTTTGTCCTAAGAGAGCAAGGTTTGTGTGTGGTTGCCCAAGTGACTAATAAGCAGCTGGTATAGGAGATATGAATGTGACATCTATCTTTACTTGCACCAGAAACTATAAAAGCCCTGGTCAGTGTTGAAAAGTGAAAGTGTTAGTAGTTCAGTCAACTCTTTGCAACCCCATGCTCTGTAACCCCCCAGGCTCCTCTGTCCATGAAGTTCTCCAGGCAAGACTACTAGAGTAGGTATAACAGTTCCCCTCTCCTTGGATCTTCCCAAACCAGGGCTCGAACCCAGGTCTCCTGCTTTGCAGGCAGATTATTTACCATCTGAGTCACCAGGTCAGTGTTGAAGGTAGAGGGAAGCATTATGTGATCCATTATTTTAGAAAGAAATATACCAAGTCAGATACTGGTACCCATGAAATGATAAATAAGAAAAAATCTTGAGATTTACCCTTTCTAGTAATATCATCCATCTGGTTTCATGCTGGCTATAATAACTCAAAGAAGGCAGGATAACAGTTTTCCAAGCACCAACAGCCTTTAACTCCTGTTAACTCTTTCTCAGAAATCATTGCACTGTTAGTAAAAGAAGCCCACTCTTGTCAGAAAAGGAAATTTTACTCTGAAATTTTGATTGAGTGTGACTTATTATAGTAACTGTTGTGTTTAAGCCACTGTGCATATTAAACAATTCTTAAGATTTAATTCCTTAAAATTTGTTTTATATCACCTTCACTGAATTTTCCCATGAGTATGAATATATTAACCTGTCGTACATTCTAACCTACCATATATTCCATATTCTTATAACAGCTTTTAGTATAATTTTTAAACTGTCAGGATAGTGGCAAAATACTTCAGGGACTGAACAGGATGACTGAGTTGGTTGATCATGTTCTAGTTAAGAACTTGCAATGCCATGCCATAAGCTCAAGAGCCCAGATTTTGAAAGCATGGAAAATATAAAATTTTCTAAACCAAATAGGGAACTAGCGGATTTACATGTGAATGAAGGTTGAGGTTTTAATTCTCTGAGTTACAGTAGAAAAAGCTGAGTTAGTCAGAAGAGATTTGTGCCATAAAAGTATTGTATTTCAGGACAGAATGTCACATAAGGAATTTAAAAAATAATTATCTAGTGGAGTTGAAAAGTATATTGGGTTAGATTCTAAAATCATCCATTAAAATAAAATTAAATATTACCAAATCTATTTTTGAATATCTTTTAGTAGTTTATAGAATATAATGAGGTTTTAAAAAATATATATCCCTAGAGTACAGAGATAGCATTATATGTTATAGTTTAAGGTATATTGTACATAATAAATGGTACCTTTACAAAGTATACTTTTACAGTAATTTAATTATATAACAGCACTACATGAATTCATGTAAATTGAGTGTAATATCTGTGATACAATTCCTTTGTATTAAAAAAAAGAGTTCCATAGTTATTCCTGTGTAAATCATTTACATGAGAACTTTTCCCCCAAACATATATTAATTTGTACTTTCCCATTAAACTTATATGGATAGAACACTTATTAAGTGCCTATATAATACAACTACAAAAGTATTGTGGTATAAGAATACTTAATGGTATGAGAAATGTTCATTATGTATTGCTAATTCTTTTTAAAGCAGGTTTAAATTATTTAGAATTTAGGTCATTATACATTTTTCTACTTTCATTTGTGTATGAAAAATTTTATACAAAGCTTTTAAAAATGCTTTATGTGGAATAAACCTACTCATTATATCTAGTACAGTTACAAGCATAGAATCCAAAGTTTTAATGGTAGCTAATTCTTTTTTATTTGGCCTTGCCATGAGGCATGTAGGATCTTCCTCCACCAGGGATCGAATCCATCTACCCTATGCTGGGAGCGCAAAGTCTTAACCACTTTATTTCTTATTGGTTCAGATTTGAGCTTATCTGGGATTCTCCAGATTTCTTTAGTGAATATGTGCGGTCTTCAAAATATATGAAACACATTTTTTAAAATTAATATTCCACATTACTAGAGTATAATAATCTTTAGAATTCTATGATGAGATATTAAAAGGCCTTCTAGTTGTGTTCAGGACAATTGCCCAACTGATTCTCACCCACTTATGACTAGGACACACAAACAAGAAAGTGCCAAAATATTCTTGAGAGAATGAAACTGAAAGAGGGGAGCCTTGCTCTATTTCTAGCGTTTTTTTTTTTTTTTTCTTTGCTATAGAAGAAAATTTGTAGTTCTTAAGGCAGTGGCAACCCACTCTAGTACTCTTGCCTGGCAAATCCCATGGACAGAGGAGCCTGGTGGGCTGCAGTCCATGGGGTCGCTCGGAGTCGAACACAACTGAGCAACTTCACTTTCATGCACTGGAGAAGGAAATGGCAACCCACTCCAGTGTTCTTGCCTGGAGGATCCCAGGGATGGGGGAGCCTGGTGGGCTGCCGTCTATGGGGTCGCACAGATTCGGACATGACTGAATCTACTTAGTTAGTAGAAACTTTACCTCTACCCCTTGATTACTGAGACATTATTTGGTTTAGTGGTACTTTCTGTCACTTTTGACTTTTAAACTTTTTAAGCAATCAGTTTTCACTAGTTGTTTATAAAGATTAAAATTGAAAAGGAAAAAATAAAAAAAGAGAACCATGTATTTAAATGTACCAGCATTGAAGTTGAATAAGAGTCAACCTTCCTAATCAGAGATGTAACTTAAATATTTTACTTTTAGCTTTGACAGTAAGAAAGGTTAATTTGCTCATCTATGACATTCAGTATTATTTTCTTATGTATAAAACTGTCCCCTTTTTGTGGCACCCTCTAGATGACTCAGTGGTAAAGAATCTGCCTGCCAATGCAGGAGATGCAGGTTCAATCCCTGGGTTGGGAAGATCCCCTGGAGAAGGAAGTGGCAACTCACTCAGGTATTCTTCCTTGGGAATTCCCATGGACAGAAGAGAGTGTCAGGCTATAGTCCAATGGGTCACAAAAGAGTTGGACACAATTTAGCAAGTAAACAAGAACAGCATGCTTATATTTTCTAAGAAGTAGAAAATAAGTACGTTTATTGAATATTGACTGTTCAGGTCAGTTCAGTTCAGTTGCTTGGTCATGTCCAACTCTTTGTGACCCCATAGACTGCAGCTTACCAGGCTTCTCTGTCCATCACCAACTCCTGGAGTTTACTCAAACTCATGCCCATTGAGTCGGTGATGCCATCCAACCATCTCATCCTCTGTCATCCCCTTTTCCTTGCATCTTCAATCTTTCCCATCATCAGAATATTTTCAGATCAGTCAGTTCTTCACATCAGGTGGCCAAAGTATTGGAGTTTCAGCTTCAGCATCAGTCCTTCCAATGAATATTCAGGACTCATTTCCTTTAGGATGGACTGGTTGGATCTCCTTGCAGTCCAAGGGACTCTCAAGAGTCTTCTCCAACACCACAGTTTCATTAAAATAAGATATCAAGAAATATTTTAGTTGACTGAGAAGTGCTAATGGTTGTTATCTTTGTGTAATTATATTAAAAACTGTTGATAAACTATTAAAATGTTTTACTGCAGTTTTATGTAATTATTTTGGGAGACAAATAATTTTGTTGTGATCAGTGAGTTTAAATACTCTGATGAATTAAAGCCTCTTTTTATATTTCTTTGTACAATAAAACTTCAGTATTTGCAAGTAGGTTATAGGCAAGAGATTGCTAAGTTATATAGCATGCTGCTAAGTCACTTCAGTCGTGTCCGACTCCGTGCGACCCCATAGATGGCAGCCCACCAGGCTCCCCCGTCCCTGGGATTCTCCAGGCAAGAACACTGGAGTGGGTTGCCATTTCCTTCTCCAGTGCATGAAAGTTATATAGCATAATGGATCTCAAAGCATAGTCCAACAGAAATTTTTTAAAATGCAAGTCCTCAGGTTTCACCCAAAATTAAATCAGAAACTCTGGGGGTGAACTCAGTAATCTATTTTTAATAGGCTGCTAAATTTGAGAATTGCTATATAGGCCATAATCCCTCAATTATATAAGCTAGGATAGTATATACTACAAAGTATAATAAAAATATTACTTTTGTTTTTGCTTCCTAAATTTCTGATTGCATTTAAGTATTTCCTAATCCCCTGTCTGAAAGAAGCTATATAAATCACTAAGGGAACACGTTAAAATGCAGATTTCCTATCTCTCTCAAATCACAGTCCTAAGATGTTGCTTCAGTGTCAAGTGGGAGCTGGGGAACGGTAGTTTTAAAAAGTGATTCCGGGTTTGAAAAAATATATCACTACTTTAGATTCCCTAAGGTATAAATAAAATTTGTATCTTAGCAGGAATGTTATTTTAATGCATTAAGAATCTGTGGAGCGATATATACTATCTACCTTCTCTCTGAGCTAAGGCTATTCTGGCAGTGAAATGCACCACTTTTTTTTTTTTATTAAATGACCCTGTTTTGTGTCCTCATAGAATTACTACCTGTGTAGTTGACAGAGAAGAACAGTAGCCTAATACAGGATGGAAATATCCCCTCACAGGCTTGTCCTGGCAAAGCAAGGTGCCATTCATCTTCACCTTGAGTAGCTGGAATAAATTAACACAGTGAGAAGAGCAATGAGACACTTTGTAATCATGCAGTGCCTTAGGAACACTCATGGTTAATCATGTGTTTGGAAACAAACACCAAAGGTAAGAAAAGGGGCAGGAAAACAAGTAAGGACTTTCCCTATAGTTGAAGGACTGTATAGTATAATCCTGTGAGCAATACCTCAAACTTCCATATTTTAATTTAAGGCTAAGTTATATTTCATACTCAAAAGTAATGGTAGCTAGAATTTTTCATTAATGTTCATAATTTTCCAAGTATATTAACACATAGTCAGGAATACACGATAGTCCTTCTTCTGTCCATTCCCACTAACTTTCATAAACATGGACAGATGATGAGATGTTTTGAAATGCTATTTTGCTCTCTGAGTCTGATCACCCTTTATGACTATTTTCTTCTGGCTATTCAAGGCAGGCATGAATGGCAGTCAGCTTTGCCAGCTGAGATCTGAGTGGAATCAGAAAATATGCCCATGCTGAATCAAACTGATATGTAAACTTTCTTTTGTCCAGCCCCCTGCTGCTCTCCATTTTTTTCTTTTTTAAGACAGAAACATCTGGTGGCTTTGACTCAATAAGGATGTAAAATTTAAAAGCACATTTTCAGATATGAACCTGTTGAATAAATATGCTAACTCACTTAAAAGGCACTCAAAATTTTATATCATTTTAATTTTTAAATTAAAATTGTGCTTAGAAGTGCTGTGTCACTAAACAAAGTAACTATTCTTAAGAAAAACTTTTCTTTATGTTAAATCCTCCCTTCATTTTTAAAAATATATCTGTTATTAGAGTTATCCCTAGAAGTGTTTGGCTTAGTAACTAGGTTGAGTAGTAGTTGTTTATTCTGAAGATATTTTTGTTCAGTTTCCTCTAATTCTTTAAATTTTATACTGTCTCTTCCCCCAATTTAGAGCTGAAAATGCAGTCATTCATTCTTCTTGCATTGAAGTTTGATTTATTTGTTTTGAATGTACTCTATTCTTATTAGGATGAAAGGTAATTCTGCTATTTTTCCTGTTTAAAATAATATGAAATAGCAAAGTAATAAAATAATATGAAGCCTCACACAAGCTTTTGGGATTTTTTACATTTCTAAACTGTAGGAAAAAGGAAAATCAAAGAGATGGAAAATCATGTTTCACTAATAGCCATCATGATTACCTATTTTAGATTCTAAGTATATCCTCTTCGAGATAATTCAGAGGCTTTTTAGATTTTTTTAAATTATTTTACATAACAAGGCTAAAATTTTATGTAATTCAACCTGTTAACAAATCGTTATTGAATTCTTATGCCCAGCTCTGTACTCAAGATCTTAAATTAATTAGAATGAATATGTGATGGAATTGATCCTTTTAAATTTCAAAGCAATTCATTTAAGTGTTAAAGTGGACTGATTATACTGCTTGAAATGGGCTGAGGAGGACACAGTTATCATTTTGCAGAGTATCGATGGGTACTATAAGCAGAGGATGTAACACTGGCTGCATCTTAAATATATGAGCTCCTTGTATTTTGATATTCTAAGGTTTTACTAGATTCATTTCTTTTTCCATTAATGAGAAGGAATAATATTCACTGATTTAGTCTGTAGCACTTGGCCATTATATGCTGAACTGTATAAACAATGAGCAGCTGTATCATTGTTTGTATTACATGATTTTGTTTATTCATTTAAAAATTTTATGACGGCAGTATGGCTTAGCGGCATGCTTATGATAATGAAGAAGTTAATTAGTAATGTTGAGCAGAATTTCAAGAGATGACTTTTAGTAAGTAATACTGAAAATATTATAGTAGTCATCCACAGATAAACACAAGTTTTAGACAAATGGGAAACATGGTCAATTACAAAAATCATATTAGAATCTTTGGCTTTAAGTTTCCAAAGAATAGTGCAGATAAACATACTCACCCACGTACCACAATTCCCCAGGTTTTTTTTTTTTTTTCCTCTAACAGTAAACTAAAGTAAGCAATCATCTTTAAATAATAAATTCACTCTGATAGAAGACGATGACTCTGCCAGTAAAAGAAGCAGACGGCTTACCAAGAATTCTGGAATTGCATGAGCTTTCCAGTCCAGAAATATTGATAGACGTAGTCTGAGTGTGTTAGTCTGCTTCATTTTAGAGCCAAAGAAGTCTTAATTCAAGCACCAGGAAATCCATAATTGGAAAGAATCCCACAGTCACTACTGATATTTTCCTCTAATTATAAGTGACTTTGTGTGTCCTAAGTCCACTTAAGACCTCTGGATTCTGATAAGAAAAGTATTCTCAGTCTCCATTTACTAGATTCTGTTGTTATCAGAAATTCACTTCTGCTGGCTATGCATTAGAGTGTCGTATAGTATTTGATACAGTGATATGAAAACGCTTATATTGGTGTATTTTAATGCAGCGTCAATTTTTGCCTGAAGGCTAAACAGAGGTTAAACTTGCATTTCTTGATATTTGTACTTTAGTGGATGCTATGACTCATTCAGGAATTCATTGTGATTGTGGCAGGTGACATTACTTTATTCTTGTGTCATGTCACCTTCACCAGTAACTCCATATCTGAGCCAAGCCCACTGGGTGATTAAATATGGATTCAATTATCATAGACCTGAAGAGGTTACTTTTAATGAGGAAAAAAGGTATTTTTTTCTTGTTTATAAATATCATAGATATGTGTGTGTTTGTCTCATCCGAGTGGGAAGTGCCAACATTGTTAAAGCTAAGAGAAGTTAGAAGCTTGGTGATATGAGATATTTTGAAAAGAGATAATGCCAGGAAGTTGTACATAAAGCCTCTCAAGATTTTTTAGTTAGATGGGTTATAAGCACACTCAAAATATCAGATTTTATTTATTCAACATTTCATGAGTATTTATTATGTGCGAAATACTTGGCAGAAATGGCTAGAAAAGGACGGGGAGAGAAAGAGATTATTGATAAATAAATAGAATGGTTTAGGAGAGAAATCAGAGGTGTCTTCAAAGACCAGAAGTCTGTGGATGAGAAGATCTTCATACTTCATTTTTCCTACAGTGAGCATGAGCAAGTATTTAGAAACCATAGGGTGAAGACAGATCACATTATGTTATAAAATATAACTTAAAATTTAAAAATTTAGTCAGTTATAATTCTGAAGTCCTTTCTTCCTTCCTAAATTTTGGTAATTTCTAAAATGATGCAGAATTGGCAAAATTAGCTTCAACAACCCTGCAACCTGACAGCTTTCATCCGAACTAGGTGGCAGTGTTTTTAAGGTCTAAATAAATCTCAGAAATATTGTCAACTCCAAATATGGAAACAAAATTTATTCTAATAATGGTTTGGAACGTAACTGAGTACATGCCATGTTAGGGCATGACTGCCTACTACCTGATAATATAGCTGGTAACCAGAGGTGGTAGGGTCTTTGTTCCAGCAGTGCTTCGGCCAGAGATTATCTGAATATATTCAAATAATTTTCTTAGCTTCTGTTTTTCTGTAACCAAATAAAATCTCATCAGTACAGTGTTATTACTAAGATTTCTTATAGGAACAGGTCCTACTATGGCGACTTCTTCCTTGGACTGTTCTTCATGGATTTACTGAAACCTCTCCTGCTAACATTAATATAATGTAACATTTTCAAAGTAAAACCATGGTTATGAAGAAAGAGGAGCTTTTGAAATAGTGTTTTTAAAAATTACTTCCTTAAAAGGGGATTGGTTTTTTTTCCCTCTTGGTATTCTAAGCCTATAATATTTTTAGGTTATCCAAAAATAATCCAGAAAAATAAGTGTTAGCACATCCACTTGAAGGCTATATACCTTAGATAGTTGTATGTATACTAGCTGCAGTATCACAGCTTCATCTATAGAATGTTAGTGCTATGTCTCCACTGATACATATCTACATTTATGCTACTAGAAAGCTATGTAATGTTGATTTCACTGTTTTCAAAAAGGGCAATTTCCCCCTATTAGGCACATGTAAGATTAGGGTTGTGATTAGTAAGCAGTCAATTTTTGGCATTCAGTAAGTTCTCTTATTCGTAATTCAGTTCACATACTCATCTTCATACAGCTTAAACATTAATTAATTACTTCACTGTTTTCAGTGAAGATACTTGGTGGGCACTGTGTGTGAATTAAACAGTATAGAAAAACATTTTTCCCCAAATGAACGAAGGCCAGTTGGGGATGCAAGCGATAACTGAATAAACCAGCTGGAAAAAGAATAGGAAGAACATTCATAAAATGATGATATAATACTCAAAAAAGAAAAAGGCATGAATGACTCTAGGAGAAGGGGAGATATAAGATATTTGGTGAGAAACTCATTCCTTAGTTGCTCTTACACAACAAAGTATTTTATTTCTCATAGTTTTATATATTTTTTATTTTTTAACCAATAACCTATCCAAAAGGGTATTTTATTAAATAGTATAAACAAAAGATTTTTTAAAATTGCAGTTCTTGCTCACAGATGAGCTTATAAACTAATAATATATTCTTACCCTAAATAAGTTCTTGATCCAGTTCAATTCAGTTCAGTTCAGCCACTCAGTCATGTCCGACCCAATGGACTGCAGCATACCAGGCCTCCCTGTCCATCACCAACTCCCAGAGTTTACTCAAACTCATGTCCATTGTGTTGGTGATGCCATCCAACCATCTCATCCTCTGTCCTCCCCTTTTCCTCCTACCTTAAACCTTTCCCAGCATCAGGGTCTTTTCAAATGAGTTAGCTCTAGGCATCAGGTAGCCTAAGTATTGGAGTTTCAGCTTCAACATCAGTCCTTCCAATGAACAGTCAGAATTGATCTCCTTTAGGATGGACTGGTTGGATCTCGTTGCAGTCCAAGGGGCTCTCAAGAGTCTTCTCCAATACCACAGTTCAAAAGCATCAATTCTTCAGTGCCCAGCTTTCTTTATAGTCCAACTCTCACATCCATACCTTCACTTCAGTTCAGTTCAGTCGCTCAGTCATGTCGACTCTTTGCAACCCCATGAATCACAGCACACCAGGTCTCCCTGTCCATCACCAACTCCCGGAGTTCACTCAGAGTCGCATCCATCGAGTCAGTGATGCCATCCAGCCATCTCATCCTTGATCGTCCCCTTCTCCTCCTGCCCGCAATCCCTCCCAGCATCAATGAGTCAACTTTTCGCATGAGGTGGCCAAAGTACTGGAGCTTCGGCTTTAGCATCATTCCTTCCAAAGAAATCCCACGGTTGATCTCCTTCAGAATGGACTGGTTGGATCTCTTTGCAGTCCAAGGGACTCTCAAGAGTCTTCTGCAACACCGCAGTTCAAAAGCATCAATTCTTCGGTACTCAGCCTTGTTCACAGTCCAACTCTTACATCCATACATGACTACTGGAAAAATCATAGCCTTGACTAGACAGACCTTAGTCGGCAAAGTAATGTCTCTGCTTTTGAATATGCTATCTAGATTGGTCATAACTTTTCTTCCAAGGAGTAAGCGTCTTTTAATTTCATGGCTGCAGTCACCATCTGCAGTGATTTTAGAGCCCCAAAAAATAAAGTCTGACACTGTTTCCACTGTTTCCCCATCTATTTCCCATGGAGTGATGGGGCCCGATGCCATGATCTTAATTTTCTGAATGTTGAGCTTTAAGCCAACTTTTTCACTCTCTTCTTTTACTTTTATCAAGAGGCTTTTTAGTTCCTCTTCACTTTCTGCCATAAGGGTGGTGTCATCTGCATATCTGAGGTTATTGAGATTTCTCCCGGCAATCTTGAGTCCAGCTTGTGTTTCTTCCAGTCCAGAGTTTCTCATGATGTACTCTGCATAGAAGTTAAATAAGCAGGGTGACAATACACAGCCTTGACGTACTCCTTTTCCTTTTTGGAACCAGTCTGTTGTTCCATGTCCAGTTCTAACTGTTGCTTCCTGACCTGCATACACCTTTCTCAAGAGACAGGTTAGGTGGTCTGGTATGCCCATCTCTTTCAGAATTTTCCACAGTTTATTGTGATCCACACAGTCAAAGGCTTTGGCGTAGTCAAAGCAGAAACAGATGTTCTTCTGAAACTCTCTTTCTTTTTCCATGATCCAGTGGATGTTGACAATTTGATCTCTGGTTCCTCTGCCTTTTCTAAAACCAGCTTAAACATCAGGAAGTTCACGGTTCACGTACTGCTGAAGCCTGGCTTGGAGAATTTTGAGCATTACTTTACTAGCATGTGAGATGAGTGCAATTGTGTGGTAGTTTGAGCATTCTTTGGCATTGCCTTTCTTTGGGATTGGAATGAAAACTGACCTTTTCCAGTGTTGTGACCACTGCTGAGTTTTCCAAATTTGCTGGCATATTGAGTGCAGCACTTCCATAGCATCATCTTTCAGGATTTGAAATAGCTACTGGATAAAACATAGCCTTGACTATCTGGACTTTTGTTGGCAAAGTAATGTCTCTGCTTTTTAATATGCTGTCTAGGTTGGTCATAACTTTCCTTCCAAGGAGTAAGTGTCTTTCAATTTCATGGCTGCAGTCACCATCTGCAGTGATTTTGGAGCTCCCAGAAATAAAGCCTGCCCCTGTTTCCCCATCTATTTGCTATGAAACGATGGAGCCAGATGCCATGATCTTCATTTTCTGAATGTTGAGCTTTAAGCCAGCTTTTTCACACTCCTCTTTTACTTCATCAAGAGGCTCTTAGCTCTTATTTATTTTCTGCCATAAATGTGATGTTATCTGCATATCTGAGGTTACTGATATTTCTCCCAGCAATCTTGATTCCAGCTTGTGCTTCATCTAGCCCAGTGTTTCCATGATGTCCTTTGAATGTAAGTCAAATAAGCAGGGTGACAATATACAGCCTTGACATACTCTTTTTCCTATTTGGAAACAGTCTGTTGTTCCATGTCCAGTTCTAACAATTGTTTCTTCACCTGCATATAGATTTCTCAAGAGGCAGATAAGGTGGTCTGGTATTCCCATCTCTTGAAGAGTTTTCCACAGTTTATTGTGATCCACACAGTCAAAGGCTTTGGCACAGTCAATAAAGCAGAGATAGATTTTTTTTCTGGAACTCTCTTGCTTTTTCGATGATCCAGTGGATGTTGGCAGTTTGATCTCTGATTCCTCTGCCTTTTCTAAATCCGGCTTGAACATCTGGAAGTTCATGGTTCACGTATTGCTGAAGCCTGTTTTGGAGAATTTTGAGCATTACTTTGCTAGCATGTGAGATGAGTGCAATTGTGTGGTAGTTTGAGCGTTCTTTGGCATTGTCTTTCTTTGGAATTGGAATGAAAGCTGACCTTTTCCAGTCCTGTGGCCACTGCTGAGTTTTCCAAATTTACTGTCATATTGAGTGCAGCACTTTCATAGCATCATCTTTTAGGATTTGAAATAGTTCAACTGGAATTGCATCACTTCCACTCAGTTCAGTTCAGTCGCTCAGTCGTGTCTGACTCTTTGTGACCACATGAAAAGCAGCACACCGGCCTCCTTGTCCATCACCAACTCCCAGAGTTTACCGAAAATCATGTCCATTGACTCAGTGATGCCATGCAGCCATCTCATTCTCTTTTGTCCCCTTCTCCTCTTGCCCCCAATCCCTCCCAGCATCAGAGTCTTTTCCAATGAGTCAACTCCTCACATGAGGTGGCCAAAATATTGGAGTTTCAGCTTCAGCATCAATCCTTCCAATGAACACCCATTACTGATCTCCTTTAGTATGGACTGATTGGATCTCCTTGCAATCCAAGAGACTCTCAAGGGTCTTCTCCAACATCACAATTCAAAAGCATCAGTTTTTCGGAGCGCATGTCCAACTCTCACATCCGTACATGACCACTGGTAAAACCTTCCACTTCCACTAGTTTGATCCAAAAATATTCTCAGGCTTGCCCATTATTTTTTCATGTATTTATTGTAATATGATTTCTCAGTTTATGCTTTTATTGAGAGTCATTCAGCTATCTGAATAAAACAGGCAGTGGTTTAGTTGCTAAGTCGTATCCAGCTCTTGGGACCCCATAGACTGCAGCCCACCAGACTCTTCTGTTCAGGAGATTTCCTAGGCAAAAATACTGAAGTGGGTTGCCATTTACTTCTCCAGGAGATCTACCAGACCCAAGGATAGATCCCTGGTCTCCTGTTATGCAAGCATATTCTTTACTGACTGAGCCACCATGTGGTATCCCACAAATACTCTTTATATTGTGCCTATGATAAGCCTTACATCCAAAATAGTCCTTTATTGATAAAAGCAAATTTTTTTTATTTAAGAACTTTCATTTGTAATATGAATAACACAAATTAGATTTTTGTGAAGTATTATCCTGATTACTTGAGTTTCTTTAGTATTAGAAAAGGAAAAAACAAAATTTGTCATACAAAGTGATGCTAATTCTTTTGGCATTCACCACTATACAAAAGTGGAGAAGGAAATGGCAACCTACTCCAGTACTCTTGCCTGGAGAATCCCAGGGACGGGGGAGCCTGGTGGGCTGCCATCTATGGGGTCGCACAGAGTCGGACACGACTGAAGTGACTTAGCAGCAGTATACAAAGATAAAGAGAAATCAAGAATATAAATTAATTATAAAATGCATTAAGTTTTCTTAATTTCCCATACTAGATATGCCCTGGGAGGTTGCTGGGGCATGTGATGCTCCTCTGTCCATGGGGATTCTCCAGGCAAGAATACTGGTGCAGGTTGCCATGCCCTCCTCTAGGGGATCTTCCCAACCCAGATTTCAAACGCAGGTTACCCACTTTGCTGGCAGATTCTTTACCATCTGAGCCACCAGAGAAGCCCCCTAAAAAAATATTTTTTCTTTATTTCCCATACTAGATATGCCCTGTGAGGTTGCTATAAGAAAGGAAATTGCTGTCATATCCTAAAATGTCAAAATTTGTAAATAATTGACTAACTTCACAATAGAAGGTATCATTTATCTTTGATTAATATGTCATATAAGATTTAAAACCAAAAGTAACATAATGGATTTTAAAAAGTATAGGGCTATATAGGGCTTCCCTTTTGACTCAGATGATAAAGAATCTGCCTGCATTGCAAGAAACCTGGGTTCGATCCCTGAGTAAGGGAGATTCCCTGAAGAAGGGAATGGCTACCAATCCAGTATTCTTCCCTGGAGAATTCCATGGACAGAAGAGCCTGGCAAGCTCATGGGTCACAAAGATTGGGACATGACTGACAGCTAACACATTTCACTTTTTCATAGGACCGTATAACACTGAATTTGGATTAAATAATATTTTTCCACTGTGTTCTTTGAAAATCTTATTGTATGCGCCTTCAATATTGTAAAGTAATATCGTAGAAAATGTTTGACAGATTTCAATATTAGCTTAAGCTTGTGAAAAAAGAAAACAATCCAGTGAAATTTAATATTGAAAACAAACCCATTCCAAATAATTCTGTTTTTCTTGGAATTTATCATTCATTGAAAGTTTGCCAGAACTCTTTGTATGTTATATTCCTCATTTTTTTTATTAAGGCCCTACCTTACTTAAAAAATATTTTTTTATTTTTTTAACTAAAGAATTTAATAAATTATATAATTTATATATTATGTGTTATATGAAATTATAAATAAATTATAAATTTATGGTTTATAAATATAAATTATTTATATATTTATATAAATATATAAATTATATACAGTCAAATTCACCACTTTAGTATAGGTTTCTGTAAATTTTATAAAATGTTTTAAATTCACTGCTATAATCAAGACATAGAATTGTTATTGTTCAGTTGCTGTATAATGTCCTACTCTTTGCAACCCCAGGGACTATAGCATGCCAGGCTTCCTATCTCCCTAAGTTTGCTCAAATTAATGTCCATTGAGTCAGTATGCTATCCAACCAGCTTATCCTCTGTCGTCCTCTTCTCTTCCTGCCTTCAATCTTCCCCAGGATCAGGATCTTTTCCAGTGAGTCAGCTCTTGGCGTCAGGTGGCCAAAATATTGGAGCTTCAGCTTCAGTCTTTCCAATGAATATTCAGGGTTGATTTCCTTTAGGATTCACTGGTTTGATCTCGTTGCAGTCCAAGGGACTCTCAAGAGTCTACTCCAGCACCACAGTTCAAAAACATTAATTCTTTGGCATTCAACTCTCTTTATGGTTCAACTCTCACATCCATACATGACACTGGAAAAACCGTAGCTTTGACCATACAGACCTTTGTCAGCAAAATGATGCCTCTTCTTTTTAACATGCTGTCTAGCTTTGTCATAGCTTCCCTTTCCTTGTCATAGCTTCCTTTCCAAGCAGCAAGCATCCTTTAATTTCATGGCTGCAGTCACCATCCACAGTGTTTAAAATCTGTTCTGTTCCCATTGTTTCCCCATCTGTTTGCCATGAAGTGACAGGACCAGATGCCATTATCTTTCTTTTTTGAATGTTGAGTTTAAGCCAGATTTTTCACTCTCCTCTTTCACCTTCATCAAGAGGCTCTTTAGTACATAGAGTTAAGAGCACATAAATAAAAACTGAAAAGGACTAAGAAAAACAATAAAAAATACAGTGAAGAAAGTAATGTCCAACAGATGTAAAGAACAGTCTTTTGGACTCTGTGGGAGAGGCGAGGGGTGGGATGATTTGAGAGAATAGTATTGAAACATGTATATTATCATATGTGGAATAGATCACCAGTCCAGGTTCAACGCATGAGACAAAGTGCTCTGGGCTGGTGCACTGGGATGACCCTGCGGGATGAGATGGGAAAGGAGGTATGAGGGAGTTCAAGATGGGGAACACATGTACACCCATGGCTGATTCATGTGAATGTATAGCAAAAACCACTATAATATTATAAAGTAATTAGTCTCCAATTAAAATAAATTAATAAATTTAAAAAAGAAAGTAATATCTAAAAAGACATATTGTATAACCTAATATCTGGCCACAAATTTGACGGTAAAGATCTTTTCCTATTGATGAGAATATCATAAAAAAATTGTTTATGTAACTGAATTATCAAATATCAAAAATCATTAAATGTTTTATATATATTATATATATATTATATTATATATTTAATAGGGCTTCCCTGGTGACTCAGAGGTTAAAGCGTCTGCCTGGATTGTGGGAGACCAGGGTTCAATCCCTGGGTTGGGAAGATCCCTTGGAGAAGGAAATGGCAACCCACTCCAGTACTCTTGCCATATATATTCCATTTCTGAGAATGGATTCCACTGTCAAGAACTGATTCTGTTTTTTCATTTCAGTAATTTTTCCTTATATGAAATCAATTTCTTTTACCAGTTTAAAAGATGTGTTCTACTTCCCTTTGGAGCAGGATGTAAAGAATCAACTTCCCTTTAAAAATAATGTTCATCACAAATGTAATAATTGCTTTTTCTCAGTTTTCTTCTCCAGTCTGAACATCCTTAGTGTTCATTCATTTATCATCATAACAATGTTCTTAAGACTCCTTATTTCCTTTTCTCTTTCTATTCTCAAAACTGGGCACCACATAGAGATATAATGAGACAACCAATATACAGGTGGTTTGACTATCATCAGTGGTTCACCACTAAAATTTATTGAGCTTTTCCAATGAACTGTGAGGTTTCATTTTTTTCCTTTTTATGTAGAAAGAAACTGGAAGTTACAAGGATTGAACTATATATATCTCTGTGATCACGTAACTCAGCTTAAGAACTGAGATTTCCATCTACCTTTAACTTTGTACAGAATACTAAATCATTATAACGCAGACTGAGTATAGCGGAGTTTAAGCATCTGTATTGTTCCATTGGTTCATGATGAATTTATGGTTAAGAAACCAAGTACTATAAAACTTTCCAAAAGATGATTTCATTTGAAATATAAAAGTATGTCTCCTCAATCCTATATATACATGTACAATCCACATTTGAAAACAGTTTCAGAGTAATTATGAGATCTTGAAGGAATTCTTCACCTTAAAAACAGAAGTAGAGAATAGGAAACATTTTACTAAATTTTCACCTTGGATTCAGAATATTGGAAATTTATATATTTATGGCATGAACACATGCATTAAAGCTGTGCTATTTATCTTAACTGTGTTTTTAGTTTTTCCTCAAAATATTTTTCTTAAAATATATCTTAAATTTTATCTATTTTTGGAATGAAAAGCAAGTGTTTATATAGTGAATTTATATTTTCCTGGAATACTTTTCACTAAATTATACAAATAAAATTATAGATATAAGTTAGTATTTATTAACAAAGGAAGAAAATTTCAAATGTCCTTTGAGGACTTAATATGATACAAACACATACTAATTAATTGTCAAATGTGCTAAGTAAAGTAATTGCTTTGTCACTTGCTCAAGGAAAATCTTACATTCCACATCACTTTTTCTAAGGCTTATCATATATGTGGGCAGATATTTCAGGAATCTTATACATTTTAAAATTCATTTTTTCTTCAGAATTTAAAATGTATTACTGTTTTAGATTTTCTAATTATGCATGAGATAATATAACTAAGTAGTATGCTAAGCTTCCCTTTAATTGACAGGTTTGAACTTTAAGTACTTAATTGGTACTTCATAATGAAAATGACTGAAAGTCCACTTTCAGAGAATTCTCTAAGGGATGAAATGTCTTCATTACCAGCAAGGTGTAATTAATTTTAAATTATTTCCATTTTTGCCAAGATATATTCATATACTAGAATATACATTCCATAACTCCAGTGGTAAAGATTCCAAAATGACACCAAAAAAGTGTTGCATAATCAAAATTGGAATGTGCAGTATAAAGTGTAAATGCATAAATGAACCATGCCCTTTTATTGGCACTCATTATTAAAACTGGAATGAAAGTTTTCCTATTTGAATCTCTCAGAAAATGAGTCATTTTGAATAGCTGAATTCTCTATCTAAATGAGAATGTTTAAGTAGCCAGAACATTTAAGACACATTTTAATCTTTTTGAAGAGATTCTTTCTGTAAATTCTTCTGTACACTATATATATTTAACCACCCTTTTTTTCCTGTAGCCAAGCTAGCTCAACTTGAATTGACTGTTCTAGATTATCATTATGTTTGTGGCTTTTGGCCTGACTTATATATATGTCTTATATAAATTCCTGGTTTCAAAGTAAGTGGGTTATTTTTACTGTGATACTATGGGAAATTAAGTGCCTATAACTAAAAACATATATATTCATTACAAACGTTTATAGTTCTAAATTAAACTTTGACATCTCCTATGACAGTAGATGGCTGTGCATTTATTTGTGTAATCATAAATTACTTGGATTACATTGACTGCATTTATCATATTTAAAATAATAAAAAAACTGAAGCTAGAACAGTATTGTTATAGTGAATTACCTCACTTGCATCCATTCTCTTTAAATTCTGGGATATTAGATTTATTTATATTTTTTAAAATCACATAACATTGGCATCCCCCCTTTTACCCCACTGTCACTGTTTTACTTCAGTCCATTGATCCTCTATTCAGGTGGGAGTAGGGGTATTACAAATTATGTATTACAGTCACCTGAACACATGAAGAGTCCAAAACCACCTCACCCTCCAGAGTTTCACCTGTTGAGAATTATTGCTGGGTGAATCACTGTTTTTGATGGAAGCGTGTCTTCCTTACATATTTAGAGACTGAAATGTGGGAGATTGGTTGAGGCTCCCAACATCACTTTCCTATCATCTTGTAGCAACTGATTCATGTTTCAACTTCTAGTCTCAACAGACTACTCTTCACCCTCATTCCCATTGTCAGTCTGTCCTCCACATAGCTACCAGATAATTCTAAAACTCAAAACAATTATTTAAATCCTATAGTTTATTTTCTTGACTTCCTATTGCTTTTATGGTTAACCTTATGAACTGTATCATGAGAAATATAACCTCAATATATAGTCTTCATCATAAACAATGTGTTGTCATAATTTCATCTAAATTTATACTGTAAATTAGAATACTTCTTATATTTTTAGCTTCTAAATAAGAATATTAAGGTAAGCTGATTTTAATGGATTTTAAATACATTAAAGAGCTGGAAAAGCTAGAATAATTCCCTGATAATGATCCGCATATTCTTTGTGCTCATGCTCAGTCACTCAGTCATTTCCAACCCTTTGCCACCCTGTAGACTATAGCCTGCCAGACTCTTCTATCCACAGGATTTTTCCAGTCAAGAATACAGGAGTTGGTTGTTGTTTCATAGGAAACAAATTTTATGAGAAAGGATGCTAGGTGCCATCTTCATGATGTCATAACCTATTTTGCAGACAGTCATAGTTGGTAAATTTATATTGCCTTTAGAGAACCAAGTAGATCATATTTATTTTTGTAGCTAAAACAGTCTTAAACATGTGATATACTCCAGTCGACAATATCCACACAAAATTAGTCATTTTTCCTACTTAAAAGTTTGTTTACCATTGGAGAGTGGGGGTGGATTCCCTGTCACCTGAGCATTGCTGCTGCTGCTGGTGCTGCTAAGTCGCTTCAGTCGTGTCCGACTCTGTGCAACCCCATAGACGGCAGCCCACTAGGCTCCCCCGTCCGTGGGATTCTCCAGGCAAGAATACTGGAGTGGGTTGCCATTTCCTTCTCCAATGCATGAAAGTGGAAAGTGAAAGTGAAGTTGCTCAGTAGTGCCGAACTCTTAGCAACCCCATGGACTGCAGCCTACCAGGCTCCTCCGTCCATGGGATTTTCCAGGCAAGAGTACTGGAGTGGGTTGCCATTGCCTTCTCCCACCTGAACATTGGCTGGGGGTTATTTTATCCTCAGAAAAGTAAAGATGTAAATGGATGAATTATTACAGCGTACAGTCTTTAGTATTTTTCCACTGTAGAAGTTTATACTTTTGTGATGTCCATTACTAACTTCAAAACAAGAAGGAAATTTCTGCTTGTAATACTTTCTAAAAAGAACAAATTGGTTAGTTTTTAAACCAATTAATCTAAAAAAGAGAACACCTGTCTCTTCTTAAATAGTGTGATGTTTTCCTATGAATTCAGTTTGAGATAATGCAAATCTGAATAGCCATGATTCATTTCTAGTTGTCTGTTTCTTCCAATTTAAAACAAATGAAAGCTTCCTGTTATTGAGTTTCCTGGAAAGGAAAGACAAGTGATTGTTCACTTGCCTGTGGAGATATTCTTAGTGAAGAGGAACTCAAATGCACTTGGCGATGATTGACTGACTTTAAGAATAAGGTAGCAGAGTTTAAGAGGCACTTGCTCATTTGTAAGTCGTAGAGTCTAAATGAGGAAAACCATTAGGTGATGGCTTCTTCAGTTTTCTGTCATGTTTGCTTGCGAACTAATGACCATTTTAAGCATAGATCTTAACTGAAAATTATTCTAAAGAAAGCCACTCATCACGGTTGCATTCACAATTACTTCCACATGAATAACTTCTTATCTCTTAACCTCTTTTCATGCCTAAGCAGCTCAAAAAATTCATATGCAATAAATGCATTTTACATGAATGGCTTTATGTCAGGCCACTGAGGAGAAATTGAAGAGCTATTCATTGGATTTTTCTGTATATCAAATAGAAGCAATAATAGCTATTTTTTAAAAATGAAAAAAAAAATCAGTGTGAGCTCAACCTAGATTTAAAAAAAGAATGGATCAAGAATGATTAAAGAGTAATTACTGATTAGAATTCTTGAGTTTCATTTCTTTCAGTTTATATGTGACCTTGAGGAAATCATTTGAACTCATCCCTGTTTAACTATGACTATAGAGTACTTATATTATGCAAATTTAAAAATAAAATATAGAAACATAAAGGAAACGAATCACTTTTTCAGCTTATCAGCTACCGTTTGCAAGTGAGTACTTTACAGCTACTCACGGTAAATAGAAGTCACTTTTCCAGCTTATCAGCTAATCTGTTCAAAGGAATACTTTTCAGCTATTCGTAGGGGTTTTCATTGTTCCTTAGAATTATATGTAGTTCAGAAAAAAACCCAAAGATCCTTTTTAGAAATGGATATTTTTTTACTCCCCCAAAAGATTAATCTGTGACCTTTTCAGAAAATATATCCAAAATCTGCTCTTGCTTATGTCTCTTATCCCACGTCCCACTTCTTACTCCTTGCAGTTGGCACTCAATACAAAGATGGCCCTGTACTACTTTATGTAAATGAACTTCCCCATTTTCTGGTACCTTGATGCTGTCTTTCTTTCTTCACTCAGGAAGCCAAGTCCTCTGTACCTTTTGAGATTGGGATGATCATAGAATTAATCGCCCAAATTGGGACACTTGAGAAGAAAAGGAGAGCTAGTGAGACAGGAAGTGCGAAAATTGATGTCAACAGGGCCATATGGAACCATTACTTAAGAGCCATCTAAAACATTAGCTCCTCTGTGATGGTTTCTCCCCAAACAGAAATGCTTGTCTTGTTTTTATTGTTGTTGACCTCCATTATGGCACTTAACACATTGTATTGGGTTGGCCAAAAAGTTCATTCAGGTTTTTCCGTAACATCCTTAGAATAAACAGTAATAGATTTCATCCTAACAAAGTAGAAACAGATTTCAAAAGGAAAAAAGAAAACAGTTTGCATCCCTTCTGGTGTTTTCAGTTTTATAATCGAACAATTTGATTTTGTGGTAGAGTTGTTTTCCCCTATTCTTTAGAATTTTTAAAAGGTCAGCACTTAACAGCCTGTGTTTTTTCTTTTTTCTTCTCTCAGGATCACTTTAATTTTTCCTCTAAAACACAGCACCCTTTGCTTTTCCAAAGAATTAAAAGGATTTCTCAGAAGTTCTTGGCCTTTTTTCATTCCATGGACAATTAAAATGAAATTTGGTACTGCTTTCCTTCTTTCAGTTTTTTGATAGCTTTTCATCCACACAGAAGTTAAGCAATGTAAATTTTTAACAGAAGAAATTAAGAACTGTGGTGTCTAAGAAGAGTTAGATATATTCAGACTCAATGCACATGATAAAGAATGTTTTAAAGTATCAACTGTTTAATTTTAGACCAATGTTAAGTACCCTACAGAAGGGTATATCCAAATTAAAGTCCTTAGTTTTAATTTGAAGGTTATACTTTCTTTGAAATTACTACAAATTTGAAGCAGAGAATATGGGGGCAAAACATATTTAAACTGAGACTTAGTTGTCTCATTTGTTAAACAATGATAACTAGAGCAATTACTGTATTGATTTGTTGTCAGGATAAAAATGGATTTATAAAATCCTTAACAGAGGATTTAGCAAAGTATTAAATATTCAACAAATATCACCAACATTATCATTATCCTTATTTTTATATTATCTTTTGAAGCAGTTTATCATTACCCAAACCAATTGATAAACCAACTGAATTGGTTTATTGAATATTTAACCAAATGTTCATGCTATTAGGGGGAAAACCGCAAACACGTATCCCTTTTTAGATTAAATTTGACCATGTGAACATGTATGTGAAAGAGAAAGTCACTCAGTCATGTCCGATTCTTTGCGACCCCATGGGCTATGCAGTCCATGGAATTCTCCAGGCTAGAATACTGGAGTGGGTAGCCTTTCCTTTCTCCAGGGGATCTTCCCAACCCCAGGGATCAAACCCAGGTCTCCCATATTGCAAGTGGATTCTTTACCAGCTGAGCCACAAGGGAAGCCCAAATTTGACCACAAAGTATATGAATTCTCAGTTCCTATCATCTCCTAATCACCAAGTTAAACTACTCCATGCTCAAAAGTTTTAATGAACAGTAATGATACTGTCTCCTTTGTCTCAGAGAAAAAAAATGTAAAATAGCCATGACTCAAACAGTAATGATGACAGAAGTTTAACATTCAGGCCTGATTATGTGGCAGGCACTCTGCCTCATATTTGTGATTTTTTTTTTAACCCTCACCACAATCCTAAGAAATGACAATGCTATTGTTTGCTTTTTGTAGATGAAATGGACACTAAAAGACTAATACACCCACTCCCCAGAATCCATAAGTGATATAACTGTATGAGTACCCACAGGTCTTATGTCTCTACAAGCTGTGTTCATAACCATGGTACTACACTGCCTCACTACTGAAACCCATGTGTTCTAGGATATGTGGCTTTGATTAGAATTAGTGAAACATAGCTCAGCCTTGTAAGTGAGGTCTAGCAAAGACTAAGCTTCTTAACCATCTAGTAACAGTAAACTACTGCTGCTGCTGCTGCTGTTGCTTCAGTCATGTCTGACTCTGTGCAACCCCATAGACGGCAGCCCACCAGGCTCCCCCGTCCCTGGGATTCTCCAAGCAAGAACACTGGAGTGGGTTGCCATTTCCTTCTCCAATGCATGAAAGTGAAAAGTGAAAGTGAAGTCGTTCAGTCATGTCTGACTCTTCACAACCCCATGGACTGCAGCCTACCAGGCTCCTCCATCCATGGGATTTTCCAGGCAAGAGTACTGGAGTGGGATGCCATCGCCTACTCCGAATAATAAGCTAGGGAGTGCAATAAATATAGGGAAAAAAATACACACGTACATTCATGTATATTTATTTTTTTTAAAGATTCCCTTAGTACAATTGAAGCAAGACATATGCTGTCAACATGAGATTCAGCAGGAATAATTGTTGTATAGGGATATTGAGTGATACTTTAAGCAACTTGTCAAAATTCATTAGCTAATTATTTTCATATTACTTCATATTAATTCTGCTGTAGGGGGTCCATTCTTGCCTGCACCCTTTTTGGCTGTTGCTCGATAAGAAGAGTGGTATTTAGATAAGGATAATTTGTAAAGTTTCCAACCTCAACTGAGATAAATTCAGGTCAGAAAAAATTATAACGTGTCTGGTCATTGGTGTATTAAAAAATCATTAACTCAGAGCTGAGATAATGACAACAAAGGTTCAGTATATAACTGAAACCCTTCATGTTGTTTTGATAAGTAACCCTGCATGATCAAGAAGTTCCTGTGGAGTTTTCTTGAACTATAATTGAAGATATTTGTTTAAACATCTTTGGTCATATTCTAACAATATAATTTTCTTTAATGAATTATGAGTATCTAGGCTTGGGCTTTCCTGGTGGCTCATCTGATAAAGAACCCACCTGCAATGCAGGAGACCTGGCTTCGATCCCTGGGTTGGGAAGATCTCCTGGAGAAGGGAACAGCTACTCACTCCAGTATTCAGGCCCGGAGAATACCATGGACTGTATAGTCCTCGGGGTCACAAACAGTCAGGCACTACCGAGCAGCTTTCACTTTCACGCTTGGACTAAACTCCTCTGGAGCTGTTGTAGGCCATCAAACATAATTCTATGAAGGATTTTCATGAAAATAGTCCTTTCGTGTGTATAATATTATAGAGATAATGTGATAATCATATTCTGTAATAACCACATACCATTTTTCCTTTAATAATGTACTTTATGGCAGGTAAGTAAAATTGCTTTTTTGTGACCAACTTTTATTTTCTCAGCCATGTTCTAGTACTGATGTTCTCCTTCATACTGACATATAGGACTCCTGTCCTATGCAGTTAGCTGTGCAGTTTGATCAGACTGAAGAGATAATTGAGGATCCACTAGGCTCAAACCTTCCATGAAGTTAGCACAGTATCACCTTTGATATTCAGTGGGAGATAATTCAGCTCATCAATATTCAGTATTGCTTTTTTGGTTTTGAAACTGTAGGTAAGACCTCATGCTCTTCTGCACAGATGATCTACTTCAGAATATGTTTATTTTCAGAAATAAGATTAGTGATGGGTAATCGGTAAAGTCATCACTAAAGTAGAGGCTATAGATAATCGCTTTTGGAAGGTTTATATGATTTTTTTTCTTGAGATAACATTTCTATGAGCATTTAGAACATAATGGCTATTTGAGTATAGCACTAGCACTTGATGTAAAATATTAATGGTAAGACACAATGATTTATGTATACCAAAACATGGAAGAAACTTTGAATTAAATTAAAGTATTTGAATTCTATTCATTCTCTAGCTATTATTTTTTAGTAGATTCTCACATTTATCTCACAGAAATAAGATGTTGGATTCTAGAATAAAGTGAAGAATTCTAGAATTCTTTGTTATTGTAGCAATGAAACACAAAAAAAGAAAAGTAAAAATATTATGATGCCTCATGGTATCATGATGGTGGTTGTGGTTTAATCACTAAATAGTGTCTGACTATTGCAACCTCATGGACTGTAGCTAACCAGGCTTCTCTGTCCATGCAATTTTTCAGGCAAGGATACTGGAGTGGTTGCCATTTCCTTCTCCAAAGAATCTTCCCAGCCCAGGGATCGAACACTGGTTTCCTGCATTGCAGGCAGTTTCTTTACCAACTGAGCCACCAAAGAAGCCTTTGGTATCATAATATAAGGCTCAATTACTTGTTCTGTACTAAAGGAGGATACAGCAACAAGTCCAGCACTTCTATATAATATCAGCAGTTCATAGTAGGATTTAACGATATTGATTAACCCCTAATGTCCCTAAAAATGCATTTTTAAGATATAAAAGTATTTTGATATAGTTAATTTCCAGAAATGAATTTTCTCCATAATGAGTTAGTGCTTTTTCATCACCAACATTTAGTGATTTAACTAGTTTCTCTAGTTTTTGTAGACATTTTTGTCTAAAGTTTCTAAGGCATCCCCCCTTTATTGCCAGTTAATAAGCACTTTAGGAGGTATGATAATGAGCAATTTTTTTAAAAAAATGTATATTAGCTCTCCATATATTCCCATTCAAAAAGTGATAAATTAAGATGTGATAGTTGAGTTACAGGTGGTTGAATAAATTGAATTACGACTAAGTTAGTAAGTTTTTAAATGGCCAAGGGAAAAAAGCTGAAGTAATTAGCTTCCTTTTGTAAGGTGTGCTTATTAAGGGAAGAAAATACTTCTGCTACCCAGACACATTTCTACACACACAAGATGATTTTATTTAAATTAAGAAAAACTCAAATTGGCTAAAGCTAAAGGAAGGAATTAGATGTCTGACATATGTAGACTTCCAAAGAGAAAGGCTTGCTTCAGACCTAAAAAGGAAGTGTTCATTTGTGTTATCAAGGCTCTATCTTACTCATCCCTAAGCTCAGCTTGCTTGTGACTGACTCCTGTTTCAAATATACTTCCTACACATGCAGCGAGATGATCACTGGCATCTCCAAACGTAAGTTTTTCATGGAGCTCAAGTTCTCTTCAAAAGAATATTCTTTCTGTCTATTAACACTAGCAAGTTCCAGGGAAAATCCTGATAGGATCTTCTGATATATTTGATAGAACTGTCCGAGTAACCAACTTAAGTTCAGTTGCTCAGTCACATCCAACATTTTGCAACCCCATGGACTGCAGCAGGCCAGGCCTCCCTGTCCATTACCAGTCCCGGAGTTTACTCAAACTCATGTCCATTGAGTCAGTGATACCATCCAAACATCTCATTCTCTGTCATCCCCTTCTCCTCCTGCCCTCAATCTTTCCCAGCATCAGGGTCTTTTCAAATGAGTCAGCTCTTCACATCAGGTGGCCAAAGTATTGGAGTTTCAGCTTCAACATCAGTCCTTCCAATAAATATTCAGGACTGATTTCCTTTAGGATTGACTGGTTGGATCTCCTTGAGTCCAAGGGACTCTCAAGAGTCGTCTCCAAAGCCACAGTTCAAAAGCATCAATTCTTTGGAGCTCAGTTTTCTTTATAGTCCAAATCTCACATCCATACATGACTGCTGGGAAAACCATAGCCTTGACTAGACAGACCTTTGTTGACAAAGTAATGTCTCTGCTTCTTAATATTCTGTCTAAGTTGGTCATAACTTTCCTTTCAAGGAGTAAGTGTCTTTTAATTTCATGGCTGCAGTCACCATCTGCAGTGATTATGCAGCCCTAAGAAATAAACTCTGTCACTGTTTCTACTGTTTCCCCATCTATTTGCCATGAAGTGATAGTACTGGATGCCATGATCTTAGTTTTCTGACTGTTGAACTTTAAGCCAGCTTTTTCATTCTCTTTTACTTTCAGCAAGAGGCTCTTTAGTTCTTCTTTCAGTTCAGTTCAGTTCAGTTCATTCACTCAGTTGTGTCCGACTCTTTGCGACCCCATGAATCACAGCACGCCAGGCCTCCCTGTCCATCACCAACTCCCAGGGTTCACTCAGACTCATGTCCATTGAGTCAGTGATGCCATCCAGCCATCTCATCCTCTGGCGTCCCCTTCTCCTCCTACCCCCAATCCCTCCCAGTATCAGAGTCTTTTCCAGTGAGTCAACTCTTCGTATGAGGTTACTTTCTGCCATAAGCATGATGTCATCTGCGGTTAGAAGATATCTGAGGTTGTTGATATTTCTCCTGGCAATCAAACTGTATACTTTTACTTTATAAATATTTTCACTTTTATGACAACTTTAACTTTTCATAGATAAGTATAATATAAATGCCAAGTACCTCCAAATTATGCTAATAGTGCTTTGCTCTTCTTTGAGTGTAAAGCTAAATTCTAACTTTTTCAAATTCCTTTGATTAAGACTGCAAACATAAAAGTGGGATAAATCTGCCAAAAATGAACAATTTGCACAAAGATTCCAGACTTTTCAGCTGACAGCATTTTAGCACGCAGAGGGGTGTTGTCAAAATTTCGCTATAGGCAGTTTCATTCTATACAATGATATATTTCAGAGTTTATGAAAAAAATTACGTGGTAAAATTCACTGTCGTCATCCTGGGAGACTATCCATACCCTTTTATTTCTTGATGTACAAATTTAGTCTTATCATGTTTGAAGCACTCTGGTCCCGCTATTGAAAGCCTATACATGAAATACCTTTTGCACAGAAATTTCTGAATTCAGGTCTTTCGTGGGTGTATATTGATCTCCAACAACTAACTGAACATGCTGGCAGATCCTGCTGGGCTCTCTTCATGATCGATCCTCTCACAGATTCCATGGATTAATGAAAAGGGAGAGAAAAAGTTCTGACCTAATTGGCCTGATTGTGGGGAAAATAAGTGTCTCCTTATTTCTTTTCTTTGGAGAAAAAAAAAAATTATGATCAAAGTGAAAGTGAAAGTCTCAGTTGTGTCCCACTCTATGACCCCATGACCTGTAGCCTGCCAGGCTCCTCTGTCCATGGAATTCTCCAGGCAAGAATACTGGAGTGGGTAGCCATTCCCTTTTCCAGGGGATCTTCCCAACCCAGAGATAAAACCCAGGTCTCCCTCATTGCAGGGGGATTCTTAACCCTCTGAGCCACAGGAATTGAACCTGGGCCTCCTTCAGTGCAGGCAGATTCTTACTGCTGAGCCACCAGCAAAGCAACTATATCATTACACATATAAAGAACTTCTTTGAACACTGGACCTATAATTAATATATTTGAATTTTTCAACTCCTTTCACTTCAGAAATAACTTGAGGTAAATTTATTATACTACAGTATCCAAAGTTCTCATTCTAATTCTCTATAGGTATGCCTTCTCTAATTTTTACTGACTTAAGAGCTGTGAGGAAAAATGCCTGAAGGGCATCATTTGAGAGTAACACATGCTCAGTAGCTTTTACTTGGAGATCTGTGCTGTCTCACTTCTCCATTGATAGCATTTATTCAACCAAATCCAGGCTGTTACTGTTCATATTCTGTACCCTTCTATGGGGACCAGGGCTAAGGGCAAAGTGTAAGCATTTTGTTGCCATCCACCTATGAACTTTTTTTTTCAAGTACATTTAACATGCATTATCATTCTTCTTTGTGAATAAGTGTTGCTGTATATTTTCTATCAGCAGGGAAGAAAAGAAAATTTAACATGTTATGTTTTTCTTAGCATGCTAAGATAATCTTTGAAGCAGAACTCTAAAAATACAAGCACAGCAGGTCATCTTCCTGGCTCTGTACTCCAGGGAACAAACTTCTTTATTGTGAAGACCCTAATCTATACTTTTCTTGTTGCTACTCGCTTCTGTGATTCTAGAAGCAAATTTTCATTTGCTAGTTCTCATTGAAAGTAATTCGAAGAACGCTTTTCAGGCCATAAATGAATTTTCATCAGAAATGCATTGAATTTTACAGTGACTAAGACATTCGAGTGAGTCCTACAACAGCACAGAAGACATGGAAAGTTGTTACCCTTCCAGCTGTCATGGAGTCTTATACCTGGATTGTCCTATGTAAAGTCTTTGTGTGTTCAGTGAGCTTACTCTTCCAGTAAAGGCAGGGAAGCCTGGTGTGCTGCAGTCCATGGGGTCACAGAGAGACATGACTGAGCAACTGAACAACAAAGGCAAATCAGAGAAGTGAAAGGGTGTTTCAGTTTTAATATTTATAAAATTGTAACAAATGTTTAAACAGGTTTAGAAATCCTAGAATAATTTGAGGGTGTTTGTTTATGTGTGCATGTGACGATAAATATAAATGTATGCACACAATTGCTACTCATATTTTCCCTCATAGCACACAGCTTCTGGAGAACATATATTTATAAATATTATATAAGTTTTTATTACATAAAATGAGTATAAAGCCTACATCATCTTATGTATTCTTTAGAATTTGATACCTAGGCTGCATATTGAAAAGGTTAAATAATTGTTATTTTTTGATATTGTTTTGATAGTTGAATATAATTATAAGAAAAGAAGTGGATTCAAGAAATGAACAGAATGTCCTTTATGCATTTCTTGCCATAAATCAGATGCCGTGGAAAACACCTCTTTTTCTCTCTCTTGAAAAGCACTTTTTAATATGGTGAATCATATTCCCAAATATCATAAGAGAATTAGGAGAGTGAACATGACAATTTTAGTCTTACAGAGTCACAGTGTCTGCCTTGTGCTGGTCCCCTGCCAGTCTTTCCTGAGTCACCTGAGGAGATTTTACATGTTAATAATCAAGGTTATTTTTGTCTTTCTTATAAATACAATTAATAAGTATTTGTTGAACACTTACTCTGAGACACATGCATATTTATTGGGCTCCCTTTACTTTAACAAGTGGATTTTTCACTTAAATCCCATAGTTTTTACCTCTGATTGTAGATTCCAAGAGTTAACAGTTTACTTATTTCCAACACTTGGTATCGATCATAAAGAGTGAAAGTTGCTCAGTCCTGTCTGACTCTGTGACCCCATGGGCTATATAGTCCATGGAATTATCCAAACCAGAATACTGGAGTGGGTAGCCTTTCCCTTTTCCAGAGGATCTTCCCAACCCGAGGATTGAGCCCAGGTCTCCCGCATTACAGGCAGATTCTTTACCAGCTTATCAGCTGAGCCACAAGGTATAGTAGGCATTCATTAAATATTTGTCCTAATGAATAAATGAGTAATTGAGGAAATTAATAAAAGCTATTCACCATTTCTTTTTATTTTGCCATTATTTGAGTTAAAGAGTTATTTTACTCAGTTTTGCAAGTTCCATGATCAATAACTTCTATAAAACTAACATTTGGTATTTTATCTTAAAAATTTACAATTCTTGAACAATGATGTATCATCAAGAACATGATAATCACTTTATTATCACAATGCTGCACAAAATTATATTCTTAATATACCACGATATATCTGAATATTAACAAGAAATTCAGCTGATACATAATAGCCCACATTTTAATATCCCACTGAACAATTAGATTCTGAGTGTTGGAAAAGATGACAAAGAATGATTCCAGTTTAATCCAAAATTTTCATGTCTTAATTTCCTCCTCCTCAAAATTAGGTAATAAAAAGCAATTTTAAAAAATAAATTATTTTTCATTACTTACACTTATCATTTATATTGACTGATGAATTAGGTATCAGAAAATCACTACACAACAATGAAATAATCCAAAAGGAAGTATTTAGTAAAGGGGTAGGAGTGGTCAAGAAATGTGTGTTTAATGAGCCTTGATTCTGTACTAGACACTAGTCATCTTTATGTCACTATTGATTTTATTCTCACTGTAAATCTGTGACCTAGATAATTTTGTGAAAGTGTATTGACACCATGTCTCCCTTTTATTTAAACTTAATTTTCCTATAATACAGCATTCCTGGCCTTATTTTGTCCAACCAAGTTTCTACACTTTCTCCATTATCTGTCATAAAAATAAGAGAAATAAAGGAGGAGAGAGGATGAGTCAGCAAAGCACAGAGAATTTTTAGGGCTGTCAGTTCAGTTCAGTTGCTCAGTCGTGTCTGACTCTTTGCAACCCCATGAATCACATCACGCCAGGACTCCCTGCCCATCACCAACTCCCGGAGTTCACTCAAACTCATGTCCATCAAGTCACTGCTACCATCCAGCCATCTCATCCTCTGTCATCCCCTTCTCCTCCTGCCCCCAATCCCTCCCAGCATCAGAATCTTTTCTAATGAATCAACTCTTCTCATGAGGTGGCCAAAGTACTGGAGTTTCAGTTTTAGCATCATTCCTTCCAAAGGACACCCAGGACTGATCTCTTTTAGTATGGACTGGTTGGATCTCCTTGCAGTCCAAGGGACTCTCAAGAGTCTTCTGCAATAGCACAGTTCAAAAGCATCAATTCTTCGGCACTCAGCTTTCTTCACAGTCCAACTCTCACATCCATACATGACTACTGGAAAAACCATAGCCTTGACTAGACGGACCTTTGTTGGCAAAGTAATGTCTCTGCTTTTGAATATGCTGTCTAAATTGGTCATAACTTTCCTTCCAAGGAGCAAGCGTCTTTTAATTTCATGGCTACAATCACCATCTGCATGGGAACCTGGAATGTTAGGTCCATGAATCAAGGTAAATTGGAAGTGGTCAAACAGGAGATGGCAAGAGTGAACTTCAACATTCTAGGAATCAGCGAACTAAAATGGACTGGAATGGGTGAATTTAATTCAGATGACCATTATATCTACTACTGTGGGCAGGAATCCCTTAGAAGAAATGGAGTAGTCATCATGGTCAACAAGAGAGTCCAAAATGCAGTACTTGGATGCAATCTCAAAAACGACAGAATGATGTCTGTTCGTCTCCAAGGCAAACCATTCAATATCACAGTAATCCAAGTCTACGCCCCAACCAGTAATTCTGAAGAAGCTGAAGTTGAATGGTTCTATGAAGACCTACAAGACCTTTTAGAACTAACACCCAAAAAAGATGTTCTTTTCATTATAGGGGACTGGAATGCAAAAGTAGGAAGTCAAGAAACACCTGGAGTAACAGGCAAATTTGGCCTAGGAATACGGAATGAAGCAGGGCAAAGGCTAATAGAGTTTTGCCAAGAGACCGCACTGGTCATAGCAAACACCCTCTTCCAACAACACAAGAGAACACTCTACATGTGGACATCATCAGATGGTCAACACCAAAATCAGATTGATTATATTCTTTGCAGCCAAAGATGGAGAAGCTCTATACAGTCAGAAAAAAACAAGTCCGGGAGCTGACTGTGGCTCAGATCATGAACTCCTTATTGTCAAATTTAGGGTTGTGAAAATACTCATATGATACCATAATCGCGATCCGTGGAGTTGCAAAGAGTCGGACACGACTGAGCGACTGAACTGAACAGAACTGAACTGATATCATTATACATGTGTCCAAATCCGTTGGCTATACAACACCTAAAATGAGCCCTAATACTAAATGGACTTTGGGTAATTATAAAGTGACAGTGTCAGTTCATCAGTTGTAATAAGTATACCACTGTGGTGGGGAGCATCGATAATGCCTATACCTGTGTGGGACAGGATATATGGGAAATCTCTACCTCCTCCTTAATTTTGCTGAATTTTTAACTTTTCTAAAAAATTCCTCATAAAAAATGATAAAAAAGACAGAATAGTTAAATTTGTATAATTATTATGCTATCTGCCTCTGCCCTTAACTAGAGGGTGACCTTAGGTGAGTCCTGTATCTTCAGTTCAGTTGCTCAGTCATGTCCTGACTCTTCGAGACCCCATGGACTGCAGCATGCCAGGCTTCCCCGTTCATCCTGTTTCCTCCTGTAAATCACAATAGTTGGGCTAGATGATTTCTAAGGAAAGTATTCCATCTCTGATTTTTGTTTTGCCTAATTTTGTATAGTTGTGTTTTATGCTTATCATTTATTTACAGTCATCAAGTTATGTTGCCTTGTGAAATAAGCTCTTTTTTGATTGAAAGAACTTTGTCCTGTCTATACTATTGGCTATATTTTAGGTGATTGTACATTCTTAATAATGTAATATAGGAATTTATACACATTAGAAAGATGTGGTTAAGCAGTTGAAGCTCTAGAACTGTCATTTAGAGCAGTCCTGACAAAATGCAGAATATCAGTGTATTACAATATGACAGCAATTCAAATAAATAAATACATGGTAGATTGTGTGTATGTGAGTGTGTTATAAGGGCATAGAACAACTCCAGAATGATATACTAGATAAAAGAGATTGCCTGTGGGAAATATCAATATGATTAAATGCTGTCATTTTATCACAGTTAAATATGTACCATATCCATGTATTAGCTATTCAAATAATTAGTACATTTAATATGAATGGGATGTGTTTAAGATATACATAAGGCTTCCCTGGTGGATCAGACAATAAAAAAGCTGCCTGTAATGCAGGAGGTCTGGGTTTGATCCCTGGGTCAGAAAGATCCCCTGGAAAAGGGAATGGAAACCCACTCCAATATTCTTTTCTAGAGAATCCCATGGGCAGAGCAGCCTGATGGGCTGCAGTCCATAGGGTCTCAAAGAGTCAGACATGACTGAGCAACTAAGCACATCACTACTTATTGTATTGTGTCTTAATTTTCTATCACTGATGGAACAAAGTACCACAAACTTAGAAGGATAAAGAATGGTAATTTATTATGTCTTTATATTTCTCTAAGATGGAAGTTCAACATGGGTCTTATTAGACTAAAAGTAGTTCCTTCTGTAGACTGTAAAGGATCTTTATGTTTTTCAGTTCTAAAAGCAGCCCTGATTCCTTGATTCAGGTCCCCTTCCTCCATGTTAAGAGCCAGAAATGACTTATTTAGTGTTTCTCACATTGCATCAATCTGACTTACTCTTCTGCCTCCCTTTTTGACTTTCAAGAACTACTGACATAAAGATAATCTCTCTATCACCACCATAATCACATCTATAAAGTCCCTCCTGCCACATAAAATAACATATTCACAGATTCTGAAGATTAGGAGATAGGCATCTTTAGAGGACTGTTGTTCTATCTACCATAAGCTATAAGCAGAATATCTGAGCAGACTATAATTCCTAAATCAGAATTGCTCTGAAAGGGAAAAAGTCTTAGAAACAGCCTCTTGTATGGCCTGTGCTGATTGGTCAACTGAAGTTTATGACCCCTGTTTTCATGCTAACATCACGATTCTGGTCATTAGGTTTGCCTGTGTTTTTTTCCAATCTAGCTTTTCACAGTTCTCCACCCTGAACACATACTGTCAGTGGAATAGGTCTGAATATTACCTCCTTCAATCGTATTTTCTTCTTAGGCAGAGCATGGGGTTAGTACAATGATGATAAACATTAGGAAAGATTTGAGTTTGTGTATGGAGAGGAAGACTGCCTCAAAACTCTTTTTTTCTAGCTTTTGGATTCAAAATGTTTCAAGGAGATCTGTGTTACTGAATCTTATCATTTTTAAGACCTCCATTAAAATAAAATTAAAAATTCCAGGGGAAGACTCATACAGTTAACCTATTGTTAAATAGTACATAATGTTTTGTCCATTGTTTGAGGAAACTGGTTTTAGAATCCCGATTGTTCTGTGATTTAGTAATGTAAATACTTAGTTTTAGGTTAGCTTAGAAAAGGAGAACTATAAATTTCAGAATTTTAGTGTATTTGCCTCTCTCCGCCCTCGTGGGTATATTTATAGGATGTGGAGGCAGTAAGCTATATTCTAAGAACATGGTCTCTGGACTTGAAACCTGATTCCCACCCACACTGTTGTGTAACCTTTGAAAATACACTTAACCTTATAAAGCTTTAGTTACTGCATTTCTATAATGGGAAGCAACATTTACCTCACATGGCGCTTCTTGATATTAGTCTTGTAGAAAATAATCATTTTTATTAATTTGATCTTCAGTATTCAAAGTGTTCATTCCCTTTGTTCTTATAGGACTATAAAAACTACAAAAAGAGGACTATAGTTTTTCTATAAAAACTAGAAATTCAGGAAAGAGAAATGTTCTGATTCGTTTTCCTTTTTCTATTCTCTTTCTAGTTTATTTTTGTAAACCTTGCTACAATAGGTTTTTGAGACTTCAAGGAATAATTTTGAAGTGATGCCTCCAAAATTCAGTGTTTGTCATTTTAAGCACCAAGTCTATTTTTCACACTTGTGAAAGAAAGGGAAGCATTTGTATGGTTTTGTAAAATAGATTCCCCCTCTATATCTGTGAGCACCTGAAATTCATCATCAATATAAAACATTCCTCCATCCAATACAATTTCAAACCTACAACCAGCGAAGTATTTTGCAGGCCGACAGGTTTCATTTCTCTCGGATATGAAAGGCAATTCTTTCTGAAAATTGCTCCATTGAATTTTGCATTAAATTCCTTTCACGGTGTATCTTCTTAATTTTTAGGTATCATAATGGTATTGTGGTTGTTTTAAAGAACTCTTATTTTAAAGACACATACTCAAGTAATTTACAGATGAAATTATATGATGTTTGGGGTTTGCACCCCATATTTTGGGATGGGGAAAGAGGCTTGGGAGGAAACCAGTGAAACAATATAGGCCATGATATAGGAAACAACATTGCCTCCAAAAATATGACTTAGGGAATTGACCATTATAAGACAAAAAGGTATGAACTTGAGGCAGTAAATTAGTAGTAGTAATAGAGTACTATTACTCTATTAGTAGTAGTAGAAGAAGTAACAAGGCTTGTTTATGCAGCTTTTTCAGCCCTGTTTCTGGGACAGTGATGCCTTCTGTCTGTCCACCTGGTGCAGAAAGGATACCTTTTGCATGGGAGATTTATGTCCTGCTTTCAGGGAGACCAAGAAGGGCCAGAGTATCTTTATGTATCATTTGTTTCTCAAGGAACTTTAATTCAGAATAATCAATAAATCAGAGTGGCATGCTTTGGGGTGGTATAGTCTATTCTCCTTCACATGTATTTTTGAATTCTTTCCTTTCTAACACATTTTTGAATTTTTGTATTATTTTAATGGGCTTTTTCTGTCTACCCTCCTTTGTGGATTCCTGTCCTGTATCCCTCCCACTCATTTTATTGGCAGGTGTTACCACATACCCTTCCTTCTACTGCCCCGTGCCTGCCATGCTCATTAACTGCACTGCTACTTGCTGTTCCCTCAGTCTCATCTTTCTTCAGATCCTGTTCTTCCCTCCCTTCACTTACTGCAGTCCAGTGCTATTGTTGTGCTCTGGCTCTCACCTCTATCTGGGTACATATCATACTTCACTGCAATTACCTAAACATGTGTTCAAGCTGCAATCTTTTTATTGAATCATTGTAGTTTCTTGTTCCTACGGTTACTGTTAATACTGATCACAGAATGGGATCAGGTACTGAAGAAATATTTGCTGGATGAAATACACACCAAACATAAACAAAACGCACAGAAGTTACCTTTGCTTCAAATTACTCTATTTGTTTTCTGTGTGGCAAGTGATATCTACAGAGAATCCCATCAATGACCTTTGAGCCTCCTTCAATGAGTATATCCTCAGTAAGTCAAGCATGTAGTTGTTTCTCTGTTACCTCATATCTTACTAAAGCCACTGAAAATAAGTGTGAGTAATTGGATGAAGGGGGGAATGGAAACCAGAGTGAAAAGATAGTCATTAAATTGGCAAATTTAAACTCTTTTCTTTGGTAATTACTTTTGATTGGTGTTACATCTTCACCTGAAAGCTAGCTTTTTGAATGCCAGATGATTATAGTCAGACTATATGAAGACAGAAAAGCAAGCTGTTGCGATACTAGGCACACCCAGTTTTCCATCAGCACATACAACACACTGATCTCTGGTATCTTTTTTTTTAATCAGTAGCTGAGATTATTTTCAACAACAACAAAAAATTAAGCTCTTTTTTGAGGAGGCTCATCTACTTTCAGAGTATTTGAAAAACTTAGAAAAAATCTAAATCTATGCCATTCTTAAAGGTAGTGTAGTGTGTGTCAGCCCCCTCGCCCGTCTCATGGATCACTGCCTTCTTGTGGTGATGGGCCTTGCATAACTCAGTGAAGCTGTGAGCCATATTGAGCAGGATCATCCAAGACAGACAGGTTAAAGTGAAGAGTTCTAACAAATGTGGTCCACTAGAGGAGGAAATGGCAACCCACTACAGTATTCTTGCCTCAGGAACCCCGTGAACAATATGAAAAGACAAAAAGATACAAGACCTGAGATGAGCCCCTCAGGTCAGAAAGTGTCCACTGTGCTACTGGGGAAGAGCAGAGGACAATTACTATAATAGCTCTAAAAAGAATGAAGAGGCCAAAGTGGAAATGACACTTAGTTGTGGATGTATCTAGTGGTGAAAAAGCTGGCTTGAAATTCAATATTCAAAAAACTAAGATTATGACATCTGATCTCATCACTCATGGCAAGTTTGAAAGGGGAAAAAGTAGAGGGAATAACAGATTTTATTTTCTTGGGTTCCAAAATCACTGTGGATGGTGACTGCAGCCATGAAAGTAAAAGATGCTTCCTCTTTGAAAGGAAAGCTATGACAAACTCAGACAGCATATTAAAAAGTACAGACATCACTTTGCTGACAAGGATGTGTATAGTCAAAGCTGTGATTTTTTCCAGTGGTCATGTATGGATGTGGAAGTTGGACCATAAACAAGGCTGACCACAGAAGAATTGATGCTTTTGAATTGTGGTATTGTAGAAGACTCTTGAGAGTCTTTTGGATTGTGAGGAGGTCAAACTAGTCAATCCTAAAGGGAATCAACCCTGAATATTAATTGGAAGGACTGTTGCTGAACCTTAAGCTCCAATACTTTGGCCACCTTATGTGAAGAATTTTCTGACTGGAAAAGACCCTGATTCTAGGAAACATTGAGGGCAAAAAAGATGGGGCTGGTAGTGTATGAGATGGTTAGATAGCATCACTAACTCAGTAGACATGAATTTGGACAAACTCTGGGATGTAGTGGAGTTTAGGGAAGGCTGGCATGCTACAGTCCATGGGATTACAAAGAACTGGGCATGAACAACATTGAACAACAATGATAGGTTCCCACCTCCCACATGGAATCATTATTATAGTAGGGCAGAGAAATGGAGAGATATCACTTGCTATCATTCTAAAGCTTGTAAAAGGAAAATGAATATCATTAACCCCATGAACAAAAATATGAGATATATTTTATTGTTTGTAAGAAGGGGAAAATGTCATATCCCTAGAGGAAACAGTTAAATTCAGAAGTTGAAAATTTAAAGCAAACAAAAAGAAGGCATGAAATCTTCATGGATGGCCATAAACTATTAAATTTGTTTACAGCACTGTATAGAAAATGAGAAAAATTTGATTTGAAAGTTGGTATAACTGGAGAAACCAGTTAGTGTTATTTGTTATTAAAGTGGGTTTTTACTTCAGGAACAAAGTTGTATTGCCAACTACATACTGCTATATTTTATTTGTGTCCTCTTTTACTCATAAGTAACATTATTAATGTGTCTGCGTGTAAAATGTGAAATAAATATGTTAAGAAAACCATCTGATAGCAGCACATTTTGATCTTTCATTCTTAATTAATAGAAATAGATTTGGACTCATCCATATTTTTATCTTTTTACAATTTCCTATAAAAGTCAGATAGTATCTCTTGCCTTTTCTTGAACTTTTCAAATGCTATTCATAGAAATTAAATTAGGCCTTCCAGATCATTGTTTAAAATTGCAACCTGCCAGTCCCACTTCCGTTCCCCTTTAGCCTATTTTAATTTGTTTCCATTGCCTTCAGCATCTCACATATATAATATTTGTTGTATTAATTGCTTATTGCCTATCTTCCCCTATGTAAGAGTGTGGATTATCATTTGTTATGTGATATATGTCAACCACCTAAGAAGGCACCTGTCACATATTAGGCACTCCATTTATTTTGTGTGATGAATTAATGAATGAATGAACTTATAATATTAATAATCATAAAGCTAAAAATTCTAAGCAATTTTCCACACACCAAGCACTGTTCTAATTGCTGAAAGTGTGTTAGTTCCTCAGTTGTATCTAACCCTGTGACTCCATGGACTGTATCCAGCTAGGCTCCTCTGTCCATGGAATTCTCCATGTAAGAATACTAGAGAGGGTTGCCAGTCCATTCTCCAGGGTACCTTCCCAACCCAGGGATCAAACCCTGGTCTCCTGCATTGCAGACAGATTCTTTACCATCTGAACCACCAGGGAAGCCCTATATGTATAAATTTAATTTTCAGAATACCCTATGAGCTCCGTGCTATTATAATCCCCCTTATCCAAATGAGGAAATTAAGGCACATAGAAGTTAAACAGCTCTATAGTTACTGGCTAATAACTTATGTGGCTAATAATTCTATGGCTCAAATGTGGCAGAATCCCAATAGTAAGACAGGCAGTTCTGTGTCCTGGGCATGATTTTACCTGTTACACTCAGCTGCCTTTAGTTTACAGACATAGCCAACTAGGAAAAAAATAGGTACATATTTTTGTAAATAAATAGTTTTCAACCCTTAAGGTCTCTACACACCTGAAAGTTCATGACCCAAACACCTTGAGAATAATGGCTTGCTGAGGCTTCAGAGGTAAGAGGGAGCTGAGGGCAGTTTTCTGCAGGCTACTGCATCCCCTTTATCACTGTTCCTCTAACACCACTCTTGACAACCACTAGTTTGATTTGACTTTTGAAAGTCACCAATTTCTCAAGATGTCAGTATTCTTATTTTAAATGTTTGGGACTATATGCTATCAAATGTCTTCAGACGTCCAAATTCTATGGTTCTAAAAACGTATTTCTGTGCTCTGATGTGCAAGTAAGGTATTGACAGAAAGAGGGGGGAAAAGCCTTTTCCTGTACCTAGTGCTGGCCAAGTCTTTTCTATATTTGAACTTTAGTAGAAATCACACAGAATTCCTAAAGGAGATGCAAATTAAATGAAAGTTGAAAGAGAGATTGAAGATAGAAAAAAATGGCTTTTCCAAAATGCAAAATGGCCCTTCAGGTTCTACTAACAAGCACCCTTAATTTTTCTATATTTGGGGCATGCCTAACACTGGATGGTTCACACATTTTCACTTCAGAATATGAGCTGCTCTTTCTTTTCCTGTGTGTATGTGTGTTTTTTGGCCAGATCATTTTTTCCTCTTCTCTCTCAATGTGGATGAACTATAGAAATTTGACCGAAATCTTGTTTCTATGTTTATTTGGTGAGATTATTTCTTTCCCAGTTGTCTTAATATTAATTATTTCAAGTTTTTATCAATCCTAACTTAACTACACTATCAGCTTAAAATGAACAAACAAGCAAAAAACCCCCGAAATCATCTCTGTGTTAGGGGAACCCTAATATGAAATGAAAAGTAAAATGATACCTGGTGGCTCAGCAGTAAAGAATCCGCCTGTCAGTGCAAGAATCTCAGGTTTAATCCTTAATCCAGGAAGATCCCCTAAAGAAGGAAATGGCTACCCACTCCAGTATTCTTGCCTTTGAAATCCTATGAACACAGGGGCCTGGGCTCGGGGGAATATAGTCCATGGGTTTGCAAAGAGTCAGACGCACCTTAGTGACTGAGTAACAACTGCTTCTTTAGAAATCATTTCCACAAAAGTTTAAAACATAGAATTTACTGTGTGACCCAGTAATTCCAATTCTAGGTATATATATTCAAGAAAATTGCAACATATGCCCACACAGAAGCTTGTAGATGAAGGTTCATAGCAGAATTTTTCATAATAGTCAAAAGGTGAAAATTATTCCCGAAGTCCATCAACTAATTAATGGATACAAAATACATGGTATGTTTTGCAATGAAATATCTCCAATTTCCTTGAAGAGATCTCTAGTCTATGTATATACATATGTATACATAAATGCATATATATGATACCTTCATACAAATGACATCTTCATACAATGCCATCATACAATGATATCTTCATACAAATGCATACAAATGTATGCAGGTGAATCTTAACCTGGGAATATATTTCTTATAAGAAACAAAGATCACAGATCATAATCAAAATGCTATTATAAGTGTATATAGTTCTAAGGATCTAGTAAGGTAGAATCAATAACTAATTATAACAATGAAGGTCAAAAAATATAAGTGAAAGTCACCAAGAAAACTTAGAAATTTTGTTAAAAATAGAGAAAATAGAATACTTGCACAATGAAATATTCATATAACCAAAGTATAGAAAACTTCAGAAAATATTTTATTTTTAAAAAGCAATTCAAACAAAAATCAATCCATTTAAAATATATGAAGACAAACTAGTTAGAATGTTTATTCAAATTGTTTACAGAATTAATGTAATTCTAATAAAATTTCAGTATTTTTTTTTGCTTTGAAATTTAGAAAACTGCATTAAAATCAGAAGGAAAAATAATCAGATATGTATCCTTTTCAATTTGGAAAAGTAAGGAGAATATAATATATTTAGATATACAAAGCTGTGGTTACAAGGATGAGGTGAAACTAGGTATCAGTTCAGTTCACTTTCTCAGTCGTGTCCGACTCTGCGATCCCATGGACTGCAGCACACCAGGCTTCCCTGTTCATTACCAACTCCTTGAACTTGCTCAGACTCACGTCCATCGAGTCAGTGATGCCATCCAACCATTCATCCTCGGTTGTCCCCTTTTCCTCCTACCTCCTAGTCTTTCCCAGCATCAGGGTCTTTTCCAGTGAGTCAGTTCTTCACATCAGGTGGCCAAAGTATTGGATTTTCAGCTTCAACATTAGTCCTTCCAATGACTATTCAGGACTGATTTCCTTTAGGATTGACTGATTTGATCTCCTTTGCAGTCCAAGGGACTCTCAAGAGTCTTCTCCAACACCACAGTTCAAAGGCATCAATCCTTCTGTGCTCAGCTTTTTTTATACTTCAGCTCTCACATCTACAAAAGGCCACTGGAAGAACTATAGCTTTGACTAGATGGACCTTTGTTGGCATAGTAATATCTCTGATTTTTAATATGCTGTCTAGGTTGGTCATAGCTTTTCTTGCAAGGAGCAAGTGTCTTTTAATTTCATGGATGCAGTCACCATCTGCAGTGATTTTGGAGCCCCCCAAAATAAAGTCTGTCACTGTTTCCATTGTTTCCCCATCTATTTCCCATGAAGTGATGAGACCAGATGCCATGATCTTTGTTTTCTGAATGTTGAGTTTTAAGCCAACTTTTTCACTCTCCTCTTTCACTTTCATCAAGAAGCTCTTTAGTTCTTTGCTTTCTGCCATAAGGGTGATGTCATCTGCGTATCTGAGGTTATTGATATTTCTCCAAGCAATCTTGATTCCAGCTACTAGGTATAACACTAGTTATAAGACTCAATTATGGTGGAAAATGTGTCAGATGTTTTAAAACATGTATTTGATATGCTTTTTACTCTCTTTGCTCTTCTTGAAGCTGACCACATTGTTCTTGAATATTATTCACCATAAATCGAAGAGAAATTTTTATGGCAGTTATTTATGGTTTTAGCTGGTTTTGGGGTCATTATCTGACTGATGATGGGCAGCGCTGCAGACTAGTATGTTGGCCGTAGGGACCTAGGGTACCAGGTCTAGTGCCTGTGCACTGATATGAAGGACCATATCCTGGGTCCTCTGGAGTACAGGGTGGTATCCTGGGGAGGCTGTGGGCTCAGGGGATCTTAAGGCAGCCCCACCCTTGTGGGATTACTTGTCCTGATGCATCCCAGTACTGGTGTAAACATGCTGGTGGTCAGGGCGAGGTCCCATTGCTAACAGACTTGAGGAAAGATTCCAAACTGGCGCTTACCAGTACCATTGTCCACATGAAAGAATGAGCTCCCCAGAACGACTGCCACCGGTGTCTGTATCTCCACAGTGAGCTTCAGTTTCCTTCTGCCTCTTCTCAAGGCTCTTCAAGATGAGCTGGTGGGTCTGACCTAAAATTACTGCTTCCGCCTTGAGTCCTGGAATGTGAGAGATTTTGTGTGTGTCCTTTTGAGGGGAGTTTCTCTTTCCCACAGCCCTCTGACATTAAGCCCCTCCTGGCCTTCAAAACTAAAAATGTTCTGGGGGTTGGTACAATACTCCCAGACTGCAGAGCCTAATGTGGGGCTCAGACCTCTCACTCCTTGGAGAAAACCTCTGCAATTTTAATTATCCTACCCCTGCACTGCCTAAAATATGTGGGTGGAACACTCTGAAGTTACATGTTTATCCCAAGAGCAGAGGCAAATGTGTCATTTTAAGGGACCATTTACTTCATTTTGAATATAGAGGTGACAGTTTCAAAGGCAGTTACTTGTCAGAATTTAATCACTAAAATCTACACACATTATTTCAAGGTTCAGTATGCTTTCTTTGAGAAACATTATGATATAGAAGAATAAACTTCAAATTTGTTTGTCAAATGCTTTTGTCAAAAGTCAAAATGCTGCTGGCCTTGATATTCGCCTAGTAGTTACTTACATTTTTGATTTAAAATTTTGATTTAAATTTGATTTAAAATTTTGATTATATTTTTTATTTAAAAATATGTGTATACTTATATAGTACCTACCATTGAAACCTTATAGTGATACTGGTTGCATAAAATGAGATGCTGTATGTATGAATACACAGTGGTTATTATGATATGTAGTAAAAGCCATGTTCCTTAGTTAGACATAAAATCAACACTATTTTATATGCTGAGGTTATTTCAAACCAATATAAAATGACTCTTATTTTCATTTACATGATCAATAAAGTTTGAAACTGATTCGTTTATAACAACACAGAACTTTAAAAATAAAAATGTTTTTGCAACAAAGTATGCAACATAAGTAAACATCAGATGTTTTTATAATTAATATAATCTGAAATTTTAAATAAAGTCTATTATACATGAACTTGATAACAGTGCACAATTGCTCTCTTATTATTTTTATAATAGTGCTTTTAGTATTCCACAGAAACATAGCCAGTGAATGCACAATATTCTTAGTTACCATTATGAGGGGCTCTGTACATTACAACCTTTTCACTGTGTCTGCTGTTAGCTAGAAAAATGCTGGGAGCAACAGCAGCTACTATCAACAGGGAGCCATATTAATTATTTGAAATGTGCCTCATAAGAGGAATCAGCAGACTTTATTACAAGTCGAATATTACTTGAAACGAGGAGGTTACTCTAACTGTTATCATAATCTATGTATCGTTAACTTTCCTTGTTTAGGAAAAGAGATTAACAGCCCTATAAAGTGCTTTAGTAAATGTATAAAATACAACTGCATATCCCTTGTAGAAAGAAAATGATGGGTTCTCTACTTGTACCCAGTTTTTCTTTCATATAAAGTGGCTTTAGTAATTGAACTCCGTAATTATACTTTCTTGCCTTAAAATTCTAATTGCTTACTGGATTATCAGTATACAAGCTATAGCTACTTTGAGCATTAGAAAATCCTTTTGTGTTTAAGTTAGAGTTTTTTTTTTTTTTTTTTCAGTCAGCAACTTGGTCTTCAAAAGAACTAACACTTTAACTCATACAACAGGAAGTGTATTACAAGTTTGTGTGTGAGCTGGCAAAATACAAGACACAGAGAATGAATCCATTTACCTGCTTTTTATATTGTAGGTAGTTATTATTTTTCCATCAAATACAATAAGCAAGTAGGAATAGTTTTAAATAATAGTAAAATTTTTAAAAAGTAATAATAAATATAAAGTTAATTTGGATTGTAAATAAGTGCTATTAAAAGTGTTATCTGACATGGATGCCTGTCTGCAGATTGTTACTGATCTGACTTGAAATAAGTGCAAAAATTAAAAGTGATAGAAACATTTAAAGCAAACTGAGAGTATTTAATGTCTCTTTAGAAATGAAAAATGGGAACTGTATTTTGTATGTCTTGTTTTCAGTTTTTATATTTCATCTTTTTTGCCAATCACTTTTATGGGGTTTTTCAAAGTGTCATTTCACTATAAACATGATTTAAAAGCAACAAGAACAAAATTGGAGAAGGAAATGGCAACCCACTCCTGTATTCTTGCCTGGGAAATCCCATGGAGAAAGGAGCCTAGTGTGGTTGAGTCCATGGCATCACAAAAGAGTCGGACACTACTTAGCAACTAAACAACAACAATAAAATTAGCTTAAGAAAGAGTGTTTTAATTGGTTGATGTTTGGATGACACATAGTGTTTGCATTTTATAAGGCTATGAATTCAGTGTGAAGAGAGATGTGTGAAATCATAAAACTAACCAAAAAGTATAAAGACATTATTATAATATCTCAACATTTATTTTTGGGTCCACAGGGCAGGCACATCATGGACAAGTATCATACATCTCTCCACCAATTCACCTTGACTCTGACTTGGAAAGACCCCCTGTTAGAGGTGAGTTGTTGTATTCTTTTTTTTAATATATTATTATGTAAAGAAGAAGAGATTCTATTCATTATTTGATGAAGATAATCAATTAAAGATGATTATAAATATGTATGTTGCAGTGCAATGCCTGTTTAAAAAACAGAAGGAAAATGGTTTGTAAGGAATATGATAACAGAGAGTAAGTCTTATTTATAAAATAAGATGTGAAATTTTTTTTTGAGAAATTCTTGTAAACCAAATAAGAGATGTGGCTCCATAGTGGAAGAAATACTAGTTGAAAACCAGCCTAGATTTAAAGATTATCATATAATCATTACCTTTTTTATTGGAACTTTCTTCTTCTACTATCTTTTTATATCTTTTTTTAGTAAATTAAGATATCTTAAACTAAGTTGCATTGACAAATTTATTTCCTTGCAAATTGACATCTTATGTTTTATTTTTCTTTTAAAAAGTCATTTTAGTATTAATAAAATTTATTTTTAAATTGTATAAATTTAAATTATATATTTAAATTGATGCCATATGTTTAAAGATTTTTAAAAATAACTAGTCATACAAAATAGAAATTAAAAGTAATATTTATCTTATCTGCAGAATTTATCTTTCTACTTTTAAAGGATTATTAACAAATTTTAATGTTGTATAATGTTTAATCAGATGTAATAATGGACACAAGTTTTAGTTTCATAAGTACCAAATATCCTAAGGTTAATTTTTTTTATTTAAAGTAATACAGTATATTTTCTTATACTTTTAATAATATGCAATAAAAATCACTAGATCTGTCTTTTATGAGCATGTTCTCCATACAGTTTCCTCTGCTAGGAGTCTCTTTTTTTTCTTTTCTACCCATTAAGTTTCTACCAGTGTTTCAATGCCCTGCTTTATCTTCACTTCCTCTGTTAAGCCTTTGCTGACTATGTGTTAGGCGGAAGCTAAGTTCATGCCTCTGTCCTCTGTGCCTGCCTCAGTTATTGTACCTAAATCATTGCATTTTATTTTTTCAGGCTGAATGTTTCCGTTTCTTTTTTATAAGGTCCTTGAGGGCAAAAGTGTCATAATTATTATTTCTCCCCCAACCGCTGGTCTGTGCTTGGCACATAATGGGAAGTCATACAATGATTTCTAAATGTGACAACCTATATTGTGAAGGATGCATCCTCAATTTTTTTAAGAAGTGAGCTGAGCAGGGATAATAAGAAATTTCACAAAGGAGACACAGAATGTACCAAAATATGGGTTTGTAAAAGTTGTGATATTTTTAAGGAAATATGCTAGGTGCACAGTAACATGAAAGCAGATTTAGAGGAAGAAACTGGAAAGATGTAATGAGGCAGACTGTAAAGGATTCTGTGTCATATGCCAAGGAGTTTGTCTTTTATCCTGGAAAAAGAAAGTCAAATATTTTTAGATAAGTTAATGGGGTGTTACATTATAACATTACCAGTTCTTGATAACAGAAAAATATCGCTGTCGATGTAGATGATGCAAGATTGACAGAGAGAGGCTGATTCAATAATCTAGGTAAAGATGAATAGGAAATTAACAGTGTATTGGTGGCAGTGGTAGGGTCTGAGAAGTATTTTGAAGAGACATAGCATTGACTGAACAGATACAAGGGAAAGAGCGGAAATACCTCTAAGATTGCTATACTGATTAATTACCTGAATGCTTATAATGTAATTTCTCCTCATGAGGGAAATATGAGTTATGAATGGATGCCTTGTTTTAACCTTGCCTAGTAGAATGTCATTTCCACCAGAGGTGGAGGCCTACTTATGCAAGTTAGTGATTTTAATTCAGTTCTTTATACGTACTGTATGAAGAGTACTGTACAGTCATGAGTAGAGTAGTATAATAATCCATTCCGGAATTTAGTGGCTTAAATCAAGAAACATTTTTTATAGTTCTCAGAGTTGGTTGCACTGCATGTACAACCATGGGAAGAGTACTGTACAGTCATGAGTAGAGCAGTATAATAATCCATTCCGGAATTTAGTGGCTTAAATCAAGAAACATTTTTTATAGTTCTCAGAGTTGGTTGCACTGCATGTGTGCTGACTTGACTGAGACTGGATATTTAGTACTTAGCAGACTGGTCTGTTTTTCAGGGGAGAAAACTCACTAACAGGTTTGGTAGCCATTGATGTCATCTTGGGGCTTCCCTTGTGGCTCAGATAGTAAAGCGTCTACTGCAATGGAGAGACCCAGGTTTGATCCCTGGGTCAGGAAGATACACTGGAGAGGGAAATGGCAACCCAATCCAGCACTCTTGCCTGGAAAATCCCATGGACGGAGGAGCCCGGTAGACTGCAGTCCACAGGGTCGCAAAGAGTCGGACACAACTGAGCAACTTCACTTTCTTTCTTTGATATCATCTGGGTGGTAGCCATATGACTCTCATCTTCTAGCAGGCTAGCACCAGCTCATTCCCATTGTGACAGGATTCCCAGCAGTAAGTAGGAAAGTCCCAAAGAGCAGGTATTGTTCAAGACTGCTTGTGCCATGTATGTTATATCCTATTAGCCCAAGTCAGTCACATAATCATCCCCATACTTGAGAAATAGACTACATCTCTTGAAGAAGGAACCACAGTCTAAAGGACGATGGACAGAAGAAGGAGAGGAATTCGGGCCATGTCAACCTATAGTATTCTTGCCTGGATAATGCCATGGACAGAGGAGTCTGGCAGGCTACGATCCATAGGGTTGCAGAGTTGTACCTGACTGAAGCGACTGACCACACACACATACAAGCAACCTATTATAGCTAAGCAGATAGAATAAAATAAGTTTAGAATAAAATTTGACAAAAATTGAGTGATAAAGGGATTAAGAGACAATAATTTTAAACTAGGGTGTTCTAGAACTTTCTTGTCTTTAATTCCTCAACTGCTACACAGAAGACAGAAATAAGAACTCAACAATGTCTTTGTGAGGATTAGGGATAATATAGACTAGAGTCTGACATTTGATAAGCCCTAGATAAATTGTGGCTATTAGTATGTACTTTTGGGTTTGCTGTTGTGGCATATGGGAAGAACTTTGGCCTTGAGGCCAGACAGACCTGCATGATCTTAAGCAGCTTCTGTCTGTCATCTGTAGCACAAGGCTAGTAATGCAACCCTGGCAAGTTTATAAGGATGATTAAGTGAAATAGTTAGGGTCAATTGCTGGCAAATAACTTGACATAAACTAGACTCTGAAGAGTCAGTTGGCATTATTAAGAGCTTCACTTTAAAGTGGCATCATCTTAGTAAAAGTAGTGATGACACTGATGTGATGAAGAATGAATTACTAGAATCCAACAGTGTCCCTGCTTTATGAAAAAGTGAAAGTGTTGGTCCCTCAGTCATGTCTGACTTTTTGTGACCCCATGGGCTGCAACCCACCTGGCTTCTCTATTCTTGGAATTCTCCAGGCAAGAATACTGGAGTGGGTAGCCATTCCCATCTCCAGAGGATCTTCCCAACCCAAGGATCAAACTTGGGTCTCCTGCATTGGAGGTAGTTTTAGTTTTTACCATCTGAGCCACCTCAAATTGTGCTCTCGACCTTAGAAGGATTGTCCTGATAACTTGTAGTTCTCAAATCTTCCTTCTATATGCCTAAGGCCCTCTTAAACTATGCTGATTAATACAATTACAGTTATAGTTATTAGTTCTGAACCTTTTTTAAATGAACATTTAATTAGATAAAGAGGTTTATATAAATCATCAAAATTGTAGTATACAAGATCTTGTTTTTTTTATGAAAACTATCTAATATTTAATTTAAAAACAAATATTGGAAATAGTGTAGAGTAGGCAATATTGTTACTTTGGAACCAAAAATATTTCAACTATCACTCATTTATCGTCACTTACTATTTTTAATTGTACTGTATATTTTTGATGTTTTTATGAAGTCAAATGATGCAAATGACCTATAAATTATCTTTATATAGAGAGAGAGTCTCTCATGCATGTTATAGATTTTTATTTGAATATATGCAAAAAGATAATTGAAGTTCTTTATTTTGGAATTCTATATCTAATAATTTTTGTTAGATTATATAGCAATATACTTTAAACTACCTGAAAAACCATACTAGCTATTTTAGCTTTTCTTTTTCTGCTTTTCTTCCATAACTTTATATATGTTGAAACTATGAGAGCTATGTCTTGATATTCCTCTCCCGCCTACTAATTTACAGTTCACTGTATTCTATCTCTCCCTTCCTATACCAGTTTCCATTAGTGTACATGGATGTTCATGTTTTAGGAATTCTTGCTATATACATATTAATTCCTTGAGTATTTTACAGACTTGACTATATTTTCATAGAATATCATACTTAAGTTTTTGACATCAAAAAAGCAATACAAAATGATATTTAGAATGTAGGAAAGAAAGCTGTGACAAAGCTAGACAGCACATTAAAAAGCAGAGACATCACTTTGCCCACAAAATTCCATATAGTCAAGGCTATGATTTTTCCAGTAGTCATGGATAGATGTGAGAGTTAGACCATAAAGTAGGCTTAGTACTGAAGAATTGATCCTTTCAAATTGTGATACTGGAGAAGACCCTTGAGAGTCCCATGGACTGCAAGGAGATCACACCAGTCAATCCTAAAGAAATCAACCCTAAATAGTCATTCAAAGGATTTTTTCTGAAGCTGAAGCTTTAAAACTTTGACCACTTGAAGTGAAGAGCCAGCTCATTGGAAAAGACCCTAATGCTTGAAATGAATGAATGCAAAAGATGGGAGCGGCAGAAGATGAGATTAGTTAGCATCACTGACTCAATGGATATGTATTTGAGCAAACTCCAGGAAGATAATGGAAGTCAGAGAAGCCTGGTATGCTGCAGTCCATGGGGTCACAAAGAGCAGGACACAACTTAACAAATGAACAAGAGTAATAACAAAACATTTACCAATGTTATCACAGGGGATTTTTCAGTAGAAAGTATCATTTATCCAACATACAATTATATATCAGATTACTTCTGATATTTTGCAATTTTACACTATTCTCACCCCCAAAACTTTGTATTACTTGCTACTTTTTTTTAAATAATGATTTTGCTTTTAGTATTTGAGATAGTGAACTAATTATTGGTAATTTTGGAATTATTTTTAAACTGATATTTTTTAAAATAATTATATAATTGTTTTCAAATATCTATATTACATTTCCATTTATTTTTCATGCTCTTAAATTTTATATAATGTATGAATCACTCCAGTTTTAATGTACATGTCACCATACTACCTCCTTTCAGTTTTCTTGATTTCTTTCACTTTTGCTCTCATTTTGGGGGGCAAAAAGTGTATCTTTCAAAATTGATGCATTTGTTTGTCATAATATATTTCTTCTTTGATAATGTGTATTCTGTGACCAACATGCTTATTGTAACCATATGGAAAATGTAGTAGCACGTTACCAAGTAACCTTAAATAAAATGTTGAAATTTATATTTCAGCGTAGCTGAAGTATATAAATTCAGTAGCACTTACTCAATGATGAGTAAATTTGAGAGATGCTGTTCTTTAAATGTAATGTGATCATACATGGCATTTGGTCACATAATTTATGCCTGTGATGATTATATATGCATTCTGCAATTTACAGATTTTATTACTGAACAGGGGTATAAATTCCAATAGTTTACTAGTGCATTAATGTCACAATACATTACAAGGTAGTTAACCAGAGCTGCCACTATAAATAGAAAAATAGTCACGGCCCTCACTATAAACTACTTAATAAAAATAAGATCCTGAATCAGCATTCACCATTATAATGATTTTAGTCACAATACATCTCATTAATCAGGACTTAAAAAGAAATAGTTTTATCTAGAAGGCTTATTATTTTTAAGCCCTTCATTATTAAAATGTTCGTCACAATTTGTACTTAATTTAATGGGGTAGATTATATATTTCTTATGCATATATATTCTCTATGCTTTTCAGACATATTTCCCAATTTTTTGTATTAAATTGGAAATGAAAGTCTACTTTGGTAATTTTATAGCAGATTTGTAAATAAGGACAAGGGAATTCTTCAGTTCAGTTCAGTTCAGTTCAGTTGCTCAGTCGTATCCGACTCTTTGCAACCCCATGAATCACAGCACGCCAGGCCTCCCTGTCCATCACCAACTGCCAGAGTTCACCCAAACTCATATCCATCAAGTCCATGATGCCATCCAGCCATCTCATCCTCTGTTGCCCCCTTCTCTGCCTGCCCCCAATCCCTCCAAGGATCAGAGTCTTTTCCGATGAGTCAACTCTTTGCATGAAGTGGCCAAAGTATTGGAGTTTCAGCTTTAGCATGAGTCCTTCCAGAGAAATCCCAGGGTTGATCTCCTTCAGAATGGACTGGTTGGATCTCCTTGCAGTCCAAGGGACTCTCAAGAGTCTTCTCCAATATGCCACAGTTCAAAAGCATCAATTCTTCGGCAATCAGCTTTCTTCACAGTCCAACTCTCACATCCATACATGACTACTGGAAAAACCATAGCCTTGACTAGACGGACCTTAGTCGACAAAGTAATGTCTCTGCTTTCGAATATACTATCTAGGTTGGTCATAACTTTCCTTCCAAAGAGTAAGCGTCTTTTAATTTCATGGCTGCAGTCACCATCTGCAGTGATTTTGGAGCCACCAAAAATAAAGCCAGCCACTGTTTCCGCTGTTTCCCCATCTATTTGCCATGAAATGATGGGACCAGATGCCATGATCGTCGTTTTCTGAATGTTGAGCTTTAAGCCAACTTTTTCGCTCTTCTCTTTCACTTTCATCAAGAGGCTTTTTAGTTCCTCTTCACTTTCTGCCATAAGGGTGGTGTCATCTGCATATCTGAGGTTATTGAGATTTCTCCCAGCAATCTTGAGTCCAGCTTGTGCTTCTCCCAGCCCAGTGTTTCTCATAATGTACTCAGCATAGAAATTAAATAAGCAGGGTGACTATATGCAGCCTTGATGTACTCCTTTTCCTACCTGGAACCAGTCTGTTGTTCCATGTCCAGTTCTAACTGTTGCTTCCTGACCTGCATAGAGGATTCTCAAGAGGCAGGTCAGGTGGTCTGGTATTCCCATCTCTTTCAGAATTTTCCACAGTTGATTGTGATCCACACAGTCAAAGGCTTTGGCACAGTCAATAAAGCAGAAATAGATGTTTTTGTGGAACTCTCTTGCTTTTTCCATGATCCATCGGATGTTGGCAATTTGATCTCTGGTTCCTCTGCCTTTTCTAAAACCAGCTTGAATATCTGGAAGTTCACGGTTCACATATTGCTGAAGCCTAGCTTGGAGAATTTTGAGCATTACTTTACTAGCGTGTGAAAGTGAAAGTGAAGTCGCTCCATAGTGTCTGACTCTTTGCGACCTGTGGACTATAGCCCACCAAGCTCCTCCGTCCATGGGATTCTCCAGGCAAGAGTACTGAAGTAGGTTGCCATTTCCTTCTCCCGGGGATCTTCCCAACCCAGGGATCGAACCCAGGACTCCCACATTGCAGGCAGATTCTTTAACCTCTGTGCCACCAGTGTGAGATGAGTGTAATTGTGCAGTAGTTTGAGCATAGCAGAGCTCAATAGAAGTTGCAGTTCTGAAGGTCATCTGTCCTCACCAAGGATCCTTTCTCCCTAACCTTTATTTTGCTTCCTAACTACTCACAAAATACTCTGCACCAGAATAAGATCTATTACAAACAGAATCACTCAATCTCTCAGTGTTTAGGAAGGAGTTTATTTCGGGAGCTGCATCAGAATCCTAAGCAGAGGTGAATATTGAGATTCAGCTATACCAGTTGAAGCACCCTCTTCAGTTGAAACTGTTGTTTCATGGTTTGGTTTGGTTTGGTTTGGTTTCATTGTGTTTTCTATAAAATTGGCTGACAGCTTTAGCAGTTAATGATAGAACCCTTCCTATAAATTCTTCACAACATCATTAGCAATTCAGTTCGGATAAGTTCCTGTCAATAACCAAGGAAAGACATTAACTTCTGAAAAATGTCTTCCTTGTATGTAACTAACAGTGATATTTTGAATATTATGCTGCAGAAAAATTTGACTGTTCCCAGATACATTCTGCCTTCCAATATGACAAGACTCTAGTAACAAAGCTGTCAAAAACTTTGTTATATTTTGTATAGTATTGGGTATAATCTTCTTTTAGGTAAGTTCTTATATTTGATCATAGGCCTAATGTGACGTGACAGTCATGTCCAACTCTGCAACCCCTTAAACTGTAGCCCACCAAGCTCCTCTGTCCGTTGGAATCTCCAGAGAAGAATACTGGAGTGGGTAGCCTTTCCCTTCTCCAGGGGATCTTCTCAACCCAGAGATAGAACCTGGATCTCCTGCTTTGCAGTCATATTCTTTACCGTCTAACTACCAGGGATGCCCCAAAGGGGATGTTGCATAAATCTAATAATACTCAATACTCAATACTAAAGGGTGTGTTGCATAAGCCAAATACTCTGTACTCAATACCAATTTATACATTTTTAAACTTCTTTTTCTGTACTTAAATGAGTAATATAAACATGGTTCCATTGGCAGATAATCAATGAATAGAATAATATCAGGCATTAAGTTTCACTTCCAAACTGAATTACAGTCAGCAAATCCACACACAGAAAATATTTTTTCAGCTCAAAATAAACAGATGGTCCTGTGTGGTGCATATATATAAAAAATAGACTATCACCAAAGATTTAGAGTCACAAATTTGAGACATTAACATACAATATTATTTAGTGAAATATAAAAACATTTTATATTGATTAAAATAAAATAAGATCAACACATCTGGTATTCTTACTGAGGAGTCCCCAGGCTTCTTTAATGTGCTATGATAATGTTTTCCTAACTAATTTGGTTAACAAATATTATATGGTAAAACATAATTCCCAAGCTTTATCCACCCTTATCCTAAGGTAATAAAAATTAAACTTGCATATAATGAAGTACCTTGACCATGTTGGATAAACTGCCTACAGTTGCAAATGCCAAGCTTTTTTTGTTCTGTTTAAAGTATACTGTGAACACATACAAAATAGATACAAAGAGTATATAGCTTGTTATTATTAATGGTAAACACCACCCCCTTTCATTAAGTATGTATCTTATGTCAGACACAGGGAAAAATGTTTTATACACATTGTCTCCTTTAGTCTTACAAGGATCCTGTCACTTTTTATTCAGGCTTATTGGTCATCATCATTCTGTTTCTAGCATCAAGCAAACAACTATAATACAATAAATTAATAATTGAATTTGGGCTGAATTTAATTGAAGTTAAATTCTAACTCAATGGTAAAATGTACTTTTTTCCCAATATCTTTAGGAATAAGTTGGAGGGTTTTGTAAATTGTAATCTACTTTCAAAGTATAAATTATTGTTGCAAAGTCAACATTTTCATTTGAAATAATTTAGTATACTCTTGAAGGTCCCTTGCGGAAAATAATTTATGTGTTGAGAATAATTATCCAGAGAATAGTGTGATCTGGTAGGTTATCTCATGAGGTTCCTAGTCAGCTTATCTTGGTATTCTCTCAATGAGCCTGATTGAGAAGAGAGCTTGTTTGAACTCTTCTTCCCCATTGGTTGATTAAATAATATTAGTATCCAAAGGATATTACGTGAAGACAGAAGCCTGATACTGTTATGATATGTACATTCTCCTTCAGATTTGGTGTGCCGAATGGCAGATCCAGTGATACTGGTCCTTGACTTGAACATGAAGATTCCTCCATTGGAGCTATTGTTCAAGGCAAGGAAAAGTCTATGTATTAGGATATCTCTAAGAAGCTATGACCATGGTTTAGTTCACTGAACTTCACACTTCCCCACACCTCCCAACCACCCCTGGCTCTCTGTGCTCCCTCTTAAGATTGTTCAATGGCCCAGCTCTCCTAAGAATGCTACCATAGGTTCCAGTACTTACTTCTCTTTGTCTTGTTTTGATTTTAGTCTCATTAAGATACATGAGGGTAGAACTGCTTTATTTTGTTCAGAAATAAAACATTTAATGTTTTCCAGATGTCATAACTTTACAGTGAGGTAAGACTACTCATTAATAATAATAGCTAACTTTGATTATACAAATTAACCTTAAGCCATATGATCACGTAAAAATTATCCATATGATCCCCTTTCTCCCAATTCTCAAAGACAGCTTCTCATAGTATTCATCAGGAAGTTCCAGTAGATACTACTTTTTTAAGTTGACTTGGTATGAACACTTGATATTTATATTTAGTGTTTGTGTCAAGCTCTATTCTAAGTACTTGACATGGATTAGTACTTCAATAATTTCCCAAATCCCGTGAATCAGGCAGTATTTTTGTTGTAACTTATGAATGAAAAAAACTGAGACATAGAAAATTTCTTTAACTTCACAAATGTCAGACAAGTATTAAGTATTGGAGCCAAGATTCAAACGGAGGCATCTAAAATCTGGTATGACAGTTTTTCATTTATACAAACTGACTTAACTTATAAAACTACATATTATAGCAAGTATTTAGTAATAAAATATTATCAGCAAGCAATGGGAGTCTGACCGTCCATAGTAGGGTATTTTATAAAACAAATTCACCACTCTTAGTGTTCATCTCAAGAACACAATATGAGGCAAGCAGTTCAGATACTTATGTACTACTGCTCAATGAGAAATAATTTGTGTGTGTGTGTGTTTCTTTTTCTATAAAATAGAATATTTTGTTCTGTTGCCATTCTTGTTACCTTCTACTCTTCATAAAATGTGTTACTTTTTCCTTACAAAAGGAGTGTATACTGTGTTTTCCAGTATTCTCTCCCCAAAATGGTTATTTATGTAATCACTAAAAAATAATGTTTCAAAATAATTGTACTGCCAGGAGCAGACAGCTATCAGTTGTATTCACCACCACCACCAGAGCCTGGGATGGGGAAGAAGGAATTGGCTTGAACTCCAAATATAGCAGTCACCTGCATCCCTACCTGCTGAATACTCACAGCTGCAAGGTTCTCATTTTTTTGGTATACCCCCACAACACATGCGTACACATACATATGCCATTCAGAAGTACCATCTTTAAAACCAAATCTTGACAATTGATTTAGAAGATTGGTATGATAAGGATAAAATGTATAGTAAACCCTTAAACTTTAAAATATCTTCTACTTTTACAGTCAGTTGCCTGAGATGTGATAAAATCTCTTTTCTCCAGGTTCATCTTTTTCGTCTGGATGGTAGTAAGTGAGGCTGTCACAGATACATCGTATATATTATAGGAATGAGGAGAGTGAGGATCATGTTTTCTTCGTTCTAAAAGCTATATGTATGGGAAGCATTGACTTTGGGTATTATTAATCCCATGACACCCAAAAGCAGCATTGCCTTTACACTAAGAGGCGCTTGGCACCCTCAGTGCTGAGAAATACTTTTCTCTTAGCTAATTATAGCTTTGGGTCCAGCAATAATTTCCAGTTCTTCAGAGGCCAGCGGTGGGGGGAAAAACAATTCCCTCACTGGAGCAGTTAGTCCTGTTGTTCGGCATCAGGTTTTTCTGGGTGGAATATTAGGAAAGCATGCAGCTCCAATTCGAATTCTTGTATTTAATCATGATAACGTTAGTTTACATTAGGCTCAAAATCCTAAAAGCTAAGCTTCAGCAGTATGTGAACTGAGAACTACCAGTAGTACAAGCTGGATTTTGAAGAGGCAGAGGAATCAGAGATTGTGGAGAAAGCAATGGAGACTCGGAAAAAACAAATCTACTTCTGCCACACTGACTATGCTAAAAGCTCTGATGGTGTTGAATACAACAAACTGTAGGAAATTCTTAAAGAGATGGGAGTACCAGACGACCTTACCTGTCTACTGAGAAACCTGTATGCAGATCAGTAAACAACAGTTAAAAGCAGACATTGAACAAAGGACTTTGTCAAGGCTATATATTGTCACCCTGCTTATTTAAGTTATACACAGAGTACTTCATGCAAAATGCCAGGCTTAATGAATCACAGCTTGAATCAACATTGTTGGAAGGAATATCAATAACTACGTGAACCGTGAACTCCCTGATGTTCAAGCTGGTTTTAGAAAAGGCAGAGAAACCAGAGATCAAATTGCCAACATCCGCTGGATCATGGAAAAAGCAAGAGAGTTCCAGAAAAATATCTATTTCTGCTTTATTGACTGTGCCAAAGCCTTTGACTGTGTGGATCACAATCAACTGTGGAAAATTCTGAAAGAGATGGGAATACCAGACTACCTAACCTGCCTCTTGAGAAATCTGTATGCAGATCAGGAAGCAACAGTTAGAACTGGACATGGAACAACAGACTGGTTCCAAATAGGAAAAGGAGTATGTCAAGGCTGTATATTGTCACCCTGCTTATTTAACTTCTATGCAGAGTACATCATGAGAAACGCTGGACTGGAAGAAACACAAGCTGGACTCAAGATTGCTGGGAGAAATCTCAATAACCTCAGATATGCAGATGACACCACCCTTATGGCAGAAAGTGAAGAGGAACTAAAAAGCCTCTTGATGAAAGTGAAAGAGGAGAGTGAAAAAGTTGGCTTAAAGCTCAACATTCAGAAAATGAAGATCATGGCATCCGGTCCCATCACTTCATGGGAAATACATGGGGAAACAGTGGAAACAGTGTCAGACTTTATTTTTGGTGGCTCCGAAATCACTGCAGATGGTGACTGCAACCATGAAATTAAAAGACACTTACTCCTTGGAAGAAAAGTTATGACCAACCTAGATAGTATATTCAAAAGCAGAGACATTACTTTGCTGACTAAGGTCCATCTAGTCAAGGCTATGGTTTTTCCTGTGGTCATGTATGGATGTGAGATTTGGACTTTGAAGAAAGCTGAGTGCCAAAGAATTGATGCTTTTGAACTGTGGTGTTGTAGAAGACTCTTGAGAGTCCCTTGGACTGCAAGGAGATCCAACCAGTCCATTCTGAAGGAGATCAGCCCTGGGATTTCTTTGGAAGGAGTGATGCTAAAGCTGAAACTCCAGTACTTTGGCCACCTCATGTGAAGAGTTGACTCACTAGAAAATACTCTGATTCTGGGAGGGATTGGGGGCAGGAGGAGAAGGGGGCAATAGAGGATGGTTGGATGGCATCACGGACTCGATGGATGTGAGTCTGAGTGAACTCTGGGAGATAGTGATGGACAGGGAGGCCTGGCGAGCTGCGATTCATGGGGTCGCAAAGAGTCGGACACGGCTGAGCGATTGAACTGAACTTAGATATACAGATGATACCACTCTAATGGCAGAAAGTGAAGTGGAGCTAAAGAGCCTCTTGATGATAGTGAAAAAGGAGAGTGAAAAAGCTTGCTTAAAACTCAACATCCAAAAAACTAATATCATAGCATCTGTTCCCATCACTTCATGGCAAATAGAAGGGGAAAAGATAGAAGTAGTGACAGATTTTCCTTTTTGGGGCTCAAAAAATCACTGTGAACTTTGCAGCCATGAAATTAAAAGATACTTGCTTCTTGAAGAAAAGCTATGACCAACATAGGCAGCATATTAAAAAGCAGAGACATTTCTTTGTTGTCAAAGGGTCTTATAGTCAAAGCTGTGGTTTTTCCAGTAGTCATGAAGGGTTATGAGATTTGGACCACAAAGTAGGCTGAGCACAGAATTGATGCTTTCAAACTGTGGTGCTACAGAAAACTCTTGAGAGCCCCTTGGACTGCAAGGAGATCAAACCAGTCAATCCTAAAGGAAATCAACCCTGAATATTCATTGGAAGTACTTATGCTGAAGCTGAAGCTCCAATACTTTGGCAACCTAATGCGAAGAGTGAACTTATTGGAAAAGACCCTGATGCTGGGAAAGATTGAAGGCAAAAGGAGAAGTGGATGGCAGAGGATAAGATGGTTAAATAACATCATCGAATCAATGGACATGAATTTGAGCACACTCCTGAGATAATGGAGTTCAGAGGATCCTGGCATGCTATAGTCCATTGTGTTGCAAAGTGTCGGACATTACTTAGTGATTAAACAATAACAAACCTTAGTTTTCTAACTATATATGATCATGGACAAATCCAATAACAGCAACAAACTCTCTCCCAAGATTTTTTAAGTATCAAACACCAAATATGATACTATATGTGAAAGTGCCTCATACACTATAGATTGCTATACATATATTATTAATATAACTTAGTACCAGTGCTTTATTGCTTTAGTCTAAATCTCATTATACCTCCTACACATTAAGATCAAGAATATAAGTCCTCAAGAGGGTTTACAATGTTTTAATACTCCTTAAATCCTATTGGCATGTCTATGAAATTTTCACACTAAAAATATCCATGTTTACCCTGTGAATTTCTGTACATTTAAAATCTCAAAAATGTATCAGACAATAAAGCTATACATCAGCTTTTTTGTCCTTTCCTGAGAGATTGATTTTTATTTAATATTCTGTGCTGTTACATCTTATGAATAGGGTACATTCTGAGCTTATAGGGTAAGACTAGAAAAAACCCACAAAACCCATCTTGAGATACCCTCAAAATTATGCATAAAATATAGTTTATCCAACAGTGGGTTGGATATCAGAAAATGTGAATAAAAATACCTCAATTTTCTCTTGGGAGTAGAGGTATTTTTGTGATGATCGTGTGGGAAGACATAGAACCAGGGAAACATAGCTCTTGAGGTCACTCTGGGCTATGTGTCCCTTGAGTAAAATGGCAAATGAACTCTTCTCTCAAATCCTTTTTGAGTTAATATCGTTGAGTTTAAGTCAAATTAATTTTGCAATAACTATACTATAGGGAATAATTAGAAGGCAATGGCACCCTACTCCAGTACTCTTGCCTGGAAAATCCCATGGGTGGAGGAGCCTGGGTAGCGCATGGGATCGCTAAGAGTCAGACACGACTGAGCAACTTCACTTTCACTTTTTACTTTTATGCCTTGGAGAAGGAAATGGCAACCCGCTCCAGTATGCTTGCCTGGAGGATCCCAGGGACAGAGGAGCCTGGTGGGCTGTCGTCTATGGGGTTGCACAGAGTCGGACACGACTGAAGCGACTTAGCAGCAGTAGCAGCATCAGGGAATAATTATTATGTGCCAAACACTGTAGAGGAGATGGACAATACAGTGATAGACAGGAGAGAAAACCTGGGCTTAACCTGGTAGTGGAGGAAGTTACCAGTATATAAATATAGATTCAACAACCAAGGTTATGAATAGGTTTTGATTAGAACTATAAAGGAGGTATATAAGTAGATGGTCAATAAAAACAGTTCTAGAAAGATAAATATTGAGCTGAACTGTGAGATCACAATGAAAATGAGTTAACCATGATTAAAGTTGAAGGATAGTATAATCAAAGCCCCTGACATAGACAAGTTGTGGTGTTATTTTTTTACTAAGCAAATACTGATTAGAGCTTCATATGTGCCAGGCACTGCTGGGACTGTGCAGTTTAAAGGTCTGTGAACACTTCTGTTCTCATGGAACTTATACTCTAGACAGTGAAAGATAGAGTAAATGAACAAAATAATTAACAAATATGAGGATGTGATTAGTTCTGAACATAGAGGGATGACTGGGGATATAGGCAATCTATTTAGTCAGGACTCAGACTATACAGGACTTTTTAAAGGAAAAACCAGAGTTGGACAGTAAAGTGGTAGAAAACTTTCTTTTTTAGAACTATTGCAGTAGAATAAAAGGCCCCTGGTATAGAAGGGGCCTCCTCTTCAAATACAGCATGAACTAGTGAGAATTTATAGCCAAGGAACAGGGCAGGGATCAGTGGATGGAAAATTACTAAGAGGAAACATCAGAGGTGAGGATAATTCTGGAACCAGCTTCATAGGATTCTAGCTGAAGATGGGTCAGGGAGATTGGACATCATCAGATGTCCAGTGGTGGAAGATGAGGAATATGATCAGATGTGGAAGGCAATCAGATACTGAGGGTGAGGTCATAATTAAACTAATTTAGCAGAGTCATTGTTAAAACTGGATTTTACAAGTACACAGATGGACCTGAAAGAAGGTTCAGGAGTCTAGTTAAAGTTTGTTCAAGCAAAGAATCTCTGTTGTCCTTGTAGGCCATGCAAGGAGTTTGGGTTTTATATTAAGATCTTTAAGGACCCCTGAGTAATTTTTACACAGAATTTTGCATAATCTGGTTTTGATTTTTAAAAAATAACTCTAGATCCAGTGTGGAAAATAGCATAAGATCCAACCATATTGTTGTGGCTTATTTAAATTTCATTTAGAGAATTCCCTCCTGCCACTTGATTTTTTTTTTTTTTTTAAGATTCTCTTTCCTACTTCCCACTCCATTTTTCACCTTAATGGCCTTTGGGTAATGTGTGACTTCTCTGATCCAGAAGTAGAGAAAAATTTGGAAATTGGCTGTAGGGCTAACTACTGAGCCCTTTAGAAGCAGGACCTGAGGGAACACATGCCTGGATTCCAGAAATATATAGGAGTTATAGTCCCTGGAGAGAAGAAGGGCATTAACTGATAACAGATAGCCCATGAAAACACTGTATTTGCTATGCCCAGGCTGGGTACACTGAATATTGACCCTGTTAAAGCAAAAACAGCCTTAGATTCTTGGCTGGTGATTACTAGACTGTTAACCTATTGGTCAGGTTGGTCTGCATTGCCTCTGGAACTGGGAAAACCTTCAGTGTTCACAACTGATCTGATGTGAAATGAAAAGGCAGAAGCTAGCATGAGGGATTATAGCAGATCTTTGTGTACTAATCCTAGCAATTCAGTGTATCCTACAGAAACTAAAAATTACTTTGGGTATAGAAGGCTTCCCAGGTGGCACTAATGGTAAAGACCCCACGTGCCAATGCAGGAGATTTTAAGATATGTGGTTCCATCCCTGGGTGGGGAAGATCCCTTGGAGGAGGAAATGACAACCTACTCCAGTATTCATATTGCCTGGAGAATCCCATGAACAGAGGAGACTGGCAGGCTACAGTCCATGGAGTCGCAGAGTCAGAAACGAGTGAAGCGACCTAGCACACGTGCATAGGAGGCATTAATACCACTATTTTGCATAGAAATTTTGAGTACATTGTTTAGGATGGATTGAGAATAAAGAAAATTAGTAGGCTATTTCAAGAAAGGATTCTTGGGGCTGCAAACTTAAAGACAGTAGGTTTGGGAAATCAGATGACATGATGGATTTATAGACTCTGCAGTTTAAGTTATAATAGGTCATGGTGAGTTTTTGGATATATTGGGGAGAAAAAATATGTAATTCCTTGATTTCTAATTCGGATAATTTGGGTGAATATTGATACTGTCCTGGAAGACAAGGGGAATTCATGTTCAAACTAAAGATCACCTGTTATTAATTCTTTGAATATACATGCAAAATGAAACGTGATTGGAACTTGTTTCCTTTCAGTCCACAGGAGATAACGAAAAATAATTTCAGGGGTGTCTGAGATCTTTAACCTTTTACAAGTAATTGAATTGGCCCTTTGGTCACCAGGTGGTTAGTTATCCCAAGATGTAATTTATTTAGAAGAGTATGACTAGTGGATTTATGGGGTACTGAGTCTGATAAAGTTCTTTCCTGGAACCTGAAAGGCATGCCTGCCAGATTTTATTTAGGTTTTAATGAATGAATAAATGAAGGCAAAGCTATAGAGTGAAAACCACCTCTGTTCATCAAATGATCCATGCCTTTCCTTTGTTTCATTCTTTTGAACAATTGTACTCCTTCATTTCCAGTGTGTATGTTCATTTGAGAGGGGCACCTCAGGGCATACTTGTTTCCTTTTTTGTTAGATAAAACCATTCTTGAAGATGAAACACATAACATACAGGCTGCACTGCAAGCACATAAAACCTGGGATACCAGCTGGAAAATGTCTTAGCCTTGTACTTCTGATTTCTTAGTTACAAAAAAAAAAAGGGGGTGGTAATAGATAAACATTCAAATTTTGTGTCTGTTGTTTTTCTCTGTTATGTAAAAAGGTGGTGTTGATGTCTTACAGAACAAGAGTTTTTAGAAGCAAATTCTCAGAATTGTAACACCCCCCAAAATATGTGGTATTATTTTTCTTTATAAAATTTATCCAGCTAAAATATTTTCTGATAAGTTTAAATGTATATGAATTAAGCCCTGGATAGTTTCTTAACTGACTTCTTCATTTTTCTTTTTTTTTTTTATTTTACTTTACAATACTGTATTGGTTTTGCCATACATCAACATGAATCCGCCATGGGTGTACGTGAGTTCCCAGTCCTGAACCCCCCTCCCACCTCCCTCCCCATACCATCTCTCTGGGTCATCCCAGTGCACCAGCCCCAAGCATCCTGTACCCTGCATTGAACCTAGACTGGCGATTCATTTCTTATATGACATTATACATGTTTCAATGCCATTCTCCTAAATCATCCCACCCTCTCCCTCTCTCACGGAGTCCAAAAGTCTGTTCTATGCATCTGTGTCTCTTTTGCCGTCTCGTATACAGGGTTATTGTTACCATCTTTCTAAATTCCATATATATGTGTTAGTATACTTTATTGGTGTTTTTCTTTCTGGCTTACTTCACTCTGTATGATTGGCTCCAGTTTCATCCACCTCATTAGAACTGATTCAAATGTATTCTTTTTAATGGCTGAGTAATACTCCATTGTGTATATGTACCATAGCTTTCTTATCCATTCATCTGCTGATGGGCATCTAGGTTGCTTCCATGTCCTGGCTATTATAAACAGTGCTGCGATGAACATTGGGGTACAGGTGTCTCTTTCCATTCTGGTTTCCTTGGTGTGTATGCCCAGCAATGGGATTGCTATTTTACTGAAACGTGTATTTTGAAAACATTGGTGAAATTTGCCATTTCCCACCTTGCCCAAGCAGCAGCTGGAGCCTGGACCATTTTCAATGGCCAACACTCAGGCAGCACTAATCTAAGGCAAATGGCACATTAAAAGCTACCTTGCCACCTCTTCTTCTATTAGATGTGCCTAAGGTGAAAGAAAGAGGATAATATTGTATTGAAGTTCCAGCTATTTTCCTTTTTCTCCTCTTCCCTTTCCATTCCTATTACCTTAAATCTATTAACTACTGGTCATGCTCTTAACATCAAAATACTTACAGGAAAAGATTTATTTTGAATGAGCAGATGGACCAGTTCTAAGACAAGCTGCTATATTAATAAACATGTGTGGTGCTTTATCTGCAAAGGAGCCTATTTTGACATTTCTCCTGGATGATTTGTATAACCTATCACTATCACACCTGGAGCAGGGACAATAAATGGGCACTTAATAGTCAAGCAGTGTGTGAACACCTTCATTATAACTTCATTATGTCAGATATAATCATCTATTACTGAATGTCAGGCATTTAATTTATGAACAGTTACCCTACAGAATTAGTGGCCACACAAATGAATGGTCCCTTCATGTCACTTTTACTGTAAATTTCCTTCTCCCAATACCATCTCCTTTTTTAAACATATAGTATAAATATGATATCTTTGGAGGATTTTAGAATATAAGATGTCTTGTTTATATTTATGAAATTTGAGAATAGGGTAAATGTGAATCACATGTGATGTACAATTGCATATATTAATATGCATGTCTATTTAAAATAATAGTACAGTTCTATCGTTTACTTATGAACTTTTATTTGATTTTGGTAAAGAAGTGATAATACTCTTAGGAAAAATCAAAAGTTTCCCCAGAAATCTACAATGATATAAGGTACATATCATTAATAATACTGTTCTTTAGTCACTGAGTCATGTCAGTCCTCTGTCCATAGGATTTCCCAGGCAAGAACCCAGGGATTGAACCCATGTCTCCTGCATTGGCAGATTGATTATTTATCAGCAAGCACCAGAGAAGTCCTAACAATACTGCACTGTACATCTAAATGTTCATTGAGAGTACATTTTCATTCTAGTATTTTTAGCACAAAATAATAATAATAACAACAAAAACAATAATAATTCCATTGGACCATAATCAGCAGTGAAAAGTGAAAGTTGCTCAGTCATGTCCAATTCTTTGCAACCCCATGGACTATATACAGTTCATGGAATTCTCCAGACAAGAAGACTGGGGTGGGTAGCCTTTCCTTCTCCAGGGGATCTTCCCAACCCTGGGATAGAACCCAGGTCTCTGGCATTGCAGGCAGATTCTTTACCAGTTGAGCCACAAGGGAAGCCCAAGAATACTGGAGTGGGTAGCCTATCCCTTCTCCAGCAGATCTTCCCAACCCAAGAATCAAACCAGGATCTCCTGCATTGCAGGCAGATTTGTTACCAACTGAGCTATAAGGGAAGCCCAATCAACAGTGGCACTACCTAAATGATATGTATAAGAGAGATAGTGAGAGATAGTGAAAAGAGAAGCTTCAGTTTGTGAGAGAGAAGCTGAGAGAAATAGGAGAAACAGAACTAGCATCTTGTAATTTTTCATAATTGATGTTCCTACTGGCATCTACAGAACCCTTCAGCCCTTTTCTTTGGACTTAAGAAAATATAGCCAGAGCTTCACCATATCTGTTTCCACGTTCAGTATTAGAGAGAGCTTCAGTTGTTATGAAGACTCCAGATCTTCAGATTGAAATTACTATCTGTGAAAAAGTTCTTTCAGAGATGTCTCTACTGCTGTCTGTTTAGAAACTTAAGACTGGGGTGATAGCAGGATCCAGTACATGGAAAGAGAAATCTCAAAGGCTATTAAATGATCAGTGTCACTATTAGACCTTGACCTTTCAGATTAGAACAAAATGAATGATACAGACAGGAAATTATTAACAAACTGACAACAGAATTGTATGGTATGAGGATGAATCTACATTAATACCAAAACCATATTACAATTGCCTTTGGCTGTTTGAAAGGATGGAGCTGCCAACAAGAAGCTTCCTCCTATATATTAATAATACAGACCTATTTCTCTTCCACGCAGTTCCAGCTTTCAATGTGATGAATGGTAGCATTCACACAGGAAACTGGGTGGCAGAAGATTATGAATTTCTTCATTAGAACTATAAACTTAAAGAAACCATGTATTTTGGAAGGATGTCTCACATAACTGAAAAATATCATCGAGGATAAAGAAGAGGAGGATATTTAGTTCTAATGTCCTAAAGAAACAAAAGGCTCTGGTGGTGTGACAGAATGCATTTGCAAAACCTGGCTACACTGACACATCTCTAATTGGCATGGACATAGCTGCCTTTGATTTCTGTTCTCTGTAGATATCAGTGATCAATAGTCATATTAGTCTATAGACTATTTCATTGACTTGAATGACTGGAAAGTTCGTTAAGGGACCTGGGTTGTACAAGATGATCTTTTAACAACCAACCCAAATAATATGGTTAAGATTTATTTGATGAAAACTCATTCTAAAGATGACATAGAATGATTTTGGCCAAGACTCTTCAGGGAAGCAAGCTCCCCAAATGAACTGATTAGACTTCTCTCTTTTACAGATCTAAACCCTTGAGCAAGTGTAACCAGAATCAGGGGAGGCTGGTATGAAGGCTCAGTTGGTTGGCAAAAAGATTTCAAAACCTTCAGAGTAAGCTTCACATAGGAGGGCCCTGAGACAGTCAAAGCACTAGATAGCTGACTAGACCTCCATGCCTGTTCTAAACTACCAGACTGTACTTTGCAGGAATCTCATTCATTTACTTTCCTTTCCCCTTTGTCTTACATGTATCTTTCTCACAACTTCATTAGATCTCCACTATCAAAAATTTACTTCATTTGGGACCATATTGGAGCATATATCATGGTATATAATTGGTAGGAAAAATATGGGTTACCCTGAAATTTCATGTAAAATAACTAGCATAATTTTTGCAAGGAACTTAGTTCATACTACATTTAAAAATGTATAAAGGTGAATACCTTGCCTTTTTGCTTTCAGCTATTATTACAGTCTTTAAAATCCATGTTACTGAGTAACTTTAGTTATCATCCTTACTGAAAGTGGGCTTAACTCCTGCTAAGATATAGGAGCCAGGCACGCTGCAGTCCATGGGGTCACAAAGAGTCCAACACTACTTAGAGACTGAACAATAAGATAGAAAGAAAATTCAATAAAATATATAATCAAAGATTTTAAATGTTTAATAAGAGAAGTGGAGATGTTAATAAAAATAGAAATTTTTTTTTTAATTTTAATGAAATAGTTCATGGTAGAAAATAGTACAATTGTAATCTGTAATAATAACAGTGGAAGTCTGTGATCTAACTATAATTTTTTCAAGGTGTGTACAATCACAATGAAAAGACTTTAAATTTACAAATCTTACCTTTAACACTAAGCATTTGACAAATGTTTATGGAATTTAACAGAAAATTTTAAGGTATAGCCTCTATTTTAGGCCATAGGGTAGCAAAATGTAAATTGCTTTCCATCAGCAAAAAATGGAATAATTCTAAAATGTAAACAGCATTCTTTTCCCTCTAATATAATTACAATCATTATTAAATCAGATACATTAAACTGCTGGGAATTTGGGGACAATAATTAGATTTATTTACAGAAGTTGATTGACATATACCCAGTCTCAGGAAAATTATATACATTTTTGAGAATTAAAGCTTTTTAATGATTTTATTCTTTTTTCATGTTTTACATAGTTTGGGGCTTAATCTTTTCATCTTCTAAACTAGAAATACTTGCTAGATTAAAGCTCCAAAATTCTATGTTCTCTGAGGAACAAATATTGTATAATTAGGGTCCTATCAAATTATGTAAACTCATTATTGTATGCACTGTTGAATAATATATGCAATGCAAATAATTGAAACCTTGGAGTCATAAAGTTGTAAAAGCTAAGTGGAAACAATTTAAGTGCTTTCATTCTTTTATCAAAAGCACTAGAATTTTTTTTTTTTCCTTTATGTAGTCTATGTTTTAGAATAGCCAGTGTTAGATTACTGACATGAAATGTTATAGTCTCTTGTTCATTTTACCAATCAAATCTGAATGTGTGATATTCAGGCCATTATGCATTTCTAAATCTGAAGTACCCATAATTTCAAATCAAGAGACATGTAAAACCCAAATGTCTTCCTTATGCTAATATTTTCCTTGAATAAAAATATTATTCATGAATGCTTATTATAGTACTCATTAACATTTCATATTTAAGTGACTGTATTTATCATGAAACAAATTTATTTTTGTGGAAATTTTTGATGTCTTCTCAATTAAGAAAAGAATTAGTGAGTGGTTTTTATTTATTCTGTCATGTGAAATCTTTGCCTTTATACACATGTAATTTAAAATGACTTTTACTCAGCTTCTATCCAACTGTAACTGTAGGAATAGTACTGAATAATAGAAAAAAATTGGAAATCTAAGACTTAGGAAATATCTTTAAAATGCTATTAGCAAATAAAATAAGAACAAGAAAGGTCACTACCAACTGAATGGTAGTTTTAAACCTGGTACAGTGTTTGGTGCTTCACAGAGGTTATTTCTAATTCTTATGAAAACTGGGGAAAGTAGGTCTCTTTATCTTCTTTACAGAAATAAGAAGCTGAGACTTAGAGAAGATGTAGTAACTCAACCAGTGTTGTACAGCTATTAAGTGCTAGAGCTGGAATCCTGGAGAAGATTCCAAGCAGTTGCTGTTATTGTGTTCAGTCGTTAAGTTGTGTCCACTCTTTGCGACCCCATGAACTGCAGCATGCCAGGCTTCCCTCTCCTTCACTGTCTCCTAGAGTTTGCTCAAACTCAGGTCCATTGAATCAGTGATGCCATCCCATCGTCTCATCCTCTGTCGCCCCCTTCTCTTCTTGCCCTCAATCTTTCCCTGCATCAGGGCTTTTTCCAATGAATCAGCTCTTCACATCATGTGGCCAGTATTGGAGCTTCAATTTCAGCATCCGTCCTTCCAATGAATAGTCAGGACTGAATTCCTTTAGAATAGACCAGTTTTATCTCTTTGCAGTCCAAGGGACTCTCAAGAGTCTTCTCCAGCACCACAGTTCAAAAATATCAATTCTTCAGCCCTCAGCCTTCTTTATAGTCCAATTCTCACATCCATACATGACCACTGGAAAAAACATAGCTTTGACTATATGAACCTTTGTCACTAAAGCTATGTCTTTGCTTTTTAATATGCTTCAGTATTCTTGCCTTTAGAACCGCCCCCACCAAGAAAAATTCAGGGCAGTAACCACATTTTTATAGTCAGTAAAATATATAATAAAAGTAGCAAAATACCAGTATCTCTTAGGAAACAATGTAAAAACAAAAACAATTATGATAACCTTCTAGAAAGTAAAGATCACACGCTATTATCAGGTAATAGTAATCTCCTAGACTTGGAGTTTGAAAGAACAGTATTGAATTTTTATTTTAAAGTGAAATGAAGGAAATGAATCCCATTTGTCAGGATGTACTATATGCAATTAGGAGTAAGCTTTAGAACTGTCTTGTTTGTTGCTGTTGATAACATTTGTTTCTCATCAAACCCTCATTATCATTGGTCACATTACCCAGACCCCAAGTTGTAGCTATATGTAAACCACATTTTGATGGTATTAGTAATAATTACACTTGCTGGATTATATCATGGGGCAAAGAGGAAGAAATGTGTTCATAAATCTCTTTGGTCATCTCATTATATATAAAGATAAGTATCCAATTAAAAATCAAGAAACCTTGTGAAGTTTCTGAAAAATTAGTGCTATTTTATTTGGGTTCATGGTAGTTTAAAATTACTTAAATGTGAACCTAGCTCTATAAAAAGGAAACAGAAATGAACAGGAAATTTTTCATAAGTTTCTCATAGCAATTTAGCATTTGTCATATTTAAAGAAAGATTGTCAAGCAGGTAAATTCGAGACCATTCTTGTATTTGTTGAAACTTCAGGTTTTGCTTCTATGAAGTAAACTAGAGCTACATACAAACATGTACAATTGAATTACTTTGGTTGCATATAGATATAGGTTTATCTAATATGTGGAACATCTTAAAGAATCCTCAACTCTGTTTATATTAATGAGTGAAGTTTTAACATAAGCAAAGCTATAACTTCTCTGGCTGGAAGTAAAACAAGGTCTGTGCCATTTATCTTTAAGAAAATGTCTGAATATGCAAATTCATTTAATTTCTTCCTTTTGTTATATTTTATTGTGAAGGAGATAAGGGAGTTGGTTTAATTTAATGACAAAATAAAAGGCTCTGTCTGTAACTCTCATTCATTCATGTGTCTTAAGAGACAATGGAAATGGAAATGACCTTTTAAGAACTATGAGTTGAATACTAGTGAGACTAGTATGGAGGTGTTCTTCAGAATCACTTAATATAAAGGGTTGTGTTGATACCTGCTGCTGCTGCTAAGTTGCTTCAGTCGTGTCTGACTCTATGCGACCCCACAGACAGCAGCCCACCAGGCTCCTCCATCCCTGGGATTCTCCAGGCAAGAATACTGGAGTGGGTTACCATTTCGTTCTCCAATGCATGCATGCATGCTAAATCCCTTCAGTCATGTCCAACTGTGTGATCCCATGGACAGCAGCCCACTAGGCTCCTCTGTCCACGGGATTCTCTAGGCAAGAATATTGAGTGATTTTCTATTAAGGAAACTTCATAGGCAGGGTGGAGTGAGGGAGACCAGGAAGGAAAAAGGCATGTACTGGACTATTTAAAACTCTCATACTTTGTGCAGTAGTTCTAAAATTCTTAGTTTTTATATAACTATAAAATTTATAGTTGAAAAAAAATATACCATAAGAATACATTTTTCCTGTTAGTATTCTTATGCTTTTTTTTTTTTCTTTTTAATTGTCGTTATTTTCCAGGTTTTCTTCTTTTTAATGATTTGGTTACTTTTGATTTACTTATAGGTTTTAGAGAGAAGAGATACGAAAAATTACAGATTATAAAAGCATGGTTCTCATATAATGGTATAGAATGTCATCTATTTAACTTTCCCAAAGACATCTAATGTGATTTTAAAAAATCCAGTTTACATATGTTAACAGATAAACTAAGACATATTAAAATTTAAGAATTTATTTGAAAAAAAAATTGATCAAATCAGGCAACATCCAATCTAGCACATAGAAAAGAGATCTGAGGAGCTATACAAAATGAAAGACTTTTACAGGCAGAAGAGCATGAAATCAAGGAAGTTATACTAGGCAAAAATGTAGACTAATTATTGCAAGGTTACTTTCCTTTAAGGGATGGCAAGGGTCTATGTGGAGAAGGCAATGGCACTCCACTCTAGTACTCTTGCCTGGAAAATCCCATGGACATAGGAGCCTGGTAGGCTGCAGTCCATGGGGTCACTGAGAGTTGAACACGACTCAGTGACTTCACTTTCACTTTTCACTTTCATGCATTGGAGAAGGAAATGGCAACCCACTCCACTGTTCTTGCCTGGAGAATCCCAGGGACGGTGGAGCCTGGTGGGCTGCCATCTATGGGGTCGCACAGAGTTGGACACAACTGAAGTGACTTAGCAGCAGTAGCAGCAAGGGTCTATGAGCAGATTATCTAACTAGTGTGCACGCCTGTGTGTGTTCAGTTGTGTCCGACTCTGTGATTCCATGGACAGTAGCCCACCAGCGTCCTCTATCCATGGGATTATCCTGGCAAGAATACTAGAGTGGGTAGCAATTTCCTTCTCCAGGGCATTTTCCCTACCCAGGGATCAAACCCACATCTCCTGCATTGGCAAGCAGGTTCTTTACCACTGCACCACCTGGGAAGCTATCAGGCAATTCCCAACTGACTAAGACTCCATTTCTGGGAGAGACAAAACTGTACTGGGACGTACCATAAGCAGCTCCATTTGGGGCTTGTTGTCTTTTTTTTTTTTTACACATATAAGGAAAGGGAATCTCTAAGAGTTTGTCACTAATAATAACACACTTTGAGTATACTACCCTTTGTAAGTCTAAGTCTGAGTTAACTCTTCTGAATCAATAAGCAGTTCCATGTATTGCCTTTCAGTCAGTTCAGTTCAGTCACTCAGTCATGTCCAACTCTTTGTGACACCATGAACCGCAGCACACCAGGCTTCCCTGTCCATCACCAACTCCCGGAGTCCACCCAAATCCATGTCCATTTAGTCAGTGACACCATCCAGCCATCTCATCCTCTGTCATCCTCTTCTCATCCTGCCCTCAATCTTTCCCAGCATCAGGGTCTTTTCCAATGAATCATAGCTTCATATCAGGTGGCCAAAGTATTGGAGTTTCAGCTTCAACATCAGTCCTTCCAATGAATACTCAGGACTGATCTCCTTTAGGATGGACTGCTTGGATCTCTGTGAAGTCCAAGGGACTCTCAAGAGTCTTCTCCAACACCACAGTTCAAAAGCATCAATTCTTCCGGGCTCAGCTTTCTTTATAGTCCAACTCTCATATCCATACATGACCACTGGAAAAACCACAGCCTTGACTAGACGGGCCTTTACTGGCAAAGTAATGTCTCTGCTTTTTAATATGCTGTCTAGGTTGGTCATAACTTTCCTTCCAGGAAACAAGCATCTTTTAATTTCATGGCTGCACTCAGCATCCGTAGTGATTTTGGAGCTCAGAAAAATAAAGTCAGCCACTGTTTCCACTGTTTCCCCATCTATTTGCCATGAACTGATGGAACCGGATGCCATGATCTTCGTTTTCTGAATGTTTGAGCTTTAAGCCAACTTTTTCACTCTCTTCTTTTACTTTCATCAAGAGGCCCTTTAGTTCTTCTTCACTTTCTGCCATAATGTATTGCCTTTAACGGATCTTTTCTAGCTTTGCTTTTCTTTTTCATTGTTTTATTTTACTAGTTACTGTGCTAGGGCCTTTAGTAATAATAATGGTAGTGTTAGTTACTCAGTCGTGTCTGACTCTTTGTGATCCCATTGAATGTAGCCTACCAGGCTCCTCTGTCCATGGGATTCTCCAGGAAGAATACTGGAGTGATCCATGCCCTTCTCCAGTGGATCTTCCCAAACCAGGGATCAAACCCGGGACTCCTGCATTGTACACAGATTCTTTACCATCTGAACACTGAACCCTTTAGGAGGTTATAATGGAGGTGTTTGTTGTTTGCTTAGTTTTCTTGCTGTCCCTTCTTGAAATGACATTTTTTCCCAAAAAGAATGGGTCAGATAATTAGGGAAAGCTATATTCCTGGGTTTACATCTGGATTTGGATGAAGGAAAAGGTTAAAGAATGCCTCTGGATGATCTATCAAAATATGCTACTTAAGGAAGTGACTGCACCTTCAGCCAAGAGGAGAGATGGTTCGTGTGTTTTGGTTTAGATTATGTTTTTCTTAAAGGATTGCTTCCTTCCATCCTTCCTTCTCTTTTTCTTTTCCAAGGCTAATAAAAATTTCCTTCTCAAACTTCCTCTAATCTCTAGGGAAAGTAATAACTAAATTCCAGGTGTCCTTTATCAGTATAAACTGAAAATGTACATTGGCTAAGTTTTAAAGTCAAATATTCCATATTTTACATTACAGGCAGCCTTTCCACCACCAGCCTCCTCTTTTCTTTCTTCACTATGGTTTCTCCTTTTTTTTTTCCTCTCTTGTTTTGCCTAAACAAATGCAACCATGGCAACAATAAAAATCCTGGTTCAAACCTTCAACATTTGAAAACTCAAAAGTATGACAGTCTTTCGGCAAAACTGAAAATCATTGGTCTCCATCAGTCCTTTCCAATATGCTGGAGACTCACTTAAGTATTTGCATATAAATTATGTAGTTTCTTAAATTTCCATATATGTCCTCAGGCCTAACAGATAGTCACAGGTGATTTTCAAGTCAAAATCACAATAACCAGTACCCTTACGGAAGTTCTTTTAAAAACTTTTCTGTTCTCCCTACCTTTTCATCTCATTGCTCATCTTAATTGACTCAAAACTTCATGTCAGCACCACATAGTAGCTGGTAGAGATTTTGAGAATGAAAACTGAGGGAAAAGGTTAACAAAGCAACACAGATTTGTTACTAAGAATATTTTAGACAAGAAGGACAAACTGTCTTTCCAGAGAGGAAGGAACACATCCATTGTTGTTGTTTAGTCGCTGTCATGTGTGACTTTTTGAGACCCCAGGGACTGCACCTTGTCAGGCTTCGCTGTCCTTCACTATATCCCAGAGTTTTCTCAAACCCATTTCATTGAGTTGATGCCATTCAACCATCTCATCCTCAGTCATCCCCTTTTCCTCCTGATCATTTAAAACCCTGAGATAATTTCAAAACTGTAGAGTGGGAGAAAAAAATTTTTATTGGACAAATAAATTATCCTGAGGAAAAAAATTCCAGAGTGAAGTCATTTGTACCTGCTTGCTATTTTCTTGAATATTTGAGTTTCTTGCTGGCTAAAGGACTTTACTCTTATCTTTGTACACACTCCTATTAGAGTAATACTTGTAGTGGGAAAAAAAGAGGGCATGGGAAGAGGCCAGCATGTATAGAGAAAAATGACTGAAATTTGACTTTAGTTATCCCTTAGAAGCCAGCAAAGTTGACACTGTGGGTATTTTGCAATCATTTGTTTAATTAGCTGAAACTCCTAAGGGAAAATTTTATGAAATGGCAAACTTCCAAAGACTAATTTAAATCTGTTTTTCTATGTATGACAGAACTTTTGTAATACAGAGCTGTTAAAAAGGTACCATTGTATAAAAGTCCATACAGTCAAAACCTTTAATACCAAAAGCAATATTTTACAAAGAAATGTGAAAGTAAGTTCTATAGGTTAAACTATTATTCACCTGAGAGAATTGAGATCCATGCTTGCAGGTGGCTAAGAAAATCATATTTAGACTAAGAGGATTTTTTTTTAAACAGTCTCCACCCCACCCCCACCCCTTTCTTGTTTTCTGTGGATTTTTCTTTGTAGGTAAGTATATAATTAAGTTTACATTCTGTTTTTACCTAGTGGATTTTTCAAGCTACAAGATAATTCATTTTTGTAACAACTAGAGGCGATTAAGTTTTCATCATCCTACTTTAGTGCTTTCAGAGTTTAGATTTAGGTAACTGGTTGATTTGAGAAAGGCAATGGCACCCTACTCCAGTACTCTTGCCTGGAAAATCCCATGGATGGAGGAGCCTTGTAGGCTGCAGTCCATGGAGTTGCTAGGAGTCAGACACGACTGAAGCGACTTAGCAGCAGCAGCAACTGGTTGATTAAAGAGGCTAGAGAACTAGGTTTTCCTTTGCATTTGGTTACAAAGACACAAAATTACTGTGAGTCAACCTCCTAGGGGATAAAACAGCAACTGACCATAAAGCCTACTCCTCAAGTGTTTTTAGTTTTTGTGTTTTGTTTTTTTTTTAACCTACTGTATCATTTAGAAAATCAAAATCTTATTAATGTAATGATTGCAGTTGAATAAAATCCAACAGATTTGTTATAATCCTGAAGTTAGAGGTTGACTTTATATAAGCTCTGGTTGAAAGCAGTTTGCATTTTGTGTGAAGCTGCATCATTTATTGTTTGCAGTAGCTGATGAATTTTCTTGAAAAGATCAGCTAAATGGAAGCTTCTAGTCATGAATGCATGTAGTATACACTGAAGATGTAGTTTACACGCTGGAGATTGGAAACAGGTGTTCTGGCACTGGTTCCATACGGGATTGCTTTCAGTAGGAGCCTATGAGGAAACACACACAAGAAAAAGAGCAACTCATAATTCTTATGACTATTACCTCATTCATACAAGTGCCAAATGACTCAAATGGAAAACCGGTACCATAGGATTAAAGCTTTCAAAACGTAGGCCTAGTTGGGAAGGGTGTGATAGTACAGACGCAAACAGAATCGTTCATGCTATGAAATTGTTTCATTTCCTTCACTCTCAGAAGTTGTCTAGTTGACATCATTTCTAAATTTATCGATATAAACCTATAGATATGTAAAATCCATGCATCAGAGACAACTGGATGTCAGTGCCTGTTCACCTCTTCTTCAGTGGTAATGGGGCTTTCATTTACAGTTGGACCCTTGGCTACTGGGAATAAAGCGATTTTTCCTTACAGTTAAGATGTGTCCTAGCCAACAGTACATAAATAGAGGTGGTTTGTGAAACTTCTAAGAAGTGTTCTTGGATGAAGGTGGCATTCTCCTTTCCTTCTTTTATCCTCCCCACTGGCTGGTTGCAATATTCTAGGGGAGCCATTATAGATCACAAAGTAGACTCTTATGTATTAGAGAAGTGAAGAGCGTGATAGAAGCTGCCTGCTTCCATATTAGCCCTGGAAAGCTGTTTTGTCTTGAGAGAGAGATAAAATGGTCTCTTGAGTTAACCATTCTTAGGTTGGATTTTTTAATCACCGACAGCTGAATCTCATCCTGTTATACTCTAGCATGAGATCCAATAATAATTTCACTAATAGACTGTGCCTATTGTCAATTCATGAGGGTCTCTGATTCTCAGAAGTGTATAAAAGTGCAAAAATTATATTTTTATGTGGTTTCTCTTTCATCTTTGCTTTCCTTTCTTTTTTTGCAGTTCTAGTTTTACCATTGCAATTGCATTCAAAAAAGTTTTCAGAGAAAAAATTAATTAAAAGCTATATATTTATCTTATTACTTATTTTGGGAAAAGACTGGCTAAAAGTGAATAATGGCAAGAAATTTTCTGTTTTGTAGGTTGAACATTACTGCTTTAAAGATTATCATTGATTTAGCCTTTGTATCCATTCCAACTGTCCTTGCCTTTTGCCAACCTCTTCATACCTTTATGTGGTGGCTCAGTTGTAAAGAATCCCCCTGCCAATGCAGGAAACACAAGTCACGGGTTCGATCCCTGGGTTGGGAAGATACCCTGGAGGAGGAAATGTCAACCCACTCCAGTGTTCTTGATTGGAAAATCCCATGGACAGAGGAGCCTGGCGGGCTAACGTCCATGGGGTGGCAGTCAGACACAAATGAGCTCACAAGTACCAGCCTTATATCCATTCCAACTGTCCTTGCCTTTTCTGCAAAACTTCTTCATATCTTCATAGATATATAATTTTAAAAATTTATTGTATTACAATTGCTTTACAATGTGTTAGCTCCAGATGTACAGCAAAGTGAGCCAGTTATACATATAAATATAGCCACTCTTTTTTATTTTAAGGTTATTTTCCCATATAGGTTGTTATAGAGTATTGAGTAGAGTTCAGTTCAGTCACCTAGTCGTGTCTGACTCTTTGCGACACCATGAGTAGAGTTACCTGTGCTAAACAGCAGGTTCTTGTTAGTTACCTTTTTTATATGTAATTGTGTGTATATATCAGTCCCAAACTCCTAGTTTAGCCCACCTCACCTTATTCCCTAGTAATCATAAATTTGTTTTCTGCATCTGTGACAGTACTTCTGTTTTATACATAAGTTCATTTGTACCTCTTTTTTTTTTTTTCAGATTCCACTTATAAGCCATTATCAAATGCTATTTTCTTTCTGTGTCTGACTTACTTGACTCAGTCTGACAGTCTCTAGGTATATCCAGGATGCTGCAAATGGCATTATTTTGTTCTTTTTATTTGCAGTGTTCCAGGAGACTCAAACTGCATTCACAGCTTTTGGACTATTTTTTTTGCCTTATCTGACCAGCTTCTTCATTGCCTTGTGTTATGGTGTATCTCTTTCACACTTAATAACACTCTTTGTAGTTACTATTTACATTCCAGTCAAAAACAAATGTTAGTTCCTACACGCTAGTTATCTGTCTAGACTAATGCGCACATAGTAGCTACCCATTAAATATTAGGAAGGAAAAAGGGATGAAAGATAGGAAAGAAGGAAGGGGTTTTTCTTAGAGTAAGTCAGCTTTCTTCTTTATATTAATCAAAAATATTATGTAGATAGGTGTAGTCATCATATATACTTCTAGTGTACAATAAGCTTATTTTATTACAGTTTTGTGTTTTGATAGTTTAATTCTTGGTGTCTTAATTTTATTTTTTAGACATAAATTCTCTTGGAATGATCCCTTTACATTTTTGGAAAATTTCTTATGAGGAAAAGTAAGAAACTATTCATAACTATTGATCATAAGTCCTGTTATATTTTTCTTCTATTAACAATTATTATACTCCACTATGTTCTATTTAATGACCCAGAATTTGCTTAGTGGTGATATTAACCCTTAATGATAGAAATCAATAACTATTGTGGGAAGAGTGGGGCATTTTGGGGGAAAATTGAAGAGATTATAGGGATACAGTAAAATAGTTAAACTGAAACAGTGTGAATATTTATATGATGAGATGTAAACCAATTTCTGTGAACAATTACCTCCACCAGTACTATTTCATTAATGTACACTGCTCAGTGCACTTTTATAATATTTATTGTCATTACATTATTTTATCAGTGATTCTTTCATTCTTTGGTTGCAAAAGTTTATATTTGCATAATATCTTTATTAAAATTATGTACTTGCTCATGTAGGACATGTTAAAAATTTAAAAAGAGTAAAATTAAAAATTACTCATATATACACTTCCCAGAAAATTGCAGTGTTGTCATCTTAGTGTATGTATAGCTACCTTATCTTCTGTTTTCTTTGTACAGGGAATATTATTGTACATTCTATTTTTCAATCTATTTTATTAACTTCAAAATAGGTCATGGAAAAAAGCTTACATCAACAAATATTTTTCTACAGTATTATTTGTGTTTGTATTATATTTCATTTGTATGGGTATATTGAATGGTTCTCATGAGATATTTAGGATAATTCCAATTAATTCATATTATAAATAGCTCTGCAGTGAATATTCTTGCAAGGTGTGGGATTATATCTTTTGTGCCCATCTGTGATTGTGTCCTTAGACTAAACTCCTAGGTAATGAAATTCCTAAATTAAAGGATAAGCAAAATGCTACCACATCTTTTAAAATATTCATTGACAGTTGTCCTGCAGAAATGTTACACTGATATACAATCTAAGTAGGACTCTCCCCCAAATCTCACTAATTATTTAGAACCACTTAGAAAAATGTTTAACAATTTAAATGGAGGGTGTGTGTGTGTGTGTATCACTTGAAAGTAGATACTATACTTTTTGTATGAAGAATCATTAAATTTTTATCTTAGAATTCTATTTGCTTCAAAGTCCCAGTTGGGAATTTATGTTAAGTGAAAAAATATGTATGTATTAAATGGTAGTAGAATGGAAGAATATTTTTAAACCATGTACTGTATCTAAAAATTTTATATTATAAACCACAGTCTTTTTTTTTTTTTTTGGTACTAAAATATATTAGCTCTTCTAACTCTGAAATCACATAAGTTAGTTTCCTAAGAAGGCTATAATAAATCATCACCACATATTTTAATAACTTCAAACAACAGAAATTTATTCACTCCATAGTTCTAGAAGCTAGAAGTTCAAAGTCAAGATGTCAGCTGGACTATAATCTCTTTAAAGCCTCTAGAACAAGATCCTTTATTGCCTCAGCTTCAGAAGTTCCTTAGCTAGAGGCAGCATAATTCCAATCTCTGCCTCCATCTTCACATACTGTCTTCCCTGTGTACCTCTATCTCTAAGTACCAGTCAAAAAAAAAAAAAAGAAAAAAAGATAAACACCAGTAAGTTGGATTTAGTGCCACCCTTCTCTAGTATGACCTCATCTTAACTTGATTACATCTGAAAAGATTCTTTTTTTAATAAAGTCAAACCACATTCACACAGGGTCAGGAGTTCAGCCATGCTCTCTTTGGAGGACATATTTTAACCCATTACCCCATATATCTTAAAACTTATCCAACCAATTATTATCTATTTTGATAATGAGGTAATAGTAGTTCTTACTTGTAGGTCAATACTTTTAACAGTATTATCTCATACAATGAGAAATCAATTCAATCACCAAACCCTTCACCTTGTGAGTACTTTCTGTTCCAGAGACCCTCTTATATACAAATAATAGGAAAATCAGAGTTCACTGAGGATTTTCTGAGACATGCCACTGATATCACAGGTGACTAGATTATGACAGACAGCAATGAAGAAAGTTCCAACCCATTCAATCCTCTGTCCATACCAGTATGTAGAGAAGTACTTTATTAAGCTGTCCAAATACTTTAAAATAACCAAACCAACTCACATAGATAGTATATGCATTTTAACAAGTTCAGCTTTTAACAACATACAGTAAAGTTATAGTTATGTTTTCTTCTAGTGAAAAATCAGCCACTGTTACAAAAAAAAATCATATTTAGCTGATCTGAATATCTTTTTTCTCTGCTTTAAGTTCTATTGATTCTTTTCTCATTTTGAAAAAACAAATTCCTACTGTTTTTTTTTAATAAGGGCACTTACTATTGTCTATAAATGTCCTGTGTGCTTATAGAGATGCTCAAATTTCACTTTAAATCCAGTGATATTTAGCTTTGTATTACCAATGAATTATTGCTTCCTTAGTGCAGAAACTTCTAGATGCTGCCTGCTATATTTGTTACCTGGCTTCAGTTAGTGTCAAGTTCTCTGTATCATTAGATTAGATTCTAATACATATTCTGCTTTTCTGTAAAAAGAAGAATATTATATACAATTTTTGTGAGATGTGATTTAAAAACTGGATCTCCCTTCTTTCATCAGGCACAGACTGGTGTATATTAACTCTTCCTATATAGCCCCATTCAACACTCCCTCTGCAGTGCTTGTTGGGAGTCTTTTTATCCATTTTATATAGAAGTTATGTATGTAACCTTTATAAACAGTTCTGTATCTTCTTGTTCTCATCTCTGATTTTAATTGTCTTTAGGTTAAGTTTTCAGTTCTTTCTTACAAATATTGTATTCAATATCTAAATGCCAGCAACAACTTTATTTCTTACAAACAAAGAGCAAATGCAGTCAACGTAACCAAACACATTTAGTTTATTCTTAATTTGAAGACTGCTTAAAATATTTTCATACTCCAGTAAATATTGCCATGAGTATTTTAGGTATAAGCACCTTACGTGTAAACAAAATGCTTCTGCAAAGCAGATTGACTTAAAGAATATTCCTTTGAATTATGATATAGCATGTTAGGCAATTTTGGCATTATTTTATTTTCCTAATTTCTCTTACTGAGAACATCAGAATCTTAACTCCTAAGAGATAAGTAGTAATATCCTCTGATCCAGGTATTAATTAAAACAGTAACTAGGAATTCTTTAACTCAGGACAATGGCTGGTCAGTCTGTCTTCTCTTAATATTTATTGGGCACATGCCATGGGCCATATGCACTCTGCTTCTTAACCTTATGATTAACTCCTTTTATCCTCACAATAATTCTGAATTATTATTATTATTAATTTTTTCCATTTTAAAGATGCAGACACTGAATCTTAGAGAAAATGTATTTTCTTTCCTAGCTTTAAGTTTATTGTTCAGTTTACTAGATACTTACCATCAGTGAAATACAATGAGTAGAACAGATGTGATATCAGACTTTAGATTGTCTTACCATTATTATATGATAGCTGTAGTGACTAATAGTACTGATCCATTATAGATCCTTTGTCTTAATTTTTATTCTAAGCTTAAAAGTTTCGAATTATACAGGCAAACTGTATTGTTAATTGCAGAAAATGTCAACATAATTGTGCTAGTTTCCTGGGATCTTTCTAGAAGGCATTTTCTTTGCAGCATTTCACCCTTAAAGAAGATACAAACATTAAATACTGAAGAGGGTCTGGAGAAAAGACAAGCCTCTTGATTGTTGGTGGGAGTGTAAATTGATATAGACACAGTGGAGAACTGTGTGGAGTTTCCTTAAAAAATGAATAAAACCATCATATTACCAATAACCCAGTACTGAGCATATACCCTGAGGAAACCATAAGTGAAAAAGACACATGTGCCTCAGTGTTCATTGCAGCACTATTTACAATAGCCAGGACATAGAAACAACCTAGATATCCATCAACAGATGAATGGATAAAGAAGTTGTGGTACAAATATACAATGCAATGTTACTCAGCCATGAAAAGAGACACATCTGAATCAGTTCCAATGAAGTGGATGAATCTAGAGCCTATTATACAGAGTGAAGTAAGTCAGAAAAATATTGTATATTAATGCATATATATGGAAAACAGAAAGATGATACTGATGAACTTAATTGCAGGGCAGCAGTGGAGATGCAGACATAGAGAATATACTTGTGGACAAAATGGGGAAGGAGAAGTTGGGACAAATTGAGAGAGTAGTATTGAAACATGTATATTTACCATACATAAAGCAGAAAGCCTGTGAAAATTTGCTTTATGACACAGGGAACTCAAACCTGGTGCTCTGTGACAACCTAGGGAGATGGGATGGGGTGGGTATATTAAATAAATAAATTAAAAACACAAGCAAAACAAATAAACCAAAAAAAGAAGATACTCTGGACCAGGCTATTACTTCTTTATAATAGCACTAATTTTTTTCCATTTCATATAGGATTGTACTTAAGTGGAAATTTAAATATAGATAGAAAATATGAATTTTTTGTCAGTAATCTATATAAAAATTATCCTCTATGCAACAAAAGGGAAAATAAAAAATACTTTAGATACAACAAAATATAAATTATCCCCATCGAGATATGCTGCTATTGAAAATTCTGTCTCCACATGGAATCATCTTTCCCAGTAGCATTCCCCATTGAAATAAACAAAAGCATATTCCCTAATAATGAAAGTGAATTAAAAAGTGGACCAAATGTCATTTTTAACCATTCATTAGTAGGGATTTGAATTGAATGCTTGTATATTTTATTCTAAAACACACATAACTTTATCTTCTTTATCTACTATTTTTATTATTTATATTATGTTGATATTCAAGTCTTTTATCTTTTTCTTTTAAAATATAGTGATTTATCCAAAAGTCATATTATGCAGAGAAATTATGAAATCTTTAGTATTAAGTGAACAAAGATGTATAGATCAGGAAAGATATATATTAATTTCAAGAGCATTTATTAAGTACTTATAATGTGAATAACAAATTAAGGTTCTTATTCAGTGCATTCAAGTGGCACTTTTAGGGGGTAGTTACTATACAGTAACTTTAATCTTGTTAAAAATTTCACCCTAGCTCCATTTCTCCTGATATTATATTTAAAATTGTTTTTTCATTTGAAGTATTATATAGAATAAACCTCTCCAATGACATGTGATACTGTTTTTAATATAACGTAATGAATATAGTGGGTTTACTTCTTTAAATTTTGAAAGACGTTGTCAACATACTATAGTAAAGATTTGTTTTGCTATACAACTAGAAAAACATAGACAGCTTTTACTTTGTCAGGAACTGATGATATAATTATGTGTTTATGGAGGAAATAAATGTGATAGCTAAAATACATATTGTTAATGTCCAGATTTTTCCTAGGCAATTTAAAATTTAGATCTTTAAGTTTGCATGTTAAGAGACTACCAGGATGGTGGCCATATTATTAGGTTTTTGTTTACTTATTAGGACAGTTTTTTAAGAGTTTTATTTACTTTTTTTTTAATAAAAAAAGGGAGGGAGTTTGTCCTGGTTTCTCTCAATTCTGCTTCATTAACACTGATATTATATTGGTGTGCTACTTAATACAATTAAAAACTGTTTTTAAAATGTAGATGCCATGGTTATTTAGTCTGCTTCTTTCATTTAGTTCGAATGTGTGAAGTTAAAAGTGGAAAACTTTTATGAATGAAGGTTCAAAATATGTGGAATTATCAGACAGATATTTCTGCCCATAGTTCAGTTTGTTTTAGAACTCACCTTTTTACTTCTTAGAACTACTTCTAACTTCCCTCTTTTGAAACCACCAGCTATTAACTATAGAAGAAAGAAACTTGTTTTGTGCCCTTGAGGTGTGAGCCTGTCAGAGCTTATCCCTCTTTGTATTCCTATTCTTAATTAGCACAGTGTCCAGGCCAGAGGTGGGGGTAGTGATTCACAAGGGCAAGATTTACTAATCTGGTATTCACTGATGACCTTAAGCAATCCCTGTTTCTTAAAGAAATAAATGTAAACCAGTATCTGTTTAAGGATCTCCTGGTTTTCACATTGCAATATCCTTAAGAAATACCTGGCATGTGGATTCCCAGGACCCATCTCCCAGATTGTAACCCTTTAGACTTATGACGTGGAGAAGGAAATGTCAAACCACTCTAGTACTCTTGCCTGGAAAATTCCTTGGATACGGGAGCCTGGTAGGCTACAGTCCATGGGGTCACAAAGAGTCAGACACAATTAAGCAACTCACACACACACACACACACAGACTCAAGATGGTGGAATAGAATTTGCATTGTTAATGATGTTGATAATTGTAGCTGATTTATCTCTCTGATCTGGAGAAGTGAAGTGAAAGTTGTTAGTCATGTCCCACTCTTTACGATCCCGTGGACTATACATTCCATGGAACTCTCCAGGCCAGAATACTGGAGTGGGTGGCCTTTCCTTTCTCCAGGGGATCTTCTCAACCCAGGTATCAAACCCAGGTCTCCCGCATTACAGGTGGATTCTTTACCAGCTGAACCACATCCCTGTAAAACTACTATTATTATTGACAGTTTGTGTTACAACTATTTATTAAATACTTGTCATGTGCTTGACAACATAGCATGCATTTTTTAAAGTTGTTATTGTTCTGTTCAGTTTTAAGTCATGTCCAACTCTTTGCAGTCCCACAGACTGCAGCATGCCAGGCTCCTCTGTCCTCCTCTATCTCCTTGAGTTTGCTCAGATTCATGTCCATTAAGGCAGTGATATTATCTAACCATCTCATTCTCTACTGCTCCTTCTCCTTTGCCTTCAATATTTCCCAGAATCAGTGTCTTTTCCAGTGAGTCACCTCTTCACTCTTAAATGGCAAAAGTATTGCAGTTTATGCTCCAGCAATAATCTTTCCAGTGAATATTGAGGGTTGGTTTCCTTTATGATTAACTGGTTTGATCTGCTTGCCGTCCAGTCTCCATCACAACAATTTGAAAACATCAATTATTTGGCCCTCAGCCTTCTTTATGGACCAACTCTCACAACTGTACATGACTAAAGGAAAAGCAATAGCTTTGACTCTAGGGACCTTTCTCAACAAGGTGATGTCTCTGTTTTTTAATATACTATCTAGGTTTGTCATAGCTTTCCTTCTGAGGAGCAAGCATCTTTTAATTTCATGATTGCAGTCAGTGTCCACAGTGATTTTGGAGCCCAGGAAAATAAAATCTGTCACTGCTTCCACATTTTCCCCTTCCATTTGCCATGAAGTGATAGGACCAGATGCCATGGTCTTAGCTATTTGGATGTTGAGTTTCAAGCCAGCTTTTTCACTCTCCTCATTCACCCTCATCAAGAGGCCCTTTAGTTCCACTTTACTTTTCTGCAATTAGAGTGGTATCATCTGTATTTATGAGGTTGTTGATGTTTCCAGCAGTCTTGTTTCCAGCTTGTGTTCCATCCAGCTTGACATTTTGCATGGTGTACACTGCATACTAGTTAAATAAGCAAGGTGACAATACACAGCCTTGCTGTACTCCTTTCCCAGTTTTGAACCAGTCATTTCTTCCATGTCTGATTCTACTGCTGCTTCTTGACCTGCATACAGGTTTCTCAGGAGACAAGTAGGTGGTCTGGTACTCCCATCTCTTTTAAGAATTTTCCACAATTTATTGTAATCCACACAGTCAAAGGCTTTTGCATAGTTAGTGAAGAAAAGTTCAGTTCAGTTCATTTGCTTAGTCATGTCCGACTCGGCAACCCCACAGACTACAGCACACCAATTCCCTATCCATCACCAACTCCTGTAGCTTGCTCAAACTCATGTCTGTCGAGTCAGTGATGCCATCTACCCATCTCATCCTCTGTTGTTCCCTTCTCCTACTGCCTTCAATCTTTCCCAGCATCAGGGTCTTTTCCAAGGAGTTAGTTCTTTGCATCAGGTGGCCAAAGTATTGGAGCTTCGGCTTTAGCATCAGTCCTTCCAAAAGTAAATGCTTTTCTGGAGTTCCTGTGCTTGCTCCATGGTTGAGCCACTCTTGGCAATTTGATCTCTGCTTCCTCTGCCTCTTCAAAACAGCTTGAACCAAAGTTCATGGTTCATGTACTGCTGAAAGCCTAGCTTGAGGAATTTTGAGCATACTAGCATGCTTCCATGGTGTGCTGCTGCTGCTAAGTCACTTCAGTCATGTCCAACTCTGTGTGACCCTATAGACAGCAGCCCACCAGGCTCCCCCATCCTTGGGGGATGTTGTCTGTGCCCATGGTGTTCTTTTGACAAAACTCTGTTATCCCTTGTCCTGCTTCATTTTTTACTCCAGGGGGAAAATTGCCTGGTACTCTAAGTATCTCTTGACTTCCTACTTTTGCATTCCAATACCCTGTGATGCAAAGCACGTCTTTTATTGATGTTAGTTCTAGGTCTTGTAGGTCTTCATAAAACTAGTACACTTCAGCTTCTTTGACAATAGTGGTTGGGATCTAGACTTGGATTGCTGTTGTTGAATGGTTTGCCTTGAAAAGGAACCAGTCATTCTGTCATTTTGAAATTGCACCCAAATACTGCATTTCAGATTTTTAATATTGAATATAAAGGCTACTCCATTTCTTCTAAGGGATTCTTGCCCACAGTAGTTGATATAATGGTCATCTGAATTAAATTCTTCCATTCCCATCCATTTTAGTTCACTGATTCTGACAATGTCAGTGTTCAATCTTGCCATCTCCTGCTTGACCATGGCCAATCTTTCCTTGATTCATGGACCTAACATTCCAGGTTCCTATGCAATATTGTTCCTTACAGCATCAGACTTTACTTTCACCACCAGACATATCCACAACTGAGGGTAATTTCTGCTTTGCCCAGTCATTCATGCCTTCTGGGGCTATTATTAATTGCCCTCACCTCTTCCCCAGTAGCATATTGGACACTTTCCAAACTGAAGGATTCAATTTCTTACTTCATATCTTTTTTGCCTTTCTGTACTGTCCATGGTGTTGTCTATGCAAGAATACTCATGGGAGTTGCCATTTCCTATGGATCATGTTTTGCCAGAACTCTTCACTATGTACTTTTTAAAGCACTCCAAGTGGAGAAGATCCCCTGGAGAAAGGCATGGCCACACACTCCAGTATTCTTGCATGGAGAATCCCATGGAGAGAGGAGTCTGGCGGGCTACAGTCCATAGTGTTGCATAGAGTCAGACATGATTGAAACGACTTAGCACACACTGCTTTTATATCCTTCTGACAACTTTTTCTGGTAGAACTATTTCTCCCCATTTTACAGACAAGGTAACTAAAGCCTAGAGATCATGGTACCTTCCCCAAAATAGCAAAGTTATTAAGTTTGATTTATGGAAATCCTTCACTTAAATTTCTTAACATTTATTTGAGTAATCATGCTCCCAAATGATTTTCACAAGAATGAAACAAACAAAACAGTAAACCCAGACTACTCTCATATACACATTCTATATCTGCCATGTGATATCCACTAAACAATGGTTTAATTTGTCTCATTAGAATAGCACTGATTTTTAATGTAAAAATTTGACAGAATCCCTTTAAATTCAGTTTTTCTTTAGGTTCCGACCCACTTTGGTCTAATTAAACATACCATCTCGTGTTAGAAGTGAGTTCTTCACAATCAAGAATGTGCACAGTCAGCAGTAGTCTTCAATGAGATTTAGCAATTATTAAGTAACTTAAAGAAATATGAATGAATACTTTGCTTTTCAGTGATAAATAATGCTGAATGTATTTATCCAGCTTTGTGTCCCACCCTTGCTACCTAATATATTATTATCCTTAACATAGTTCACCCAAACTATACTAACAGTGTATGTTATATGCCCTACAGGAGCCTGTTTTTCACTAGTAGAACTTAACCAAATACATACATATATATATATATATATATATATATATATGTATAAATCAAGGATGATAAACCAAGAATGACAACATTTTTGCCAATAAGAATATTAATTATATATGTATATTTTAAAAAACTATTATTAACATCAGTTTCATGAGAAGAAATAACATTTTAGTCCCTGTTCCAGTGATGAAAATGAGAATAAAAATCATAATCTCAGAGTAAAAGATATTACTTTAAGTTATGGATGGAAGTGACATGGATTGGTATATGTTCTTACATGGGCTCTTCACAACCGCTGGTTTAGGCAGGTACTGGGTTTGTCTTTTCAAGAGCTTCCTAATGACTTATTCCATGCTTTTGTACTTGCTTATAAAAACCCACCTTTCAATTTTAAACAGTTTTTTGATTAATGCAATATTTAACATTTCTTTTTGACTTTAAGATTTTGCAGCATCATTGCTATGATGCATCATTTCCTCTCTAAGTGGCAAGCAATCTGTAGTGCTTTTTAAATTTCTATAAAAGTGCATTCCTAGTGTTTTTCCTCTCAGTCTTCTACTTCCTTTTTGGACTAAAAGCATACTTATTATGCTATTGGTATGTAATATTATCTTTAAAAAAGGATAAAGAAGTTCTCATTTGCAATTGCAAAATAATAACAATAGTTCTTTGGTTTCTATTTCTTTTTCTTACTACTACTGCAGTAGTAAAGAATCTGCCTGCCAACTCAGGAAACACAGAGAGACACAGGTTAGATAGATCCCTGGGTTAGGAAAATGCCCTGGAGTAGGCAATGGCAACCCACTCCAGTATTCTTAAGTGGAAAATTCCATGGAAGAGGAGCCTGGCGGACTACAATCCATGGGACTGCAAAAAGTTGGATACGACTGAGCGACTGAACACATGCTACATTGAAGGCACTAAGAAAAGGAAGTCTGGAATTAGAATATTTAGGGACTGTATGGTGTGCTCAGACACTCAGTCACGTATGACTCTTTGAGAGCCTGTGTCCAACCCCGGACTGTAGCCTGCCAGGCTCTTCTGTCCGTGGGATTTTTCCTGGCAATAATGCTGGAGTGGGTTGCCATTTCCTTCTTCAGGACTACATGGTATATCTTTCATTTTTTAAAGTATGTTTTTATATTGTTTGTGTGTATTGTTTTCTGACACAACTCCCAAGAAGACTGTCCCCCACTCAGATGCCAGCCACAAAAGAATACCTGGGCTACCCACACTTCTGGCTGCCTGACTACAAATTCAAGGGGTAACTATGATTCCCTTCCCCACTGCAGGTTCGATAATTCTGTAGAGCAACCCATGGAACTCTGAACTCATGAAAATGCTCTATTATTATTTAGGATTATAGCCTTACATGCCACTCAAGACAAGCCAAATTGAAGTAAGAAGAGGTGTGGGGTTCTACACAGCCTCAGTATCCTCTCTGGGTGTCACTTCCCAGCACATTAATGTGTTCAACTAATCCAGAAATTTTCAGAATCCTAGAATTCAAGAGTTTTTATAACCAACTCTCCAGTCCCCTTTCCCCTCACAGGAGGTTAGACAAAAAGGTCTAAAATTTCCACCCTCTAATCCTGTGTTTGGTCTTTCTGTAACCAGCCCCCTCCATCAAGAGATCCCACTCTGAGTCACTTCTATTAGGATGAACTCAGAATTTGTTATTAATGAGAAAAGACACTCACAATACTTAGGATATTCTGAAAATTTTAGGAGTTCAATGACAGGAACCAGGGATCAAGACCAAATATATATATATATTTTAACTTTACTAGAGTTTGGTTTCTGAAGTGAGTGGAATATTATGATCAGATTTTCCACTCCGAAAGCATTGGTAAGCATTCATAGTGTGTTTACTGTCTCATCATCTGGCAATTTTATGTTCTACTACACAATTTCACTTTTGGCTGCAGCATAATGGCTACAAAAATACTTGGAGAAATTAAAAAGTACTCTCTGCTATAAAGTATTATTATTACTTTAATAATTTTGAAGAACATTGCTCTCCTGAGTCACTAAAGAAGCATGTTTGTGTCCCTTGCCTCTGACCCATAAGAAGGTAAACTCAAAGCCACCTGCTGAAGCTTTTTTTGCCATTGTTGTTACATGATTTGCATTCCTTGAGTTGATGTTTATATATAGTTCCTAATATTTGAAATATATTCTTAATTTCCAGGAGTCCCAATATCCATCATAAGAATCAGGTTCATTTGTAAAACTCAATAGGGGAGAGCCACATATGGAAAGTATGAACCATAATGATTACTGTACATAATTTTTATAGAAAAGGGTTCTTTTCAATAGCCCAGACTTGAGACCTATACTTTGAAAGCATATCTTTTTTTTTTTTTTGGTGGTAGTTATGGATTTTGATATGTTACAGTTTTCATTTGCAGATGTAATTTAGTTTATTTTCTAAGAAAACTTCTTTCTTAGCATATTTATAAGCCAGAGTACTGGGGAATTTTTTGTTGTTCAGTCACTCAGTCATGTCTAATTCTTTGCAGCCCTATGGACTGCAGCATGCCAAGCTTCCTTGTCCTTCACCATCTCCCAGGGCTTGCTCAAACTCATGTCCATTGAGTTGGTGGGAATTTATTGCTTCTTTATTGGTAGAGCTACATATGTGTGACCATGCTTATATTCATATTCTTAGAAGGAGTGATGAAATAACGGTGGGCATCCAGAAAGTTGACTAGTCAATATCTTCCTTGCATAATTGAAACCAACCTCAAAAATAAAAGAAACCATGTAGCACTTGATTTCTGAAATGATTCTCCAGTCAAGGAACCAGCTCCTTGGAGGAATGTCCAATTCTGGGACTAAGGCAGAAAATGTACAAAACAAGCCTGGAAAATCTTACAGTGACAGAAAGTAAAGAAAGTCTCAAAAACTAAAACAATGGTGATGTGTCAAAGAGAGATGAGAGTGACCAAGAGGGTAGAGCTCCAATGGCCAAAGTGGAAACAATTTGTGCAACAGACTAAATTATGTAACATTTGAATACAACTTAACAATGTAAGATGAATATCCATGAATCCATACTAATACCATTAAATGATTAAACAAGTAAATAAATGGAGGGAGAGAGACTGATTTCCTTTAGTAGCTTGTTATCAAAGAATACAATATGGAAGGGGCGGAAAAAAACCTAAGTAAGTTTACAGTGGAGAAATTTGGGAAGCACTACCTCACTCCTAGGATCAATGCTAATATCTTCACCAGTCAGACATGTTAATAGCTTATTCACTTGACGTAATGTGATTGAAATGACACTTCACTTCTGTGGCCATCTTTCCAAAAGACTACATTCCCAGTCTAATCATGAGACAGGGCAAGAGACAAGCCCTAATTTAGGGACTTTCTACACATTATCTGACGAGAACTCAAAATTATCAACATCCTTAAAAATAAGCAAAATGCAGGAAAATGTCACAGTCCAGAGAAAGTTGCAGAGATGTGGCAACTAAATGTAAAGTCACATCCTGGGTGTGATCATATAATAGAAAAAAGACATTTAGGAAAAGCTAATAAACTGGTGTTTATTTAACCTGAATATTCATTGGAAGCACTATTACTGAAGTTCCAATATTTTGGCCTCATAATGTGAAGAGACTCACTGGAAAAAGCCATAATGCTGAGAAAGATTGAAGGCAAAAGGAGACGGAGGCAGAGCATGAGATGGTTATAGCATCGTCGATTAAAGGACATGAATTTGAACTAAATCCAGGAGACAGTGATGGACAGAGGAGCCTGGCATGCTGCAGTCCATGGGGTTGCCAAGAGTTGGACATGACTTAGCGACTCAACAGCAACAACGAATTAGTTATGACAAGTATACTACAGTAATGTAAGATGTTAAAAATTGGGGAAACTGAGTCCTGGGTATGTAGGAAGCCAGTTGCAAGGTAATCTTTGCAAATTTAGTGTAGTAAACTAGAAACCATTTTTAATTGTAAAATAAAAAATAAAGAGAAAAAATATGAAACAAAAAATATCACATTTATAAAGTTGCCTGGGATTTTATATAGAACGTTTATTTTCTGGAAGCAATCAAATACAGAAACTGAAAGGTTTATGGTGTTTGCTTGCTTTCAACAGAAAGGAGTTCTGATTTAAAAGATACTGTTTTATGAGTGAATTGACAATCAATGAAGAATATTGAGATAACAATAGGGGATATCAATAAATATTTTTCACTTTTAACAATTTTTCTGGGCTATTTAAAAGATCATGACAGTTTTAATTTTGTTCTTTAGATATCAGCAGTTTGTTACTAATAAAATGCACAACTGGCCCACACTGGGACTTTAATAATCCACTTGAAATCATCTTAAAGTAGTTTTATGGGGGTTATGTGCTATGAATGAAGAAAATACTTTCCTAATATTCACTGAAAGGTGAAAGATATAATTCCTTTTAGTTTTTTTTCAACAAACATTAATTGAATGCCTACCAGTTGTTAAGCTCTGGAGATACAAACTTAGTCCCTAATTTCAAAGAAGTTATGGTCTAGTAGAGGGCAATGAGCATATAATCAATAACAGTAATTAAGTAAACTATGCCTTTGTCCATTGAGAGCACTGAAGAAGGAATCATCAATTGCAGAGGACAGGGACAGTTTAAAAAGGCTTTGCAGAACCTGTTATTCCAGAGCTTAAACATCTTTCATCATGCTAAAAATGTTCAGAAACCAAACGCATAGTCTGAAGCCTGAAAGCTTCAGATTGTTAGATTCAGGCACTGCTAGTATTTGAGAACTTCTCAGCCATGGTAAGAGTAGAAATTCTATAAGAGAAAAGCCTAGAAATACAGGCATAGTTGGGGTAAAACACTGAAGAAATCTTTGTTTTGTTTTTGTTTGTTTGTTTGTTTGTTTGTTTTATTTTTTATTTTTTTAATTTTAAAATCTTTAATTCTTACATGCGTTCCCAAACATGAACCCCCCTCCCACCTCCCTCCCCATAACATCTCTCTGGGTCATCCCCATGCACCAGCCCCAAGCATGCTGTATCCTGCGTCAGACATAGACTGGCGATTCGATTCTTACATGATAGTATACATGTTAGAATGCCATTCTCCCAAACCATCCCACCCTCTCCCTCTCCCTCTGAGTCCAAAAGTCCGTTATACACATCGGAAGAAATCTTTGGAAGAGCATAAAATTGTAGACAGCTGAGATTAAGTGTTGAATGACTGTTTTAATAGTCCACATGAGAGATCCGAATTAAGGTTTAGCAATAGTGACAGAGAGGAAGACAAATTTGGGATAATTTGATGAAGCAAAATCATTTGGAACTTAATCATTGATAAATAGTGAGAATAAAGATATCCCAAATGAGTTTTCATTATTGAAAGGAACAGAAGTTGGCTTGTGAGGAAAGATAATGAATTAAGTTTTAGCATATTGAGTTTGAGATACCAATGGGAAGCAGAAATGACATACCCAAAAGGTAATGAATAACATTATCTAGAGCAGAAGTTGCAATTTTTTACTGTAAAGGACTGGATAATAACTCTTTTCGTCTTTGAAGGTTATATAAGGTCTCTGTCACAGCTACTCAGTTTTGTTGTTGAAACTGGGAAGTAGCCAGGGTCACTATATGTAAACAAACTGAGAGAGGCAATAAAACCTTAAAACACTAAAATTTGATTTAATGTAATTTTCATGTCATGTAGTATTGTTTCTTTTTTCTAACTATTAAAAAGAACAAAAAATTCTGCTCTCATGGACCATTCAAAAACAGACTGGGGGCGGGGGTGGGGCAGTGGGCAGATTTGGCCCAAAATCCTATAATTTGCTGACTTTTGATCTAGAAAGAGGTCTGGCTTAGAGATGGGAACTTTTTGTTGTTGGTGGTATTAACCTATACAAAGAAGTCTGAAGTGATGGTTATGGATACCATAATGTGAATATATTGATGGAGAAAAGAGCATGGTTAGTATGTGGTTAGGGAACCAGAGTTTATGGACAAGGAGTCAGTAATGAGATTTGAGAGGTATCAAATGAGATCTGGAAAGTATCAATAAAACAAATCCTATATTTTTTAATGAATAATCCTATAATCATTATTCTTTACATATACTATGAATCTGAATACTATTAGCCTATAAACTATACTGCATTTTTCTGTGTATTTTTCACTGATTAGTGAACCACCTACAGTAGAATTTGCATTTGAAAATTGTCTGAAGGAGGATGGATGGTTAGTAAAATATTTTAAATACCCTTATTTAGAACTGTTTGATTTAACTTAGGAAGTTGTAGGTTGTGTTCTTTCTCTACCTATTAATCTAGATAAGCCAAAAGGAAACTAAATGAAAAGCTTAGAACTCCGAAATAACTTGTAGGTTAAGTAATAATAAAATAATTAGTAATGGTAATATTGCAAATTAGTGGCTACATTTAATTTTTTCATACTTTAGTCATGATGGTCTTAAGTGTTTATGTTTTTCTTAATTCCTTGATGGTGAGAAATGATTAACTAAAACATTTGTTAATGAAGTCCCTCACCATTAGGTAGGTTTCAGTGACCCAAAGCTCCATATTTTTTCAATGTTCTCTTTCCAATTTGTAAGTTGTTAAAAAGTATGACATAGTAATAATAACCGCATGTGGTTCTGTAAGAAGTAGAGGAAATTCAAATGTCAAAAAGTTAAAAACATTATTAAGTGGTATTTATAATTTAGTTCTGATAAAATGCTAGGAAATTAATGTGATTATGAATCCACAGTAATGATCTGTTTCAGCAGTGTGTGATATTAAAGTGGCATTATTCTTACTAAAGAGGCAACTACTAAACAGAACTAGTCATCTCATTAGTGAAACCAATTTTAAAGAAAGATAGTGCCTAATTATGTTAGCAAAATAAATGACATTATGTTTTTTGGATGCTTGTCTGAGTTAGAGAAATATGATCTTATTGCCTTTAGGTTAATAAAATACCACTATACTAAAAGCTGTTTTTCAGAGCAAAAGTCCTCATACTTAACTTAAAAAATAGAAGTAAATGTGTGTGCTGCTGCTGCTAAGTCACTTCAGTCGTGTCCGACTCTGTGTGACCCCATAAACGGCAGCCCACCAGGCTCCCCCGTCCCTGGGATTCTCCAGGCAAGAACACTGGAGTGGGTTGCCATTTCCTTCCCCAATGCATGAAAGTGAAAAGTGAAAGTGAAGTCATTCAGTCGTGTCCGACTCTTAGCGACCTCATGGACTGCAGTCTACCAGGCTCCTCTATCCATGGGATTTTCCAGGGAAGAGTACTGGAGTGAGGTGCCATCGCCTTCTCCAAATGTGCGTGTGTTTATTTATATATATGTATATAGTCATTATTTTGGAATAAAACTTTTAATGACAGGGTATATTAGGTTTACCTGTGGAGACTTTTTATTTTGTAGCTTCAGAGTGGCAGGGCTTTGTAATTTTTTAAAGCTCTCCAGGGGTTTTCTAACTTGCATGTCAAAGGTAAGAGACATAGTTGTGTTGTGTGCAAGTATATATACAAGTCTGTGTATTGTTTACTTCCTTCCCTGCACCTGGCTTAGGACAGCTAGCCTGAGAACAGTGTCATTCTCTTCTCTTTCTTTTTCCTTAACAATATGGAGATAAACTGAAGCCAGATGAACATTTATTTACCAACACTGTCCAAAATAAAATTATCAGAATTGAAGTGAAATGTGGAATTATTTGCCATGCTGATCAGAAAGTGAACAAATTTACCCACAAGCAGAGATAGATAACAGCAGCTGTCAGCTAATCCTTTATCTCTCTGAATCTGGGTGGAGTAGAAGACTTTTATGATGCTGGCATCAATGCACTGTGCTGATGCCAATATCTTGGTCCTTTTGTTAATGCTGACATTATATAAATCTTCTCACCCACTTTACTTCATCTGCAGTACTTCCCCTGGGTGCTATATCTAAGAGTTGTCACTGAATGCCTGATTGCCATGCAGTTGCCTCTCAGAGTTCCTTCAGGTTGTTAATAGCTGCTATGAGAGTGCCTCCCATGTGGCAACTACTCTTTGGAGCACTTTATGACTTCTTATTCAATAACTGTCACAGTATTACAAGACAGCTAACATCATCATCTAAAGAAAGGCAAAATTCAGGGAAGATGAACGATACTCTCCCTTTTGATAGGGGCATGGCAAGGCAGAGTAGCCAAACCTCTTTGTTTCCCCAGGACTTAGAGAGTTACTATGACATGAGCCTTTCAGTTTTAAAACTGGGAATGTGCCAGGAAAGCCACGATATGTTGGTTTCTCTATGGTAAGCACAAGTTCAAAGGAGCATTTGGAATAAGATAACTGTTGCCCAAGATATAATCTCTGCCCAAAACAGAAACCATGGGGCAGAGCTGTAACTATGAGAAGCCAGAGTCCAGATCAGCTAAGGCATAAACATTTGTATGGTTCAGCTGGCCTGACCCACTTTTAGTTAGAGATGTTGGTTGACATTGTCTAATGTGGGTTAGAAGAGAAAGAGACTCATCTATGATAGGGTATTGAATAACCTGACCCTGGATGAAAACAAAGCAGACCATTCATTGTCCCCTCACACATGTTCCTTGGTGCTCTGTGTAGCACCACTGCCAATGGTATCCTTGGAGAAAACCTCAACTCTGAGTCTGCGTGTGCCAGTGGCCTTGCTCTGCATAACAAAGCAATTCAGAATGTGATCTCTGGACCCCTAGGATTATCCTCCCAAGAACCTTGTTAGAACTACAAATTCCTGGACTCTATCTCAGACTAATCAGAATCACTCTGAGATAACACAGGAATCGGTTTAAACTCACTCCTCAGGTGACTATGATGTTCAACAAAGTGTGAAAAGCATAGCACCAGCAAAAAAACTCCAGCACAACTAGTAGGTTTGTGGTTCTCATTCTGGTTATGCATCCAAATAATATATATATATATTTTTTTGGCAGGGGGGAGCAGGATAGGAGGTATATTTTTAAATCAGACAAAAATCATCTTCCTAAGTTGCATTAATAAAGTGATTCTGACTTAGTACATTCGGGAACCAGTAGATAGGCAAAAGAATACAGGATTTGAATTTCAGAAGCCAATATTTGCAGCCCAGCTTTGCTACTTAAATACTAGGTGACTCCTCTCTGAAAGAACAGATCAAACCAGATGAGCAGAATGAACTTTTTCTGTTCTTACATTCTGTGATATGCTTGATATCCTGAACCCACTAACAAAGACCAAACATTACTGACAAGGAAACATTCTACTTCACTTAGTGTCTAGACATCATTCATGCTCAGTAATTCCAGTTCTACATCTTTTTGTGTGGTAAATTGGATACTTATGTTGGTAGCAGCATACAGACAAATACACTCAAGTATACATGAATTACTTTATTTTCAAACAGTATTTAACACAAGTCTTGCAAATACATCACCTTAGTTGGAGAGGAAGTTAGATATTTTATAACTTTAGGGCTATAATTTATTATTGGCAACAAAATGAAAAAAAAACTCACTGCCAGCATGTGGGCACAGTTTGAAGTGATTGAAATCATACAAACATCACTTAATAAGCATTGATTTTTGAGCAGCATAGCTTCAGAAAGGATTGATTTTTAAAGGATATTTTAATTATGCTCTAACAGGTGTTCGGAATGAAATGCTATATTTCAATTATCCATATGAAGGTTTAGTCAGCATTGATTATTCTGAATGTCTAGCTTTGCAAGAGAGCAAAAAGGAAAGTGGTTTTAAATAAACTCTTCTGGCACATATTTTATACTACTAGCAGTTACAGTGTCATCAAACCTTGAAAATAGTCTCAATGTATATAAGTGAAAATGGTGGACACTAAGCTCTTCTAGAAATAAGCTGTATCTTTGTAGGTTATCTAAGACATTAAATTCCTGAGTTAAAGTTCTAAAGAAAAGGTACAAGTGAATTTTCTATAAAACAAAACTAGAGTTACAGATGTAGAAAACAAACTTACAGTTACCAGAGGGTAGCGATGTTAGGTATAAACTGCAAGATTGGGATTGACATATGCATACTACTGTATATAAAACAGATAACTAATGAGAACTTACTTATAGCACAGGTAACTATATCTAATACTCTGTTATTGCCGATATGGGAAAAGAATCTAAAAAAGAGTGGATGTATGTATAACTGATTCACTTTGCTGTTTGGCAGAAACAAACACAATACACAGAACTGTACAAAAAAGATCTTCATGACCCAGATAATCATGATGGTGTGATCACTCACCTAGAGCTTGACATCCTGGAATGTGAAGTCAAGTGGGCCTTAGGAAGCATCACTACAAACAAAGCTAGTGGAGGTGATGGAATTCCAGTTGAACTATTTCAAATCCTAAAAGGTGATGCTGTCAAAATGCTGCACTCAATATGCCAGCAAATTTGGAAAACTCAGCAGTGGCCACAAGACTAAAAAAGGTCAATCTTCATTCCAGTCCCAAAGAAAGGCAATGCCAAAGAATGCTCAAACTAATGCACAATTGCACTCATCTCACACGGTAGTAAAGTAATGCTCAAAATTCTCCAAGCCAAGCTTCAAGAGTATGTGAACCGTGAACTTCCAGATGTTCAAGCTGGTTTTAGAAAAGGCAGAGGAACCAGAGATCAAATTGCCAACATCTGCTAGATCATCAAAAAAGCAAGAGAGTTCCAGAAAATCATCTATTTCTGCTCTATTAACTATGCCGAAGCCTTTGACTGTGTGGATCAAAATAAACTGTGGAAAATTCTGAAAGAGATGGGAATACCAGACCACCTGACCTTCCTCTTGAGAAATCTATATGCAGTTCAGGAAGCAACAGTTAGAACCAGACATGGAACAACAGACTAGTTCCAAATTGGGAAAGGAATACGTCAAGGCTATGTACTGTCAGGAATACATCAAGGCTATATATTGTCACCATTTAACTTGTATGCAGAGTACATCATGAGAAACGCTGGACTGGAGGAAGCACAAGCTGGAATCAAGATTGCCGGGAGAAATATCAATAACCTCAGATATGCAGATGATACCAACCTTATGGCAGAAAGTGAAGAAGAACTAAAAAGCCTCTTGATGAAAGTGAAAGAAGAGAGTGAAAAAGTTGGCTTAAAACTCAACATTCAGAAAACAAAAATCATGGCATCTGGTCCCATCACTTCATGACAAATAGATGGGGAAACAACGGAAACAGTGACAGACTATTTTTTGGGGCTCCAAAATCACTGCAGATGGTGATTGCAGCCATGAAATTAAAAGATGCTTACTCTTTGGAAGGAAAGTTATGATCAACATAGACTACATATTAAAAAGCAGAGACGTTACTTTACCAACAAAGGTCTGTCTAATCAAGGCTGTGGTTTTTCCAGCAGTCATATGAGAGTCAGACTATAAAGAAAGCTGAGCACTGAAGAATTGATGGTTTTGAACTGTGGTGTTGGAGAAGACTCTTGAGAGTCCCTTGGACTGCAAGGAGATCCAACCAGTCCAACCTAAAGGAAATCAGTCTTGAATATTCATTGGAAGGACTGATGTTGAAGCTGAAACTCCAATACTTTGGCCACCTCATGTGAAGAACTGACTCATTTGAAAAGACCCTGTTGCTGGGAGAGTTTGAAGGCAGGAGGAGAAGGGGATGACAGAGGATGATATGATTGGATGGCATCACTGACTCAATAGACATACGTTTGAGTAAACTCTGGGTGTTGGTGATAGACAGGGAGGCCTGGTGTGCTGCAGTTCATGGGGTCACAAAAAGTTGGACACGACTGAGCAACTTAACTGAACACAATACAACATTGCAAATCACCTATATGTCAATAATATTTTTTTCAGATTTAAAAACTAAAAATCCATTTAGACATTCTCTTCAAACCAGTTTTCTCATGATTGATTCTCAGTTATTCGCTTGAATTTATGAAATTAGCATGAAATGTTGGGAATTGATCTTTAAAAATAGCTTCTCTAAACCAATAAAAATTTCCCTACTGAATTCAAGTCCTTGATCAGAATAGGAAGACCAACTAACTAGTTTTCCTCTCAGTGCGAAAGGCCTTTCAGGAGCCTCAGTAAATATTAGCAAGTCCAGCATAAAACCTTGCTTCTTCCTGATCTTGCATTTGATTTGAGCATTTCAAAACCCCAGAGTATCAGATACTTAAGTTAAACTGAGCTCACCAGAAAAGCTTTTAGATGTTATTGTGATGTTATTAGGACAGTTACTTACTGCCTAAATCACATGCAGAAACTATAGTAATGCTGGCTTTAGAAGATCAGAATTTTGATCTACTATTTCCTTTTATTTGTGGTAGAATAACTTTATACTACTGCGGCAACAAAGAAAGCTGAGGTCACTAGCAGAAACTGGAGCAAATAATGGAATTTTCAAGCAAGATTCTTTTGAATCTGGTGTTAAACTAACTGAGGGGAAAAATGTTACATTTACTGAATATATAGAGTTCTGTGAATAGTGCCCCAAAGACACATTCAAAGAACAGGTTGGAAAAACTGGTAAAGCTGTGAAACTGTTGAACTAAAATGCAGTCATTAGAAGCATAGTATATAATGTTTCATTTAACTGTATCTTGAGGTTATTTTCTTTGATGGACATACACTAACTATCACATGATAGGTACTTTGATCCAGAAAGACCCAAATATCTTAATAATGATGCAGAACCTAGTGATTTTTAGCCTGTTAGGAGAAAATGTCGAGAGTATTACTTATATATGAATGTTTGTAATCCACTTAATAATTTATATCTCACTGAATGAGGTTGGCTTAAACTAAGTGTAAACTATGAAATAAAATTTTAGTCTAGAATAAAATGAGTATTTTAGATAAGAAACTTGAACCATTCACAAGGGTTTAAAAAAAAAAAAACAATGGAATTAAATGTATTGGTTTCTTCAGGGCCTTCATCTAGCTGTCCTGTATCCTGGGCTTCCCAGATGGTGTCCGTGGTAAAGAGCCTGCCTGCCAATGCAGGGGACATAAGAAATGGAGGTTTGGTCCCCGGGTAGGGAAAATACCTGGAGAAGGACATGGCAGCCAACTCCAGAACTCTTGCCTGGAGAACCCCATGACAGAGGAGCCTGACAGTCTACCATCCATAGGGTCGCAAAGAGTTGGGCACAACTGAAGTGACTTAGCACAGCATGCTGTTGTATTCTGTATGATTTCACTCAGGATGTAGATTCCCAGGAAGTCTAACTGACCTAGCTTGACTCAGACCAGAGAGGGTCAGGGCATCTTGAGTGGCATTTCACAAGTTTATATAAACAAGCTAGATAGTTCTACAAAACAAAATTGAGATGCTTTTCCAAGCAGAAGAACTGAAAATCAGGAAAGCAAAAACAATAAATATTCAACACAGAAAGCAAAGTGAGAATTAATTTTTATTAGTCCTGCTAATTTAGGATAGTTTTTGTAACCAGTCTGACACTTTTCCTCTTCAGTTAACAGATCATCAACTATCCCTGAAACACACACACATTCTTTGTTTGATAGCAAAAATCCAAAAATGCTTATATCTGTTCCTTCTCCCTATTACCTACTGCAAAATTTCTCACCTTCCACTCTTCTGGCAGGTACCCATTTGGCATTTTGACATCTGGGGCAGGATGATTCTTTGTTGTAGGGTGCTGTCTTGTGTATTATGGGATGTTGAACAGCATCTCTGCCCTCTTCCCACCGTATACCATCCCTCTTGGTTGTTACAACCAAAAATCTCTAAATATTGCTAAGTGTCCTCTAGCGGACACCATCATTCCATTGGTACCCACCAAACTCTTTCACCATATTTGAGGAAAATATCTTTTTTTTTTTCTAATGAAAATAAATAGTAAGCCTTCTAATACATTTTAGCTATTTGAAAGAAATTTCATATAGAGGAAGATTACCCGATATACTAATATTAACATTTCTTTTTGTCATAGTTAGTCTGTAATCACACATTAGCTAAAGGTTCTGAGTCTAATCATAAAACACCTTTGTTCTAATCCTACCATATTTCTTTCCTGCCTTTATAGCCCCCTTTGCCCCACAATCATCATTTCAGTCCAGAGAATAATCTGATTTTTGAAGTTTCAATTTCCATTTACAGTTCCATAAAGAAAAGTTATGACCAACCTAGATAGCATATTAAAAAGCAGAGACATTACTTTGCCGACTAAGGTCCATCTAGTCAAGGCTATGGTTTTTCTTGTGGTCATGTATGGATGTGAGAGTTGGACTGTGAAGAAAGCTGAGCACCGAAGAATTGATGCTTTTGAACTGTAGTGTTGGGGAAGACTTTTGAGAGTCCCTTGGACTGCAAGGAGATCCAACCAGTCCATTCTGAAGGAGATCAGCCCTGGGATTTCTTTGGAAGGAATGATGCTAAAGCTGAAACTCCAGTACTTCGGCCACCTCATGCGAAGAGTTGACTCACTGGAAAAGACTCTGATGCTGGGAGGGGTTGGGGGCAGGAGGAGAAGGGGACGACAGAGGATGAGATGGCTGGATGGCATCACTGACTCGATGAATGTGAGTCTGAGTAAACTCCGGGAGTTGGTGATGGACAGGGAGGCCTGGTGTGCTGCAATTCATGGGGTTGCACAGAGTTGGACACGACTGAGCGACTGAACTGAACTGATGATAGCAAAAGTTCCAAAGCTCATTCACAATAAAATTTCTTCCCAACTTTCCGTCTCCTTGGTGCTATAGGAAGCTTGCTGTGTGAACTGGGTGCCTAGCCTGCTTCCTCTCTGTTTCTCCACTGAACGCTTCTACTTGTTTTCTGTGGGACAGACTGCCTCTAGCTCCCAATAGTTTAGCATCACAGGTGAGGAAGAGAGGACAGGTGAGGCATAGGGATTGTCTTATATGATAGATTCAGATGGGGTAGCTGATAGTTTCTCCTTAGAAAGATACATAAAATGAATCTGTCTTGGGCAGATATCTGAAAGCTGAAAGGTCCCACTGAGAAATATTTGACTGTGTTCCATGTGAAAACAAATGATGCACTCTCTGCCAGCTGGATGACCACTCATGATTCCTCCTTATGCCCCTGGAAATTCCTTTGTACACCTCTTCTGCTAATACCATTTTTCACCTCCAAAAAGTCATCTTGGGCTTCCAGGCTGCACCCTTCCCTGGTCTTTGAGAACTTATGCAGCCTTGCTGTCATCTTTAGAGTAGAACTATAGCCAGTTCTCTGTGCATCTTGGTCTTTTTTCTCTGCTTTGTCAACAAACTCTGGGGCGTGCATATTAAGCTCCTGTGAATCCTTTCTCATTAGGTTTAAGTGAGAGAGAAACAATGACATAGCCCTTCAGTACCTTGATCATACTTGGTGGCATATCTCACTGTTCTTGCTATACTATAGTCCTCAGGTTCATTTCATTTGTACAAACTACCAGGCCAGGAGTGCAGAGAACTTCCTTAGGGCTGTCTGCAATTTAATGACAGATTTGTCTGCTCTGGAGCTAGTTAGCCTGTCCTCAGCATATATGTTCTCTGTGGCAGGAGGAATTCAGATTCTATTGGTACTGGCCTAAAGCTACCTTATTCTTTTCATTTGTGTCTATAGTAAGGCTGGAAACACTCGGATTTCAAAATACCTCCAAGCTGTCCAGTATAACTTCTGAAACCTTATAATTAAGGAACTCCCTGTTCAGCAAGTCTTTTCACTGAAGACACCTTTCACTTCCTGGCATTAACTAAAACGCATGTCTCCCCTGAGCACATCCTCAAGTCCTCTTTTGAAGGAAAACTGTTTTCTTGTGTCTGTTGTAATTCTGTTTTAGGGATTAAAGGTAGTGTCACATTGATCAATCTTCCACATGCTTGTTGAATAACAAAATTAAACAGGACAAAAAAAAAAAAAAAGTAAAAACCTTTTCTGTTCTTATGAAGCTCATGGCATTCAGCTGTTTTCCCTGAGTCAACTACAGGCCAGAGAAGGCAATGGCACCCCACTCCAGTACTCTTGCCTGGAAAATCCCATGGACAGAGGAGCTTGGTAGGCTGCAGTCCATGGGGTCGCGAAGAGTTGGACATGACTGAGTGACTTCACTTTCACTTTTCACTCTCATCCATTGGAGAAGGAAATGGCAACCCACTCCGGTGTTCTTGCCTGGAAAATCCCAGGGACGGGGGAGCCTGTGGGCTGCCGTCTATGGGGTCACGCAGTGTCGGACATGACTGAAGTGACTTAGCAGTAGTAGCAGCAGCAACTACAAGCACAGCAGAGATTATGTACAGACTATAAGAATTGTATTGACTTTCTTACAGAATTTTTTTCATTACAACATGAAAAATTATTGTGTACTTTGCCTTCAAATTTTGTTTCTTAGGTTAATCATAGAAAAGGGGTTTTGATATTAACTCCTATCTGCTTCTTAACAGATATGCTAAGGAATATTTGCATTATTACTAGTTAGATTAAACCAAACAGAAACCAGAAACTAACATCTAAAGGTAAATTTTTTTGAGATAATCATATCAGCACTTGATAGTAAGTTAAAGAATTAAATTTAAAAATTGAAGAGGAAAAAGACCATTATGAGGGGAAGAGAGGCAAGAGGAGAAAAATGTTAAGTGTATGAGAAGGTATTCAGCCAGGTGAAAGCAAAGCAAGAAATGAGAAATAATAAAACATGGGCAAATTCAACCTGATTAAGTATAGGAGTTGAATAGATCTTATTTTGACTCCCTGTAATACTTCTAAGAAGTTGTATTTGGAGTTACTAGCATTGCCTTCCAAATGACAGTAAGGTTTTTTTTTTTTCCCAAAAAAGCATTACTTAGTAATTTAAGTGAAGTTGATTTTAAGGAGGCTCTGGTGGAGTCTAAGATCAAATAGTGTGTATATCCTTTCAAGTAGGAGCAGTAAAATGCAACTTGAATTGTGCATTAATAGTACAGAGAGTCTTTTAAGCAACACATTTAAACTAGTAGATTCATCCAATGTTTATAGTAAAATATAAGCAAATATTTTATTTTGCTATATGAAAGTGTTCCAGTGAGAAAGAATGGTATCATTTGTTTATTTTTTAAAGTTATCTGAATAACCCTTATGTTAAAATTTTACCAAATGCATTTAGAGTAATTGATAAGATGTAATGGATTTTTGCTTTCATGATAATGGTGAATTTATATACTTTATCTTCTCTACGGGAAATGCCACTTAATCAAAATGTTGCCATTGTGTGTTTTTGATGACATTTATTTGTCTGAATATATACCATATTCCAAAAAAGAAATATAAATCAACTTATTTTAATAAAGGGTACAGCAGAGAACCTTTCAAAATTACTTTCACATTCTGTGTCTTTTATTATATAGAAGTTGACATGAAATGTCAATCTTTTATTAGGTCAATGCCACATATTACAGATTGATTTATGTTTTTGTTAAGTTTCTGATTAAATATGTAGAATAATAAGTGATAATATAAATAATATAAATGTTACCATTTGCTTTGATAACAGTATTTAGATTTTTCACACTAAAATCAGAGCAACTTAAAATATGTTCATAAGCAGGGTGAGAAAAGTATAAAATTTTTCTTCAGATTAAAATATTTAGGCCTAAAATGTGAACATAATGTGACTAAGTTTATTTTGTTCTCTTAAGGCAAAAATCTATTTATCAAGCCATAAGGAAATTACAAGCCCGGCTTTCAGTTCTTTGTTTAAAATGCACTGTAGTGCAGTATGATTTGCATGTTAATGATGTGGATCCAACTGTATAATAAACGAGAAGGGGAAGATATAAACTAGTTTCATGTAGCAGACTTTTTTGTTTTTCATAATTTATTCCTTAAATGTTTAACTTGAGAAGACATCTATGAGATATGTTTATGTGAAAGCTGATAATTTTGGTCATCAAATGCAGTGGCTTTGAAACCATAAGTTTCATTCTCAGATTTCTCACTCAAAAAGAACTGGACACTAAAGGCATTTGAACATCTTTGGAAGGCAGATCTAATATAGTGAATAAGAGTCTCACAGAATTTATTCTGTGCAGTGTGATCACTGAAATCAGAAAACATGAAACCACCACAGTTTTTCTTTCTCTCACCAATTTTCCCCACCCTTGACCCAATTCAAGCATGCAATTGAGATGCTTTGTATTTTGTGTTTTTCATTAGTTTCCTAGTATGCTGTTATGTCTATTCTCCTTACGTAAAAAAGCAAAATACAGCCATTTTTTATATATTAACGTGTGATTTGTGGAAATGTGTTTTAGAAGCATGGAATCACTAGAAATTGAAAAGCATAATCTGTATTTTTGAAAGCCATCCAATTTCCTTTATTTACAGACTTTGACTCATTTCACAAATTGAAAAGCAACCATCCAGCCATTTCATGTTTAGATTAATATATGTTTAAAAGATTCTAAAACCATTATCAGCATGAAGTAGCCCTCTCATTGAATAAATATAGATAAGAGGTAAATGAAGAAATTCCTGCAAATCAATGGTTCTCAAATGGAGGTGATTTTCCCCAAAAAGGTTGTTTGGCAGTCTCTAAAAAAAGACTGTGATGCTGGGAGCGATTGGGGGCAGAAGGGGAAGGGGACGACCGAGGATGAGATGGCTGGATGGCATCACCGACTCGATGGACATGAGTTTGAGTGAACTCCGGGAGTTGGTGATGGACAGGGAGGCCTGGCGTGCTGCGATTCATGGAGTCGCAGAGTCGGACACGACTGAGCAACTGAACCGAACTGAAAGTTATGTTTTATGGTCACAACTAAGAGTAGTAAGTACTACTGGCATCTAGTGCATAAAGTCCAAGGACATTGTTAAAATCCTAAAATGCACAGGACAAATCCCACTCCCTAAGACACACACATAAACCTCCCCCCACACAAAAGTGTCAGTAATATCACTGTTGGGAATTCTTGCTCTCAATAAAGTTATGGAACCAAATCATATCTTAAATTTTAAATTCTAAATCACATACAACTGTGACAACAGTCAGAACTTTTTCTACTGGTATATAACAATGCTGCTACAGGGGATCTTCCCGATCCAGGATGGAACACAAGTCTCCTGGGTTGGCAGGCAGATTCTTTACTGCTGAGCCACCAGCGAAGCTCCACAAATAACTGTAGTTCTTTCTGTTTACTGTTTGATCTATTAGCTATACTATAAAATACATATTCTATGGTACTTAATACATATGTGATGACTGATAAAATTGCATTTTGATAGATATCAAGTATATTTTTCACATTCATAGAATTCAGTTTCTTTTTTATAGAAAATACACTCATAATGCATAATTTTAGAGACATGAAAATTATATAGTCAAGTAGAATTTTCTGTTTCCTTCAAATAACTTCATTGGACATTTGACCATTTGCATATCTTATATGGATTTCACACATACACAAAAGGTTTATTAAGCACCTATTATCTAACAGGAACTGGGTACTATGTGTGCAATATTTCATTCTCATTCATAAGTCTATTTTGCCCATTTTTAAAAAAAGGGAACTAATACTTTTCCTGGTTTAGAGGTTTGCCCAAAGTTTCAAAGCTAGAAAGCGCAACAGCTGGTACTTATATGCAAACGTCCTTTCATGTGGTTCTTCTTAACTGGCGGTGTAAAAAGAAAAAAAGAACACTCCCAGAAGAATGAAATCTTGAACTTTCAGTCTAAATTAATGTCCTAAAATAATAAACATACACTGAATACAATTATGAGTCATCTAAAAATGATCATTTCATTCAATGTTCCTCCTTTTCTGATTGCAATCATTACAAATCACAGCTATCATTATGATTAGGGATTTAGCAAAATGAAGTGGGATGTGAAAGGGGAAAAATAGTTAAGACTGAGAAGAGTATGTCCCAGAAAGAAACATTTGGATCATTGAGGTTGACAGGGAGCCTTTTTGGAACGGGAAGTAAATCCAGGATTATTAGAAGGGAGAGAACAAAGGCAGGATGGCTTCAGTGACGCTGGAGAAGTAGGCAGGATGAGGATTAGAGGCCTTTTAAAATCATGTTTAAGCATGTCAAATTTATAGTAATATCAATTGGGAGCCTTTAAAGAGCAACAACATTATATTTGCATTTTTCAGAAATCACTCAGGTAAAAGGTGAAAGATTGCAGGTATTTTTGTGATGATTCAGGGAGATGACTTAACTATTGATAACTGCAACTACCTGGGTAGACCTCAAGAGCATTATGCTTAAAGAAAAAAACTAGTCTCAAAAGTTTCATTCTTATGATTCTACTTATATATCATTCTTGAAAGGTTGAAACTATAAAGATGCAGAATAGTTAAGAGGTTGCTAGGAAATAGGGATGAGAGGAGAGTGTGTAGGTATGAATACAGATAGAACATTTCTGTGTCATTAAGGTGTAGACAAACATGTCTACATGAGATACAATCACATTGAACTATATGCAGGTGTACATAAATGAATGCAGGTGAAGAACAGTGAAAATTAAACAGTTCTGTACCAATGCCCATTTCCTGGCTTTGACATTATACTGCGGTTATATAAGGATTCACCACTGCAGGGAAGATAAAGGAAGGGACTCTTTGTACTATTTTTTGCAACTTCCTATGAGTCTATGCTTATTTCAAAATAAAAAAGAGTTCTAAAGGGCTATCATAATAGAATAGGCTTAGATTAGAATGGGATGATGGTAAAGTATGAGAAAGGCAATGTCCTATGGGCTCAATGACAATCACATTTGCAAGTCCCAATGTTAAGATTTTGTAATGAATCAAAGCAGTTGATGCTAGAGTGCTTTCATTGAACAAATACTAATTGAACAGCCTCTCTGTGTCCCAGGCTGTTGCAGGCACTGAGAATCACTGTTGGGCAAAACAGCAAGAGTCTGTCTTTAATGGGGCTTTTGGGCTATCAGGTGTCTAAAACATGCCTGCAGAGAATGTAATAAAATTTTGGCACTCTCCTATATAAAGACCAGGCTGTGCTTCTAAGAGATCAAGCTGCTGATTGAATTTTATTATGATTTGTGGACTCCTAAATTATGTGGGCCATCTGTAATTTTGATTTTACAGTAGTTTGATCTTATTCATATCATATATTTCAATATTGATTTAAAATGTCCTTTTTCTTTCCACTTTGAAACTAAAATCCCTCCAATTTTACTTTTAAAGCTAATTATTGAATTTAGCTTTATTGGGATAAAATGATTTGTTATACCCTGTATGCTCCCAAATTTCATGTTCTGAAATACCATAGAGCAGACATGATTTTGAATAAATATTTTCTCCTTATTTAAATTAGATATCCTAAAAATAGTCCAGATTTGCAGCAGAGATCTCAGAAAGGTGGTCATATTCCTGAGTAAGGGTCACATCCCAAAAATAAGACCAAAAGTGGTTTAGGTTATTTTTACAACATGAATCCTTAAATGGAATCAAACTGATCTTGTTTTTACTCTATCTGCTACTTGAGGAAAATTTAACCTTTGTTGCATTACTATATCCATTGTCTTTACAATGTCAAAAATATAATGTGTAGCATTCAATTAAAAATACAGAAGCATATGAAGAAAGAGGACAAATGGTCAAAAACCAAGAGAAGAAAAAATCAACAGACAACATGGTCACAAGATACTGAAGATTTTGTCAATACTAGAATGAAAAAAATTCTGGATAATGTTGTTTTTAACCTGAAAATAAATTAAATAGAATATTTATAAATGTTTGAAAATTAGTAAATAAAAATTTGGGTTCTAAAAATGTTACTGTTGTGTGTGCGCTTAGTCGCTAGTCATGTCCAACTCTTTGCAACCCCGTGGACTGTAGCCTACCAGGTTCCTTTGTCCATGGGGATTCTCCAGGCAAGAATTCAGGAGTGGGTTGCCATGCCTTCCTCCAGGGAATCTTCCCGACTTAGGGATAGAACCCAGGTTTCCCACGTTGCAGGCAGATTCTTTACCATCTGAACCACCAAGGAAGCCCAAGAATACTTTAATGGGTAGCCTATACTTTCTCCAGGGAGTCTTCCTGACCCAGGAATCACACCAGGGTCTCCAGCACTGCAGGCAGATTCTTTACCAGATAATCTACCAGGAAAGCCCATGGTATTGTTGCTGAATATCTATTGTATGTCTGTATTATTTTTAATAATTTAAACACATTATAATATGTAATATATATCCTCAAGTGAATATAGGAATCCACATTTTTAAAGCTTTAATTTTTTGCTTTCTGGAGAACTAATTTGACCAAATCCCCACAGCTTCATATGGACAAAGGAGCCTGGTAGGCTGCAATCCATGGGGTCGCGAAGAGTTGGGCACGACTGAGCGACTTTACTTTCACTTTTCACTTTAATGCATTGGAGAAAAATGGCAACCCACTCCTGTGTTCTTGCCTGGAGAATCCCAGGGATGGGGGAGCCTGGTGGGCTGCCGTCTATGGGGTCGCACAGAGTTGGACACGACTGAAGTGACTTAGCAGCAGCAGCAGTAGATGATTATCTATTATTTGAAGTTAAAATGAATGTCCTTTCCAGTACACCTCAGTGTCTTTAAATTTTTTAATATACTGTTTTATGAAGCCTTTGAGCTCTCTTCATAGGCCTCTAAAAATGGACATAATTCTTTTGGAGTTAAAAAAACACAACTCAGTGTAATCAGTGTCCATTTTATTTACTTGTTTCCCTAGCAATTTAAAATATGTGTGAGATGTGCATATGCATGTATTTGTGTGTATGCTTATGCATATGTTGGAGAAGGAAATGGCAACCCCCTCCAGTATTCTTGCCTGGAGAATCCCATTGAAAGAGGAGCATGGTGGGCTACAGTCCACGGGGTTGCGAAGAGTCGGACACAACTGAGCGACTTCACTTTCACTTTCAATTTATGCATATATGTGTGTGTATATATATATATGTATATCCATATATTTTAGTAGAGAAACCTCAAAATTATAATTCTAAATTGTAATTTTTTCCTAAACAATTTGCTTCTCTGATCCATTTATTACTACCTGTGAAATGCATGACTCCATCTTATTAAAAGAAAAATCACCAGGAGAAAGCAAACTGGGGAGGTTTTTATTATTCTATCTGGAAGGTGTTCAGTAGGCATGGTTAGCAGATAGTAAAAAGAAAATAAACTATTCGGTATATATCTGAGTGAGGAGAAATTACTAAGTTCCCAACATGAGGACTAGTCTAAACATTTGCCTTAAAGATAAATGTCCTGAAATCTTTTCCTGAATATAAAACAGAAAATACCTTGGCCTAATCACTCAAACACTTAATTCTCTCAAGATAGACAATTTCTATGTAATATTATTCTTTATAGCATCAGACTTTACTTTCACCACGAGACACATCCACATTATCAGTTTCTGAAGTCACTCAGTCGTGTCCAACTCTTTGCGACCCCATGGACTGTAACCTACTAGGCTCCTCCGTCCGTGGGATTTTCCAGGCAAGAGTACTGGAGTGTGTTGCCATTTCCTTCTCCAGGGGATCTTCCCAGCCCAAGGATCGAATCCAGGTCTCCCACGTTGTAGGTAGACGCTTTATCATCTGAGCCTCCAAGGAGTCCCACATCCACAACTGAGTGTCATTTTCACTGCCCTCCGCTCTTGGACACCTTCTGACTTGGAGAGCTTAACTTTTGGTATCATATCTTTTTGCCTTTTTATACTGTTCATGTTCACGGGGTTCTTATGACAAGAATAGTGGAGTGGTTAGCTGTGCTACAGTCCATGGGGTCGCGAAGACTCAGACATGACTTAGCAACTGAACAACAGTAAAGACAATTTCTACCCCTTCCTTTATTTTAGAGGAAACTAATGGAATTATCAGTATCTATATAAATATTTAAGTTTCTCAAGAGCCTAGGTCTGTATTTTCTGATACTAATCTTATGGCTTAATATTATGGAAGTAAAAGTTTGAAACTCTTGTAAATTAAATCATACAAAATTTAATCTGGAATGAACAATTACATTATTTAATCCAACTTTATTAAAACCTCAATGTAATGAGATACAGTTACATATATACATATATCTGAACATACTTTTCAAAATAAAGCATAGATAATTGTTATATCATGCACTCATCATGAATTACTGAGTATTTAATATATGTCAGATAGTCTATTTGCATGGAAAACAGAGTAAAATATCAAATTTCCTTGCATTCAGTAAGCTATAGAGTTGAAGACTTTAAATGTGGTTTTGGAAGGATGAATTAATTTATCAAGTCTGTAATGTATATGCTGATTATTAAGTGACTTAAAAGAACATTTATGTTTTTACTTGAAATTAAGTATCATTTATATGACAATTTTTATGCAGCGCTCTTTCTTTTCTTATAATTTTAATTATATGAAGAAAATGAAATGTTTAGTGGTCTTGTGAGTGTTAGAGAGATGATAGGCACAGTGAAGAGCCAAGATTTGACTGTCTACAACTCATAATACAATAAGCTTGACTACTCTACCCTATAAACTCTTTGAGGAGAGGGGTCATGTCATATTCAGTCTTGTATTCCTATTCTAGCAATGAGTTGGATCTCCCATTTGTGTCACTGTTAGGTTCTTTGGTTAAAAAAAGAAAAAATACTTGAGTTTGTTTAATTGTTGCTTTTAAGAAAGTGCTTAGAATACAGTCTAATGACCTTCTTTTTTCCAGACCCTAGACATAAACAGCAGAACAAATAGCTGAGAACTTCAGCCACCCTGAACAAAGGCCTTACGTTTTATCAGTTTCTTAGGAACTTGTGCATATGTAACAGGGATAACCACATATATATCACTTTAAGCATCTGCAATAGATCGAAGTTACTAAAATTACATTCTTAAAAAAAACTGGAGCTTAAATTATGAGCTCTTCTTCCCTACTCACTTTGAGTGTTTCATTTCCAGAAACAGTAATTTTCTTTTTCTTGAATTTAACTTCATACTTATAAATAAATCATGTATAACCCATATATTTTGAAACCACTTTGTCTTCATAGGTAAACTACAATTCACAAACATATGTCACCACAAATATTAGGTGATAACTTCAGTAACTGGATAACAACGATGTCAAAACTAGGGAAATAAAATACAATATTGAGGCTATAAGTAATGAATTATTCTAAATCCTAATACTAATTCAGCATCATTACACTCTGAATGTTTTGCTGCTTGATGAGTAGCAAAATCAGTAAATTCAATTCAGTTGAATTTATTCCCCTAGTTTTTTTGTGTGCACAGTTTTGTAACCAACAAAATTTACTTAATATTCTCATAAATCAAAATTTCTGGAAATTTTACTGTAATGAGAAAATCAACATAACTCTGCCGATTATAACTCAGGAATTCTCAGAAATATGTTCATACTGTTTGAAGTTAATATGTCTGTGTGGTCATTTCAATTTTAAGTACATAATAGTATTTGAGATGGAGCCAAAGAAGAGTTTACTTGAGAAGTACTAGCTGTTCTATTGTTAAAATAAAGACTCAGGCATTGACTCAATTCCACCAACATTATTGAAGGCCTAGTATGTACCAATGAGGGGCACAGTATCCATAATCAAAAGCCATCACAACTCTTACAGCCCCATGTTCTTTTATGTATGCATGTGACCCATAGTATTCGAGTCATCTTCATCACCACTGAACCCTCAAATATATGGTCAAATAGGAACTTGTCCTCCCTACTTCGATTCTCTTCCAATTCAGTTACTCTTGAACACAACAACCAAAGTGAACCTAAGTCAGATCGTATCTTTCCTCTGCTCAGAACTTACTATGGCTTCCCACACCAGACAGAGTGAATACCGAAGTCCTCCCCATACCTGTAAAGTCCTATGTGCTCAGTCCCTCAACACCTCTGTGCTCTCATCTCATATTGGTTTTCCCTCATGTTTCTCCAGCCACACTGGCCATCTCACTGCATAGAGAATTTTGCAGATGATTTTCCCTCTACCTCTGGAAAGCTCCCCAGTTATTCACATCTCTCAGTCCTCCACTTCCTTCAGGTCTCCCTTGTCACCTTAACAGCTAAGCAAAGCCTGACACCCAATCAAAAATTGTAATTCCCTCTTCTAACACTTCTGATTATTTTCCCCTGTTTTTCTTTTCTTCTTGTCATTAGCACTTTTAAATATTTAATATGCTATATATTTTAATTTCTGTCCTATTTAGCATACTAAAATATAAGATCTTTGAGGGCAGGAGTTTTTACTTTTTGTTGTTTTGTTGTGGGGGGGCGCTCCGCAGAAAGAGAGAGGCAGTGGAACTTCCCTCAGCAAAGCCGAGGGGTCCCAAGCAGAGGTGAGCCTGCTGTCCACCAACCCAGTCCCTCCGCGAGGGAGAGACAATCAGATGCAACAGGGGTTCAGTCTGAGCAGTTCCGCTTTATTGCCACAAACGCTTGGTTTATATAGGCAAGCAAGGGGGTTCTGCGAGGGACCTCCCATAGTTGCACTAGTCACGTTAAAGGTCAAATTATAATATGCCATAGTTACACCAATCACATTAAAGGTCAAATTATAATATGCCATAGTTGTACCAATCATGTTAAAGGTCAAATTATAATATGCATATAAGGTCAAGTTGTCATGCGCTTAACAGGAGTCTATAGTAATCATGTACTGTTCATGTGTACGGAAGTCAAGAGAGCCAATCAAAAACTTTAACATAGATCATGCCCCTATCTCTTCCGCTGGTCGCCATCTTGGCTTCCAACCACAAAAGCTAGCCCTTTTTTTTTTTAAGGTTTCCCACGTAGGGCCCCACATTTTGTTGTTCATATCAATATCCCAGTGTTTAAAATAGCACATGGTAAGCAATCAATAATTCTCAGTTGTTGAAGAATAAATAACAATATCTGTCCTGTGCTAAGTCACTTCTGTCATGTGTGTCCAACACTTTGCAGCCTCATGGACTGTAGCCCACAAGGCTCCTCTGTCCATGGGATCCTCCAGGCAAGAATACTGGAGTGGGCTGCCATTCCTTTCTCCAACAACACCATGACTGATAGTAAATGTTTATTAATCTGTTGTTCTCTGTCATTTACTTTGCCAAGTGTGTTGGTAACACTCTTTAATAAATGTAGATCTTTCCCCACAGTGTCTGCCAGTAAAAGGTTCTTTCTTGAATGCTGGTCACATGTATATCACTCGTTGTACTTACTCTTCTAAAAGCTGGCATTGAGCAGAGCCCTTGTTAGTCTTACATGGCAGTAAATGGAAGGGAAGGGATGGAGGATCAGAGACAGCTTTGAAAATAGACTTTTATTCTGCTTAAAGCCAAACAGAAAGATATGACCCTGGTTTGTCGACATCTCTCTGAAGCACAGTTCTGAGGGAAAAAGTTCTATATTGATCCTTGACATTAGTATTTCTGTATTAAACTAAATAAAGTCCTTACAATGTATTTCATAACAAATTAAACATAAAAATATAATTTTTATCAGTGTTATTGCTTCACAAAAATAATTCAATTTAAATATGATAGTTCTGAGATAAGGTCATTTGGGAGAGAGGGGCTTTGTATTCTCCCTGTTCGTTTTCTGTTTGACTTATCTCTTGAATTTTCTTAATGTAGAATAAAATGCATTGATAAAATAAATTTTCCAGCCCATCAACTGTAGATATTCTTAGATGCCCTGCTTGCTATTTTCCCCATTTATCCATTCCTATCTATTGTGAAGTTTTGCAATGTGGGACCCTCCCATGCTTCCTTGACCTATCCCTGATGGTCATCTATATTGGCTGGTAGCTTATTAATTCTTAGTTAGACACAAGGCTAAAAGTTGAGAAAATAATTTTGTCATAACACATTGTAACACATAACCCTGACTTGTTAAATTTGAAAAGGTCTCTTGATGGAGATGGTATCCAATCTAAACTCCACAGAATACATAGGAATTACCAGATGGAAATGGAGGTAGGAATACTGTAGCATACAAAAAGACCCTGGGGCCAAAAGAACAGGAGAGGTGGGAAACTACTGGTGATTTCGTATGGTTTAAGAGTAGAAGTAAAGATGAAAAAACATTGTAAATGAACTGAAGAAAGAAACTCCTAAGGGGTATAGGCATGAAGAAAAAGAGATCAGCCTTTGTTTGGAAGGCAGATGGAAAACATTCAAGGATTTTAATCTGGGGAGTCACCTATTCTAATATATACCCTAAGAATACCCCTGGCAAATGGTAGAGAATGGTTTGGATAGCGAAATTTTAGAGAAAAACAAGGAACATTGATTTTCATTATGTGATGCTATTGCTAAATATAGTTTGGTAGGATACTGTAGTCTCTAAAAATCTGAAATCTGGATCATTTGAAAAAAGCACAATGATCATATTAAATCTATGCTAAAAGACAAATACATTCAAACTTGGCAAGTCTGAAACTATCGCAAGAAAAATCTTGTGATAATGTCATTACTGCTTGTCATTAACCATGTGATTGACACAGTAAGCTGAAGAATCTTCTTACCACACTTGTGATGCACATGTGATGATGCATCTTTGATGCACCATCTCTGATGGTGCAATCAGAGCAAACATGATTGCAAACAAATCTCTTCTCCCAGAGTGTTAATTAAAATATCTAACTGAAGAAGGGTGCATTTATTCAGAAAGCATTCGTTAGTACCTACATAATTCTCAAGAAGAAAAGGAAGACAGTTGAAAATCAATGATTGAACCAGAAGACAAAGAACTCAAAATGCTTTGCTTGAAACAAAATCTATAGCTCACTATCAATGAAAAGATTTACAGTTCCTTTCAAAAATTTTGTTATTCAAAATGGCTCCTTTAAAACTCCAAATGAGAGATGGCATTATTGAAATTGGGGTCAGAAAAGATAACTTGAAATTAACTTTTAACTATTGCCTTACTACTCCATCAAGCAGTAAGAAGTCAAAAAATAACTTTTTCCATCAGCTGGAAAAATTTGCAGAGAAAATGTCTTAACATCCCAGCAATGACACCATTGACACACATTTTTAAACCTATTGCTTAATATTAATAAAATTATATCACTTAATTTTAACATTAATTAATATCAATACATAATATTTAAACTTCATTTTTATTATTAAATTTCTTAATTTTATGTTTTCTTTTTAAAATATCCAGATAATTTTATATGCAAAAAACATATATTAAAATCATTTTTACTGTTTATTATTTTAAGAATTCAGTTTCACTTAGCATTTTAAAATATGTTGCTAAATTTTATATTTGAATTGAATTAAATGCTGGGTCAATAATTTTACTTTCTAAATCCTGAGTTTGTATTTTGCAAAAGTAGGTAGTGAAATACTACTGTTCATATTTTTTGCTTTTATTAGTAAAATGTTAAAAGACTGCTGTTTTCATTCACTGATGATGGTAGGCTGAATGTAGATAATGGTGACCAGGAAGAAAGAAAAGTTTTTTAATGAGATAGACTCTGCCAGACCTGGCAATTTGAGTATATTGTGTATAAGGAAAAAGACAGGAAAAAAGAATACTCTGCTTTCTTGTATGAACTTTGAGTAAATGTAGTTAAGAACATTACCATTCCCATAGAGAGAGGGGACACGAGAGAAAAAGGAGGAAGAGAGGAAACAGAAAAATAAGCAAGAAAACAAAACAGCAAATAGCACCTCTATCCTGTTTTATGTCCCAAATGCACTGTGATGGATTTGACACCTCTTCCGGATTAGCAGAGTCTAGTTGATGGCACAGTAAAGCAGACCATGAATGACAAACAGAAGGCTCATCACAGGACTCTACAGTTTCTTAATCCTGAGATACTTTGAATCTGACCATAGCCAGTGCCCCTACTGTTCGTTGCCTGTAAGTGAGGTTGAGTAGTTTCTAACCTTACAGTTAGAAAAGCAGTGTATGTATGTGGAGGGCTGGTATAAGCTTGTATTCCTATGATGGGAATCTGAATGTATTTTACCAGAAAGATGATTCTCTGCAGTGGTTATTTCTAATGTATTATTAGGACATTCCTTAGTATACATGATAGATTTAATAACCTGTTAATATCTAGGCTTCCCTATTAGCTCAGATGATAAAGCATCTGCCTGCAATGCAGGAGACCTGGGTTCAATACCTGGGTGGGAAGATCCTCTGGAGAAAGGAATGGCTACCGACTCCAATATTCTTGCCTGGAGAATTGAGTGCAGAGCGGAGCCAGACAGGATACAGTCCATGGGGTCACAAACAGTCGGACACGATTGAGCAACTAACACTTTCACTTTTCACTTAATATCTGGTCAAATAACCTAGCCACTTTCATTTGGAATTTGGAATACATTGGGAAAATGCCGATTTAAAAAATCTAGTTAGTAAATAATTTATGAACACACCGATAGGAAACTACTTAGGGAGACAGTGAATGACAAGGAAGAATAGCATGCTGCAGTCCACGCAGTCTCGAAAAATAGGCACAACTTAGTGACTGAACAACAACAAATATCAAGCTTGAAAGTTCTGATACAATGGTTCAGTTTTTAAGAGCATCAGAGTAAATCACCAAGCTACTCCAATTTGTGTTAAGGAGATTCAGATTTGCTCTTTTACTTTTTAGTTTGTGAGCACTTAAATTTCTGATTTTTTTTTTTGTCCTCTATTTGCAACATTTTAGAAACTCATGTTAACGTTAGTGTGGAAAGAATATTGCTTTCAATATATAGCTCTCTCCCTATCTATAAGTTTGAAAATGGTTAAGAGAGGGCTTTAAATTTTTGTAATTCCCTAATTGTTGAAAAGTCCTGAAGCTTCTTAAAGCTTACTGAAGAGTTGAATTGTGCTGTAACTTTGTTTTCTGTAATTGAAGTCACAGAGAACCACAGACAAGACTACATTTAGCATTAGCCAAATGGCTTGTTTTAATACTCAAGTGACACTCTCAAATTTTTATATTGGTTTATCTTTCCCATATTTAAAGCTCCTTGAATCGTCAAATAAAAGAGACTTCTGAAGTATTAGGATGTCTTCAGGTCCTACTGTGAACCAGCAATGCAGCTGTTTTCTTCTGGATTTTATTTCAGAAATCTCTACCACAGGACCTCTTGGCACAGGAAGCACCACCACCAGTACCACCCTTCGGACCACAACCTGGAGCCCAGGCAGGAGTACCACCCCCTCAGTGTCAGGAAGAAGAAACCGGAGTACCAGCACCCCATCTCCAGCTGTCGAGGTGCTTAATGACATTACCACACACCTTCCATCAGCATCGCCCCAAATCCCAGCTCTAGAAGAGAGCTGTGAGGCTGTGGAAGCTCGTGAAATCATGTGGTTTAAGACTCGTCAAGGACAGATGGCAAAGCAGCCATGCCCTGCAGGAACTATAGGTAAGTTTGTCCTGCAAAACTAAGCTAAAGGTATATTGCTAATTTGGCTTGCTTTCCTAGCATTTTTTTTGTCTTGTTTATTTGTTGTTGGTGGTGGTTTGGGGTTTGTTTTTGTCACAACATATTTTAATATTTGATTACATTCTGGACTCAGCTAAATTACAATTGAAAGCAAAATATTTCCAGAGTTTGAGAATGCAGCCTAAAGAAGTCACAGGTGACAATCTGCTGGTAATATTTATGAGACCAGTAGTTCTCACCCATGCTGTGCAGTTTCTAGGTCAATTTCAATTAAGCTCCAAAGGGACTTCCCTGGTGGCTCAGATGGTAAAGAATCTGCCTGCAATGCGAGAGACCTGGGTTCTATCCCTGGGTTGAGAAGATCCCCTGGAGGAGGGCATGACAACACATTCCAGTAATCTTACCTGGAGAATCCCATGGACAGAGGAGCCTGGGAGGTTGCAGTCCATGGGGTTGCAAAGAGTCGGATGACTGAGCAACTAAACACGGCACAGCACAACTTCCAAAGAGCCAGCTCTTCTACACAAAAGCTCAGAGTTAAATCACTGGGTTAGTGGGTGCTAGTTTTCATGCCTGTCACCATCAAATATTGATTACACAAAGCTAGACAGAGGAGGTGCTAGTTCTCATGCTTGTTACCATCAAATATATATTACACAAAACTAGACTGAGGACTTCTATATTAGATAATCATTGGAACTACATATCATTTAACAAGAGAAAAGTTTTAACTATCTTTTATTACCAGTCCTCATAGCTGGCCTTAATAATCAGAGGCTCTTTGTTGTCAGGGATGATGCTGGCAGGAGCCAACCACCTCTTACCCAGCAACCACTGGAGACATCAATCCTGCATTGTTTTCTGTAGGGAACAGTCAAGAACAGGATAGCTCTTTACCCTCCACCACCACCTCCCCGCCCCCTGCTTTTTTTCCACTCTTAATCGGACACGACTGAGCGACTGAACTGAACTGAACTGAACAATTCATAATATCCAAAACTCAGAAATAGTTTGATTTCTTATTGTTACGTATAAATCATCATAAAATTAATACTTGACACCCTGCATAAAATTTGAATTATTCCATAAAATATGTAAATAAAACCTAGGCAATAGATGTCATTAGACTAGCATTGTTAGGACTCTGTCTCTGGGTTCCATTGATTTGATTACTTCAACAGGTTTGTCTTAACAAAGTTTCAATGTGGATACATACTTCTGAATTCCATGGTATATAAAGTGATGGGAAGATCAGAAGATGTATATTGATTTTTATAAAAGTGCACATTAAATTTTTTTCAGCAAAGTGTTTAAAATTATTCTGAAATCTCCCTTCCCTTTATGAAGGTGCACAGTGTTTAGCCCCATTGTTTTCTATGGTATTGGAATCAGAAAACATTTTTAATTTCTCTAGAACTGTCCCTCTAATTTTGGACCTCAATTCCTTTATCTCTAAAAGAGAAATAATAATAGCACTAACTTCTTCAGATGTTTGTTGTAGAGCTTACTGAAGTACTTTTTCTTTGAAAGCAGTTAGCAAACTACAGAAATATGTTGTTATATTTCTGTGAAAATGAAGAAAGAGATTTAAAGAAAACCTGAAACCCTCCCTCCCAGGTGACTATGTTATGCTGTGGTCTTAATTTTACCCTTTCCCTGTCCCCTCTGCTGATGCTGTGTCCAGGCCCACACAGTCTTTTTTCACTTGAATTATTGTGATAGCTTCTTCATAGCCCCCGCATCACTCCCCGAAATTCATCCTCCATCCTGCTGCCACAGTTATCTTTCTAAAACCTAAATCAGCCCATTTGTCTCCTCTGCTTAATGGCCTTCATTGATTTTCCAACACCCGCAGATGACAGACAAGGGCGTTTACGGTCTGGCTCTGCCAGCCTTTCCAACTCCATTAAATACAACTCCCCTACCCAGCAGACCTCAATTCAAAACACTTGATTCCCAAAGACAGCATATTTTTCCTTTGCCTGGAATGCCCTTACCCACCTTGCAGAGTGATTCCTTTTTGACTCAGCTGCTACCTTATATCTGAAAACTCAAGCAATAAGCCCCGTGGAGGCTTATTCATTTAATTCATGAAATTATTCCCTGTACCTGGTGTAGTTGTCCATAAATGCTTTAAAAATACTGAGTGTTCTGTTATGATTTTCTAATGATAGTTGCTTTGCTTGCCAGGCACTATAAATGGTACTTTAATAGTCATTACCTTAGTTCAATGATCACAATCTTATCTTTTGCTCATATGTAAAAATATCATGGACATAAAGTCATTATAAGAAAGATTGTTTGGATATTTGAAGCAGACCTATTTTTCTCATTATTTTAGGAGTATCAACTTATCTCTGCCTGGCTCCTGATGGAATCTGGGACCCCCAGGGACCAGACCTTAGCAACTGTTCTTCTCCTTGGGTCAACCATATAACACAGAAGGTAAACCATGCGATTGGCAAGGAAGGCTTTGCCAGTTCTAGATCCTGTTGAATATAACAGCTAAAAACAAAATAGTCAATATTTGTTTTAATTAATGTGGAAAAATTCTTCCATTTTATTTTAACTCAAGATTTAATGACAGTTCTAATATGCTGTGAGATAATTCTAGAATTTTGTTGTTCTTAAAGGGCAAATCTGTGTATTTCCCCTAAACTGGCATTATGGCTTATAATAGTTTTATTATTAATACAAATTTTATGGTATTGTGAATTACAGATATAAAAGTCTAAGAGGTATTATAAATCAAACAAGCAAAAGCTTCTAGTATTCATACATATGGATTTTCCTGTGGAAATTATAATTACCAAAAGAAAAAAAAATCTACCTTTGGAATCTTAATCCATTTGATAAATGTTCTGTAACCTATTCATTTATCAGTGTTAAAAGTATACACATGTGTGACAGAATCTTGCAGACTCAAATTTGCAGGGCTTATTTGGTTGCAATATGTTGAGCATTTTTATTATTAATGCACTGTGGAGCTTTGAACTGATTTCATTACAAACAGAGACCAGATGTGCATTTATGCCAAAAGGGCTATGGGATGAATCCTTATTATAGCAATTTGTGCAGATTTATGCACTCCTAAAATGGAGAATCCTTCTATAGCACATTAGCTATGCTGAGGAATTTTTGAAAGAGATTTTTCCTGAGAAATATTACAAGTGATGGCCTCACTAAAAGCCTGTCTGTGCCATTTGCTCTTTTCTCTATTTGTTTTTAACCAGGCTTATCCTCAATAATATACTGTATAATAATCCATAAATATCTACCCAGTAGATCATTTAGCAGATGAGCCATAACTATCTATTTACCCTAAATCATGGAAGACCAGTGGTTATATTGACTCCAGTTACCCTCTTACATATGCATCTCCATACTTGTTGCTATTCATAATGATGCTTCTCCAATTTCAGTACTGTTCCTGCCACAGTTTTTATGTTCTTTGATTTTATTACAATGTAGCTCAGACCCCAAGGCAAATAACTCTTACTGGATGTGATCAGATTAAAAGATCAGTAGCATATCACCTTACATTAGCAACTTTTAAAAACTATTCCCTACATACTTAGCCTGGGGGTTAACATTAATTCAGTAATAATTCACCTAGAAAGCTGTGTTTTCATGTTAATTCTTGAATATGGTTGGCATATTTCATTGCAAAAAATACTGGTGACTTTAACTGATAATATTGCTTAATTCTTTCCTTTCCTCTGCAGACCTTCTAATCTTATGACAAAAGACACAGTTCCTTGCAAAGACCAGACAGTTGTTGCCCATTTGATTTAGGGATGGAATGTTTTTATTTTATAACAGATATGTTCCATTCTTTTGGAGGGTTTCTGTATAATCCTTATAGCATCTGTAAAAATATATTAAGATTATACAGTTTAGATAGTTAAAATTTATAATACCTTAGCTAGATTACTTATAAATTTGTAGAATTGTCAAACGTTTCATAGTGGGCTTTTGAGCCCTGGAAATCGATTTATGTGCTTATTGCTGGGTCAGCGCTGGAGCTGGTGTTTAACTGGTTCTACCTTTATTGAGATGTCATGCTTAGCAACAACACTAGCTACACGATGAATAGATCATGATGGCCTTTATATCCCATAACCACTTAGCTAGTTTCTCTTCACTTCTCTCCACTCTTTTCCTTGGTGTATTCATTATACCTCCGACTATTTATGCCATTCATTAAACATAATGGTAGTTGAACAGGCTACCACAAAACTCCAACATATTTAAATATTGATGTTGTAAACCTCTGAGAGAATCTGCATGCACTTCCCATAGTGATTTGTCTCTGTTTTCTCTCCCTCCTCTCCAAAGCATCTTCTACAGAATTCATCCTTTTACTCATTTCCTCCCTCAGTACCCAAGTCCCAACAGCAAACAGATGGAACCTGTGCAGAGAGCTTGTTTACAGTGGTATCGAGGGAACAAAGGTTAACTGCAAGGGATTAAGAGGAATTCCAATGCTAGGAACCTGGATGGAGCTTTTCCCAACCCCAGGCCTATGGTTGCCAGATCAAAGGAATGATGGAAAATTGGTAACAGAGTGTCTTTGAGAGGAAAGATGACCTCTAGACAAGAGACGCTTCCTAGCCTCAGGCAACTTTTCAGAAAAGATCTAGGGGAATAAATATTCTGATCTCACCCACCCCACACCTCTTAACTGGCGTCACCTGCCCAGCCTCCCCACTGCTGCTACTGCGGCTAAGTCGCTTCAGTCGTGTCCAACTCTGTGCGACCCCATAGACGGCAGCCCACCAGGCTCCCCCATCCCTGGGATTCTCCAGGCAAGAACGCTGGAGTGGGTTGCCATTTCCTTCTCCAATGCATAAAAATGAAAATTGAAAGTGAAGTCGCTCAGTTGTGTCTGGACTCTTTGCAACCCCATGGACTGCAGCCTACCAGGCTCCTCCGCCCATGGGATTTTCCAGGCAAGAGTACTGGAGTGGGGTGCCATTGCCTTCTCTGAGCCTCTCCACTAGCCAAACCCAAACAAATGCCAGAGGGAGAGATGTCTTAAACATATCCTGTTAAGTCCATTTCCTAAGATAGAGAAAAGGATGGAGGAGGATGGAAAGTGGTCTTCCCTGACTTAAGAAATGGAAAGTATCCAGCAGAGTTCAGTTTTTCTTTGCTTCTCTCACCCGTCCTCCCTTTCTCATCCTCCTCTTCCTCTCTTCACTGTCTCTCTCTTCCCTCCTTCCTTTCTCCTGCTCCATCCTCTTTCCTCTGCTCTGACCTCCCCATTTTTCTTATGTTTTATGCCATGTTGAAAAACTTAAAGTGAAATAGGTATCTGATTTATTCCTCCCCTCCTCTACTCACTGTAGTTCTGAGAATTTTTAAAGTAGAGGAACACTGTTTACCCCCAATAACAGTATAGATGGGGGGAAAAAAAAGAGGGAGTGATTCTCTCATTTGAGAATTATATTCAGTTTCCCCTACCCAAGTTTGTGGGTACTACTGTAGGTTGCAAATAGGAATAAATAAATGGATCACGGTGCTTACTTTAGTTGGAAAAAAGCAAACATTATCATTTTTCTTAAGAAATGAGTTGTGTTTTTTCCTCCTGCAATCAGGCAAGGAGGGAAGAACCAAGCACAGAATCTTGATGGTTTTGTGATTCACAAATGAAGTCAGGCCACTTATATACGGGTGAAATGATAGATTAAATTTTGAATGGTATTATAGAGTAGATTACATTTCACTAAAGAAAATGTAAGCCTTTAAAGTCAGAAGAAATTTGTTAAATGCTGACCATAATACTTTCATAGTCATGAGATTAATAAGAAGCCAAATTTGTGTAGAAAGGAAAAGCAAAATACAAAAAGGAAAATTTACCTCAGCAGCAACAGGAAAGTGTAGGAGCAGAGGAGAAAGGAGAAATTGATAGGTGAGTGGACAAATGGATGGGCAAGTGGACAGAAAGGTAGATACAAAGATAAATAGATGATTGGATAAAAAGATTAGATAGTGAAGCTGAGTACACACATCTTGAAATTAATGTTTTAAAAACATTTTCCTGTTTATGGAAGCCAACAAATTAGTTTAGAGCTCTGCCTTCTCAGATACATGTGATGAAATATCTGATTTTCTCACCTTTCTCAAAGACTGTTCAACTGAAATCATAATCTCTGGCTTTAGTTTAACCTGTAGCTTGGATTCAAGTCTTCAAAACGGAGTTTATATTTTCTATTTTTGCATATCTGTAAAGAATTCATTGTACTTTATAATCCCTCATATCTTTTTTTCAATTGAAAACTATGAAATTATAAATGTGAAGACCCTCCATATTTATAATATTTCCATGTAAAGTGAGATCTGCCTCCTACTTCATTAACTGGTCCAAGTATTATATGCAAAAGAAACACCTGAATTGTTACTGGGAAATAGTCTTTCTGTTTCTAGCAAACTAAAGTATCTTTTCTTTTGTCTGCACACAAGTTACTGACAGATTTTGAGATAATGTAAGGTTCTTCCTGCATTTTCTAAAGAAGGATGTGTAGATCTAGAAATGGTGTTGCTGTTTTATAATATGTGCATGCTAAGTTGCTTCAATCATGTCCAATTCTGTGCAACCCTATGGACCGTAGCCCCACAGGCTCCTGTCCATGGAGATTCTCCAGGCAAGAATACTGGAGTGTGTTGCCAAGCCCTTCTCCAGGGGATCTTCCCGACCCAGGGATTGAACTCACACCTCTTATGTCTCCTGCATTTGCTAATTCTTTACCACTAGCAAAACATGGGAAGCCCCAGGTTCAGGTTACAGTACAAAATAAACCAACCGTTTGTTCTGGAACTGTGGTTGAATCTTGTACCCAGATCTTAATTTCACCATTCTTTTAGCACCCATAGATCTACTATGGAATAAAAGTAAATTGCTTATTAATTTTATCAGAGATTTGTGGCATTTCCATATCTTCAAGCTTAATTAGCGTACATTCAATTGTAAGGTAGAGGCATTTTATCGTCTATAAACCCACTTGACTCAGATTCATAGAAAAATAGGTAGATCTTTCAAAGAAATGGTAGCTTTGTACTTAAACACTGTAACTCCTCCATGAATTGCTTTGCCACCTAATTAATGTTTGATGTATAAAATCCCATGAAATGTCAAAGCTTATTTCAAATAAAATGGTTTTTTCTTGTGTCAAAATTTGAAATGCAAATAGTATCCATCTCTGTCATAATTATCCTTAACTACAGCAGCAGGATTTCCCCTCCCCTATTCAAGCCTTAGGTATAATCCCCCCATTTCAATACAGGCATTAATTTACTAATCCTCACAAAAGTTATAAGATTTCTCAGTATGCATGTACTTATTTCTGAGGAATAATTTTAGCAGAATTTATTAAAAGAATTGTTAGAGATAGACATTGTAATGATGCTTTAAGCTAGAATGAGCGAAATAACTATTTCAGTCTTGCTTCTTTGCATAGAAGACTTGAGGCAGATGTAAGATATGTGTATATTTTTGTATGGAAATAAGATAATAATAACTGTGGTGAGTGAAATAAATAGGACAATCCGAAAAAAGAGTAGCTTCGGGATGCCACTGGAAAGTTTCATGCAGGCCTGGTCTGAATAAGCAACCTTTGAACTGAGCTTGAACCTTAAAGTCATAGTAGCTATCAGTCAGTCAGTTCAGTCACTCAGTTGCGCCCGACTCTTTGCAACCCCATGGACTGCAGCACTCCAGGCCTCCCTGTCCATCACCAACTCCTAGAGTTTACTCAGACTCACGCCCATTGAGTCAGTGATGCCGTCCAACCATTTCATGCTCTGTCCTCCCCTTCTCCTCCTGCCTTCAATCTTTGCCAGCATCAAGGTCTTTTTCCAAAGAGTGAGTTCTTCGCATCAGGTGGCCAAAGTATTGGAGTTTCAGCTTCAAATTTAGTCTTTCCGATGAACATTCAGGACTGATTTCCTTCAGGATGAACTGGTTGGATCTCCTTGCAGTCCAAAGTACTCTCAAGAGTCCTCTCAAACACCACAGTTCAAAAGCATCAATTCTTTGGCGCTCAACTTTCCTTATAGTCCAACTCCGACATCCATATATGACTCCTGGAAAAGCCATAGCATTGACTAGATGGAACTTGGCTGGCAAAGTAATGTCTCTGCTTTTCAATATGCTGTCTAGGTTGTTCATAACTTTTCTACCTAGGAGCAAGCATCTTTTAATTTCATAGCTGCAGTCACCATCCGCAGTGATTTTGGAGCCTCAAAAAATAAAGTCTGCCACTGTTTCCACTGTTTCTCCAGCTATTTGCCTTGAAGTGATGGGAACGGATGCCATGATCTTTGTTTTCTGAATGTTGAGCTTTAAGCCAACTTTTTCTCTCTCCTCTTTCACTTTCATTAAGATGCTCTTTAGTTCTTCTTTACTTTCTGCCATAAGGGTGGTGTCATCTGCATATCTGAGGTTATTGAGATTTCTCCCAGCAATCTTGATTCCAGCTTGTGCTTCATCCAGCCCAGTGTTTCTCATGATGTACTCTGCATACAAGTTAAATAAGCAAGGTGACAATATATAGCCTCAATGTACTCCTTTCCTAATTTGGAACCAGTCTGTTGTTGCATGTCCAGTTCGAACTGTTGCTTCCTGAACTGCATACAGATTTCTCAGGAGGCAGGTCAGGTGGTCTGTTATTTCCATCTCTTTCAGAATTTTCCACAGTTTACTGTGATCCACACAGTCAAAGGCTTTGGCATCGTCAATAAAGCAGAAATAGATGTTTCTTGGGAACTCTCTTGCTTTTTTGAGGATCCAGCAGATTTGGCAATTTGATCTCTGGTTCTTCTGCCTTTTCTAAAACCAGTTTGAACATCTGGAAGTTCATGGTTCATGTACTGTTGAAGCCTGGCTTGGAGAATTTTGAGCATTACTTTACTACCGTGTGAGATGAGTGCAATTGTGCATTAGTTTGAGCATTCTTTGGCATCGCCTTTCTTAGGGATTGGAATGAAAACTGACCTTTTCCAGTCTTATGGCCACTGCTGAGTTTTCCAAGTTTGCTGGCATATTGAGTGCAGCACTTCACAGCATCATCTTTTAGGATTTGAAATAACTCAAGTGGGATTCCATCACCTCCACTAGCTTTGTTCGTAGTGATGCTTTCTAAGGCCCACTTGACTTCACATTCCAGGATGTCTGGCTCTAGGTGAGTGATCACACTATCATGATTATCTGGGTCATGAAGATCTTTTTTGTAGAGTTTTTCTGTGTATTCTTGCCAACTCTTCATATCTCTGCTTCTGTTAGGTACCTACCATTTCTGTCCTTTATTGAGCCCATCTTTGCATTGTTCCCTTGGTATCTCTAATTTTCTTGAAGAAATCTCTAGTCTTTCCCATTTTGTTGTTTTCCTTTATTTCTTTGCACTGATCACTAAAGAAGACTTTCTTATTTCTCCTTGCTATTCTTTGGAACTCTACATTCAAATGGGCATATCTTTCCTTTTCTCCTTTGCTTTTCACTTCTCTTCTTACAACTATTTGTAAGGCCTCCTCAGAGAGCCATTTTGCTTTTTTGCATTTCTTTTTTTGGGGGGATGATCTTGCTCCCTGTCTCCTGTACAATGTCCCAAATTTCCGTCCATAGTTCATCAGGCACTCTATCAGATCTAGTCCCTTAAATCTATTTCTCCCTTCCATTGCATAATTGTTAAGGATTTGATTTAGGTCACATCTGAATGGTCTAGTGGTTTTCTCTACTTTCTTCAATTGAAGTCTGAATTTGGCAAGAAGGAATTCATGCTCTGAACCACAGTCATCTCCTGGTCTTGTTTTTGCTGACTGTATAGAGCTTCTCCATCTTTGGCTGCGAAGAATAGTAGCTTTGAGAGAATCCAATTGATGGCACCACTGCCATTAACAAGAAGCCTGGAAAGACTCTTGGTGCCTCTCTCTCATTTCACTCACACATCCAATCAGAGAGTAAGCCTGTCTGTACTTGTAAATCTCTCCCAAATCAGGCCACTCCATTTTCCATGCTGCTCCAACCCTAATTCACAACAGCTTTTCCTACTGTGTTAGCTTCATAGTAGGTCCCCTTTCACTCACTCCTGAACCCTCTAATCCATTCCACTGAGTTCTGTTTGAAATATAAGCCTGAGGAGACCGCTGCTATTTAGATTCTTTAATACCTTCACATTGCTCTTAGCTCAGTTTCCCAAAATCATCATCATGCCTTTCAAGCAGTGCTGCTGCTCTGCTCCTGCTCAGCTCTCCAGCTGCCTGAACCCCAGTAACAAGTACCCTTCGTGCAGTGCCCTTAAGTCTCTCTGCACCTCTTTCCTAAAAGCTTCTCTCTCTGCCTAGAAGCCCCTATCCTCATCCCAACCTAATTTTCTCTTTTCTATTTCTCTTCAGATTAAACATTCTTTCTCAGAGAAGTATTTCCTAAATTATTCCCTAACTTCAGACACCAGGCTAAACTGCCTTTAGGGCCTCCCTGGTGGTCCAGTGGTTAAGAATTCACCTTGCAATGCAAGAGACACCTGTTCAATTCCTGGTCTGAGAAGGTCCCACCTGTGTCAGGGCAGTTGAGCCCATGCGTCACAACTATTGAAGCTTGAACACCCTAGATCCTGTGCTCCACAAGAGAGGTTACCACAAGGAGAAGCCTGTACATGGCAACAAGAGAAAGTCGGGAAGCAGCAACGAAAACCCAGCACAGCTAAAAATAAACGAAAAAAAAAAAAAAAGCTGTCTTTAGATTTGATCCGCTGCACTGGGATTCTGGATTGAATTAAAAAAAATTACAATTAAATAATTGTGCAGTTAATTTATTAATAGCTCTTTTATTATGTGAAACCACTTTATTTACCATTTTATCCCCAGACATTAGTATAGTGTTATTCATAGAAATTCAAATTGTGGTTAAATAGCAAATGAGCATATAGAATGATAGAACAGTTTTTGAAATTATAAACAGAAATGTTTTATTCTTTAAAACTGTATGTATATATGTATGACTATATATACATATGTACATGTATACATATACACAATTTCTTCTATGTTGGTAGCAGATTGAATTCTGAAGGTATAAAATATTTTTTAAATTTATTTTCTACTTTTAGTACCCTGTCTTCCCAAAACATGGTTATTCTAGAGTTCACTTACTTATATAGCATCCTCTTGGCTCTCTCCACAGTCCCCATCAGAATTTTATCTTACTGGGTCACCCTCAACTTGTCTGTTAACTTTCAACTTATTTGATATTTTCTGTTGCTTTCTTACCTAGTTTCCAGGTCTTTATTACCCCTGTACTATATTCCCATAAAACCTCACAGAAATTATCTTATAATTGCATTTTTGAATTAATACCATCTGCTTTTATGTACCCCGCATACCAAGTGGTAGAATTTATTTCCTTAGGAAATAAGTGTCCAAATGATTGTTAAATGAATGAAATAATTTTTTAATATTTAAAACTTTTTAAATATTACTACTACAGTTTCTTCAATTTTAAGAGGAAGCAGGGATCATAATAATAGTTATATCCATTTTTATTTTTCTTTAAATATGGTTTTCACATTTTTATTTTAAACTTTTTTTATAACTTATATGTACTTTTTTTTTTTTTTTTTTCTGTTGCAGCTTTCTTGTTAGTGAACTTTGAGTTCCAGACTTCCTTTGTGGAATTAATTTGATTTATTCTTCATAAATTCATAAACACTTCTTGAATGCAAAAACATAATAACTATTTTTAAGATAAATTACTGATGATTTTTGTATTTGATTCAGCATTTACAACAACACACTATCTGTCATTGACACATACATTGGCAACATCATTATCTTTTATGTTGAAAAGTTATATTTTGACTTGTCATCTATATTTTCAGCTTTTTCATTACTGTATTTTTAAAAAAAATTTAAATTTTTATATTAGGGAATTATATAGCCTTCTTTTTTATCTTATCATGTCGTATCCCAATATTATAATAATTAATGTTGAAAACAAAGTTTGTACAACTACCCAGAACCAAAAAAAATTGAATTGCAGTATGAAAATACCTATTATTTTTTTCTGTTTGTTAAGTAATTTTTCTTTTTATAATGTTCCCTGATAGCTGTAATGAAAGTCATTACTTGAATCTTTAGTTTTGAAGATAATGTGCTAAAGCCTATTACTTATTCTAGTAGATTCCAGCCTTTTTCCAAAAGGGCTCATTTAACTGAATCACAAGACTCCAGAGGTGCATATGCCTTTACATTTTCTCATAGAAAAAGTACTATGTGGTAATAAAGACATAGAAGAAAACAATACAATAATAATGATTAATAGTAACAATGGTAATAAAACAATTACACAAGAGCACAATGCTTAACAAAGTAAAATAGTAATTTCACAAATATGTTCATTTTTATGAGAATAGCATAGGTGGAACACGATAGCAAATGCAAGACTCTGTGCATGGTGCACTGATTAAAAGAATATTCTTTTGGGATATTATAGGAACTCGAGCTATCTGGATACTCATGTGCACAGGGGTTTTGTAACATTGCTAAGCAATTGTATCAGGTGTTCAGACTTAATTGATGGAATGCTGAATCTGAACACTTTGTGAATACTAGCATTTTACCAATTTAATTAATGAATAGTGAATTTTATAAATCATTGAGTTAATAGATTACCAGTAAATAGCTCTAAATTGTATATGATGATTAAATATATGAATTATGATCACATTTATATCATTTTGTGACTGCTTCAAAGTACTTTCATGATCCATCAGTGGGTCATGAATGCTACTTTGATCTACATTGACTTTGTTACACATTTATCCTTGAACCTTATAATGTATCCCATTTGGTGTTACAAGCATCTTAGTTTTTCAGGCCCTGATATTTTACACGTTCAATAAACTTAGTGCAGGTATTTCTGTCTTTTTTCATTTTAAAGGTTTTTAAAAAGTACCAATTAACCATATAATACTTTAACATATTCTTCTTACATTATATATTCTTGTAAAATTTAAGCATTGAGGAAAATGATTCTTCTTTCGATTTCCATCTTTCAATTTTGTCCTATGTGTTTAAACATACACATATATATATAAACACACAAAATATCTACATATAATATTTATTTTTCATAGCATGTTTATATGCTACTCAAATAATATCCATATTTCACAAATACCATGCCTATATATATTAGTATATATTTATAATTTTTATACTTGCATTTAAGTCAGTATTACATGTTGAAGATTGATGTTAACAGTATTGTTCTCTTTATTACAAAGCTGTTGTATAGTATTCCATAATTTTTATATATATGCCCAGTTTTGCACAGATATAATCCATTTTGTTTTTTACTATAAGCAAGCTGGAATGAATATATTTGAACATTTCCCTTTCGTAACAGTGGGATTATTTTCTTACGGCTGATAGTGATAAGAAAAATCTCTGTCTTATACAGTCTTCACATTTCAGAGTTTAATAGACACTATAATTTACATAGGAAGTATACAAATATACACATCCAGTAGTAGTTTATGGTTGTCATATGCATTTATACAAATCTTTGCCAACACTTGGTTACTAAGCTATTTTTGCGTATTTGAATTAAGATTTTCTATAAACTTAAGAATGTGATTGTTAACAATTTAGGTATTCCAACTGCTCCAATTTATTCATTTATTTCTTTAACATTTAGTCCTGCTACAAATATATTAAGTATCCCTGCATAAATAGTGGTAACCAGTTTGAGTTTTGAAAGCTGTACCCCTTACAGCTTTCTGAATATTGATTAGGAAGATAGCCTTACAAAGAGAAGCCCTTTCTGTTTGTGATCCTAAATTCTATATCAGACTGTTAAAAACAGAAAAAGAGAAGAAAAGAAAATGTTCTAAATAATGACACTTTTGTATAAGTAATAGTAGGGCAGACTAAAATTAGGAAAGATATATGCCAAACCATTAACAATCTCTAGAAAGTGGGAATGTATAGAGTCAAAAGAAGAGACACTCATTATTTTTGCATTGCATACCTATATCTAAATTGCACTAATGTATTATAATTGTACTTTAGTTTAATTTTTAAAAAGATCAAGGACATGATAACTTGGAAAATTATACTTATTTACCTTTTTAAAAAAAGTTTTACAGGCCTTCCTTACAAATTAGTATATATTCCTATCTTCTTATTGCCCAGAGCTGTCAAATTTGTTCAAGTGATCGTAGCATATAAGTTTTATCTGTTTTAACATCTTTGGATTGTTGACAATTTGAACAATTCTTATAGAATATACTTAAAAAATCAGCACGTAGTTTGAGAGAAGGAAAGTGATAGAATCTAAGCAACAGTTTGCTACCAAGTACATGGGAGGTGAAATCTCTTACTTAGTAAGAAGATGAAGACCATTTTAAATAGCAGCATTTTTATTTGGAATTACATTTTCACAGAGTTTAGCAGACAGTGAGTATTCCTTGTGAACTAAGTGTTAAACTAGACATAATGGAAAATTTGTATTGTTCTCTGAGAACACAGTTGTTCACAGCACAAAGTCATCAATGTTCAATTTAGAAATGCATAGAGAAAAATCACTGGGCAAACCTTAGACTTAACCCCTCAGATGGGTAAATTGAGAATCATTTCCAGAAGTTAGATTCCTCAAAAGGAGCTTCCTAAAGGCATGACTTTCAAGTTAGTTATTAAAGAAAATAATGGATTAGCAGGAAAACTCAGGGAATGTGTACCAAATAAAGAGGGAGTTTAATAACTTACTTACCTCAATGATTATAACATATGCAAAAACAATTGTCCAAAGAAGCCAATAAAATTACTTAAGATCTCTTTCCTTTTTGTTCTGTTTTCAAAATTGTAGTTGAAATCTGGAGAGACAGCTGCCAACATTGCTAGAGAACTGGCTGAACAGACAAGAAATCATTTGAATGCTGGAGATATCACTTATTCTGTCCGGGCCATGGATCAGTTGGTAGGCCTCCTAGATGTACAACTCCGGAACTTGACTCCAGGTGGAAAAGATAGTGCTGCACGAAGTTTGAACAAGGTAAGGACCTTAGTTACATGCATCTTTAAAGTTGTAGTAAAATCAGTGAGACTTCCCTGATTAATTTCTCTCTTTCCATAAAATTAGATCATTCTAAAGAAAATTGCTAGCTATATTCAATTCACTTCACTGTCTCATTATAATGCCCTTATTTGACTTTCAATCTAAGGAACAATAAATCATAATCTCTTTAAATATATTTTAAATTATAATTCATTTTCTGTAGAATCCTGTTCTGGATGCTAAATTCTGACATGGTTAATATAGATAAATGCCACTTCTTTTATTTCTTTTTTTTCCCCCTTTCAAGCCTTTACTAATATGATTAACAGTAAAACAAATATCTAGTCAATAAAGAGAAATTTAGAAAATAATGGTGAGAAAAGATATACATAATACATTATCAGTTCATTATATTATAGATTAAAAAAATAATTTAACCTAATTCATATCACATTTAAAAGCTCATTGGACAAAGCATTTGTTTTAATTTTCCTTTTGATTTTTAAGTAACTTATTTTGCATCACTACCAGTATAACTTAATAGGTTTTAATGTGTTTCAGCAACTTTGAATTGTAAGTAATAAAAATATTTTTAAATTTTAAGGAATTTTATGTGTTTTAATTTACAGCTATAAATCTACAATGTATGTTTATATACATTATATACACATATGTAAAATTTTGTATATAACTTATACAGATATAAGCATTGTATTTAAGTGTATAAAATATGTTTAATAAAGATGATCAGTTATTGAAACTGGATTTTAAGGCCTTAAATATCAGGGATAATCTTAATATCAGGATACTTCAAACAGCAAGAATTTGGCAGCAACAGACTAATATCCTGTGGAATTCACTGAATGAATATTCCCCTTTAGAATGAAAAAATAACTTTACAGAGTGGTCTTTGTTATGTTTATTTCTTTTCTATCTTATTTGACTAAGAGTCTCATGAGATGGAAGACATTTTTTAAATGATGATTGTTTGACATTAAAGAAAAAAAAAGCTAGATATTTTATCTAGCAGTTTTTTCTGCAACTTCATCCTCAAAAAATAGATTCAGTTTTATCAGTTAGATAGAATTTATTACTAAGGGTGTTTTTTTTTTTGTTATTTTCATGCTAAGTGAAGAGGAGTTATTTTTGTCACTCACATCCATGATAGAATCTCAGCCCAGCCCCTGACAGAATATAATCCACAGCTGTCTATGTAATCTGGGCATGCTGTGATTTTACCAAGGCTTACTGGATGCTGTTAATGAATATCGCTGCCAGCTATTGTTATTATAATGTACTAGAAGTAGTAATTTCTATTAATGCTACATATCCATAACACTACTTGTTATAGAATATTTTGTATCTTTATTTAAAAATGATGTTGATGTCTGGCAATATCAGGTAAAGCTGGCAATTAATGTCACATTCTAACAGGCTACAGCTAATCAGCTTGCCTAGTCTGAATATCAAATAACTACATAATGGGCAAATTTCCATTTGTGAAGCTTTTTAATGCTCTCTTTTGTTTCTTATTTGGCTCTTTTCAGTTGTTTATATAATGTGGTTTGTCATATGTTAATTTGCATGATGGGGTAAAGAGATGGAATGGCAAAGGTTATTCACATGCTTCCTGGCTTGCTACCATTTCCTGTGATTCCCACTGTTCCCTGAAGCAGTTATAACCCAACAGATTTGCAAAGTCATCTCGGTACAAATCGATTGTGTTCCACTTTGAAATACTGGAGAGTTTAGAGACCTTTTAAACCAAGACGCTAGTCAGTGATCCAATGACAACACTGGCAATTTGCTTGTACTCATTACTCATTTAATTCTTTAGAGGAGTAACTACTCTATGCTCATTGAAGAATGTATGAATTAAAGTTGGGAGAGTATTAGCCACACAAAAGGTATCAGAGTAACTGCTTCTTAAAAATGGGTAATTTTCTCCTTCAACAATCAAGGCTACTGAAGGAAAAAAAATACTAGAAGAGGAGGAAAACTACAATCTAATTTATAAAATTTGCAGTCATTTATTTAAACCAAACAAATATATGTATTAATTATTCATTTTATCACCAGGAAAAAACTATTTGGTACTGAATATGAGTTGCTGATAATCTTTTTCCCAGAAAAACATCATTCTGTATGTAAACAAATAAACACGGTCTTGTTATTCCACAAAAGTTTCTAAAATATGTAAAATATTTCGGTCAAAACCATTAAAGAAATTCTTCAAGAAATAAAAACAGATAAATCAGAAGATTAATCACATTCTTTTAATCAGAAATTACTTATCTCTTGGTATTTGTCTCTTAGAATCAATGAGTCAAATGAATATGCATTTCTATTTTATCAATAAAACTTTTTGTATGTATGAACAAATGGTTTGTGGTACATATTAACTATCTAAATTATCTTTAAACCACAGACAATTTACTGTCTTTAAAAAATGGGTTTCAAATTCTTGACATAATTTACTTACTTCACACATCTTCATCTGTGGCCCACAAGTTAATAACTAACCTCATATGAAATGAATCATGTCAAAAAAATAAAGTATATTGATTTTTACTAACTTCTACTAAATTTTTTCTAAAATTTCTTTCCATCGTTAACAGCTTTATACCATCCAGTTATCACTTGGGTTCTGGAAAAGTATTGGTTACTATTTTTCAAGCCAATGCTGACACTTTGCTGCTGCTTAGCTGCCATTCTCTTCTAGGAAGTAGTGCACAACAAAATAAGGTGTTTGTGTAGATGTGTTCTTTTATTTTTCTTGTTTTCTTCTGTCACTAATTTGTTTTTTCTATTCTGTGTTTAATCTGCTGTCTTAATGGATTCAGCTTCAGAAAAGAGAGCGCTCTTGCAGAGCCTATGTCCAGGTACTTTCTGCGTTTTTATAAATGTGTTAAGTTGTTAAATTATCTCTGTTGGCAATAGCATGTATGGGAATCTGACGGAAAGATGATAACGTATTGAACTTGAAGAATATCAGGGAGGGCATAGAGGGTGGGAATGGAAAGCTATATGAAAGAGCATGTGCTAAAAAGAAATTTGACAGTGACAGTGCTCTATCATACAAGAGGATCATAGACTAGCAAAGAGATGCAACTTCGGTGTGAGAATTTTGATCATCATTGAAAGGTGAGTTGGATATAATATATAAATCTCCAATTTCTTCAGAGGGGGCTATGAAAACATTTCATTCATATATTGATCTGGTTAATATTTGAGTAACAAGTCATCCAGAAATGACTATCAAATGAGACAACAGTTCCAGGATACTTGGAATGTTATACTTCTGTACCAAATTGATCAAGACATGCTGTAATGATTTGATTCTTTCACTCATTATAAGCACATGAATCCCAAAGTGAATGTTTCAGTTAACATGTTGTAATTTGTTTCTAAGCAGGATTTAAAAAAAAAAAAGTTTCTATGTTTATGAGTTCTTGTGGAAAGGAATCCCTGAAGCAAGCTTCACAGTTATTTTTAGAAGGGAAAGAAGGGCGTGGATGTCAGAAGATAGGAGAGAGAAGAGAGGAGAAGGGTGAAGGAAAGAACAAAGGAAGGCAGGCAAGGTCAAATGACGAAATAATTTAGTAATGACTTCACTCTGCTTTATTCAAGGTAAATCAGTCCATGGGTTGCCAGAGTCAGTGCCTCACCGTCAGTAGCACACTCTTCCTGAGGGATATTGGGCAAGAGTTAGTTTTATGGAGACAACTCAAAACAAAGCAAAGGAAATTAGGGATTTCCTTATAAGGCTAGCAGATCCAGTTTCCTAGGGTAAAGTGAGCTGGGTTAGAGGGTTGTGATTGGCTCCTTGACAGTCATTTCCCATAAATGCAGGTTTAGATTTGTGATATGGGCCCAGCTACTGAGGCAGCTTCCATTCTGTGGGTTCCAGTATGCAAGTTAACTTTATCAGAAGGAAGAAAAATATGAAACTGTGTAGCTGTAAATTTTATTCCCTATGTGGATATATCAGCATGTTTAAAAGGGAAGGTCAACTACATTTGTAAAGAAGGATGTCCTCAAGACCCAAGTTACTATTTCTCAGATTGGTAGTCCAGAAATTAAACTGTATCCGTTTATTCACAATAAGGGCATTGTGTGAGACAGTCATTTAAAAGGGGGAAAAAAATCTGCATAACAGAGGTTAGGAAGAAAACCTTTAAATTTGTATTTTTTCTTACAAAATAATGAACCGTTGTATATAAGAAACTGTTCAGGTTTTTCTAATATTTTGGAAAAGAAATTACTTTGGGAGGTTTATGTATATATACTGCTTAGTGTGTGCAATAGATAGAAAAAATGAAGTACTCTTCAGAATTGAAAGCTGAGGGTCATTTTTGAGCAATATTAGGATTGTTTTTGATTACAGTCTATGTTATTCTTTAATGGGGCCTTGGAAATAATTAGAGTTAGCCTTTCAATATTTAAATCTATGAAATGCATGGTCATTCAAATAAGAATCTCTGATGGAAAATTAATAGCACAGTTTATTCAATGGCTGATTTCCTGTTGTTATAATTGACTGGCTATGAATAAATGTTTCAGCTATTGACCAAACATCTGATAAGACCACATACAAACAGAATATTGGTGAAGTGGAAATGCTCTGCTTGCTAATACATGACATTATTTCTATTCCTTTTGTATAGATCATTATTCTGTGAAATTCTAGACTGAATAATACCTAAATCTTTAGTCTATTTGGCTTTTAAAGATATGTTCTCTATTATTTCTATGTTCAGAGCACATTCTAAGCTACCTATGAAATAAGAATGAAGTATGCTAGAAAGGTTTTTTACACTAAATTTGAAAAAAAAAATTTATTAAAAGATACTTAAATTTTTTTTTCCTTTCCATGGGCACAAGCAGTGATTCTTCTAGATATGATTTTGACTATCTAAATACATTTAGCATTTAATTATTTGGAAGTACAGTGTCTATTTTATGAATTATCTAGATCCATTCATTACTTCTTGCTTCCCACTTTTTATTTCACACACACACACAATAACAGTGAAATCTGGACTATCAATAGTCAGCTATGATAACTGATCTATAAGTGAGCAATTAAAAGTCAGTTGCTTTGATTTTTTAAAATAATATATGAATCTCCTAAAACTTATTATGCTTTTATATCAAGAATTTTAATGAAAATAAAAAAACTAGGTCCAATATATTTTATTTTTCATTATTCAGTTGCAATTTTAGATTACCCTAAAAGTTTTGTTGACTATTAAAATATAGGTATTCACATATGTCAAATTAAAATATCATTACCATATCCCAGACACAATGCATATATTAATTTAGAAGAGGGTTTTAAGTTTTATTCCAGAGAAGACAAGTAAGGCTTGTGTTCCATATGCATATTAAGTAGTTACCATATATATTATTACCAGGAGGGCCATAGAGGTGAAGATGAGTGAATTAAAATCTGGAGAGATCCAATAACTGGAACTAGGTCACACAGCTGACACTGATGGCACTAATGCTTCTATCCTGGTGCATCCAGTGCTTCTTCAACACCATGCTTAAGAATAACAGTGATGTATTATGAAGAATAAATCATTTATTAGGCATTGTGACCATCACTGTGAAAAGCATTTTGCATAAATTCTTATTTCATGTTCCTTTGAAGGAACTATTAAAATTTACTGACATTCATTTTTTTCCATTTTAAATGCTTTAAAAGCAGAACATTTTCCTAGTTAAGAAATATGTTTTGATTTTTGCCAGCAGTTTCCTTTGTCCTCCAGATCCCATAGGTGGTGTGGACTCCCTGGAGGCTCATAGTCAATCTTGCTTGATGGTAATAGAGTCTGCCTGCCAATGTAGGAGATGTGGGAGATGGGGGTTCAATACCTGGGTCATAAAGATCCCCTGGATGAGCAAATGTCAACCTATTCCAGTATTCTTGCTTGGAAAATCCCATGGAGAGAGGAGCCTTCCAGGCTACAGTCCATGGGGTTGCAAAGAGCTGGACACAACTGAGTGACTGGGCACACATGCCTCATTATTGATGTGAATCTTTTGAGTCATTCTTTGGAAACCACTATTACTTGCATAGTTAGGCCAAGAACTGATTTAACAATTAGTAAATAGGTACAATTTTTTTTTTTTAAGACACAAATCTGGTTTCTTCTCTTCTTCCCATCCTTCCTTCCATTTTTCATTTTTTTTAAAGGTAGATAGTCTATGTCTTAAGTCTTACAAAGTATTTGAAATAAGCTCTCTTTTTATTAGATTTTACTTATTTTATTTTATTTGGACTTAAAATTTACTCATTTATTTATTTTGTTTGTTTCACCTTCATTATCCACTAGAAATCTGTATCCTAGGTATCATCACTGTGAAAGCAATCTCAGCTTCAACTGTTAAAAAAAAAAAAAAAAAACTCACACAGTAGTTAACAAAAACATTCAAGAATTACTAGTTGAGCACATGTGCACAATAATCTTCTCAGTACTGGGAAAACAGCAGGGCCCACAACAGGTCAAAATGCCTGTTCACTCTCATAGGGTGAAATATCTGGTAGCAGAATATAAACAGTACATATATGGTATGTGGGATGATAATAAATGTTATGGAGAAAAACAGAGCAAGAAATGCATCACTGAGGTGAGGTGACATTTGAGAAAAACTCTGAAGGGGTGAACTGTGAAGATATGTAGGAAAATGCATTCTAGCAAAGAAAACAGAAAGTTTCTGAGGTAGAAATATTCCTGTGTTGTCTAGGAAGCCAATGCAACTGGAATGAAGTGAAAGAGAAAAGGATGACAGGACATCAAGGGCCCAGATCTGATAGACCTTTGTAAGGACTTCAGCTTTTATTCATAGACAGATAAGAAACCACTCCAGGTTTCTGAGCAGAGGGATGACATGGTCTGATACGTTTTAAAATTAGAAAATAGATGATAGCAGGGAAAGTAAGGGCTGAAACAGGGTAACCATTTGGGCAATAACAACTACTTAAAATAGGATATGAGTATGGGATGCTCAAATAATTTTTCTGGTTCAAGATTTTTTTTTTCAAAGCAGAACAAATAGGATTTACTGTGTGGATCACAATAAATATGGAAAATTCTGAAAGAGATGGGAATACCAGACCACCTGACCTGCCTCTTGAGAAGCCTGTATACAGGTCAGGAAGCAACAGTTAGAACTGGACATGGAACAAGACTGGTTCCAAATAGGAAAAGGAGTATGTCAAGGCTGTATATTGTCACCCTGCTTATTTTACTTCTATGCAGAGTACATCATGAGAAACACTGGGCTGGATGAAGTGTGAGCTGGAATCAAGATTGCCGGGAGAAATACAATAACCTCAGATATGCAGATGACACCACACTTATGACAGAAAGTGAAGAAGAACTAAAGAGCCTCTTGATGAAAGTGAAAGCGGAGAGTGAAAAACTTGGCTTAAAGCTCAACGTTCAGAAAACTAAGATCATGGCATCTGGTCCCATCACTTCATGACAAATAGATAGGGAAACAGTGGAAACAGTGGCTGACTTTATTTTTCCGGGCTCCAAAATCACTGCAGATGGTGATTGCAGCCATGAAATTAAAAGACGCTTACTCCTTGGAAGGAAAGTTATGACCAACCTAGACAGCATATTAAAAAGCAGAGATATTACTTTGTCAACAAAGGTCCATCTGGTCAAGGCTATGTTTTTTCCAGTGGTCATGTATGGATGTGAAAGTTGGACTATAAAGAAAGCTGAATGCCAAAGAATTGATGCTTTTGAACTGTGGTGTTGGAGAAGACTCTTGAGAGTCCCTTGGACTGCAAGGAGATCCAGCCAGTCCATCCTAAAGGAGATCAGTCCTGAATGTTCACTGGAAGGACTGATGTCAAAGCTGAAACTCCAATACTCTGGCCACCTGATGTGAAGAGCTTACTCGTTGGAAAAGACCCTGTTGCTGGGAAAGATTAAGGGCGGGAGGAGACGGGGACGAAAGAGGATGAGATGGTTGGATGGCATCACTGACTCAATGGACATGGGTTTGGGTGGACTCTAGGAGTTGGTGATGCACAGGGAGGCCTGTGTGCTGTGGTTCATGGAGTCACAAAGAGTTGGACATGACTGAGCACCTGAACTGAATTGAAGGGATTGTAAGGTGAAGTGTCTGGAAAAGAGAGATGCTGGAGTGACCCACAGTGTTTTGCCTGAGCAACTGGAAGAATGAATTTGCCCTTTACTGAAATGGTCTATCTGTGACCAATTTGAGAGGAACATGAAAAGAACTTCACTAAGAAGTATGTTAAGTTTCTTATCAGATATGCAATATTGATGGTAAATTTGCAGTTTAGGTATATGAGCTTAAAATTTAGCTGAACAGTCAGGCTAGAAGTAATCATTTAGTAATGTTTCAAAAACCAGTCAACCCTAAAGGAAATCAATCCTGAATATTCATTAGAAGACTGATGCTGAAACTTAAGCTCCAGTACTTCAGCCACTTGAGGTGAAGGGCCAACTCATTAGAAAAGACCCTGATTCTGGGAAAGATTGAAGCCAGGAGGAGAAGGGCATGACAGAGAATGGGATTTGATGGCCTCTCTTATTCAACGAACATGAGTTTAAGCAAGCTCCAGGAGATAGTGAAGGACAGGGAAGCCTGGCATGCTGCAGTCCTTGGGAACGCAAAGAGTCGGACATGACTGAGCCACTGGAAAACAACAAAAGCAAAAAGAATGTTTCCCTTAGAGTGGCATTTTCAGTCAATGTTTCGTTTCCTAGATGAGTTTATCAAGGAAATGAGTATAGAGAGGAGATAATCTAGAGCTGAGACCCGGGACATTGTCATATGATGACGTCCGGGAGAGGAAGAGTAACCAGCAGCAGAGACTAAAGAACACCTTAAGAAGGAGGAGGGCCTGAAGAGTATGGCATCCAGGAGTCAACTCAAGTTCTTATCTCACACAAAAGAAAAGGATGTCAGGTGCTGCTGAAACTGCTCAGAAACACAAATACAGCTTTTCAGTGATAAAAGTAATGTCAACATTTGATGAATTTTAAAAGATTCTAAAGCCTGGATACAGAAACATTTCTACCTATTGCTTTCTTTCTTTTTTTTTTTTTTTGTCTTTAATACATTCTGTGAACCAAAGTTGCTACTTGCACCTTTGACAAAGTGAAAATTGAATTATGCCAGTTTTACTTGTGTGCCTTTGGTGGATGAGACAAGAAAAGATTCTAACCTCCATTTATACTGCTAGGAAAAAATTAATGAGTATTTTCAAGTTCCTTGTTTGGTCACTTAATTGGCTGTGTGACAAAGAGCTCCATGGTGCATGTCAAACAAGTTTTTGAGTCTTCTAATGATTTGTGCTTTGCTTGACTTGTGATACTATTCTTTGTGGCCTGTCAGGCTGGATATCCTTGTTAAAGTGGCTAGAATAAATTGCCTAGTGGTGTGCATACAATGTAGTATATTAACTACAGCAACGGGGAGTACTTTTAGCAGCTCTTTCAAGAGATTTCGATGTTTGCCCATAAGCATCAAAGCCAACTCAAACTTTCATTTAATATAATTAAAAGGACATCTGAAAGTAGTTTGAATCACGCCAGGTTCTTGAGGTTTGGTAACCCTTTGTTAAAACACTATGAACTTAATATATTTCACAGCTTGATAAATCTGCACTTGATTTGTGTAAGAGAGAAAATATAAATCTGCACCCTGCATGTTTCTGGTGCCCTGAACCTATTCCTAAAAGACACTGAGATCAAAGAAAGTGACTTCCATGTAAAAGTAGTTTTCTTTAGATAAAGAAGATATAAGAATTCTTTTTTATTCATTATAGTCATTAAATACTGTTGTAAAGCAATTGCTGAATCAAAAGATAGTAAAACCATATGTAATATAAGCAGTGTAAATTATACAGACTATTATTTAAGATCTTGGATAGGTCAGTTCATAAATCTAATGATGTGAAAACCTCCAAAGGATAGAGACAGATGTTGATGATGGACTTTCTGCTTTGACGTGCAAAGAACATCATTTTGGGAATCTCTCAAAATCCCCATGGCTAGTGTGTCAGATCAGGCAGAGATGGCTGCTTTACAAAGTTATTTCCGACTCTTCCATTTTGCACATTTCCTATAAGTCAACAAAATGTTCCTGTTTTCATATATATATATATATATATATATAGCTAGAATATATATATATATGGTTTATATGTATGGAATATATATATAGAATATATGTAAATATATACATATATAGAACATATATCAATATATAGAATACACATATAGAATACATATATATATATGGTTCATAAATGCTTCCAACTCTTCCATTTTGCACATTTCCTATAAATCAACAAAATGTTCCTGTTTTCATATATATATATATAGCTAGAATATATATATATATGGTTTATATGTATGGAATATATATATAGAATATATATAAATATTTATATAGAATACACATATATATGGTTCATAAATGCTTCAGGAAGTAATTCTAATAAGGGTGGAAGTAAAAGGCCTTTTATTTCTATATAAAATACTTTCACCTAAAACAAAAGTATTTTCTCACTTTTTTTTCACCAAATTTTATTCTCTCTTTTCTTATAACTTCTTGATTAAAGCCTGGATCACTATTTAATTGTAAAATTGTTCATTTAAAGTCCATTCTAGTGCATCATTGCTTTCTGAACATAAATTTACCTTCAGAGAAGTTTTAAATACGTATAACATAAATATATATTATTTCTATGCAAACATAAGAGAGTACACATCAATTTACCTTACTATGTGCCTTATGATCATATACCTAATGAGAAGGCCAAAAATACACTTGAAATAGCATTAGAGATTTAAAATCCTACTTTCTGAACCTATCATTAGCATTTCTGGTGCAGGTTAGAAAAGAAATGGAAGCTTTAAGGTGTCATTTGCAGTAAAATAATTGCCTAATGACTTGGAACCAAACAAATGATTTTTTAATACTACTCCCAACAGAATTATAATTTTTATATTTTCACTTATCTCATGTATGAATTTTGTACAGTCAGTAGTCACAGAAACTTAACTGTGGTAACTTAAACTGGGACTTTATTTTCATAAATAAAAAGGAAATGTAGTTGAAGCAGTTCAAGATTAGTATGAACACTCCATTTCAGAGACCAAGGCTTCATCTGTTTTTCTGCTGTATTGTCTTTAGCACCTGGGCTTATCTTCAAAATAACAAGATGCTTACTTAGCATCCAATCATCACTTCATGCTAATTTCTATACACAGAGAAGGACAGTAAACTATTCATTTCTGTTACAACTTTCCAAAAATCTCACCCAATTACATTTAATCATTTCCCCTACTCCTAAATGTATCCCTTGGCTGTTCAGTTTCCATAAGTAAATTCTTCTTTGATAGATACAGTTTTGCAGCTGGGCATAGTGTCCAATGATTCTGTGTCTAAAACAAGAGAATTATTGGGAAATAGTATTCTTAGATGAAATAAAAAATACTTTTTTTCATATTTGATGGTACTATTAATATATTCATCCAGTTTTGATGGGATATCTGCCAGAGAGTTATGATGATACAATACCAATGGTTACTTTTAAATCCTAAGTAGAGATTAAAATGTCCTTTTGATTGTTATAGTCTGAAGGCAATCATTTTTGTTTAAAGGGAAAAAAAAAGTTTATTTCAAATTATTTCCAGATGGCATTTCTTTCTTTATAAGTACTTTTCTGAATGGCTAATATAGGTATATGTTAGAAAATTCAAAAGGTAGAATAATAGATATGTCTCCTTCCCATTCAGGCCACTGCACTGCTAACTCCAGTGCGTGCCACTGACGTTGTGGCCTATTTCAGTGGTGTCCCCTCGGAGTAGAATGGTGCGAGCAGCCCTGCCTCTCTCCCCAGTAATTCATATCTCCTTCCTCAAAACAATTACTGTATCAACCTCTTAAATATCTTACCAGGGAAGACTAGTTTTGCTCACATCCATATTTTTATAATGTGTCTTTATAAATCTTGTCATACAATCACTAAACAGTGTTTGTTCTCTTTGCCTACGACTAGGACGTTGAGAGTAGCTATGGCAAACTCACGTTATGTGGTAGCACTCCACCACTGAAAGAATAAACATATACTGATGGTGAAAGGCAGTCTTGTATAACAGTTTATACCAATAAAACAAGTTTATCAGTAGGAAACCAGTTGAATAAAATGCTACACCAAATAGTTAAATACTCTCTAGCCACAGAAATGTTTTTAAAATGCAGGTTGATCAAGACTTGATCCTACTCAAAAACTGTCTTTTTCCCTTTAAAAAAAAGTCCTGTTTTGGACAATAGTGTTTGAGAATTTGACTCTTCCTGGTGATTTCCCACATCTTAGCTGGCCTCTTCCATAAACTTGGATTCTACACTCCCAAATGACCTAAGGACTTGCATTTCATATTTCTGTGCCTTTGTAATCACAGTGCCTTCTACTTGGATCCCTTCTTTACTTGTTCTCCTTTCTCTTTCCCTTCTTCTCAGTAGCATTCACTTATCTGACAACAGTTACTTGATGCATATATAGGATTATTCCTATATCTTGAAGACCATTTAAATTGTATTTAGCACATGAAAAATGACCTCTAAATATTTACCATTTAATTTAGGTCTTCATCTAATGATTCCAATTGCTTGATGGTATTTGCACTGAAGAGTATGAAAGGCAAAAAGATATGACACCGAAAGATGAGCCCTCCAGGTTGATAGGTGGTCAATATGCTACTGAGGAAGAGCATTGAAATAGCTCTGGAAAGAATGAAGAAGTTGGATTAAAACAGGAATGGATCCAATTGTGGATGTGTCTGGTGGTGAAAGTAAAGTCTGATGTTGTAAGAAAAATATTGCCCAGGATCTGAGATGTGAAGTCCATGAATCAAGGTGAATTGGACATGGTGAAGCAGGAGATGGAAAGAGTGAACTTTGGCATTCTAGGAATCAGTGAACTGAAATGGATGGGAATGGGCAAATTTAATTTAGATGACCATCATATCTGCTACTGTGGACAAGAATCCTTTAGAAGAATTGGAGTAGCCCTCGTAGTCAACAAAAGAGTCTGAAATGCAGTACTTGGATGTAATCTGAAAAATGACAGAATGGGCTCTCTCCATTTCTAAGGCAAACCATTTAACATCACAGCAATCCACGTCTATGCCCCAACAACTAACACTAAAGAAACTGAAGTTGAGCAGTTCTATGAAGATATACAAGACCATCTAGAACTAACAACAAACAAAAATGTCCTTTTCATCATAGGGGATTGGAATGTAAAAGTAGGAAGTCAAGAGATACCTGGGTGACAGGTAAGTTTGGCCTTGGAGTACAAAATGAAGCAGGGCAAAGGCTAACAGTTTTTTCAAGAGAACACACTGGTCATAGCAAACTTCCTCTTCCAACAACACAAGAGACAACTTTACACATGGACGTCATCAGATGGTCAATACCCAAATCAGATTAATTATATTCTTTGTAGCCAAAGGGGGAGAGGTTCTATACAATTAGCAAAAATAAGACCTGGAGCTGACTGGTTCAAATCATGAGCTCCCTATTGCAAAATTCAGCCTTAAATTGAAGAACATAGGGAAAACCACTAGGCCATTCAGGTGTGTCCTTAATCAAATCCCTTATGATTATATAGATGAGGTGACTAATAGATTCAAGGGGCTAGATCTGGTAGAGAATGCCTGAAGAACTATGGGCAGAGCTTCATCACATTATACAAAGGCAGTAACCAAAACTATCCCAAAGAAAATTAAATGGAAGAAGACAAATTGGTTGTTTGAGCTGAGAAAAGAAGAGAAGCTGAGAAAAGAGAAGCAAAACCAAAGGAAAGAGGAAAAGATATAACCAACTGAATGAAGAGTTCCAGAGAATAGCAAGGACAGATATGAAAGCCTTTTTAGTTGAACAGTGCAAAGAAGGCAGAGTCAAGCAAAGAATAGGAAATACAAGAGGTCTTTTCAAGAAAATTGAAGATACCAAGGAAACATTTCATGCAAAGACAGGCACAATAAAGGACAGAAATAGTAAGGACATAACAGAAGTTGAAGAGATTAAGAAGAGGTGACAAGAATACATAGAAGAACTAAACAAAAAAAAAAATGCCTTAATGACCTGGATTACTCACCTAGAGTCAGACACCCTGGAATGTGATGTCAAGTGTGCCTTATGAAGCATTACTATGAAAAACAGCTAGTGGAGGTGATGAAATTCCAGCTGAGCTATTTCAAATCCTAAAAGATGATCTGTGAAAGTGCTGTACTCAGTATGTGAGCAAATTTAGAAAAGTCAGCAGTGGCCACAGGACTGGAAAATAAATGCAATGATACAGAAGTTTTGAACATTCTTGGTTCGTGGATAAAGCAAGTGGATTCCAGAAAGATATCTACTTCTGTTGCATTGACTACACTCAAAGCCTTTGATTATGTGGATCACAACAAACTGTGGAAAATTTTCAAAAGAGATGGGAATACCAGACCACATTTCCTGCCTCTTGAGAAACCTGTATGCAGGTCAAGAAGCAAGAGTTAGAACTGGACATGGAACAACAGACTAGTTCAAAGTTTAAAAAAAGAATACATCAAAGCTGCATATTGTCACCCTGCTCATTTAACATATCCAGAATACATAAATGCCAGGTTGAATGAAGCACAAGCTGGAATCAAGATTGCTAGGAGAAATAGCAACAACCTTAGATAGGATAATACCAGTCTAATGACCTAAAGCTAAGAGGAACTAAAGAGTCTCTTCATGTGGTAAAAGAGGAGAGTGAAAAACTAGCTTAAACATTCAAAAAAACTAAGATCTTGACATCCAGTCCCATCATGCCACTTCACAGGCAAATAGAAGGGGAACAAGTGGAAACAGTGAAAGATTTTATTCTCTTGGGTTCTAGAATCACTGAAGATGGTGACTGCAGGCATGACATTAGAAGATGCTTGCTGCTTGGAAGCAAAGCTATGACAAACCTAGTGTGTGCATGCTACTCGCTTCAATCATGTCTGACTCTTTGTGACTCTCTGGACTGTAGCCTTCCAGGCTCCTCTATCCATGGCATTCTCCAGGCAAGAATTCTGAAATGGGTTGCCATTTCCTCCTACAGGGGATCTTCCTGACTCAGTAATCAAACCGATGTCTCTTACATCTCCTGCACTGGCAGATATGTTCTTTAGTTCTAGCACCACCCAGAAAGCTCCTAGACAAATCTAAACAGCATATTAAAAAGTAGAGACATCACTGTGCCAACAGAGGTCCATGTAGTCAAAGCTATGGTTTTTCTGTAGTTATGTACAGATATGAGAGTTGGACCATAAAGAAGACTCAGTGCTGAAAAATCGATGCTTTCCAATTGTGGTGTGGAGAATACTCTTGACAGTCTCTTGGACAGCAAGGGGATAAAACCAATACATCCTCAAGGAAATCAACCCTGAATATTCATCAGAAGGGCTGATGCTGAAGCTGTAGCTCCAATACTCTGGCCACCTGATTAGAGGAGCTGACTCATTGGAAAAGACTCTGATGCTGGGAAAGACTGAGGGCAGGAGGAGATCAGAGCAACAGAGGATGAGATGGTTGCATGACATCACTGACTCAATGGACATGAGTTTGAGCAAGCTCCGAAAGATAGTGAAGGGCAGGGAAGTCCATGGGTTCACAAAGAGTTGGAAACTTCTTAGCTACTGAACAACAACAGAAACAACATTTCCACTGCAGTAGAAATTCTCAAAACACTTCTCTACATCACTGTCACCAGCCCCTCTCCTTATACTGTCTCTTAATTTCATCTCATCAGACTCTGCCCTTACTGTAGTTGTACTAGTTGAGGTCATTAATGATTTCATGCTGATGAACTCAGTAGTCAGATGTCAATTAACTGTACTTAACCAGTCAGAAGACACAGTTGATTTCTTTGTCTTCCTTAATACACTATCCTGAAGAAAACTCACTCTCTTGATTTTCTTCCTCTTGATGCTTCTTTGCAGTCTCCTTTCTCCACTCCTTTTCTTCTAAATCCATGGGTTTGGGTGCCTCTTAGCTCAGTTGGCTCTTGTTTGCTCTTTGTTTTGACAGTCCTTTGTGATCTAGTTGATTTAAATGGGACCTATGTGTCTAAGACTCATAGATGTTATCTATAGCACAGACCGCTTTTGTGAACTCCAAAATTAGCTTGAAGGTAACTTTTCAAATCTTCACTTTTTTTAAAAATAGACATCAAATTCATAACTGAATTTCCAGTCTTCACCTGAAAACTAGTTTTATGTGCAGTGTTCACCTACTCAGTTGATTTGGTTCACCCCCACCACTTCCTGTTTTCTAAATAAAGCTCCAAACATGGGCCTCTTTAAGATTTTGAAATATGCAAAGCATATTTCCACTTGTTGAATTGCATTCTGTTTGTTCACCCTTTTGGAATACCTCCTCCAAATATCTACATGGATAACTCTCTCAGCAACTTTGTCTTTTTTAAATCATTACATTTTCAAGGAGGCCCACCTGGGCCATCCTAAGTAAAATCAAAAGCCACCCTGTCCCCAACCCTACCCCTAACTCTGAGTCCCCCATAATGTATATTTTCCTTTTATTTTGCGTGATAGATAGATAGATGATTGGTAGGAAGGCCTGATTTACCCCTTGTCTGTTTGGTTAATGTTGTATTTAAGCTTGAAATTCTCATGGAGCTGTTCTAATACAAAGCTTGTGCTTCGTGTTTCCACTATTATAATGCTTGTCATGCTGTATTTTACTTGTTTAATTCCTTGGCTTCACTATATTGTTATCACTTTGAAGGAAGGAAGAATAACTATCTCTCTTTGCAGTATCTCAGTTAAAGGCACTTAATTAATATTTGTTGAATGAATGTTGAGTAAGCAAAAAGTTAATGGCAACCCACTCCAGTATTCTTTCCTGGAGAATCTCCATGGGCAGAGAAGCCTGGCAGGCTACATCCATAGGATTACAAAGAGTTGGACATGACTGACTGAAGGGACTTGGCACAATTTCTATAACACAACATAGATGTGACAGCATTCAATCATTTAATTCAGAGAAGGCAATGGCACCCCACTCCAGTACTCTTGCCTGGAAAATTCCATGGTTGGAGGAGCCTGTTAGGCTGCAGTCCATGGGGTCATGAAGGTCAGACATGACTGAGCAACTTCACTTTCACTTGTCACTTTCATGCATTGGAGAAGGAAATGGCAACCCACTCCAGTGTTCTTGCCCGGAGAATCCCAGGGATGGGGGAGCCTGGTGGGCTGCCCTCTATGGGGTCGCACAGAGTCGGACACGACTAAAGTGACTTAGCAGCAGCAGCAATCATTTAATTTTATATAAGATTTAAAAATAATACAGTCAGTTACAGATTGTTAAATACATTTTTAAATAACAAGGAGTTTCTTGAAGAGGCAGAGTCTTATTTTGTAAAATTTCTATTTTATCTTGTTCTACTATTAAAGGTTCTTATTACTATTTTCAGGTCAGTTGTGTTATACAGTCATTTTTATTAAGACTTGAAAATGCCAACACTTCTCTGTAATATAAAAGGGAGTTCAGAGATTAGTGGTTTTTATATGCTTAGTAATATTAAATAACAGTGATTATTAAAAGAATCTTAGGTTTATTGATCAGATGTGTAAATATCAGTCACTCAGCTTGACTTCTAATAAAAAAACCTTAAGTTTAAAACTGTTTTGAAGACTTCTAACATTTGACCTTTAAAATTTTGGTTTGAATCAATGTCTTAAGGTAGATTGGAATACAATGTGACCTATTCAGGTGTGATGTTAAACTTTTGCTCTATTTTATTTTATTCTCAAATGACAAACTTATTACAAAGTCAAAATTGAAGAGTTGAAGTTTTTAAAAAATTTTAATTGTGAATCAATGTAAATTTTATATTTTATATATATATACATATATATATATATATATAGAGAGAGAGAGAGTCAGAAAGCAAGAAATTGGAGCAGAGAAGATTTAAAGACTTATTTTTCTTTCTCTACATAGCCTGAGATTTATACATGACATATTAAACATGGAGAAGGAAATGGCAACCCACTCCAGTATTCTAGCTTGGAAAATCCCATGGGCAGAGGAGCCTAGCAGGCTACAGTCCACAGGTCATAAGAGTCGGACACGACTTAGCACTATCTTTCTTTCTATCTATTAAACATAAATATATATATATATATATATGATATAGTAAGGGAAACAATGTTCAGCATGATTACTGTATATAATGATAAAAAAAATACTGTGTTCATGAGAACACAGGAAAAAGACAAAGATGTGAAGGTAAAAAAATTTCTTTTTTCAAAAGGATGTCAGCAATTTATTAATTTAAATTTATCCACTAATGGGAGATAATTGCTCATAATATTCTAATGGGCTGCCTAATGATAATACACATATATATGAACATATGGTTCAACAAAAGGAAAAAAAAGAAAATTCATAAAAAAATAATGAATGACCTCAAGAACTTAAGATCTAAATTTATAAATCCTTTATGTAAATATATTTAATGGCTGTAGATTTTCTACACAATACAGCCCAAACTGCTATCATACTGAAAATCTTCTAAGATCTGAATTATACTCACCATTTCTCTCACTATACTCTTTTTGTGAAGTGAAGTGAAGTCGCTCAGTTGTGTCCGACTCTTTGCGACCCCATGGACTGTAGCCCACCAGGCTCTTCTGTTCATGGGATTTTCCAGGCAATAGTCCTGGAGTGGATTGCTATTTCCTTCTCCAGGGGGTCTTCCCACCCCAGGGATCGAACCCGAGTCTCCCACATCGTAGACAGATGCTTTACCGTCTGAGCCACCAGGGAAGTCCACTTTTTTAAAATATATCTTTTCTTACATCATGCGTTCTTCTCACCCCAAACACAAACCATTTCTTGCCTCAATACCTTCGTTTTTTCTTTTTTAATCATTAGCTTGCTTATTATGTTCCTCAGCCTCAAACTTCCTCTTCTTAGGTAAAGAAAGCTTATTTATCTTTTAACGTCTGATTCAAAACCAAACACCTCTAGGATCTTCTATCCTTCTCAGCAATAATTCAGTACTTTCTGTCCCATGCGATATGTTTACCTTCTGCTTTGGAGTGTAGGCAAATTAAGAACAGATTTCCTTGTTTTTCCTAACCTTACCCAGCAGTGATTTCCCTAGTTCTTTGCATATCATACATATTTAATAAAATATGAGTTGCATTGAAAGTTAAAATGAATTCCCTTCATTCCCTGTAACTCATCCTGCCTTCCTTCCAAACCATGCTGATATCTGGTCACTCAGAAGACTTCTTGGGTGACATAGCAAAAAGTTACAGGAGTAAAAGAAGATGTTTTCAGTTTCCCTATTGTATTAATGATTTGATAGTAAAAGTAGGATATTTTTGTTTAATGAGCCTTTATTGAATACTAAAATGTCTCAAAACACTAAAATTTACCCTGGAAAAATAAAAATGAACATGATATGTCCCCTGAGGACATCATAATCTAGTGAGAAAGCCAGACCAAATATGAATAATTCTATTAAAGGTGAATAAGTACTAAAAATGGGAGCCTATTGTGACATCAAGTCTCTGATGATAATGATTTGGATAATACTGGCTAGTTAATAGATCTTTTCATTTGTACTTAGATAACCTTTGCTCATAAAATCAGAGTTTTTTTTTCCTACTGATATGAAAAGGGAGAAAACTCACTTTCATGTGAATCTTCACTAGATGGCAATAATTCAGCAAAGAGTTATGGAACACTTACTGTGTGCCAGGCAGTTTGGGGCACTTACAAATGACACAATCACTACCTTCATGAAGTTTACCCTTTTTTGAGTGAGTGATCTACCAGTTAAATAGTTTTGTAGGTAAATAAATATCTGACACACCTTAGATAATGATACCTATTACAAAGAAGACAAAACATATAATGGATTTAAGTGGGTGACTCTCCTTAGATATGCTGCTAATGGAAGACCTATATGAGCAGCTGACACCTGAGCTAAAACCTGAATGAGATCATGATTAAAAAGCTTGTCTTCAATAAAACTACTAGGATGGTATAGTTGTATATCCTTTCAAAGGCATTCATTCTGTTTGGATCTTTATTTTAATGGTTTTCAAGCAAGGAAGAAGGGTAACTAAGTTTCCCAGGTGATTTGATTACCTAGTTTATGATTTAGAGTTTACCTTGGTAAGAAATGCCATTGATATATTTCTCACCATGGACCCTTTTATGTATTCCTGCTAAGGAATTCTAGACTATTTCACAAGCACATTCTCCTGGAAAAATGATAAAAATTGATATTGGAAAGATATACAACTATTTTTCACCAAAATTTCACAGTATTTCAACAAATAAATAAATACAAATAAAAACAAATAAATACAGTGTCCCTTTTGAAATATATGAAGTGTGATTAAACAGTTTAAAACATCTTTTAACAAACATGCTCAGTGTAAAATTAGTCAAATGAATTTGCTTAAGATCTGAATTTAATGATGAGGGGTCAGATAATATTGTGCAATGCCAATATATATCCAGAAAGATATGGGATGTCCATAATTCTGGTATGAATCTAACTGACTTTTCACACTTCCTAATTTATGTTTGATTTTTAGGAAGGCAAAAGTGACTTAAGAGTCTAGTCTGTAAACTGCTTAATAAGAAAAGTGGTATCTTATATAGCATGCCCCTGCTGCTGCTGCTGCTGCTAAGTCGCTTCAGTCGTGTCCGACTCTGTGCGACCCCATAGACGGCAGCCCACCAGGCTCCCCCATCCCTAGGATTCTCTAGGCAAGAATACTGGAGTGGGTTGCCATTTCCTTCTCCAATGCATGAAAGTGAAAAGTCAAAGTGAAATCGCTGTCGTGTCTGACTCTTAGCAACCCCATGGACTGCAGCCTACCAGGCTCCTCCATCCATGGGATTTTCCAGGCAAGAGTAACCACCCTCAAATTGAAATATGATGCATCTTATTTTCTTATGCAGTTCACACTTTGTTAATTGGTTAGAAAACATCAAATTGCCCAAAGGCACACTGAAATATGTGGTGAAACCAGAATATAAATTCCCAGGTCCAGAGAGATGTTGTGGGGAGGGAGGTGGGAGGGGGGTTCATGTTTGGGAACGCATGTAAGAATTAAAGATTTTAAAATTTAAAAAATAAAAAAAAAATTAAAAAATTAAAAAAAAAAATTCCCAGGTCCATCTTCTCTTCAGTTTCTTGTGTTTTGAAAAAGATAGTAGGGTGAATTAACATTTAGTTTCTGGCAAAGATATTTTTAATTAAATTAACATCCCCAAATTTTAAATTATTTCAGTCTATAATGTCAAAACCATTAGGTATTTTTGTTGTTTTCCTTTTTAAACCTTTTGTGGTTAGAATATATTTTAAGATTTATCCAGAATTAGTCTTATTTATTCTAACTTTAGAATATAAATCTTAGGTCAATTAAAAAAAATGATAGCAGATGAGAAATTGATGAGAGCTATTGATCAATGTCCCATTACCTCACTTTAATCAAATTCATTGTGTATTTCCTGTTCAACTTCGGTTCAAAACTGTAGTTAAGTTCATTTCTTTGGAACCAAATAAAATGAAAAAGTAACATATTTTAAAGAAATGTTTTTGAGGTAGTGAAAGCAATACAATACCTAGTTTGACCAGAAAATGCCCCAAAATGAAAGCTTTATTACCAAATGTCATCATTTGTATGTAAAATGTATAAATGTATGAATATATAGGGAAAATGAAATATAGATGTTCTTTTGCTATTGCATATTTGTGACTGTTTATTTGGTCTTCATGAAACTGGTAACAGGGACATGTCAACAACCTTTGGAAAGCTTACACAAATTGTATTAATTATAAAGCTATTAAAATTGACTTAATTGTGCTATCTCACTAGCAGAAAACAGATCAGTTAGTTCAAGCCTCTGGAATACATATTATGAGTTTTTTTAAAAAATCATTTATATATTTTTTTTACAGTTAGTCTTTGTTGCTATGTGTGGGTGTTCTCTAGTTGTGGTGAGTGGGGGCTGGTCTTCTTCGCAGAACGTGGGTATCTCATTGTGGTGGGTTCCCCTATTGTGGAGCACAGGCTTTAGGGTGCACAGGCTTCCGTAGTTGTGGCACATGGGCTCAACAGCTGCAGCTTGTGGGCTCTAGATAGTGCAGGCTCAGTAGTTGTGCATGGGCTGAATTGCTCTATGGCATGTGGAATCTTCCTTTACCAGGGATCAAGCCCTTGTCCTGTGCAATGGCAGGTGGATTCTTACCCACTGTACCACCAGGGAACATTATGAACTATCTAATACACATGTTCCTCCCATTCCTCCATAGTAAAGTTGTGTATCAGTTCTGCTTATGAGATTGCATTGTAGAAGAGGCATTCCTTCCAGATCTCACTTCAGTGTGAATATTTTGCAATTATCAGGGATGGCTTGTGTTATTCAGTGAATACCTCTCTTCTGTCCACACTGAACTTTGATATCAAATTAAAATGAAGATAGGATTACACCTAAACACTTGTTATGAGCCAGGAGACCTTATGAAATGATTTCATTATCATCTCTAATTTACACAAGAGTACAAAAAAGTTAAAAAACTTGCCCAATAGCACACAACTAGTAAGGTGGCAAAGTACAGTTGCAGACTCAGCAGATATGGTTCCAAATCTCACACTGATTTTAACACCTGAGAATTCTGTCTCATTTCTTGTGTTGACATTTCCTTTTATATACTTAGGCAATCATAATAGGTGCTATTTTAAAAATAAATAAATACTAGATTTGTGTCTTAACCCACCCCAATTTTAGGACGTGTCATTTCTGCAATAAACTTAGAAATCATTTAGGCTTTAACAGAAAACTTCTCTAAAGACTTTGTCTTATTTGGGACAAAGCAGTTATTAAAATATGCTCAAAATATATAATGAAAAAATACTGCACCTTATACTTTTTCAGTTGCAAAACTAAGATAATAAGGGGTGTGTCTGATGTATTTACTGTCAGTTTAAAGACTCAGTATTTTATGTAAAGCACCCCATTTGTAAACAGTTTCCTATTTAGAACATCTCAGAGTTGACTATAGTTGCTTCAACATCTCAGAGTTGACTATAGTTGCTTCTTTTCCTTTTGCATTTTTAAATTTTAAAAAAAATCTATAGAGAGCAGAACAGAAACATTGCATTATCTTCCCAAAATGTTCCCTGAGGTAAGGTTTAATCAATGTAAGGTGATTCATTAATGTTAAAATGGTTGGTCCATAAAGAATTGGCATAATTTTGTCACATATGGAGTTTTCAGAGCATTTCTAATGAATTAAGAAGATCAGTGAATCCCAGAAAGAATACTTCCTTGCACTCAAAAGGTCAGTGTCCTCTGTTTGGCTTCAGAGAATACCTAAACTTTTTTGTTGTTTGATTTCTATCCAGCATCTCCTTTTTTTGGCATGTCCTGTTGGCATCACCCCATAGAGAACTTCCTGGAAAGCAGATCAGATTGCTGTGATCCAGAAATGCTTTTGTCTGGTTTCTAGGTCATGTTTTAAACACAGAACAAATGATAGAGTGAAGCATACTATGTGGAAATAGTCATTAAACTCATGAGGGACTTTTTTTTTAACAATGCAAAGTACTCAGCTTGCAAGTAGGACTATTTTATGTACAAATCCAGTGGTGTTGATTTTTAGCCAGAACTTGGAAGAGCTGGGAAAAATATCAAGAACAACTTTTATCAAAAGGCAGATTAGTTTTTGAAGCTGATGTTAATTGGCAGCAAGGTGTTTCATTATGAAGCTGAATTTTTAACAGTTGTTACTTGGTTACTATGAAAACACCAGCCAGAAGAAAACACTGCAGCTTAAGGGGTATTCCCCCAGTCTCTCCCACTCCCTCTCCCAAGGTGTCAATACTGTGAGTCCTGTTTTAGAACACCTATGTACTGCCTGGAAAGTGCCCGTGTTTGCTGTTTCTTCAACTTATTTCCAGATTAGATGCATATTTCATAATCAACAGGTTCAAGGAAGATCACTTTCAAACTGTCAGTGATGTATTTTTCTGTTGTGTAATTCTCTATGTTCGAGTGAAATCTTAAGACCTTAATGGAAGAATTGTCTCCTTGCAACCCAGGGTATTGAACTAACCGTTGGAAATATATAAATTGTAACTAGAAAGACAATTCTTTTGGATGAAGCAGAGAGAACTTTGGTACTTTGTCTCTATGTGTGAGTGTACTTACTGCTGACTTTTTTTTTTTTTTTAAGGAAAAATGCTCAAAGGCCAATAGGTAGCAAGCTCCAACTGCTTACTCCCCTTCCTAGTAGTAAACAGCACAAAGGTTTCTCTTCCAAAGCCCTAGGAGTATGTATGCTTTGATTTTTTCCCCATCGTGACATTTTACTAGCTGGCTAAGAAAAAAATTGGTTTGCTTAGTGAGTTCTTGAGAGAAGGCAATGGCACCCCACTCCAATACTCTTGCCTGGGAAATCGCATGGACAGAGGAGCCTGCTGGGCTGCAGTCCATGGGGTTGCTAAGAGTCAGAAATGATTGACTTCACTTTCACTTTTCACTTTCATGCATTGGGGAAGGAAACGGTAACCCACTCCAGTGTTTTTGCCTGGAGAATCCCAGGGACAGAGGAGCCTGGTGGACTGCTGTCTATGGGGTCGCTCAGAGTCGGACTCGATTGAAGCAACTTAGCAGCAACAGCAGCAGTGAATTCTTAACCTATACATAACAAATTCTGGTATTGTCCTGTCTTTAGTCATCCTTTTGATTTCTATTATGTTCAGCATCTAGTTTTATGGTGATGTATAGAGGAAATCATTTTTGTGGTGATGTGATGAAAGTCTTAGTTTGAATTACTTGCCAACAGTTTCCCAGCCAAATAATTTAATTATGTGATTATAGTCTTATTGAAGCCTTTGCTATTGATTTTAAGAAAGAAGCATAGCTCTATTTGTTGTCCTTCAGAACAGAAAGCAGGTTTTCCTGTTGTCTTGCAAAGTCTCAGCTAGGATTTCACAGCACAAAATAATGAATGCTTCCACTGTGCAGCATGTCACAGGGGAGGCTGGGACAATACTGAACTCATGCACACCAGTGATTCTTACTTGCTGGACAGCATGTATGCCTGGATTTCTGACAGCCCTGTGGATTCACTAGAGACTTCTGTCATTCTGTTCATCTTCTTGTAGGCAATGGTCGAGACAGTTAACAACCTCCTCCAGCCACAAGCCTTGAATGCCTGGAGAGACCTGACTACAAGTGATCAACTGCGTGCAGCCACCATGTTGCTTGACACTGTGGAGGAAAGTGCCTTTGTGCTGGCTGATAACCTTTTGAAGACTGACATTGTCAGGGAGAATACAGACAATATTCGTAAGTGGCTTTTGTTATACAGAAGGGCCAGAGAAGGACAAGAAAAAACTATCACCTTGTTCAGCAGAAGAGGGAAAAGAAAAAAGTGTCATCTATGGTGGACCACATATTATGAGTGGTACTTTATTTCAGGGGAGATAAGTTATTGTTTTTTCTATCCCTGGATTGGGAAGATCCCCTGGAAATGGTAACGCACTCCAGTATTCTTGCCTGGAGAATCCCATGGACGGAGAAGCCTGGTAGGCTACAGTCCATGGGGTCACAAAGAGTCGGACATGACTAAGCGACTTCACACACACACATACTTAGGAGGGTATCACTTGTCATTAGCTTAGGAGTGTCCTCATAATCATGTATGTATCTTTCTAAGGACATTTTAATACTGATTATATTAGCCTGACCTGAGATCGAGGTCAGTGAGACCTTTTTTTTTTTTTTTTTCAATTTTATGTGTGAAATTTATGTATACATATAAGTTTCTATCTATGGAGGGTAGTATTTTAAAATTTACCCTATGGGTCACTTCAGTTATAATAAGAATCTCTCTGAATTATAAACTAGATAGAAGGTAGTAATTTAAGTGAAAGTGTTAAAAATAATTTTTTATAATTGTGTTGTAGCTCATCAAAAGTATAAATCTAATTAGTGTGTTTAAGGATGTAGCTGACAGTTTTATTTCAGAAGATTTGATAAAGTTATTTTGAAGTTATTAGATTTAAAGATAAGTCAGTATTGATATAGAGCTCCAGATTATAAAAAGATTTCACTTAATTCATAAAATAAAGATAACATTTTGAAAGGAAACTGATAGTCAATGACAAATTGTATTTGAGCTTTAATTTTAAGTTCTAGGCTTTATAATTGATAGTCTTACTTATCTGATTTTTAATAACTTTTATTTGCCTTATTTTGAAAAAAAAAGTGAAATAGTAAAAAAAAAAAAAAGAATTTCTAAAAACACTGAACTACTATAAAGTATAGCAGATGAAGATCAGTTCCAGTGTTTTGATTTCAGAAATGTTTTAGTAATTAGATTATCTTAACTTTGGCATGTTTCTCAGTGAGTACTAACATCTTTTTACCATTAATAGAATTGGAAGTTGCAAGATTGAGCACAGAAGGAAACTTAGAGGACCTGAAATTTCCAGAAAACACCGGTCATGGAAGCACTATCCAGCTTTCTGCAAATACTCTAAAACAAAATGGCCGAAATGGTAGGTTAGAATTTATTAAGTTTGATGGAATTGAACTCTTCATTAATTCATTGAGTCTTAGGTTGGAATTTTAGATCTGCTGTCTAAAATCTTTTCTCTCCTCTCTCTCCACCGATCTCTTTCTTCTCCTCTTTCTTCGCTTCTACACTGACAATATTTTAATGATATTTGCTCTACAAAATTCCCAGTTATATTTGGAAATTGTTGTTACCTTTCAGATGTAGAAAAATATCAGAAACTTGAATATGAGGAAAATTGATAGACAACAAAATCCAGAAGTTCTGACTTTTTCCTTTGGAAGGAGTAACACCCACCAACTTGACAGATTTTGTTTCTAAAATTTCTAGTAGAAATTTTACTTATACTTTAAAAATTGTATTTTCCTTATTAAATTATTTTTGATGATGTTTTTATTCTTTTCCTTTGCAACACATATAAAAAATGTAAATATAAGCAGATGCTTTTGGACAATGGAACTAGTATATATAGATCAATTTAGTACCAGATTATAGTAACTGAGTATAATTAAAATTAAATAAATATTTTTAAAAATCTCATAGAGAGTATGTCTCAAGCTTCACTGATATTAACAGTTTTAAATAAGGACATGATATCTTTTAACCTGCTATGTGATAGGAAGATGACTTCAGGTTGTACAACCAACTCAAAGCTGATGTTTCATATTACAAGGTAAATAGTTTTGAAAAAGAAGAGACTTAAATAATATCAAGAAAAACAGATTATGTTTGTTGCCAGCAGAACAAAATTCTTTAGTATTGGAAATTTTATCAGCCCTAACTTAAAATTGTTTTCATTTTGTTATTAAGTGTGAATATTGAGACAACGCTAAGATTTTCTGTAGAGTGAAATCAGATTCCTGATTCTTCCTAATGATTTCCCTTCTTTGGCTCTTGGCCCACATCAGTTTATCCTATTGACAGAGAGTTCTTCACCCCAACTTACACTTTGGATGAAATAAAATGACTTCACAGACCTATCACATGCTCCCTAGTCCAGTTCCTTCCTGCCTCAGCTGCTCCAGCTTATGTCTGTTTTTAGCATGCTCTCTGTGATCTAGACAGTCCGGTCTTGATTTTCTTTTTTAAATTGAGATATAATTGGCATATAACATTATGTTAGTTTAAGGTGTACAACATGGTGGCTTAATATTTGCATATATTATGAAATGATACCACAATAAGTCTAGTTAGCATTCATCACCATAGAGAGTTAATTTTCTTTTTCTTGAGAGAAGTTTTAAAATCTATTGTTTTATCAATTTTCCAAACAGATAATCTAGCATCATAACTATAATCACCATCATCATGACTTATTTATTTCATAAATAGAAGTTTTTACATTTTACCCTCATTTTGCTTACCCTCACCCTTCACTTCTAGCCACCAGTAGTCTGTTTTCTTTATTAGTTAGTTAGCTAGTTTGTTTTTTCTTAAGATTCCACATGTAAATGAGATAATTGTGTTTCTCTATCTGACTTATTTCTGTTAGCATAATGCCCTCACAGTCCATGCATTTTATAGCAAATAACAAAATTTTCCTTTTCATGCCTAAAGAGTGTTCCATTTCCCATTTTATATCTCTATATAATTATATACATAACATTATCTTTATTTGTTCATTTATCAGTGGATACTTGATTCCATGTGTTGGCTATTATAAATAATTCTATAGTGAACATGGGGGTGCATAGGTCTTTTTCAAATCACTGTTTTTATTTGCTTCAGATAAATACCCAAAAGTAGACTTGCTGATCATCTGACAATCCTGCTTTCAATTTTTTGAGGAATCCTCGTATTTTTAATTTTTTGTTTTCTATAGTGGATATATCAATTATATTTTCACCAATAATACCCAAGTGTTCCCTAGTTTAGTCTCAATACTTTTTCTTGAATGTACCAAGAATATTCCCTCATCCTACATTTGTGTTTTCTTTCTTCTGAAGTACAATTTTTACCTTACTTGTTCTAGAAGCTTCTCTATCATTTATTGCTCAGTATAAATCTTAACCCTTTAGGAAAGTTTTTCCTGTTGCCTCAAAGTTAGACTAGTCTTCCCTAATCATTCTTTTCCCATTAGCCATTTTCTGCAAGTGCTTCTTCATAGGATTTATTTACTTATCATTATATGAAATTATTATTAATAGTAATTATTATTTTTTAAGTTTCCTGCATATTGTCTGACTGTTTCTCTAGGAGATGATCTCCATGAGAACAAGAAGCTTTCCCAATATGTTCACTGGTGTAACCCTAGTGCCTGGCACACAGATGCAGTCACTAAGCGTTTATCAAATAAATGTATGGATTTTCAGATATAAAGCCAATGAAGATTGAAATATGTCTACATTAGTCATATAGACATATAGTTTACATAGTCATATAATTTTGAACTCATTTTATTTGCTAAATTAATGTGTGCATGTATGTGTCTGTGTGTGTTTTAGGCCACATTTAAGCATGAATCCACATTTAAGCATGAATTCTGGAGTGGAGATTCTGTAACAATTATATATGACAAATTACACTGGTAAAACAAGGTGGGATGACAGTCTGACACCATTCCACAAGGGGAAATTGGTATGAATTATCACCAGTTTTAAACCAATTAAAATAGCAGTTGTTTCTGTCAATGAGAAAAATACATAGCCATTCCAAAGTGTAGCCCTCCAAAGATTAACATTTTTATGTTAAATCTAGAGGAAAAGAACTAAAATTAAATGCTATGTTGTAACAGTCAAGAAGTATTTAGTACATTATTGTTTGTATTAGAAAGTATAAGAATACCCCTTCTGTTATATGGCTTGGATAATAATCTCTTTACTTGATTAGAAATCTTATAGTATTACTGAGACAGCTAGATAATCAGGCCCGGAAAACATACAAGAGCAAAGAGGCTGACAGCAGCCAGTGTCATCACACAGAAACAGTGCTGTGATATGTCACTACTGCCTCAAGGGAAGGTGCTGCTGCTGCTGCTCCACCTCCTACTTCCTTGAGTCACCAGCTCCCCACCTGAAATCTGAGGCTAGTGCATCTGACTGGACACGTTGAACTGATGTGCCCCAAGCAACCTCTTTGAAAGGCAGGCTGGGAAAGCAAATATATGTCCCTTTTGTGTCTATAAGTATCTAAGAGTAGGGCATTTCCCAAATGTGGGAGTGCAATTTAGATATTGGACAGCCCCTCCTTCCTCAAAAAATGTATTAATTTTTATCTTTATTCCCACTTCACTCTAAGATTCAGGGATTTCCCTGTCTTGGTTACTACGGTGGTCAGGACAGTGCCTGTCTCTTGGGGAACCAAAATGGATTTTTACTGGAAGTAAGACATAGGGCTTTAAGTAAGGAAATTATGTGAAATTTAAGAGAAACATGCTAAAAAGTTAATTTTATAGGGGATTTATAAGAGATGGTCACAAGAGAAAAAATAAGGTAGAAGGACATAAAAAGAATGTGATCTTGAATATGATAGTTGAGGTTTAAGACAGGTAAGGAATTTTTAAAATTCATTGAAATACAGTTATTTACAATGTTATATTTACAATATACATATCCATTCTTTTCCATTATGGTTTATTGCAGGATATTAAATATGCTGCACTCTATAGTAGGACATTATTGTTTAATCATTCTCTACATAATTTGCATCTGCTAATCTCAAACTCCCAATCCTTCCTTCTCCCAGACTCCCTCCCCTTCAGTAACTACAGGTAAAGATTTTGAATATTTTATTTTATTTTAATTGAAATTGAGAAATAATTGGAATATAATAATGCACTTAAGTGTTTGATCTCCTTGCTTAATTTGATCTGACAGCAAACAGATCAAATAAGTCAGTCCTAAAGGAAATCAACCCTGAATACTCATTGGAAGGACTGATGCTGAAGCTGAAGCTCCAATACTTTGGCCACCTGATGCAAAGAGCTGACTCATTGAAAAAGACCCTGATTCTGGGAAAGACTGAAGGCAGAAGGAGAAGAGGGGAGCAGAGGATGAAATGGTTGGATAGCATCACAGATTCAATGGACACAAACATGGGCAATTTCCAGGAGATGGTGAGGGACAGGGAAGCCTGGCGTGCTGCAGTCTGTGGAGTGACAAAGAGTCGGACATGACTTGGTGACTGAACAACAGGATCTTAAGTATTTAGCTTGATGAATTTGACAGTTATACATTTCTCTGTTACATCACATAAAATAAGATGAGTGATGTTTTTAAAGTGCTGCACTCAATATGGCAGCAAATTTGGAAAACTGAGCAGGAGGCACAGGACTGGAAAATTTCAGTTTCATTCCAATGCCAAAGAATGTTCAAATTTGTGTACAGTTGTTCATTTCACATTCTAGTAGGTTATGTTTCAAGCTAGGCTTCAGTGGTGTGTGAACTGAGAACTTACAGATGTAAAAGCTGAGTTTAGAAAAGGCAGAGGACACAGAGATCTTATTGCTAGTATTCACTGATCATAAAGAAAGGAAGGGGATTCCAGAAAAGCATCTACTTCTACTTCATTGACTCAACTAAAGCCTTTAACTATGTATATAACAACAAACTGTGGAAAATTCTTAAAGAGGTAATAATACCAGACCACATTACCTGTTGCCTGAATAATTCATATGCAGGTAAAGAGGTTCATGACATTGTACAGGAGTCAGGAATCAAGACCATCCCCAGGAAAAACAAATGTAAAAAAGCAAAATGGCTATGTGAGGAGGGCCTTACATGTAGCTAAGAAAAGAAGAGAAGTGAAAAGCAAAGGAGAAAAGGAAAAATATACCCATTTGAATGCAGAGTTCTAAAGAATAGAAAGAAGAGATAAGAAAGCCTTCCTCAGTGATCAGTACAAAGAAATAGAGGAAAACAATAGAATGGGAAATACTAGAGATCTCTTCAAGAAAATTAGGGATGCCAAGGAAATATTTCATGCAAAGATGGACTCGATAAAGGACAGAAATGGTATGGACCTAACAGAAGCAGAAGATATTAAGAAGAAGTGGCAAAAATACACAGAAGAACTATTCAAAAAAATTCATCACAACCCAGATAATCATGATGGTGTGACCACTCACCTAGCCAGTCATCTTGGAATGTGAAGTTAAATAGGCCTTAGGAAGCATTAGTACGAAAAAAGCTAGTGGAGGTGATGGAATTCCAGTTGAGCTATATCAAATCCTAAAAAAATGATGCTGTGAAAGTGCTGCACTCAATATGCCAGCAAACTTGGAAAACTCAACAGTGGCCACAGGACTGGAAAAGGCCACTTTTCATTCCAATCCCAAAGAAAGGTAATGCCAAAGAATGCTCAAACTATCTCTTAATTGCACTCATCTAACATGCTGGTAAAGTAATGCTCAAAATTCTCCAAGCCAGGCTTCAACAATAGTGAACCATGAACTTCTTGATGTTCAAGCTGGTTTTAGAAAAGGCAGAGGAACCAGAAATCAAATTGTCAACATCCATTGGATCATCGAAAAAGCAAGAGAGTTCCAGAAAAACATCTATACCTGCTTTATTGACTATGCCAAAGCGTTTGACTGTGTGGATCACAATCAACTGGAAAATTCTGAAAGAGATGGGAATACCAGACCACCTGACCTGCCTCTTAATCTGTATGCAGGTCAGAAAGCAATAGTTAGAACTGGACATGGGACAACAGACTGGTTCTAAATCGGGAAAGGAATATGTCGAGGCTATATATTGTCACCCTGCTTATTTAACTTATATGGAAAATACATAATGAGAAATTCTTGGCTGAATGAAACCCAAGCTGGAATGAAGATTTCCAGGAGAAATATCAATAACCTCAGATATGCAGATGACACCACCATTATGGCAGAAAGTGAAGAAGAACTAAAGAGCCTCTTGATAAAAGTGAAAGAGGAGAGTGAAAAAATTGGCTTAAAGCTCAGCATCAGAAAAGTAAGATCATGACATTTGGTCCCATCACTTCATGGCAAATAGATGGGGAAACAGTGGCAGACTTTATTTTTGGGGTTCCAAAATCACTGCAGATAGTGACTGCAGCTATGAAATTAAAAGACGCTTACTCCTTGGAAGAAAAGTTATGACCAACCTAAACAGTGTATTAAAAAGCAGAGACATTACTTTGCCAACAAAGGCCCATCTAGTCAAGGCTATGGTCTTTCCAGTAGTCATGTATGGATGTGAGAGTAGGACTATAAAGAAATCTGAGGGCCACAGAATTGATACTTTTGAAATGTGGTGTTGAAGACTCTTGAGAGTTCCTTGGGCTGCAAGGAGATCCAGCCAGTCCATCCTAAAGGAAATCAGTCCTGAATGTTCACTGAGAGGACTGATGTTGAAGCTGAAACTCCAATAATTTGGCCACCTGATGCAAAGAGCTGACTCATTTGAAAAGATCCTGATGCTGGGAAAGATTGAAGGCTGGAGGAGAAGGGGATGGCAGAGAATGAGATGGTTGGATGGCATCACTGACTCAATGGACATGAGTTTGGGTAAACTCCAGGAATTTGTGATGGACAGGGAGGCCAGATGTGCTGCAGTCAATGGGGTCGCAAAGAGCTGGACCTGACTGAATAACTGAACTTAACTGAACTGAAAGTAGCAACAGTTAGAACTGGACATGGAACAACAGATTACTTCAGAATTGGGAAAGGAGTACAACAAGTCTGTATATTGTTGCTCTGCTTATTTAACTTCTGCGTAGAATATATCATGTGAAATATTGGACTAGATGAATCATAAACTGGAATTAAGATTGCCAGGAGAAATATCAACAACCTCAGATATGCAGATAATGCCACTCTAATGGCAGAAATTGAGGAGGACCTAAGAATTTCTTGATGAGGGTGAAAGAGAATGAAAAAACTGATTTGAAACTCAACATTAAAAAACTAAGATCATGGCATGTGGTCCCATCACTTCATGGCAAATAGAAGGAGAAACTATAAGCAGTGACAGACTTTAATTTCTTTTGCTCCAAAATCACTGCAGATAGTGACTGCAGCCATGAAATTAAAAGGTGCTTACTCCTTGGAAGGCAAGCGATGACAAAGCTAGACATCAGAGACATCACTTTGCAGGTGAAAGTCCATATAGTCAAAGCTATGTTTTTTCCAGTAATCATGTACAGATGTGAAAGTTGGACTATAAAAAAGGCTAAATGTCAAAGAATTGATAGTTTTGAATCATGGTGCTGGAGAAGTCCTTTGGACTGCAAGAAGATCAAACCAGTCAATCCTAAAGGAAATCAACCCTGAATATACATTTAAAGGACTGATGCTGAAGCTGAAGCTGAAGCTGAAGCTCTAATACTTTGGCCAACTTACACGAAGAGCTGACTCACTAGAAAAGACTCTGATTCTGGAAAAGACTGAATTCAAAAGCAGAAGGGGTGCCAAAGAAAGAGGCTGTTAGAGAGCATCACCAAGTCAATGGACATGGATTTGAGCAGACTTCAGGAGATAGTGAAGGACATGGAACCTGGCATGCTGTAGTCCATGGGATCGCAAAAAGCTGGACATGATTTATCAACTGAACAACAACCCAGAAAATGTCCTGATGTCTCTTTCTGGTTTTCTCACCCCATCTCCCAAACTGATGAACTGCTTTATTCTCATTAATATTTCTAATTACAAATTTTGTCTGTTCTTAGACTTCATGTAATTGGAATAATAAAGTATATATTCTTTCCATCTGTATTCTTTAATTCTGTATAATATTTTGTGGATTCAGTCATGATGCTCCATCTGTCATTAGTTTGTTCTTTATTGATGCATAGTAATTCTGTTATTTTAATAAGCCATAATTTATTTATTCTCCAATTGATATACTTTGAATTGTTTCTATTTTTGGACTTTTGCGAATAAGGTAGTTATAAACATGCTTATACAACCTTTTCTTTCTTTGTGTATATATGTTTCCATGTATCTAGTAAGGGTAGATATACGTTTAACTTTATAAGAAATTGCCAAATATTTTTCCAAATAGTTGAACTCCCACCAATAGTATGCAGAGGTTCATTTGTTCCACACTTTTACCAACATTAGTGTGGCTAGTCTTTTGTAGTGTGAGTTGTGGAGATTCTAGTGGGTATGAAATGCTATCTCATTATTATTTTGATTTTTACTTCCCTAATTATGAATAATGTTGATAGTTTTTCTTGTATCTGTTAGCTTTTTATATATCTATAATAAAGTATAATAATACTTTATAATAATTTTATGTTTTTCCATTTTAGTATGAAATTATTTGTTGAGTAGAAGAAATGCTTTATATATTTATGAGTCATATGCATTTATATTTCCTAGTTTGTGGCTATCTTCTTAATTTTCTTAATTTTGTATTTTGGTAGACACAGATTTTCAATTTTGATAAAATTTAGTTTGCCATCTTTTTCTTCTATAATTAGTGGCTTTTAGGTCCCTATCCAAAGAATCTTTGCTATCCCAAAGATCACATAGATATCTGATATTTTATTCCAGACTCTCTTTGATTCGAATGAGATAGGGATTGAGGTTTTTTATTTGTTTGTTTCTTTAGTACTGATATGTAGTTATTTTCATATCATTAGACTCTCCTTTCCTCATGAATGACTGGCACTTTGGTTGAAATGAATGTTTGAATTTTGTTGTGAATATATATAATATATAAATTTGATTATAATCTAATTAGAAACACCTAGTCTAAAATGGATGTACAAGCTAATTAGTTTCTTCCCAATATATATGTACTTATTTTAGGAGAGATCAGAGTGGCCTTTGTCCTTTATAACAACTTGGGTCCTTATTTGTCCACGGAGAATGCCAGCATGAAGTTAGGAACAGAGGCCATGTCCACCAATCATTCTGTTATCGTCAATTCTCCAGTTATTACAGCGGCCATAAACAAAGAGTTCAGTAATAAGGTTTATTTGGCTGATCCTGTGGTGTTCACTGTTAAACACATCAAGGTAAGAAAATGTTTATCCACATTATATTTGTTATAATTATGAAGTATATTAATTTCCTTTCATTGTCCATATTATTTAACATATAAAAATTCATTTTCTATGAAATAGTGACTTTTTTCCCCAAAGTGAGGGAGGAGAGTAATTCTTGTATATGTATATCAATTCAGTTCAGTTCAGTCGCTCAGTTGTGTCTGACTCTTTGCAACCTTATGGACTTGCAACATGCCAGGCTTCTCTGTCCATCACCAACTCCTGGAGCTTGCTCAAACTCATGTCCATCAAATCAGTGATTTCATCCAATCATCTCATCCACTGTTGCTCCCTTCTTTTCCTGCCCTCAGTCATTCCCAGCATTAGGGTATTTTCCATTGAGTCAGTTCTTCGAATCAGGTGGCCAAAGTATTGGAGCTTCAGCTTCAGTGTCAGTCCTTCCAATGAATATTCAGGACTGATTTCCTTTAGCATTGACTGGTTTGATCTCTCTGCAGCCCAAGGGACTCTCAAGAATCTCTCCAACACCACAGTTCAAAAGTAGCAATTAGGTAAAAGTATTCATAGATGGATTTATAAATACTTCTCTGTAATTAAAAAGAACTACCAATATGTTCAGTGGAACTGGGCATAACTACACATCTGACATTACAAATAATTATGCCCTTTGTGTGTAGATATAATTTTATGCATATACAAAGATTGTAGTGTAAATTGAACAAAAAAATTTAAAGACTATTCTCTCAGAGAGGCTCTCCTGGTGGCTCAGATGGTAAAAAATCTGCCTGCAATGCAGGATTCCCAGGTTTGATCCTGGGGTTGAGAAGATCCCCTGTAGAATGAATGGCAGCCATAGTTCTTAGAATATTAAGTATCTTTGCCTGAAGAATTTCATGGACAGAGAAGTCTGGTGGGCTACAGTCCATGGTGTAGCAAAGAGTCGAACAAGACTGAGCAATTTTCACTTTCACTTTTCTTTCACTTTCACTCTTATCATCTCAGAAGTTTATTGTATACAGCAATTCTTTGCTTTGTAGGATATATTAATTGATGTGATGCTGAGATAATACTAGTATCCCTTTTATATTATTTTTAAATGAATTCACCTGTAATCAAGGGGCGTAAATAACATATATTCATATATTCAACTTTATTTAGAATTGATAAGCCCCACTTAATATGAAAACATCGGTAGACATCTCCAGAAATACTGGAACATAGTATGAAGTTTTGTTAGATGTAAATAAAATGCCTACTTAATTTGCATGATCATAAAGTAGTTATTGGCTGTACTGATTTTTTTTTTTTTTTCTATAGCAGTCTGAGGAAAACTTCAATCCTAACTGTTCATTTTGGAGCTATTCCAAGCGCACAATGACAGGTTACTGGTCAACCCAAGGCTGTCGGCTCCTGACAACAAATAAGACACATACTACATGCTCTTGTAACCACCTAACCAATTTTGCAGTACTGATGGCACATGTGGAAGTTAAGGTAAGATATATAGCGTACGATAAAATTCCTTAGCATACAGTTAAGACACTAACTATAAAAAGTCTTACCTCTGCCCCTATCTTGGAGAGTATTCTAGCTTTTGTAGTAATTCTATTCAAGAACTCTCTGATATTCAACCTATACCAAAGTGGATGATTCAAAGAACTCTTTCTTTTTTTCTATTATCAATATAGTCCATAATCTTGAAATCTGATATGAAATAAAATTTTGCTGATAAAACTTCCCCTTTTATTCCCTGCTTTTATTTTGTATGAATAAATGTCAGACCATATCCTCATGATCTGGACAAGATAGGACCTCAGCACTACAGGTCAGGGCAATGGGGTTAGGAAGCTAGAATCTGTTAGGCTGAAGACTAAGGAGCCATACATGAGATCAAATACTCTCAAAATGAGTATTGGGAAAATAGCCATTAAACACATTGTAATAATGGTTCTGCCCATTCAGAAGACACAATTCTAAGGAAATATTCAGGTAATAGATTGTTTCCAAAATCATAAACATGGCTAACTTGGATGCATCAGTCTCTCTCTAGGTGACTGGTTATCATGGAAGGCAGGATGAGTATTTAGATTTCAGATATAGTTAGGATATAAAAATACAAAGGGATTACTAACTTAGCTATAGAGAGTGATAGATAGGTTGTAACAAGGAATTATGATTGTGAATTCTCTTCTCATCTTCCTGATGTCAATAAAAATAGAGGAAGTATCATTCATTCTCCAATACATCTTAAAACATAAAAACCATGGCAAAGATTTTATCTACCTGATATCGTCAATCCAATAATTTTATCCAAAATTTTCTTTGGCTCTTTTGAAGTTAAAAATGATAAAGGTATCTTAGAGGAAAACCAAATCCAAGCCCACTCAGCAGCTAATAAATTACCTTAGCTGTGTCAACACAATCAAATTTGGTCTTTTAAGGACTACAAACAGTATTTTGTCAGAACTTCACAAATTGATAAGCTAAGCAAGATTGGCTACACTAACAAATATTAGATTTAAACCTGGAATATGTTCTTATGACTCTAGGATTCTCTCTTTTCAGCTTAGGGTATAAATTCAAACACAGGAAAATGGATCCTATTTCAAGGAACAAGAAAATGCAATTTTTTGCTCAGTCCATTGCAACAATCTCTACTCAGTCCATTACACAAGAATCTTGACTGTGACCATTCTTGTGTGTCAAAAAGAGATAAAATAAATGGAAATCAGTATTTTCCTTCAGCAGTCAGTAACAAAGTATGCCCTTGATTTTTCTCTATCACAATCTCTTGCAGCTATGAGTCATTCCCATCTTGATCATGCAACATGAATTTGACACTTGAAAAACGAGAAGCAAACAGAATGATCATCCCTGAAAGTCCGAAAGGAAACACAGCAACCAAACTTACATTAGACTAATGTCTAGAAATGAAGGCTAGTTTATTCATGCACAGTGAGATATGCAGTAGCCAGTTAGAATAGATATTTACATTGTCTAGTTATCAGTTTCTAATTCCACAGGAAAGTCTATAAAGAAAACAAAATTACATTGGAGAATTTTGCTTGATGAGCTTGGAAAGAGCAAGAAGAATTAGCTGAGTCTAGATGCTGTTGCTATTAATCTGTTGGTGTCCTGATGTATCTTCACTCCAGGGCTCTACCTTTGTACTGAGTTGCTCTTTTCTATCATCTGTGTTATCTCTGCAATTCATTCAGTACTTCCTTCTTTCTTTTAAAGAATATTTTTCAAGCACCTAAGTAAAGATATTGATGTGTTACACAATAGGTTCTCAATAAATGTAACTCATTCCTTCTGACCTGCCAGAGATACCACAAGATTCTAGCATTCCAGTGGAACTTAGGTCATTCATGATGCTTACATTTTTGAGGGGAAGGAAAGGGCAGAGAAATAAAGCTTCAGTCATAATTGTGATAAGCCTTATAATTGATACCTACACTGTGATTTAGGACACAGAAGGGCTTCATCTAAGGCAGGACTGCTCAGAGAGGACTTATCAAAAAAGTGACCTGCACTGAAGGATAAGTGGGATGAATTTAGGAAGGTAACCTGTGTAAAACTTGCATCAGCCACATTCTGGAACACTTTGCCTTGGGTACGCTATTCTCTCTTATCTCTTTCCTACCTCAGCAACTGGTCCTTTTGAGCTTCCTTTGTTGGTGCCTCCCCATCTCCACAGCCTCTTGTTGTTGCCCTGACCAGGAGTATAATCCTAGATGTACTCCAGGCACTATCCATTTCTCTGTAGTTGATTTCATATGGTGGTATGCTGTAACCATCATCTCATGATCCCCAGATTCTATCTCCATTTCTTAACTCCAGACTCCTAGATTCAATAGTTAACTTGATATATCCATCTAGACTTCTAATCAGTGTCACAATTCCAGAACAACACTTTTGGTGTTTTCCTATCAGTCTTTTCTTTCTTAGTAAATGGTTACTCTGTCTTTCCAAAAGCTCTGGAATAACCCATCCCCACAAAATATTGTGGGAAGTAAGAGAAAGGAGGTCACTGGCCTCAGCTAGTTTGCAGTTTATCAAGGAAGAGAAGCATTAAGAATGATTTTTGAAGGAAAGGGATGCACTAAAGTGACAGTAGGTCTTCCCAGGTGATGCTAATGGTAAAGAACCCACCTGCCAGTGCAGGAGACATAAAAACCATGGGTTCAATCCCTGGGTTGGGAAGATCACCTGGAGGAAGCCATGGTAACCCACTCCAGCATTCTTGCCTGGAGAATCCCACGGTCTGAGGAGTCCATAGGGTCGCAATAGTCAGACACAACTGAAGTGACTTAGCACTCACACGCATGAAGTGACAATATTACTGAAAACCTGCCTCTGTGCACCAGTTCAGTTCAGTTACTCAGTCATGTCCGACTCTTTGCAACCCCATGAATCGCAGCACACCAGGCCTCCCTGTCCAGCAACTCCCGGAGTTCACTCAGACTCACATCCATCGAGTCAGTGATGCCATCCATCCATCTCATCCTCGGTCGTCCCCTTCTCCTCCTGCCCCCAATCCCTCCCAGCATCAGAATCTTTTCCAATGAGTCAACTCTTCTCATGAGGTGGCCAAAGTACTGGAGCTTCAGCTTTAGCATCATTCCTTCCAAAGAAATCCCAGGGCTGATCTCCTTCAGAATGGACTGGTTGGATCTCCTTGCAGTCCAAGGGACTCTCAAGAGTCTCCTCCAACATCACAATTCAAAAGCATCAATTCTTCAGCACTCAGCCTTCTTCACAGTCCAACTCTCACATCCATACATGACCACAGGAAAAGCCATAGCCTTGTCTAGATGGACCTTAGTCAGCAAAGTAATGTCTCTGCTTTTGAATATGCTATCTAGGTTGGTCATAAGTTTTCTTCCAAGGAGTAAGCGTCTTTTAATTTCATGGCTGCAGTCACCATCTGCAGTGATTTTGGAGCCCAGAAACATAAAGTCTGACACTGTTTCCACTGTTTCCCCATCTATTTCCCATGAAGTGATGGGACCGGATGCCAAGATCTTCGTTACCTGAATGTTGAGCTTTAAGCCAACTTTTTCACTCTCCTCTTTCACTTTCATCAAGAGGCTTTTTAGCTCCTCTTCACTTTCTGCCATAAAGGTGGTATCGTCTGCATATCTGAGGTCACTGAGATTTCTCCTGGCAATCTTGATTCCAGCTTGTGTTTCTTCCAGTCCAGCGTTTCTCATGATGTACTCTGCATATAAGTTAAATAGCAGGGTGACAATATACAGCCTTGCTACTCCTTTTCCTATAAATTGAATCTCAGATGCAGAATTTTGGGTGATTTAGGAAAGAACATTGCTTTAGCAAGTAAAGGGGGCTACTGCAGGTTAATGCCCTCAAAATTTTGCATCCCCACCTGAGGGGCTGTTGTGAGGAGTCTTAGAGTTTGCAGGCAGGGTTGCTGAGAAGGATCAGGGTGCATGCAGGGCCTGCATTCCTTCAATCCAGAGCTCATCTGGCATCAGGTGGTCTTTGGATGAGCTTCTGTGGTTTTTGAGGTTCTTCTGTGACCTTCTGTCTGCAATGAAGGAGGCTTCAGTAAGTTAACAACTTTCATTTGGTGGGGGTTTTGGTTCTGTACAGAACTCAAAGACATTGCTATGTATATGCCTTAAGGAGGAACCAGAACCCTTTCCCGAGGCGCCACTATGATTTCTTGACTGCTCCTTCCTTGTCTCTTCATCTCCTCTCTTTTCTTATTAGCAACTGTTTGAATCTGTCCTTTGGAACTCAGGGAAGATCATGGAGGCTGAGTGTAGACTGTTTGTATGAGAAACAGGGAACATGGAAAGACTTTTTTGCCTGGGAGCCCCACAGGGTCCTGCTCAGTCCTACACAGCTGGTTAACTACTTTTGAGTTTTCTCTGCTTCTCTTGTCTATGGAAACATTTGATTTTCTTCTCTTTTAGATTTTCTTCTCTTTCCATTATGAAAGTTTATATAATACAGTTTTATACCAAACTGTGGTAGTATGTATGGCATTTTAAAAAACTTTTCACTATTGGAATCATGTGCAGATTTGTCTGCTGTTCAGTAAAATGTTGAATACACTAAATTCAAATGTCTGTCTCTTCTCCTACTAGTAATTCTCTTTGTGAACAATCTGTTTGGGAGAAGTATTTTAGCTTGCAGGGTCATAAGTTTCAAACTAATTGACTAACATTTCTACTGTGGTTTTTGAGAACACAGTAACAAATCCTTTAGAAATCACTGATAGCTTTTTCCTCTATTCAAATGATAATTTTGGGGGAGAGAATTTAAAAAGTCCCCATGATCATTCCTGTCAGTTCAGCTTGATGTTGATTTTTATTATGTTTAAAAGACTTCATTTTCCTTAGTTTGATGCTTGCATCTCTCTTTTGCCCTCTCTTTTCTTTTTAGTTTAATATATCCTATTGCTTCTACTTCAACATTACCCCAGTCCAAGTATAGGTATTATTTTTCTGTTTAAATACATTGTATTTTTTTTAATTTAATACTGATTTAAAACAATTTGAACAATTTCAAGCAATTTTGAAATTTTTAACTTCATACCATGGATTCTGTGTGTCAGATATTTTATTACTAGGCTTTCTAGGTTAGAAGGAAATATACTGCAGGATTCTGCAGTGGAACATGAAGGAAAGTACTTGCTTTTTAAAAAGAGTAATTTTATTTTTAAAGTCCAAAAGAAAAGTTAAGAGTTTAAGAAATGATTTTATTAGTGAAAAATGTAATGTTTAATGTTTGTTGATAAAGGTTGTACACATTCATTCCCAGTTTTTTTAATTCTCATTTTATTTATTGTCATCTGTACTGTAATGGGTTTGAGGTGAAGGTAGAGATTAAAACTCATAACTGTTCTTGGGCTCCAAAATCAATGTGGATGGTGACTGCAGCCATGAAATTAAAGATGCTTCCTCCTTGTAAAAAGAGCTATGACAAACCTAGACAATGTATTAAAAATCAGAAACATCACTTTGTGGACAAAGGTCCATCTAGTCAAAGCTGTGATCTTTCCAGTAATCATGTATGTATGTGAAAGTTAGACCATAAAGAAGGCTGAGCATCGAAGAATCAATGTTTTTGAACTGTGGTGTTGGAGAAGACTCTTGAGAGTCCCTTGGACACCAAGATCAAACCAGTCATTCCTAAAGGAAATCTGTCCTGAATATTCACTGGGAGGACTGATGCTGAAGCTGACGCTCCAGTGGTTTGGCCATCTGACGTGAAGAGCTGACTCATTGGAAAAGACCATGATGTTGGGAAAGATTGAGGACAAGAGGAGAAGGGGGTGGCAGAGGCTGAGATGGTTCGATGGCATCACTGACTCAATGGACATGAGTTTGAGTATACTCAGGGAGATAGTGAAGGACCGAAAAGCCTGGCATGCTGCAGTTCATGGTATCACAAAGAGTCAGACATGACTTAGAGACTGAACAACAAAAGTATATAATACTTTAATTGATGTATTTATTCAGACGAAAAAAAATAAAAGTAGGTAACTCATAAATTAAATACCCTCCAAATATGTAAAATTCTATGAATACAAAATGGTTTCAAAAATGTAAAATTTTATTGAATAATCTTAAATACTAACTCTATCAAAATTTTTGACAACCTCTTAGAACCAAGAACTATTACTGGATTTTCTTATCAAACAATTTCATAGTGATATGTTTCCTTCATAGATTTATTAAAATCTGAAATAATTTATTTGCTAGTATGCTATTTTATTGTCTGCCTCCTCTGCTAGACCCTAAGCTCAGTATTTTGAACAGAAATCTGAAAGAAATGAGAATCAGTCTTACAGATCATCTAGGGAAAGACTCTTCTAGGCAGAAGGGACAAGAACAAAATCCTGAACTGGGGTAATTCTGAAATTTTTTTCATTACTTATATTTTATACTCTTTATAGAACTTTAATAGAAAAAGATGAAACAGTGGTAAACACTCACATACTCCTTATTTGGAATTACATTTAAATTTTTGACACATTTGACTTATACTTTTCTCCGTATGTATATAACATATATATTTTATTATTTGACTCCCTGAAAGTAAATAGCTGATTTTATAATATTTAATTCCTAAATCTTGCAGCAAATGTGTTTCAGGAAAAGTCTCTACCATTAAAACACACAAGAAATTTAACTTTGACTCAGTATTATCATCTACTGTATAATTCATACACATGTGTTCTAATTATCCTGATAAATTGCTTTATAGCCATTGTGTTTCCACTTAGGACCTACTCAAACATCACACATTATCTTTAGTTGTGACATTTTTTTGCTCTTCTTTAGATGTAACTCTACCTATTTTTGTCTTTCATGAAAATGATATGTTGCAGAGTTCAGGTTATTTGTCCTATAGAATGTTTCACAATCTCAATCTTTCTGATTGTTTCCTCATAATTAAATCCAGGTTAAATTTTCTGGGCAAAATAATACCTTGTAGGAGATGCTGTATATCGTTCCCATTGTGTAGCTCACACAATGAAGAATCTGCCTGCAATGCTGGAGGCCTAAGTTCAGTCTCTGGGTGGAGAAGATCCCATAGAGAAGGGCATGGCAACTCGCTCCAGGATTCTTGCCTGGAGAATTCCATGGACAGAGGAGCCTGGTGGGCTACAGGCTATGGGACTGCAGAGTCAGGTGCAAATGAGCGGCTAACACTTTCACTCCCACTGCAAAAGGAAGCCACTTATAGGAGTCACTAAGTTTGATCACCTTGTTAAAGTTACATTGTATGGGAACATTTAAGTTTTTAATTAAGAGAAACATGGAAGAAAAGTTAGTTTTATCAATCTCAATTTATTTCATTGTAATCACTTAATCCCACCCTTCATTTGTTCCTCAAGTATATAAGTACTGTTTTAGGGTTGGACAACATTTCTGATTTAATTAGTAATACAGATAAATAATCAGTAAAATTAGTGTCTTATGAGAAATGTCTTATTGTTGTGTTAGAGAATGCTGTAGAAACACGTGGTGGGCGTGATGTCGTTCAGTCAAGTCTGACTTTTTGCGACCCCATGAAAAATTGTTGGCCAGCTTCCTCTGTCTATGGAATTTTCCTGGCAGGAATACCACAGTGGGTTGCCATTTCCTCCTCCAGGTAGGGGAAAGCCTTAATTTGACCTTAAGAAATCAAAGAAGATGAAATGCCATAACTTTAAGCAAAATGAGTGACAGAGTTGAGGTAGCCTGAAATAAGGTTCAATTTTTTATGGTGTGTATTTTAAGTAAATTTTATATTATTTTAGTGAGTATTAGTTGCATTCTTCCTCTTATTTGTTTTATTTTTGAGACATGGTAGCATTTTTAAGCAAAAAAAAAAAAAAAAAAACACAAAACTTGCAATCTTCTAACACATCCTAAATCCTTACCCTTAAATTTTTCAGGTTCTTGATTGTCTTCGGTAGATAAACATGTCTAAAAATAGCAGCCGGAGCTGCATCTGCAATTCTAGTGAGAAATACTTTATAAGAAAAATAAGTAATAAAGTTTAAGGAGATTGCAAAAAGTAGAGATTTGATAAGGACTTCAGGCCTCAGAGAGGCCAGTGATAGTAGGAATTGATATAATTTCTTTAATGTCTACTTACATTGTATTATTTGATCCATAGTACCATAATAGGTATTGTCATCATAATTTATTTGCTTGTTTTATAATCTGAAGGGAAGTTAGGATAAGAAAATTTAGGAAACTTAGTGTCCTAATTCCAGCTCTTGAAGTAATTGCCTTTTCTTCTACAGCACATTATCTGAACTCACTGTACCCATTATTAATCAGGTAAATGAGGGTAATAAAATTATTTTCTAACATTGTTTCAGGGTTAAATTAGTGATTGAACAGCAAAATCTATTAAAATCATGTTGAGAATTATAAAGATATCTGAAAATATAAATTTTTAACTCACTATATACTCAAGTGCCCTCAAAACCTTTGAGCTTTTGATCCTAGGAGTAGCTAACTATCAAGACTCCAATATTTAATTGAGTTTCTAATAAATAGTCTTTTACTGGTACATGAAAGAAAGACGTTTAGACCAGTGCTTTGCATCACTGTTCAAAGTGACAGATTATTTTTTTTACAATGAAATTGTCACGTTATAAATAGATTTATAGCAAGATATCATCATAACTGCCCAAAACTTCCCAGTGCTTCAAAATGGCGATGTGGACATTGTGAATTCCTACAATGTAAGCACCACCAAATTCAATTTTGACTACAATCATAAGTTAGTACTAAGTATACATAATCCTTTCATTGATTGAATTTCTTCTTCATGTGTGAGATGATTTTTAAGATAAACCAAATGATGAAAAGACACTTGCTCCTTGGAAGAAAAGTTATGACTAGCTTAGACGGCATATTAAAAAGCAGAGACATGACTTTGCCAACAAAGGTCTGGCTAGTTAAAGCTATGGCATTTCCAGTAGTCATGTATGACTATAATGAAAAGTTGGACTATAAAGAAAGCTGAGCACTGAAGAATTGATGCTTTTGAACTGTGGTGTTGGAGAAGAATTTTGAGAGTCGTTTGGACAACAAGTAGATCCAACCAGTCCATCCTAAAGGAAGTCAGTCCTGAATAATCATTGGAAGGACTGATACTGAAGCTAAAACTCCAATATTTTGGCCACCTGATGTGAAGAACTGACTCATTTGAAAAGACCCTTGTGCTGGGAAAGATTGAAGGTGGGAGGAGAAATATCACTATTTCCTTCTTTTTTATGTCTGAATAATTTTCCATTGTGTAAACTATATCTTCTTTATTCATTCTTCTGTCAGTAGACTTTTATGTTGCTTCCATGTCTTCACTTCAGTACAGTCACTCAGTCGTGTCCAACTCTTTGCGACCCCACAGACTGCAGCACCCAGGCTTCCTTGTCCACCACCAACTCCCGGAACTTGCTCAAACTTGCTCATGTCCATCGAGTCAGTGATGCCATCCAACCATCTCATCCTATGTCATGCCCTTCTCCTTCTGCCTTCAGTCTTTCCCAGCATCAGGGTCTTTTCCAGTGAGTCAGCTTTTCATGTCAGGTGGCCAAAATATTGGAGCTTCTGCTTCAGCATCAGTCCTTCCAATGAATATTCAGGACTGATTTCCTTTAGGATTGACTGGTTGGATCTCTTTGCAGTTCAAAGGACTCTCCAGAGTCTTCTCCAACACCACTGTTCAAAGGCATCAGTTCTTCAGTGCTGAACTTTCTTTATGGTCAGCTCTCACATCTCTACATGACTACTAGAAAAACCATAGCTTTGACTAGACACAATTTGTCGGCAAAGTAATGCTTCTGCTTTTTAATATGCTGTCTAGGTTGGTCATAGCTTTTCTTCCAAGGAGCAAGGGTCTTAATTTCATGGCTGTAGTGATTTTGGAGCCCAAGAAAATAAACTCTGTTACTGTTTCCATTGTTTGACCATCTATTTGCCATGAAGTGATGCGACTGGATGCCATGATCTTCTTTTTTTGAATGTTGAGTTTTAAGCCAGCCTTTTCATTCTCCTCTTTCACTTTCATCAAGAGGCCCTTTAGTTATTCTTAGCTTTCTGCCATAAGGGTGGTGGCATCTGTATATCTGAGGTTATTGGTATTTCTCTCAGCAATCTTGATTCCAGCTTGTGCTTCATCCAGCCAGGCATTTCCCATAAAGTATTCTTTCATATAACTTAAATAGACAGAATGACAATATACAACCTTTACATACTCCTTTCCCAATTTGGAACCAGTCCATTGTTCCATTCTGGTTCTAACTGTTGCTTCTTGACCTGCATATAGGTTTCACAGGAGGCAGGTAAGGTGGTCTGGTATTCCCATCCCTTAAAGAATTTTCCACAGTTTATTGTGATCTAACAGTTAAAGAAAAAGTAGATGTTTTTCTGGAAATCTCGTGCTTTTTCTATTATCAAATGGATGTTGGCAATTTGATTTCTGATTCCTCTACCTTTTCTAACACCACCTTAAACATCTGGAAGTTCTTGCTTCATGTACTGTTGAAACCTTGCTTGGAGAATTTTGAGCATTTCTTTGCTAGCATGTGAGAGGAATGCAATTGTGTGGTTGTTTGAACATTCTTTGTCATTACCTTTCTTTGGGATTGGAATGAAAACTGAACTTTTCAGTCCTGTGGCCACTGCTGAGTTTTCCAAATTTGCTGGCACATTGAGTGCAGCACTGTAACAGCATCATCTATTAGGATTTGAAATAGCTCAGCCTGAATTCCATCACCTCCAGCTAGTTTTGTTTGTTGTGATGCTTCGTAAGACCACTTGACTTCGGAATCCAGGATGTCTGGCTCCAGATGAATGATCACACCTGGGTCCTTAAGGTGTTTTTTGTACAGTTCTTCTATGTATTCTTGCCTCCTCTTCTTAATATCTTCTGCTTCTCTTAGGTCCATACCATTTCTGTCCTTTATTATGCCTATCTTTGCATGAAAAGTTTCCTTGGTATCTTTAATTTTCTTGAAGAGGTCTCTAGTCTTCCCCATTTTATTATTTTCCTCTATTTCTTTACATTGATCACTGAGGAAGGCTTTCTTATCTCTCCTTACTATTCTCTGGAACTCTGCATTCAAACAGGAATATCTTTCCTTTTTACTTTGCCTTTGGCTTCTCTTCTTTTCTCAGTTATTTGTAAGGCTTCCTCAGACCTCCATTTTGACTTTTTGCATTTCTATTTTTTTTGGGGATGTTCTTGATTGGCACCTCCTGTACAATGTCACAAATCTCCATCCATACTTCTTCAGGCACTATATCAGATTAATCTCTTGAATTTATTTGTCACATCCACTGTATAATCATAAAGGATTTGTTTTAGGTCATACCTGAATCACCTAGTGGTTTTATCTACTTTCTTCAATTTAAGTCTGAATTTGGCAATAAGGAGTTCATGATCTGAGCCACATCAGCTCCTGGTCCTGTTTTTGCTGACTGTATAGCTTCTCCATCTTCGGCTGCAGAATATAATCAATCTGATTTCAGAATTGAGCATCTGGTGACATCCATGTGTAGAGTTGTCTCTTGTGTTGTTGGAAGAGGGTGTTTGCTATGACCAGTGTGTTCTCTTGGCAAAACTCTATTAGCCTTTGCCCTGCTTCATTTTGTACTCCAAGGCCAAATTTGACTATTACTGCAGGTTTCTCTTGACTTCCTTCTTGTGCATTCCAGTCCTCTCTGATGAAAAGGACATGTCTTTCTTTGGCGTTAATTCTATAAGGTCTTGTACGTCTTCATAGAACCATTCAAGTTAAACTTCTTCAGAACAGTGGTTGGGGCATAGACTTGGATTACTGTGATATTGAATGGTTTGCCTTGGAAACAAACAGAGATCATTCTGTCATTTTTGAGATTGCACCCAAGTACTGCAGTTTTGGACTCTTTTGTTGACTATGAGGGCTACTCCATTTCTCCTAAGGGATTCTTGACGTCAGTAGTAGATACAAAGGTTATGTGAATTAATTTCACCCATTCATTTTAATTCACTGATTCCTAAAATGTCGATGTCGACTCTTGCCATCTCCTGTTTGAACACTTCCTATTTACCTTGATTCATGGATCTAACACTCTGGGTTCTTATGTAATATTGTTCTTTATTGTCTTGGACTTTATTTACATGACCAGTCATATCCATAGCTGGGCGTTGTTTTGACTTTGGTTCCATCTCTTCATTCTTTCTCAAGTTATTTCTCCATTCTTCTCCAGTAACATATTGGGCACCTACCAACCTGGGGAGTTCATCTTTCAGTGTCCTATCTTTTTGCCTTTTTATACTGTACATGGGGTTCTCAAGGCAAGAATATTGAAGTGATTTGCCATTCTCTTCTCCAGTGGACCACGTTTTATCAGAACTCTCCACCATGATCTGTCCATCTTGGGTGGCCCCACATGGCGAGGCTTCTAGTTGCATTGGGCTAGACAAGGTTATGGTCCTTGTGATCAGTTTGGTTAGTGTTCTGTGAATGTACTTTCATTCTGTCCGCCCTCTGATAAATAAGGATAAGAGGCTATGGTAGCTTCCTGATGAGAGAGACTGACTGTGGGGGAAACTGGGTCTTGTTCTGATGTAAATCTTTAATCCAGTTTTCTGTTGATGACCAGGACTGTGTTCCCTTCTTGCTTTTTGTCCTGAACCCAAACTATGTTAGGGTAATGAAGGTAATGGTGATCTACTTCAAAACGACTTGTGCATCATGCACCTTTTTATTCAGTGTCCCGACCCTATAGCAGGCCACTGTGGACACTTGCCTCCACTGGAGACTCCTGGACACTCACAAGTTAGTCTGCCTCAGTCTCTTGTGGGGACACTGCTCCTTTATACTGATGCCTGGGGCACACAAGGTTTGTTTGTGTCCTCCAAGAGTGTTTCCCCAGTCCTGTGGAAGTTTTGTGACCAAATCCCACTGGCCTCCAAAGTCAAATTCCCAGGGGATTCTCAATCCCTTTGCCAGATCTTCAGATTGGGAAATTTGTTGTGGGTCCTAGAACTTTCTTAACAGTATAAGAGTTTCTTTGGTATAATTGTTCTGTAATTGTGTTCAGTTCAGTTGAGTCGCTCAGTCGTGTCCGACACTTTGTGACCCCATGAATCGAGGCACGCCAGGCCTCCCTGACCATCACCATCTCCTGGAGTTCACTCAGACTCACATCCATCAAGTCCGTGATGCCATCCAGCTATCTCATCCTCTCTTGTCCCCTTCTCCTCCTGCCCCCAATCTCTCCCAGCATCAGAGTCTTTTCCAATGAGTCAACTCTTCACATGAGGTGGCCAAAGTACTGGAGCTTCAGCTTTAGCATCATTCCTTCCAAAGAAATCCCAGGGCTAATCTCCTTCAGAATGGACTGGTTGGATCTCCTTGCAGTCCAAGAGACCCTCAAGAGTCTTCTCCAACACCACAGTTCAAACGCATCAATTCTTTGGCGCTCAGCTTTCTTCACAGTCCAACTCTCACATCCATGCATGACCACAGGAAAAACCATAGCCTTGTCTAGATGGACCTTAGTCGGCAAAGTAATGTCTCTGCTTTTGAATATACTATCTAGGTTGGTCATAACTTTTCTTCCAAGGAGTAAGCGTCTTTTAATTTCATGGCTCCAGTCACCATCTGCAGTGATTTTGGAGCCCTAAAAAATAAAGTCTGACACTGTTTCTACTGTTTCCCCATCTATTTCCCATGAAGTGATGGGACCAGATGCCATGCTCTTCGCTTTCTGAATGTTGAGCTCTAAGCCAACTTTTTCACTCTCCTCTTTCACTTTCATCAAGAGGCTTTTTAGTTCATCTTCACTTTCTGCCATAAGGGTGGTGTCATCTGCCTATCTGAGGTTATGGATATTTCTCCCGGCAATCTTGATTCCAGCTTGTGTTTCTTCCAGTCCAGCATTTCTCATGATGTACTCTGCATATGTTAAATAAGCAGGGTGACAATATACAATCTTGACGTACTCCTTTTCCTATTTGGAACCAGTCTGTTGTTTCGTGTCCAGTTCTAACTGTTGCTTCCTGACCTGCATACAGATTTCTCAAGAGGCAGGTTAGGTGGTCTGGTATTCCCATCTCTTTCAGAATTTTCCAGAGTTTATTGTGATCCACACAGTCAAAGGCTTTGGCATAGTCAATAAAGCAGAAATAGATGTTTTTCTGGAACTCTCTTGCTTTTTCCATGATCCAGTGTGTGTTGGCAATTTGATCTCTGGTTCCTCTGCCTTTTCTGAAACCAGCTTGAACATCAGGGAGTTCAAGGTTCATTACTACCTAAAAGTTACAGTAACTACTTAAAAGTTACAGTTAGTATTTAATACTAATTAGTAGTAGTGCTAATATTGTGAAAACCTATAATTATATTTTTAAATGCTTCTTTCTGTCCTCTGACACAGCAAAAATCTTTACTGTATATTAAAATTTTTAGGCTATATTATTACACATTTTATAAATGTGAGAATTAAATAAGTTAGTACAATAAACAGATATGATATATGTTTAATAAAAATAACTATGACTTTTTTTTTCTATTTGTAGTCTTTATCCTTTTTTTGATAGTGTTAAAACTGAATATAGTGTATAGTAAAATTCACTCTAACCTATAGTTTTCATCTTATGAAACCAGATTACATTGATTCTTAATGTCAATACAATATGATGGCATCAAAATAAATATCTGCTCAACAGAACTTTTCAGCAAAGAATCCTTAGGACTTTACTTAATCACTTTGCTTAGTAGGTTTTTAGACTTGTGGGTATTAGTTCTCAGCTCTCCAAAAATTCCCATTCACTTTATATGTACAGGCTTGTTTTGGTAAACCAGCTGATTTTTAATTTATTCCTTTGCATCTCTGAATTCATCATATAGTCTTTCCATGTCCAAAATATTCATGATTTAGAACCATTTTCAAGCACCTCGAATGTCAGCATAAGATAAAACACTATCAGAGATAATGGCTTTAAAGCACTTTAATAAATAGTTGTGAAATTATGAAATAAAAATTGGAATCCAATAAAGTTTTAGTTTTAATATAGAAATCATAAAGTCCTATTTAACATAACTGCTCTATTCTGGTGAGATTTTTTTTGTAAACATTCTTAAATCCCAAAATAAGCAATGTTTTTCTCTGTAATTTTTTTTTTCTAACCTACACAGAAGTTCACACAACTTGGGTAGAATAAGATAGAGTATCTTTTACCAGATTCCTCATAGCTGCTTCAGAGCTCATCAAACAGTTTTGGAAAAACATATAAATGTGTCATATTGTAATATTTTTCTCCATTGTCATCTGTCATATATATAAAATTTAGAGAAAGACATTTTTCTTGCTCCATACTTTGAAAATAGGATTTTATGAAAGTCAGTATTATAGCATCTTGTCTATGGCTGGCCCCAGTAATAGTCATCCTGAAGGCACATGTCTCAAGGAGACTGTTTCCTTCCATTTTTAGAAAGTGAAAAGGCTCATTAAGTACTTCTACACACTTTGAGGAAACTGAAAAGTGACCAAATAATTTCATTATGAATCCTCATTATCACAAGTAAGCAAATCACATCCCTTTTTAGAAGCCTTTTCTACAAGGTGTACAGGACATTAAGTGGGTAAGAGCTGTTCATTTTCTTTTGTAAAGAGTTTATAGGCTGAATGACATATTCCAGAATTTACATTTGCAATGTCTATCAAGTATGCAGATAGATAAGCAAAGTCTATTTTATGTCTGGACAAGATATTAACAGTCTTTTGTGTCTTCTGAAGTTTAATCAAAATCTTCATGGAAAGTAAGAAGACAAATGAAACTTCATTTTTCAAACTGAAATATATAAGACCTAGGGGACAGATTATTTTGTTTCTGAGATTAAACACATCACTTTTTTGTCATTAGTAAGATCTGACAGAATCAGCTCTACACTATAAGGAAGCAAAACACTGGTTATCAAAATTTCCCCTTTTGTCTACCCATAGGACATTTCATTTGCAACCTCTGAATCTGGAAAAGTACATCAGGAAAAATGCACCTTTACTCAGATGTACAGACAAATCAAGGAAACAAAGCATTAATGCATGTTTACTCTTTTGGAATACTCAAGCTTATCCCATCGTTAATTTCAACTGAACATTGGTACCATTTGGGGGAGATTGAAAAAAAAATAGCTTTTTATCTTACAAAAACATTCTTGTCTCATTTTAGGTTTGTAAGATTCAGCCTCTGTACATACATTCACACTTATGCCTGGTCACAAATTAAATTCAGCATTTTGTGCAGTATGCTTTGTTTTTGTTACCTCTATAATCTAATTTCATGTATTTTTAATATAGCATAGTTGTTTAGCATTCGTTTTCAGTATTGTCGTTATATTATAGCTGTTCTCAGTTTCATCAGTGAACTCTTAGAAACATTGTCCCAGTACTAACAATGTTAAAAATTAATTTAGCAGTCTTGATACAAAGTACAACAATTAATCCAAACATTTAAGTCAAAGAGGAATTGAGGATCACAGGACACTAAAGTTGCATACTTAGGTTTCATCAGTCAGAATGATGCAATCATGTTTGACTCTATACTAGGAACTGCAAATCGGGGTTTCCAACATCAACAGTCGGGGGAAGAACAGCAGGAGTCACTAAGGAAAGTGAATAGTCAATGCCACAGACATTTGATACTAAAAAATAGTGTTGCCTTCAGCCTCTATTTTCTAAACAGTTGTATGGATTTTATATTTTTCTTTCAAACTGAACCTATCTCTGATCTCTGGAATAGTTTCGTTGTCTTGGAGAACATTTTCCCAGGATACCAAATTTGATTGCTAAAACTAGGACATTCCTGAGCAAACCTGGATAGGTAGTCACTCTGCCATTGATGCTGTATCTGCCACATTACTAGTTGAATAATCTTAGGTAAATTAATTCTCTGTGCTCCAGTTTATTCATCTGTAAATTGGAAGTAATAATAATATAATGTCATATTGTTTTATAGGACTAAGTGACTACCCTAGTAAAATAAATTAGCACTTCTAGAAGAATCTGGTATTTTGAAAGTTGTGTGTCAGCTATCATTATCATCATCATTAGTTATCACCATCATTATCATCACTGTCAGAAATGTTAAAGATGAAATTTTCTCTCTACCTCACTTCACTTCTTACCCTCACCCCACTGCTCTAAAATCTTTTTCTTATATATTGCTTGATTGCATCATTTACTTAAAAATATTCTAATTGGCCAGTTTTTTTTTTAATCAACTGTACTTTTTAAAAACCTATATCCCCATTAAATTCTCAGCTACTGTATGATGCTTAGCTCCCACATCTCCTACTATTTTTTTTTTCTGTTTCCTTCATTAATGTAGTTGTGAATCTGGCTCACCAAATATGATGAAATTTAAAAAATAATAATAATTCAAATCAAGGAAATCTTACATAAGTTAGGCATACAATGCTGTGCTTCTAAAACCAAAGAGGTATTCTTAATAAGTTCTGTTGAACTCTGGAGACAGTTGGATATGTATGTTTTTGTGTGCTCTTACTTGCCAATGTTTGTCTCGGCAATTAAAGTCTGAAAATATTTGATTGATTTTTTTTTCAATTTGATATAAATTTGGAAATTACTGCTGTGGTATTTTGGTTAATTTACATAAAATCATAAGAAATGCAGCCTAATCATTCTTTTTACTGTTACTCAACTTTGACCTTCACCTTATTCCACAAAGAAAATCCTTATTTCCTCAAACCATTGAGCCCTTTATTTTGCCAAGTATTTGTGGGGTGACCTTTGTGTTTGATGATCTGTTACAGCAATGCAAGAAACTTATTTCACAGAATTCTTACCACATTTATCAGAAAATAGGACTTTCATAACCACACTGGCTTCAGTAAAATTCTTGAGTCAGAACAATGGCTTATGCTGATGTGATACATTAATAACAAATCTAGTGCTCCTACAATGGCAAAGAATAAAAAAATCAAACTCATTTTAGCTATATTACAATTACTTCAGAACAAGATATGTTTGAGAGGCAATTTAAAAACCATATTATTACACCTTAGCAAATCTGACTCAACATTAAAATAATACATTTTAATACAGAAAGTAAAACAGATTCTTGAAAATTACTGACCAACAAATAATAATTATTATACGGTAATTGTTTAGGCAGTGTCTGGAAAATTCAGCTTTCTAAAAATATATAAAAGAGAAAACATACAGAGGGGTTCAGAATTAATTCATACAGTTTGTGTCCCATCTGGAAACACTTATGAAGTTAAAATGAAAAGCATTTCAAAATCTATTTCTCCATCTTATTTGCTGACTTACTTTTTGGAAAATAAAGTTGGAAATATCAAAATTTACATAAGGGTCTTAGTTGACTCAGATTGAGTTATTTTTATATTCTGAGGCAAAAGCCACATTTCCCTATTCCTTGAATTTGGGCTTTGTTTCATTAAATATACCTATTGGTTTATTTAAGAGTTTTATATTGACAGAGTGAGTTTCACGAAGCATCATTGTTTAAGCCATCTTTTTCCTTTGTTGAAGTACTTATTTCTTTTGTGGTATTTGAATTACTCAGTAACCCAACAGTGATAGCACAAAGCAGATTCACTGAGATGAAGATAAAAGGGAAATCAGAAACTTTCTGTAGCCTTTACAAAATATCTGCATTTCATATGTGAATATAAACTTCACAAAAAGCTGGAAAAGCAAGTGTTATTTTCATAAAAATTTCTTTCTAAAATGGAAGAGTCAATGAATTTCTTGGAAGTATATTCTGATGAATCATTCTGCTTATAATGATTCTGCATAGTTTTCCATCATCTTTAAGAGGTTAATTGCCTTGAAGTTTTTTTATTTTTTTTGTTTATTTTTATTTTTTGTGAATTTTCCAAATGTTTTATAGTAACAAGCAGTTTATGGTACACTGGTACATAAGCAGTTTATGGTACTTGAAAAAATATGTATGGAGGTGAAATTAAGTACCTTTGGGCTTTGTTATTTAAATATCATAAACAGAATTGTATAGTAATGAAGGGCTTCCCAAGTGGTCTTAGGGGTAAAGAACCCATCTGCCAATGCAGGAGACTTAAAAGATGAAGGTTCAATCCCTGACCTGGAAAGATCCCTTGGAGAAGGGTATGGCAACTGACTCCAGTATTCTTGCCTAGAGAATCCCATGAACTGAGGAGCCTGGCAGGCTACAGTCCATAGGGTCACAAAGAGTTGGACACGACTGAAGCAACTTAGCACAAACATATAGCAATAAAGGTTGAATTCAGATTCTAAAGTTAAAATCTCTCTCCTCATATGCTATGGACATATTTTGCTCTTAATTTATAATAATGCAAATATTATTAATGATATAAAGTAAACTGACAATGTTATAAGAAGAAATTAGGTAATTCATTAGTTGGTTGCAATAATGTTTGATATCCTTAGGCAAAATAACATTAACATTTGTTCTTGCTACAGTTATTATTTTTCTGTTCTACCCTGTATTATTTGTATAGACTTTTGACTTTTAAATGAAGGTTGCTCTCAAGCAGGAAAAAATTTAAGAATATTTTTAGATTAACCAAGAAGAAAGAAATATTGACTTCCTTTTTTTTTAATTTTTATTTTTACTTTATTTTACTTTACAATACTGTATTGGTTTTGCCATACATTGACGTGAATCCACCATGGGTGTACATGCATTCCCAAACATGAACCCCCCTCCCACCTCCCTCCCCATAGCATCTCTCTGGGTCATCCCTGTGCACCAGCCCCAAGCATGCTGTATCCTGCATCGGACATAGACTGGCGATTCGATTCTTACATGATAGTACACATGTTTACTTTCACATATAGTATCTTATTTACCACACAATAATCTGAATCCTCTGTTATTTTATCTCTATATGTATGAGGTTTTGATACTGTAAAGGGTAGGTAGTTCTTCAAGATAACAATTGCAAAATTAGACTGACAAGGTTAAATCCGCATCTTTTGACTCTCAGATTTACTCTGGAGTCCTCTTATTTCCATGCAGAGTTTTGTCTTCCTTGTCATATTGACACCTTGATATATCCACATGTTTTAAGATATTGTGGTTTAACAGCCTCCTCATTCTCCAGCTCTATTTTTTTTAATATCTTACTCAAGATTTTAGAGCAGGTGATTTATGAACCAAAGTGGGTGTTCCCTCCTGGTCCCATGGTTAAGACTCTGCTTCCACTGCAGGGGCAGGGATTCAATCCTTGGTCAGGGAACTAAGATCCCACATTCCTGCATGTTGCATGCCATGCGATGTGGCCAAAAAAGTCCCAAAGATTGGGGAGCATGATACAACTTTTAGTTTATAATCTAAGGCCATTTCAGAAGAGAGGAATAATTACAGAGTGATTCATTTATTCAGTTCATATATTAATTGTACATCTATTCTAGGATGCAGCTTTATAGGACCTGAGGATACATTGGGGATCAGAAGATAAAACAACTTATTCTCTTGGAGTGCAATTTCTAGTAGAGGCCACAGATGATAAACAAATACTAATAAAGTATCTAATATAGGTAAATGTTAAGGGGAAAAATAATGCAGGAAAAGTAATAGAGTCAGTTGGGTAAATGATATTTGCAATTTTAGATGGGATGATTCAAAAAAAAGCTCTGTGAGAAGGTGACATTTGAATGAAGTAGTGAAGGAAGGTAGTGGATCAAATCACACAGCTATCTTTTGGAAGAGCATTCCGGACTAAGAACACATCAAGTACAAAGTTTGTGAGGTTGGAATGTGCTGTGCATATTCATGGGCCAAAGGAGGCCAACTGGGGTTGAGTAAACTGAACGAAGGGGAGAATAGAAAATGTTTCCACAGAAGCACAGATTTCTGGGACCTTGTAGATCTTTGTAAAGACTTTGGTTTTTACTTTTATTGAAATGGGAGACATTGGATGCTTCCATCAATGAGTCTTATTACCTGACTCACTGATGGAAGCATCCAATGTCTCTATCTTGTTGGATAGAGAGGAAAGGGCAATAGAGATGAAGATCAAAGTAGGGAATTCATTTAGGAGGCTGTTAGAAAAAAATCAGGTGGTTCTAACCAGTGTGGTACAATTGAGATGACTGGCAGCTGTCAGATAGAAGACAGGATCTATGAGATTTCTTGATGGATTAAGAGTAATTTGTGTGTGTGTGTGTGTGTGTGTGTGTGTGTGTGTGTGTGTGTGTGTGTGTGTAAAAGGAATCAATATGATTCTTAAGTTTTTGGCCAGAAAACTTCAAAGAATGAAGTGTTGCTATTTACTGAAATGAACAAAACAGAGGGAAATGTAGATCTGGGAGTGAGAGTGGAGGGAGAAACAGGATAAAGGACTCAGTTTTTAACATAATGTTTGATATTGATCCTTTTTAAATTCCAATGGAGATTAAATGGAAGCTAAAGCTATACTGATGTAAGAGGGTCCAGCTCCTAGGACATTTGGTCTAAATGGTGCAGGGTTATAACCATTCAAAAACAAATATTAAGCATTTTTTATGTGTCATGTTCAGTACTGAGTACTGGAATATAATAATAAGATATATGCTTAAAAAGATCTCAAGTCACATAATGATATGTAGTTCATGTCAAAGGTGATTTGAATTATATAGTGTTCACAAACATGAAACCTTGGAAATAAGAATACTTGATCTGCTATAGCATTGTTAAAGCTATACTCCTATTTGGAGTTTTAGTCAATTGACCATCCTCTTGAAGAAGGGTTGGTTTTTATCATGGCTTGGTCTCCTGAAATTTCTGATATGACAGATATAAAGAATGCTAAACTCATAGATCTTGTTCACATTTAATGCCCATCATTCTTTCTCTTTCATCTTACTGATAAAATTCAAGTGGTGAGTTGCATTCGATCACAGTATGGTATATATAAGGTTGTTGATGTTTATGTTTTCTGAGCTAGACAGTATTACCTGAAAGATGATTATTAATTAATTGCTAGACATTTTTGTTCTTCATTTGAGTATTTTGTACTTTTTGTACTGTTGTTTTGACATTTGGTACTCTTAATAACTCTGCATGAGGTTAAGACCTGTGAACGCACTGAGTATAGTATATATACGTTTCTAATAATGCAACTACCCAGGAAAGGCAGAAGTTATTTGGTTTCTTTTTTTCTTTTTTTTTAGTTTTATAGGTCTTTAGGATACATTTGAGAATGTATTATATCTGCCATTTATGAAAGACTGCTGTGCTGAACATTGGTGCTTGATATTCAATTACAGCGTCTTTCCTTTAAGTCAAAGAAGAGAGCAAATAGCCCTCTGTTCAGGGGACCAGTAGCACTAACCACTCTCCAATAGTAACAGTAATTTAAGCTGTCAGAGACCAACACTAGTCTGTGTCCCCTGGAGAAAAAAGCAGCTAAAGCAAAATTTCATGTGGTTTTTCTTTCATGATTTGAGCTCCTTCTGAGAAATACATCTAGAGTTATGCAGGAATATATCAAAACTGTTTCATTGACAGTGTCCTAGCAGAGTTCTTTATCAGATAACAACTGTGAAGTTGTATCTGGCAGTATGTGAAGTGCTGTGATTCAGGTTGCAGCATGGTGGCTCACTTGTAAGGAGAATTTCCACATTCAGAATAATCATTGTATGAAGTTTCCATAAAACATAAAAGGACACAGTCTGGATAAAATAAAAATTTTTTAAAAAACTGTATATATATATTTCTAAGGTGAGCTAACAATGTGGGAGTCAATGAAATGTAAATAGTAACTCCATCCTAAAACAAAAATCAATGTGTATGATCTCTACAGTTGAGAAGATGTCAATTAGAAACACATTTCTTTGTTCTCTGCTAAAAAATTTCCTATGCACATGTTATTCTTTTTTCTACTTATGCATAGACCCATAAAAATCAGTGTAATTGAATGGTATCTTTTAAAATTTTACATAAATGGAATCATACTGTATAGGTACTTTTTCTACTTGCATTTTTTAAAGTCTAATATTAGATTTTTGAGAAGTATTCATGTTTGGGACTGTACCTCTAGAACACTAATTTTCTACTCCTCTTTTGAATATCATTTCCTAAGTATCAACCAATGTTTATTTATTCCCCTTTTGATGGAAGTTAGGTCTTTAGGACTTTTCAAGAAACCTAGAAAGAAAAAAGGAATTGACAGTCAGAAAATTTCTCAAGTCTGCTCCAACATGTTGGCATATCAATGTGTTGCTACTGCTAAGTCGCTTCAGTTGTGTCTGACTCTGTGCAACCCCATAGATGGCAGCCCATCAGGCTCCCCGTCCCTGGGATTCTCCAGGCCAAGAATACTGGAGTGGGTTGCCATTTCCTTCTCCAATGCATGAAAATGAAAAGTGAAAGTGAAGTTGCTCAGTCGTGCCCGACTCTTAGCGACCCCATGGATTGCAGCCCACCAGGCTCCTCCATCCATGGGATATTCCAGGCAAGAGTACTGGAGTGGAGTGCCATTGCCTTCTCAATGTGTTGGGTTACTATAAATTCTAAAGCTTCACAGAAGTGGTTTTGGATGGAGGTAAACTATCATAGAGTAGAAATAGAGTTTTAAATCTTAGAACAAAGACACAAATGAGATTGTGGAAAAACCAAGAAACGTGTCAGGTATGAAACTCACAGGTCTATAACAGAGCCACAAAATGCAGTTTCAGTGTGGAAGGTCTCATGAGCATATTTCTTTTTCATAATTCTACTATCTGTTTTGGGCTTCTTATATAGTATAGTAATTTTGAATGCTTACTTTCCATCTGTATGTAACAGGTTCTATTCATGTAAAACCTTTTAGGGATCACAATTCTTGATCTCTTTAAGCCCTTCAGTATGAATATAAATCCAATGACTATCCTTTTTCTTTTAGATCTTCTACTAAATAAATGGTATACATATGTGACTGTCCTTCAGAATTAACTGGGGATCTTTATAAAATCACATACTTTTATGAACTCAACCTTGGAAATTCTGATAAAGAATTTATAGAACAGATAAGTTATAATTTTTATTTAAAAAACAACAATAATTCAGAGAACATTTCAGTTAAGATACCACTTCTCTAAATGTATAACAATTTTTAAAGAAAATATTCCCTAACAAGAATTGTTTAAAAACAAGTTGTAAAAAAGCAACATGGTGTAGAAAAATGAAAAGCTTTACCTTGAAATCTTCGGCCAGAACTAAGTTGTTTTGCTTCAGCTATTTATATGCTGAAAATGAACATATCTAAGTAAGGTGTGAACACTACTGACAAACTGATTTACACCTCAGAGTAAAGATAAAATGCTTTACCTGTGGACTGGGAAAAAATAAATAAGTTGTCTTACTCATTGTTTGTGTGGAGGATTTTTAATACATTTTAAAAATCATGTTTCATGAATCCAGGCCCTTATGAAACTTTGTAATTGGTTATGTATGATTGGAACTTATGTATTTTCTGTCATGTTTCTAGCATAGTGATGCTGTCCATGACCTTCTTCTGGATGTGATCACCTGGGTTGGAATTTTGCTGTCCCTTGTGTGCCTCCTGATTTGCATCTTCACATTTTGCTTTTTCCGTGGGCTCCAGAGTGACCGCAACACCATCCATAAGAACCTCTGCATCAGCCTTTTTGTAGCAGAACTGCTCTTCTTGATTGGGATCAATAGAACAGATCAACCAGTAAGCAACTTATATTGTTATCAGAAAACAATTTCTCTACTTGTAGCTTTCCAATACTCAAAATATTCTTGTTTGAAAGTGTCCTCTCTTCCAGTTGTCTTAGTTACGAATTTTCATATCTTATTCAGTTTTCACTTTTTCATGTCAATTGTCATAAAGAAGTAGTGAATATATGGATTTATGAATGTACATTTCTTGAGAAATTCTGTTCATAAATTTGCCTTTCTAAAGAACCATGTTTCTTTATTAGTCTTTATTTTTTAATCACAGAGCTGAATATTGAGGAGAGTTAAGTCATTTAGGGAATGGAGGAGTATCTTTTCTAACATGTATTTGTTGTTCTTTCATAATAAGCTTTTTAAAGACAATGGAAATTATGTTGAAAATTGCATGTCTAACATGACTTTTTAAATATGTTATTTATTTCAATTGGAGGATAATTACTTTACAATATTGTATTGGTTTTGCCATACATCAACATGAATCTGCCACAGGTGTACACATGTTCCCCATCCTGAACCCCCCTCCCACCTTCCTCCCCAACCATCCCTCTGGGTCATCCCAGCAAAAGAGACACAGATGTATCGAACAGTCTTTTGGACTCTGTGGGAGGGGGGGAGTGTGGGATGATTTGGGAGAATGGTATTGAAACATGTATAATATCATATGTGAAATGAATCGCCAGTCCAGGTTCGATGCATGATACAGGATGTTAACATGACTTTTCTCATTGACTTATTTTGGAAATAGTTCAAACTGTATATTGTTTTTATAATTTATGTACTTGTCCCATATTTTGTTTTACACTTTTTATTTTTTCAAGTTCTGTTTACATTTTAAATGCTAACGTCATACTTTATTACTAATGACATTTAGCCATATCAAGAAAGGAAGGGAAGAAGGGAGAGAAGAAAGGAGGAAGGAAGGGAGGTAAAGAAATAAAAGAGGATAACAAGGAATAGTAGCAGCCAACTGTTCTTAATAAAAACCAAACTGAAAATATGGTCAACAGATAATATCTAATATATTAAACAAATTTTATGCCCACTTGTAACTTTTGTGAGGCCCTTTCTATGTCCTTGAGATTCATGAAAATAGCACATTTGTTCTCATGACTAAAACTACAAATGAAAACTCATATTTTAGGAGTCTTTTAGGCATAATAAATAATTCATTCGCTTAATGCTGTTCTCTGGTATGAGTCCATATGTATAGTCTTTACAATGAAAAAGCAGTTGAATTCATGTTTGTGATTACACATTCATGATTAAAGTGTGTAATTACAGTGATTATACTTTTAATTGGTTATCATATACACATGTGACAATTTTTCTCAGAAATGCATATAGATGAATAAGCAATCAAAGTGTACATCTTTTTCTCCAAAACTACGCTCTGATAACAAAAGTTAGTAGCTGAAGCCCTAACTAAAAATCAAGAAACTGTGATATTTCCCAAGAAGAAATAATTTCATTCTCTTTTTAACCTGCAATTCAACTGCTCTTTGATTTTTCCTTTCCTTTAGAAACATTCTTATTTTTGCTTCCTGATGATACATATGGTATGATAAACTTCTCCAAATTTTGCAGACTGCACAAAACTAATTTCTGACAATAGCATGAGGACAATGATTGATATGAAACTTGGATAGGTGCAGTTCAGCCCAACTGTCTTTACCCTTGTTGCTGTATATGTGTCCTCTTCCTGCATCTTATATGGCAGTTAGGCTTTGCTTTCTCTCTCTGTAGGCCTCCCTGGTGGCTTAGACATTAAGGAATCTGCCAGCAATGCTGGGGATATGGGCTCAGTTCCTGGGTTGGGAAGATCACCTGGAGAAGGGAATGGCAACCCACTCCAGTATTCTTGCCTGGAAAATCCCATGGACAGAAAAGCCTGGTGGGCTTCTAAAGTCCATGGGGTTGCAAAGTGTCAGACACAAGTGAGTGACTTTCACTTCCCTATTCTCTCTTTAGCTCCTTTGGTGCCTGACTTCTTTATCACCCCTTCATCATCATCTCTCTAACTCAAGGATATAGACCTGCTTTTTGCCTCATTTCTCAAGGATCATACTCATCATTGAATCCATACTAATCAGATCATTTGTATGAATTTACTGCCCTTTTTTTTATAGGAACCACAGAATTTACTTCAGTCAGTTCAGTTCAGTTCAGTCGCTCAGTTGTGTCTGACTATTCGTGACCCCATGAATTGCAGCACGCCAGGCCTCCCTGACCATCACCAACTCCCGGAGTTCACTCAGACTCACATCCATCGAGTCAGTGATGCCATCCAGCCATCTCATCCTCTGTCATCCCCTTCGCCTCCTGCCCCCAATCCCTCCCAGCATCAGACTCTTTTCCAATGAGTCAACTGTTCGCATGAGGTAGCCAAAATACTGGAGTTTCAGCTTTAGCATCATTCCTTCCAAAGAAATCCCAGGGCTGATCTCCTTCAGAATGGACTGGTTGGATCTCCTTGCAGTGCAAGGGACTCTCAAGAGTCTTCTCCAACACCACAGTTTAAAAGCATCAATTCTTGGGCACTCAGCCTTCTTCACAGTCCAACTCTCACATCCATACATGACCACAGGAAAAACCATAGCCTTGACTAGATGGACCTTAGTGGGCAAAGTAATGTCTCTGCTTTTCAATATGCTATCTAGGTTGGTCATAACTTTTCTTCCAAGGAGTAAGTGTCTTTTAATTTCATGGCTGCAGTCACCATCTGCAGTGATTTTGGAGCCCAGAAACATAAAGTCTGCCACTGTTTCTACTGTTTCCCCATCTATTTCCCGTGAAGTGATGGGACCGGATGCCATACTCTTCGTTTTCTGATTGTTGAGCTTTAAGCCAACTTTTTCACTCTCCTCTTTCACTTTCATCAAGAGGCTTTTTAGTTCTTCACTTTTGCCATAAGGGTGGTGTCATCTGCATATCTGAGGTTATTGATATTTCTCCTGGCAATCTTGATTCCAGCTTGTGTTTCTTCCAGTCCAGCATTTCTCATGATATACTCTGCATCGAAGTTAAATAAGCAGGGTGACAATATACAGCCTTGACGTACTCCTTTTCCTATTTGGAATCAGTCTGTTGTTCCATGTCCAGTTCTAATTGTTGCTTCCTGACCTGCATACAGATTTCTCAAGAGGCAGGTTAGGTAGTCTGGTATTTCCATCTCTTTCAGAATTTTCCACAGTTTCTTGTGATCCACACAGTCAAAGGCTTTGGCATAGTCAATAAAGCAGAAATAGATATTTTTCTGGAACTCTCTTGCTTTTTCGATGTTCCAGTGGATGTTGGCAATTTGATCTCTGGTTCCTCTGCCTTTTGTAAAATCAGCTTGAACATCAGGAAGTTCACGGTTCACATATTGCTGAAGCCTGGCTTGGAGAATTTTGAGCATTACTTTACTAGCATGTGAGATGAGTGCAATTGTGTGGTAGTTTGAGCATTCTTTGGCATTACCTTTCTTTGGGATTGGAATGAAAACTGACCCTTTCCAGTCCTGTGGCCACTGCTGAGTTTTCCAAATTTGCTGGCATATTGAGTGCAGCACTTTCACAGCATCGTCTTTCAGGATTTGAAATAGCTCATCTGGAGTGCCATCACCTCCACTAGCTTTGTTCATAGTGATGCTTTCTAAGGCCCACTTGACTTCACATTCCAGGATGTCTGGCTCTAGGTGAGTGATCACACCATCGTGATTATCTGGGTCATGAAGATCTTTTTTGTATCATTCTTCTGTGTATTCTTGCCACCTCTTCTTAATATCTTCTGCTTCTGTTAGATCCATACCATTTCTGTCCTTTAGGACTCATAAAAATGAAGACTTCCCTCCAGAAGAGTGAGAATTTCAGGAACAGACATAAGAAAATTAATATATGGCCAGCTGAAACTTGTGGTACCTTAGAAAATATGACAGAGTAAGGGCCAGCTGCCTTTTTTGCCAAGCTTGTGTAGACCAGTATTTAGCAAAATAACACAAAAAAATAAGAAAATGAAAGCACTTATAGAACAGTTTATTTTTACCAGATCTACTTTTACATCTTTGCAGTACAAACTTCGCAATTCAGCTTAAATCCTTTCTGAAACAAGGCAAGGAAGAAATAAACAATTAATAATAAGTAATAATCTCATAAACTATTTTAATTATTATATTTTTATTTTGAGCTATTTTTCTCCTTGGTTTTAGTGTTTCTCCTTCATTTACATTGAAGAATTTAGTATGTTAATAAATACAGGATTATTTATACAGGACCAAGAAAAAAATTTGTTAGATCTATTTTAAAACCTTTAGACTAATCTCCAGTATAATTATCAATAGGATCTTCTTAGAACCTTTTCTTACATGTTATACTTTTTTCTTATTATAATGCTCTGCTTTCATCCATATATATTATTAATAAAATGTTAAATATGGCAACAGATGAAGAAACAGTGGAAACAGTGACAGACTTTATTTTGGGGGGCTCCAAAATCACTGCAGATGGTGACTGCAGCTATGAAATTAAAAGATGATTGCTCCTTGGAAGAAAGTTATGACCAACCTAGACAGCATATTAAAAAGCAGAGACATTACTTTGCCAACAAAAGTCTGTCTAGTCAAAGCTATGGTTTTTCCAGTAGTCATGTATGGACGTGAGAGTTGGACTATAAAGAAGGCTGAACGCCAAAGAATTGATGCTTTTGAACTGTGGTGTTGGAGAGGACTCTTGAGAGTCCCTTGGACTTCAGGGAGATCCAGCCAGTCCATCCTAAAGGAAATCAGTCCTGTATATTCATTGGAAAGACTGATGCTGAAGCTGAAACTCAATTACTTTGGCCACCTGATGTGAAAAACTGGCTCATTTGAAAAGACCCTGATGCTGGGAAAGATTGAAGGCAAGAGGAGAAGGGGACGACAGAGGATGAGATGGTTAGATGGTATCACCGACTCAATGGCCATGAGTCTGAGTAAACTCCAGGAGTTGGCGATGGACAGGGAGGCCTGGCGTGCTGCAGTCCATGGGGTCTCAAAGAGTCAGACACGACTTAGCGAATGAACTGAACTGAACTGATGATTTTTAAATATAGGTTATATTTGATTATGTTTTAATATATGAATTAAGTATATGAATTTTAAGAATCTTATCTCAATTCTTTTGCAGACCTATTTTATTACTGTAGTCTTGATAAATATTTATTTTAACTTTATGGCAATTGGAACTTCGTTTGATAGTTATCTGACTGACTCATGTGTTCCTTTCCCTAGATTGCCTGTGCAGTTTTTGCTGCCCTATTACATTTCTTCTTCTTGGCTGCCTTCACCTGGATGTTCCTGGAGGGAGTGCAGCTCTATATCATGCTGGTGGAGGTTTTTGAGAGTGAACATTCACGAAGGAAATACTTCTACCTGGTCGGCTATGGGATGCCTGCCCTCATTGTGGCTGTGTCAGCTGCTGTAGACTATAGGAGTTATGGAACTGACAAAGTGTGAGTTTATATTTTCTATCCTTTTTCCCCTTCTTTCTAAGTCTAGTTGAAATGGAAACTTTTAATTTTCTCAGAAACTAAGATCTTTATATCACCTTACAGCAATAAATGACAGAACTATAGAAGCAAATGAGGATAATTCAATTCATGGGTTGTACTTTTGTTATGATGTATAAAAAAGAGGTAATATTCTGAGATTCCACATCTACATCACAAACTTGAGTAATTGTAAAGGGACAATACTTTTAATATCTTTCAGAGCATTGAGACTTTTGTCAAATCAAGAATTAGCTATGTTAAAGATGTGTACTCAGAGGAGAGTGTAGTCTCTGACATTGAAACCTTGTCTCCTTCCTGACATATCAAATCTAGTCACTATAAAGTAACTTATACCATTAATAGAATGGTAGACTTATAGGATCAGGGGCAACTTGTGGTTTCCCTTTTTTCCCTGGGTAGCTACTGGGGTCTAGTGATGACCTTTATTTTCAACATACTTTCAAATTGGTAAAACATACCCATAGAGATGTTAAGCATACTTATAGAAAGAAATTCAGTGAAAAATATTCCTGTAATTCACATCATTATAATAATTGGGATCCTGAGAATTAATTAGTTTTCATAGAAGAAAGTTTAGAAGGAAGAACAAGATAGATCTCTGATGAATACTCACATTTAAGACATAGATTGAGGAAAGAAAATAAAAATAGGGAAGGAAAAGAGGTGAAAGAATAAAGCCTCTGAACTATGGAGAAGGTGAGAAAAAGTTTCAAGGTGGTGCTTTATGTCCAAGATAATGTAAGTAGGGTAAGCATGGAGGAAAAATCATTTGTCCTATTTTGATAAAGTGCTAGAAAGAGAAGCCAAATTGGAAGATGTGAAGAGATAAGTCAGTGGCAGTAGAGTCTTCATGTGTTATCTACAGCTTGAAAACATTTAATTGAGAAATAGTACAAATATTAATTTATGATAGCAGTGATGAAGAATTTTTAAAAGTGAAGCTGCAGGAACATCTAGGGTGTGAAGAATCAAGTTGGAAAGAGGAAATTAGTAGAGAGAAAGTATCTTATGCCTCATTTGTAGGTGGCTCAGAGGTTAAAGTGTCTGCCTCCAACGCAGGAGATCCGGGTTTGATTCCTGGGTTGGGAAGACCCCTGGAGAAGGAAATGGTAACCCACTCCAGTATTCTTGCCTGGAGAATCCCATAGATGGAGAAGCCTAGTAGGCTACAGTCCACGGGGTCACAAAGAGTCGAACACGACTGAGCGACTTCACTGACTTCACTATATAGGCTGAATGAAAAGGAAAGGTCCTAGGGGGATAGAAAAGCATAGATTAGACATAAGATGAGAAAAACCTCGATTCAGTACTGAAAGTGGCCTTAGAATTCACCTAGTCCAAGGCATCAATTTTACAGATGAAAAAATCAGGAGCCAGGTAAATTGCCTTGCCCATGATGATAGAGGTAGATGGTGGCAGACATGTAATGAAGTAAGTCAGGTTTATTTTGAAATAGTCAGATGACTCTTGTCTTCTGAGGTGTGAAGAGAATAACAGTTAAGATATATTTGGAAGTGGAGGAATTCTTTCATCAAGTAGGAGATGCTAATCTTTGCTGAATGGATAGGTGAGGTCATGTTGAAAAGACAGGAGATTTGAAAAGCTTTGAAATGAGCACTATGGAAAATGTTTTAAGGAGCCAATTAGATATTAATAAAAAGATTTCCAAGCAATAGTGAAGGCTCAGATGAGGTTAGATAACATCAATTTATACAGAAGTTAATAAGCCAAATTTCATGACTTTCCACCAGCAGTCAGCAGCCTGAATATGCTAGCAATAAGGCAGCTCATTTCCCAGAAGAGAAGATTCAGGAGGGAATGACAAGAGGACTCCACAGTTACAAGGAGCATAGTTAAAATAGAATATGCTTTGGTGTAGAAGCACCAACAGTGTATTTAAAAGGCTATATCACTTCTGTTGAATTTTTTATTGAGAACAGTGACAAGCTACATAAAACCATTTGCCTAATATTGCTAGTAGTAATTATTTTTTAATTTAAACCTTGTGAATTGTAGTCAAATCTAAGGTCATTTTGTATATCTCGGTGGCAATCATGGACCAGGTTAGGATTAGATAAAAAAATATTGTCTATATTTTGCTGTAAAGATATTTTAGGAGAGGGAAATTAGATGGATGATAGAATTTAATTTAAAATCTTTTATTGATATAATTTACATGCCATAAAGTTCACTCTTTTAAAGAATATGCTTCCATTGTTTTTAGTATATTCAGTGTGAGGCATCCATCACCACTATCTAATTTTAGAATATTTTTATCCTTTCTAAAAGAAACCCATTAGCAGACACTGCCCTTAAATCATAGGATTTTATGTTTTAATTAATATGTTTCCACTCTAATATATTAAATTGACTGACATAGTTATTTGTTATCTATCTTTTCTTAGAATCGATACTATATATTCTCTTGTGACTTTGTTAAAGCCTTGGCTATCATTACCTTAATTTCCTGCACCATACCTGGAAGCTCTCATTTACTGACATTATTACTTTGTAAGAATAGAGGCTAATTTATTTCCCAGGCACTGATTTGAAACAAGCCTTAATGATAATTCAGTTTCACCATTATGATTTTTCCCAAAACAAGGAGAAGTAAAACAGATACAGATAAAATAATAGATAAATGAAAGAAGTATAGAAAAGAATAGGGGAAATTGTACTAACTCTATCACAGGTGGGCACAGAGCAGTTAGTGTCTCAATTTTATATTTTCAATAAATTGTCCAGAGAGAGACCTTCAAAATACATGGAAAAAATGTTGACTTATCCCTTTGGGACTTAATCCAGCCCAGTGTGTATAGAGTTCTGTTTTGCTCTTTGAGGAAGCACGTGTTGAAAAAGAAATGTTATTCAGTCATTTTTATGTAGTTGATAAGCTGAAACGAACAGACCATGTTTTTGTAGGAAGTTTAATCAAGATATCGTTTAAAAAAATATATAAGCAAAGAATTTGTATACAACTAGAAGAATTTCTGTATATAGAATTATGTATCTTATTGCTTCTTATTAAATTTGTCTTTGTTGTCTGATTTCTGTTACTATTGCTTATTTCTTTTATTTCTAATGGTATTTTCTTCTTCCTGCTCATCATACTTAAGTGTTTATTTGGGGTTTTTTTTGCCAATGTTACCTCTTTATGTGCTACATTGATGTTTTTAGTAGAAATATGTAAGTCCATAGTCATAATAAACAGCAATTAGCCAGAAATCAAAGACATACTGTCACACATTTTTTTTTAAGTCTTTAAAATTGATACAGTAAAATTTTTGTCTTAGAAGTCTATTTTACTTATTTTTGGAATTTTATTATCATGCATTTTTACTTGTTAGCCTCGATTGCTTGATTACATCTAGAATAAAACCATTGAATATATATTAGAGTATTCCAAATAACAGGCTTCTCTTTCTTTTTTTCTCACCTTAGTGTTCTTAATGTATTTGATTATAGTAGCAATGAGGTTTTATTTCTGAAACCTTTAATAATAATAGCTTACATTTCTAAAAAGTACAGAATCATATCAATGGTAGGAGATAAAATTGGAGACAAAATTGTTTTTGTAAGTTAAATAAATGGTATTTAATACAGATAGAGGTAACTATCATATTCCATCTGGCTGATGGATTATGATGTGTTTTTCTATGAAAGTTATTAGGGTTGTTGAATTGATTATTATGTACAAAATACATACTGACACACAAAGCATACATAATTTGATTTTGAGAAGTTGCTTAGTTTGCCATCAATTTGCAAAGTCTATAAAAGAATCTCATTGTTTCATGATAGTGTTTAATGAAATCTTTTCATCTATGTTGACATTATTCTTGAGACAATTAGAATTACATTTAGTCAGAATTATAAGATACTTAAAAAATCAAATTAAAATTTCAATACAATTGTTAAAAAAATAAAAAATAAAAAAAAACCTCAGCTAGTAGACCACAGGTCTAAATTGTTCTCACTATGGGATTTTTTCCATTTCTCTCTTCTTTTATATCTTCGTTTAGTCTCTCTTATACTATTATTTGGGGCTTTCCCAGTGGCTCAGCAGTAAAGAATCCACCTGCAGTGCAGGAGATGCAGGAGTCACTGGTTTGATCCCTGGTTTGGGAAGGTCCCTTGGAGGAGGGCATGGCACCCTGTTCCAGCATTCTTGCCTGGAGAATCCATGGACAGAGAGGCCTGGAGGGCTACAGTGCATAGGGTCACACAGTGTCAGACATGACTAAAGCGACTTGGCATGCAGGCATGCATCCATACTATTATTTACATAAATATTCAGTGAAGCCATTGGGTATGATTCTGTCAAAAGATAAAAAGTCTGTCACTGACTTAATAATTCAAACAGAACTGATTTGGAAATTCTGTGATAAGTTTGATTTTATGACCTGAAACTAATCAGTTCCTGTAAACTTTATTTACCTCAGTATTACCTCCCCAAATGTAAACTGTTTGAACAGTTAATTTTTATTCAAAGGAAAAAAATACATTTATATTTTATAGCGCTTTCCTTGAAATCTAAGTTTAGGGCAGTAAAAGCAGTGGTTACAGTGATGGGTAGATTGAAAAAAGGGCTAGAAGGAAGTAGGTTCCAATAGGAGGAGAAGGAAGAGTGCTGGGAAGTAGTAAACCTCAGAGAATAGCCCAGGAATTAAAGTGGAAGTTCAAAAATTGGTAAGAGGTTTCTGAAAGACGTTGATTAGGTCATGAACATTTATAATGGACCAGAACATCCTTGAGTTCTTGAAGCATAACTGAGCTCTTAAAGATAATTGAAATCAATTTTATGATCTGAAAATTATTATAAATCATCTATTAAGTCTTAGATTTGTCTTCCTAGTGAGCTTAACAACAGCTCTAAAAAGGATAGTCTCTCCTCTGCTAGTTAAAATCCCCCCTCCAGTTTCTTTATTTCAGCTTCATTCTCTAACCTACATAATCATTTGAATAGAAAACTGATTATTGATTTTTAAAATACTGGATTATATTATCATTCAAGAAGGAAGCCGGCCAAGGAACATTATGCTTGATAGAATCTGAAAGTTATATGCATAGGTTTATTCAATACATTTACAATGTCTAAGCACTTCATCCTACTCACAGATATTCATCTGAAATATTTCTCTAATCATATTATTATATGTAAAATATTCCTACTTGTAATATTGCATCAACATGAAGCATTTACCTTATTGAATATGTTGTCAACAGGCATGGTTGACTTTAAGTTGGCCAGGGGGAGATAACAGAGATAATGAAGAAGTATTTATCATTGACATATCAAGCTAATCATTCAATATGTGGGTGAGGAGTGCTCGGTATGTTATATGTTATGTTGTTAAAGCCAAGAGCATGTTTTATGTATGAATTACAGAGACTGAGGGCTTATTATATCATCATTTCATCACCCAGGAACCTGCATTGAGCATGAGATTCTCACTGTATGCAGTATATAAGAATTTAAAGTTCAGCATTTTTTGGTTTGTTTGTTTAAAGATTTAGCTATATCATAGAACACAGACTACTGTCTTGTTATTTAGAAAATGTAACTGATGTCAGATTAGGACTTAACTTCTTACTGGAACCAAAGAAGTATAATATCTTATCAAGAGATCACTTTATAATTGCAAAGATCTAATATTTTTACTTGGGCAATCTGTGATTTATAGGCAACATATACATTTCTCATCTAATCATTTAGAATTTATAATTGTCAACAAAACTTAGATTTTATTATTTTATATCTTGTGTATTTATTCTTTTTGAGAAAAACTAGGTTAAGGGACTGGAGTCAGGTAGACTAGAATCAAATTCAGGCACAACTAATTATGAGTAATGTGGCTGTGAGCAAGTCAGTTTCACTTTCTAATTCATAATATGAGGGTTATTATATAAGTACCTTGCAAAAGTACTGCAATATTTGAAATTGTGTGTGTATGAGTAAATACATATGTGTATGTATGTGTGGGCATATATATGTATAAATATTTAATTATGTGTACATGTGGGCTTCCCTGGGGACTCAGTGGTAAAGAATTTGCCTGCCAATTCAGAAGATGCAAGTTTGATCCCTGGGTTAAATGTTCCCCTGGAGAAGGAAATGGAAACCCACTCCAGTATTCTTCCCTGGGAAATCCCATGGACAGAATAACCCTGCAGGCTGCAATCCATGGGGTCTCAAAAGAGTCAAACCTGACTTAGTGGCTAGACAACAACAGCAACAAATGAGTGTGTGTAAAATATCTAGCATATATAAATATTTATTAAAATAGAAGTATTATTATTACTGGTGCTAGTATTCAACTGGGATACAAACTATGATTAGCAACATAGTTTTAATTGCAAAATAAATTGTATTAAAAGCATCCATTTATAAAAGTAGTGATTGCAATTCTTATGCTACTGCCTCCTGTTAGTTTAAGCAACATGGGACTATAGGGATTATTCCAACATTTACTATTAATAAATTAGAATAGCACTTTTCTTACCTTTGTAGTCCACCATAAAGTTATAGGATGTATTTTGCTGAAGAAATAATGAAACACTTATTTTTAAAAAATAAGTGCATATTGGGTACATGAAGACAACATAACCTATATTTGGTGTATGAGATGTATCAGATGCAAATGTGGAGCTGAACTACAAATGCTAGTCTGGAGTACCAGTGGATCACATTCTAGTCCTACATCACTCTGCCAATCTATTTTCCAGTTTATGCGCTTACAAAGTATTTCAAGTTTAGAGGGAACAGTGTATTATGATATAAGTTACATTATAAAAATCCTTAGCAGGTGTATTATTCAGTAAGCTTAGAACTAGATTTATGCTTTAAGTAAATATCTGTCCTTTTTCCTCTTCTCTCCTTTCTTCCCTCAGTTCTCCTTATTTCTTCTTTTCTCTCTCAATCTTGCCAGATATATGTAGTACAAATATACAGAGATCTGCATATGTTACAGAGAAAAGACAAATATGCAGTTTACAAACTTTCATAAACAACCTGATGTGATGACACCATGTAAAGTTCATGATCTACCAGTAGCAAAGATTGTTTACTGGTTACATTTAATACTCATCAAGGACACTTTTGTCTGTGATTTAGAGTGTGCAGAAAATGAAGCAAATACCATTGTTAATTTACACTACTTCAAAAAAAATGGTTCATAGTTAGATGTCTACTTTGATAAGAGTGAATAAACAGGCAAAAAAATACAGTGCACCATGGCCTCTTAATTAAGCGGCACTGTATTAAACATGGTAACTTTGAATAAGGATGCACTAATGTAGTGTGTCTGGTATCTAAACACATTATAAGTCATATGTTTTTGGCAACATTTATATATATTGGGCAATTGGTTTTACCATTTTTCTAAACACAGAATCATTCATCTGTGTGTGTGTGTGTGTTTATTACTTTATTTTTTATTGAAGGATAATTGCTTTACAGAATGTTGCTGTTTCCTATTAAACAACATGAATCAGCCATGGGTATACATATATCCCCTCCCTTTTGGAACTCCTTCCCATCTCCCTCCCCATCCCACCCCTCTAGGTTGTTACAAAGCCCCTGTTTGAGTTTCCTGAGCCATAGAGCAAATACCCAAATTCCCGTTGGCTCTCTGTTTTACATATGGTAATGTAAGTTTCCACGTTCCTCTTTCCTTACATCTCACCCTCTCCTCCCCTCCCCTGCCCAGTGTCCATAAGTCTATTCTCTACGTCTGTTTCTTCAGTGTTGCCCTGTAAATAAATTCTTCAGTACCATTTTTCTAGTGAAAGAAGGGCTTCCCTCATAGCTCAGTTGGTAATGAATCTGCCTGCGATGCAGGAGACTCTGTTCGATTCCTGGGTCAGGAAAATCCCCTGGAGAAGGGAAAAGCTACCCACTCCAGTATTCTGGCCTGGAGAAGTGCATGGCCTGTATAGTCCATGGGGTTACAAAGAGTAAAAGAAAAACAGTGAGGAATATTTTATTAAAAGAGAATTAGCTTTAGAAGTATGGTTTTCTCTGGTCTTGTTTTGAGAAATTGATTTGTTTCATTATTTTTATTTTTCTGTTTTCTGAGTAAACTTTAAGGTAGTACTTGCTGGATTGGTAATTGATATTTTTATGTGAGACTGATTCAGATGCGATGGCACCCCACTCCAGTACTCTTGCCTGCAAAATCCCATGGATGGAGGAGCCTGGTGGGCTGCTGTCTATGGGGTCACACAGAGTCAGACACGACTGAAGTAACTTAGCAGCAGCAGCAGCAGATCCAGATATCAATACCTTTATTATCATCTAATTTGCAAATGTTTCTTGTATTTTGGAAGAAGACAATTCTAGAAGAGAATGATAATTTAGCCATGTAAATTAGCATTACTTCTTTAGCATATTAAACCAATAAACTTGAATTAATGTAGTAAGACTTTTTCAAATATTTAGCAGTATGTGCTGATTTTATAATTTTTTAAAATTGCTACAAAAAATTTTGATGACATCTTTGTATAGGTACATGGGAGGAAAAGTCAAAGTTTATGGTTTGTGACAAGTTCTTTTGATTACAGGATATATCTGGTCTTACAAAGTTTTCCAAACTTGAGTCAAATAAGCATGTTTTATCATCAGAATACATTTGCTCTTTCAAGAGCGGGTTATCTTTCTTGTTATAGTACTGCTATAAACCTAATGTATAGATTATATGTAAGACAGAAGTTCGTTAGAAAAGAATTGGTATAATCTTAAAAATTAAACAAAAATGGCTTCCTGGTGGCTCAGACGGTAAAGAATCTGTCTGCAATGTAGGAGACCTGGGTTTAGTCCCTGGGTTAGGAAGATCCCCTAGAGGAAGGCATGGCAACCCACTCTTTGCCCCTATTCTTTCCTAGAGAATCCCCATGGATGAAGGAGCCTGGTTGGCTACAGTCCATGGGGTCACAAAGAGATGGACATGATTGAGTGATTAAGTACAAAATTAACAATTTCACGAATTAAATGATGCTTAGTGAATAAAGGATATTTTCAGATAAATCATATTTTTCAGTGGCAGATCTATGCAGTCATTTGCAAACTAGACTTCACTGTGTTTAGTGCAATAAATTGTTCCTTTAACATTTGTCTTCCCTTAATTAATGGTTATACATTATATCTAAGTGACATTGAATTGTCTAGACTTGTGGAATACTATGAGGTGGATTGTATGTGTCCAGGCATGTAAAACACCCACATAATACAGTTGGCCTTCCAGATCCATGGATTCAGCATCTGTGAATATGGAGGACCAGCTGTAAGGGACCTGACCATCTGTGAATTGAGGGTTTGGAGTCCTAGATCCAATTCCCGTGGATACTGAGAGATGTCTGTATTCTCCCTGACCTTAAAGCGAGGGTGAGTTCTTTCAACACTGGCATAGGAAACTCAGGGCACAAATCACACAAACTTTTGAGATAGTTAATGAGAAAGAGAGGAAATACAGAAACTTTTGAGAAAGCCAGCATGCAGCCAGAAACAGCAGGTATGGCCATATGGCAATTGAATTAGAAAAGGAATTCTTGCCACGTTGCCTTCCAGAAGATAGTCAGGCCCAGGCAACCCTTAGGGATGGATGATTTATTCGGCACATGCTAAGTCTTTCGTATTGCCTCATTCGTTGTTTAGTTCTCCAAGGAATTTAAATCTATTGTACTGAATAGATATTGAAGAATTTTCTTTCAAAACAAAAAAAAACACTTATACAATAATTTCACTTATACCAAATAGATACTGAAGAATTTTTTTACCCCCCTCCCCAAAGAAAACTTCTAAAGTAATTTCACTTCTACATTTAGAGATCACTATGCATTGGAAAAGGAAATGGCAACCCACTCCAGTGTTCTTGCCTGAAGAATCTCAGGGACGGGGGAGCCTGGTGGGCTGCCGTCTGTGGGGTCGCGCAGAGTTGGACATGACTGAAGCGACTTAAAAAAAAATTGCCAATAGCATATCTATTTCCAAACAAAGCATTTGCTAAGTAGACACATTTTTTTCAAAAAAGTATAAAAGTTTTATAAGAATAAAATTTAATGATGTTATTTTAACAACACATTTGGTGAGATTATGTAAAGTTTTTTAAAAATTTCCTACTTAATCCAAGATACACTGCAATATTGTAATTAAAATTACTCATATAAGAACTACTTAACCTGTAGAGTTTCTGTTTTCAGAAATCCTCAAAATACATTTCCCTTTGAAAAAAATTTGCAGAGAATTTGTTTTGGTTCTCAGATTGACTCTCAAAAACTTGTTTGACCTACACATGGACAGGGGCTATACTAATAACAGTCATTCTTAAATGTGCTGTTAGAATATCATACTGCTATAATTTCAGAGGGCTTCACTGGTAACTCAGATGGTAAAGTATCTTCCTGCAATGCAGGAGACCTGGGTTCAGTCCCTGGGTTGGGAAGACCCCTTGGAGAAGGAAATAGCAACCCTCTCTAGTATTCTTGCCTGGAGAATCCTATGGACAGAGGAGCCTGGCTTTTTAGCAACATTCTTGGACTCTGTCTGTGTGTGTGTATGTGTGTGTGTGCACGTGTGCTTATGTATGTTTTAATCTGGGAAAATGTTCATGCTTTGTCCTTTATTAATCTTACTTTGTGGGAAAATATAATCCTTGTTGAAAACCCCGAAAGACCCATGGATATTTCCTCTGCTTTGGTCTCCTGGCAACACATACGAACTCATTATTAGAGAGGTAACAAAGTAGCCTACAGTCAGAATGAAGACAGTGTTCGTATTTCAACCATTGAGTTCTCTGGTTTGTTTCTGCTTATTGCCAGTACCACACTTTTATTTTTCCATGGCCAAACTTTGTTAACAGCACAACAAAAAGATTACTAAGTACTCAAACAAATTAATGGCTAGTAGTTTGAGTATTGATTGCTTCTCTAACATTCTTTTTCAAATGTGATTATTATGTTTATTGTGAATGAAGAGAAATTATGTAAATATATGAACTTGTAGTCAGTTTCTTATTGGACTGCAAATATATCCCAATGTAAATTATTTCACAAATATTTTACTTTATAGAATAAAGCCAAATTTTCTTGTTTTCTAATCATGTTTTTTCAGAGCATTTGGTTATTTCTTTACTTAAGAAATCTAACTTTTAACCTTTATAAAAATTTTTAAGTTACTTAAAAGTAAAAAGAAAAAAAATAGTAAACCTCATTGGCTCTATTGCTCAGATGATAAAACTGTTAGTATTTTGGCAGGTAGCTTTCAGTAGTTTTAAAAACGAAGCATATAGCTAATGCCTCTTTTGTGCACTTCTAGTTCTCTGTACTCATATAAGAGGCAATCACTAACCTGAGTTTGGTGATTTTTCCCAATTAATTTAAAAAATTGCATTCATATATATATATATATATCTGTCAAAAATATGAATATTATAGTTCATATAGATATGTCACTTTAGTTTTTCACTAAATTTTGTTACTGTGATCTATTTTACTGACATATAAAAACCCTCCCTCTTCACTACTTTATAACATTTCATCACATGAATAGAAATTTTTTTTATTTGTTGCTCTATTGACATATATAAATTTCTTCATAGCTTTTCTAGTTTTCCATTATTGTTGAGATTTAATGAGTAGTTATATAATGAGAAATATTTACATACTTCAGACAACATGCATACTGTTTTAGAACGCTTAGCACACCACTGAACTATTTTCCAGTTTGTTTTTTTTTTTAATTATGCTTCAAATATATCCAAATGGCAAATAATTTAAGATATGATTTTTAACATTAAAGGTAATTTATTCAAGATTTACGTTAATCTTTCTCATAACTAGTCACTTCCATTTTGTCTTCCTGTCATCCTGAAGAAAGAAAATGTAATTTCCCAAAGGCTTTAAGAATTGGGGGAGTATTAAATGTAACTGAAATTAAATGATTAATAATTTACTTTGGGGTCATGAATCAACTTCATGGGATGCTAAGGATCATTTGCAACCTCAGAAGCACTAGCAGTAACAATGCACTGTTTAAGACTCAAGAACTCTCAAAGGTTGGCTGCCCAACCTAATTAAACTTCAATCTTCTGACACCAAATTTATTTCTTCTTTGTACTGAATTTCCTCAGATCTTCTTGACAGGAAAATGTCACTTTACCTGACAGCTGATAGGCAGGTTATGTAGCACCATAATTGGAGAGAAAAGGATAGCTTAAAGCTACTCGACTTAATGGCTATATGTATGGCTCTTTCTTTCTTTCTTTTTTCTTAAGATTTCTGTGACAGACACAAAAGGCCCCAGCAAATAGGCCCAGTGCCATTTATTCCTGCTTCCTCCAGGGGTAATTATCTTATTCCATCAATAGTGCTGTCAGAAATTGGGCACATAATTCAGCATTTAAATGAACAAGCAATGTAATATTTCCTGTCTCCCAGTGGAATGCTTTGCAGCTCACATTCTTCTCTGTCACTCGCTCACTCTTGATGTATGTCCCATAGCCAGTCCTTGAATGCCTTCTCTCCCTGTGTTTCATTGCAGATGTTGGCTCCGACTTGACACCTACTTCATTTGGAGTTTTATAGGACCAGCGACCTTGATAATTATGGTAAGAACTCCTAATTAACTATGTGTTTCCCAGGTCAAGAAATAAAACTTTCACTCTCCCTGTGCTGACTCTCTTTAATTTACATAGATTAATTTGGGGGTAAGCAAGTATTTATTTGACCCTAAATAACTCAAGCAATTAGACACTCATTAGTCTACTTTTATATTGTAAAATGCTTAATCAAAACCCTCGGGAGCAGAAAACATGCATTTGCACAAGTTTATGCAGTACTATAGCTCCTCAGGAAACTGATCTAGCATAATCCGTTTAGTTATATAGGTTTTAACCAGTGATGACTTTGTTTGACAGTAATACATTTTCTTTTTCATTTGGATAATATGAACTATGAATGGAATCAAATTGGAAATGTGGCAAAAAAATAAATAAATAACCTTCCTGTTCCTTCCAATTCTGTTCTTATATAAATTTCTAAAACTTTAAAATTTAAAAGGATTTTACTTGAGAATGACAAGTAAGTTAGGTAAACATTCTGCAATCATGCTTTCTTTTTTATTTTTAAATGCATAATATCTTTCAAATATGAATTGTTTATCCTAATTTAGATACTATTGTTGGTACCATTATTTATATGCTTATCATTTTAAAATACAAGGTTGCCCCAAGTTCTGAAGTATAAACAAAGCAGGTAACAAGGGCATTTTAACATGTGGTTTGTTTTATTTCCAGTCATATGCTCTTTCTTGGTCCAGTGATATAACAAAGTCATTGGGGGTGCCCACTACTTTAATTCTAATTTGTTGTAGCATGAGAATTTAACCAGCATTTTATAACCCTTTTGATCTAGCTACTCACAAATATTATGATTTTGAATATTAGTTTTGTAATGCAGCATTTGAATAATAAGTTAAGGTCCATGTTTGGAGAGTGGATATAATATCAACCTGGAATAGGTACTGTCTTTTTTATAAACATATACTTGACTTTGAATTGTTTTATAGCTTCTACAGCATCATTCTAACTGCTGCTGATTTTCTATTTGCATTTGGCATATCAATGCTTTATAATCCTTTGGTATCTCAAGTTTCCAAGCTGTCTTTACAAAAAGACTAGATGATTATCTGTGATCCAATTATTTTATGAGAGCTAATTTCCCAGAACAACTCATCTGTCATAGAAAATCGACTTCTTTTTTTTCTACTCCAGTTATGCTACATAACAGTACCTTTTACATTCCAGCTTAATGTAATCTTCCTTGGGATTGCTTTATATAAAATGTTTCATCACACTGCCATTCTGAAACCTGAATCTGGCTGTCTTGATAATATCAAGTAAGTAACTTTTCTTTTGCTTTTCTTCAGTCTACCTTACCTTGATACACTAAACTATTCAAGCTTTTAATTGTATTGAGATTTTTATGACAAAATGATAAAGATCAATGTGTTTTCTTTGCTGAATAAGATCATTTACTGACTACTTAGGTGACTTGATCTGCCTGAAAATAAGTATAGTGAAGCTTTGTCTTCAAAGAAACTTTTTTTCTCCTAAATTCTAATTTAAAAAATGATAAGTTTTTATTGAAAGTGTGTTAGTCTCTCAGTCATGCCTGACTGTGACACCATGATCTCCCCAACCCAGGGATCGAACCTGGGTTTCCTACATTGCAGTCAGATTCTTTACCAACTCACCTACCAGGGAAGACCAAGTTTTTATTAGATGCATTTATTTATTTTGTCCAGGAAGCAAATATATAGTTACTATATTGGGCAGACTCTTGTTTCATAGAGCAATAGCCACACCAGTGCTCAACATTCCATCTCCTACTTCAGAGCAGTGGGAAAGAGAGCAAGATGGTGCCACCTGCAAAGGACCAAAGGAGGGTGTTTATACTACAGGGGAGGAACCCAGAAATTATTAATCTGGGTGTTTACATAGGAATTCTTATACTGCTGCCCTTCTTTCCTCCTGAGAGAGAAAGAGAAACTTCACATCTCCCTAATGTAAAATCCTATGGTATACAAATGTAAGGTTCCAGATTTTACTTTCTTTGAAATGTTAACAAATCTCTTGGGAAGTAAATACCACCAGAAGACTCTCACTATGCGATCATCTTTTAACTCTCAAGGTTTATCCTTTAACCAAAATCTGCTTTTTTATGTTCAAAAAATCAGAAACATGCAGAGATAAGAAAATATCCACATTCCTTTCCTCTCTAGTAGTACTTCTTTTATATATACACACAAAAAATCCAATTTACATTTTCTGGAAAAAAAAAAGTTGTTTAGTATAACCAAGAACTTTGTCTTATTCCCTTAAAGGCTGTGACATTTGAGAAAGAATAGTGTGGAGATGTACTTTAGTCATTAACATATAGTCTGTATTAAGTAGCTTTTGTATGTGATTGCCTATGCTATGTGTAAACTGGTTAAATGTTTTTATTTAAATGAATATACTTTCAGAGGTTTAATGAGGTTGCCTACACTTTCATGTGCTACTGACATTCTCCTTGAACTACCTCAGATTGCAGCTCTGACACCCATTTCTCATCTACTTATATTTAGCACCTGACATAGTTCCTTGCCCATAGTAAGCCCTCAATGTGTTTTCAGAATAAAGTAATGCATTAAAGACTGTAGTGACAAAAGTGCATTGAAATTAAGTGCTTAATTTGCCTTAAGGGATCTTCTGTCTATAACAGTTGAAAAAGTAGCTAAAGGGTTAGAAAAAATAAAAATATAATGGAGCAAACTAGAACTTATCTACTGTGAGTAGTCTTTTGTAGTTTAATATTACTTAGTTGAGTCATTACACTTTTGAATTATGTACAACTAGACTGCCCTTCTAAAATGCCATTATAGTTCCTTGGACTCTTTGTTCCTAATGGTATTAAATTTAGATCAACTATATAGGCACATAAAATATAACTTCTTTATCTTAGCATATTTGTACTCACTTTCGTATAAATTATATCTTTATATGTATCTTTATGTAATATAAAAATGCATTTAATATTTTATTATAATTTTGTTACATTTTAAAGTACTATCAGAAATAAGTGAATAACACTTGATATTTATGTGACAGCTTATACCAAATTAAAAATTTTAGAAATATCTTGAACTTAGTACAGTCACATATTTTAAAAAATATATTTGCTTTCTCATTATTCATATGTATTTCTTTAGGTAATATGAGTTGAATCTCTGTGATATTACTAATTAGAAAAACAAGAACACAAAAGCAATAATTACATGTAATAGTATAGATGGCATCAAATTTTAAATTATAAAGCAAAATATAAGCCTTAAATGATGCTGCTTGATTTGAATTCTATATAAATTCCTTTATAGTTTACAGCCTTTGGCAAATTTGAGCCTTTCTCTCTTCTTTAAAATGGGTGTAATATATGAAGCATGAAGTGAAGTGAAGTGAAGTCGCTCAGTCGTGTCCGACTTTTTGCGACCTCATGGACTGTAGCCTACCAGGCTCCTCTGTCCATGGGATTTTCCAGGCAATAGTACTGGAGTGGGTTGCCATTTCCTTCTCCAGGGGATCTTCCCAACCCAGGGATTGAACCCTGGTCTCCCACATTGTAGATAAACGCTTTACCGTCTGAGCCACCATGAGCAGAGTAATGTTATCAGGAATGTAATGATGTAATGATGATGGTTTTTAAGGAAAAGTTAATAAAGTACAAGGAGATAAATAAGGTAGCTGTTATAAAGAATATAGAGGGTAGTTTTAAGATGGAAAGATATGCGTATGGATATGCTGATAGGAAAGAACCAGTTTTAAAAATGGTTAGAAAGAGAGGAAAGGGAATATGTGCTGTAATCATGATCCAAGGAACTGAGGGGAATGAGATCCAGAATAGTGGGATGGTAATTCCACTTCATTCGATTTCATGAGACACTTTTGTACTGATATACCATAAACCAGCTAGGGGAATTCTTTTCTACTCAGAATGGATAAAATAGTTAATAGGTGTGATGTACATATGTGGTAGAACCAGAAAGAACAGTAAATTGAGGAATTTCTGTCTATTCTCCTCTACAAAGTAAGAAAAATGGTCATCTACAGATTATGAGGACATGTGGGAGAGAGAAAATTAAGAAAGAAGTCTCAAGAAAATATTTCTTAGAACTTTATAGAATTTGAGGAACATTTTATTTCATTCAAAAGATGTTAACTATTTAATAGGTGGTTGTAAAAATAATCACCAGGGCACAATTAAAAGGAAAAAAAGAGAATTTAAGAAAAAGCAAAACACAAAATCTGGCATCCTTTCTGTTTTTAGTAAAAATAAGGATCTGTATAATATAAATTTTTAAGTGGTATGGGTGATATGAGGGTATTTATTTTAAAGGCATAGATGATTTATTTGGAAAATCTTTTTTAGTATGGAGAGAGGGCATAAAAATGTATGTTTTCTTATTATGTTTTGTTTTATAAAGTAATGAATAAAATCCACCACCTTACACAGTTTGCTGAGAAAATAAGCTCACCATATAAGGCCTTTTGCCAGACAGTGTCTTTCTAAAACTGTTCATTCATTCATTTATTAAATAAGTGTTCCTTTTATTATGTATGTTCTTTCACAGAGAAGAAATATCTTCTTTATCCAAAATGTGTTGCTTCTTCCCATATTCACTACCACCACTTTCTTTTATGCCACAGTGAACTTCTGCAAAGCTGCTTCAGTGGTCTTCTATTTTCCCCACATTGATTCTTGCCCTTGCCTTCATTAGCTAGAACGATCTCTTAAAAAGTTTAAATCTGATCATGCACCTCTCTTGGGTAAAACTCATCAGCAGTTTCCTGTTACTCTAACACCGAAGTCCAAACTTCCTACCATGGCCCACTAAGCCCTCCTAATCTAGTTGCCCCTTTCTTTCTACAGCTTCATTTTAAGCTATGTGCCCCTCTGGCCTTCTAGATGCACTCACTCTTCCTTCAGGTCTGCTATTTCTCTACAGACTTTCTTTTCCCTAACACTGCATGACTGATACTACTCTAATTTAAAAACTAGTTATATTTTAATTTAAATTTCCTTCATAGTCGTTATATTATTGATACTTTTTTGTTGTTGTTGTTATGGGGAGAATATTTGCTAACCAGCTGACATGAAGTATTCCAGCCTACTTGACAGTTAATTCTTATTATAAGTGGATAAATTAGTGTTTGACTTATAAAAAAATTAGTAAATAAATACATTTTGATGTTAGTATATGGTATTCATTTGATTTGATCATGACTATATTAATGATATACTCTGGGAAAAAAATAATATATTAAATTGCTATAGTTAACATAATTATGGAGGTAGAGGTACTCCACGTCTCAGATATAACCAAAAAATACTTAAAACTACATTTCTGTTTGCTCTTTTCTTACTTGTCCTTTGTCTTCTTTTCATCAAAATAGGTAATTATATTCGGAGGAAAAAAATAACTCCAGTCACTTGAATTTTCGTGTTGAATTTCAGACATAAGGAAAATCTAGCCTACTTTTGTAAAAATATGTATAAATATAATAAAGCAATTAATGAATTGCTATCAGCACAAAAGTAATTTATAGTATTGCTGAAGTATTATGACATATATAACTTTAATTTTTGAGGAACATTTATAGCACTTGTGACATTTACCTTAGAAATAAAAATTAATCATTTCTATAGTTATCAACTACTTGTATTGTTGAAAAAACTATTTAACAGCATCACGTTGACTTTGAATAATAAAAATAAATAATGGGAATTTTTAGGGCAAAGAGAGAAAATTGGTGCCCATATGGAAAGAAAAAGAATCTGCTAGATTTCCCTTTTCTATATCTGTCCCTTTGCCCTTTTCCAGGGACAGATATCTTCTGCATCCAGACTTCTTATCTTGACCTAGTCCTGTTTTCCAATTTCTGGTATCTCCCCTTCATTATGGTTTTGCGTGAGTGATGAATTGGCAAACACAATATCAGATAGCTTAAAGAAACAGTTTTCACTTTCCTTCCTTCCTCCCTGTACTCTGATTCCTAAGGGAAGGTATAGTGCTGAAGAGAAGCAGCAACTCATGTTATACACAATTTCAATTTGAATTGGTTATATGATCTCACAAGTTACATCATGGCTCTAAAGTCTTAGTATCTCCTCAGAATTAGGAATAATTGATTCAGCTTTATTGAGTTTTGTTATAATTAAAACTATTACATATATAAAGAATACAACACATAATTTAGTGTTCTTATAGGATGGTTTGATTATTTTTAACCAATCTATGTGGAAATCATTTCTGCCTTTTGTTCTTAGTGTTTTCCTTAATGAAATTTGCTCATTCTCCTATCAAAATCACATTAGAATTTGACTGGCTTTGTTTCTCATGTATAACTGGCCTGATATGATTCTCTTTTTTTTTTTTTTCTTTTAAGGCAAAAGTTATCCTATTATGAAAGAATTGGCTCCAGGAGTGAAATGTTCATTTGATTAATAAGTAGCAAGTTCTGTAGTTAGTTTTAAATTAGGGGGGAAAAGAAGTGTCTCAGTGAACTTGGACATCTGCCACACATAAAGAAAACTAAGAATGCTTCTGAGTAGCTTCAGGGATGAATAGAAAAATGTTTTGCCTTACCGGTATCCATAGTAACTTACTTATTCCTTAATGAGGTAATTTTTGCTTTGTACTGTATTTCTAGATATTTGTAGAAATAAGTCATTTAGCTTTGCTAGTACTACATTAGTACTTCATGGAGTTAAGTGTGGTAGGTTCTTAAAAACTGAAAGTGGAAAAGCAGAATGATACAGTCATGAAAAATTTAACAGTATCACAAAAACTTTCAATACTCTGATTTTTCTTCTTTATATTAATATATTAAGATGAAATTATATATATATATATTCCCTGCTTTTTAAAGTGGTATCATTTTTATACTGAGGTCAGTACAGTATCTTAAAAAGACTTTGATCTTTTATGAAAACTGGAAACCTAGTTCTGAATTATGTGTAATATATTCACCCACTTCAATGCCTTCTGGATGAGTTTTGAGGAAAATATGTATAGTACTTTCTCATTCTTCTTAAAATATTAACTTCTTGTTCAGTCACTAATTCATATCTGACTCTCTGTAACCCCATGGACTGCAGCATGCCAGGCTTGCCTATCCTTGACAGAAGTTTGAGTTTGCTCAAACTTATGTCCATTGAGTCAATGATGCTATCTAAACATCTCATCCCTTGCTGCCCTCTTTGCCTTTTGCCTTCAACCTTTCCCAGCATCAGAGTCTTTTCTGATGAGTCAGCTCTGCATCAGTTGGCCAAAGTATTGGAGCTTCAGCATCAGTCCTTCCAGGGAATATTCAGGGTTGATTTCCAGGTTCCTATGCAATATTGTTCTTTACAATATCAGGTTTTACTTTCACCACCAGACACATTCACAACTGAACATCATTTCTGCTTTGGCCAGCAACTTCATTCTTTCTGGAGCTATTAGTAATTTTCCTCTGCTCTTCACCAGTAGCATATTGGGCACCTTCCATCCTGGGGGCTCATCTTCCAATGTCATAGCTTTTTGCCTATTCATACTGTCCCTGGGGTTCTCTTGGCAAGAATCCTGGAGCTATTTGCCATTCTTTCCTCCAGTGGACCATGTTTTGTCAGAACTCTTCACTGTGACCTGTCTGTCTTGAGCGGCCCTGCACAGCATAACTCATAGCTTCATTGAGTTACTCAAGCCCTCTCACCATGACAAAGTTGTGAACCATGAAGGGAAAAATATTAGCTGTGAATTAAAAGGCTGAAATATTGTTTTGGGCTTTTATAAAGGAAGCTCAGTATAGTTTATATAGTCCATGAAGACTTAAAAAAAAAAAGAAAAACTTGTGTCTCTATTCAGCTAATTTTATTCATTGTTTACCTTCCACCACCCAAATTACTATATTTAAATGAAAATGCCATAGATTTCTAATTATTTTAAGCATTTAGAGATGTGTTTAGAAACTGTCACCTCTTGTAAAAAAAATTCCTCGGCCAACACACTTTACTGAGATGTGTTTTTCCAAAACTTTTTAATCAAATATAATTGTCAACACCCACACACACTCTGAACACTTTAGTTCTTAAAAGAGAACCAGTAATTGATTTACTTTATTTACTGTAATAAAATAATTTTTAAGAAAATTCTGAAAAGAATATCATTCAGTATCTCATTTTCCCCACCTTCCCTCCATACCCTTGGTCTGTGGTTAAACATCACTGAAAATGTTCCACAAAGTTATCATAAATGATCGAGGTATACTTGAAGAGTAATACAATCTAAACAGCACTGTTTGGAGTTCTGTGTATTTTTATGACACCACTAGATTCACTTCAGATAAGTTAAGACTTTCCTCAGGTTTTAGTTAGTCCTTTACTAATTAACTTAATTTCAACTACAAACATATAACAATCACTTCTATGGAAAATTAACTTTAGCCACCAGTTCACAAAGCTGTGCATTCGGCCAGTCTTGTTGCCAGCCTCACTGTATTATGCATTTTAGGCTGTAGTTTTAAGTTTTGTGAAATATTAGAAATGTTAGTCTCTATTTTCAGGCATTCTCTTTAAAATGCATTCAGATCCCCATGAGATCTTTCTAGAACCAGGTGTTTTTTACATCACTGTGTTTGGCATATTTCATTTTTTGGGAGCTGACACTGAGAGAAAAAAAAAAACAGTTTGAAGAATGACAGTCATGGGCTCACTGGAAAACTGTTAGGCATTAAATAATTCTTTTACTTTTTCCCAAAATGATCAGGTTTATATCAAGATTAGGACAATCAATTACAGCCTAAGGATGAAAAAGCCTAAAAGACTACCTAAGGGGGGAAAATTATTCTTTATGAGAAAACTTAAAAGTTAGTAGCTCCTGTATTCTTTATATGTTGGCTAAACTCAGATTTCTTTTGTATCCTGTATGAAATGTGCAGTCAGACTTTGGGAAACCTTGGTAATCAGAATTGTTTCATGAAACCAGCATTTCTGTAGTACTTATACACGCAACAGCAGAATTAATCTAAAATAAGTAATTATAAAAAGGCTATAGTTTTTCCCCCCAAATAACTAGGAGACAATATTCACTTAAACTTTCATTAGGTTGGAAGAAATACAAGAATAATAATAAATCATATTTATATTCCATATTATTCACATATTTTATTTATATTTAAGGTATAAATAGATTTTATTTTAGTCTTTTATTCACTCATTAATTTATTTAATAAATGAGAAGTGATAAAATTTTGCATATATATTGAAGATATAATTTACTGAATTGCTAATTTATTTATACAGACTATAAGAAAAAGGAGTAGAGTATGATTCCAAGGTTTTTGGCATTGGGTATTGAGATATGGAACTGTAGAAAAAAGACACACTAGGGGCAGATTAGGAGATTTGGGAGGGGAGTTGAACAACATAACTTTGAAAGACTTACTAAATATTGCAGTGTTGATGATGCATAAGCAGTTGGAATAATGAAGAGAGCTGAAGATTTAAATTTGAAATCATTGGTATATAGATTTGATTTGATTTTTGCATTTAGTGTTTTTCAGCTATTAAATATTGATTTTGTTTTATATATCTTTATTCCTTTCTATAGTGGTAAATGATTCTGTTTTCTTTTCCATTTATGACAATGATATATTTCCTGTTAAACCATTAAGCAAAGCGAGATGATTTAAAAAAAATTAATAATGTAAAGGTGGTAGTGCAGACATGACAAAAGGTTAAGATAGTGATTTTCTAGTCATATTCTGTCACTTGTCATGGTATGTTACTGTTAGGATATCCTTGCTGTGAGTATATACATAATAATGATCCTGAAGTAGGTGTCTCTGTAGCTGGTTTAATAGCTCAGTGATGTTAGTAAGTACCTAAGCTCTTCCCCTTTTCATTTATCACCCTTAGCATATTGGCTATTGTCACTCACAGTGTCAACTTGTGGTCCAGAAATGTCTCCTTCAGTTCCGTCTTATCTTCAGCAATTGTGTTCAAAAGCAAAAACAAAGAGAGAAAAGACTGCTATCATCAAAAGCCTCTTCTATACAATGTTACAAACCTCTGTCCTTAGTACCTCCTGCACTCAGTCTATCAGATCTAATCCCTTGAATCTCTTTGTTACTTCCACTGTTTAATCATAATGGAATTGATTTAGGTCATGACTGAATAGCCTAGTGGTTTTCCCTACTTTCTTCAATTTAAGTCTGAATTTGGCGATAAGGAGTTCATGATCTGAGCCACAGTCAGCTCACAGTATTGTTTTTGCTGACTGTATAGAGCTCCTCCATCTTTGGCTATAAAGAATATAATCATTCTGATTTTGGAATTGACCATCTGGTGATGTCCATGTGTAGAGTCATCTCTTGTGTTGTTGGAAGAGGGTATTTGCTATGACTAGTATATCGTTTTGGCTAAACTGTTAGCTTTTGCCCTGCTTCATTTTGTATTCCAAGGCCAAACTTGTCTGTTACTCCAGGTATCTCTTGACTTCCTAATTTGCATTCCAGTCCCCTGTGATGAAAAAGACATCTTTTATTAGTATTAGTTCTAGAAGGTTTTGTAGGTCATCATAGAACTGTTCAACTTCAGCTTCTTCAGCATTAGAGGTTGTGGTATAGACTTGGATTACTGTGATATTGAATCATTTGCCTTGGAAATAAACAGAGATCATTCTGTCATTTTTGAGATTGCACCCAAATATTTCATTTCAGGATCTTTTGTTGATTATGAGACCTACTCCATTTCTTCTAAGGGATTCTTGCCCACAGTAGTAGATATAATGGTCATCTGAATTAAATTTGCCCGCTCCAGTTCATTTTAGTTCACTGATTCCTAAAATGTCAGTGTTCACTCTTGTCATCTCCTGTTTCATGACTTCCAATTTACCTTTACTCACAGACCTAACATCCCAGGTTCCTATGAAATAATGTTTTTTACAGCAGCAGACTTTTCTTCCACTATCAGTAACATCCAAAACTGGAGACTGTTTCCACTTTGGCTCAGCCACTTCACTCTTTCTGGAGCTATTTTCTCTGCTCTTCTCCAGTTAGCATATTGGGTACCTACCAACCTGGGGAGTTCATCTTTCTATGTCATATCTTTCTGCCTTTTCATATTCTTCATGAGTTCTCAAGGCAATAATACTGAAGTGCTTTGCCATTCCCTTCTCCAGTGAACCATGTTTTATCAGAACTCTCCACCATGACCTGTCCATCTTGGATGGCCCTACACAGCACAGCGCATAGATTCATTGAGTTAGACAAGCCTGTGATCCATGTGATCAGTTTGGTTAGTTTTCTGTAAATTGTAGTTATCATTCTGTCTGCCCTCTGATGGATAAAGAGGAGAAGCTTGTGAAAGCTTCCTGATGGGAAGGATTGACTGTGGGGCAATTGGAGTCTTGCTCAGATGGGCGGGGCCATGCTCAGTAAATCTTTAATCCTATTTTCTGTTGATGGGTGGGGTTGTTTTCCCTACTAGGAGTAATGGGGGTAATGATGACCTCCTTTTAAAGGACTTATCCCAGGACTACTGTATTCAGTGCCCCTTACACCATGCAGGCCACTGGAGACTGCAGTCGACCCACGCCTCCACTGGAGACTCCTGCACACTCACAGGCAAGTCTGGCTCAGTGTCTTGTAGGGTCACTGCTCCTTTCTCCTGGGTCCTGGTATGCACAAGGTTTTGTTTGTGCCCTCCCAGTCTGTTTCTCCAGTCCCGTGGAAGTTCTGTAATCAAATCCCCCTGGCCTTCAAAGTCAAATTCCCTGGGTTCTCAGTCCCTTTGCCAGATCCCCAGACAGGGAAATCGGTTGTGGGCCCTAGAACTTTCACCACAGTGCAAGAACTTCCTTGATATAATTGTTCTCCAGTTTGTTCTCATGTCTAATTATCTATTATTAAATGTCTGTTGTGGATATGTCTACATTATGAAAATTCAGGTAAATCTTATGAAAATGGAAGTATTATATTATTGCAGTTCACTCAGCCCCAAATTCTTTGACAGATAGAACTTATGCTAGTCTTTGCTTTTATTTATACCATAGAAGAAATTAATGTAAGAATCTAGTTATTATTTAGGAATTAAAAATGTTGAAACTTACTGTTTTAATCTTTTTTGTTCATTTTTTAAAAATGTAATTGCTGTGCACTTTCCAAACAGGTACATGTATTTAGCATTATCTTGTTTAATTCTGTCTTGTAAAACAATCTTGCTTGCTATTGGTTAAACTTACAAATTTTATCCTAAAGCATTTTCATTAGTTTGTAATATATTTATTTTAATATACTTTCAGCTTATAAACAATTATAAAAGGAAATAATAGATTTGGAACTATATATTTCAAATATAAATAAAGAGATTTGAGTCACTTTGATTTACTTCCACAAAGATCATCTTCCTTTTAAACATATAAGTCAGTTTTTGCCCCAGTGATTACTTAGGGTCATAATTCTTTAAAATATGAAGTACAATCTATGATTGCTTAAAGGCTGAGTGAAATATATGAAATCTCATGGATATCATCACAATTATGTGGCTTTTAAGAGCTATCTTGGTAGCTATAATCAGAACCAACTCGTAACAACATTTTCTCCTAATAGAACTCTAAAGTGACTCTGAGAGAGTTGGATGTGACTGAGCGACTCAGCACAGAACAGCACAAAGTGACACAAATTATTTTAAACTGAAAATTATATTTGTTACAATGATTATCAGCCTATAAATTTGTCTGAAAGTTGACCAAAACTTACGATTTAAAAAATTTGTTGTGAGAAATTTTGCATAAATATTATTGGGCTCAAAGACTTTTTTACTTGCAAATCCTAATCAACCCATATTTAAAATGTTTCTTGGAGATGTTTAAAGAAAATTTGTGGGTAATATTAAGTTAAATATTGAATTACATTTTGAGTCACATACTGCAGGTAAATATTTAGTCATAGATTCTGAAATAAATGACCTAAACCCTCTGGTTCTGCCCTTCAGTTCAGTTCAGTTCAGTCGCTCAGTCATGTTGTACTCTTTGCAACCCCATGGACTGCAGCACACCAGGTGTCCGTGTCCATAGCCAACCCCTGTAGTTTACTCAAACTCATGTCCACTGAGTTGGTGATGCCATCAACCATCTCATCCTCTGTTGTCCCCTTCTCCTTCAATCTTTCTTAGCATCAGGGTCTTTTCAAATGAGTCAGTTCTTCGCATCAGGTGGCCAAAGTGTTGGAGTTTCAGCTTCAGATTCAGAGCTTCCAATGAATAGTCAGGACTGATTTCCTTTAGGATGCACTGGTTGGATCTCCTTGCAGTCCAAGGGACTCTCAGGAGTCTTCTCCAACACCACAGTTCAAGAGCATCCATTCTTTGGCTCTCAGTTTTCTTTATAGTCCAACTCTCACATCCATACAGCTACTGAAAAAAACCATAGTTTTTACTAGACAGACCTTTCTTGACAAAGTACTGTCTCTGCTTTTTAATATGCTGTCTATATTGGTCATAACTTTTCTTCCAAGGAGCAAGCGTCTTTTAATTTCATGGCTGCAGACACCATCTGCAGTGATTTGGGAGCCCCCAAAAAGAAAATCTGTCACTGTTTCCACTATTTCTCTATGTATTTGCCATGAAGTGATGGGACCAGATGCTATGATGTTAGTTTTCTGAATGTTGAGTTTTAAGCCAACTTTTTCACTCTCCTCTTTCACTTTCATCAAGAGTCTCTTTACTTTTTCTTCACTTTCTGCCACATCTGCATATCTGAGGTTATTGATATTTCTCCCAGCAATCTTGACTCCAGCCTGTGCTTCCTCCAGCCCAGCATTTCTCAAGATGTACTCTGCATATAAGTTAAATAAGCAGGGTGACAATATTCAGCTTTGACGTACCCTTTTCCCAATTTGGAACCAGTCTGTTGTTCCACGACCAGTTCTAACTGTTGCTTCCTGACCTGCATATATGTTTCTCAAGAGGCAGGTCAGGTGGTCTGGTATTCCCATCTGAACTCCCCAAGTCGATAGGTGCCCAATTTGCTACTGGAGATTAGTGAAAAAATAACTCCAGAAAGAATGAAGAGATGGAGCCAAAGCAAAAACAACATCCAGTTGTGGATGTGCCTGGTGATGGAAGTAAAGATCAATGCTGTAAAGAGCAATATTGCATAGGAATCTGGAAAGTTAGGTCCATGAATCAAGGCAAATTGGAAGTGGTCAAACAGGAGATGGCTAGAGTGAACATTGACATTTTAGCAATCCGCAAACTAAAATGCACTGCAATGGATGAATTTAACTCAGATGACCATTAAATCTACTACTGTGGGCAAGAATCCCTTATAAGAAATGGAGTAGCCCTCATAGTCAACCAGAGAGTCTGAAATGCAGTACTTGGATACAATCTCAAAAACAACAGAATGATCTCTGTTCATTTCCAAGGCAAACCATTCAATATCACAGTAATTCATGTCGATGCCCCAAACAGTAATGCCGAAGAAGCTGAAGTTGAATGGTTCTATGAAAACCTATAAGACCTTCTAGAACTAACACCCCCAAAAGATGTCCTTTTCATTATAGGGAACTGGAAAACAAAAGTAGGAAGTCAAGGAATACCTAGAGTAACAGGCAAATTTGGCTTTGGAGTGCAAAGTGAAGCAGGGCAAAGGCTGATAGAGTTTTGCCAAAAGAACACACTAATCATAGCAAACACCCTCTTCCAACAACACAAGAGAAGACTCTACACATGGACATCACCAGATGGTCACTACTGAAATCAAATTGATTATATTCTTTGCAGCCAGTGATGGAGAAGTTCTATACAGTCAGCAAACACAAGACCAGGAGCTGACTGTGGCTCAGATCATGAACTCCTTATTGCCAAATTCAGACTTAAGTTGAAGAAAGTAGGGAAAACCACTAGACCATTCTGGTATGACCTAAATCAAATCCCTTATATTACAGTGGAAGTGACAAATAGATTCAAGGGATTAGATCTGATAGACAAAGTGCCTGATGAACTATGGATGGAGGTTCGTGACATCATACAGGAGGTAGGGATCAAGACCACCCCCAAGGAAAAGAAATTCAAAAAGGCAAAATGGTTGTCTGAGGAGGCCTTACAAATAACTGCGAATAGAAGAAAAGTGAAAAGCAAAGTAGGAAATGAAAGATATAACCTTTTGAATGGAGAGTTCCAAAGAATAGTAAGGAGAGATAAGAAAGCCTTCCTCAGTGATCTATGGAAAGAAATAGAGAAAAACAATGGAATAGAAAAGTCTAGAGATCTCTTCAAGAAAATTAAAGATATCCAGGGAGCATTTCATGCAAAGATGGGCACAATAAAGGACAGAAATGGTATGGACCTGACAGAAGCAGGAAATATTAAGAAGAGATGGAAAGAATACCCAGAAAACTATACCAAAAAGATCTTCACAACCCAGATAATCACAATGATGTTATCACCAACCTAGAGCCAGACATCATCCTGGAATGAGAAGTCAAGTGTGCCACAGGAAGCCACACTATGAACAAAGGTACTGGAGGTGATGGGATTCCTGTTGAGCTATTTCAAATCCTAAAAGATGATGCTGTGAAAGTGCTACACTCAATATGCCAGCAAATTTGGAAAACTCAGCAGGGGCCACAGGACTGGAAAAAGTCAGTTTTCATTCCGTTCCCAAAGAAAAGATGCCAAAGAATGGTCAAACTACCACATAATTGCCCTTATCTCACATGCTAGCAAAGTAATACTCAACATTCTCCAAGCCAGGCTTCATCAGTAGGTGAACTGTGAACTTCCAGATGTTCAAGTTGGATTTTGAAAAGGCAGAGGAATCAGAGATCAAATTGCCAACATCCTTTGAATCATTGAAAAAGCAAGAGAGTTCTAGAAAAAATCTATTTCTACTTTATTGACTATGCCAGAGCCTTTGACTGTGTGGTTTTGCCCTTAAATCAGCCCTAATAGTTGCATTTGATCCAACATCAATTTAAGATTTCATGTGTTTTGTCTGTTTGAAACTGTGAGCAAAATAATGAGACATACTTAATTTATTGAAGTTTTGTTATGTATCAGGCACAGTTTAAATTTAATCTTTGTAATAACTCTTTGAGATATCAAAAGGGATAATTAACTTACCTTGAGACCTTACAGATAGTTAGTGCCAAAACTTGGATTCCAGTAGGCCATCTGGTTTGAGTCCATTTCCTAATTATTACCGTATATTCCTTATTGTATCACACTGTACATCTACAAATAAACTGTATTTCATAAAGTTTTTTTCATAAGGATCATTTTAGAATGAAGACATGCTTAAAGAAGATTTAAATTCAAATATGGCCTGGAATACATGACTCAAGAACCCCATCTTCATAATCTTGTGATTATTTCAATATTTTAAATAATGAGCTGAAAAGGTTAGTAACGTGCAGTTTTCAGGAATCTTAATGTAACAGTGGTCTTAGAATTAGAGATAGAGATTTCAGAGTAACTAGAATTTAAAGTGTATTACTGAATGAAGCTATCCAAGAAGGATGTGGTTTTGGTAAACAGTCACTTTGGTGACTCATAAAGTATAGTCAACATGATAAATAAAAAATTATGCCATAGAAGCCAAAAAATAGAAGGGGATGATCAACTATAGGATGTTCCTGAGTACTCAAGTATGATGAGATGGAAAAGTTGACAAGGGATTTGGCAATGACAGGACATTGTGGAGTTATGAAGAATGTGTGCCTAAGTAGAGTGGCTTTTATGAAAATGAGAAGTGAGCCTGTATGAACTATATATTTAGAAAATTCTTGACAAATTTTTCGGTAAAGATAACACCAAAGATTCTTGGAGAGTCTGTGGGATATAAAAGGTGTTTTGTTTTGTTTTTTTTTTTAAGTAAGAAGTACTGAAATATGTTTGTTGATGGGAACGAACCTATAGATGAGGAGATAATTCATAAAAAGCAGGAGAGAAGAATCCTCCAAGGAGCACAGTTATTGAGAAGCGTCAGAATGAGTGGATATGTTGCCATAATAAGAAAGAGGCATTTCTCTCATTATAAAAGGAGGGAACACAATGTGTGCGGGTACTGTTGAAAGTAGTTTATAGATTTGGTTTCAGAAAGATGAGGACGTTTCTGTCAGTAGTCTCGTTTGAGTTCTCCCAGAAGTGGACTCTGAGCCAAGGATTCAGCACAAACAATTAATGAAGGAATTCCTTTCATAGGAAATCAATAAGAAAGTAAGGGGAAGCAGGATAGATAAGAAGAAGAAGCTATGCAAGGTTGTCATTCTGGTGAAGTCTCAGACTGACCCTGATCCCAAAGGGAGCTCTGGAGTGTAAATAACACTTTGGAACTGTCCAATGTTAAGGCATAGGAACTGGGATTCTATAATTTCAGACCTGTTAGTAATGGACTACAGTTTTGCTGAGGGGCATGGGATGGGTTGTGAGAGTGGAATGTAAACTCCCAGGTACTTCTGGCTGTATGGGCCTAGTAGCTCTGGTATACAAAAACAGTCCTCTGCAGGTCACGGGACAAATCTTTATCAGCTAAGCATGCAGCAGATGAGGGATAAAGAAAGTCATGATCTGTACAAGGGATTGTGAGGTCCAGACAGTGCACCAATGCATTTATAACTATCAGATTGCTTTTTTTAAAGTAAATAGGAGTCAATATTCAGCTGAAGGTGTTGGGATAAAAAGGAAGTTTGAGGTACAAGGAAGATGTTAAATATTCCTCATGGGGTAAGGGAAAGCACATTGATAGGGGAGTTTAGTTGACTTTCTGGATATTGTTAAATGTTATTAGACGTCTTTTGTTTGTTCAGTACTCATCTAATCAGGGTTGCATATTTTTTCAAACCATTAAAGATGAAAGGAGATGCAAGAAGTTAAAGATTATAGAATCTAGTCTGGTCAGGCAGGAAAGGATGAATACAAAATGGGGGATATATGGTGAAAGTGTGGAGGGACTGATGGGATGTCTGGAGATGCTAGTAAATAACAACAACAAAAAAGAAAATAAATGGTGGTAGTAGATATTTGATGGCAAGACTCTCAAAGGAGCTGGGGTTTTGACAGAGGTAAAAATCATGGTTTGGCAGTATTACTTCTACTGCCTGATTTGTGAGAAAACCAATATTTGAGTTTGTATGGTCTTCAGGGAAAGCACTGTCAGCAGACAACAATGTCACTTAAAGCATGAAGAAGACAAAAACACACCCGGAATATTAGAATGCAGGGAAATTTGTTGATATTAGATTCTGAATTTCAAAGGATAGGATGGAATTTGGGGAGAACAAAGGAAATAGTGAAAATTTGGATTGAATTAAAAGATATGCATATAAATTCTAAGTAATTAGATGGAGCAAGCTTGGAACCATTTTTGTGGTACCCATTCATTATTTACTATCTTCTTGTAGTCACTTACAATCTTAGATAATAGATTTTGTACCCATACCAATGGAAAAATCCCCCTAGATAGATGAAAGCACTACTTACACTCTGCCTTAGATACATACATTTTCTCTTCAAATTCTAGAAAATGCCAAGGTACTTAATCTTAAAAATCACATCTCAGGCTATCTACCTATATTCCAATTCATTAAAGGAGACTGAAATGCTCTATGATTAAAGATAATAAATAGATGATCACTGACAGGCAAACTAATCATCACAAATTATGGTTTACACAATGAGGCTAAACAACTTACCAGCACACTCTGGGTGCATATCAGTTCAGTTCAGTCACTCAGTCATGTCTGACTCTTTGCAACCCCATGAATCACAGCACGCCAGGCCTCCCTGACCATCACCAACTCCCAGAGTTCACTCAGACTCACATCCATCGAGTCAGTGATGCCATCCAGCCATCTCATCCTCGGTCATCCCCTTCTCCTCCCGCCCCCAATCCCTCCCAGCATCAGAGTCTTTTCCAATGAGTCAACTCTTCGCATGAGGTGGCCAAAGTACTGGAGTTTCAGCTTTAGCATCATTCCTTCCAAAGAAATCCCAGGGCTGATCTCCTTCAGAATGGACTGGTTGGATCTCCTTGCAGTGCAAGGGACTCTCAAGAGTCTTCTCCAACACCACAGTTCAAAAGCATCAATTCTTGGGCACTCAGCCTTCTTCACAGTCCAACTCTCACATCCATACATGACCAATGGAAAAACCATAGCCTTGATTAGACGGACCTTAGTCGGCAAAGTAATGTCTCTGCTTTTGAATATGCTACCTAGGTTGGTCATAACTTTTCTTCCTCCAAGGAGTAAGCATCTTTTAATTTCATGGCTGCAATCACCATCTGCAGTGATTTTGGAGCCCCCCAAAATAAAGTCTGTCACTGTTTCCCCATCTATTTCTCATGAAGTGATGGGACCAGATGCTATGATCTTCGTTTTCTGAATGTTTAGCTTTAAGCCAACTTTTTTACTGTCCTCTTTCACTTTCATCAAGAGGCTTTTTAGTTCCTCTTCACTTTCTGCCATAAGGGTGATGTCATCTGCATATCTGAGGTTATTGATATTTCTCCCAGCAATCTTGATTCCAGCTTGTGTTTCTTCCAGTCCAGTGTTTCTCATGATGTACTCTGCAATTCCAAGGGAATATTCCTCATTTAAATAAGAACAATATTAAAGCAAAAACACTTTTTCAAACTTCAGCTTTTCTCATTCTCCTACTTTCCAGGAGTACTTTTTAAATAGGAGTGTTACTTTGTTTTTATTAAGTTTACCTCATATTAACAAGTAGTGAAACAATGTAAGTCACAGTTATTTTAAATAAAGGACTGTGTAGTAAATCCCTGGATTTGTAAATAAAATGTGCAGACAGTATAGTGGAATGTTAGCTGTCTTGAGCTGCTCAGTCCACAGCTGAAAATTTCCTAATCTAATTTTCTCTTGGCTGAGTCCCAATTGTTGCTGGATTTTTCCACTATATACAATTATGTATTTTAAAAAGGTCTGTCATCCAAGTCCCCTGGCTCTTTTATAAATGTATATTTGAGCATGTATTCTAGAATACTCAGAAATGTTGTTTGTAGAAGTTCATATTTTCAATCAGACATTTAAACATGCTAACACAAAAATCCTCTCAGTTCCAGAACTGAGATTAATGGTTTTAGCTTTAATTTCAAGCTGTTTATGAGATAAAGAAAGCAAGCCATGAGTATAAAAAGTAGTAATATATCAGTGAAAAATATTGACATAACTGAATATTAACATTACATATGCCAAGAAGTAAAAAAATGGCTAATTTTCTTTGTGATAGTCATTGTCATTGCACTTTTCTCATTTTTCTGCCTTTGAATTTACAACATCTTGTTCAGTTAGCTGTAGAAAGATATCTAAAGTTACCAGATCTTCCACTCAGTTACTTTCATTAATGTAATATATAAAAACTTAAAGCAATAAAACAACAAATATTCAACATGTCAGTTCATACTTACAGGAGCCCTATTAGTAAATGATTATGGTCATTTGTTTCTATTTTTAATCTTTCTAAAATCATTTTAATTTCCCCCCCCCCTCTTTTTTTTTTCAATGAGCCTTTCTGTGAACTTTCTCATTTACTTGCTAATATACACTTTAAATACTTCAGTTATTGCATGTAGCTTCTCCATTTGTCATGTCGCTTCTCCATTTGTCATGTCTCTGTTGATTCTTATTTTACTACAGAGAATAATATTATAATAATATTATATATCTAAACCTCTGTAGTGTGTGATTTTGAGGTCTTTGGAGGACATGTTGTGTTCCTAACATGACCAGCCAAATTTCCAACATCGTTCGCAAAATAATCCATCCTTTTCCTCAAGATTTTTGCTGCTTCACTGTCCCAAACCAAATCTCTGTGTGCTCTCTTCTATTCCATGGACATAGACTTCATTTCTCTACCATTACTTCCTTATTACCAGCCTTGCTTAGTATCTGGTAGCATGAGTCCTCCCATTTTGATCATCTTTCAAAATTGCTTTATCTTCTCTTAGACTTGCATCTTTCTTCAATGTAAATTTCAAAATCAGTTTTTAAAGTTCTTCACCATTATGTAGTAATTGATCATGATGTTTATGCACCATTAGATTTTTCTATCTAATAGCTTATTTAGGATTTTAAAGTAAGATTTTAAATAAAATGTTCTTTTTTATTCTCTTAAATTTTACCTACCTAGTAAGTTATAGTAGTCTCATAAAGCTTTTCTTCTTTTTCATTTAGGCCTGACCTACATGAAAAAATGATTATGTGTTGTTTTAATATTAAATAGAACTTATTTGTAAAATATTCAGGGTCTTGAGGTTTCTTTGGAGATGTAGCAGCAGATGGATAAATGTTCATGTATATCTATGCATGTTTTATAAGTTATTGATTTCAAGATTTGATGTCACGATCATCAGAGAATGCAGTAGGTTTGATATTAATTCTTAGTATTTTATTAAGATTGCCCTTTGGCCTAACGTGTGATTGATTTAAGAACTGTTATTTTGGTATTTGGAGTTTGTATACCTTTAAAGTTTGATTTATGTGCATATTTGCTTAAATTTTCTATACCATTTCTCAATGTTTTTTTGTTGACATAATTTTTAGATTATATTCAGATTTCTAGTTATAAATATATTTAAGGGCTATAACATCTCACAGAGCTTCTGTGTTAGAAGCAGACTTGCAGTAGAGATTGTGGGTCATTACCTAGGTCTACTCATTATTCAAGAAACTAGTTGAGGCATAGACTATTCTTTTCTTGGTTGCATTCAACTCTATAAAGATCGTAGTAAGACACTCCAGTATTCTTGACTGGAGGATTCCACAGACAGAGGAGCCTGGAGGGCTACAATCTATGGGGTCACAGAGAGTCTGACACAACTGAAGCGACTGAGCATGCACGCATGCAAGATTATGTCATTCATTGTGAAAGTGAGTAAACTAGGCCTAATGAAAGTTACATCACTTGACCAACATTAAATAAGACTTGTCTGTATCCTATTGTGTTTCAAGGTCTGCCTTGGTTCTGTTTATTAGAATCTTTAGTAAATACCAGCATGTTTAAAGTACACAGTTGTACTTTTTTTATGTTTTAGTTGTTCTACAAGCAGCTAATAATAAAGTGTTTATTCACAGATAGGCTATGATGAATGTTTCTCTTGCAAGTTGTTGAAATGAGAGGTGATGATACCATATGGTATGAGAAAGATATAACAATTCAACGTGTCAAAATGCATTTGGCAAGAATATCTAAAAGTTATCAATTTTTCTCTCTTATTTTACTTAACTTAAAAGTTTTTATATCTTCTAAATAGAAAAAAGAAACCTTGAAAGTATGTTATACATTCTTTAAAGTACTTCCTCTCCTTGCATTCCAATGATCAAGCTTATCAGCTTGAAAAACATTGATCCTTAAATAATGAGCCAGGAAACATGATTCTATCTGTAAGTTTTAAAAAATAAAAGATGTCAATTTGTTGCCATTATTTTAAGATCTTGAGATATTTCTATCACATACTAGAACTACAGTTTTCAAGGATTACAAGACAAAATCATTAGTAAGAAATGCAAACTTCTCTTTATATAATTTGTCATTTACTTTATCCTATTCAGAGTTTCAAGTTTTCAAAAAATCATGAGGAACTATGAAATTCAATTTTATAACAGATATCGTAATGAATTTTCATGAACATTTCACTTATAATTTTATGTTGTTTATATCTTTTTTTTTTCTCATTAAACTTTTTTTAATGCGTCTCAAATTCTGTGACAGATTTTTGGTCAAGTTGTTTTCATTAAAAAGTACTGATTTTAAAAACTAATAACTTAAACTGCCACACACAAAACATATGGTCCACAAAAACATTCTCCTTTCCTTCTGAAGGTTTTACGATGCATTGTTATCATTAACCAGTCTTTTACTATTAAACTTAAATGGCCAATTGAGACAAACAGTTCTGAGACCATTCTTTCACCACTGATTAAGACTGGGGTGGCAGATATTGGGGATAATATTCATTTAGCCTTCTGAGCTTTCTGGGCAGACTTGGTGACCTTGCCAGCTCCAGCTGCCTTCTCGTCCACTGCTTTGATGACACCCACAGCGACTGTCTGTCTCATGTCACGCACAGCAAAACGGCCCAGGGGAGGATAATCAGAGAAGCTCTCGACACACGTAGGCTTGCCAGGAACCATATCAACGATGGCAGCATCACCAGATTTCAAGAATTTAGGGCCATCTTCCAGCTCTTTCCCAGAACAACGATCAATCTTCTCCTTCAGCTCAGCAAACTTGCAAGCAATGTGAGCTGTGTGACTATCCAGCACAGGTGCATATCCAGCACTGATTTGGCCTGGATGTTTCAAAATAATCACCTCAGCTGTGAAGCCAGCAGCTTCCATGGGTGGAGCATTTTTGCCGTCACCAGCTACATTGCCACGACGGACATCTTTGACAGACACGTTCTTGACATTGAAGCCCACATTGTCCCCAGGAAGGGCTTCACTCAGTGCTTCACGGTGCATTTCTACAGACTTCACTTCAGTTGTTACATTGACTGGAGCAGAGGTGACCACCATGCCAGGTTTGGGAACACCAGTCTCCACACGACCCACAGGGACAGTACCAATACCACCAATTTTATAGACATCCTGGAGAGGCAAACGCAAGGGTTTGTCAGTTGGGCGAGTTGGTGGCAGGATGCAATCCAGAGCTTCAAGCAGGGTGGTTCCACTGGCATTGCCGTCCTTAAGGGTGGCTTTCCATCCCTTGAACCATGGCGGGTTAGCACTTGGCTCCAGCATGTTGTCACCATTCCAGCCAGAAATCGGCACAAATGCTACTGTGTCGGGGTTGTAGTCAATTTTCTTAATGTAGGTGCTGACTTCCTTAACAATTTCCTCGTATCTCTTCTGGCTATAGGGTGGCTCAGTAGAATCCATTTTGTTAACGCCAACAATTAGTTGTTTCACACCCAGGGTGTGAGCCAGAAGGGCATGCTCACGGGTCTGCCCGTTCTTGGAGATACCGGCGTCAAATTCACCAACACCAGCAGCAACAATCAGGACAGCACAGTCAGCCTGGGATGTGCCTGTAATCATGTTTTTGATGAAGTCTCTGTGTCCTGGGGCACCAATGATGGTAACATAGTACTTGCTGGTCTCAAATTTCCACAGGGAGATATCAATGGTAATACCACGCTCACGTTCAGCTTTCAGTTTGTCCAAGACCCAGGCATATTTGAAGGAGCCCTTTCCCATCTTAGCAGCCTCCTTCTCGAACTTTTCAATTGTTCTCTTGTCGATCCCGCCACATTTGTAGATCAGATGGCCAGTTGTGGTAGACTTCCCTGAATCTATGTGCCCAATGACAACGATGTTGATGTGGGTCTTCTCCTTTCTCATTTTGGCTTAGGTTTAACGGTGGTTTTCACGACATCTGTGTCTTGGCGGCAAACCCATTGCGAAAAAGCTGTTGTTTATATCTTACTTGATGATCAAAGGATTACATTTAGTGAAATATTGCAGTTATTAGTATACTTTTTGACACTGAAGATACAATATATTTATCAATTAAATTTGGATTTCTCATGTAATACAAAGAACTATTGGTTTCTATTTTAATGTTCATTAGGAATCTGGATATATACTCCAGTTCAAATGAAAATGTAGAATTTCATAGCATATACTAAGCCTAAAGAAATCCAGAATAAAACATCAAATAGACTGAGGCTTTCTCAATCTAAATATTGATTTCAGAAAAAGGCAGTGATTCTCCCTTGCTCTTTGGATTTCTAGTTAATATATGAATTTCCAAAACACTTAAAAGAAAAACACTTTTTTTCCCTGTAGATCTTTTTTTGAGGTCAGAAGGTCAATACATAACAGCAAATGTAATAACAAATATGTGTATGGTACTTTTGTATATTAAAATTATATGTTGTTGAGTAATTTTTTACCTATTAAATAAAAGGAGCTTTTTGGAACTTTTTTGGTACACACAACAGCCCTATGAACAAAGATCTATACTTACACACATTTCAAAGATGAAGACTGTGAAGGTCAGAGTAGATGAATAATGTGCCCAATGTTGTAAAATTCTCATCTAAGTGCAGGCAGATTGATTCACAGATCAGTGCTTTCAGTTACTAAGATACACTATATTTCATGTATTAATATTGATAATCAAACAATGATCTTATTTGCTTCCAATGTGATTCCAAAATTTTATATCTTAACTGCACATGCAGGTTTGTGCTTAGTTGCTCAGTCATGTCCAACTCTTTACAATTCCATGAACTGTAGCCTGCCAGCCTACTCTGTCCGTGAGACTTGCCAGGCAAGAATACTGGAGTGGGTTGCCTTTTCCTTCACCAGGAAATCTCCCAGACTCAGGGATCTCCTGCATTGCAGGAGGATTCTTTACTGTCTAAACCACCAGGGGGAAGAAGCATCTTATTTTCATGGAAACTACCAATTCATTTTTATAAGTTTTCATAAATTCATTTTTATAAACCTACTAATTCGTTTTATAAATCTGATAGATGGAGATATTAAAGTGTGATAATTTAAAAAAAGGAAAAAAAATAAAGTGTGATAATTTTTTGCTGTTTGTGTCCAATATACTAATTCATTATTCATTCTCATAATTGATGTGTCTAATGTCTTTCATATAAGTTAGCTCTTTGACCATATTGCACTGAGTTATAAGAATTTGTATAGGATTGAGTTTGGAGATAATATAATTAAAGTTTTATTATTCATTTATTTAATATTTATTAATCCTGATTTATTATATACTCAATTCTTCCTAATTTCAGACTTACCCAATTTATCAGGAGTGTGAAATTCTCTGATTCACAATTTAGTATTGGTGTTTACTCTCCTCAACTCTGCAATATTATTGTAAGGACATTGAGGGATAGGAATTAAAATGTTTATGATGTATTCAAAACCATTTATTTGCTTTATTTGGTTCATATCACTCTCTTTTAATATTTTTATATAAGCAAGTGTAAAAATATAGCTTTTAGTAGTAATATATTAATAGTAATAAAATCCACAGTTGAAATAATATCTATTTATAAATTTTATATTCATTATATAATTTTCATATTTTTCAAAGGACTTTAATATCTTTAATGTTAACTAATTTAAACATATGACCATGATGAAACATTGTTTATATTTTACTTGAAAATATTGAATTACATTCTAAATTATTTTTCCTTTTAATCTTCCTATACTGGTTAAAAAAAGATAATGGAATAATAATTCTCGGATGGTATTGTCCCAGTAATATAAAGTATATGTGAAATAAACATGTATTTTCCTTCATTTTCCTTCACACCAAACCTTACCCATTCTACTATTTTTTTTAAAAAAGAAAAAAAAATTCTGTGTATCTAATATAATGAAGAGGAAATTTTAAAACTAGTTAAACAATTAATCTTCTCTTTATCTTGAAGTTTAGGTAATATGTCCTTTAAAAATTTCATTAAAAATAATATTCTATTTTGAAGTGTTAAAGTCAGAGAAAGAATGTCGTATAACTAAATTGATTCATTATATTGTTTCTGTCCATTTGTCATCTGTCTATACTGATGTATTATATTACGAGACTTTTGGCAAACCACTCCAGTATTCTTGCCTGGAAGATCCCATGGACAGAGGAGCCTGGAGGGCTGCAGTCCATGGGGTCACAAGACTCAAACAAGACTTAGCAACTAAACCACAATTATAGCGTTAATTTATAAGTTAATGTTTTGGTTATGAAATCTTTTGAAGATGTATTTCTCTTTTTTTAGCTAAGCTTCTAGGGGGCTAGATTTTAATAGCCTTTTTTGTTCTTTGGAATTGTTGGAGAAGGAAATGGCAACCCATTCCAGTACTCTTGCCTGGAAAATCCCATGGACAGAGAAGCCTGGTAGACTACAGTCCATGGGATCGCAATAATTGTTATAGACTATATAAACATATGCATAAGTATTTTCAATCTATGTGCATACATGCTAAGTCGCTTCAGTAATGTTCAACTCTTTGTGACCCTATGGACTATAGCCTGCTAGCCTCCTCTTTCCATGGGATTCTCCAGGCAAGAATACTGGAGTGGGTTGCCATGTTCTTATCCAGGGGATCTTCCTGAACCTGGGATCGAACCCATGTGTCTTATGTCTCCTACATTAGCAGGAGGGACTTCCCTGGTGGCTTTCACGGTAAAGAATCTGCCTACAATGTGGGAGACCCGAGCTCAGTCCCTGGGTTGCGAAGATCTCCTGGAGAAGAAAATGGGAACCCTCTCCAGTATTCTTGCCTGGAAAATCCTATGGACAGAGGAGCCTCGTAGGCTATAGTCCATGGGGTCGCAAAGAGTCGGACATGACTGAGCGACTTCACTTTTCACTTTTCTTTACCACTAGCACCCCTAAAAATTCTCTACCATAGAGGCCCCTAAGAATTCTGAACTTTATTCTAAAGATCACTCTTAAAGATAATATTATGACCTTAATATTTAAAATTTTGAATTTTAAATGTAAGGATAAAATGATAAATGTCTGATAAAAGGAAAATGTACTTACTAAGAAAAATGGATATTTTTTCTTATTTGTACCTTGAAAACTACATATGTTTTATTTCATTTTCCATGTCACAACTTGTAAATTCTAAGATAACTTGTAAGTTCCTATTAACATCACCAAGAACATCTTAAGCCCTTGTGTCCATATTTTCATAAAACCTTAAAATAATTACCGTAAAATTGTTTCAGTCTTACAACTTGGGATGAATTTTTGTATCAGTGGACTTTCATTGGTGAATCAGAATGAAAATTGTTCAGCTTTAGAAACTAGCTATTTAGATTTTTTTTAATAAAAAGTGAATCAATAACATATATCTTTGTCACCATAACAGGTGGCAATATTATCATCAATTTAATTTAGATTTGATGGAAAGACATTCTGAAACTAGATTCTTTAAGCCAGTAGAATATCTGACAAAATGATGGAAAATAACTGACATATTATAGATAAATTTTAGTGATATTTAGATTTCAAACTATTGTATATTATTCATGTCATACTGGAGGTAAAATTAATGAATAGTTCTTTGTCATTAGCATGAATTTCTATATTGCATGTGAACTAGGGATTCTTATAGCTAAAACCTGCTTTAGTAATTATTGCACAGGCTAAGGCACAAAATTACTCTATAGTAGCTTAAAATTACATTAGAGTATAGAAATAGGTGATCTAAATCTAAAAGGTGGCTCCCCATCAATAAGTTCGGTTCAGTTCAGTTCAGTCGCTCAGTCGTGTCCGACTCTTTGCAACCCCATGAATCGCAGCACGCCAGGCCTCCCTGTCCATCACCAAGCCCCAGAGTTCACTCAGACTCACATCCATCGAGTCCATGATGCCATCCAGCCATCTCATCCTCTGTCGTCCCCTTCTCCTCCTGCCCCCAATCCCTCCCAGCATCAGAGTCTTTTCCAATGAGTCAACTCTTCGCATGAGGTGGCCAAAGTACTGGAGTTTCAGCTTTAGCACCATTCCTTCCAAAGAAATCCCAGGGCTGATCTCCTTCAGAATGGACTGGTTGGATCTCCTTGCAGTCCAAGGGACTCTCAAGAGTCTTTTCCAACACCACAGTTCAAAAGCTTCAATTCTTCGGCACTCAGCCTTCTTCACAGTCCAACTCTCACATCCATACATGACTTGTGGAAAAACATAGTTTTAAATTGATGGGCCTTTCTTGGCAAAGTAATGTCTCTGCTTTTAATATGCTGTCAACAACTGTCATAACTTTTCTTCCAAGGAGCAAGCATCTTTTAATTTCATGGCTGCAGTCACCATCCGTAGTAACTTTGGAGCCCAAGAAAATAAAGTCTCTCACTGTTTCCATACTTTCCCTGTCTATTTGCCATTACGTGATGGGACCAATGCTATGATCTTCATTTTTTTGAATGTTGAATTTAAGCCAGCTTTTTCACTCTCCTCTTTCACTTTCATCAAGAGCCTCTCAAGTTCATCTTTGGTTTCTGCTATAAGGGTGGTGTTATCTCCATATATGAGGTTATTGATATTTCTCCTGGAAAACTTGATTCCAGCTTATGCTTCATCCAGCCCAGCATTTCTCATGATGTCCTCTGCATATAAGTTAAATAAGCAGAGTGACAACATATAGCCTTGACATCCACCTTTCCCATTTTGGAACCGTTCTGTTGTTCCACGTCTGGGTTCTGTTGCTTCTTGACCTGCATACAGATTTCTCAGAAGGCAGGTAAGGAGGTCTGGTATTCTCATCTCTTTAAGAATTTTCCACTGTTTGTTGCAATCTACACAGTAAAAGACTTTGGCATAGTCAATAAAGCAGAAATAAATCTTTCTGGAACTCTCTGGCTTTTTCTATGATACAATGGATATTGGCATTTTGATCTCTGGTTCCTCTGCCTTTCCTAAATCCAACTTGAACATCTGCTCAAGTTCTTGGTTCATATACTGTTGAAGCCTCACTGAGAATTTTCAGCATTACTTTGCTGTCATGGGAGATGAGTGCAGTTGTGTGGTCGTTTGAACATTCTTTGGCATTGCCTTTCTTTGGTATTGGAATGAAACCTAACCTTTTCCAGTCCTGTGGCCACTGCTGAGTTTTCCAAATTTCCTGACATATTGAGTGCAGCACTTTAACAGCATCATCTTTTAAGACTTGAAATATCTCACCTGGAATTCCATCACCTCCACTAGCTTTGCTCGTAGTGATGCTTCCTAAGGCCCACTTGACTTTGGACTCTAGGGTATCTGGCTGTAGGTGAGTGATAACAGCATCGTGGTTATCTAGGTCATGAAGATCTTTTTTTGTGCAGTTCTTCTGTGTATTCTTGTCACCGTTTCTTAATATCTTCTGCTTCTGTTAGGTCCATACCATTTCTGTCCTTTATTGTGCCCATCTTTGCATGATATGTTCCTTTGGTATCTCTAATTTTCTTGAAGAGCTCTCTAGTCTTTCCCATTCTATTGGTTTCTATTTCTATGCATTGATCACTAAGGAAGTCTTCTTATCTGTTTGCTATTCTTTGGAACTCTGCATTCAAATGGGTATATCTTTCCTTTCCTCCTTTGCCTTCGGCTTTTCTTCTTTTCTCAGCTATTTGTTAGGTCTCCTCAGACAACGGTTTTACCTTTTTGAATTTCTTTTTCTTGGGGATGGTCTTGATACCACCTCCTGAACAGTGTCAGGAACCTCTTTCCATAGTTCTTCAGGCCCTCTGTCTATCAGATCGAATCCCTTGAATCTGTTTGTCACTTCCACTGTATAATCATAGGGATTTGATTTAGGTCATGATTAAATGGTCTACTGGTTTTCTCTACTTTCTTCAATTTAAGTCTGAATTAGGCAATAAGGAGTTCATGATCTGAGCCACAGTCAGCTCCCAGTCTTGTTTTTACTGACTGTATAGAGCTTTCTATCTTTGGCTGCAAAGGATATAATCAATCTGATTTCGGTATTGACCATCTGGTGATGTCCATGTGTGGAGTCATCTCTTGTGTTGCTGGAATAGAGTGTTTGCTATGATCAGTGCATTCTCTTGGCAAAACTCTGTTAGCCTTAGCCCTGCTTCATTTTGTACTCCAACTGCAAACTTGCCTGTTACGCCAGGTATCTCTTGTTTTCCTACTTTTGCATTCTAGTTCCCTATGATGAAAAGGACATCATTTTTATGGACATCTTTTTTCTAGAAGGTCTTTAGGAGCTCATAGAAACATTCAACTTCAGCTTATTCTGCATTAGTTGTTGGGGCATAGACTTGGATTACTGTGATATTGAATATTTTGCCTTGGAAATGAACAGAGGTCATTCTGTCATTTTTGAGATTGCACCCAACTGCTGAATTTCAGACTCTTTTATTGACTGTGAGGGCTACTCCATTTCTTCTAAGGGATTCTTGCCCACAGTAGAAAATATAATGATCTTCTCAATTAAATTTGCCCATTCCAGTCCATTTTAGATCACTGATTCCTAAAATGTCAATGTTCACTCTTGTCTTCTCCTATTTGACCACTTCCAATTTACCTTGATTCATAGACCTAACAATCTGGGTTCCTATGTAATATTGTTCTTTACTGCATCAGACTTTTACTTCCATCACCAGTTCCATCTACAACTGGGCGTTATTTCCACTTTGGCTCTGTTTCTTCCTTCTTTCTGGAGTTATTTCTCTTATGATCTCAAGTAACATATTGGGCTGGAGAAGGAAATGGCAACCCACTCCAGTACTCTTGCCTTGAGAATCCCATGGAGGGAGGAGCCTGGTAGGCTACAGTCCATGGGGTCACAAAGAGTCGGACACAATTGAGTGACTTCACTCACTCACTCAACATATTGGGCACTTACTGACCTGGGGAGTTCATCTTTCAGTGCCCTATCTTTTTGCCTTTTGATACTGTTCATGGGGCTCTCAAGGCAAGAATACTGAAATGGGTTGCCATTCCCTTCTCCAGTAGACCACATTTTGTCAGAACATGACCCATTCATCTTGGGTGGCCCTACATGGCATGGCTCAAGTTTCATTGAATTAGGCAAGATTGTGGTCCGTGTGATTAGTTTGGTTAGTTTTCTGTGACTGTTTTTCATTTTGTCTGCCCTCTGATGAATTGCTCAGTAAATCATTAATCTAATTTCCTGTTAATGGGTAGGGCTGTGTTCCCTCCCTGTTGTTTGGCCTAAAGCCAAACTGTCAACCCATGCCTCCACTGGAGACTCCTGGACACTCTCAGGCAAGTCTGACTCAGTCTCTTGTGGGGACACTCCTCCTTTCTCCTGGCTCCTGTGTGTACAAGGTTTTGTTTGTGCCCTCCAAGAGTCTGTTTCTCCAGTCCTGTGGAAGTTCTATAATCAAATCCCTCCGGCCCCCATAGTCAAATTCCTTAGGGTTCTCCGTCCCTTTGCCAGATCCCCATTTGGGAATTCTGTTGTGGTTCCTAGAACTTTCTGAACAGTTCAAGAATTTCTGTGGTATAGTTTTTCTGCAGTTTGTGTGTAGCCAACTCTAAGTAAAATTGGAATTGAAATTGCAGTTTTTGCTACTGAGTATAGCAAGCAGCTGATCCCCAGAGTTGCCAACAAAAATCACAGAATAGCACCCTGATATCTCTCTTTTTTGGTATTTCTCATTAAGGCAGACATCTCACTCTAGCAATTATAGTCCAAGTTCTATATATGTATATGTGTGTGTGTGTGTGTGTGTAACATTTTTAGTGAGCCATAGTTGCTTTACAATGTTGTGTTAGCTTCTGCTATATAGCAAAGAGAATTAACTGTATATTGTTTTTGAAACATTTAGGTAGTTTAATATAATTTTGTATAGCATTTTTGTAGGTATCCCTACATGTTAACCTCTGTAACTTTCTTTACCTAATATTGTACTGTGTAAATTAAAATAGAGTCATTCTAATAATAAATTTAGCATCATAGGTGGAAAATGTTGATACCATGGAGATGCATATAGTAGAATAAATATCATGCTGTTATCTTCTGTAAGTTTTCAATATTAATATAAGTACAGGATTTTCTTTTTAGGCACAATTGATAAGTGTTAAATATGATCAATTCTTAGAAATTCTTCTCTTTATCTTTTTCCATATCCATGGCATTATTTAAATATTTCTTAGAATTTCATTTCCTGGCTAAAAACTCTCTTTGAATCTTCTAGTTCAGCACTGTCCAATAGAACTTTCTGTGATGACAGAAATGTTCTAGAACTGCCCTGTTCAATATGGTAGCTACTGAAGTTTCTAAGTATTTGTAATGTAACTAGTGTGACCAAAGGAAATGAATTTTAAACTTAATCTCCTTTTAATTAATTTAAATTTAAATATAAATAAACCCATGTGGCCAGTAACTCCATATTAGACATTATAGTTAGTCACTCCCTGCTCCATCTCCAAACTTATTTTCACCACATCTATTTTACAGCATAATATTTACTCCTGAAGCATCATCAAATGAATTTAACTGTTCAACATTTATTATTTTCTGTTATATTCTTTGGGGTGGTAAGAAACTCTGTATTTTTAGAATGAAAATGGTCTAATAGTAACCATGGATTATTTATCAAACAATATGTCAGGTACTATTCTGAGCACTTGATACATAATGTATCAGTTCATTATCACAGGAAACTTAACATTATAATTATCACCATTTTATAGATGTAAAAATTGGACACAACCACAGGTAAATTATTAATAATTTTTGCCTAATATCAAATAGCTAGTAAGTGACTAAGTTAGGATGTAAACCTCAGGCAAACTGGCTTCAAATCCCAGGCTGTCACTCTGTTCTTTCCTCTTTTATCATGCTGGAGAGTGAGTGGTTTGCTTTGTTCAAAATGCATCACAGTTGGAGCCTTTCTAAGAGCTTTACTTTGTATGCATGATATCAGAAACCATTGCCTCTGGCAAGAGGTAAGAGAATAGAGGACCGAGGTTTCTGTTTCTTTTCAGTCCTGTCACAGTTCACTGAGAAGCAACTATGTTAAAAAAAAAAAAAAAATCCAAAATATCCCCTAACTTATCTCTACTAATTTGGTGCTTGGATCTCATTTTATGTGGATGATACTAAATAGTACATATAAGTGATAATGGACAGGTGCTGTCTGTTTGCTCCTATTACTACAAAAGATTGTTCAAATTTTTTCTCAATGTACCATCAGAAATAATTTTAAAGTAGTCTTGTTGATTATTTTCAATGGGCTATAATGTTCTGATTTAACTCAGGTCAATCATCTGCAAGTTAAAATTACTCAGAAGTGTACTGTCCATAGTTAAGTAATCTCATCTACTAATATTATAGACTAAAGAGACCTTTAGGTGACATGAAATCTGTAATTTTAAGTATGCCCCCAAGCCTTTTCCAGGTTGCTCATAAGATTTCTCATTCTCTAGAGAAATGTGGTCTCTTAGAAATAAATGTCTCTGTCAAGTCACAAGTAATATGTGCACATGATGGAAAAAAAATGGAATTTTTTAGTCTCATAAGGGATATTGCAGTATTGTAAAATTGATTTTGTTCCTTGTTATTTAGGTTCTCATGGTCATTTTAGGATTTACCTTCTGGATATAAAGGGAAGATTATGATGCCTTCTAGGGAGGTGGGCGACAGAGGCCTTTGGGAACCAGGAGAATATTTTTCATATGAAATTCTTTGTCATAAAATGCTAATGTTGGTGTTCTTGTCTTTATGTCTATGCATTCTTTAGCTATGAGGATAACAGACCCTTCATCAAGTAAGAATGACCTGAATGGCTGATAAATTTCATTTATCAGTGTGGTCCCATGAACCAGCTGTCAGATCAGTACTGAAAAATCATTAGAGCTTCTGTCATTCACATTGAGGCAGAAGAGCAAACTGTGCAGGAAAATAATCAGGCATACAGCTTCTCTGCAGAATAAATATGCTGCAGGTGTATTGCCAGAAAAATTCTGCTTCACCTCTTTTAATTGGATATCACCTGAACTTAGTGCCACAGTAATAGCAACTTCATGTGGTACAGACTTGTTTTGCTTTTATTAGCTTTCTCCTTTCATTGTGATGTGCTCCTCCGTGCTGCATATGTCATCATTTCTGTTGCTTGTTCGGACATCATTCATCTAAAGCTATTTCATGATTTAGTGTTATTTCTTCAAATGATTTTCTGGATATGAAACTACCGAGTTACAAATGATACTAATGAAGTTCTTAGGCTAAATATCCAAAAGGAGGGGAAATACCTCCTTCAAAAATTAAATCTTGCATATGCGAAATAATCTCTTCCAAATTTGACACATATCTTGATTATCGATCATATCTTTAAAGCTTCTGAAACAAAGCTACAAGTCTGTACTAATCTAATAAAAATAAACGTAAATGTTAAGATTTGGGCTTTTTCTCCTTTGTACATTTTAAAATTCTATGTCCTGCAGCAATAAACAAGATTGACAACCTTTCGGTGATCTTGCTGTAGACTTTCAGTTTGTTCTTCTGGTGAAGAGTCCTTTGTTTTCATTTTCTCCAGTACCATTTCACTTACTTCTTCATGCTCTTACTTCTTTTTTCTTTAGAATTGGGCTCATCACTGGTTTATATCATTAACACTTGAGCCCATTATGTGTTTTCTAGGGGATAGCTGACTTGAATATTTTATCCTATCATTTTATTTCTAAAGCTGAATAACAATTTTGTCTTGGTTTAATGGCAGCTCTTCCCATTTTTCCTTTTTCCAATATCTGTAAAAAACTGAGAGCTTTATCTTGAAAGTTCTCATACTTCTGAATCTGCTTGTGAAACAAGATATTAACTTCTAAGATGTTTTCTAATTCTTATATACAAACATGTCACATACATGTTTGTGGTATGGCAAACTTCCTTTAGGGATTCTTTATTCAAGATTATTAATGTTTTAAATTAAGCACATTAAATTTAGTGGATGTTTGCATCTGAAATATAGTGGCTGATGGTTATAGAAGGAAAATGGTAAATATTTGAGATTAACTTTAATAAGACTTTAATAATATTTAACTACTCTGGGACATATCTTTCTTAAAATGTAGTTCTCTCTGAAAAAATTATTAAACCCAGCTTCAGATTATAGTAAATATATGCAATTTTCCATCCTTTGTTTTGCAAAGTTTCAATCCCCATAAATATTCATTTCTTAGACAATGTAAGTAAAGGATAGTAGTCTGCTGAAAAGGAGTATTAGTTTACCATGTTCAGGAATGTATACTAGGAAAGGAAAGGATGGGCTAAGATTATAGAAATCTAGACTGTTTTGGTCCTATCATATGTACATAGAAGTTGAGAAGATTCCATTTTCAGTTATTGGATTCCTATCTATTGGAAAGATTTATTTTATGTTGATAGTGAATACATAACCACAAATATATGAACTTTTGTCACCCATTTACTAGTATTGTGAATGGCAGCTTGGAGGAAACTAAGGGAATGGAATGAGAGTGGGAATTTTTCTTCCGTTCTGGACTACTTTGTTCATACCTCTCCATCCCATTTTCAACTTCATTTTCTCCCATGAGTTTACAGACACTTCAAAGACATGAAGGTGTCCTGAGCCTTTGGGCTTCTTTTTAATAAAGCTGCCAATTGCCTGATTTCCAAAGTCTAGTCCAGCATAACCCAGAAGACAGCAATCCAAAGGCTGAAAGAGTAGATGGTGATCTAGAGGGGAACTATTTTTTTTTTCCATCTACTGTATATCACATTTGTTCTACATAACTATAGAATCACACAGAAATTTATATGTGTTCCATATATTGGTTCCTTCTGTTTTTATCAGTACACATTAAATTTTTTATGGAAAAATAGGAAATTTGGAAAAATGGGGTAAAAGTGTATCAGGTGAAGCACTAATGGAAAGAGTCTAGTCAAATAAATGTTATCATACCAGTGAGACCAGTGGAGACTAACATAACTTTACAGACTTTCCCACCTTGCCATTAACCATAACTACATCTCCATATCATTCACATATGTGCTGCAAATATGTGAATAGTTTAATAGTACAAATCTGCTTTGCTTAAATGAATTTCTGTGTTCATAACATTTTCATTCATGTATATCTCCTCAAGCTTGAAAACTTGTAAGTTCTCATTAAAATCTTGAAGTACTTATACCACCTGTCTTACATTTCCTGTCAATAAACTTACCGTAACATTTTTTTCAGTGTCAGTATTGTTGATACAATATGACTATGTTAACTAAAGACAAACTATTTGATAAGTCTTAATTTTCTCTTCTCTTTGCAGATCATGGGTTATAGGTGCAATAGCTCTTCTCTGCCTATTAGGATTGACCTGGGCCTTTGGACTCATGTATATTAATGAAAGCACAGTCATCATGGCGTATCTCTTCACCATTTTCAATTCTCTACAGGGAATGTTTATATTCATTTTCCACTGTGTCCTACAAAAGAAGGTAAGTTAGAAATCTCTGTTAAGGAACAAATGGCATACCAAAAAAAAAAATAAATGGCATATATTCTATGATAACAAAACACCCATAATATAAATCATTCTTTATCTTTTTGTATCTAAAAAATAAATATATTATTTGGTTAATTTCACTTTTATAATAGGAAAGAAAAGCAAACATAAAATGCAAGTGTAAAAGTTGATGAATGTGTTAACAACAAAAGACAGAATCATATTTTGATTTAGACAGTGCACAAAAATAATATTCTTATAGATTTGACCTTAATGTCTTTTATATCATTATTGGCAGACACATGGAATTTGTATATTAGGAAGTAGATGTTCTAAGATGTATGGAGGCAAAGAATATACATATGTATATATTATATGGCATGGCATAGGAAATATATATTTTTCTATTTTTTTAAAAACTAGTTGTATATTCTAAGAAATATAAATATCAAAACAATTTATGATAGAATGCATTTATTATTTTAGTGAATGGTAAAACACTTAGTAAATATCTCTATGTGTGTGTTAGTTGCTCAGTCATGTCTAACTCTTTGTGACCCCATGGACTTTAGCCCACCATGCTCCTCTGTCCATGGGATTCTCCAAGCAAGAATACTGGAGTGACTTGCCATTCCCTTTTCAAGGGGAGCTTCCTGACCCAGGAATCCAACCCAAGTCTCCTGCATTGCACACAGATTCTTTACTGTCTGAGCCACCAGGGAAACCTGAAGATCTTTGAACTTCTTTAAAAGCATATTTTATTAAAATTTATGATTTTGATGATCAGAATGCAATATTTAATTTTTATAATGGTCTATTTTTTTTATTATTTTTCACATCTACCAGGACCTAAAGTGCTCATTTTAAAAGTTAATTTTAGCAACTAAACACTTACATTGCTTTTTTTTAAATCTCAACATTGATTTTCTCATCTTATACTTTTTAACTCAATTAAAAATGTGGTCTTTATAGTTCTGATCACATAGACCCCTGAGCCAAGACTGTGTCCAAATCCTAGTTCTGCTTAATGGCTTATGTGACTTTGGGCCATTTAATTAGCATGCGTGTGCTCCAGTTTCCTCATGTATAAAATGGAGGTAATAAAATAATTATGATATATTGAGATGTGGCACTGAAGATGAAATGGGAAAATGTGATTTTTTTTTCCCTAAGCAACAACAAGACCTACAGTTTTCCTTTGGAAAATGAAAAGTAAATATATCAGTCTGTATGATATTTGGTTTGAAAGACTAAACAAATTTGAGAAATGTGTGTCCACTTATTGAAATGAGTTCAGTTTTATCCTGTTTTCAGCTTTATATGGTGTTAGATATTAAAAATATGCTGGCATGATATTAAATGTAAGCTAGAATAACAATGTTTACTTAGGACAGTTAATGTAGGTTACAGAAAACAGGTTATGATGTTAGAATGGATAAATCTTCCTAAATACTTAATGTGCATTCACCCCAAATTGCAATCATTTAACCTAATAAATATTTATTCTTTTTTATTCATGGCCCAATTGATGCAGGTGCCTAATGGAGGGACACAGCCAGTGACAGCTCAACTAACCTCACTATTTTATTTCCATAGTTACTTTGGGTGTTGGTATCCGGCAGATAATCTGAGAAAAAGAGAGAGGACCTTGTATAAAAAGTCTGGAAATGGTTCATATCATTTCCACTCACATTCCATCAGATAGGACACCATTAGTAGTACCACCCAAACTGCAAGCAAGGCTGGGAAACAGTGTACCTCTTGTACCCCAGGAAGATGAATAATTGGATATTATAATACAAACAGCTAGTAGTTGATCACACTTGGTCAGTGTGAAGACTTGGAGACATGAGTGACGAGTAAGAATAGAAATGGAAGAAAGTGTCTGAGGAGAAGAATGAAAAGATAGTATCTGAATTAAAGATAGGGGGAAGTGTCCAGAAGTAAACAACAGTGGTCAGTATTATAAAACACTGCAAAGAAGTCAGAAAGACTTAAAAAGATTTCTAGATTTTATTAGAAAGGAGCCATAACTGATTGTCAAGAGAAATATGTAAAAAGGTGGAAGCAAAATCAGGAAAAGGTAGCATTTGTTCATGTAAATAAGGGAATATTGGGCCATCATAGGTAGTTATACTAACATTTTCAAATAAAGTAAACAATTTGCCAATTCTTTTCTATATTAGCTGGAAATTTTGTTTCAATGTAAGTATTGAAATTTCCTATAGAACAGGAAAGATTTTTATGCTTTATGCATGAATTATTTTGATTGGGATTACTTTCATTAGCCAGTACCTATTAGAGTTTTCCCAATTATTATTTTATTATGTCCAAAATATGCATCGCTGTTTTGGTATCCAGGTAGAGATACCAAACCTCAATCCAAAAACAAATTATGGTTTTTAGTATATTGAAGGTATTTAAAAAAGGTGAATTTTTTAAAAATACATGTCATCAAGCTCAATTTTGTGATTCATTATAATAGCATACAGCAAACTACAGTTTTCTTCTTGATTCATTCATTCACTGATGGACAGTTTGGTTCCTTCCATATCTTGGCTGTTGTGAATAGTGCTTCAGTGAATATGGGTGTGCAGATATCTCTTTAAGATCCTAATTTTTGTTTTCTTGGGATATAAGCCCAGAAGTGGGATTGCTGAGTCATATGGTAGTTCTTTTTTCAATTTTATAAGGAACCTTCATATTGCTTTCCATAACAGCTCTATTTATTTATACTCTCACCAATAGGGCACAATAGCTCTCTTTCCTCCATATTCTTACCAATTCTTATTGTGGTTTAGTCTCTAAGTCATGTCCAACTCTTTGCAACCCTATGGGCTATAGCCCACCAAGCTCCTCTTATCCATGGAATTTCCCAGGCAAAAATACTGGAGTGGGTTGCCATTTCCTTCTCCAGAGGATCTTCCTGACCCAGGGATGGAACATATGTCTACTGTGTCTCCTGCATTGCAAGCAGATTTTTTACCCCTGAGATACCAGAGAAGCACCAATTCTTATCTCTTGTCTTCTTCATGGTAGCCATTCTAACACATGTGAAGTGATATCTAATTGTGATTTTGATTTTCATTTTTCTAATTAGTTATATTGAGCATCTTTTCAAGCTAGCCATTTGTATGTCTTCTTAGAAAAAATGTCTATTCATTTGAGTTGTATGAGTGCTTTGTATATTATTGGTGTTAACTACTTATCAGATATATGATTGGCAAATATTTCCTTCCATTCTGTAGATAGCCATTCAACTCTGTTGTTTCTTTTGCTGTGCAGCAGCTTTTTAGTTTGATATAGTATGACTTATTACTTTTTCTTTTGTTGCTTTTTCTTTCTATGTTTGTATGTTAGTCACAGAGTCATGTCCAACTCTTTGCGATCCCATGGATTGTAGCTCACCAGGCTTCTCTGTTCATGGAATTCCTCCAGGCAAGAATACTAAAGAGTAGGTTGCCATTTCTTCCTCCAGAGGATCTTCCCAACCCAGGGACTGAACCTGGGTCTCCCATATTACAGGCAGATTCTTTACTGTCTGAGCCAGTAACAAACATTTGGTGAGGTACAGTCCTCTCCACTAGTCCACAGATGGCTTCTTTTGTATTGGAACCCACCTCATGTCCAGCACAGTTGCAGCTACTCATGCGACCAGACTTCAGGAGAAAAGAGGCTCATTTACTTATGTATAAGCAGAAGCAGGCTAAGGGGCAGGTGTCTAACTTAACATGTACTTCCAAGAGCTTTTGGATGCCCTCCAGTGAGGGCACCAGGGGTGCCATCTTTGGCATATCCCTCTACCTGCTCTAGCTCTGGGGTGCCATCTTTTTTCCTCTCCACAGGTGTCTTAAATTTGTAAAAAAAAAATTGATTGATTGATTTAATAAATTCCAGGCCTGGGAATTCCCTGGTGATCCAGTGGCCAAGACTCAGCACTCCCAATGCAGGGGGCCCTGTTTAATCCGGAGTCAGGTAACAAGGTCTCATACATGGCAACTAAGAGTTCACAAATTAGATGTTGTGTATGGTATAAGATAGTGAGGTTCAGTTTCATTCATTTACATGTGGTTATCCAGTTTTCCTAATGCCATTTATTAAGAGACTGTATTTTCCCCATTATTTATTCATAGCTTTCTTATCAGATATTAGTTGACAATATCAGTCCAGTTCAGTTGCTCAGTCCTGTCCGATCTTTGCAACCCATGGACTGCAGCACCTCAGGCTTCCCTGTCTATCACCAGCTCTCAAGCTTGCTCAAACTCATGTCCATCTTGTCGGTGATGCCATCCAACCATCTCATCCTCTGTTGCCCAATTCTCCTCTGACCTTAAATCTTTCCCAGCATCAGGGTCTTTTCCAAGGAGTCAGTTCTTCGCATCAGGTGGCCAAACTATTTGGTGGCCAAAGAGTTTCAGCTTCAGCATCAGTCCTTCCAATGAATATTCAAGATTGATTTCCCTTAGGATTCACTGGTTGGATCTCCTGACAGTCCAGCGGACTCTTGAGAGTCTTTCCAACACGACAGCTCAAAACCATTAATTCTTTGGCACCCAGCTTTCTGTATAGTCCAACTCTCACATCCATACATGACTACTAGAAAATCATTGCTTTAACTAGATGGACCTTTGTTGGCAAAGTAATGTCTCTGCTTTTTAATACGAGGTTTGTCATAGCTTTTCTTCCAAGGAGCAAGCATCTTTTAATTCCATGGCTGCAGTCACCATCTGCAGTGATTTTGGAGCCCTCCAAAAAATAAAGTCTCTCACTGTTTTCCATAGTTTCCCCATCTATTTGTCATGAAGTAATGGGGATGGGTGCCATGATCTTCATTTTTGAATGTTGAGTTTTAAGCCAGCTTTTTCACTCTTCTTTTTCACTTTCACCAAGAGGTTCTTTAGTTCCTCTTCACTTTCTGCCATAAGGGTGGTGTCATCTGCATATATGAGGCTATTGATATTTCTCCCAGCAATCTTGATTCCAGCTTGTGCCTCATCCAGCCTGGTATTTCTCATGATGTCTACATATAAGTTAAATAAGCAGGGTGACAATGTATAGCCTTGACATACTCCTTTCATGATTTGGAACCAGTCTGTTGTTCCACATCTGGTTCTAACTGTTGCTTCTTAACCTGCATACAGATTTCTCAGGAGGCAGGTCAGGTGGTTTGGTACTCCCATCTCTTTAAGAATTTTCCAGTTTGTTGTGATCTACACAGTCAAAGGCTTTGCCATAATCAGTAAAGCAGAAGTAGATGTTTCTGATATTCTCTTGCTTTTTCTATGATGCAGTGTTGGCATTATGATCTCTGGTTCCTCTACCTTTTCTAAATCTAGGCTGAACATCTGGAAGTTCATGGTTTACGCACTGCTGAAACCTCACTGGGAGAATTTTGAGCATTACTTTGCTTGTGTTAGATGAGTGCAATTATGCTTAGTTTGAACATTCTTTACCATTGCCTTTCTGTGGGATTGGAATGAAAAGTGACCTTTTCCAGTCCTGTGGCCACTGCTGAGTTTTCCAAATTTGCTGGTATATTGAGTGCAACACATTCACAGCATCATCTTATAGGATTTGAAATAGGTCACCTGTAATTCCATCACCTCCACTAGCTTTGTTCATACTGATGCTTCCTAAGGTCCACTTGACTTCACATTCCAGGATGTCTGGCTGTAGGTGAGTGATCACACCATTGTGGTTACCTGGGTTATGAAGATCTTTTTGGTGTAGTTCTGTGTATTTTTGCCAATTCTTCTTAATATCTTATACATCTGTTAGGTGCATACCATTTCTGTCCTTTATTGTGGCCAACTTCGCATGAAATGTTTCCTTGGCATCTCTGACTTTCTTGAAGAGATCTCTAGTCTTTCCCATTCTATTGCTTTCCTTTATTTCTTTGCATTGATCACTGAGGAAGGCTTTCTTATCTCTCTTTGCTATTCATTGGGACTCTGGATTCAAATGGGTATGTGTTTCATTTTCTCCTTTGCCTTTCATCTCTCTTCTTTTCTCAGCTATTTGTAAAGCTACCTCAGACAACCATTTTACCTTTTTGCATTTCTTTTTCTTGGGGATGGTCTTGATAACTGCCTTGTGTTCAATGTCATGAACCACCATCTATAGTTCTTCAGGCTCTCTGTCAGATGTAATCCCTTGAATCTATTTGTCATTTCCACTGTATAATCATAAGGGATTCAAATTAAGTCAAGCCTGAATGGTCTAGTTTCCCTACTTTCTTTAATATAAGTCTGAATTTGGCAATAAGGAGTTCATGATCTGAGCCACAGTCAGTTCCTGATCTTGTGTTTGCTGACTGTATAGAGCCACTCTAACTTTGGCTGCAAATAATATGATCAATTTGATTTTGGTATTGACCATCTGGTGATGTCCATATGTAGAGTCATCTCTTGTGTGTTGGAAGAGGATGTTTTTACTATGACCAGGTATAGACAAGGGTTTATTTATGGGCTCACAATCTGTTCCGTCGGGCTTGAATTATGGCTCAGCTGGTAAAGAATTTGCCTGCAATGCAAGAGACCTGGGCTTGATCCCTGTGTTGGGAAGATCCTCTGGAAAAGGGAAAGGCTACCCACTCCAGTATGCTGGCCTGGAGAATGCATGGACTGTGTAGTCCATAATGTCACATAGAGTCAGACACAACTGAGCGACTTTCACTTCAGAGTCTGATCCTTTGTCTATTGATCTATTTTTCCAATACCGTACCGTTGTGATTACTATAGTTTTGTGGTATGGTGTCCAGTCTGCAATGTGATGCCTCCATTTTGTTCTTTCTTCTCAGGATTGCTTTGGCTGTTTGGAGTCTTTGGTGGTCCTGTACATATTTAAGGATATCTTTTTCTGTATCTGTGAAAAATATTGGAATTTTTATAGAAACTGCATTGAACCTATGGATAACTTTGGTTCTTATGGACATTTTAACAGTCTTATTTCTTATAGGAGGTTTTTCTTAAGCCATCTGACTGATTTCAATAATATGCTCATCTTATGTAGTTACTCATATTTGAGTAGAGAAATGTAAAATGTTCCATTTTTGAGATCATTTGTTTTATAGGAATATTGGTTGATTGATTCAACTCATTAACAACGAAAAAATCAAACTTTGAACTGTCAGTCATTTTCTAGGGTGTAGGATGCGTGATGTGTCACCAGCATCTCCACTTTGTCATTAAGGTTGTCACGTTTTCTTTGTTGTTAATTATGTGAAGCATCTCAGAAGGTTTCATAATTATTTTATTTCTGATCAGAGAGTATAAAAGAAATATTCTTTGGACAGGTATATTTTCTTTCCCATCTTTATATATTTTAGAACAACCTCATGTTGAATAATCACATGCCATATCTGATTGGGATAAGATGTTGTATCATGTGAAATAGTGGATTAGAATATGCAAATGACTAAATTGTCAAATAAATTATATTATAATCTGAAGAGATACCTCTCATGGAGATGGTACATGTTATTTTTGCTTTTTTCTTTTTAACATACATGCTCACCACTTCAGATCTAATCACAGAAAAATAGAGTCTGTAATGATTCAGTAAGTAATATAGCTAAATGTGGGACTAGGTATCACTATATACCTTTATTTACTGGTTATTTATATAACCAGTTCAGAACATTTAACATTTTTTGGTAAATTTTTATGGTGAATTCCTGCTTATACAATATTGCTCCCTTTGTAAGTAACAGAAATGGAAGTGATTCCCTTTGTTCTTTCTCTAATAGCCCCTCTCTCCCCAAAATATCTGTTTAGATTTACATCACTTTACTAAAAAACACTTCCTTTTGTAAGGAGAAAAGCATCACTTGTTGAGTTCATTAGGAAAAACAAAATAGGATATAGGTTATGTGAAAATTTAGGTTCTAAGAGCTATGTCATAAATTGAATACAAATTACTAAACTGTAATTGATAATGCCTCCCTATGGGTGGAGATTATTTCAAGTTTCCTGAAATTATAATTAAATATTTGTCCTCATTTTCTCCAGAGACAAAGAATGAGATAATCTAATAGGTTAATAATATATAATACCTTATGTTGGTCATATAAATATTAGAAATGTGGCATCTTAGTGAGAGCTTTCTGATCATAGAGCACCCATGAGATTTGGGTATTTTCATATAATGCATATCACTTAACCTTTTCAGTCTTTCAGTTTACTTTAATTGCTTAATCTTTTTAGTGTTCTTATTTGTAAAATGTCAGTAATAATTATTTTCTAGATTCATTTCAAGGGAGGAGCCTAGCATAGTTCCTAGCAAAGAATGTTTAAGATGGAGAAGCTTCTTCATCTCACCCTCCTATCTCACCCTCACACATATCTTCAACACACACACAGACACACACAGAGAGAAGCAGTCACAGACTTATTTTAAAAAACAAAATATGAATTGGCTTGTAAATAGTGAATAAAAATGATAACTTCTAATTAATGATAAATGGCATAAAAATTTGGTTGGAAACAATATAATTTAAATTTTGGCATAACTAATGAAAGGCTTTAAGGATTAGCACATCATGCCTCTTTTTCTGCTCACACTGAGCACATTTTTCTCTTATCTATCCTATCTTTCAACTTAATTCACTAAACCAACAAATTCCAACATATATATATATATTTTAATTAATTTATTTTTTAATTGAAGGAAATGCTTTACAGAATTTTGTTGATTTCTTTCAAACCTCAATATGAATCAGCCATTGGTATACATAGGAAGATTATTTCAGAAGTCTTCTTCTCTGGGAAGCCTTTCTTGGTCCCTCTCTACTTCTATCAGGCACTCTTTCTCCATGCTTTGATTCACATGACTTTGTATCATTGTTCCTATCACATAATTTAGTGAATGTGAGTTTTTCAAACAAATCTGAGTATAGTCAGTCTCTGATTTTGCTATATTATAGATGGAATGAACTGTAATTTATTGAGATAATGTTTAATTTCAAATACTAACTTTGGTATATCATACACACTCCTTATTTTTCTCTTGATTCTAAGTAAAATTTCTCGGGAAAGCATGTTTTTATAAGTTTGTTTTAAATAATGTTACATTGTCACAAATTCTGGCAACTATGAACTCATGTGAAATCAATGAAATGCTAAAGATAATATATATACAATATTATTTTATAATGAATGTAAACTTTGTGAATGTAAAACCAGTAAGTTATCCTATAATGTGTTTTAATTGATGAACAAGTAATTGGCATTTATTTTTCTTGATGCTACTAGTGGAGATATGATTTAGAACAATTTCTGTTTATTTTTGTAAGTCTTGTCTGATTAAATTGATTTCCCCCAAAATTGTTGATATATTTTCTTTTTTGAAAGGATCAGCTAAAAAATGTATATCTCCTTTTATATTGTGATTTTTATACTACAACAAGGATTAATTAGTTAATTGCAGTGCTATACAGGAAAACAATCATATTTCTCTGTAATTATTTAATAGAACTATTTTAATGAAGGTCTTCCCTCACAGTTCAGTTGGCAAAGACTCTGTCTGCAATGCAGGAGACCCAGGTTCAATTCCTGGGTTGGAAAGATTCCCTGGAGAAGGAAATGGCAACCCATTCCAGTATTCTTGCCTAGAAAATTCAATTGACAGAGGAGTCTGGCAGGCTATAGTCCATGGGGTTGTAAGAATTGGAGATGACTTAGTGACTAAACCACCACCATTCTCAGGGAATAAATTTTAAATATTTTGAATTTCTCAAATTGACAATTTCCCTCTTTTAAGAGAAATACATTTCAAAGAAATATAAATTATTTTAAAATGCTTAGCCCAGCACATTCTTGTTTTCTGCTCTGTCTTTAAATATTTTGTCTCCTCTTTTCTCTCACCTATTTCCATTTCCTCTTCTCTCTAAATTCCTGGCGAGACCTCTGTCTAAATAATAGTTGCACCAATAGGGATATTTTGTATCAGATCTATGAAGCTAAAAATAGTGTAGAAAAGTCTTAAATTTTTGTTTTTTCAACTAAGAGATTATATCATTATGGTGTGATTGGGCATACGTGTGTTAATGTGTTTTAAAAAGTCCAGTTATACAAATTTCAGTCTTGACAGTATGGATATTATTTTATATTGTAAAAAACATATAAATTGTATTCTGAACAGACTTTCTTATTTGTATGTGTAAGGCAAAATGTTTTTAATTATCTGAAAATAAAATTCACATATATTTTATATTCCTAGCTGAAATGAATTCTTTGATAATAGAAGCTAATGTTTTTGACTAGGTACGAAAAGAGTATGGGAAATGCCTACGAACACATTGCTGTAGTGGCAAAAGTACAGAGAGCTCCATCGGCTCAGGGAAAACATCTGGTTCTCGAACTCCTGGGCGCTACTCTACAGGCTCACAGGTAAACAATATTTGTTAATTAAAATGAACTAGCTCTTATCTGTGTTCCATTATGAGTTGCTGTCCTATCTTGATGAGATTTATTTTCTATCCAAAGCATTTAACACAACACAATTTTGTTGTTTTGTTTTAGTGTGTCTCAAATGAAAATGGTTATGACAGAAATTTAAGAAACCAAACTGCAAAAAAATTTGAAGTTTAGAGTCTAAGTTTGAATAGTAATTCATGATTTCAGATTGTTCCTAGTTGAATGAAAAATGAAGGTGAGGAAAGGAATTTGACATTTCACCTTAAATTCTAAGAAAGTAATACTTTACATAAATGTTTCTGAGTTAATTACTTCTTTTAACTAGTCTAGTAATTCTTTATTGAATACTGAAAATATTTACTTATTAAATAGGTTTAATAAAAAGTTATAACTCATTTCATGTTGTATGCTAGTAGGTCAAAGGGCAATTCAGAATACCAAAATAGCATCATTAATTTAACTGGTCAAAGTGCTTACTCCCATGAGTCCAGCACTTCAGTTCAGTTCAGTTCAGTTCAGTCACTCAGTCTTGTCCGATTCTTTGCAACCCCATGAACTGCAGCATGTCAGGCCTCCCTGTCCATCACCAACTCTCGGAGTTTATCCAAACTCATGTCCATTGAGTCGGTGATGCCATCAACTATCGCATCCTCTGTCATCCCCTTCTCCTCCTGCCTCAGTCTTTCCCAGCATCAGGGTCTTTTCAAATGAGTCAGCTCTTTGCATCCGGTGGCTAAAGTATTGGAGTTTCAGCTTCAACATCAGCACTAGATATATTAATAATGACTGTGTCACCCCTTTCAAAGGAAATTCTGAACTTTTAAGTAACTTGTCGTCTATTTTCCACACAATGTCAGTCCAAAGATTACTATGTAGAAATTTCAGCAACTCTAGAATGCTAAAATGTGCCAAATAAAAGACATACGTGGGTCATGCATGAGTGAGTTTGAGTTCCAGTTACCAAACTAATATTTCTAAGAATATATGATTTAGTGGGAAAAACAATCATTTTTGTAGTGTTGTTAATTGAAATTTTCTGAAGAAGACTTGAATTGAAATTCCAAAATAAATTTATAAATCAGGAGCATATTTTAACTCTATTAACTCAACCTTCTAAATTTATTCATTTTAATTTGGTGATTATATATATACACATATATATAATAAAAAAGATCATTTGTTCTTTGACTAATTCCAATTGGCTTATAAATATAATAGGTTCAGTTTCTCTAAACAATTCCATTCATATGCTTAGAAAATTAAATATCCTTGGAACCTTTAATTATAATAGCACTTGCCAAGCTAATATATCTGATTCTCTAAAACACATTTATTGTCAGGCTGGGCAGTTGTACACACTGAACTAGCACTTGAAAAACTCTTATAAACCAAAGATAATAAACAATATTCTCAGAAATGTTTTCATCACACTAAAGGAGTTATGTTTTACTTTATAAATAAAACCACATATCTGCTATCAATCTAATAGTTCCAACTAAACATTTTAAAACTAACATGTAACTGTCAAACCTATCAGTTACATGTTAGTTTTACAATGTTTATTTTTATTTTGACAAGTTATCCTGACACTTAACAACACAAATTATCATAATATATGGAACTTATTTCCACATATAATAGGCAGTTATTTAAAATTTGAATTTATATTATTATTTCTATGCCTTAGTAAGGTTGCACAGTTGTAAATTAAGGAAGCAAATGTACCAAATTAGATGGACTGAGATTTCTGAGTCAGGACTAGTAAATTTTCATTCAGAATCTGAGTTTCATGTAAGAGTGGAGGCACACCTGGATACTTTCTGTATAACCTTCTTGTGATCCAGTCCTTCATTTTCAACCTGATAATTCTTACCTCTCTTTTTTGTAACAGTCTTTTCAACAATTTTAAATTGAAATTTCTGAGATTCTGTATGTCGTTTAACTTGATTTGTTTCTGCATTCCTTTCATAGAACTGAACTTATCAACCATTATCCTACAGCCATTTTATTGGCAAATGTCTTCAGTGAAATCATATTTCGGAGCTTTATGCTTTATGTTAGAACAGAGCTGTGCAATGTTTAGCATTACTTCTAACCCACAAGATAAAATACTGCAGCTTAAAAGAACAATCATAAACTTTGTGAGTGGGTAGACCTGGTCTTAATTCTAGCCTTGCCATATTCCTACCAGCTGTGACATAAAACAAGTCATTAAATCTCACTAGCCCTCAGTTTTTTCATAAGTAAAGTGGTTTCTGATTTCTTACATCATTAGGCAGATTAAGCTAATTTTGCAAAACATGACAAATTGTATGTGCTCAAAAAGTTGGAATAGATATCACTTACTAGTGTAATTTCAGGTATGTATTTTAAAGTTGTCTTTTTTTTTTAACTTTTATAGTTATAACATCACAATTATAATACTGGGAAGAAAAACCTCATGTTGTTTTCTTGTGCTTAATATAATACAATTCTGTTTAACTTTGACAGTCTAACACTACACAAAGTACTATTACTTAAATATAGTCTGTTTAGGTAGACATAATAAACATTTTACATTAACTGTGAAATTCCATGCACAACATCTAAAACAGTCGCTGATATTGAGGTAAAATTTTGAGAGTATAGGTGTCTTTTTCCACATCAGAGAACTTCTAAAATCACAATCATTATTTTTTGTTGTTAAGAAACATTGGATTTATGTTATAAAATGTCAAGCAATATTAGAAGCTCCTGTGATAAAATGGTTAAAAGACAACTTCCTCCAAGATCTGGGGCTTTCACACTAACTGTAAAAGGCAGATAATTTATTAGCTATCAAATAAACCAACAGAAAATATCAGATTATAAAAGTTGGTGCAGAACCAAATATAGCCATATGATGCATAAAGTCCAGGTGGTTACTTGCATTAAGCGATAGGCAAAGACTGTTTGGAAAAATGACAGGAACGGTGTTCAGGGAAAGAGAATTTCAGGTGACAGTGCATCAAATATAAAGCCATTTAGGTGGGTAAGAACTTGAAACTTTGGAAGTAGGAAGAATGTCATTGGTTCAAGTGGTATGTGAATGGGAGATGAAGAAAGCTGGAGACGGAACCTTAGATATTTGTAAGAGAACTGGAGTTTTTATTTTATTTTGACTATTTGGAAAGTTAAGAATATAATTTAGAAAAGGAAGTGACAGGAAATCACCCACAGGTAATAAACTCATGTGGCTACTGTGTAGGTAGTGGAAGGATGTGATTTTCAAGACTAAAAAGTAAAAATCCTCTCCATCTATTAATCTCCCAGTGGTAATCACTTATAAAAGATTGGTTTATAAAAACTCTGAACTGAAGTATTGTTGTTTCTACCTTGACCTTTCATTAATTGTTCTGTCATCTATTTTCAGTTTTTTTGTTGAATTTGTAGATGTAATTACTTTTGTTATACAGTATTTTAAACAAAAAATATATGTACCATATTGTGAAGTGTAGTAATAATGCCTGTGAACTTATCATCAAACTTACGAAATAGAGTATTTGCCATATGTTTTCCCTTCTTGAAACTTCTCTTTAAGCAATCCCTGTATCTCCCTACCAGAGACAATCTACTAACCTTTGTTTATCATTTTCATCACTTATTCTAAAAATTTCTTCACCTCTCCAAAAGATGTTAATTACTTCACCTTCTTAAAATATTTCTTTAAAATGGTATCTTATTGCATGTAATATTCTGTGACTTGCTTTATTCACTGGCATATTCTAAAGTTTGTCTTGGTCCTTTCCATGAACATTTAAGTATAAGCTTAATGCTACATATTATATATTTTTCTCTGATTGCAACACTTTACCCTTATCTCCTTTTACTTTTTCAATTATTATTTGATATAGTGTAACTTCATGGGAAATAGATGGGGAAGCAGTGGAAACAGTGTCATACTTTATTTTTGGGGGCTCCAAAATCACTGCAGGTGGTGACTGCAGCCATGAAATTAAAAGACACTTACTCCTTGGAAGAAAAGTTATGACCGACCTAGATAGCATATTGAAAAGCAGAGACATTACTTTGCCAACTAAGGTCTGTCTAGTCAAGGCTATGGTTTTTCCTGTGGTCATGTATGGATGTGAGAGTTGGACTGTGAAGAAGGCTGAGCACTGAAGAATTGATGCTTTTGAACTGTGGTGTTGGAGAAGACTCTTGAGAGTCCCTTGGACTGCAAGGAGATCCAACCAGTCCATTCTGAAGGAGATCAACCCTGGGATTTCTTTGGAAGGAATGATGCTAAAGCTGAAACTCCAGTACTTTGGCCACCTCATGCGAACAGTTGACTCATTGGAAAAGACTTTGATTCTGAGAGAGATTGGAGGCAGGAGAAGAAGGGGATGACAGAGGATGAGATGGTTGGATGGCATCACTGACTCAATGGACGTGAGTCTGAGTGAACTCTGGGAGTTGATGATGGACAGGGAGGCCTGGCGTGCTGCGATTCATGGGGTCACAAAGAGTTGGACACGACTGAGCGACTGAACCGAACTGAATTGAATAAATTCTAATCTCCTAAATCAGGAGCCAAATGATTGAAGTCAAATATTAGTTATACCACTTATTAGGTCTGTGATATTGTACATGTTAACCTCTAAATCTCAATTTTGTAATGAATAGGAGAGTACATACCTCAGGGAATTCATGGGAGATTTCAGTGAGTGAATACATGAAAAACACAGGAGAGAACTTGGAAGAATTAATTGAAATATTTGTTATATTTATAAAATGTATTTTATATACACACACAATAATTATTATATATCAGGTACCATTTCAGGTGAACAAAAAAGGACAGAATTTTTATTTTACTTTTTTCTTTTGGCTGCATAATGTGGCCAATGGAATCTTAGTTCCCTGACCAGGAATTGAACCTGGGCCCTCAGCAGTGAAAGCGTGGATTCCTAACCATTCAACCACCAGGGAATTCCCAAACTTTCTGGTTTCTAGGACCTCAAACCTATATGCAGACATTGGACATTACTGTTTGGGCATTAAATATAAATATAAGAAATGACTATATTTTAATGATATGTTGTGTGTAGAAAATGGTAAAGCTATGAGGGCAAAAAGTTGCAGAGTTGGGTGCATGAAATACAATTCTATATAGGATGGTCAAGTTACGTCTCTTTAAAGAGAAAGTATTTGAGCAAAGATTGAAAGAGATGTAAGTTATCCATACCCGTATCTGGGGAAAGAGTACTCCATGCAGAAGAAATAATCAAACAAAACCTAAGGCAGAAGCATGCTTGGCTTGTTACGAAAGAGCAGGGGAACAGGTGTGGCAAGCCCAGGTTGAGAGATTAATAGAAGATAATAATAATAGAAGATAATGGGGCCAGCTCAAATAAATGTCACCTTAAAAATAGACAGGGAGGCCTGGCATGCTGCGATTCAAGGGGTCGCAAAGGGTTGGACATGACTGAAAGACTGAACTGAACTGAAAAATAGGCAGGCTTCCCAGGTGGCTCAAATGGTAAAGAACTTGCCTATCAATGCAGAAGGCACAGGAGACATGGGTGTGCAAGAGCCCCTGGAGGAATGAAATGACAACCCACTCCCTATTCTTGCCTAGAAAATTCCATGGACAGAGGAGCCTGGCAGGCCACAGCCCGTGGAGTCACAGAGTCAGACACAATTGAGCACACAAGCAAAAATGATCAAAATTTAATCAACCCTCAGTTGAGATGTCACTTCTTCACTGCAGTGTTCTCAGATTTCCTCAGTTCACTTCAGTCTCTCAGTCGTATCCGACTCTTTGCGACCCCATGAATCGCAGCACGCCAGGCCTCCGTGTCCATCACCATCTCCCAAAGTTCACTCAAACTCATGTCCATCGAGTTGGTGATGCCATCCAGCCGCCTGATCCTCTGTCGTTCCCTTCTCCTCCTGCCCCCAATCCCTCCCAGCATCAGAGTCTTTTCCAATGAGTCAACTCTTCACACGAGGTGGCCAAAGTACTGGAGTTTCAGCTTTAGCATCATTCCTTCCAAAGAAATCCCAGGGCTGATCTCCTTCAGAATGGATTGGTTGGATCTCCTTGCAGTCCAAGGGACTCTCAAGAGTCTTCTCCAACACCACAGTTCAAAAGCATCAATTCTTCAGTGCTCAGCTTTCTTCACAGTCCAACTTACATCCATACATGACCACAGGAAAAACCATAGCCTTGACTAGATGGACCTTTGTTGGCAAATAATATCTCAGCTTTTGAATATGCTACCTAGGTTGGTCATAACTTTTCTTCCAAAGATTAAGTGTCTTTTAATGTCATGGCTGCAGTTACCATCTGCAATGATTTTTGAGCCCCCCAAAATAAAGCCTGACACTGTTTCCACTGTTTCCCCATCTATTTCCCATGAAGTGATGGGACCAGATGCTATAATCTTCGTTTTCTGAATGTTGAGCTTTAAGCCAGCTTTTTCACTTTCCTCTTTCACTTTCATCAAGAGGCTTTTTAGTTCCTCTTCACTTTCTGCCTTAAGGGTGGTGTCATCTGCATATCTGAAGTGATTGATATTTCTCCCGGCAATCTTGATTCCAGCTTGTGCTTCTTCCAGTCCTGCGTTTCTCATGATGTACTCTGCATAGGAGTTAAATAAACAGGGTGACATTATACATCCTTGATGTACTCTTTTTCCTATTTGGAACCAGTCTGTTGTTCCATGTCCAGTTCTAACTGTTGCTTCCTGACCTGCATACAGGTTTCTTAAGAAGCAGGTCAGGTGGTCTGGTATTCCCATCTCTTTCAGACTTTTCCACAGGTTATTGTGATCCACACAGTCAAAGGCTTTGCCATAGTCAGTAAAGCAGGAATAGATTTTTTTTCTGGAACTCTCTTACTTTTTCGATGATCCAGTGGATGTTGGCAATTTGATCTCTGGCTTCTCTGCCTTTTCTAAAACCAGCTTGAACATCTGGAAGTTCACGGTTCACGTACTGCTGAAGCCTGACTTGGAGAAGTTTGAGCATTACGTTACTATCATGTGAGATGAGTGCAATTGTGCAGTAGTTTGAGCATTTTTTTGGCATTGCCTTTCTTTGGGATTGGAATGAAATTTGACCTTTTCCAGTTCTGCGGCCACTGCTGAGTTTTCTAAATTTGCTGGCATATTGAGTGCAGCACTTTCACAGCATCATCTTTCAGGATTTGAAATAGCTCAACTGGAATTCTATCACCTCCACTAGCTTTGCTCGTAGTGATGCTTTCAAAGGCCCACTTGACTTCACATTCCAGGATGTCTGGCTCTAGATTAGTGATCACACCATCGTGATTATCCGGGTCATGAAGATCTTTTTTGTACAGTTCTTCTGTGTATTCTTGCCACCTCTTCTTAAAATCTTCTGCTTCTGTTAGGTCCATACCATTTTTGTCCTTTATCAAACCCATCTTTGCATGAAATGTTCCCTTGGTATCTCTTATTTTCTTGAAGAGATCTCTAGTCTTTGCCATTCTGTTGTTTTCCTCTATTTCTTTGCATTGATAGCTGAGGAAGGCTTTCTTATCTCTCCATGCTATTCTTTGGAACTCTGCATTCAGATGTTTATATTTTTCTTTTCTCCTTTGCTTTTCACTTCTCTTCTTTTCACAGCTTTTGTAAGGCCTCCCCAGACAGCCATTTTGCTTTTTTGCATTTCTTTTCCATGAGGATGGTCTTAATCCCTGTCTCCTGTACAATGTCACGATCCTCAGTCCATAGATCATCAGGCACTCTAACCATCAGATCTAGCCCCTTAAATCTTTTCTCACTTCCACTGTATAATCATAAGGGATTTGATTTAGGTCATACCTGAATGGTCTAGCGGTTTTCCCTACTTTCTTCAATTTAATTCTGAATTTGGCAATAAGGAGCTCATCATCTGAGCCACAGTCAGCTCCTGGTCTTGGTTTTGCTGACTGTATAGAGTTTCTACACCTTTGGCTGCAAAGCATGTAATTAATGTGATTTCAGTGTTGACCATCTGGTGATGTCCATGTGTAAAGTCTTCTCTTGTGTTTTTGGAAGAGGGTGTTTGCTATGACTAGTGCGTTCTCTTGGCAAAACTCTATTAGCTTTGCCCTCCTTCATTCTGTATTCCAAGGCCAAATTTGCTTGTTACTCCTGGTGTTTCTTGACTTTCTACTTTTGCATTCCAGTCCCCTATAATGAAAAGGACATCGTTTTGGGGTGTTAGTTCTAAAAGGTCTTGTAGGTGTTCATAAAACCGTTCAGTTTCAGCTTCTTCAGCATTACTGTTTGGGGCATAGACTTGGATTACCGTGATATTGAATGGTTTGCCTTGGAGATGAACAGAGATCATTCTGTCATTTTTGAGATTGCATCCAAGTAATGCATTTCAGACTCTTTTGTTGACCATGATGGCTACTCCATTTCTTCTCAGGGATTCCTGCCCATAGTAGTAGATATAATGGTCATCTGAGTCAAATTCACCCATTCCAATCCATTTTAGTTCACTGATTCCTAGAATGTCGATGTTCACTCTTGCCATCTCCTGTTTGACCACTTCCAATTTGCCTTGATTCATGGACCTAACTTTCCAGGTTCCTATGCAATATTGCTCTTTACAGCATCAGACCTTGCTTCTATCACCAGTCACATCCACAACTGGGTATTGTTTTTGCTTTGGCTCCATCCCTTTATTCTTTCTGGAGTTATTTCTCCACTGATCTCCAGTAACATATTGGTTTCAGATTTCCTAGACAAAGATATATTTTTTTGTTATGTGCACTTAAAAATTATTTCAATTGTGTATCATAATAGATATTAACAAAACCACAAAAATTTAAGTGTATGGCGCATTGATTTACCCTTCCCCAGATCAATTATTAGAACATTGGCACTAACTTAGATACCCTTTGAATGCTTCTTAATCAGTCACCTCAAGACATAATCAGCATCTTAACTTTTAAGAGTAGCTTTTCTTTTGCATATATTTGATACTTATCCACATGAAATCATCCAGTACATATTATTTTGTTTTCCTTCTTTCCTTGGGCATTATGTTGCTGCAGGTGACTATACTGCCCTTTTATTTTCATTACTATGTGTGTTCAGTCCATTCAGTCGTGTCCGATCTTTGTGACTTCATGGACTGTTGCCCACAAGGCTCATCTGTCCATGGGGTTCTCTAGGCAAGAATACTGGAATGGGTTGCCATACATTCCTCCAGGGGATCTTCCCAATTGCAAGAATGAACCTGTGTCTGCCTGCATTTCCTGCATTACAAGCGGATTCTTTTCCCACTGAGCCACCTGGGAAGCCCTTCATCACTATACATTATTCTATGACCTATGTGTCCATCGTACCATTGATAGTCATTGAATTGGTCACAGTTTTCAGCTATAATTAGTAATGCTTCTATAGAGATTTGCGGACATATTGTACTTTTGCATTTATTTGTTAATTTATATGTGATTAATCTGTCACATATTTGTCTAGCAGGACCATGAAGGCAAAGTGTTTGTGTTTGCCTTTCCTCTTTGTATCTTCTACATTAAAGAGGTCAATTAATGGGAATTCTAACATGTATACTGTCATGTAAGAATTGAATCGCCAGTCCATGTCTGACGTAGGGTGCAGCTTGCTTGGGGCAGGTGCATGGGGATGACCCAGAGAGATGTTGTGGGGAGGGAGGTGGGAGGGGGGTTCATGTTTGGGAACGCATGTAAGAATTTAAGATTTTAAAATTTAAAAAAAAAAAATAAATAAATAAAAAATAAAAAAAAAAATAAAAAATAAAGTTAAAAAAAAAAAAATGTTTATAGTTAGTTAACCAATAAAACAAATGTGAGAAATTGATTCCAAGTATTTCAGTTTGAATTTTTAGGTATTTTTCAATAGAAACATTTTTTAATTGTCAGGTTTATTGCATTGGTTTTCTTATTGTATTTTTATTACTTTTTTTTGTTTGTATGTGTAATATGTGTAGTTTCTGACCTATATAACAAAATAGACAGTATTTCTAAGGGATAAACATGACCCAATAGTCATAAAACCAATCATCTAATATTTGAGGATTAGGTACTCCTATTATTTGAGTTCAAATATATTTGAAACATAACCCTTTTGTGAGCTTGGTTTCACCATTAGTACTAGTTAGTACTAGTTAGTATTATAACTTTTTCATCCTTGGAAAAGCTCCTGAAAATATTTTGTTTCCTGTTCACAAGACCATTATTTCATTTTTGATCCCTAACTCTAATAAAGTAACTAAACAGTAAACCAGAAAAAAGTCTCCCCCCACAGTTGAAAAATCTTTCTTGAATTATCAGACAGTTAGAAAATTGAATTTGAGAATTTATATAATGATGTAAGAATTTCAGTTCTCTATAAAACTTCCTACTATATGGAAATGAATAAAGATCAATTGACTTCCTTTGTTTCCTTCAAAAGATAGAAAAGTCAAGATAGTATGTAACCTGTAAAATTATATTGATCTTCTTACAAAATTTATAGAAAATGTTGTTTAGTAGCATCTTAATAATATTCTATGTTCTTTTCATCCCAAACTATTTGTTCTCATAAGGTTCTGAATAAAGTAAAATTTTTGTTACTAAAGCTTTAATTTAATGCACATTTAAATATTAAATTCCCATAAAATTACAGTGAAAATAACTTGTTTTACCTTAGAAATTAAAATTACTAAATTCTATCTAGAGTACACTTCTATGTATCTTCTATGTATCTACATATACATCATATGTATCTTTTAAATTGGCATATCATATTACACTTGGAGCTTCCTTGGTGGCTCAGTTTGTAAAGAATCCTCCTGATATGCAGGAGACTGACTGCAATACAGGAGACACGGGTTTGATCCCTGGGTCAGTTAAATCCCCTGAAGAAGGAAATGGCAACCCACTCCAGTGTTCTTGCCTGGAAAATTCTGTGGACATAGGAGTCCATAAAGTTGCAAAGCATCAGACACAACTGACCAACTAAACCACCACCATTACATTTATTTCTTTTAAATAGTTATAATGACTTCTGGCATACGCATTGAAGAATACACTTAATAAGAACCAATGATTATCATCAATTTAGTTCCTGATGTTCTCATGCTCCTGCACTACAAACATGTGGAAGCTGTGTATTTGCCAGATTCCAGAAATACAAGCCTCATATAAGCCTATATTGCAGAAATTAAAAAAAAGAGTGACTTGTGTGAAGGTTCACTGTGTGGTGATTTTATCTCCTTTTTCCTTTTTCTTCATCCAGAGCCGAATTCGTAGAATGTGGAATGATACGGTCCGAAAACAGTCAGAGTCTTCCTTCATTACTGGAGATATAAACAGTTCAGCGTCACTCAACAGAGGTAATTAGAAATAATTTTTCATATTTACTCTTTTTGTGATTACTTTAAGAAATTCCTAAATGCATTGCTTTATTTGCAATTTCTGGACTTTGTTCCATGTGATAGAAATATTGCAAAGATATAAAACGTGGTTGAGTATAGCAGTGTATTCCATTATTCATAAGGCTTCTTTTCTCAATCCTGAATTTTCATATCTTTTCTGAAAGTAAGTTAAAAAGTGAAAAATTTCTTTCTCTAATCATCTGCCACTGCTATAAACTGGTGAGTTGTCAGGCCTCATTGGAAGCTGTGAAAATGGGCAATTATGTGGCTATATAGTCTGCTAAGCATCAAAGAGTTCCACACTGTCCCAGGTATAGAGCAATTTCTCAGTCTTTGTGGAAGTAAAATTATACTGTCTAATATACTTAAGGCAACCTGTGTATTTTTGGAAAAATCCCATCTAATCTTAATATCAATAAGATGTGTTCAGATAATATTGGATATTTAAAGATACAGAAGGAAAAACCCACTATATGTAAATTTTATACATATATGTATATAATAATTCTTTCAGTGTGTATATGCTTCTGGTTAAAATTTTTCTGGAATACCATTTAGATTTTAAAAATGATGTTTCCTTAATCTACTATTTTGTTTGTGCTTAATCTTTCTTATTCCCTTTGTCTCTCTCCCTCTTATTTTCTCCCTCTCCTCCCCCTCCCCATCGTAAATGTATGTGTGAGTGTGAGAGAGAGATATTAAAATTAAATTAACTGCAGTAAAAATGGGTAGAAACAATGTTTGTGCGGAGCTGGGGTACACTACAGTCTGTGCTGGGAAATCTTTAGAACATAGTTTTATCTTGGGGATGGTGCTGGCATGAGCACATTTTAATCAGACTGTCCTAAAAGAGACATTTTTTGATGCATACATTCTGTGGTTATTTTCATGATTTTTTATGATCAATATTGTTATTTTTATTAGCTCCAAACTAGAATTGTTTGCTTTAAACCTATTTCTGTCTACTTTTTGTTACATCAAATGCTACTTAGAAACAACTAATTCACTAATTATGGCTTATGATTAAGAATGATTCAAATACTGGTGTTCTTGATTACTTTTAGTCAAATAAGTTGCATCTTGTTTATATAAAAGAAGTTATAACAAATAGTGTCTAAGTTAAATTTGATTTAGAGATTCATCCATGTTGTATAAATCTTGATTGACTTCCATGCTTATATGTGTGGTAGTGATAAAGTAACTATAACCTAGTGATGATATTAAATTTTCTACAACACTTTTGCTTGTTAGAACAGTGAGTGCAAATATTCTTCCAAATATGAAGAAAATACATTAAAATAAAACAATTACCTTCTTGTATTTTATTTCATTTTCAGTTTATTTTACATAGTATCTCACAAGTGTTCTCTTTTTAAGTTTACTTTTATGATTAGTTTTATGAAAATTTAAATATGAATACTCTTAACCCTTTGAAATACTTTCTAAATCAGAGCAAATATATTATCTACACATGCCTCCAAAGTTTAGGAAATAAATTGCTTTCATAGTGACAGATTTTCTTTTTACTTTAAATAATACATAGAAATAATACATTGAAAATGTATAGTATGCTCCTTTAAGAAAACTATCCTTTTATTCAAAGCTATTCTTATTAATAAGAATTTTTGTTAGGAGTATCTTGCTCTAATGATCACAGAAACCATAGAATGTGTTCTTTAAACAAAAGATGAGGTTTGATTATAATAATGCACCATTTCTTTGCTTACTGTGAAGACAGAGAAAACATGTAAACTACTTGGCTTAGCATTGTGATCTAGATTTATATTGACATTAAAGTATGTAGCATTATTAAAAATTATTTTAACTGATTAATTTTTATGACCTTGATTTTAAGGTCAATTGCACTATATAAGATTGCTTTGCCCTTTTTAGTTCCTTCTCAGAAATTTCATCAACTTGGAATATGTGCTGTGTATGACTAGGTCAATTTAAAATATATTTAAAGAAAATAATATTTTATATTGTCTGATTATATATTAAATCTGTTTTTAAAAATCTTTAGTTTTAAAGGATACTTCTTAAAGTTATTGAAGAAAGGGTACAAAATTTCTTGTGATATCCAGTAAGTTATTTGGCGATGACTTTGGGGAGAGGGTAAAACTGACTTTATGGTTTGTTTGAAGTATGCCTATGCAGTGATCTTTTCCTTCAGGATATATATTCTTCCTTTCACTCAGTGACTTTAATGGGGAGACATCATAGTGATCTTCCTGATCTTCTATATTAATTTCCTAGTCCCCCGAGTCAGAAACTCCTCATTTTATTCTCATCTCATTATTTTTTATCTTAGATGAGTGCAGTACTTTAAAATTTTATTTCTTCATATAATATCTCTGAAGATAGTCTTTAACTTCCTTCTTTAATCTTGTCTTATTCCCCAGGGTCCTATCTTCCCTGCATTCAGGCGTGTGTATCATATTTAGGTAGGTGGCATATAAGATTCACCCTTCCAGATAAACACTTCAGTCACCTCAGCAGCATAATTATTTACATCTATAATTCAAAAGATTATATTCTCTATTATTAAAATAAAAATTTAGGCACTACATCTTTACATCTTCATATATTCTAACTTCCCATTCATTCTTAGTTTCTTACAGTTATAATTTTTTTATTTCCAACTTCATTTTCCTTTCTTTCTAAATTAGATATTTTAAAAATCTTATGTTTGTCTTTAGAATACTTCTGACCTTTGAAAACTACAAGAAGTTGTCTAAAAATTAGTCCCATTTTCAATTCAGGATTTCTTTTCTATTCATACCACTGTCCAATTCATTAAAAGAAAATTATCTTAAAATTCTGTATGTCTTATCATCTATTCTTCCAAATAAGAACCATTATTATCATCTTTGGGATTCATTAAGAATAAAACATCTACCATGCAGTGAATATATCCTTCTCAATTGTTTATATTTTTTCAAATTATCCTTAATGTTTGGTTCTTGAACCAACTTGTTATATCCTATGTATCAGATTATCTGTCTAGAATCTCCAATGTGATAAATTTGATTACTATTGGGATTGTACTCCTTGGAATCAAGCAAGACTTTGGAAGATTTATTGATAATTTTCAAATTCATGAAATCATTCTTAGACGTTCTCTTGTGGATTTTGTTATTCGGTCACCTCATCTCTTTAAAAGCTTTCATTACAGTGTCCTTGAAATTTCTATATTTTGAAGATGTTTTCCAAGTGTTCCCTATACATTTTCAGACATTTTTCTTCTGATGACTTGTTTGCCACAATGCTACACACTCATACAAATCCAGAATTTCATGAAGCCAATTCCCCAAATCCCAGAACTAACATCAAGTTAACTTCACCCATTCTACTGTATACACAGGGAGAAGGAGCTTTTTGAGAGCCCTGAGGTGATGGTTGTTTACAGAGAGTTTCAGAGAAAGCTAACTCTGATCCAAGACATGTTTCACAAACCCCACTGGATAGTTTGTTCCTTTGTTCATTTAAATATATACAATTTGCATATACCTTGAAGTCATCCTCAGTTCCCAAGCTGCTCCCAGGACAATGGAACACTAATTCAAATTTTTGTTAGCTCAGAATTCCTGATAGTAGTAGAAACAATTTGTAGCTAAGGTTAGGTTTCCCACCTGTATCCCCTACCCAGTCTCTACTGGCCAAACTGTATTCTGAGTGATTTAGATTAGCAGACTTGAGTTTGATCCACATATATAGCATTTGGTGAGAAATTCTCTGGTAGTTCAGTTATAATAATTGTTACATGTTTCCACTCTTTTTGTAGATATATATAGAAATTGTGATATTTTCTAAAATGAGATTTTATTAGGCTCTATCACATGAATAATATTTATATCTCTCATTTTCTTTTTGTTTAATAAGTTGAATTGACATCAGAAATTTCAATTTAAAAGCAAGGTTTGGTAGGTAGCTGCTACCAATATGTCTGAATTATCAAAAGGTGCCTTCCCACTTCCCAGCTGTGGACTGCAAAAATGTGCCCCGTTTGAGTGGGAGAACCACCAAAAAGGCATTTCTCCTTCTGGAACAATGACTTAGCTAGTACTGTGAATTTTATTTTCCCTTACTTCCCATTCTCCTTCCCATCCACATCCCACACAACGTAGATTTTTCTTCATGGAGTTATGACCAGTAAAGCTGTATTTATGTAAGCCAAGTTTAAGTGTTACATGGCAGAAGACTGTCTAATCTGTAGCTGTATTTTACGTAGCAGTTTTGATTATGAAGTGTTAACCTAGGAAGTTTCAGTAAATTGCTGAACTTTTCAGTGTCTTTGCAATAGGGATATAAATAGTGTCTACTTCAGTGGGACCTTGAAAGGATTGACTTAATATATCATAGTTGCTTACAACATGCCAGGAACATAATAAGTACTATTATTATCATTGTATTCACAAGTTCATTAATATTTTCTAACAAATGAAAACTGATACTTGCCAATGATCTCAAGTAATCAGATATTAAAATTCATCATTCATTGCAAAGGTTTCTTTCACTTTGTAGTTTCTAGTAATAGGTGGGAGGAATGAGGTAATTACCTGAATGTCAAGCAATTTACCTAGTATGGTGCTCCCCTTGACACTAACAAAAGGAAATAAACTAATAAAACTGAATTGTCTCTTTTGAATTAGAAATTAAATGCAAATTATACCTGTGTAGTTGCATTTTCTATTTTTGATTTGTATCTATATTTTAGCATTGAGGAGATAAATGTAAAATATTTTTTCTCCCTACCTTAGATGGTATAAACAAGCACAACCTTCTCTTTCCTCCAAGCCCTCCTGTGTTTCAAGGCTTAGAGACACTAGCTCAATGTAGACAGGTCCCCTAGATAACCAGATACATAACAGAGTAGAAATATGACTCGCTCCCTTTTTAAATTCATATCTTCTCAGAACCTATATTGTCTTTCCCAGGAGGTTGGTCACTGGGACAGATGAAGCTTCACAAGAAATCACGGGCTGTCTCCTTAAATTTAGGCTACTAAACATTTTATTTTTATATATTTAAAGAAAAATGCAAATGAAAAGATATAAGTGGTCTTTCACTGTAATTAATGATTTATATATATTAAAACTACTAGGGTGAATACTCAAACTTATTCATCACCTTATTAATGTCAGTGAGTATAATTTGGCTTACATGTATGTGTCTTATTGCCCCCAAAGCCTTGCTGTTTTGAAGGATTATAAAATCATTGGCTGCAAATATTAACCAGATTCTAATATAATCTGATATCTATTTGTGAAATTTGTAGACACCGTTATCATATGCCTAAGAGAACTTGCATAGCTAACAGATCAGACTGGGCTATATAACAAATTACTTTGTTATGAACAAGTATTATGATGACATGAGTACAAATGCAGTAAGTATCCCATGCATGGACACATTTTTTATTTGAGATTCACCATTTTATCTATATCTAGTATTTTTTACTTTTATATTTGTGATTCTTAATGAGGCAACAGCGACTTCTGTGTTTCTTTCCTTTCTATGTGTCTTCAATATTCCGAAAGTATATGATAAAATAAGAGTATCTCCTGTTGTAGGAAAATCAATTCAATACACAAAAGCAAAATGATACAGATTTTAAAAGTGAAATATTATGTCAAATAGATAATATAACAGTGCTACTAATAACCTGATTCCTTGATTCCTCAAGGAAGACCAAGTAACTTTCAGAATGAACTTTCCATTGCAATATGAGATATATTAAATATTGATCTCTAATCAGTCTGGGGCATATGTTCTTGCTATCAATTGTTAGCAGGAACTGAAAAAGAAAAACCTTTAAAATGCTTTCCCACTGAGTCCTACTTATGTTTTGCTCTTAACTTTGTCCCTTTGTTAGGAATCCTTGAAATCGTCCAGGCTGTCGCAGCCAACTATACGATAGTAAAAATGGTGTTATTACTATTGTTATTATAATTTTTAAAGATCACTTCATAAAGAAGGTTATTTATGTAGAGTAGATTTCCTATTTTTATAGAATATGATCTTTCTCCCTTTATATTTAATTTATAGTTAGCAGTATCTTTTACTGCTTTGTTATAAACCAAACAAGCCACAGTGAGATACCTTTATAACTTCTAAATATGGTGCTATAGAACATTTCCAATTAGTTTTTAAATACTACTGTTTTCTGTAAGTTGCTGAGGATGTAATTTTTTTCTTTTAGGGAATAGTATCTTTTTTGAGAACTAAATATGAATACTCCAACTTATCTTCAGAAATTACTGGTGTTCTTTTCTCTGCTAGAACACAATATACTCCTTTTTAGACTTCATAAATTTGAAATTTCTCTGTTATTATGTGTAACTGTCATTTTCTTATTGTACACTGTTCATTATTTATTATCCATTATCTTTATATCCATGAAGAACTTGGGTTTCTTGGTAACTTGTCTAAAATCATGTGGCTAATAAAGTACTAAATCTAAATTCCAAACAAGGTCTTTCTGACCAGAGAGCGCTACTTACAGCAATACGAATTTTCATTATTTTCTTATGATGACAACTTTTCAGGAAGCTTACTGAGGATTAGAATTAGAGATCTTTTCCAAGAATGTATTTCAGAATGATTTTTATTACCTTGTATGGAAATATGTTGTTCTTAAAGCACAATTATTCACATCTTTATTTCCTAATTGCCTTGATATAATATTCATTTTCTTTCACTTTATTTTCTTCTAAGCACAGTTCTTTAGTATGGATTCATTCATCCTACTCACTTAGGGAAACTGTAAGATATTGTGAGTAAATTGGGAGATGGAGTGACAATACAATTTTTTTACAAAATGATTTGATATTGAATATGCAGAATTAATAAACCATAACTGTTTAACTATATATTTAAATGTAACTGCAGGACTTAGGTTGCAAGAATTTTATGATCATTCTTTTTTCCTGGAAGTTCTCAAATACACAAAATATCAAGAAATTTTATTAGTAGAATCCTTTTCTCTTTTGTTTTTAATTTCTTGTGTTTCAGTAAAAGGATGACTATTTTGATTGGGGCAAAGATTGTGTTAAAAAAATCTGGTAAATAGCTTCTGCATATAATAATTTAGTAATAGAACCAAAGATATAACTTTTCCAAATCTCTATATTCCTGAATTTGATGTTCCTTGAACTGTGTCCTCCCAGAGGGATGTATAATAATACCGAGAAAAAAAATTGGAAATTTATTTGAGTTGACTGCAATTAGGTAGTGTTAATGTTGTAAGTTTCCACAGGACTGGAAAAGGTCAATTTTCATTCAATCCCAAAGAAAGGCAATGCCAAAGAATGCTTAAACTACTGCACAATTATACTCATCTCACACACTAGTAAAGTAATGCTCAAAATTCTCCAAGCCAGGCTTCAGCAGTACGTGAACCGTGAACTTCCAGATGTACAAGCTGGTTTTAGAAAAGGCAGAGAAGCCAGAGATCAAATTGCCAACATCCGTTGGATCATGGAAAAAGCAAGAGAGTTCAGAAAAACATCTATTTCTGCTTTATTGACTATGGCAAAGCCTTTGACTGTGTGGATCACAATAAACTGTGGAAAAGTCTGAAAGAGATGGGAATTCCAGACCACCTGACCTGCCTCTTGAGAAATCTGTATGCAGGTCAGGAAGCATCAGTTAGAAATGGACATGGAACAACACACAGGTTCGAAATAGGAAAAGGAGTACGTCAAGGCTGTATATTTTGTCACCCTGCTTATTTAACTTATATACAGAGTACATCACGAGAAACACTGGGCTGGAAGGAACACAAGCTGGAATCAAGATTGCCGGAAGAAATATTTATAACCACATATATGCAGTGACATCACCCTTATGGCAGAAAGTGAAGAGGAACTAAAAAGCCTCTTGATGAAAGTGAAAGTGGAGAATAAAATGTTGGCTTAAAGCTCAACATTCAGAAAACGAAGATCATGGCATCTGGTGCCATCACTTCATGGGAAATAGAGGGGAAACAGTGGAAACAGTGTCAGGTTTTATTTTTGGGGGCTCCAAAATCACTGCAGATAGTGATTGCAGCCATGAAATTAAAAGACGCTTACTCCTTGGAAGGAAAGTTATGACCAACCTAGAGAGCATATTCAAAAGCATACACATTACTTTGCCAACAAAGGTCCATCTAGTCAAGGCTATGGTTTTCCCAGTGGCCATGTATGGATGTGAGAGTTGGACTGTAAAGAAAGCTGAGTGCCGAAGAATTGATGCTTCTGAACAGTAGTGTTGGAGAAGACTCTTGAGAGTCCCTTAGACTGCAAGGAGATCCAAGCAGTCCATCCTAAAGGAAATCAGTCCTTGGGTGTTCTTTGGAAGGAATGATGCTAAAGCTGAAACTCCAGTACTTTGGCCACCTCATGAGAAGAGTTGACTCATTGGAAAAGACTCTGATGCTGGGAGGGGTTGGGGGCAGGAGGAGAAGGGGATGACAGAGGATGAGATGGCTGGATGGCATCACTGACTCGATGGAAGTGAGTTTGGGTGAACTCCGGGAGTTGGTGATGGACAGGGAGGCCTGGCATGCTGCGATTCATGGGGTTGCAAAGAGTTGGGCATGACTGAGCTACTGAACTGAACTGAATGTTGTAAGTCAAACTTATTAGTTTCATGTGCTAATTTCAGGTTGAAAAAATCTATGAAACATCTTGTAATTCAAAATCTAAAAACAAACGAAACTAAACTGTCTTTCTCATCTGGAAAAATGCTCCTACTATATTATAAGCATAAATGTTGTGATGGTATATGTGCAATATATAATATCCAAAGTTAATTGATTCATCACTTGTTCAGATTTTTTTTCTAAGAAATAGATTATATTAACATATCTGCTATTCTGAAAGTGAATAGAAGCTAGCTCATTTACATGAAAAATGAAAATGTGGAAATGGGATATGTTTTTAGCATAAATAAAGTCTTATTAGGTAAAAAAAATACTTACATTGTCATTGCCAATCATTCTGTAGTATCCAATAGCCCCTGTTTATTGCATAGTGAGTCTTTTGTTTTATATAGTTCAATCTTATATACAACATGCCATTTAAAAGTAAGTATTTATGTGATGGGCACTCCTTTGATCTTGTAATAGACTTTCCTCATAACTTATTATTATAAAGGATGTGGGTTCTTCAAAAACTAAAACAAGTTACCCTTCACATTCATAGAGTAATTTACACCCAGAAAATCACTGGAGAACTAAGATAGGTTTAAGATGATATTACAGATTGAAGGAAGAGAGTTAGTCTTGATGTAGGAAAATAGAAACAATACATTTCCTGAAATAGCCTCAGTCTAAACAAAACAGAGCTGAGCTGATTACGATTATATGACAAAATAAGTTTTCTCTGAAAAACATTATCAAGAATCTCTGTATTCATAGACACATTGTTTTAATTCATATCTACTTTTCTCTATATACTTTTTAAATAATAAGTGTCCAAATTTAAAATTCAAACTTTAGCTGGTATAGGCTTCACCTTGTGGCTCAGATAGTAAAAAATCTGCCTGCAATATAGGAAGCCCGGGTTTGATCCCTTGGTTGGGAAGATTCCCTGGGGAAGGGAATAGCAGCCCACTTCAGTATTCTTGCCTGGAGAATTCCATGGACAAAGGAGTCTGGCAGACTACAGTCCATGGGGTCTCCAAGAGTTGGATATGACTGAGCAACTAACACTAACTGTCACAGACTTTCTACATGTGAGTTTAGATAATTTGTACACTATAAGTACGCCAATATAGAGGAAAAATTCTATGAAAAGTCATATTTTCTTCAAATTGGTATTTTAGGTTGTTTAATTATTATATTTTCCTTTGTTCTGAAATTTGTTTTATTCAGCAAAAAATCACAAGCAGTTTGTGATTTACAAATGAATATAACTCTGGGAATCACATACCACATTTGATACGCTACATTCTTACTAAAAAGAAATATGATTTACTGCTATTTTACCCGTGGTTAAGCACTTTGGGCCTATTATATTTGGGCTCAGTATTCTTGTTTTGAGTACCTTGCCAAAGTATTCAAAATGTCTAAGTTAAAAGCGTACATAAATAAATGGCTCTGACCACAAAAGATGAGTTTTAGAGATGAATGACTGAGTAGTATAGGTTCATCATTTCTACTTGCAGACCAAATACTTCCTATTGTGTGAAGCAAAGACTCACCAAGAATTCTGATTTCCAGCCCTGCCACCATTGACTTGAGTAGTCAAAAAACATAAGATCTCTGAGTAGCTTTCTTTCAGCTAATTATGTAAAAAACAACAATGAATATATAATAGCATAAGTTTCTTCAATAGAGTACAACCAGGTTGTGTTGCACTGCAGAGCAACACATAAAATAATACCTTAAAGCTTTTAGAAGAAAATATATTTTAGATTTTAGGTTAAAGGAGTTCTTAAAAATAAAATTACAAACATAAGCTACAAAAAAAAGATAGGATTCTCATCTCAAAATTTAAACAGTACTCAAAAAAAGTGAGCTACTGGAAGGAGATGTAAACAGTACATGTAACAACAAAATGTTAATGCCTACATTGCAATGAATGTCTTCAAATTATTATACAAAATTCAACAATCTAATGTGTATGTGGGCAAAAGATATGAATCAACAATCCTCAGAATAAAGAACATTTACAATCAATAAATATATGAAAAATTACTCCATCTCTCTAGTATTCAGGAAAATGCAAAGTATAGGGGTAGCATGATATATTTCATACTCTATCAAATTGGCAGAATGTCAGCCAAACAATACTAAATCCTGGCAAAAATTTAAGAAGCATGCACTGCTTGTGAAAGTGTGAATTGATACATATGTATTTGAAAAAACTGAAAATGTGGGCAACATATAACCCAGTAATTTTACTTCTAAGTATTTATTGTAGAAAAACTCATGTATCTGGACAAGAAGACATGTATAAAGCCAATTAGCACAAAATAAGGGAAAAGAGAATAGGTAAAATCTAGGCCTCCTGACTCTAAAGCTCTGAATTTACATATTAAAATAGAGGCAACACCTCTACATTCAGAATATTCCATTTTATACTGAACTAACAATAATCCAGTCTTTACTCTGGAGACAACATGTCATTGAAATCCATATTAATAGATTTCCAGTGAATGAATTAGCTATTAAAAGAAACTGAAGTATCTCTCAACCATTTGAAAGAAATTTAATAGGCAGGTTGATTAAAATTTAATAGCAAACTTGTTGGCTATTAAAAGTGCATAGTGTGATAAATCAAGATGTCAGCTCTTCAATTTATGACTTCGGGAAAAAGTGATGAACGAACTTTTGAGTTTCAATAAAACATCTCTTCTTTGACACTTTGTAATTTAATTAATTGTTTGAATAAAAACAGTGAAAAAATATAAAAACATGGTTTCTATGTCTTCAAAATTTGTATCACTGTAAGGACACCATGCAGATTATTTTACTTTTATCATTATAAAAATCTTGGTCTTAATATGTCTATCTCTATTTTATAAAATAGCCCTTTAAAATTGATTTAATCATTGCTTGCACTGTCTTTCAGTAGACTGCATTTGTGTACTGATATTGTTTTATTACACAAAAAAGCAGAAAAGTAGGAAACAAAATATTTCAAATAGAAACTGCCTATTGAATCAGTTCTCCATAGTTCTAGAAGTCACTTTTATCTACTTTTATTTTTATTTGTTATGTAAATTAATATGTGAATATGAAAAATTAACTGAATTTACAGAAAAGCATATGATGAAAAAGTAATACACTACTATAAGGTTCCTAATAAAATTTTGTTGAAACATATTTTTGAAGAAGATGCTAAAATATGTTTGAAAGTCATTGACTTAAATATATTTAAGAAAAACTACCGGAGTAATTTTGGCCACCTGATGTGAAGAGCTGACTCATTTGAAAAGACCCTGACGTTGAGAAAGACTGAACGCAGGAGGAGAAGGGGATGGCAGAGGACGAGATGGTTAGATGGCATCACCGACTCAATGGACATGAGTCTGGGTAAACTCCTGGAGTTGGTGATGGACAGGGAGGCCCGGCATGCTGCCGTTCATGGGGTCGCAAAGAGTCAGACACGACTGAGTGACAGAACTGATAGCTACTGATACTGACCAGAGTCATGTGTGACCTTGAATAAATTATGAATGTCTCTGAACCTGTGTTTCTTTACATATTGTGTGATGATGGTCAGTTCAGTTCAGTTCAGTCGCTCAATCGTGTCCGACTCTTGGCAACCCCATGAACTGTAGCACGCCAGGCTTCCCTGTTCATCACCAACTCCCGGAGTTCACCCAAACTCATGTGCATCGAGTCAATGATACCATCCAGCCATCTCATCCTCTGTCATCCCCTTCTTCTCCTGCCCCCAATCCCTCCCAGCATCAGAGTCTTTTCCAGTGAGTCAAGTCTTTGCATGAGGTGGCCAAAGTACTGGAGTTTCAGCTTCAGCATCATTCCTTCCAAGGAACACCCAGGACTGATCTCCTTTAGGATGTACTGGTTGGATCTCCTTGCAGTCCAAGGGACTCTCAAGAGTCTTCTCCAACACCACAGTTCAAAAAAGATTTAGATAATGTTAAAATCTCATTCCATTGTAAATTCTTGGTTAAAACCTTTTTCTATTGTTACATTGCAATTGATTAGGTGATACTTATATATGTAAGGTATACTTTGGGTATGTCTGAATCATTTCTTCCAGATTTCTTGTTTATGTTATAGGTCCCTTGCTAAAGGGACCTGTATACCACTTTTCTTTTTTCCTGTATACCACTTTTCTTAAATATTTAAAAAGGAGGTAAAAGCCACAGTACTCCCATTCTTGTATAAGCACAATTGAGCACAAAAACATACACCTATTTTGCATACAATTTTAAAGGTTTCACAACTTTGTAGAGACCATTTCCTGGTGAAAGCGTCCTTGCTTTACACTGAAATTAGTATTCTAAATTTCTATAGAAAATATGTTATTGGTGAAAATATTTTTACTTATACAAAATGAAGTCTCTGCTGTGGGCCAGTGTTATTATCTGAAGACAAAAGCACAAAGACATCACTCAGGCGTAAGTCTGCTTTGTGTAAAACTCTGACTTATATGCATTGGTCAATATATATAATGAAAATGACCTCATAGAAGACAAAACAAAACTATGCCAAACCAAAGGAGAGAGAACCATGAGGGAATTGAATGGAGGATAAGGTATATTAAGGAGTGAGGAATCATCTGGGTAAAGCTATTTTATTGAAATAAACCAAACAGAACATTTACTATGCTGTATATTTATACATAAGAATTTGAAAATTGAGGTATATTGATATGTGATTATTAGAGAATGGTTGTATTCAATTGGTTCATTGGATCACTGTGGACTTAAATTATGCAATTTTTCCCATTTAATATGATCAGTATGAATGTAAGTGTGTTTTTTTTTAATGAAGTGTAAGGGCAAAAGAGAGTGATAGTTCTAGTTATTTTAAGAGCTTTTCAGTATAGTTTTGTTAGCCTGCTGTCAAGAAGAAACATTGTTTGAATTATGTTTCTGAATCATATAATATAGATTCAAGTGAGATCCAACTGTGATCTTGCTTCAGATCTGTTCTTTCCTTCACAATTTCAAAGCAGGTGAATCTGCCTTAGATTTTCAGTCCTCAATTACAGATATCACATTGAACTAGCCTAGGCAGTGCTGTCATTCAGGGCCTCCCAGTGTCAGAACACATATTTTAGTTTCCTAAGGAAAGAAATGTAGCAGGTTTGCAGTAAAAGACTACACATTTGAAAAGGATATACTATTATTCCATTCAAATTTCACTCATTCAAAAACTTTTATATAAACCTCAATATTTAGATTTTTTTTCTTAAAAAAACCCTCTTCTTAAAATGACTACCTTTGATTTTACACTTAGTCTTTTTCAGTAGCACAGGGTCTGACAAAAAGCTGTCAGAAAAACCTCTAATTTTCAGTGTGGAATATGAAAATCCTATTTTGTTTTCTATCACACTTTTACCAAAAATAAAGATTTTGTGCTTATTCCTCTGCTGACAGCCTTGTTGATGAGTCATGTATGTTGAAATTCAATACTAATTCCTTTCCTATGGTTTTATTAAAGAGCAACGCCTTGTTTCTGATAGCAAATAATCAAGTCTGACTAGACTGTAGTCAGGATGTAGTGAGTCAAAGAATTAAAGAATAGCTATTTTTACATAGCTGCCTTAAACTGTTTTACCCTACTTAAGCTTTTTGAGTCATAGCAGTCTGTTCTGTTTTTTTCCCCTCTAATTGTTATCTGCAGTTAATATTCAGGTACCATTTACTATTTACAAATAATTATATGAATATTGTCTTTTCTTTAATAATTTCAGTATTTCATGGCAGGCAGTGCTGTTTTTTTCTCCCCCTCTAATTATTATCTGCAGTCAATATTCAGGTAGCATTTACCATTTCCAAGTAATTATATGCATATTTATCTTTGTTTTAATAGTTTCAGTATTATGGTCATCAGTGTAGTTTTGGAAGGAAATAAATCACAGTACATGGCGAAATAGGTGGAAAAACAGTGGAAACAGTGGCTGACTTTATTTGTTGAGCTCCAAAATCACTGCAGATGGTGATTGCAGCCATGAAATTAAAAGACGCTTACTCCTTGGAAGGAAAGTTATGACCAACCTAGACAGCATATTAGAAAGCAAAGACATTACTTTGTCAACAAAGATCCGTCTAGTCAAGGCTATGGTTTTTCCAGTAGTCATGTATGGATGTGAGAGTTGGACTATAAAAAAAGCTGAGCACTAAATAATTGATACTTTTGAACTGTGGTATTGGAGAAGACTCTTGAGAGTCCCTTGGACTGCAAGGAGATCCAACCTGTCCATCCTAAAGGAGATCAGTCCTGGGTGTTCATTGGAAGGACTGACGTTGAAGCTGAAACTCCAATATTTTGGCCACCTGATGTGAAGAGCTGACTCATTTGAAAAGACCCTGATGTTGGGAAAGATTGAAGGCAGGAGGAGAAGGGGATGACAAAGGATGAGATGGTTGGATGGCATCACCGACTCAATGGACATGAGTTTGGGTAAACTCCCGGAGTTGGTGATGGACAGGGAGGCCTGGCGTGCTTGCAGTTCATGGGGTCGCAAAGAGTCGGACACGACTGAGTGACTGAACTGAAATCACACTAGGAATTATACAAATGACACTCTTAAAAAATTTACTCAAAGTATAAAACTGCTTATAATTGAAAAAAAGATTTGTTTTAGTTTTTATATTTTACAATATCATGGGTTTCACATAAATTTTTTCTTTAATATTTATTGAGCTCCTAAGGACTATACTAGACATGAGATACAGAGCAGTGGAAAATAAAACCCTATATATTCTCTATTTCTGGGGTTTACATTACAGTGAAATTAGCACATGAACAGGATTTTTCCATACATAGTGTTATAACTATCTTCCTCTCCACCTCCCACCATCAATTTATTTCTATCTTCAAACTGACTAACCAGTAGGCTTAACTTTTTAGTGGCAAATTAGTGACAGATGGTTTGTAAACACTGATCTTCTTGGAAGTCTTCAGCAATTTCACAGTTATTAGAAGCGAAGTTTACAAATCAGAAGTTATTTGGAGGGAAAGGGAAAAGACAGGATGGACAGAACCTTGGAAAACAGTATCAGAATTCAAAGTGACCCAGTTAAATTGGAGAAGCAGCCAGAAGCAAACAGAAAAGACTTGGGCAAAAGAGAAATGAAATGCAATGCAACTACAGAGAAAAGACATAGGCATAACTGTGCACATAAAAGATGAAGGAAGATAGATTCTGTGCAGGTGTTTAGATAAAAGATTGGGCATTAGCAACAAGCAGAGTTTTTTAGTACAGCCAGTGCTATCTTTCATAAGTATAACTTAAATGCCTAAATTTGAGTGGGTACTGTGAAAGTAAAAGTGTTACTCGCTCAGTCTTTGTGACCCCAGGGACTGTAGCCCTCCAGATTCCTCTGTCCATGGGATTCTCCAGGCAAGAATACTGAAGTGGGTTGCCATTTGCTTCTCCAGGAGACCTTTACAACCTAGGGACTGAACCTGGGTCTTTCCTCATTGCAGGCAGATTCTTTACCACAGAGCCACCAAGGAAGCCCAAAGATAGGCATCACTTTCTAGGAAAATTGCACTTGTTTGGCATCACTTTCTAGGAAAATTGCACTTGTTTGGCACGCCAACAGGAAACATGGCCTCTTGAGATTACAACAGCTATGAGTGTCCATGAAAAGGTATTAACTTCTTACACAAGATTAATCGAATGAAGCATAATTGTTGAGTTATTCAGATATCGCCCTCAAATTTTCAAACTAGCAAACTCATAGAGCTTATCCAAACTTTATAGTCTTTGCAAAACATTGATCACCAAAGGGCACATCCTGCTCTGTAGTTCCTATAACTGAAACCATACTTCTTATAACTCTTCGGTTTCAGAACTAAAGTCAGTTTCAGTGACACTAATTATATTAGATTTAAATGGTGCATGAGGTATAAAAATGAATGATAGTAAAAAAGCCAACAATGTAAATAGTGATTCTTTTTCTATCAGGAAGAAAGGTCCTTAACACCAACGGTAAAGAGAAAGCTGATTTTAGTTTTAAGTTTAATTTTTTTTTTTAAGTTTTTATCTGGCTTTAGATTCAACAGCAGGTGGATCTCCAATAATGTCACTCATTAGGGCTGTAGTTTATTAGCTGATTCTTCCTTGCCCTCAGACTTGAAACAGCCTACCAAACTCTTGTGGTAGAGATGGATAGTGTACCATTTCAGCAACACTGTATCATAATACAGCTGTATGCCAATCCATTGCTGCTATTATTGCTGGCTTTTTCTAACTTAGCAGGAATTGATGATTAATAAGAAAACTTTAAAATTCAGTCTTCCTACATTAGTAGATTTCACTGATGAAAGTGCTTTATTTAAAGATTAGGAAACCCCTAAGAAAAACAGATCAGGAACTTTATGCTAGGAAAGCTAGAACCAGATGGGTTATCTGTACAGATTTTGATAGTTTCATTAGAATTCCATTATGAAATTCCACTTTTTGTTCTCTTATTATTAGCTTTTTTGAAAGCCAAATTCTAAACAGAAAACAAAATTTGAGTCACCTGCTTCCTGCTTATGCTTGATTCTTTCCAACTCAATTGTTTACTTGTTCTCTAGGTTATCTTTTTTAAATTGTATTTTTATTATTTATTAGTTTTTAAGTTCAGGTAAATTGACATATTAGTTTTCAGTGTATGGCATAATTAACTTCTTGTATGTATTATGAAGTGGTCACCGCAATGAATCTAGTTCACATTCATTGCCGTTCATAATTAGTTTTCTTCTGTGGGTAACTTTCAAGCAGATTATCTTTTACATCGGCATAGGAAAAAAAAGGGATATTTTCTTTTATAAGCTATGTGAAGTAAGGAAAAAAGTGACAGGCCATCTTCCCAGCCTACTGTTTGTTTTCCTATTACTTTAAATAATGTGTAGGAATGAAGGGAAATATATAGAAATGCACATGTAAATCCCAGCGATAACGATCTTACCCTTATTTGATCCTTGAGAAAGTATAAAGAGTTTGAATAATTTCACATTTTTGTTTTACCCTAGTTCATTTTAAGTTCTTACACCTTTCATTTTTTATTTAAATTTTCATTTATAGTAACTTTAGAAAACAATTCCTTGTATTAGAAGACTAACCTTTTTTATTTGAGAAAAGGTTGCAATAATAAATATTACATAAATACAATATACAGGTAGTTTGTTTATAGAAAATGTTGGGCAAATCAAATCCTGTCTCAATCAGTTTATCTTAAATTTGTGCAATATCCGTGTTTAAGATTAATCAATATTCAGTTTCTTATCTGAAAGACCACTATAGCCAACTCATTTTAGCTTTCCTTACTAATATACCATGTATTTAATTCATCAATGAAAAATAATATCCTGATGTACCCATTTTATAATAAGCTGAAGATCTGTCATCTCACTGTGTAAAGACATGTAGATGTATATGAAATACAAGTTTAACAAATATTCATCAAGCATATAGTAAGTGAAAAATTGTGTGCTAGTTGTTTGCAGAATGTATAGGATGTAAACATATGGCTTATTTCCTAATATAACTGAAACCTTTCAGTTCTACAGATCAGACAAGCTTTGTCTGGCCATGAAATTCCCCAGGCCAGAATATTGGACTGAGTAGCCTTTCTCAGGGTATCTTCCCAACTCAGAGATCGAACCCAGATCTCCCACATTGCAGGAGGATTCTTTACTGTCTGAGTCACTAGGGAAACCCAAGACAATGTTTATTGTCCTTTAAATCAAGAGTTCACTTTCCCAATTTTGAGGTTAAAATATTTGACTGGTAATTTACTGTATAACAGTATGATTAAAAAAAATTAAAACTGCCATGGAAAGTTTTCCCTTTTCACTTTTTTAACATTTCTATGAGCAACTGAATGTTCCTATTTGATGCATTCAGTATAGATTACTTTTTATTTTGAGACAGTTGTAGATTCACTTGCAGTTGTAATGAAATACTGCAGAGGTCATGTACCTTTTTCCCAGTTTCCCTCAATAATATCTTGTAAAAGTATACTACAGTGTCATAGCCAGCATATTGACATTGAAACTTCCCACCAATTTTGCTCAGATTTTTTCAGTTTTACTTGTATTTAATTGTATTTGTGTGTGTGTGTGTGTATTTAGTTCCCTGTAATTCTATCATAAGAACAAGTGAGTGAGTGAGTGAGTGAGTGAGTGAAAGTCGTTCAGTTGTGTCCGACTCTTTGCGACCCCATGAGTAGGTTTGTTTATCCACCACCATAGTCAAGATACAGAGTCATTCCATCAAGGATGCCTCACGTTGCCCCCTTATGACCATGCCCACCTCCTTCCCACTTGTATTTTTCAACCCTGGAAGCCACTAATCTGTTCTGCGTTTCTATAATTTTTTCATTTCTAGAATATCATATACATATTTATGGAATCATTCAATGTAAATCTTTTGAATTGTCTCTTTTACCCAGTATAATTCTCTAGCAACTCATCCAGGTCATTATGTGTACTGATAGTTGTTCAGCTTTATTTCCGAGTAGTATTCCATGGTATGGATGTGCCACAGATCGTTTAACCACTCACCAGATGAAGGACATCTGGACGCTTTCCCATTATGGACTATTAAGAATAAAGCTGCCAAGAATCTGTAGGTTTTAGTGCCAGCATGAATTTCCAGTTCTCTGGGATAAATGTCCAATAGTACAGTAGCTGGGTGGTATGGTAATTGTACATTTAGGTTTTTTTTAATTAATTATTTTAATTGGAGGCTAGTTACTTTACAGTATTGTACATTTAGTTTTATAAGAAAGTCTAAATTACTTTTTAGAATAGCTGTACTACTGTATACTTCCATCAGCAAAGTATGAGTGATCTCATTTCTCTTTATCCATGCCAACATTTGATGTCATCACCATTTTTAAGTGTATAGTGATATCTCATTATGGTTTTAACCTGTTCATTTTCCTAAAGCATTCTTTCTCCTTTTCTCACTGTGAACTTGTTTGCCACCTGTGTACTCTTTTCCATGACACATCTGTTTATACCTTTGGTCCATTTTCTAATTGAATTGTTTTTGGTTTTGTTTGTTGTTGGTTGTTTTTTACTGTTGACTTTTTGGAGTTCTCCAAAGTCCCAGATATCCCAGATACTAGTCCTTTGTTGGACTACAAACATTTGTAAATTGGCTTGCAAATATTTTCTCCTGTTCTATTTGTTATATTTTCATTTTCTAATATATATATATATTTAAATTAATATGCAGTGCTTTCACCCTACCCTTATACAGTTTGTATTTTCCTTTATCATCTAACATAAATGCATATAAATCTATGATTTTCATATATGGCCTAATTCTATTTAATAAAACTGTCTTCTAAAGTTTTTGACTTTTTGGTTAAATTGTTATGAAAGATGGGAAGTTGTAATGCATGCTGACAGTGTGGTAGAGACTAAGTACTTCTATTCATAAAGAAATGGAAGAGTTTAACTTTCTTACTTTGCTATGCCAAAACCCACCAGTTGGAAAATGGAAAATGTAATTAGATGTATGGTTGATACCATGAACTTAATATTTTACTTAAAATATTTTAGAATAATATCCTTATGATCATTTTACCAGATTTGAAAGTTCACCTAATGCTTACTATGGTGAACTAACAAGTATGATTGCATTTTATTTTATTTCAATTTGAGTAAGTCTTCTTCATAGAATTGTAAGTAATGTCAAAATCTTCTGTTGTGTCCACAACTGCTCTCCAAATGAGTGTTTTATCATAAATGTTGCCTTTTATTATTTTCATTGGAAACAACCCAGTGGTTTCTGTGATTGAATGAATGTTTTAATTTTAGCTTTTCTTTCTGTGTTTTAAACTTTCTTTAAGCTTTTGTGTTTTGTGTTTCATTTATATGGAAGACTATATTTTGCTTTTTTAAAAAATCTTTCATTTTTAGCAAGCATGGGAATATATTCTTGCTTACACTCTGGGAAAGAGAACACCCTAAATGTGGCTTAACATTATAAATCATCTTCTTTCTTTCCCATTGACTCAGATATGTGCGTTGTTGGAAACATGTGTGCTTTAGTGGCATATATTTTTGAGTCTGACTAGCTGCCTGCCTGTAATCAGGACTATATCAACTGTTGTCATTCTAAATGTTTCCTTTCTTTTTTTCAAACACATTTGCCTGATTGACCTTTTTTTTTTTTTTTTCTCTGTCTTTCTATGGGGCTGCTCCAGGAGCCATGGCTAATCATCTTATAAGCAATGCTCTGCTTCGTCCGCATGGTACTAACAATCCCTATAATACATTGCTTGGGGAACCGGCGGTCTGTAACAACCCTTCTGTCAGCATGTACAACGCACAAGGTGTGCTGGAGTTTATCTTAATTTTTTCAAGTGAAAGTCCCATTTTATGTAGCTTTTATGGCCACATTCTATTTTTCTTTCCTTCCTCCTGCCTTTTCTTTCTTTTGGAAGCAGACACACAGACTCTTTTCACCTTTCACTCTTCTTGGTGCTTTTATTTTCCATTTTCCTTAGGTTTTCCTTAGTAAGAAATGGATTTTTTTCCTTCTGATAAACAAATGCTTGACTCACCAATATGTGTTTGTTCTCTGTAATGTTATAAAATGTTTTGTGGTTTGTCAGTACTTTTCTTGTTGTTGATTGATTTCCATACTAAATACCTATGTATTCACTTTGAGAAATGAGCTATTTGCCTAAGGTAAGTAAGATAAAGAAGACTTGATTCAGTAATCTTAATGCTATAAGATCAAGAAAGTAATCTTACTCTCTTCTACCATGAAGCACACTCTAGGCACAAATATCAGTACTAATGAAAGCACTTAGATCAACTTCATGGAAAACACTGAAATAAGCTGTGGAGGAAAGAACAGTGAACTGAACAGTAACAGATCAAGTTCTACCCTGTCTTAATATTGCCTATATGCACTGACTCAGAAACGTTGTGAAATGCTGTTTCTACTGTGACTGCATGTTAACAGCAAGGGTTTTGGATATGGCTCCTCTGTATATCCTCCAACTTTAAATTATATCTCAGATAAGCATGTCTCTTTAAAACCACTTACAATCTAAGCATTTGTATGTGACACTACCTTTTTTAAGATAAAAATATATTGAGGGCACAAGAAATTAAAAATATTCATATCATAAGTAGTAAAGTGACCACAGAAAAAATTACTCAAGTAGAAGTTTTGTAAAAGAAAAATTTTAGTCAGTGAGCCAACTATTTAAAATTATATTTGAAAATAACTCACTATAACAAAGAGACTTCAATAGTTCCTTCAAGCTGGACGTGATAAATGAGATATATTTTAACTTTCCTAGGCAATCTTGAGTAAAATGTCTGTTATCCTTTTTTGGGAATCCGTGTGTCTGTGTGTGTTTCCTTCTCAGGGGTAAAATATTACTAGCATGAATGTGAAAACTTGGTGTGAATGTTTATTCCCAAAAAAAAGTGTGTTTGTTGCAACATGGTCTTTGGGTATCTCTCTAAAATCATCTGAGTTTCCTAGGTGACACCTTGTTAGATACAAAAGGTGATTATAAATGATTTCAAAAATGTCAAAGCCAATAATTCAGAAGTGACTTCAGGAATATAGTCAAGTTGTTTGTCAGTAGGAAAAATAATTAAGCAAACTGTTAATTGTATCCAGTTACTTAAGATTTACACCTAAGAATCATAGACATTAAAAGAAGGGAGAGAACACACTGAATCCTCTTTGCTATACTATGGACATTCTGTCAGCCTGTGCTTAAGTATTTCCTCTGACGCCCTTCCTAGCTCACGATCTTAAATATTCAATTGTTGAAATGTTCCATTTGTTATAAATATTTTTCTTTCCACCAAGCCGAAATTTGCTTCTGGCCAGGATGCTTAGCTTTGCCTTCTCGAACAAAGATGAGCAAAGCATTTTGCTGCTGTCTGTGGCATCCTTTAAATACTTGAAAGTAGTTAATCTGGCTTCTTTTAGTCACCTTTTTATTCTAGTAAAGCAGCCTTAGTGCTATCAATAGAAGAAAGTTTCTTCGTGGTTATCCCCCTTTATATCATTTACCGTTTGCCAATATCCTTATTTCGTTGTAACACTCAGTGATATGTATATTACACAATGCAACAAATGTGGTTTGGCAGAACAATTCTGCAGACTTTACAGAGGCTTGTCTGGGGCTTTTCTTTATTTTCATTAGTCTAAATGACAGATAACTGTGTCATTAGAAGCATTTTAAAGTGTGCTGACATATTAAGTTTTCAATGATACTAAATGAAGATTTACACCATATTTGCAAATTTTATCTATTCTACATTATTCACCTTACATGAAAAATTGTTGGAAATTGGTTTAAAATAAGTAATATGTTTAGAACACATTTTGTTTAGCTCTTCTGACTATTCAGATATAATTTCTAGTGTCATACATAATGAAAAATTTACAATCATTAATCTATGTTTTCCCTAATTCAGTATTTGCCTTCTTGTCTTACTTTATTACTGGCATTCTAAATTAGGAGATTTTTCTAAGGATGGAACACTATTATATAAACACTTTCAACGTGAATTTTTCATGACAAAATTTAAAATAATACCATATAAATCCAAAGTTTTATTCCTGTCAAGCCTATTACTGAATATTGCTATTAAGATTATCAATAAATACACAAAGGTTACTTCTCAATGGATTTGTTGTTTATGCCAGTAAATTACATTCGGCTGACTTTTCTTAAAAACAGAAGTAAATAATTTTATTATTGGTTTTCAGAATCAAAAATGGAATTGTTCAACTACTTTATCTTTTAGTATTTTTTAAGATGTTAAGAAACTATGGTAGTGCTTAAAATGATGTTTTACCACTGACCAAAAATAAAACTTGGTGACTATCATATTGCTACTAATCTTATGCTTTCAGATGAATGCACTTATATTCTTACTGGCAAGGTGAAATCTTACATGAAATATAGGTGGCTCGGTATGTACTGGAGTGGTTTGTGTTGAATTACGACTTGGTTCTGTTCTGTTGGTCCTTTAATTCTGTTATACCAATGCCATCCAAGCAAAGAAGCATTTGGATTTAAAGTATCCATTTTTGTTTTTGATGCCTTTATTTAAAATATGTAAAGATATATTATATTGTTCCTGATGCATATAGACTTAGGAACAAAAATGAATAATACACTTTTGTTAGATTGGATTCAGATTCTCTTTGTGGAAATATTTAAAAATTCATGCATAGTATTTCTGGACCATTATCTTCTTATCAATATTGGATAGTTCAGTTTTTGTTAGATAAATCTTATTATAGATTAACCTGCCAACAAAATGTAATATATAGAGAAGTCATGCTTTTACAAGTTAATTTACATTTTAAGGTGACTTAATTCAATTCTAAAACTTTAAAGAAAGACATGTCTTTAGGATGGGATACATGAAGAATACATTATAGTGGTCAAGAATACAAAGTTATAGTATAAAGTATATAATTAAATATTCTGTTACAGCTTTCAAAGTCTAAGGCAGGATGTGAAGAGAAGGAGGTAGAGGAGAGTAGTGCATGAAGTCAATCAAGATTCCCTTTCTGATCCCAGTTCTGCCACTGTTAGCAGAGGGGTGTTAGATAAGGCTCAGTCTCTCTTGGCTGTAGCTTCCTCATCTTGCAAAGCAGGAGCTGAACTTCAGTTAACCTCTCCTGTGCTTTCCACTTCTAAAATGTTATCGTTTACAGAAGGGGCCATAATGAGCCTACAAGCAATTTACATCTGTTGCTATACTAATTTGGCTTTTTATTCAAATTCTTTTTCTTTAAAAGAAATTTTCTCTGCATTTTGAAATATTGTTGGACTTTTGCTGAGAAGCAAATCAACTTTTAAAGTACAAAAACAGTACCTCTAAAGCAGTAGTTAAATTGTAACAAGTCTGCATCTCTTGAAATTATCTAGCCCAGTGACTTTGCTGGGTTTTATTTTGTGATGATTTAATCCTCTTATAAAGAAAATCAGCAAGAGCAGTTTTTTGACTAGATTAAAATACGAGAATTTTTAAAAATAATGTTTTTATAGTTGTTTTTAAAGTATTAACTTTTAAAATGTTTGAATGCATATGATTATGCAACAATCCAGAGGAAAACTTGATATTGATTGCTGGTATTTTTTCCCTTCACATTTTCATGATACAGAATAATGGTTGGATTTAACATTGTTCTTTCTCCATAGTTATACAACTTTTGAATATGAGCTCCAGAAATGACAGTATTGATCAGTATTATTTACAAATGATAGAAAGTATTTGTATAGGTACAGTGGGGAAAAAATAACCTTTGTACATGAGAAGATACATAAGAAAACAAACAGAAAAACTAAGAAAAGTGTTTTTCTTTTCTTGCTATACAAACTAAAGAATTTACTTATACTCTAACTTAAAAAAACTTAAAGTGACATTCCTTAGAAGCAAATATGTCCTAACACATACACACAAATATATATGTAATATTGAATTAAAGTTGTGGAAAAAGTCATGGCTTGCCCTCAGGATTTTACTCTTTTTGGTTGGTGTGGTAATTTTAACTTTAAAATAAATGTGTATTCGTTTGAAATTTACAAACTGACTAAATGCTTATTACTCATTTTATTAGCATGTGTTATGGGGGTTTCTTATTTTCTAACATTTCAGTATTTTTAATTATGATAAGCCATGTAACACAGACTCATGAATTTTGGGGCAGTGGAATTATTTCCTTTGACTCTTTTTTCTGCATATCATCAATTTGCTTTTTACTCATGTTTCTTCTACTGTCGCTGTAAGCTTACTTGTTGTTTTTTCTTTCCTTTTCTCCATGCTGTCGTTTAGAGCCCTACAGAGAGACAAGTATGGGAGTAAAGCTAAACATTGCATATCAAATGTAATTTTTTTTAGTTCACTTTTATTGCATCACATATAGATGATGTAGTTATTAAAAACAGTTCATCTCACAATTTAAAAACTAAAGAACCTATAAATCAACTTATATAAATATATGTTAACAGAGATTAGACGCTTTTGTTGTCTGATTCTTTTATTGTGTCACGTAACATAGTTGTTAAGTCTCATGTAATGTTTGTGTGAGTTAAATTGTTTTTAAATTAAGCATTTATTTTTGCTAAGTAAGTCATAAACTTTTAATTTTCATTACTACATTCCATCACACAAATACATGTCATATACAATGTGTCCACCTTCTTTTAGTATGGCTGTTTTCAACCCGTACCTAATGCATTGACAACAGAAATAATAAACACGTTTCAATGCATCAGTTGCTCAACCATAACCATCAAGCATACCATAGCAGCCTCTGCAGCAGCAATCACCCATCACATATGGCCCTTTAAAAAACATTTACTTTTATTTTTTCTTAACATTGTGGATTTGTCTCAAAGATATCTTATAACATGAAAATAAATCGCTTCACCCTATGTCTGTGATGGCTGCTTTTTTAATGTATTCAGTGCATTGTTATTTTTGAAAACTGTGTTACTTGAATACAGAGTATGCATCAGAAGTCCATATAAAAATTGATATATTTGTAACACTTTATTAAATGAACTAGCTCACTTTTGGTAAACATAACTGCATCACAGATATAGAATGAATGCTATATTTTCACAAGTTAATGATGTATTGAGAAGTTTAATGGAATTCTTAAAAACAATTGTTCTATAAAGAAGTACCCTCATTTAGCAGTATTGGTTAAATGTTTGTGTTTTATTTTATTTTGTGGTTGCATTTGAAATAATTTATGTAATTATTATTGATTCTTGGATTCTTGTTCATTCAAGAAAATGCAAAAACCTTGAAGAAGCATATGGTCAGATTTATATCACTGCAGCTGTTTCTTCCCAGAATATGATGTTTAATCTCTTTTAAACCCAAAGTTTAATATGCACACAAAGTCATCACTCATTATGAAATGGAACCTTAAATACTGACACTATGTTTTTAGGAATTAGATCCCCATGTTTTATACATTCTTTTGTAAAATTATCTAATGACCCTAACAATTACTAATGGATATATAATAGTAACCAAAGTGCTTATAACAGAAAAAAATTGGAAAGTAAATCAAAATATTTCTGTTTTGAAAGTTCCCATTTGCAAATTATTTTGATGTGCCATTTATTTACCTAGGCATTATTTCAAAACTATATCATTCTGACAAATTTAACATAATCCTTTTGTGGTTTTTATATAGGGATTTCTCAGTTTTACAAAATTACATACCAAATTATTAGACAGTGCTTGAATCTTCTACTTTGATTAGTATATTCAAAGTACCACACCATGAATTATGTTAATTCTATACCTATTTCAATGTTAAGACAACACATAAATTTAAAAGGTAATAAATTATTGATTGACTTTGGTGTGTATAAATTGAAAGTTGTGAATGACTACAGAAAATTTTGTGTTTTTTTCCTAAGTTATAACCAAATATGTTTCAAATAGTGTCAGGCAATGTTTGTATCGAACTTTATAGTGTTTTGTGCAAATTTATAGTTTTAAAATTCTTTTAGAGATTTACTGTAAATACTTATTTTCTATTTATAAGATTTCTATCAATTGTCCAAGTATATGTGTATATATTTATATAGATATGTACATATAGATTTAATAGTACTTTTTTATTTCTGAACATTTTATACTTAATTAAAATTGCTACCAATTTATACATACTTCATAGTTGGGTGTTTTTGCTTTTGTGTCTCTGTGTATGTGTTCTATCGCCAATTGGACATGAATGTCATAATGTTTTGTGATCTTTTTCAGAGGGGCTTCTGAACAATGCCAGGGATACAAGTGTCATGGATACTCTACCACTGAATGGTAACCATGGCAATAGTTACAGCATTGCCAGTGGCGAATACCTGAGCAACTGTGTGCAAATCATAGACCGTGGCTATAACCATAATGAGACCGCCCTAGAGAAAAAGATTCTGAAGGAACTCACTTCCAACTATATCCCATCTTACCTGAATAACCATGAGCGCTCCAGCGAACAGAACAGGAATCTGATGAACAAGCTGGTGAACAACCTGGGCAGTGGGAGTGAAGATGATGCCATTGTCCTGGATGACGCCACCTCCTTTAACCATGAGGAAAGTCTGGGCCTGGAATTGATTCATGAGGAATCAGATGCTCCTTTGCTGCCCCCAAGAGTCTACTCCACAGAGAACCATCAGCTACATCATTACACCAGAAGGCGGATCCCCCAAGACCACAGTGAGAGCTTTTTCCCTTTGCTAACCAACGAGCACACAGAAGATCTCCAGTCACCCCATAGGGACTCTCTCTACACCAGCATGCCAGCGCTGGCTGGTGTGCCCACTGCAGAGAGCGTTACCACCAGCACCCAGACCGAACCCCCACCGGCCAAATGTGGTGATGCTGAAGATGTTTACTACAAAAGCATGCCAAACCTCGGCTCCAGAAACCACGTCCATCAGCTGCACACCTACTACCAGCTAGGTCGCGGTAGCAGTGATGGGTTTATAGTTCCTCCAAACAAAGATGGGACCCCTCCGGAGGGAAGTTCAAAAGGACCAGCTCATTTGGTCACTAGCCTATAGAAGATGACAGAAATTTAAGCCAACAAGACTGCTAACACCTGATAGACTGTGCTGAGTTGATATACGCAGTGGTAATAATGTGTGTACTTTTAAATCTTTATGCTGTTGTTGAACGACAAACACAAACTCTCAGACTCCTTTTTTTTTTTTTTTTTTTAAACGGGGATTTTTAGGTCAGCCCAGGGGAGAAAGATAACTGCTGAAATTCCCCTGTGCCCTCTCCTTTCTTGCCCTTCACCCCCCACACCCAAGATGGAGACTTCATTATGTTAATGAACGAGATTTGAAGAAAATGGCACTCATTGTGGCCTTGTTGAATTATGTTGTGTTTGTTCTAACATCTCTGATGCTCTGTTACTATAATTACAAGGACCTGATTTTTTCAAAGGCCAGAACACTTGTTTGAAGTTAGTAACAATGCTGCATCTAGACTGGAGTGCTGCACAAACATAAAAGCAAAGCAAACTGTATCACATAGTGGTTTTTAGTCACTCACAACCTGAATTCACCACAGTGGGAATAGCTGTGGTATACAAAATCAAACAACAAAATCGATAATGAAATGGAGGAGAATTCTAGAATTATATGCTAAATGCATATTTTATGATTTGCTGTATTAACTGATGATAAACTAATGGCAGAAAAAAACTGAACAATTTCTATGTAATGTACAGATACTAGCATTGCACATGTAGTCTGCTTTCTGTTCCTCCAGAATTTGAGTCCTGTTAATGTAGTGGAAAAAAAAAGAAATTTTCTTTTTCTTTCGTGCTGGTCTTGCAAGTTTGTCTACCAGTAAGAGCAAAGTTTCCTTCCTTTCTTCTTTCCTTTCTTTCTTCATTTCTTTCTTTTCTTTCCTTTCTTTCGTTCCTTTTTTCTTTAAAATTTCACCTGGCAAAAAATAAATAAATAAATAAATGAAGCTATCACTTTATAAGAATCATTTTCTAGTAATGCAAACAAATTATTTTTTACAAAAAAATAAAATAAATAAAATTAGACTTCCTTCCCTCACTATATATCTTTATTCAGTCAGAATAATTCCAAGAGCATTTTTGCAAGTTAGAGCAGGAAGAACTTTTATGTTTACAGTGCACATCTGTTGTAATGCAAAGCATATTCGGCAAGCAGTTCATCACTAAGACAGTAGCTATGATTCTAGAAGTCAAGAGATGTCAGTAGAACTAGTGGGGCTTCTGCATGTGAAAAATGGTATCCCATAGGTGTGAGAGTGCTGAATACTCAGTCTGATCTCCAAGTGGGCACCTGCACTACCAATTTTTAAAGGAAATTCACTCAATTGTAGAAAGAATCAAAAGGTCAAGTTATTTTGAAGTGATTTAAAAAAGAAAACTCTTCTGTTTATTAACAGGAAAATTATTTATTTGACAGGATTTTAAGTAATGTAGGAATATAAGAGGTAAATTAGCAGCACATATAATTTTTTTTTAAGTTTACGATCCATTTTGTATGGTCTCAAAGTTGGATGACCTCATTACTAATACTTGTTGTAAAAGTGAAACTTGTTTGCCAACCAATAAACAACTGATTGAGATTTAGAAGATATCGTATTGATGTATGTACTATATGATTAATTATTCTTTTCATTTTTCTCACCTTTCTTTCCTTCTGTTTTCAGTATATAAATTCTGCTAATCCTCTGTGGTCCAAATGAGCCATGCTAAAGAAATCAGTCTGCCTAGGTGAATAAACTAAGCACAAAATTAGTTTTTGCAGACAAAGTATGAGAGAAAAATGAGATGGGCATTTTTATGTTGGCTGAAATAAGATGCATAACTTACTTTCAAGCAGGTTAATATATAGATTACTATGTGCTAATTTATAAGCCAGCTTCAGTCACACAGCTTATTATAAAAGTCAGCTTCAATCAGAGATTTAAAGTATTTGGAAAAGAAGGATCATATTTTTTCCTCCCTTGTATTCTTCATTTTGATGTTGAATATTTAAATTCATTCCATTGGCTAAAAATACAAGAATAATGGCAACGAGAATACCTATTTTGTAAACATGAGACATTTTTATGCTATTTTTTTGGTTGTTTTTCTATGTATAGATAAAATGAGAGGGAAAAAGTCCTTTCAAAGAAACTTTCTAGATCTCCAATTACTGAAGAATCTTTACCAGCAGTGTGCAAGTATGGGGACCCTCCTAGGGCAAAGTTAGAATGAATTTGCCAAATTATAATTTCTAATTGTATTATATTATTTCTTGGTGATTTTTTCTTTATTTTTTCAAAAAATTTAAACATCAGCCACCTATAAGTTAATTTCTTGAATTAAGATTAGAAAGAGTAGTTTAGAGAGAAGCCAGTAATCTATGTATACAGTTTTAATATAAAACAAAAGAAAAAATTCTGTACTGGGCCAGAGTACATCATAACCTTAAATTAATAACACCTCAAAATATCTTATGCATCATTCCTTTTAGTCACTTGATATAAATATTTTTTAAGTCTACACATTGTCTCTAAGTTACAGGAGAACCACAAGCTTTATGAGTAATTAGGTTTTCAGTTACCACATATGGCAATATTAGCTTCTAAAAGGTGGTTAGTCTATCTGGTACATAGAATACATTTGATAATGAAAGAATGCCTTTTAGATATGCTTAAGGTAACTTCAGAAACACGAATGTAGTCTGTGGATTTATGAGTACTTACGCTAGTTGTGTCAATCCAACAGTAATCTATATGAAAACAGCTCCATGAATAAGAAGCTAGTTTCACAGAATAATGGGGAAACTACCTCAATTCAGCTTGCTGATGATGCCAATTCTGATTTTCTGCTATTGCTACCTCCCTGACCATTATTTTTTGTGTTTCATTATATGGAAATTTGAAGCTGATAATCTCCCAGCTCTACATAGTCCAAGTTGAAGGAGATCACTTGAATACATAGACTGATGTGGAAAGCCATTCAGTCCTGTTGGTAACCACCAAGTGCTTATGTCAAGATGAAAGGGTCAGATTTTTGAACTTTCATTCATCATAATTGGTGTGCTTTCAGAGAGACTTAAGATCCCAAAGACTTTCACAAGAAGAGATTATTTCCCCAGATTGAATGTGACTATAGTGAAGACAAAATAGTGGATGAAAGAGTTAATTATGTATACATTTCAATAGAAATTTGTGTATGTCTATCATATATTCCTCTAGTCCTCTTTACACTAGCAAGGGTTGAATTCCTGAATTTGAATCTTCTTTCACATGAATTTTCATGTGTGGCAATTGATAATAACTTTAAAATTTTCTTAATCATATTTGGCTGACCCTATATTTTCAGTACTTTTGTGACATTCATCACCCTCTTATTTGCATATTTTGGTGTAATTATCTGATTTTCCATCAAAAAAAAATTTTCACCAAACATACTATACTACATTGCACATTATTTGGAGAGCTGGAAGTAAAAGTTATGTCAGTGAAACAAGTTATTATTTCCAAGTAAAATAACATTTTTATAACATTTTACAATTTTGTTTCCTTTTTGAGGTCTGTTTCACATGATACTTTAATAGGACATTAGCTTACAAACCTCATGTCCAGTTGATTTAGAAAATGTTGGATTGTTGCAAAGCCCATGTTTCTAATTGATAATATTTATGGAGAAATGTAAATTTTGTGAGGAGAAATAGGTGGGAATTCCAGTTAAGTTTTTGAGCATCTTTTGTTTTCACTCTATTGAAATTAACAATACTATAGTTAAATAATAAATTGTTATGCTAAAATAATCATAATGGCAAGAAATAACTGGCATGAAAAATTATCTTTGGGTTAAAAATAGTCAATATAATGTAGTAATTAAATGCAGGTGAAGGACACCCCTTTACCTCCTGTAATACAAATTTATAATGACTGAAATTAAAATGTAGTTATGATTTGTATTTTTAAGTTACCATTAGTCTAAAAATGTTGACATTATGAGGAAAGGTTTTTAAGATTTCATATTTAAAATTTTAAATATTAACTTAGTTGGTATAACAAAAGTTTTCATAATAATGGAAAAAAGCATATATTATAAATGAATTATTTAAGAACCCATAAACTTAAAGTCAGGCAATATCTGCAGCTTTTTCCCTCAAACCTGTTCAAATCCATTGTAATTTGCCTGCTTTAAAAAATGACATTAAAAACTTCAAAGACTAACTTTTTGCTCGGTTGTGGAGACCAAAAGGGAGAGGAAAATATTTCTTCTAGGTTGTCTAAAGATCGACTTCAAAATTATCACCGCCTATTAATGAAAGAATAACTCATTTTTTTAGAAGTTGTCCATCAATACTGTACCAAAGTGCAACTGCTTATGGCATTTTTCAAAAAACACTGTAGAACTAGTATGTAATCAGTTCATATTTAGAGAGAGAAAACTTTAGAAAGAAAAAAAAAGAACCCAAATCCTAATTTGATTTGATTTTGAGTAACTCTGAAAATACTGACAAGAATGTCCTTTCTTCTTTAACAAATATATATTTTAGATAAAATAGCAATATATATGATCTCCCTAATGTACTATAATAATAGTATCAAGATATTAAGAATTAATTAGCTCATGTTTAGCAATTCCTAATTATAGCTCACTGTATAAGTAATTATTATGCATTTCTAAGTAATACTTTAAATATGTCTTATGTTAGATTTCTACACATAAATTAGTAACATGGAAGCACAAAAGTGAAGCAGCAACGTTGCAAAATAGCTTATGGAAGCATTTTTGTGCAAATGAATTCTACATGAGAATCATCTTTGAGCTTGTAAAACAGATTTGATGGATCCCAACCATAAATTCAATTTTGTAATCAGTAGTAAAAAGGTCCATATATAATCATCTGAAGAATATTGACAAATATCTAAATTTTCATTTCTAGACTAAAATAAGTTCAAGTGTCGATAGCTTCTTCTTTACTGCTTAGGCCATAAGAGAAACTTTCCTATTTGCTAATTAACTTGATTACTTCCTTTTTGCTTTAAAAAGGAAATCAGTCAACTTTCATCAGTACACATACTTCCATATGCCATTTATTTTACTTCCTGTTTGCTGAGGAAATAGCTTGTCTACATTACTGCAAACTTTGTGATTTTTGCAATGAAACAGGTAGTTGTTATGGTTTTGCATCTTCTCATTTGAAATAAAGTTATTGCCATTCCCTATTCTTAAGAAGTTAAAAGTCAGCAATTCTTTAATATCTAGGATCTTTAAGTTATTATTCAAATGTGTTGATTTCAATATTTCTGTCTCTTAATAGGACATCACACAAATCTTTCTAAACTCATATCCCCTTAGAGTATTTCAAAGGTAAATACAAACTATGATTTTTAAGAAGGCATGTGAAAGGAGAACTCTGATTTATGTGAAGAAGTCATAGAAGACTATATAAGGAAACAAACCTCTGTTGAGGTAATAAAGTGTTTTCAACCACAATATGAACAGAAGAGCAGAACCAAGTTGAATTCATGGTGAGGTAACTAGAACTAAATTAGAGATACAGAGAAAAGTTATCCAGGAAAAAATAATAAAACTACTTAGAGTGATAAAAATCTTAAACACTGTACCAAATGTTATTGATGTATTGAAAAAAATCAAATTTAGGTTTACCATATTATAATTTTTACCACAGAAAACACTAAACACTTTTAACCCTCTTTAGGTATTTCTTGTTTAGTCTTGTCTCAAGGAAACATGAATATTTTATAAATGTCTCTTAAATAGAAGTATTTTTGCCTCAATTCACACTCACTCTGTAGTCTGCTTACTCTATTGTATGTCAACATAGTTAATGCTACTAGTAGCCTTGTACCTTTTAGAGCTTTATTATGAATCTTTCTAATAAACATTAAATTAACATTAATTGGAATTATGTACATTGTGCAAAACAATTCATAACCAAACAATAATCAATTCATTATAAATATATATATATGATTAAACTTTGAGACTGAATAATATAAATAATTACAATGCTGAAAATAGCACTCTCAAGTCCTTCTCTCTCTTCAGTTATTGTAGTCAATTCATAAAACTCTGCAGACAGTTGTACACATGATGTGTTATCAAAGTACTCCATAATCCAAGTATGTCTAAAAGTTCCCAGTGCTGCTTTCATTCTAAAATGCCAAGGGAAATAGCTTGAAAGAAGAAGAAAGTAATGCCTTCTAAGGATCTTATTTAGATAAACATTGTCATTCAGAATGAATAATTTTAAAAGGAAAATGTTCCATTTTGTGGTCTGAGGGAAAGGTTATTGAAGTTTACAGTTAGCCCAATATTGGATAATTTTAAATTTTAAAGGAGTTAAGTTTGTCTCAATGGCCCAAGAGTGCAGAATTTCACCATATATTGGCAAGGAAATAGGTTTAAAATCCATACCTAAATTGGCTTTTAAATGTTAAGAATTCCTCTGATTCTTCTAAAAGTGGAGCAGGTAAAATAGAGCCAGATTCAAAACGAAATACATTGGTTGACCTCAAAAAAATGGCAAAACAACAACAACTCTTTAGTAGTAGGTAGAGGTCTTTGGGGATGGAACTTAGGATACAGTGACTAAACAGAATGTCTTCTTACGCTGACCACTGCCTTGTCCTCTAGTACATTTTTTAATGCCTTGAATTTCAACTTGTCACCATGTCTTATGTTTTGAATGACATCATGAATCAAGATATTAGGAAAAAACATTTAAAATTGGTTTTCATGCCTCATTTGAAAATAGAGATTTCCTGTACCATCCTGAGTAATATAAGATGATACGTCTTGAAGCAGCTGTGGACAATCAGAATGTGTTCATTTATAAACAAGTCTTATTTGTATATTCTAACACTGATCTTTGCCTATGAACTACAAAGTCAAGAATTGTAGAGAGGGTCAACTTGATTTCCCTTAATGGCTTCTGTGAATATATTGGAAAATGGAAGGATAATTAGAAAAGTTTTTTCATACTGTTTTCCCACTTGCCAAGCATTAAGTCTAATTCAAAATACATCTTTTGAAAAATGATAGTTTATTTTAAAAACTAACAACTAATGAACCATTTCTCATTGATAAGAAAAATCACTTTTTTAGAAACTAGAATATAGCTATTGCAGGCTTTGGTCTCTTACATTCTCATATGTTTACACATGACATTAAAATTATCATCTACACCTACCAGATTTCAATCTATTGGATTTTTTTCCCTTGTACGTTTCCAGCTTTTTTCCCCCTTAAATCTTCTGTACAATCACATGTAAAATCATAAGCTACAAACCTCAATAAAAAATATCAGTAAACAATAAGTGATGTAGTCACTGTTATTATATGGTAATACCCAAACTTTGGTTTGGGAACAGTATTTCAACTGCAGGATAATAATTGAAACATGGACCTTTACTATCCCCACCCCTTCAATCTCCTCTGACAAGCTGAAAATAAAGCAATAAACTGTTTTGTTTATGTTTTCAGAAAACTGCTGCCATCTGAGGTATCTATGAATTGATTCATTATTTCCAAGAAAACAGAAAATTAAATTTATAACTTAGTGTTTGCCCTTAAAGTTTGCCAATGATGTGATATAATCAAATGCAGTCCTGTATCTGCTGCCTGATCAATTTCTTTTTCCTCCTCTCAAACTGGCAAGTAGGAGAATTAGTCACCAATGAAACTTTGGCCCAAGGGAGAATTAGGTTCTCTGTGAAAGTGAAGGTGTTAGTTGCTCAGTTGTGTCAAAGACTCTTTACGACCCCATGGACAGTAGCCCACCATGAAAGGCTCCAGGTGAGAATACTGGGGTGGGTAGCCATTCCCTTCTCCAGGGAATTCTCCCAACTCCGGAACTGAACCTGGGTCTTCTGTATTGCAGGCAGATTCTTTACCATCTGAGCCACCACTATTCTTTTGAATAAAAGGCATGATAAATAGTAAATGTTGTAGATCGCAAAGGTAGACATTATATAATCATCATTCTGTACTGTCAGGGATTCTGAATATTTGGTTTACTAACTCTTAGCATCAGTACAAATTTCAGCTAGAGGAAATGTAATTTAGATGCCTCTACTTTGTAATATTGAAAATACATTTTCATAAAAAAAAATACTTTGAAAAGGAAACAGAAATCAGGAACTCTTGAGTGACTAGTGTGTACCTGACACTTTACACTGCCTCATTTGATTTTTCCAGTCATATGGTGAAATGGATTTTTTAACACAAAGGAAATTGAAATTCAGACCTCAGAGTCATAGAACTAATGAATTTTGAACCAAAATCTCTTTTTTGGTTCAAAAAAATAGATTTTGGGGGGGTCTAAAGTCTATTGTATTAATCTCATCAACTAAATGATTAGTTGAAAAGAGGTGGCTCAGACGGTGAAGAATCTGCCTGCAATGCACGAGACCTGAGTTGGATCCCTGGGTCAGGAAGATCCCCTAGAGAAGGGAATGACAACCCATTCCAGTGTTCTTGCCTGGACAGTTCCATGGATAGAGGAGCCTAGTGGTCTACAGTCCACTGGGTCAGTGACTAACACTTTTACTTTCACTTCTTATTTAAATAAAGGAGTGAAAACAGATATTCAAGGAAACTTTAAGAAAAACGTTACACCTGCTTTTTAAAGAGCTCAAACTTTATGCAAACTCCATTTTACTAAGCAGTTGGCGAAACTTTAAGAAAAACGTTATGCCTGCTTTTTAAAGAGCTCAAACTTTATGCAAACTCCATTTTACTAAGCAGTTGGCAGAAATAGAGAAGTGTCACTGACTGTACGCTTGAAAAATTACTTTTCTAAGAATAGAGCATCTCATCTCTAAAGTAGATGCAATACCTAATTTGTATGGGATGTACTTGACACACATGAAATTCTCAAAAAAAAAACCCTCTTAAAACAGATTTTTCATACAAAATAAACTCATGTGTGTGCTGTTTTTCAGCAAGTCTCATTTGATGAAAAAAACATGTCTTTGAGTTTAAATGTTTTGGGGAGATGTCAGGCTAAACAAGGTAACATAACTTTTTATTATAAGATTTCAAAGAATGTACTGTAAAGTAAAAGAGGAGTATTGTGTTGTTTCCTAAACTTATTTGGCCCTAAAATCCTCAAGGAATCTGAAGAGCAACAATTTAAAACTATTAACCTATGGAACTCAGTTGGTAAAACACTGCCCAAAATATGTTTGTTACAACTGCATTTTTTATTTTCCCTGAGTATTTTACATCAATGAAATGCTGTAGGTGTGGTTCCTTCAATATTAATTGGTTTTATAACTCACTATAAAATAATGTTACAAAAGTATTGGCCCTAAATGTCTGGTCCCATTCTGCAGGTGGAGAAAGAACAATTAAGATGAATGACACCTTAAGAATTCTGCCTAATCATAGAATCCCTTTATTTTAATATACCTTCTTATCTTCTAACATCAAATATCCATTTGGCAACAGACACTGGAGACAAAGAGTTTTTACTCAACAATCATGTTTCTCATTTACAAAGAGAGACTAATTCAAATCCCTATGAAACACAATAATTGTGCTACATTTCATTCTCTTATTTTGAAGAGGATGATTAAACTTATCTTGCTATTTTCATATGTTGTTATAAAGGTCAATGAAATAGTTAGCTCAGTATTTCTCAGCCCTGTCATCAATGAGAATGACCTAGAATATATTAGGAAAAGAAAAGAAAACAAACAAACACACACTTCATTCCATAGCAATTAAGTCTGAATCTCTGGGTGGTGAACAAGTATAAATTAATCCCCAGAGCCCACAGTTTAATAAATATTGGTAAGTATTAACATTGATAAAATGTTTAAATATGCTCAAAACATTATAAAATTTCTCTTTAAAGCAGAAATGATATACAGAAAATTACAAAGAATTTCTTATCCTCAGGTGAGTCTGATTAATCATCTAAATGGTTTTTCTCTCAATTTATGAAGATAATTTATATATTGCTCAAATATAAATCAACTGGATTACTAAGTATATTTTTCATTATTTAATTCATAGATGAAAAACTCTTGTTCAGAATATCTGGGTTTCTATCACCATTTTCCAGTCCATGAATATTATCATATACAAAGAAGTCAGTTATTAGCTTTAGATCATGCAGAATTCAAAGATAAATACCAGGAATTAACTGCATGGAACAAAAGTATCTTCAAGTTTTCCCTGGAAGTTTGGCTACTACCAAACCATATATGTACCTGGTATTTTGCACAGCTATTTACAAATCCAGCTATTCAAAAATCTACTCACTGTAAAAATGAGTTGCTTGTAAAATGATGAAGGATATACTTTTTTATTATTAACAATGCATAACAGATAGTAAATTAAGTTTCTTCAATATAATGCCCAGCTAATGTTTACCTGTTGGTCATCCAATTCACATGTTTTATTTTAAGTTCTAGTAAACAACTAACATTGATTCCTAAATGTTTCTCTAATCAGGAATAGCATGGAGGACCGCATGGAAGGTAAGAGAAATATCAGTAACCATTCATTAGAAATAAACTCTTATGTTGGGTTCTCACGGCCACTAGTATTCTCCTTCAATGGTTAGCAATAATACATAGAATTACTACATCTAAATTACCAACCTACTTAACACATGACTTTCATGGATAAAATGATAGGATGTCAAATAGTTTTTACTCTAGTGACAACTGATCAAATGTTAATGTCTGCTTGGAACATACCTTTTGAAAGCTGCATCTAAGATTAGTAAGAAGGAATCCCATAATGAATTTTTTACGTCTGCTATAGTAAGGGGGGGAAAAAAAAACACAGGGGTAATAAATTAACTCATGTGCAATTTACATATTTATATAAACATATAGTATATAGAGAGAGTCTGGTGGGCTCTAGTCCATGGGTTGCAAAGAGTCAGACATGACTGAGCAACTAACACTTTCAATTTCACTTTTCATCTCTTATATACAAGTTGTTAATACAAATATCTGATACATATTTAGAAGGACAGCTATTTCAGTTATGCAATGATAGAAAGCATTTTAAAAGGGGAGCAGAAAAATTATTTATAATCATTCATTCTACCTCTTTCTCATGTTTGCTTTATATTACTTATTGAGCTATGTTTAGAAAATTTCCATTCCCATTATTTTCACAAAGCTATACCTAAGCTCTCCTCTCCTCTATCTAGTCATTACTTCCATCTTACCACATGCCTGTCTGGTCTCCCTCATATTCAGGCTATATTCTATCTATTCTCATAGAAATATGAGATCTCTTTTCTCTTTAATATTTTCCTCCTTATCAACTTCATTCTCGGTCTCTCTGTTATCTTTACTCTTAGCCTTACTCATTTTCCCCTCTTAGGTCTGTGTTTCACAAATGTCATTTCTGCCTTATCTGATGTTTCTTATCAACAGCATGTTCTCCCACTCAGCATGTAAGAATTAAAGATTTTAAAATTAAAAAAATAAATAAATATAAATAAAATAAATACAAAAAAAAAAAAAAAAGATTTACTCATCAGTCAATCCTTTCACTTCCCTTCCTTTCCTTTCAATATTCCCAGACCCAATTTTGATTTCGTCCTCAACCAAAATTTTTTTTCCAAGTCATTTTCACCCATCTCTCTGGACTTCTTTGCTCATCACTTTAAACCATTTGCGTCCCCAGTGTACAGGGTAAATTCACAGAATTGCAGACCTGAGACAACTCTTGAAATCATTTAGTTCCATCTTTTTACTTCACAGATAAGTAAACTGAGGACTACAGAGGACATGGAAGTGTTCAATGTCATAAGATTCATGCTGGAGCTAATTCTTGAGTCAGGGTTTCCTGATTAGCACATTTTATACTATGTTATTTTTAAAATGTTTTCCTGGTTTACCCTTCTTATGACAATATGTCTACCTCACATGTGATATAGTTTCTCCTCTCTTACTATAATTTCAAGATCCTTTTTTTTAAGAAACAGAACCAAAACTCAATCTTTCTTAAGCTAAACAAATAAAAAAAAATCAAATATTAAATGAGATTTATTGATTCATGTAATCATGAAGGAAAAGGGTGAAGACAAACCTAATTAGGAACCAGGACAATGAACACAGTAAAGACTTGCTCTGTGTCTTATTTTTATCTACTTTTCCCTACATGCTAGCTTGATTTCCCTACTGAGAAGCAGTATCTGATGGTGGCTGAGTTTCCAGACTTTGAGTCTACACTGCTTGAGTTAAAAGCCTGCTTCTCCATTTTCTAGTCCTGTGATTATGAGCAAGTTCTCTATAGTTCAGTCCCCTCCTCTGTTTATATATATATATATAATGTACTGAATGGGGTTAGTGAGATAATACAGTAAAATTGTAAGTTAATAAAATGCTTTTAGAACAGTGCCTTACATGTAATACATGCTTAAGAACTGTTTCCTATTCTTTCTGTTGCAACAAGGCAGTCTCTTTTTATAGAGAGTCATGTTTGGCAGCAGCTTTGGACTTTGAAACAAACAGAGCTATGAAAATCTAAAAGAGCATTTGGTTAGAAAAATCACAAGGAAGGATTCAGATTCACCATGCTTGGTTCTCATAGCTTACCCTGAACCAGTTTTCCCTCTGGGATTATGTACCATGATTGGAATAGCCTAGGTTACTGTTCCTATCTCCTCTAGGACAACAAAGTCTTAACAGGAGCTAATGTGAAAGGGATGCTGGAAAAACACACTTAGAGTAGAATCAGTTCTTACAGTGCTGTGTCTCATCCAGTCCATCTGAGACATGGGCCTTGTAAATGTCACTCTTTCACAGCTAAATCCTGCTTTACATCTGACTGACTTAAACTGATTATTTTGATGTAGTTTCAGTTCTATCTCACAAAAGCACCTAGTAAACCCATAATCCAATCAATATAACAAAAGTGGCATATTTCCCTGTTACAATTAATTTCTCTCCTCTCCTTAATAAGTCTAATTATAAACATTAGAAAATCAGAAGTGAATGTTTCATTCTTATTCTTCTCTCAGTTGAGTCTTGAATTTTACTTTGTAAGTTTGAAAATTTCAAGTAGAGAAATACTACTTTTTCTAACACTTATGTGTCCTTGAAAAGATAATTAAATTGGATTTGATGAAAACTCTTTCTCAAAAAAGGGTAGAGATGAAAATGCTATTAGGTTTAATCCAGGATTAGCAAGAGACAGCCAGAGAAGCTGTTATTCTCATCCAGCCTGAAGGTTTAAAACTGAGGGATACACCCCACTGCAATACATACATCTGTACAAAAGAATAAATTATATTTCAATTCCAACATGCTGCTACCAGTTGAAAACAGTCTTTCAGATAAAATGGTCAGGACTTTTCCCAAGGTATGCCTTGCACAAAAAGCAGTTTATTTGAATATGGAGTGCTGATCTTACCTTCCAACACACATTCAAACACACAACCATTGGGACGAAAATGAGAAAAAAAAAATATATATATATATATATATACACGTGTGTGTGTGTGTGTGTGTGTGTGTGACTACGCTAAGTCGCTTCAGTCATGTCCTAATTTGTGATCCCATGGATTGCAGCCTTCCAGATGCCTCTGTCCATGGGATTTTCCAAGCAAAAATACTGGAGTGAGTTGCCATTTCCTACTCCAATATATATATATAATTCTAGCAAACGCAAATCCTATCAGCTTTCCACCAATTTCAATGCTGCTACTGCTAAGTGACTTCAGTCATGTCCGACTCTGTGCGACCCTATGGACAGTAGCCCTCCAGGCTTCTCTGTCCACAGGATTCTCCAGGCAAGAATACTGAGTGGGTTGCCATTTCCAATTTCACTAAGGAGGAATATATATGCGTCATACTCTGTGGTGTTCTATATTCTTTAGGTTAAAAAAAAGATCCAACCCCTTGTATAATGCCATAGGATTTTCAGTTCTACCAAATTAAGTCAAAAGTGAAACACAATTATAGTCCTACCTCTTCTGCTTCATGATCCATATGACTGTATAGTTGTGTTTTATTTATTAGTTTCTTCAGTTTTAAGTGGAAGTAATTATTCAGATTTTTATGAATAAACAAACTGGAAGTACTGCTAAATTTTGATTTTTCTTTTGAAGCATTTCCAGAAATATTAAAAGCTAGACAAGAATAAAAACTAATTGAGTGGTCTCATTAAAAAAAAAAATAGTTTGAAGTGTTCCAAATCTGAGATGCAAAAACTTGGATATACCTCGGAGGAAGTTACTATTTCCAGTAGACTTAATTTCAAACAAGCTAGAGGGGAGACCATCATACAGAAATGATGCAAATCTTTAATTAGAAAAAATTAAAGCCTAATAGTGATTTAATTACAGATAAGATTAAATTTTGTCATTTAAAAATAAAATTCAATTGAATGTTAATGCTCTATTGGGAGTTTGCCAGATTTAAAAGCCTGGATTTTGGAATTTTGGAACTTGATTACTAAAAAATACCTCACCCTTTATCTATACAGGCTTTACATTAAAGCAGGTGCATAATCTCAGTATGCTAAAGTTTTTAAGATGATAGATTGTTCACCCATTTCCTATCACCCTACCTAAATACTAACAATATACAAAGTCAACACATACTTTCACTTTTCTTGAGGGAATATCAACTTCAAGAACAATGGGAAAATACTAAGGATTAAATCACACTTCGGGCTTATAGAGTTGCATGCTCCAAGTATTTGAAAACACTTTCAAGAGAAGGGAATGCAGAAAAGGATTTTTTAAAATATAAATTTATTTATTTTAATTGGAGGTTAATTACTTTACAATATTGTATTGGTTTTGCCATACATCAACATGAATCCACCACAGGTATACATGTGTTCCCCATCCTGAACCCCCCTCCCATCTCCCTCCCCATACCATCCCTCTGGGTCATCTCAGTGCACCAGCCCCAAGCATCCAGTATCATGCATCGAACCTGGACTGTTGATTCATTTCATATATGATATTATACATGTTTCAATGCCATTCTCCCAAATCATCCCACCCTCGCCCTCTCCCACAGAGTCCAAAAAGCTGTTCTATATATCTGTGCCAGAAAGAAAAACACCAATACAGTATATTAACACATATATATGGAATTTAGAAAGATGGTAACGATAACCCTGTGTGCGAGACAGAAAAGGATTTTAACTCTCAAGACTATTGTAACTTAAGCATATTGTGCTGCAAATAAATCCTGATGTGATTGTCATGGGAAATAGATGCTGTAAAAACCATTCTTTAGAGGGTAAATATAAACTGTCTATGCAAATAATAAAACCTTTTTGATTAAATGAGCTGAAGCTCGGCTGTCTCCTGAGTTTTAGAATGTTCTTCAGCAATTATGTCCCTCAGTTCAGTTCAGTTGCTCAGTTGTGTCCGACTCTTTGAAACCCTATGAATCACAGCACACCAGGCCTCCCTGTCCATCACCAACTCCCGGAGTTCACTCAACTCATGTCCGTCAAGTCGGTGATCCCATCCAGCCATCTCATCATCTGTTGTCCCCTTCTCCTGCCCCCAGTTCCTCCCAGCATCAGAGTTTTTTCCACTGAGTCAACTCTTCGCATGAGGTGGCCAAAGTATTGGAGTTTCAGTTTTAGCATCAGTCCTTCCAAAATTATGTTCTTAGTGAGATTTAATTATCTCATTAGATATTTATTTACTACTATATATTAAGTTCCAGTGCACCATTATAGTTTGTGGACTAACAAATACATAACTGCTACTAGATAGAAACAACTTACCAAAATAAGTATTTCCAATTATTAATATTTCACAAATATTTAACGATATCCCCAGAACAATCAGTTTGAAGTACATTAAGCAGGCTTGTGGATGGAATATAACACAGAGGAACAGAAAATTGTAGAGTGTCACTTACAGGTAAGTGACTTTTTAAATACATCCTGCTAGGGTTATTTTTTTTCTCTCAAAAGCTACCCTAGCTTGGCAAAAGAATGTTTAAGATGTTAAAAACTGAGACACAAAGGATTAGAGTTAAAGTTTTTGAATAACTATTTCCTTTTCGTAGTCCTTAGAGGAAAAAAAAAATTGATCTACTGACCTCAAACTAATCATAGTGGTCCTCCAGTGAATGAATGTTTATCTTATACCTCTTATTCAAAGAGTTTGGAAACAGTATCAGGCCTTCAAAATAATCTCGGTCATGATGACATTTCTGCAGCAATGAAATGTAAGAAAGTCAGTGTTTCCCAAACTATTCTGATAATCTTTGGTTCTTTAAGATATGTATGTGTGTGGTGGGGGAGGGGAGGTGGGAAGGAGGATTTTCTGTGAGTCAAATAAATTCAGATTAAACAGATTGAAACACATTTTTTAACCCAAGGTTTTCAAAATCTGTAATAGTGTTGTGTTTTCCCCAAAACAGCATAAACTAAATATTCAGTTCAGTTCAGTTGTTGAGTCGTGCCCAACTCTTTGCGACCCCATGAATTGCAGCACGCCAGGCCTCCCTGTCCATCACCAACTCCTAGAGTTCACTCAGACTCACGTCCATCGAGTCAGTGATGCCATCCAGCCATCTCATCCTCTGTCATCCCCTTCTCCTCCTGCCCCCAATCCCTCCCAGCATCAGAGTCTTTTCCAATGAGTCAACTCTTCACATGAGGTGGCCAAAGTACTGGAGTTTCATCTTTAGCATCATTCCTTCCAAAGAAATCTCAGGGCTGATCTCCTTCAGAATGGACTGGTTGGATCTCCTTGTAGTCCAAGGGACTCTCAAGAGTCTTCTCCCACACCACAGTTCAAAAGCATCAATTCTTCAGTGCTCAGCCTTCCTCACAGTCCAACTCTCACATCCATACATGACCACTGGAAAAACCATAGCCTTGACTAGACAGACCTTAGTTGGCAAAGTAATGTCTCTGCTTTTGAATATGCTATCTAGGTTGGTCATAACTTTTCTTCCAAGGAGTAAGCGTCTTTTAATTTCATGGCTGCAGTCACCATCTGCAGTGATTTTGGAGCCCCCAAAAATAAAGTCTGACACTGTTTCCACTGTTTCAGCTTTTTCCCCATCTATTTCCCATGAAGTGATGGGACCGGATGCCATGATCTTCATTTTCTGAATGTTGAGCTTTAAGCCAACTTTTTCACTTTCCTCTTTCACTTTCATCAAGAGGCTTTTTAGTTCCTTTTCACTTTCTCCCATAAGGGTGGTGTCATCTGCATATCTGAGGTTATTGATATTTCTCCTGGCAATCTTGATTCCAGCTTGTGCTTCTTCCAGCCCAGCATTTCTCATGATGTACTCTGCATAGAAGTTAAATAAGCAGGGTGACAATATACAGCCTTGACACACTCCCTTTCCTATTTGGAACCAGTCTGTTGTTCCATGTCCAGTTATAACTGTTGCTTCCTGACCTGCATACAGATTTCTCAAAAGGCAGGTCAGGTGGTCTGGTATTCCCATCTCTTGAAGAATTTTCCACAGTTTATTGTGATCCACACAGTCAAAGGCTTTGGCATAGTCAATAAAGCAGAAATAGATGTTTTTCTGGAACTCTCTTGCTGTTTCCATGATCCAGTGTGTGTTGGCAATTTGATCTCTGGTTCCTCTGCCTTTTCTAAAACCAGCTTGAACATGAGGAAGTTCATGGTTCACATATTGTTGAAGTCTGGCTTGGAGAGTTTTGAGCATTACTTTGCTAGCGTGTGAGATGAGTGCAATTGTATGGTAGTCTGAGCATTCTTTGGCATTGCCTTTCTTTGGGATTGAAATGAAAATGGACCTTTTCCAGTCCTGTGGCCCCTGCTGAGTTTTCCAAATTTGCTGGCATATGGAGGGCAGCACTTTCACAGCATCATCTTTCAGGATTTGAAATAGCTCAACTGGAATTCCATCACCTCCACTAGCTTTGTTCGTAGTGATGCTTTCTAAGGCCCACTAGACTTCACATTCCAGGATGTCTGGCTCTAGATGAGTGATCACACCATCGTGATTATCCAGGTCATGAAGATCTTTTTTGTACAGTTCTTCTGTGTGTTCTTGCCACCTCTTCTTAATATCTTCTGCTCTGTTAGGTCCCTACCATTTCTGTCCTTTATTGAGCCCATCTTTGCATGAAATGGTCCCTGGGTATCTCTAATTTTCTTGAAGAGATCTCTAGTCTTTCCCATTCTGTTGTTTTCCTCTATTTCTTTGCATTGATCACTGAAGAAGGCTTTCTTATCTCTTCTTGCTATTCTTTGGAACTCTGCATTCAGATGCTTATATCTTTCCTTTTCTCCTTTGCTTTTCACCTCTCTTCTTTTCGCAGCTATTTGTAAGGCCTCCCCAGACAGCCATTTTGCTTTTTTGCATTTCTTTTCCATGGGGATGGTCTTGATCCCTGTCTCCTATACAATGTCATGGACCTCAGTCCATAGTTCATCAGGCACTCTGTCTATCAGATCTAGGCCCTTAAATCTATTTCTCACTTCCACTGTATAATCATAAGGGATTTGACTTAGGTCATACCTAAATGGCCTAGTGGTTTTCCCTACTTTCTTCAATTTATGTCTGAATTTGGTAATAAGGAGTTCATGATCTGAACCACAGTCAGCTCCTGGTCTTGTTTTTGTGGACTGTATAGAGCTTCTCCATCTCTGGCTGCAGAGAATATAATCAATCTGATTTCGGTGTTGACCATCTGGTGATGTCCATGTGTAGAGTCTTCTCTTGTGTTGTTGGAAGAGGGTGTTTGCTATGACCAGTGTATTTTCTTGGCAATACTCTATTAGTCTTTTCCCTGCTTCATTCCACATTCCAAGGCCAAATTTGCCTGTTACCCCAGGTATTTCTTGACTTCCTACTTTCGCATTCCAGTCCCCTATAATGAAAAGGACATCTTTTTTGGGTGTTAGTTTAAAGGTCTTGTAGGTCTTCATAAAACCGTTCAACTTCAGCTTCTTCAGCATTACTGGTTGGGGCATAGACTTGGATTACAGTGATATTGCATGGTTTGCCTTGGAGATGAACAGAGATTATTCTGTTATTTTTGAGATTGCATCCAAGTACTGTATTTTGGACTCTTGTTGACCATGATGGCTACTCCATTTCTTCTCAGGGATTCCTGCCCATAGTAGTAGATATAATGGTCATCTGAGTTAGATTCACCCATTCCAGTCCATTTTAGTTCGCTGATTCCTAGAATGTCGACATTCACTCTTGCCATCTCTTGTTTACCACTTCCAATTTGCCTTGATTCATGGACCTGACATTCCAGGTTCCTATGCTATATTGCTCTTTACTGCATCAAACTTTCTTTCTATCACCAGTCACATCCACAGCTGGGTATTGTTTTTGCTTTGGCTCCATCCCTTCTTTCTTTCTGGAGTTATTTCTCCACTGATCTCCAGTAGCCTATTGGACACCTACTGACTTGGCGAGTTCCTCATTCAGTATTCTATTATTTTGCCTTTTCATACTGTTCATGGGGTTCTCAAGGCAAGAATACTGAAGTGGTTTGCCATTCCCTTCTCCATTGGACCACATTAGCCTACAGTTATCAGAGGAGTTTCCTTACAAGGTTTTAATCATTATGAAAATGAAGTGAAGTGAAGCGAAGTGAAGTGAAGTGAAGTGAAGTGAAGTGATGTGAAGTGAAGTGAAGTGAAGTGAAGTGAAGTGAAGTGAAGTCGCTCAGTCATATTCAACTCTTTCTACCCTGTGGACTGTAGCCTACCAGGCTCCTCTGTCCATGGGATTTTCCAAGCAAGAGTACTGGAGTGGGTTGCCATTTCCTTCTCCAGGGGATCTTCCTGACCAAGGGATCAAACCCAGGTATCCCGCATTGTAGGCAGATGCTTTACTGTCTGAGCCACTGCTAAGTCGCTTCAGTCGTGTCTGACTCTGACCCCAAAGACGGCAGCCCACTAGGCTCCGCCGTCCCTGGGATTCTCCAGGCAAGAACACTGGAATGGGTTGCCATTTCCTTCTCAAGTGCATTAAAGTGAAAAGTGAAAGTGAAGTTTCTCAGTCGTGCCCAACTCTTAGCAACCCTATGGACTGCAGCCTACCAGGCTCCTTCATCCATGGGATTTTCCAGGCAAGAGTACTGGAGTGGGGTGCCACTGCCTTCTCCAGCCTGAGCCACTAGGGAAGTCCATTATGAAAATGACAATGCACTGTTTAGTCAAAAGATAGTGAAGTTCAAGTAAAACCTCATAGCAACACAAATCCTTCGTGTCTCATGAATGAAAGCTGTTTATATCAACATTTGACTACTCAGTTAAAAATGAGCACTAGATAAAGTTTAGCAAGATTCATAATGGCAAACATATCAGGAAATGGCTATCTTAATAGGGGGTGTGATGAGAAGTTATGTGTTTTTTTTTCCTCTTGATAAAGCCATGCCATTTTACCCAAAGATGTCAGTAAGGTACAACTCTGTCCCAGTAACACAGGACACGCATCATGATACAATCACTTGCAAATAAAACACAATTGGTTGGTAAAGTCACTTTAGGGTAAAAGTATTCCTTAGATGGACATTTCTGAATGTCTCTGCACACATACAAGTAACTCTGTTACTTGAAATTAAGAGGAACAAACAGGAAAAGTATAATTATGTGTACTAGCAGGTGAAGAAACTAGTTTTAACAAATGATTACAAGGACAAATAGTGAAGATCATTGGAGCTTAACACATAAGTATTTAAAAGTGACTGAAAGATTGATGCGATAGGTTCTCAAACAGATTACTGCCAAGTGACAGCCAGGCAGATGCTTTCCTTTTCTGCAAATGGTCACCTTCCAAATTAAATGAAGACAACCACAGATGTCTTTTATAAGCATCAGTATTTTCATGTGCAAATGATACAAACTTATAAAACACCAAAATAGCTACATAAGAAAAATCCCCAAACTAGTATTGCAAATACAATAAAACATGGCTTATGGCCTGTTTCACCTCACCCAGCGTTAAAAAGTCCTTAAAGACCTTCAACATTAAGTACTCGGTTCCCTCTAAATTCATCTTCTATACTCTTCTCTTCATTCTTTCCCTTTGGCCACACTGTTCTTGGTGCCAGTCCTCAAGGATAGGTGTGTTGTTGCAAAAAACCCTTGCAATTGCTATTCTTTCTGCTGCAGGTCTCTTTGCTGAGAAAATCCCCAAAGATACCGCCCACATTTCCTCAGTGAGGCTTCTGCAGGCCAGCCTATCTAAAAATTCAGCAATCTCCTCCTCCCACTCTTCCTCTGTTTAATTTTTCCTTTGACATACTGTCATTTTTACTTATTTATCTGGCATCTTATCTGTCTCTCCAGATTTTATTTCCATGAAGGTCGTGAGTTATGTCTGCTATTTATTAATGTATTCCCAGTACCTGGAATAGTATATGGCATGTGGCAGCACTAAATAAATATTTGATAAAGGAATAGGTCAATGACTGGATAGGCAATAATGAAAAACTTTAAAATAGCATATTATAAAATTTGCCACTGGTATCAATTTGGTGTGTATTCCTTTTAAAAATTTTCTAAGGATATGCCAATGTGTATACACAGCCTAGGTATACATTCATACATGTATATGTATGTTTACATGCAGATATAGGCATGCTTTATACTTTATATAATTATATATTCTACATTGACTTACATTTATATATTAGCATTTAATATGTTACTTATTTTCAGCAAAAGAATTTTTTTTTTTTTTACATTTTGAGTAGTTCAATGACAGCTTCCTATGTGATACATGAATGTTTCTATTATTTTTTATAACAGTAAATTTTTCCAACCAGGTTCAAACTCCAATTTAAGTTAATTCTAGCTTTCTATAATTCTTTTTCACACATATTCCTTATACTATATTAATGTATCTATAGATAAACTCCTAGAACCAAAATTGCCAAGTCAAAGATGTGTGCTGCTTTAAACGTGTTATAATAAATAAACATAAACCCCCAAGTACTTCCCAGCCTCCACTATCATCAAGCATTGGCCAGTGTGTTCATCTATATCTACATATCTCCTTCCTTCCCATTTTATTTTGAAATAAATAATTTTTGTGATTTACTTTCCTTCTCATAAAGCAAATCATGCAGTTATATCTATACATATATGTCTCTTTAAGAAATTACTGTTTCATTTAGACATAACTGTGATATCATTTACATGTCTTAAAATAAAAGAATAATTCTTTTAAAATTCTCAAATACCTAGCCAGTGTTTATATATTCAACTGCCAATTGTTTTACATGTTTTGGAATCAAGAATCAGTTAAGTCACTCACTAAGGCTGATTAGGTCTTTAAGCCATTTTTTTCCCCTTTATTAAAAAAAATTTTTTTTGTTTTTTGTTTGTTTACTTTGTTATTTGTTTATAACAATCAAGGTTTTACTTGATGCATCACTATGATGTCTTTTGCTAGTTTCCTCCACTCTGCACTTCTACAATGAGTGTTGGGTCCAGAAGCTTGAGTAGATTCATGTACAGTGATTTAAGCAAGATTACTTCATAGGTGATGTTTCACTCCTTTCTTTCATCAGGAAACAAATCATATCTGCTTGCTATATATAGTATGAGTAGCCATTGATAATGACATCAGTACTGATGTCAATATATGTGCAGTCATTTTCGTTATCTGAGGCTTATTTCCCTAATGGATTTCGCAAAAAGGGGCATGGGCATGAGAACAGAGTTCATAGAAGATTTAAAAAGCTGAACTGTGACTTTTATACTAAAAAATTTGGCAAGAAAAATGGAGTCAAATTTGCTTTTCTTGAGTATCTGAAATATGATGAATATACTGAGTAGTATATTCAAAGACAAAGGAGTCTTGAAGGTCTTTTGGCATAAAAATGCTATTGAAAATTAGGTGACAATCAGGTCTTCTTTACTCATATGTAGCTTGGTCATTTTGACTTAATGTTCACAGGACTTTTTTTTTGCTTAAAATTTCTATGATGTTATTAAAATATGTCTTCAAGGGTGGCCATTCTGGGTCAAGTTTTTCAGTATGCATTCCTTTTCAATATGGCTTGCATTTTCAGATAGTTTTCCTGAATTATAACTTTTTTTTTTTCCATTTCTTGGAATTGATCTTGTTTTTGTTGAGGACATCTATTATGGCTCACTTCTACTTCATTTCACTGTTTTTTTCTTCAGGGATTACTATTATAGATATATTGAAACATATTTACCCACATCTTTATCTGTGTTTTCCTTAATTTCTTATTGCTTTCCTCACTTTTTGTTTTTACAATTTTCCTTTTTTCTTTATATTTCTTTTAAAAAGTTATCTATTGAGTTTAGTAGCTCAGATATTCTTTATAATTATTTTTATTACTGAATATATTTTATTTCTACTTTTTTAAGTTCAATCACTTTGTCTGAACTTTTAAAATCCTAACATATATTGTTCTTTCACAACTTATCATTTTATTATTTATTCCACTTTATTTTAAAATTATAGGTAATAATTTTTATCTTTTTGGAGCATATCTGTCCTGCTTTAATGTCTGTGGGAAGTTCTGCTCCACATTCTTTCCTTACTTCCAAAAGTTTTGTATGAGTTTCAAACCAATCCCTGTCTGTGTCCCATTTTTATCTGAAATTAGTTTTCCTAAACTTTTAGAAAGAAGTGGATCAGAATTTTTGTTTTAGCTTTGTAGTTTCAGGGGTCCTTATTGCCATAAAGTGTTATGAGAAATATGATTTTCTGAACTCTTCTGATCTGGCACCCTTCTATTTTTATTCAGACCTTCACTTTTCTTATCTTGTCCCTGTCTTGCTCACTTGGAATCTATTCCCCAAACTTTCTTCTCATTGTGGGACTTTGTTCTAGATGGTAGCTTCGCCTGGTTAGTTTTGAATGTTCACAGAAACCATACTGCTCCATCCTGTCAGAACTCACCATGGAACTTGTGCACCCAAGAATTGGAATGTGCAAAAACTCCCCCACTTTTAGCTTCTGTGCTTTCTAGTAAAAATCTTTTGTAGTTCTGGAGTTCTCCTCCTTTCAGATCATTCAGATTCCCATTTGCTTAATTTTTGTCCCTTTAATGAATGCTATGAATTGTAGTTTATAATTATTGGTGATCTACTCCTATCTGCTATTATTTGGGAGTCCATGGAAATACTTTGTCAATTTTATTGTACGTGCTAGCTGTGAGGTTTGGGGTTTTTCTATGCAGCTTCTGTACCTCTTTTTATGATGGGATTTTGGAAGGTCCAACATTGCACCACTAAAAACATCATTTCATAATATTCTAGCAAAGATGGTACGTGGATTTTTAATTTTGACAGGTGGGGCAAATTTTCCTTAACAAAGTCTTAGTCCTTGTACTCGCACATATAGTTTATGAGAGTTTCTTTCCCCATCCCATGGCTAACATTAGATATTATTACTTTTCATCTTTGGCAGTCTTTCAAGTGAACAGTTGTAGATCACTGTATTATGTTTCCCTGCATGAACGCAATTTATGAAGAAAGGGTATTGAGCTGTATTTGTAGATATACCAGACAATAAGGTTTATTTCCTGAGAACTAATGTTTTACATATCATTTGAATGTGTTTCTAACAGGGCTCCCTGCTCTTGTTTGTACTGGTTTATTAATTTAATATATCAATAAATTGGTTAAATCATTTAGAGAATTTTAATGTAGTAATTCATATTGTCTTAAGTGTTCCATGTCATTTGTTTTTCACAGATCATTTTGTTGTTTAAACCTTATTATCCAAATATTCTGTTTTCTTCCATGGTTTGAAATTCCACATATATTATTCTCAAATTGCAGAACTGTATTTGGATTAATTAATGAGCATTTAATTCTGATTCACTGACATGCCTGCTTACTCTTTTTTCTATTAAAATCCAATTAATAAATTGTAAAATTATTACAACATATAAGGTATAATGTAAAATTATCTATACAACATATTTTAATCTATAAGGACTATGTTCCTCTAAACATTTTTTCCTTAATGTTTCTTTCCATTATGTGAAACTTAATTGTAATTTTTGCTTTCTAAGGAAGTAACTGGCTTGCCTGAGGATACATATCTCAGGGTGGGCAGAGGCAGCATTTGAAATAAAATCTGCCTGGCTCCAAAATTTATACTCCATATACATAGTTCTTGTTTTTAAAAAATTCAATTCACTCAGTAATAAAAACAACTCTGTGGCGTGTACTATGTGCCAGATTCTGTGTTAACTGCTAATGCTACAAAGATAAATTATTTTGTTTTTGAGCTTGAGAGCTTATTGCCTAATATCCTATTGTAATCCTTTTTTATTGCCAATTTCCCTCCAGAAAAATTATATATAAATCTTTATAAAATCTTTTAAAACCGCAGAAGTAGTCATTTAAAATATCATAAATACATCAGTTGGGCACAGAGACAGTTTCTAAAATAATTTTTTTTGGAATCATTTTTATGGGAGCAGAATGCTTAAAAAAGCAGAAGCAAGCTTTATATTTTAAAAATAACAGAGTAAGTATAATCTTTGCTACAAAACAGCCCCTTTAGAGTTTATATGTAAAGATCCTAATTCATGTTCCCTAATTCTGCTTTAAAGATTGTCTAAGCTATTGGAAAACATGGCTCAAAAACCTCAAAAGGTTTCAAATCCTTCCTCCTTATATTAGTTATTTATAGCTGCATAAAATATTACCCTGAGATTGCCTTAAGACAATAATATTTATTATCTCCCAGTTTCAGTAGGTCAGGAATCCAAGTGAGGCTAGGCTAAGTATTCTGTTTCAAGTTGCAATCAGTCAAGATGTCAGTCAGAAGAGCAGTCATTGTCAGGTTCGAATGACAAAGGGTCCACTTCCAAGCTCACTCACCAAATTGTTGGTAGGATTTAGGGCCTCGGTTTTCCACTGGCTGTTGGCCAGTGGCTGCTTTCAATTCCTTGCCACTTGGACCTCTCTATAGTGCAACTCAAAACAGGGCACCTTGCTTCATCAGAACTATCATGCAAGAAGACAAGAGAAAGGTGTGTCAGCAAATTGCAGACAGATCTGGTGGTACCATCCCATGGCCTTTGCTGGGTTCAAATCATTAGAAGCAGATTACTAGGTTCACCCCACATACAAGTAAAGGGGATCATAAAATGATATAAATAACAGGAGGCAGGCATTACTACAGATTTTGGGAGTCTGCTTATAACTATTCTCTCTGTACTGATTTTGCTACCCTGACTTGTCTGTGTAACAGAGTCATAGAAGAGAAGAAATAATTTACAAATTATTATCAATAAAATTAAATCTAGATATTCTTAGAATAAAGTTTTGTCAATATATTCTTTAGTTTTGCTATTACTGATAAAAGTTAACAGCTAGTTAATGACTTACTGCATGGCCAGTGGTGAACTAAGTTTGGTACAAGTTCATCTCTTTTAGTATTCACATAAGGTTACTAATAGTCTTAAGAGTTAGGTGATCACTATTCCCCCATATTATATTTGACAAAACCAGGGCACAGAGATTCTAAGTAACTTGGCTCAAGTCATACAACCAATAAAACAACTATCTCCAACTCCACAACTGCCATCACTACATTATAAACAGAAAAATGTGTTTATTTTTAAGCTCTCTCTAAATATTGTGAGCTGGAAACTCTCTACTACATCTCTGGTGACTAATTTTGAGACCAAAATCATCATCTAGGTAGGGCTTAGGGTATCTGTTTGAAAAAAATAAATAAGTAAAAGCCAACTATTAGTTAAAGTTCAGATATATATCCTATAGTAAGACTTTGCTGCACAGACATTTTATAAGCCTACAGCAGCTATTAGCGTGAACTGTGAAAAAATCTGAACAGACACAAACCATTTGCAGATAATTGTGCTGTCATTCCCACTTCATTACTTTTAATAGAATTGAATTTGTGGTGCTCATGCCCAGTTTCATGAGTGCACCTTCAGGACGAAGACACGTCAGGTGTCTTTATTCCTAGGTGAATGGAATGCTTTTGGGAGGAAGTCACTGTGCAGCACAAAAGACACATTCATTTAACTAAGGGACCATCTTCATTAAAATAAAATAATTTTTAAAATGGCTTCAGATGACCCTGTATATCTAGCCTGACTCTAGGTACAAGCGATGTGATGATAGAAAACAATTATACAATGGAGCTCTCAGGGCAAATTTGGTATCTGTTCCAAGAAACCCTCCTCCTGCCTTCAATCATTCCCAGCATCAGGGTCTTTTCAGAGAGTCAGTTCTTCATCAGGTGGCCAAAGTAATGGAGTTTCAGCTTCACAATCAGTACTTCCAATGAATATAGAGGATTGATTTCCTTTAAGATGGACTGGTTGGATCTCCTTGCAATTCAAGAGTCTCCTCCAACACCACAGTTCAAAAGCATCAATTCTTCAGCACTCAGCTTTCTTTATACTCCAACTCTCACATCCATACATGACCACAGGAAAAACCATAGCCTTGACTAGATGGACCTTTGTTGGCAAAGTAATATCTCTGCTTTTTAATATGCTATCTAGGTTGGTCATAACTTTTCTTCCAAGGAGTAAGCGTCTTTTAATTTCATGGCTGCAATCACCATCTGCAGTGATTTTGGAGCCCAAAAAAATAAAGTCTGACACTGTTTCCACTGTTTCCCCATCTATTTCTCATGAAGTGATGGGACCAGATGCTATGATCTTCATTTTCTGAATGTTGAGCTTTAAGCCAACTTTTTCACTCTCCTCTTTAACTTTCATCAAGAGGCGTTTTAGTTCCTCTTCACTTTCTGCCATAAGGGTGATGTCATCTGCATATCTGAGGTAATTGATATTTCTCCCGGCAATCTTGATTCCAGCTTGTGCTTCTTCCAAGCCACAGTTTCTCATGATGTACTCTGTATATAAGTTAAATAAGCAGGGTGACAATATACAGCTTTGACTTACTCTTTTTCCTATTTGGAACCAGTCTGTTGTTTCATGTCCAGTTCCAATATTGCCTCCTGACCTGCCTACAGAGGCAGGTCAGGTGGTCTGGTATTCCTATCTCCTTCAGGATTTCCCACAGTTTATTGTGATCCACACAGTCAAAGGCTTTGGCATAGTCAATAAAGCAGAATAGATGTTTTGCTGGAACTCTCTTGCTTTTTCAATGATCCAGCGGATGTTGGCAATGTGATCTCTGGTTCCTCTGCCTTTTCTAAAACCAGCTTGAACATCTGGAAGTTCACAGTTCACGTATTGCTGAAGCCTGGCTCGGAAAATTTTAAGCATTACTTTACTTCCATATGAGATGAGTGCAATTGTGCGGTAGTTTGAGCATTCTTTGGCATTGCCTTTCTTTGGGATTGGAATGAAAACTGACCTTTTCCAGTCCTGTGGCCACTGCTGAGTTTTCCAAATTTGCTGGCATATGGAGGGCAGCACTTTCACAGCATCATCTTTTAGGATTTGAAATAGCTCAACTGGAATTCCATCACCTCCACTAGCTTTGTTCGTAGTGATGCTTTCTAAGGCCCACTAGACTTCACATTCCAGCATGTCTGGCTCTAGATTAGTGATCACACCATCATGATTATCTGGGTCGTGAAGATCTTTTTTGTACAGTTCTTCTGTGTATTCTTGCCACCTCTTCTTAATATCTTCTGCTCTGTTAGGTCCCTACCATTTCTGTCCTTTATCGAGCCCATCTTTGGGTGAAATGTTTCCTTGCTATCTCTAATTTTCTTGAAGAGATCTCTAGTCTTTCCTATTCTGTTGTTTTCCTCTATTTCTTTGCATTGATAGCTAAGGAATGCTTCCTTATCTCTCCTTGATAGTCTTTGGAACTCTGCATTCAAATGGGAATATCTTTTCTTTTCTCCCCTTGCTTTTCGTTTCTCTTCTTTTCACAGCTATTTGTAAGGCCTCCTCAGACAGCCATTTTGCTTTTTTGCATTTCTTTTCCATGGGGATGCTCTTGATCCCTGTCTCTGGTACAATATCACTAACCTCCATGCATAGTTCATCAGGCACTCTGGCTATCAGACCTAGTCCCTTAAATCTATTTCTCAGATTTGATTTAGGTCATATAGTTGTCTCATTAGAAAAGACTCTGATGCTGGGAGGTCGCAAAGATTCAACTGGCTAGTTTTCTGTGATTATGGTTTCAGTATGTCTGCCCTCTGAAGCCCTCTCGCAACACCTACCGTCTTACTTGGGTTGCTCTTACCTTGGACGTTTGGTATCTCTTCACAGCTGTCCCAGCAAAGTGCAGCCACTGCTCCTTACCTTGGACGACTCACCCCCCCCCCCCGACCTTGAACATGGAGTAGCTCCTCTGGGCCCTCCTGCACCTCCACAGGAAGGATTGGGGGCAGGAGGAGAAGGAGATGACAGAGGATGAGATGGCTGGATGGCAGCACTGACACGATGGAGATGAGTTTGGGTGAATTCTGGGAGCTGGTGATGAACAGGGAGACCTGGCGTGCTGCAATTCATGGGGTTGCAAAGAGTTGTACACAACTGAGCAACTGAATTGAACTGAACTGAATGGTCTAGTGGTTTTCCCTACTTTCTTCAATTTATTTATTTATTTATTTTTGTTTTTTTATTTTTATTTTTTTTTTTTAAATTTTAAAATCTTTAATTCTTACATGCGTTCCCAAACATGAACCCCCCTCCCACCTTTCTTCAATTTAATTCTGAATTTGGCAATACAGAGTTCATCATATGAGCCACAGTTAGCTCCTGGTCTTGTTTTTGTTGACTGTATAGAGCTTCTCTATCTTTTTTGCAAAAAATATAATCACTCTGACTTTGGTGCTGACCATCTGATGATGTTCATGTGTAGAGTCTCCTCTTGTGTTGTTGGAAGAGGGTGTGTGCCATGACTAGTGCATTCTCTTGGCGAAACTCTATTAGCCTTTGCCCTGTTTCATTCCGTATTCCAAGGCCAAATTTGCCTATTACTCCAGGTGTTTCTTGACTTCCTACTTTTGCATTCCACTTCCCTATAATGAAAAGGACATTTTTGGGGGTTGTTAGTTCTAAAAGGTCTTGTAGGTCTTCATAGAACCATTCAACTTCAGCTTCTTCAGCATTGCTGGCTGAGGCATAGGCTTGGATCACCGTGATATTATATGGTTTGCTTGGAAACTAATAGAGATCATTCTGTCGTTTTTGAGATTGCATCCAAGTACTGCATTTCTGACTCTTGTTGACCATGATGGCAACTCCATTTCTTCTCAGGGATTCCTGCCCATAGTAGTAGACATAATGGTCATCTGAGTTAAATTCACCCATTCCAGTCCATTTTAGTTCGTTGATTCCTAGAATGCCGACATTCACTCTTGCCATCTCTTGTTTGACCACTTCCAATTTGCCTTGATTCATGACATTCCAGGTTCCTATGCAATATTGCTCTTTACAGCATCAGACCTTACTTCTATCACCAGTCACATCCACAACTGAGTATTGTTTTTGCTTTAGCTCTATCCCTTCATTCTTTCTGGAGTTATTTCTCCATTGATATCCAGTAGCATATTGGCACCGAACTGAGGAGTTCCTCTTTTAGTATCCTATCATTTTGCCTTTCATATTGTTCATGGGGTTCTCAAGGCAAAAATACTGAAGTGGTTTGCCATTCCCTTCTCCAGTGGACTACATTCTGTCAGACCTCTCCACCATGACCCATCTGTCTTGGGTGGCCCCACATGCATGGCTTAGTTTCATTGAGTTAGACAAGGCTGTGGTCTGTGTGATTCGATTCACTAGATTTTTGTGATTATGGTTTCAGTATGTCTGCCCTCTGATGCCCTCTCTCAACACCTACCGTCTTACTTGGGTTTCTCTTACCTTGTTCATGGGGTATCTCTTCACAGCTGTCCCAGCAAAGTGCAGCCACTGCTCCTTACCTTGGACGAGTTGCCCCTCTTGACCTTGAACATGGAGTAGCTCCTCTGGGCCCTCCTGCACCCGCGCAGCCACCTCTCCTTGGATGTGGGGTTGCTCCTCTCGGCTGCCGCCCCTGACTTCGGGTGTGGGGTAGCTCCTCTTGGCTGCCGCCCGTGACCTTTTCCATGGGGTAGCTCCTCTCGGCCACATTTCCTGCATGTGAGATGAGTGCAATTGTGCTGTAGTTTGAACATTCTTTGCCATTGCCTTTCTTTGGGATTGGAATGAAAACTGACCTTTTCCAGTCCTGTGGCCACTGCTGAGTTTTCCAAATTTGCTGGCATATTGAGTGCAGCACTTTCACAGCATCACCTTTTAGGATTTGAAAGAGTTCCACTGGAATACCATCACCTCCACTAGCTTTGTTCATAGTGATGCTTTCTAAGGCCCACTTGACTTCACATTCCAAGATGTCTGGCTCTAGGTGAGTGATCACACCATCGTGGTTATCTGGGTCATGAAGATCTTTTTTTGTGTAGTTCTTCTGTATATTTTTGCCACCTCTTCTTAATATCTTCTGCTTCTTTTAAGTCTAAACCATTTCTGACCTTTTTTGTGCCCATCTTTGCCTGAAATATTCCCTTGGTATCTCTAATTTTCTTGAAAACATCTCTTGTCTCTCCCATTCTGTGGTTTTCCTCTATTTCTTTGCACTGATCATTGAGGAAGGCTTTCTTATCTTTCCTTGCTATTCTTTGGAACTCTGCATTCAAATCGGTATATCTTTCCTTTTCTCCTTTGCCTTTCACTTCTCTTCATTTCACAGCTATTTGTAAGGTTTCCTCAGAGAACCCTTTTGCCTTTTTTTCCTTGGGGATGGACTTGATAACTGCCTCCCATCCAATGTCACGAACCTCTGTCCATAGTTTTTTCAGGGACTCTGTCTATCAGATTATATTTTTCTGGAAAATTATACTTATTCTCTTCAATAACTAGCTGTACTTTTTGACATAAAGTCTATTTTGTATTATTTATTCAACAACATCCACTTTCTTTCTTAAGAATATTGTGAATTATAACTTCTTAAGAATTCTTTTTTTCTCAAGTATTTATTTTCCAATTCTAAACCTTTCTCCTATCAGTAACAAAGCCCTCTGAAAGTCCTTAAACAATGTATTCATTTACCTTATGTTTTGGTTAAATTAAATATCATGGCCATGGAACTCTGGGGAATTCAGCTAAGGAGATAAGTATTTTGGGAGTAGAGAATTTTGTTTATGTGGTTAATAGAGTTACTTTCTTGGATTTTTAACTCTTGTTTGGCTTGTTGGTATGGGAATGCCTTCTAAGAGTTCTCCAGCCACATATGGTATAGTCTTACCTGGCTTCACCACACAGAACTTATGGCCCTGAGGCTGAGCTGCCATGTGAACTTGTCCTACAGTCCCTAGCAACAAAGATATATGTGAAGTGGATGAGAAAAATGTTTTGAAAAACATGAATGTAGAAACTTACTTATATATATATATATATATATATATATATATATATATATAAATCTTCCAATCAAATTGTAAGTACAGGATGTTGTACTTCTTGGTGCTTATTCAAAACAGAAGCTCTGTCCTGTCTGGTACATATCCAATAATTTACATGTACAGTTATAAATACACACTTTTTAAAAAAGTACCTTATACAACAGAATTCAGTGTTCAGCAGGGCACAGACCTGTGAACATGCTGTAAATAAGCACACCAGCATGTCCACCCTTGTTTTATGCATCTCAACACATGGGAGCACATCTTAGTATATTTGATACATTTGTCTTTTAAGTTGCAGTTGTATGGCTTATGCTAAAAAAAGAAAGGTTTCCTGCTGATGTGACCCAAAATACTAACATTGATGAATATACCATAAAATATGCCACACAATGAGTTTGTAAGTAATTTGGTTAATGAATACATAATTCTTTAATGTATTTCCCTGTAACAAGAAGATTTTAAAGCTTCTGAAACCTCACAGCTCATATATAAAGCAAACAGATAGGTTTTCCTAATTTTAACAACAATAACAAAAAAAAGTCTAAATGATATTCCTAATGATAAGCCTTAAAATTGAAACTTTTCTACTTTACCAATATTAGAAACAAACTTCAATCATGCTTTAAAAATTGGAATTGCTTTTCTTTCTGTTCACTAAAAATTTTCCAAAATCTTTATTCTCTGAAAAGCAATACAAAATATTCAGCCAAAAAGTTTAGGACATATAAAGATATGTCCAAAGGAGACTTCTAAAGTTCATTTGTTTGTTTTGGCTTATGGTATTTGTGATGTGTGTGTGCTAAGTCACTTCAGTTGTGTCTGACTCTCAGTGACCCTATAGACAACAGCCCATTAGGCCTTTCTGTCCATGGGATTCTCCAGGGAAGAATACTGGAGTGAGTTACTATGTCTTCCTCCAGGGAATCTAACCCACTTCTCTTAAGTTTCCTGCATTGGCAGGCAAGTTTTACCATGAGCGTCAAGTGGGAAGCCCATTTGTGGTTTTCGCCAGCTCTTAAAATTTAATTTGTTATAATTTTTCATTCTAAATAAATATTAAATTTTATACCAGATTTGTTATTAGTTATTCTTTATCTCTTTTTCTTAGAGAGAGAATCCCAAATTAAGTAAGCCCCTGGATTCTTACAAAATCTGTATTTCTGTCTATCATTTTATTTTATTTTGTCACATAGTATATATAAAACTATTTCACTACAAGCTTTTTTATGTATTTCCATGTCCACTACTAATATTTTTATTGGTCATGTGAATTTTTTTTCTTTGAAAAGTTTCCATCCATTTTGACTTATTTTATCATTTAAATTTTTTTCATATTTTACTTTGTGAAAGTCTTTTTATATGTAACATCTTAGTACTTCATTAAATATATTGCAAATATTTTATCCCACTTTGCAACATTTTGACTTACTTAAAAACATCTTTTGATAAATATGTTCTCAGTTTTGATATAGTTAGATTTATGTCTTTTTATTTATTTATGGTCAACTCTTTTTTTCTAAATGTTTTATGTTTTTTTTTCATTTTTACCATGACTGACATGTCGCAAAAACAGTGAAGACTAACCTGGCTACCTTTGCAAGACTTGGCAATGATTCAAAACTAGTTTAGTTAAAAAAAAAAAGAAAAAAAGGATCATATTTTGTAATTTATCTTCAAGGTCTTCAGGAGAAGGTTTGAATTCTATACTTTATTACTAAAGGCAACAATTCAAGACCAATATATCTCTCATCTTAAAATAATTATTATTTTATTTATAATAATAATAATTAAAATAATTTATAATAATAACTTTCTGTCCAGAGGTTTTAAAAACAAAAAAAAAAACAGGAAAGAAAAGAAAAGTAAGATTTCCCACTGGCTGGCAGTGTAGCCATCGCCTCAGCTCTACTTGGCAGTGACAGTGTTTTCCATTAAAGGCTCTGTAGGGGCCCAAGGCCCTGTGGGACTGTGGCTGGTCCCTTGACCGCTTTGTTGGGGGCTGTCCCCCACCAGGCTTTCTTCTTCCTCCTGGGCCAGCGGACCCTGTAAGGACATGACAGGGACACATACCCTGACCCACTGACCCCTGCAAGGACCAGAGGAACCCTGACTCTGCTTGCAGGCACTAATTTCTGAGAGTTAGGACATTCAGAACAGGAGTAGAGTGGGGGAGATGGAAAAGTGTGCAGAGTCCAGCGGAGACCAGCCAGACTTCATTTGGGGGCATTTTCAACAAAGGAGAGAACTCAGTACTGAGAAGGTAAGCATCTGGGAGACTGGGCACAGCCACAGATAGGTGGGTGTCTGGAGGCGGGGACAAGGGCTGCTCTAGGAGAGCCTGTATTCCCAGGGACCCACTTCTTGAAGCCTCTCTGTTTCCCTTCAGCCTTAGGCTTCGAGGAGATGCACACATCAGCAACCCCCAGAGTCAGGGTGGATGTTGAGCGTGGGCAGCCCTGCCTCATCCACACTGCGGGGGGGGGGGGTGGTCCTCAGAATTCTGGGCAAAGTGGGGCCAGGAATGTCATGGTAGCAGCGGAGGACTGGTCTGGTGTTAGGGCCTGCATGCTGGCCTTTGCTGTCACAGCAACCAAGGAGTCTGACAGACTGCTCCTGTGAAGCTCCGCCTTGTAGGGAGGGGCAGGGCTGCAGCTGGTTTCTAGAACCCTCAAGCTTCCTGGTATCTGACACAGGATGCAAAACTTCTGGGGGAGTGGAGGCAGGGGAGCAAGATAACTGGCCAGTGGGGTTAAACACACCAAGGTGGGAGGTCAGGGCAGGAGCCTGCTCTGCCTCCTGTACCTGCACACCCACAGGGTGACAAACACATTTGTCACCAGCAGTAGGTGGCAAACATACCTTGACCTGTTATACCATAAATAGGGTGTTTTCTAAAAGGAGTCCAAGGCACCGGTCTTCCCACAGGCACCCTCAGACAGCGGTGCACCAGCCTCTTCTCTGTCACCCAGGGTGTCCCTTAGAGACACTGATTGACAAGGCAGGACCCTACTCATGTGAGATGTGCAGATTTTGGGGGTCTGGGGAAGGTCCCAGCCAAAGTGACTGGCACATCTGTGCTTCCGAGCTTAACAGGAACCGGTCCACACAGTAAATAGAAATGGAGACTCTGAACACAACACGCTTTCCCCACCTCCGCCCAGGGTCCTACCTGCATAAAGGAAGAAGCAAAAAGTTCTGAAGCGGGAACACAGGTGAGGGCAGAACAAGATTAAAGATATTTAGCATCATTTTTCTGGACTTGAACACTAACCCTTGACTCAGGGATGCAGACACAGGGGCCTCTCCGGATCCCATACTCTGGTTGGACTTGAATATACCATGTACCCCAAGCCAGCCAGGGCCCTGGGGAAGAAGCCCCAGAAACATGAACACAGAGCTGGTTTTCCAGGAGCGTTGGGGGAGGGGAGCTGGGGGTCCCAAATTTCAAATTTCTGTGGTTGTTTTGTTATAGTTAAAAAGCACGGGGGTGGGGGTGGGGTGGGGTGGGGGCGGGGACACATTTTCACAATTAACGGATGCTGGACACTTATGAAAGAAAAAAATATATATATCAAGTTTCGGTCATAGCTCTAAGGCAAAGTTACATTTCTCACATGGACAAAAATGAGATACCTAAAGTCGGACATTAAGGAGGTGGATTCACAAGTCCCTCACAGCACCTTGGCCTGGATGACGATTTCTGTGTTCTCTATGTCCTTCTTGCTCTGGATCATTCTCAGCTCCAACTGGGCCAGGCTGTGCTTCAGTCCTTCCCCAGAGTGGATTTTGCACATTTTTTTGACGGTCTGCTGCAGAACATGGGGCATGGCCGATGGAGTCTTCTTGCAGGCCACCTTGAGATTGTTGGGGACCACAGGTCTGAGCTGGTGATGATCACCCTGTCAGTGCCCAGTGAGTGCAGCATGTCCATCACCACTAAGGCTTTTACCTGGCTCCCACCCAGCAACTCAGCCTCAGACTAGTTGGGAGTGATGATGTCTGCAAACTTGCACTTCTCTATGTAAACAGAAAGGAGATCGCCACGGTGGTACACGGACCTTCTCCTTTCCATCTCGGGGTCTCATGTGCACACAAGCCTGGAGTTCTGCTGCTTCAGCTCTGCACAATGCCCACCACCATGGCCAGGAAGAACAAGCCTTTCGTGTAACTGGGAGCATGCAGTCATGCTGGTTCACCTTGTTCAGCTTTAGCCCGTCATATAGCTCCTGGAGCTCATCTGAGTTCAGGTCTCGGCCCTTCCCGTGTGAGTAGCCTGTGTGGTCTGACAACTGAACAGTTTAGGGCATCTACCTCAAACTGCAAAACCTGCAGCAGGAACGTGGTCACTCGCTTGGGCACAGAGCTGTGAACCTTGTGGCACCTGGCATACCTCCACGCAGTGGGGTGGGGCGGGGCGGGGGAAAAGTGGGATTCAAGGCAGAGGCCGGGCGGGGTTAGCGTCTCAGCCACAACCAGGGGCTGGGCTGTGGACAAGCTCTGAGTGGGCATGCCAGACAGTCTCCCTCTTTAGAGGTATTTTATTTAATTTAAAAAATACATGTATTTATTTAGTTTCCACTGTGGTGTTGGGTCTTAGTTGCGGCAGCCGAGCTCTCGCTTTTAGCCGCGTGGACTCTTCCTTGCAGCTGACTGGCTTGACTCTCGTTGTGGCCCAGAGCACAGCGGGCTCCGTAGTTTGCAGCATGCTGCTCTCTAGTTGAGGCACGCAGGCTTAATTTCCACAAGGCATGTGGAATCTTAGCTCACAACCAGAGATGGAGCCCCTGTACCCAGTGTTGGAAGGCAGATTGTTTACCACTGGACCACCAGGGAAGTCCCTAAAGGTATTTTATAGAAATTTTCATGGCACTAAATCTAAAATCTTTTAAAATAGGTTCTTCTACCAGACACTTAAAACATTTCATTTTTGACATTTAACTCCTTAAATTTTTACATTCTATGTTTATACATGGAATGAAGTTGATTCAAATTTTATCTTTTTTACATATGGATAGTCGTTTTTTCTCTAAACATTTTCCTTTCCCAACTAATCTGAAATTTAATCTCTGTCATGTATCAGCATGTATGGCTAGGCTTCTTAGTTTTCTATTTCAGTTGTTATTAATATTTTGTTTATCCTTGTACGAGTTTACACTTCTCACTTATTGTAGCTCTATGACAATTACTGATAACTTTCTGGGCAGTGCCTTTCACTCTGTTCTCTGGCTCTTACCGGCCTTTCAATCCTCCATGTAAAGTTTTAGGATTAGATTATGTTTCATGAATAACCTTGGTGTACATTGGAATTGTACTGGATATAATCTTTATCAGGAGATATAATTATTTCCAAATATCAGTCTTTCGACCACAGACATGATATATGACTTCATATATTTAGATGTTAATAAATACCTGTTCATAAAGCTTTAAAAATTTCCCTGTTAGCAGTCTTAAACATTTAAAAAGATTATTGATATAGTATTGTAAATTATCATATCTCATTGTATTTTCAAAATGTTTACTACTGTTAATATATTTCCTATTTTACATTTGATGTCTCATTCTTTTTCTTATTACACTTGCCTAAGACTTCAAATCAATGTTTCATAAAAGAATTGGTACTTTGTGTCCTTGTCTTAGTCCTGATTATAAAGAAAATTATTCAATGTTTCAGGATGGTATTTATCTTAGATCTGTTCTCTTTACAAGATTCAGGATGTTCTACTATAAATTTTTGCTTACTAATAATATTAATTATGATGTATATTGGACTTTATTAAACACTTTTTTAATCTAAATAGATGATCATGTTTTTCCCCTATAATCTGTTAATGTGTTGAAATAAATATATGACTTTGAAAATATTGACCTAATCTCCCATAACTGGTGTATCTTTTTGGCCAACAGATATTATTTGAAAAATACATTTGGCTTCCATTTGCTAATATTCTGTTTAGGATATTGCATCTATATTAATGAGTGAAACGGTTCTGGAATTTTCCTTTCTGATAATATAGTTTACTGGGTTTAATATCAGGCATATCCAAGAATAGTAGAATGAGTTTGGAGGATTTTCTCTTTTCGATTGTCTGTGATATTTGGTGTGGTCTGTTTGTTTTTTTTTTTTTTTGAAAAATTGAAAGAACTGTATCTCCTGGTTTCTATTTTTATTATCAAGAAGTAAACTATTTAGTGTTTATTCCTTTGAAAAGAACCTTTTTCCTCTATCTCATTGTAATATTTTTATCTTTTTACTTGCTTTCTGAAGTTTCATTAAAATATTTCTTTGGATGGATTTCTTTAATTTATTCTGTAAACCCCACACTTTGAATCTATTTGAATGTTTTGTTTGGCTTCTTACATTAGTTATAGAATATTCTCAGCCACACTCTGTTTACCAATTAATTCCTTTCACTTTATCTGGACTAGTAATTGATGGACCAGTAATTGAACTATGTTAGACTCTCTCAGTTATTTTCACCATCACTTAACCTTTTTCATAGTTTCTGTTTTTTTTCTCTATGGTACGTTCTGGGTGCTTTCTTCTTACCTAGCTTCAATTGCAGTAATGCCTTGCCTCTATTGTGTCTAATCTGCTATAGTCACTCATTGAACTTCTATTTTCATTTTTATATTTTAACTTTTTGTTAAGTTCTCTTTGAGTTTTTTCCAAAGCTGCTTGCTTCCTTTACTGTTTCCAGTTTCCTGAAGATACAGTCAAACTTATATTTTGTTTCTTTAATTCTAGCCTGTGTAATTACTTTTATTCAAATAATATGAATATTTGATGAATTCATGGTTTACTTCTGTGATATGATTCTTTTTTTTTGTCTTTTTTGCTGATTCTTACATATAGTGTCTTATTCCATTGAATACATTTGATTAATTTTTCTTAAACTACTTATGTTTTAGGGGGAAACTATCCATGAGAATTCTGAGCCCTAAAATGAAGCTTTTCTTCTCTAGAGAAGATTTTCATTTATTTCTTTCAAATCCCTAGTAGTACTAGAAATCTCCATCATCTTTACTGTAAATTTATGACACATTTTAATGTATTAACTGTACAGTGTGAATTTTTGGCCACAAAGTCACCTTGGGACCAGTCTGAGTTACTACTTCACAAAATCAATTCTATATTATAGATTGGCTCTGGAAATTTAATTTTGCTGATTTATTTAAACAATGTTATTGGTTGTGTTTGAGTTTGCATACTTTGAGTTTGCACTGCAGTTAGTCTAAACACTTGAGAAATAGGACATTTGTGCTTTCCTTCAGATCCCGGTTATAGCTCTATAACACCTGTGTTACTGAAATGATCTGATTGCTATATATGTGTGAATTCAGTTAAAGATTAAGGTTGGATGGGTTTATTAGCTATTCAATTATAGAATTCATCATTGAATGTTTACAGAAAGTTGATTTGGCCAGAGTCCAAAATGTGGAGATGTTTTTATGGCATTGCTTATTTGTAAATGTTTTGCTTAATCAGGCTAAACTTTTAAGCAGTTAAATATGAATAGATACTGTGAATAATAATCTAAGCACCAGAGTAGTTTAAAATACCTTTAGCTAAAGGAAAATTCCATTCTGGTGCCTTTGTTAGCAATCAACATATGTATTTAATGTGAGATTTTTCATCATTGTAATTAACTACTGAGCTTCTGAAAGATGAAACACACACATTTTTTAAAAGCAGTTTGCCTAGCTTGTAAAGATATAATATTCAGTCTTATATATCACTTAATAGATTTTTCTATCATAGCACATCTTTAAGTTTAATGATTGCTATCTTTATTTATTTAGAACCAAATATAAAGCAGCAGATGTACTGAAATGATATATCTGATGCAAATATTCATTACAACAATGTGCATGTAGTATATATTACTATATACATACTTGCGCCTACTTAGCGCAGATTTCCAGCACTACACATAAATGAGGCAACTATGATTATGACTCCCAAGCTCATGTGCTTTTAGATGTATAATGATGAAGTACATTACACTTCAGAGTATAAAGTTAGCAGTCCTTAGGTTGTATGAAACGGAAACTTTCTCAGCTTGAGCAAAAAGCCAATTTGTTAGGACAGCAGTGTATTTGGGCCTCAGGGATAGAAATTAGAATGGAAACACACTAAAGAATACATTAAGTTAATCCCTTGGTGCCTCTTATGTCTATCTTTCCCTGAATGTCATGCTTTATTTTTCTCCTTCATTGAAAGACAGTTTTTCTCTTGCTCATCCTCTCAGTAGAAAATGACACCAGCATTTGCTCTGGAATTTATGTAAAGTCATGAGGTAATTGAGAAAGACTAAATTTGCTCTCTCTGGGTCTCAGTTCTCAATATTTGACAAGGAATTGATTGGCTGAATTCTGATCTCACTCCTGGGGTGTGAATTAAATAGAATCTTGATGGTTTCCACTGTACCAGGGTTGATGGAGAGAAAAGGGAATATTTGGAGGAAAGAGTTGCTGGAGAACAATTTAGTAGTATCTCTTATATTTGACCAGAGGCTGCATTCCCTAACTCCTTACCACTCAAAATGTGGTCGGTGGAATAATAACGCTGGTATTACCAGGGAGCTTGTCAGAATTTAAAATCTCCGCTGCACGGTGTTTCTTATGAAATTTGGATTTGCATTTAACAAGATCCTCAGGTGATTTGAATGCAGATTAAAAATTAAAACATGGTTCTAATCTGGTAAAAAGTCAGGACCAGGTGTATCAAAATTGATTTTATTCAAGTATCTTTTACTCTTTTAGCTTCCTAAGTTAACCTTTTAACATTCTGGCAGAATCCCCATCAACTGATATGCATATATTTAATATATATGTATTTATATTTAATTATAAAAGTAATCTTGACAGCATGTCAGTCACTGCAAATTCATTTTCATTAATGGAAAAATCAAACAGTTTAAGATTTAGATCCTAATAATTCAGGTCAATAGTTCCAATTTTATATATGGAGGATGGCATAATGTGTCTATTGACAATGTATTTCTAGTATTTTAAAATTTTACAAATATAACTCATTTATATTAATTTCTGGGGAAGGAAATGGAAATCCACTCCAGTATTCTTGCCTGGAAAATCCAATGGACAGAGGAGCCTGGAGGGCTACAGTCCATGGGGTCTCAAGAGTCAGACATGACTTAGCAACTAAATAACCACTACCACCATATCAATTTCCAAAAAAGAAAAATGATTGGACAACTCAAATGGAAACAACTAATTCAGGTAACCTTGATGAAGATGTTTAAGATCAATTTTTCTGTAAGCACATCTTATGGAATAAAATATTGGCTGGGTGTCATTAATGTTTATTACACACTAAAACCTGCCTGAATAATATATATAGATTTTTCTGGTTTATATTTTGTGGTGTTCAGATTGTGACCTGCCATTAACTGAATGTTTACAAATATGATTATTTTTATCTAGGCTTTCTTTTCTGACTTTATTATAGTACTATACATTTTAACTTGGGCTTGGGATATGGAGCTGGACTGACTTGGATTTGAATTGGGGTTTAACTTCTTACTAGTTTCATGGTCTTGGGCTACTTACATGAGCTACCTAAGCCTTGGATCCTTGTCTGTAGAGTAGAAATAATCATTATAATTTTTTTTTCTATAGAATTGTGAGACTTGAAAGAGACAGTGATTATGTCCTGGCAGAGAGTTAGCATGGTGTTTGGTGAGGCCACTCAAGGTGGCTGTGTTCTTGTTCTCTGTATATAATTTGCTTGAGTAGTCCACACTACATGTATATCCTACTGACATGAACATGCTTGCCCTCAACCCCAGCTAGTGATTGTTTTGATTCTTAGGGCAGATGCAGCTCACCTGCTGGTTCATTAAAGTGAAAGTCCTTGTCATGAGCCAATCTGCTGTCAATTTTCCTTATAAATTATAGCCTCCTTCTCCCCAGAGTAGCAAAGATGGCTGCCTATCCTGTCTATTTGCTGTCCATACTGAGATATCACTCCAGAATATTTTGCTGAGGACAGGTAAAATTCCCTGTCTAGTATGCCATCCAGGGTTTCTCTTGTGTCTCAGTAGTAAGGAATCCGCCTGCCAATGCAGGAGACGCAGGAGACGTGGGTTTGATCCCTGGTTCAGGAAGATCCCGTGGAGAAAGAGATGGCAACCCATTTCAATATTCTTGACTGGGAAAACAAGGATAGAAGAGCCTGGTGGGCTATAGTCCATGGGGTCACAAAGAGTCAAGACAAGACTGAGCACACACACTTGCTGTTAACATCTCTGTCACTGTCTTCCAGCTCTTTCATTGGTCTTGGGGCTGGGCAACAATAGCTCAACATATAGTACAAATTTGTTGTGGTTATTGTTTGGCTACTGGATCTTCGTTGCTGTGCACAGGATTTCTCTAGTTGGAGTGAGTGGGGACTACTCTCTAGTTGCGGAGCACAGGTGTCTCATTGTAGTGGTTTCTCTTATTGTGGAGGACAGGCTCTATAGCACACGGAGTTAGTTGCCCCTCAGCATGTAAAATCTTCCCAGACCAAGGATCGACCCTGTGTCCCCTGCCTTGCAAGGTGAATTCTTAACCACTGGGCCACTAGGAAAGTCCTCAATTAGTTAATATTATAATTATTTACCTTTATATGCTCACCTTATTTCATTTGGTTCTTGACAGCAAGTTTTTCATGTTCCTTTTGGAAACATTTTTACCTTATCTAATCACCAACAAAAGAAAGCTTTCTTCTTTGTTCACAATGTTTTTTACTCAGTGGCTAGTTTGGGTTAGAAATTTATTGCCAATAGATCTTCTTGAATGGGACTTTGAAAATTGTATGTTGCCTGTATTTGGTTATAAACTACATTGCAGTTTTCAACTTGATTCTTATTTTGGTTCATTTCATGTAATTATATACCATTGTATATACTGTATCAGAAACAGGTAAGCATAGAAAAGTCAACGTGGAAGGGATTCTTTGATGTTTATATATATATTTTAAACACAAATAAATCTCTAGTTTCCTTACTTCCTGATTGGTTATTAGATTTGCCACAGATAATTCGTGCAACATTTTAGGCATTGGAACCTCCAGGTTAGAAGTTTTGTAGTAAATTTATACTTTTCTGTAATCATAGAGGCAATTGTTGATCTCAGAAATGTTTATCTTTGCAAATATCCTTTTACTATTTAAGTGAAATATTTTCTGATTCAATATTGTTATTTCTCATATATTCCCTAAGATGAAAAATTCAAGTAGAATGTATCTCACATTCAAACACACTGAATTTTCAGTTTTCAAAGTTTATTCTTTTTTTCAAGTTTGGAACCAGTGGAGAGATAGAGGTCAGACAAAAAGCAAAATGTCACATTCATTTCCCTCATGAGTAACTGGAAAAGGTAAATTTAGATGTAAAGCTAAGTTGGCTTACTAATAATCCATCTCTGTATTAGACTAACTCACCCCATTAATGGGAGACCTGTATAATCCCAGAGTGGACATATCAGACTTTTTCCCTTTTATGAATAAGACAATAAATAGACCAGAATACACGCCTTCTGCAAACACAATAGAAGCACAGAAATTGCCAAGAGACTTGTACTTCTTTCTTCCAGAACCATCATCATCATGAACATCATTCCTCTTTCTATGATCAAGGTAATTAGAATTTTACTTTTTTTCAAGGTAATACAGTGAAATAGCACAAAACTTTAATATTACCTTGGAATTGAAGACATCTTTAGTGCTGGTAAATAATAGCATTCTAACATTCTGGTTAGTTTTCAAAATCTAAGCATAGATTATCCACCTTAAATATATTATTATTTTAAGCTTATGTAAGATTAAATAGAGATTTGTGATACCCTCAGAAAAGTAAAATCTAGCCCACTTTTTGGAACTGTCAATTCAAACTTATTTTAACTTTGAATGTTTAATTAAAATGCTGTAGGTTTCCTCTTACCATCGACAAATGGTACACCTTCTTTACTACACCTCTGCTAACTTCATATATTTCCTTCTGCCCAGCTTTTGTTTCCCTAGTATATCAATAATTTCAGGGTGGGAGGAAGCTCACTGCATAGGATCCAAGGCAAACCATTAATTACAATGAAATTGCACTGATAAAAATCTCAAATCTCAATTTTATTTTTACATTTTTTCTTCTTTGGATCAACTCAGTTTACTTTGATTCCTCTGGCTCCAACCTGAGGTAGACTCGTTATATCCCTATAAGAAGCTAATCTCTTCCCATGACATTATGTGTATGGAATGCATAAGAAAACCACAAAGACAAGATTTATTTGTCAAATATCTAGCTCTAAGATTTCAAGAGTGGACAAATAAGTTGAAGTTCTGTTTGTCCTTTGCATTTTTATATCTTAATTGTAGTTTTCAAGATATTGTTTTTTTCCCTTTTTTTTTTAAAAGGAAAACCTACAACTTTTATCATTTAGTTTAACTGAACATTGTCTGAAACAAATTTGAGGACATCATTTTTTTTTCAATATAAATACCCATTTAAAAATACATATGTTGGTTGTTAGTTACATTCTTAAAGGTGATTAAACTATCCTCTCTGGACAGTTTAACAGCATTATTACTGCATTCACATTCAACCATCTGGTTTACCTAAAGAAAATTAAAAGGATGACGTCACCAGAGTACCTCATCTACATTGCAAGAATTACACTGCTTACACAAGAGTATTATTAGAAACATATGTTTAGTTTAAAAACGCCTTCCATTTCATTCACTGTGAGCCAGATTATATCAGTGACAAAAATTTCTCAGGAAGTTACATAGCATTTGAATTTGTTAAATTACCACTAAAAGGCACAGCACATTAAAAGTAGTTTCAAATATCTATTGCACCAATCAAAATACTTGATTTACTCTAAGGGGAACATTCTCCTCTTAAAACAAATAGAACAAAACAACACAACAACTGTATTATAGTTGAGAAGGCATAGCAAAGATTTATACAATGTACCAGCATTTATATTGTTTCATATTTAAAGAAAGGAAGATCAACATTTAATCTCACAGTGAAATTATTGACTTATTTCCACAAAGGGTTAAACAATTGAAAAATTGTCTGGCTTCTGAGAAGAAATGCAAAAGACATAGTGAAACATCTGAAATAAGCAATCAGAACAAAGCATTGTTTGGGGGCTGACCTAGTGTTTCAGCAACTTAATCTTAAAATAAAGAGCTGTCTATAATATTATTTTAGAATTCCCTCCTCCAAATCAGTTGCTCATAATTTCTTTTTAAGATATTTTTTCCTAACAGACAAAAAACTTTAGCAATACTCATCTTACTTTAAAAAATAGTCTGTCACTAGCCTGGAAGAGGGGTGGTAGATATCAAACAATGACATATTTCTGAGAACAAGGATAAAGATGGAATGATTTTTAGATAGGCAGTCAACTACATCTGCTTCTAAGGGCTTATATGAAATCAATTTTAATGTAGTCAAATTATTCAGTGTACTTGAAGTAGTATAATGTTACTACATTATACATTAATGTATTAATTGCTATATTTCTTGTGAAAGCTACATCTCTCAAAATAAAATGCCCTCATATTTTCCAATGTAAAATAACAAGATGAGGATATACCTTAAAGCCAATGAAACTGATAATATGGTACAAGATATAAGTGACCCAGAAATAATGAGGTCTCCTAAAAGATTTTGTTTGTTGATAAGTTTAGGTTACATATATAAAATGGTCTTTGACTTACCAAATATTATAAACTTAATGTCATATTAAAATGTGGTTTATTCTGTAGGCTTGTGAGTATCCAAAAATTTTACCAACTTCTAGACTGGGATACTTGTAAGAGATAATGCAGTAAAGTAAATGGCACACCGGGTTTTGGAAAAACAAGCAAACAAAAAGCCCCCAAACAACAGCCTGAGTTTTAATCCTAGTCTCGTTATATACTAACAGTATGGGTCAGAATGAGTCATATAATCTATCTGAGCCTGTCTTCTGTTCTGTAAAATGAGAAAATGTTAAGGTGCTGTGTATACGACATGGGCTTCCCAGGAGATATTAGTAGTAAAGAACCCTCCTGACAATGTAGGAGACATAAGAGATACAGGTTCAATCCCTGCATCAGGAAGATCCCCAGGAGGAGGGCATGGCAACCCACTTCAGTATTCTTGCCTGGAGAATCCCATGGACAGAGGATCCTGGTGGTCTATAGTCCAGGTTGCAAAGAGTCAGACACGACTGAAGTGACTTAGCACACACGCACATATATGACATATACTTATCACAGTTTCTAAGGCTTCCTAACAAATCACCCCAAAACTTAATGGTGTACAGTTGTCCATGTGTTCTGTGGCTCCAGAATTCAGCCAGGTCACAGTCAGAATGGTTTTTTATCTGCTCTGCTGTCCTTCACCTTAGCAATTACCTCTTCCCATGAATCTCTCTTTCATGTTGTGCTTCCCAGATGGTATTGAACCTGCCTGCCAGTGCAGAAGAGGTAAGAGATGTGGGTTCAATCCCTGAGTCAGGAAGTTCCCCTGGAGGAGGTCATGGAAACCCATGCCAGTATTCTTGCTGGAAAAAACATAACACACACTTGGCATAATGTCTGGGTTGCTAGAATGAGTGTCCTGAGAGAGAGAACTCAGTAAGATTGTTCTACCATACTCCATTTGTTAGAGCACTTACAAGTCCCTGCCCAGACACAATGGAACAGTACCTCTTAATGGGAAGATTTTCAGTCATGTAGTATGAACATGTGGGATGGGTTAAATACATTGACCATTTTTAGAAAATAAAATCGCCTGCAGCATTCAACATGTAGAAGCTATTATTATATAGTATGGAATTGTTGAAAAGGCATGGATTTGGGATCAGGATATTTTACCACTTAAAAATTCTTGTTATATATGTCTCTTACAAATTCTTCACCTATTAAATTAGTATAATACACTTATTTTGAAAGTTTTTTGGTGAGGATTAAAGAAATAATATGCAGAAGTGTTTGACAAATACTGCATGCTCAGTAAATGCTTCTCCAGATTTTGACTCAGAAGGTAATAGCACTAAAATTCCCTCAGTCTGAGTCTGCTACAGAATCAGAGTTCCCAACAAGGTAAAGCAGTTATGAATAGGCCAAATGGATGGATTTCTGTTTAGAATCAAGCTTTGAGCAGTGTATTCAGAACCAACAAAATATAACTTTCTATCTGGAAAAGTCCAGTGTCATCCACAATCTTAAGGAACAAATTGAATCACAGACTCCTAGAATCTTAGAGAAGGAAGTTGACTGATAGGGCAAACTCCACATTTTATAGATAAGAGAATCAAGAGAGGTTAAATTGCTTATTCAAGGTTGTACTCTAAGGAGAAAGTATGTGGCTGAAATTCATGTCTGCTAACTTGTAGGTTCAAATCTTTAATAATCAACTATGCATATAATGAACATTATACCTTTCTTCCTCTGGAATGGAATCATACATTAATTACGGCTAAGCATATTATGTGTATGAATTTAATAATAACATGATTGCAATAGTTAATAAATTAATATGACTTATGAGAGTTTTAAAAAATCTTTATTAGATTGAGTAATTATTCTATTATGGGAAATAGTCAGGAAACTGAAGCTGAAAAATAACTGAAAAAATTTTCCAACTTTCCAAAAATATACCTTTCTGGTTTTGAATGTTTGATATTAGCTAATCAAAAACACAAATATGATTGTATCCATGCCTTGCTCAGCCACTAAGTCATGTCTAACTCTTTGCGACCCATAGACTGTAGCCTACCAGGCTCCTCTGTCCATGAGATTTCCAGGCAAGAACACTGGAGTGGGTTGCCATTTCCCCCTGCAGGGGATCTCCCTGACCCAGGGGCCTGAACCCACGTCTCCTGCATCTTCTACATTGGAAGGTAGATTCTTTACCACTGAGCAACCTGAAGTGATCATAGGTATATACTGAGCATGTCAGTCAATTTTCCCATTGAAATCAGACTTCCAGGACTGGATGCAGACAACTGAACTGTACTTCCAATCATAGCTGGTACATGAGTGGTTGTGAGAACTAAGTAGTATATTAATTCCCTCTTGTAGCTGTAAGGAATTACCACAGCTTAGTAGCTGAAAGCAATACAAATGTATTTTCTTACAGTTCTAGACTCAGAAGTCCTAAACAAGTTTCATTTGGTTAAAGTCAAGGTGTTGGTAGGTTTCTCTGGAGGTTCTTAGAAGATAATTTTTTTTTTTTTTGCTTTTTTTCAACTTCTAGTGGCCATCTGCATTCTTTGTGATTATATTTAGAACCACATAGATAATCTAGAATAATCTTTCCATCTCAAGATATTTAATCACATCTGTAAAGTCTTTTTGGTCATATTAGAAAACATTCACAGGTCCTAGATGTAGGAGTCTTTATTCAGTCTAGCAGAAGTGGCATGATACATGCTTATTAGTTTACCTTTTGCCTGGCTCTAACTGAAGGCTCAATAAAAAGTAACAGATTATTATGTAATACAGTGATTTTATATTTATACACATAGTCATCATTTGCATCCCTGGAAAGACATACTGTTGTGTGATATTATTCAAAGACTGTGGGTGCCAAAACAATAAAGTTAAAAATTGTCTCTGAGCATCACCTAGTGGAATGACTAGAAACCAGGAACACTCCCAAGCCCTTCCCACTCCTCCTGACATGATCTTAAGAAGGCACCTCTGTATTCTATGCACTTTTAAACCTTCTTTCCACTTCTCTCCTGATTCTCACTCTTGATGCCTTGATCTGCAGAGATGTCCACCTTCACCTTTTCCTGTGTCATTGCTGTTTTACCTCTGCAGCCATTGCATCATAACTCTGTCCCTGCCAACTGGATTTGCTCCACTCTCCAAGAACCCTCAACCATGGGTGAAATGCCCAACCCCTTTCTCTCTTCATCACTCTGATCATTCAACACCAGTTTTGAGCCCTTCTCTTCCCCTATATTTCTATTTCTTCTTTCTTTTAGCAACTTGACTGTTGTGTACTCCATTACTATTAATAATTGCTATCTATAGATCTCTTATAGCTGTCTCTTGTAGAACACTTTAAGCAGCTTTCCCTAGGCTAAAATGGAAGACATTACCTTCGGCTGTTTCACTGACACAAGTTCAAGATGAAGCCATTCTTTTCCCAGACACAGAGTGAGTTTTATGTTGTTCAAGGATGTGAATAATGATTTAAAATTTAGTGTGTATAAATAATGTGTTGATAAACATGAAATCCACAATCTCTGCCCAAGAAGTCTGTTAAGTATTGGAAATAGAAAAAAAAAAATTAAAACATGATACAGGTAGTTATAATCCAGAGTGACATGCTAGAGAATGTTAGACATTTAGGGTGTGATAGAAGCATGTAGGAGAGGCACCTATTGCTGATTTGAAGGGTCAGAATTTGGTTCCTGGAGAAAATGTTCTGTATGAGGAGACTTCAAGGATCAACACTCCTTAGACTAATGAAGTGCAGAAGAGGATAGGACCAATGGATGCATGGAGAATACAGTTTTCAAAGGAAAAAGAAAAGCCTAAAGCAGAGACTTAGAGAATAAGAGAGGGTGTTGTGTGTAGAGTTCTGAGTGAATTTCAGGATGCTAAAGCATTGAGTATGGCAGGAGAATGGAACAGAGAAGGCTGGATAGGTTCACAAGATCCCAAGAACTTTGAGAGTGATATAAGAAGTTTAGATTTTATATAAAGGTCAAAGAGGAATTCCTGAAATGAAGTGGTATTTTAGGAGTGGTGTTTAGGAAGATCATTCTTTGACTCATACTGCAATGGAAAAGGGCAAAAGGCAAGACTGGAGATGAATTGGGTGGGGCAGGGTAGAACTTATTACAGTAAAACAGTTGATCTTCTTTCTAAACTGGTGATTCTGACAGGTTAAAGTGGACAAATGGTTTAGTTCAGTTCAGTTCAGTTGCTCAGTCGTGTCTGACTCTTTGTGACCCCACGAATCGCAGCACGCCAGGCCTCCCTGTCCATCACCAACTCCCAGAGTTCACTCAAACTCATGTCCATCGAGTTAGTGATGCCATCCAGCCATCTCACCCTTTGTTGTCCCCTTCTCCTCCTGCCCCCAATCCCTCCCAGCATCAGAGTCTTTTCCAATGAGTCAACTCTTCGTATGAGGTGGCCAAAGTATTGGAGTTTCAGCTTCAGCATCAGTCCTTCCAAAGAACACCCAGGACTGATCTCCTTTAGAATGGACTGGTTGGATCTCCTTGCAGACCAAGGGACTCTCAAGAGTCTTCTCCATCACCACAGTTCAAAAGCATCAATTCTTTGGCACTCACCTTTCTTCACAGTCCAACATTCACATCCATACATGACTTAGAGGTAAATCTCACAGTATTTGATGCTTGTTAGAATGTGAATGTTATGGTGAAACGAGAGAGAGGAGTTCCTGGTACCTGTCATATATAGATTCTTGATTGTGAGGTCTCTTGTCAGACTTTAGAGTCCTTTCTCAGTTTGTCTAAGGAGACCCTTCATTTTTGCATGAAAAGAATTGACAAGCTGGAGATCATGGTGCACTCACAGATTTTGCCCTTCAATTAGGCCCCTGTTGCACATCTACTTTTTTTTTTTTTTAATGTTCCTTATTGTTTAACCATTGCATGGGATTCGTTTCTCCAACCCTCTTCAGTTATGATGGGAACTGGTAAGGTATGTGGTTGCAAAGCTCTATAGACGGCTAGCTTTTGCAAACAGGGGAGAAGCATGACTCATGGCTTTCTCAAGTGTGACAGAATTCTTTAATTTTTCATTAAAGTATGTAAACAGTTTACACAGTTGTCTAACTTTTCTAACAGAGAAAACCAAGCAGACAAATTTCAGAAAAATATGAAGTACTCTTTTGGCATGCCAGTGTATTTTTCTTTTATGCCCTGTGGAGGACCATGAACAAATACTATGATAAAAAATATAAAACAAAATGAAAGCAAAGCAATAAATAATACAAATATAAATATGTGGATAATTTTTTTATTGTATTACATTGAGGACTTTTAAAAGCACAAAACAAATGAAAGAAATAACAAAAGATGGTTAATTTATATCCCTTAGAAGAATTTCTGTATGCAAATGTTCATCAAATCAAATGTAATGAGAAACTAGAAAGAAAAAATATGAATAAGAAATCTGACAGAAATATAGTCTAGAACCTTAAGATCATATTCTTTAAAAAACAAATCCACAAAAAAATTTTAATACTTCAGGACATAATTTGGAAATAACTCACAGAGAAATACCAATAGCCTTTAAGTATATTGTGACTACCATTTGTTTTTCCTTGAACCCTCTAGCAGTTCTTTTCTTCTCTTCTGACACCACTCCATGAAGTTCATTTGAGGACTCTCCTCTGCACCCCTGACCCCAGTGGTGAACCACGTATTCTAAGCTCAAGACAGTCAATAGTTCAGGGCTGGGCATATGTCCTAAGACGATCCATTCAATTCCTATACTGTTTCTGGGGTCTGCCTATAAACAAGCTTTCCCACCGAACTTGAACCCAAGAATATATCATGTTTCAGTTACTGCAGTTATCTTGCCACTCTGAGAATAAAGTGTACATATAGAAGAAAGAAGAGCATAGCAAGTAAACAAATAAAAAAAGACTAGGAAAGGATGACATTGTTTGGAGTCTAGAAATTCAGCTGTCCTTGGAAACTAGTTGCAACCTTTCTACAGAACAATATGTTAATATTAGCTTATATGACTCAGAACATATGTTAATACACTAAAAGTTTAATAGAATCATATTGTGTTTATCTGGTTGATATAATTAGTAATCCTTTTAATTTCCTTTTTTATATTCCATTTTATTTCCTAAATTTTTGTAAAATGACATGTATTTTGCTCTTTAATTTTTATCTTTTTATATTACTTTTATATTTTGGAAAAATATATTATTATATTGTTAATTATATATTAATTATATTAATGCTAATGAATTTATATGAGCAACATGACAATATAGATGAATTTAGTTAGACTTAAAAAACATTTATTCTCATAGATATGGTAAAATTATACAAGTTATCCATATTGTGAAGTTTGAGGATACATACTTCTGGACTGCCAATTCTGCTCAAGACTTCTGACATCAACTGCAAGTTTTGGAGGTTACCATAATCAGTCTAAGTTTGAGCAATTAGCTAGAAGAACTCACAGCACTTGCTGAAAGCCAGTATACTCATGATTTCAGATGACTACAGGGAAAGACAAATATATGAAAATAACAGCCAAAGGAAGAGATGCATAGGGCAGAGTCTGGGAGGGTTCCAAATATGAAACTTCTATTGACTTCTGGAAAGATCTACTCTCCAGGTATTGATGGTGACAGTACACCTGAAATATTGTCAAACAGAGTTCACCCGAGTTTCAGTGTCCAGAGTTTTTACTGTGGCTTTGTTACACGGGTATATAATTGATTGATTGATTGCCCATGTGGTTAACTCAGCCACCAGGTAGATTATTCTGCTTGGACTGCCATAACAAAATACCACAGATGGGATAACTTAAACAACAAAAATTTATTTATTCTAGTTCTGGAGGCTGGGATGTCCAAGATTAATGTCTTGGTAAGTTAGATATCATTTTGAAGCTGCTTCTCCCAACTTTTAATCACCATCTTGCTCTGGGCTCACAGAGAAAGAGCTACCTGATGTCTCTTATAAGAGCACCAGTCTCATTAGACCAGGGCCCCACCCTCATAAACTCATCTAACCAAAATTACCTCCCCAAAGCCCCATCTCTAGATACCATCAAGTTGCAGTTTAGGGCTTCAATATATTAAATTTGAAAGAACAAAAACATTTAACCGATAATGCCAGGTCAACTGATACCATGAAATTCCAAAGCTCCCACGTATCATTCCAGTTTTAATATATGTGCTGTTGAAACAATCACAAAACCCCTACTCTAAATCACATGGTTGGTTTTCTAGCCAGGACCAGCACCACAGTAAGGTCCAATGTGGTCAAAGACCCCATCTTTGAACAAAGACATAGAACACCTGGCACAAGCTTAGGACAAAGGCCAACCTCTTTGGGGGCAAGGTCAAATTCTTTACCACACAGAAGAGCTAGTTTTATAAAAATAGTTTAGCTTAGTAAAGTACAATAAAAAGACAGCTTTTCCCTTTCTGTGTTTTAATATAGGCTCGTCTTTCCTGACCTGATGGCAATGTCTGTGGCAGATTGTGTGGATATATAGTCACTGTCAACTATAAAAATGGTCTTGTTTAATATTAAAAATTTTTTTAAGTTTTTCCTCTCCCTTTCCTCACACCAAATCTGTGGACTATTTCTTCTGTTTTTTTTTTTTTTTTTTCCTTTTGTTGTTAGGTGTCTAAGGGTTTATGATGTCTATCTTCTTTGTGAATTTTACCTTTTATTATTAAAAACATTCATCTTTGTTTCATTAAAATAAATAAATTCAAACAAACAAACCTAAGAGTTGACTCTCTCACTGCTAATGTAGGGTTTAGATGCAACAGAGAAATAGAGTAGATATTTTCATTGGTTGTATACTGGTATAAACTGACTCTCAATACACTCTGACATATCAGGCCTGCATAGGTCTATGTAGGCTCTTACACAATAGAAAATTGTTTTGTGCTCGTCTCTTTCACCCTTTTATTAGTTCTGTCCCCCGGTCATTCTGTCCCTTAGTCCACAACTCCAGATCAAGCCACTTACCCACAGTGGTATCCTTATTGTCCAAGGGAACTTATGCCTTCTAGCTTATAAAATGCCACGTTTAGTTAAATTTTTCAAGTTGATAGGAAATACCCTATTCAGCATCCTATCAAATGTCCCATAACATATGGCATATGTTACTATGCTCATTTACTGCCCAGAAGAACTAAGGCATATGGTTGCCTGCTTACTGTTCCATCTTCTCTCTTCCCCTTGTCACTAAGTGTTACCAAGGCTGGCATCATCCTCTCCTCTGAATTTCCCAAAAGAGGTATGTATAGTCTTTCTCTTCACATTACCCACAAATCCAGAAGACTCACATCAGTTTTTCTTAAGAATTCTTTCTTGCTTTATGTCATTAGATCTGTAATTTCACAAGCATAAGATACAAACAGCGAGAGAGATGCTGTAGAAAATTCTTATTTATATGAATAATTTTGAGGATTGCCTCTCTTTACTTGGTGGTGGTGGGACAGTGGATGCACTCTTTCCATTCCACAGAGTGAGGCACAGGCTTCTCTACTCTTATGAATTTCCTTTAAGTAATTTCCTTGTGAATCTTCCAATCGTTTTTAACAAAGACTGAAAGTGTGTGGTGGGAGTTGTTAGTCAAAGAATCAATTTAATCACATGTTATTAAGTTCTGTGGGAATACGTAGCTCTCTTTGAGTGAGGGAGTTATATATTACCTGCTATTTACAACTTTAGGGATTTCACCAATTTTTTAAAGTTGAATCGAAATATCCCATTCAGCATCTTAAAGCATGTGACAGACATTACTGTGCTCATTTGCTGCCCCCCAAAACTAAAGCCTATTGAACTAACATAGACTTAGGGAAAATATTACTTCCGATTGATTGTCTTATTCTAATCTAGAACTTCTTAATGCTGCTTTAGAGAAGGACTCTTCTAATGGAGGGATTCTCAGGCTCCTGACATAATAAGATTCTGAGAAATGATCTGTACCTAATCACCCCAAAATTCAGTGGATTGAAATAACACATTTAATCTTGTGTATCTGTTTGTCTTTTGGGGCTTGGCTGATCTCAGTTGAATTTGACTAGATGGTGCTCTACAGACAGTGGTACCTCAGATCCTGCTTATAATTAAAGGTCAAAGGCAGAGTGGGCATATTCAGTGTCTCTTATTTCCCTTGTGTCAGAGATGTCTCTTCCTCTTATAGCATTGGCATAAGGGTGAAAGAGAATAAGCACAACATGTATCCTGCTAAGATCCAGGCTTGGCACTGCCATATTACCTCTGCCCATAGACCCATAGTAAAAGGAAGTCATACGGCCAAGCCAAAGTCAAAGGGTGGTGAAACATACTCATGATGAAGCCTTGGAAAAGTATGGATGATTGAGGGGAGAAGAAGCAGGGCAGTAATTCAATTCAATCTAAAACAGCATTGTTTGACAAATATTTTATAAACTTTGGACTTCCCTGTGGCTCAGCCGGTAAAGAATCCGCCTGTAATGTGGGAGACCTGGGTTCGATCCCCGGGTTGGGAAGATCCCCCAGAGAAGGGAAAGGCTACCCACTCCAGTATTCTGGCCTGGAGAATTCCATGGACTGTACAGCCCATGGGATCGCAAAGAGTCAGACTGACTCTTTCTCTTTTAGTCATGAATGACTCTTTTTGACCCCATGACTATAGCCTACCAGGCTCCTCTGTCTAAGCTGACCACCAAAGAATCGATGCTTCTGAATTGTAGCGCTAGAGCAGAGGCATATTCTGGGGTGGCATATTCTGGGGTAGCATATTCTTATAATCTTCACATTACTTATTACAATGACAAGGTTATATTTCTTTGTGTGTTTGCTTAATTAAACAATGTTTCTGTTACTAACTTGAATATGGGTTCCAAGAAAACAGGAAACATGCTGTATTTAGTTACAGTGATATCACTAACGTCTTGTGCAAACCACCTCCCCCAAATTCAGGAAATACATTTATTGGATTATTTTGACTTATTTCTTATAATGTAGGATAAAATAGTTTATAATATCTGAGGTTATATTATTGTAGCATGAGTAAAAAAAAGGAGGTATCTTGTATAGATATTCATATATTGTCATGGAATGATTCCAACTTTCCCCCTTAGTCTTGTTTCCTTTTTAAATCAAGTTTTCTCTTAAATTAAACCTCACCAAAGAGGTTCCATCTTTATAACTTCTCTTTCTTCCTTCTTTCACATCATTCTGTTTTTTATCTTTAAAGCTATCTTTTAATACTGAACCGTAAACTAACCTGATTCCAAACCCTAAAAGCCTGAAATTTGGTAAATCTCAAGGGCTTCCCCATCAAGCTAAAGAAAAACACTGATTTGCATGAGTGGATAAAGTTTTACCATCTCAAATTCCTGTTATAATTAGTTTCAGAACAGTAGATCCATGTTATGTCTATTTCTATTCCTTACCTCATCTGTGGCAAGGGAATGAGTCATTAGAATTTTAATGTTTGCATTACATGCCAGCAGTGGTCTGTTGTTATGCTTTTACTTAAATATTCTGAATTCTGACTGGCTAATCCATTCTACCTTTTATTGTAAGAAAACTGGAGTGGGCTGCTAACTCAAACAAGAGAGCCTGGAAAAGGTCAAATGAGTGCAAAATCAGCTGTCAATCATTAAATGGTGACAGAATTAGAAGGCTTGCTTTTGTGACTAAGATTGAAATTGAAACATAGAATGTCACCACATGAATTCTCTAAGATTCACAATGAATGTGGTTGGAGTAATAACAGGGAAGAACTAACAATTTTTAAAGGATTATGTTGCCTTTGATTCTAAATTCCAAAAGGATGCATTCTTTAACCATAGGAAATGGCTCAAATGATAATGGGGTGGTGATAGTGTGCTGTTCTGAACTTAACCAAATGCAGATTTTTGAAAATAATTTGATTTATTTGATTTTTATTCTCTTTGGCTGTGCTGGGTCTTCGTTGTTTTCTCCAGGACTTTTTCTCCAGTTGCTGCAAGTGGGGGCTACTCTCTAGTTGAGGTGCACTGGCTTCTCATAGTGGTGGCTTCTGTTGTTGCTAAGCATGGGCTCTAGAGCATGCAGGCTTCAGTAGTTGTAGCTCCCAGGCTCTAGATGCTGGCTCAGTAGTTGTGGTGCATGGGTTTAGCCACTCCATGTCAGGTGGGATTTTCCTGGGATCAGGGATTGAACCTGTGTCTCCTGCATTGGTAGGTGGATTCTTCACCACTGAGCCACCAAGGAAGCCTCAAATGCAAAATGTTTTTGCTAAAAATCTGAAAAGAAGCCAAAGCCTATTGTTGAAGCAATTCATAAATTTCACTACTGAGATAGTATGCCTTTTCAATTTGGTCTAGTGCTTATATTTTTTAAATTTATAAATAATTGTTCTGATTTGTAAATTATAGGTGCTATTTTTAGAAATGAATTTGCTTTAATTTCATTTACTTTTTGGCTACATTTTAATCTTCAGACTCACTTCTTTTTTTTCCAGAAAGGCTGCCAAATAATACTCCTTTAGGTTTCTAATTTATCATGTATTTAAATAGACTTTCAAAAAATAATTGTACATGTTGTCATTTCTTTTGCTGTGGATTAGTTCAAATTTGCTCTTATTTTTCATTGCTTTTAAAAGTCACAAAAATAGATCTCTGCCATCATTTCAGGGCTGAAAGCAATGTAGCAGTCACAAATTTAGTGGTTTTTTTTTTTTTTTTAACACTCATGTTATCTGTGGATTATTCAGAATAATTCTTTTTCCTTCCACTCTCTTCTGCAAATTTCCTTTTCTTGCCATGCTACATTTCCGAACCTTCATTGTAGGAAAAGAAGTTTCAATCTAATGATTGAACGGAATTTGTAGTGTTACCTGTATGGTTTGGTCTCCTACTCCCTCTATCTCCCTTAGTCTTTGGCAATTAAATTTATTTAAATCTTTGCCAGGTGTTGAGACATTACCAAACTCAGGTTTGGCTGCTTGTCCCTCAAAAGATGATACTCTAGAGGCAAGTGAGGAAAGGTTGCTTTAATCAGAAGGCTGATAATTTGGGTGGACTCCTGTATTCAAAACCAATTCTGAAAATTCTAGTTCATGGAGAGTTTTTAAAGGGCAAAGGGGGAAAGAGTCTCAGTGAACTGTTGAGGCAGGAGGTTAGATTTTGTGTCAGTCTCCATTACATGCAGACTGACTCCTCATTATCTTTCTTCAGATTTTATCTAGACTGCATGATCTGCCCGTGGGATTGCTGAGGAGATTTTGAGGGGTGGAGAGCTAGTCATTCTTTAACTACTTAATTCTTCATTCCCTCTTCTTTTAATCTAGGAAAATAGTCCACAGGTTTGGTAAGGCATGGTGTGCACTCAGTAGAGCATAAATCAGCAATTAGGCTAAGTTGCCTAGTGATCTAATTTCTATAGTTAGGTTCTTCTAAGGTTAAAGGGGAATGAACAGGAAAGGGCAAATGGCAAAGGGGCAAAAGAGCTGCTTTCAAGATTTTCAAGGTCATCTGAAAGGATCTTTTCATATATGAATAACAACTCATAGCACTTGACTGTTTGTCATATCATCATGTCTTTGGCTTAGCAATTGCTTTGTTACTCAGCAGGCTCAGAGAAAAATTTTTTGATCATTGGTGTTGTCCACAGACATGCAATCTGTAACAGCAATAGAAATATTGGAAATTGAAAAGCAGCTGTAAATAGAAGTACGAGATAAATTATTGTTACTCTCATAACAAAAGTAAAGAGCTAAATTAGCTTATCCAGGAGAAAATCAGAACTTCGTGCTTAAGGATATAATTTTGTATTTCATGGAAGTTGAGAGGTAAACAACAAAATCTTATGTGCCAACTAATAGAAAGATAGAGAAGTCCCAGAAAATAGAAGTTACTATTAAAGTGTGTGATTTATAGGTCTGCCAGAGGGGACTCCAAGAGTCTCGATTTCAGTGAAATTATTTGAAAAATCTATTCAGAGATGTGCTATGTCGAGGGCCAGGGAAGAGTGGAATAAAATAGAATCCTTCATCTTCACATGCTCAGCATACGACTTAAAGGCTCAGTAAAAGAGCAGTTGGCAGTATTTTAAGTCCATGATATATAAAGGAAGCTGTGTTACCGTTATGAGTCTTCATTAAAACTGACTAAAATTCACAGTTAGATTAGGCAAGTTCAGTTTGTTCAGTATGTATGCATATTGATTATAGTGCTCTTTTTGACATTGCAGAGGGAAAAATAATCAAACTTGTAGAATGCCGTGGACCTCGGACTTTATGTTTGTAGATCCAATTTTCTTTTCATTACACCCCCTTTATACTGTTTTAGTCTTGATCCATAAGATGAATGGTTCAAATAAAGGAATGCTTTGTGGGTATGGATTACCAAGAGTAAAAAAAAAAAAAAAAAAAAAGAAGAAGATGAAAAGCATAATTTGATAAGGCATGAGCAATATATGTGCTGTAGTAATAGAGTGTGGCTCAGTGACAACAGATGTTTGATAATTACAAATACCTAATTTAATGTACTATTTCAGCCTTGCTGAGTCTGAAACATGCATAAGAGCATCTTACATCACTGGCCATGGTTGGAGGAGTCTAGGTCACTTTGTCAGTTGTAGCTGTAGCTCTTTAATGATAATAAATTCATTAGTTCACTAAGACTGAAGTAAGAATCAGAAGTAATCACAAAAATATACTATTTCTATGGTCTTCACAGTTTTAAAGGGCTCTTAGGGGTAGCTGACAGAGAAGGCAATGGTAATCCACTCCAGTACTCTTGCCTGGAAAATCCCCTGGATGGAGGAAGCAGCAGTCCATGGAGTCGCTAAGAGTCGGGCATGACTGAGCGACTTCACTTTCACTTTCACTTTTCACTTTCATGCATTGGAGAAGGAAATGACAACCCACTCCAGTGTTCTTGCCTGGAGAATCCCAGGGACAGAGGAACCTAGTATGCTGCCGTCTATGGGGTCGCACAGAGTCGGACATGACTAAAGTGACTTAGTAGCAGCAGTAGAGGTAGCTGAAGAATCAATCTGTCAAAAGAATTGAGTACCTGTTAAGCTAGGGGCATTGCATCAGGTGCATAAACAGACTACAAATAAACCATAAAACCCAGTCAAGACTTTGAAACAACAGACTATCTTGCCTGAGAAATAAAATCTCAAGAAAGAGTAAAGAACAATTCAAATCTCTGAGACCCAGCCTATCAGTGCCTAGAATATACTGACCATCATTAAATATTGAGTAAAATTCACTCTTTAATTCATTCAAAGACTGAAAACACCACTGGAGTAAGCATAAAAGTACATACTTCTGTGCGGGGAGGAGGTTACATACGGGTTGGCAAGAATGACCTTTCAATAATCTCTATTTAACTCAATTGCACTTGGAAATTAGTATAAAAAATTAAGAATATAGATGTAGAGGAGGAAAGATAATGTTTCCTCTGAGTTCTTGACTAAGACCCTGTAATAAAAGAATAACAAAAGAAAAACAGTTTATTTATGTGTACAACTCATATGTTGGGGTAGGAAATGGCAACCCACTTCAGTATTCTTGCCTAGAAAATTTCATGGACAGAAGAGCCTGGTAGACTATAGTCCATGCAATTGCAGAGTCAGATACGACTAACTGGGAGCAATAACTACTTGTGTATACCTAAAAGATCCAGGAAAAACTGACTAATGCTCTGGAGTGGTTTAGAACTCAACCTTGAGTATCATTTTAAGCCAAAGATAAAAGAAAGAAAGGTATGTATTTGAGGGAGGCCAGTTATGGAGAGGTTACTAGGAAAAGCTTGATAAATAAGGAGAAGATTTGTTAGGAAGACTTAAGCAGGTGCTTTCTCTATTGATAAGATTCTCTTGTGACTTTAGAATCATCCCCCTCTTTCTGGTATAGAGAGGGAGATGCCTTTACACATGAAAATTTGATTTATGAAGATTTGATTTATACATGTAAAATTCTCTTTCAAAAGGGTACTTTCTACTTCTTTGCAGATCTTTTCCTATTGTGCTATTTCCCAAAATAATGTATTATGCCAAAGAGGTATATTTTGGGGTAGAATATTCTTATATCCTTTATAGAAGAATATTATTCTTCCCTGGTGGCTCAAACATAAAGAATCTGCCTACAATGCAGGAGACGGGTTCAGTCCCTGGATTGAGAAGATCCCCTGGAGAAGGGAATAGCTACCCACTCCAGTATTCTTACTTGGAGAATCCCATGGACAGAAGGAGCCTGGTGGGCTACAATCCATGGGGTTGCAAAGAGCTGGATGTGACTGAGCTTAATTAAATTAAACTTACTTATATAGGTCATTATAATCTAGTTGAAAATTTAAATTGCACTTATATGTGTTGATTTAATTAATTTTAATTTTTTTTTGAATTTGCAGGAAAAGTGTACAAATGTGTTAAGCAGTTAATGAATACAGCTATTTTCCCCCCCTCATTTTTATGTTTGTGTCACAATCAACTTTTTGAAAGATGTTACTTTGTTTTTCTTCAATTGTTGTTGTTTAGTCACTAAGTCATGTTCAACTTTTTGGGACCCCATGGACTACAGCATGCCAGGCTTCCTAGTCCTTCACTATCTCCGGTGTGTGTGTGTTAGTTGCTCAGTCTTGTCTGAGTCCTTGCAACCCCATGGACTGTAGCCTGCCAGGCTTCTCTGTCCATGGGATTTTCCAGGCAAGAATTCTGCAATGGGTTGCCATTTCCTTCTCCAGGGGATCTTCCTGACCCAGGGATCAAACCCAGGCCTCCAGCATTGCAGGCAGACTCTTTACCATGTGAGCCACCAGGGAAGCCTCATAGTTTGCTCAAACTCATGTCCATTGAGTCAGTAATGCTACCTAATCATCTCATCGTCTTCTGCCCCCTTCTCCTCTTGCCTTCAATCTTTCCCAGCATCAGAGTATTTTTCAGTGAGTCAGCTCTTCACATCAAGTGGCCAAAGTTTTGGAGCTTCAGCATCAGCATCAGTCCTTCTAATGACTATTCAGAGTTGATTTCCTTTATGATTTATTAGTTTGTTTTCCTTTTCTTCAGTACAGTCTCCCAAATTATATGAGTATTAGGCCTCATAAAATTTATTCATCCCTTATTATTTAATAATAATAATTTAAAAATACATTTGGTTAAAAAACATGAACTCTTAGTTAACTAGATATAAATTAGGTTTTTGGCATAGTTTTCTATTAAGCTTGTGATAATGAACCTATAATATTGGCCCAGAAATGACAGAAGTGCCACTGTAAGTAACAGGGAAGTTAGTTATTAGGGTCATTAGATAAATAGGAAAAAGGTCATAAAAATGGAATTGTTATGAGTATCACTGGATAATCATGTATATAAAACTTGCCACATATTTGCATGAAAAGTCTCAGTATAGGTAAACCCATATTGATATCTATTAAAGTATAATTATTTGAACTCAACATCATCCTATTTTTAAAAACTGACTTTTATAATTTTTTTATCATCAGGGCTCATCAAAACTCAAAGGTCAGTGCCTTTGAAATAACTTAGGAGATTTGACAGAAATTCTTTCATAATAATTTTCTAAAAACAAAAATTTTCCAGAAGAATTGGTCTATAATCATATTTTCCTAGACAGTGTATGGTATGATGTATACATTTTTTTATAGTTGTAAACACATCGGGCTTTAACATGAGGCTGATACTTATCTTTTTTAGATCATTATTTTGAATTTATAGTGATGTGATTTTTTTATTATTGCGATGTTTGGAAAAATAACATTTACAGAAGTGATTCTTTCATCCAACCATGTCTCCCTACAATTGTTTTATTCTTCAAATTCTGCTTCTCAAAGACTTCCCCACTGACCCTCTTTAACTCTCTCTCTCTCTTCTGAAATCTTATATTACTCATTGCTTTACAAATACTCTATAAATTATTCCTCACTACTGTCTAAATCTTTCATTTTTCAAGTCTAATCTCCCCAATTAGTTTTTTTTAAAAAATATAAATTTATTTATTTTAATTGGAGGCTAATTACTTTACTATATTGTATTGGTTTTGCCATACATCAACATGAATCCACCGCAGGTATACACGTGTTCCCCATCCTGAACCCCTCTCCTTCCTCCCTCCCTGTACCATCCCTCTGGGTCGTCTCAGTGCACCAGCCCCTCTATCAAGACGTGGCCTGTGTCTTTTGACTTCTTGGTACTGCTCACAGTAATATGTAAGCAATTAAAATTGAATGTGAATGAATTTAATTTAATTTGATGTAGATCCAATGGGCTTTTTTTTTTTTTTCCAATTAGATGGTTTGAGATTTTTAACTATTAAAAATATGTAACTATTACTAATTTCAGCCCGTTAAGTGTAAAACTTATCCAAAAGATGAGCCAAGACTTGTTATATTTTGCAGTCTTGAGATACACTTCACAGGCTCTTCATCTAATCACTTTTCTATTCATTTTCTACAAATCCCAGCCATAAAGTATAACATGCCATTGGCTCAGCTTGGATTTATTATAAATCCTTGCTCTACAATAAACCATGTATTTATATATTCATGAAAAACATATCATTAACTATAGAAGAAAGGACATATTGATAAAAATTCAAATATATTATTGAAGAAAAGAGATAATAAGTGTATCAGGCCAGATTTTAGTACTGAAGAGAGGGGATAACTTCTTGATTGGGATGAATCTGATTACTTGGTGTCTGCCCCTCTCACAATTTGACTACTTTCTTCAAACATTTTTTTTAATAGATATATATTTAAAGCCATTTAAGGTTTATATAACCAGTTTGTTGAGCTGTATAAGTTTAACTGTTTAAAAAAAATGAAACAGCTTTATTTTTCTTCAATCACTGTCATTAGCTGTGCTGTAACATATCTCCTTTTCTGGTCCCTTAAACAATATTTAAGAGAGATTCCCTAGTCCCAGTCAATCTCACTTACTATAACCAGTGAAGTTAGAAAATTGAACCATAAACTCATTTTAAATCTCATCTCTGGGACTTCTCTGGTGGTCCAGTGGTTAAGAATTCACCTGCCAGATGAATGGATAAGGAAGTTTTGGTACATATACACAATGGAATATTCAGTTCAGTTCAGTTCAGTCGCTCAGTTGTGTCCAACTCTTTGTGACCCCATGAATCGCAGCATGCCAGGCCTCCCTGTCCATCACCAACTCCCAGAGTTCACTCAGACCCACGTCCATAGAGTCATTGATGCCATCCAGCCATCTCATCTTCTGTCGTCTCCTTCTCCTCCTGCCCCCAATCCCTCCCAGCATCAGAGTCGTTTCTAATGAGTCAACTCTTCACATGAGGTGGCCAAAGTACTGGAGTTTCAGCTTTAGCATCATTCCTTCCAAATTACTGAGCTATAAAAAAGAACACATTTTAGTCAGTTCTAATGAGGTGGATGAAACTGGAGCCTATTATACAAAGTGAAGTAAATCAGAAAGAGAAACACCAATACAGTATATTAATATATATATATGGAATTTAGAAAGATGGTAATGACAACCTTATATGCAAGACAACAAAAGAGACACATATGTAAGGAACAGACTTTTGGACTATGTGGGAGAAGGTGAGGGTGGAATGTTTTGAGACAATAGCATTGAAACACGTGTATTACCGTATGTAAAATAGATGACCAGTGCAAGTTCCATGCATGAAGCAGGGCACTCAAAGCTGGTACTCTGGGACAACCCAGAGGGATGGGGTGGGGAGAGAGGTGGGGGGAGGGATTCAGGATGGGGGATGCGTGTACACCTATGGCTGATCATGTTGCTGTATGGCAAAAATCACCAAATTTTGTAATTAGCCTCCAATTAAAAAAAAAAAAAAGAATCCACCTGCCAATGCAGGGGACATGGGTTTGATCTCTGGTCTGAGAAGATTCCATATGCCTCAGGGCAGCTAAGCCTGTGGGCTACTTCTGAGCCTGAGCCCTGAAACTACTGGGCTCTGCAACAAAAGAAGCCACCACAATGAAGAGTAGCCCCAACTTGCGGCAACTAGAGAAAGTTCATGTGCAGCAACAAAGACCCAGCATCGCCAAAAAATAAAAAGTTCTCATCTCCTCACCTCTACTTGTTGCAGAACAGATTCCTGGCTCCATTACCTGAAGGGAACGCTGAGGAGCACAGCTCTGGAATACATCCGTCCCCTCTCTGTTCCAGGTCCAGATTTTTTTTTTTTCCCCCTCAGGAATTGAAGATACAGTTTAGGGGACAAGATTGTCCTCATCATTTCAGAGGGAAGAGATAAAGTACCCCCCCCCCCTTTTTCTTTTTTTGCTATAAAACTTTTCAGGATAGTTGGCCATTAGATGAGTAATTATCCTAAAAAGATATGTCCAAGTCCTAGCCCCTGGCACCTATGAATGTGACCACATTTGGAAAGAGGGTGTTTGCAGATGTAACTGAGGATCTCGAGATGAGATCATTCTAATTTTATAGGAAGGCCCCTAAATCCAGTGATATGCATCCCTATAAGAGAAAGAAAAGGGGAAGACACAGCGACATACAGAGAAGGATGTCATTTGATGCTGGTGATAGAGATCAGAGTTTTATATCTTCAGGTCAAGGGTCTTCAAATATTGCTGGCAGGAGAGAAAAACAAAGAATGAATACTTTCTTCCTCAAAGGTCAAAGAATTCTCATTCTCTTTCTTAAAGCTTCCAAAAGGAACCAACACTTCAGACACTTTGATTTTGGACTTCTGGACTCCAGAACTGGGAGGCAATATGTTTTTTTTTTTTTTTTGGTGTAAGTCACCTAGTTTGTGGTAATTTGTTAAGACAGTCATGGGAAACTAACGCAGACTCATTCTTGATGCCTGTGTGTGGCAAATGTTTACCCTGTCAGGGTGTATCTGCAAATTCTTAAGATAATTCTAGGCCTTCTTTCACTGTCATTTCCCAAATCTGAAAGGTCAGCTTCAAGTTCAAATTTCCCTCCTAGTCTTAATCCATGTAGCAGACAGTATATTGAAAACTTTGTGCTGCTCTCATCCTCTGGCCTTGAGGTAAGTCCTCATTTACGGCTTACTGAGAAGATAGCTAAGACATTCTGTTGTATTCCACTGACAAACTCTGAAAACAGGTTGCTCTAATTCTTTCGTTTCCATGAGCTCAGTTCAGTTCAGTCACTCAGTCATGTCCGACTCTTTGCAACCCCATGAACTGCAGCAAGCCAGACCTCCCTGCCTATCAACAACTCCCAGAGTCCACCCAAACCCATGCCCATCGAATCGATGATCTCATCCAACTATCTTATCCTCTGTCATCCCCTTCTCCTCCTTCCCTCAATCTTTCCCAGCATCAGGGTCTTTTCAAATGAATCAGCTCTTCGCATCAGGTGGCCAGAGTTTTAATTTCAACATCAGTCCTTCCAATGAACACCAGACTGATCTCCTTTAGGATGGAGTGGTTGGATCTCCTTGCAGTCCATGGGACTCTCAAGAGTCTTCTCCAGCACCACAGTTCAAAAGTATCAATTCTTCAGCACTCAGCTTTCTTTATAGTCCAACTTTCATATCCACACATGACCACTGGAAAAAGCATATCCTTGACTAGATGGACCTTTGTTGGCAAAGGAATGTCTCGGCTTTTTATTATGCTGTCTAGATTGTAGACAAGGAGTAAACGTCTTTTAATTTCATGGCTGCAATCACCATCTGCAGTGATTTTTGAGCCCAGAAAAATAAAGTCAGCCACTGTTTCCCCATCTTTTTGCCATGAAGTGATGGGACCAGATGCCACGATCTTCGTTTTCTGAATGTTGAGCTTTAAGCCAACTTTTTCACTTTCCTCTTTCACTTTCATCAAGAGGTTCTTTAGTTCTTCTTCATTTTCTGCCATAAGGGTGGTGTCATCTGCATATCTGAGGTTATTGATATTTCTCCTGGCAATCCTGATTCCAGCTTGTGCTTCCTCCAGCCCAGTATTTCTCATGATGTACTCTACATATAAGTTAAATAGGCAGGGTGACAATATACAGCCTTGACGTTCTCCTTTTCCTATTTGGAACCAGTCTGTTGTTCCATGTCCAGTTCTAACTGTTGCTTCCTGACCTGCATATAACTTTCTTAAGAGGCAGGTCAGGTGGTCTGGTATTCCCATCTCTTGAAGAATTTTCCACAGTTTATTGTGATCCACACAGTCAAAGGCTTTGCCATAGTCAATAAAGCAGAAATAGATGTTTTTCTGGAATTCTCTTGCTTTTTTGATGATCCATCAGATGTTGGCAATTTGATCTCTGGTTCCTCTGCCTTTTCTAAAACCACCTTGAACACCTGGAAGTTCATAGTTCACATATTGCTGAAGCCTGGCCTGGAGAATTTTGAGCATTACTTTACTAGTGTTTGAGATGAGTGCAATCATGTGGTAGTTTGAGCATTCTTTGGCATTTCCTTTCTATGGGATTGGAATGAAAAGTGACCTTTTCCAGTCCTGTGGTCACTGCTGAGTTTTCCAAATTTGCTGACATATTGAGTGCAGCACTTTTACAGTGTCATCGTTCATTTCTGTACCTGTCCCTAATTTTATTGTTTTGCTTGGCCGAACTAGTGCCTAATAGACAACTGACCTAGGAATGGTATACCAGCTCTTTATCCTGCAGGAAAGTCATTTCTAGGGTACTGCATAGTTTCAGATTTTTTTTGAAAAGCAGTACCTTCTTCCCTGTTGTGGTGGTGGAAGTTAATAACATTTCTCTAAGAACTTATGGTTTCTACAAGAAAAAAATAACCTGCTATCTTTCTCTCTCTTACTTCGTATGGACCCACCCTCTTTCTTAGATTTGGGAAGAAAATGGAATAACAGTTATGGCAGTTGAAACTGGTTCTCCAAACTCATAATTAACTCAGGAGTGGAGGTGGTGGTAGACAGTGTCTTCCCTCAACTGTTGACCCACCCTCCTTAGAATTCATGGTAGTTAGTGTTTCTTTGTCTTCAATTTTGGATGCCGTGATTTGCGGGGCACTGGGAACCATTTTACTCAATAACATTATATGCACTTTACATGAAATCTCTCCATTAGTTATATATAAGTGTTTGGATTTGAATCTTTAATGTGAAAAAACAGCAAGATTTGCTTTTACTATTTATTTGATATCCAATTGAACTCTTCAGTTTACTTCTTTGTAAAATAAGAGAATTGGACAAAAATCAGTTATTTCTTACCCAAGTGATTTTAAGAGATAGAAGGGAAAATAGACACACAAAGTCACTGTGAATGGGGGCTGTGACCAACTTAAAAAGTGTCAGTACTTACCTCATATATTAACATTGTTTGCAAGCCAGGTTTCATCCTCTGCTGGATAGCCTTTAATGGCCATTCCACATTAAATTGTCCATGCATCTGTTTCCATAGATCTATGCTCTTTACACAATCTGAGAGCATTTTTCTTGTCATAATGACTGAAAGTGGGAGATACTAGTCTCTTTTAGTGAGAAGAGACCAGAAATATTATATATGCAGTTCACTTTTGTTCCACGTGATTTTCAAATGACTAACAGGGCATTCATGTGGGGGACATATTTGTACATATTTATTCAAATTGAAACTCAATTCTGTTTTTTATATAGAGAGATATAGATAAAGACTTCTTGCATAATTTTATAGAGATACTTTTCCAGAAATATGTATTACTGTGTACTTTGAGGGATTATTACACTTCATTTTGTTTAAAATCTTATCCAGCATTATTTAGTATCAGTCACTTTTTGACAAAATCACTTCAGCAACGGCAAACTATTCATAGAATTTGAGTCCCCAGTGCCTCTCACCTGAATCAGGTAGCATTTGTTGTTTAACATTTATGAAGTTATATGGACAAAGGCCAGCATCTGACTATTTCGTGAGATCTTATCTAGTTATACCTAGGAGTGTACATAATCTTTAGATTTTTTCTAAATAAAGTGGTTTCTTATTATTTATATGTAAATAGCAGATATGAGTTTGAGTAAACTCCAGGAGTTGGTGATGGACAGGCAGGCCTGGCATGCTGCAGTCCATGGGGTCACAAAAAGTCAGACATGACTGAATGACTGAACTGAACTGAAATAGCAGATAGGGCATTATATAGATTTTTAGGGAAAAAAAAAAAAAAAACTACATGTAGTTAGATTTTCATATCTATGATCTTAACTTTTAGGTGATAAAGCAAATATTGCAAATTATTTTCTGTAAAAAGGGAAAATTGGCTTGATAAAACTAATCTACACCTACCTCCAGAGAGCTAAAAAGTTTCAAGGATCATCAGAATTCTAGTGTACATGTATATATACATATATGGATCTTCACTTATTCCTTGCAGTATACATGTTCAATGTCCTTTACCATGCCATTGTCCTCACACTATGAAATTCTTTTTGGAGTCATCAGGGGTTTAAAATAGTCTATTTTAAAATACTGTATTACTATTTAAAGTGTGTGTGTGAAAGTCACTCAGTCATGTTTGACTCTTTGTGACCCCATGGACTGTTTAGTCTGTGGAATTCTCCAGGGCAGAATACTGGAGTGGGTAGCCTTTCCCTTCCCCAGGGGATCTTCCCAATCCAGGGATCAAACCCAGGTCTCCCGCATTGTAGGCAGATTCTTTACCAACTGAGCTATCAGGGAGCTTCAACCTGATACCAACTTCCAGATAACCTATTCATTTGATGGTTTCCTGAATAGAGGCAGTTTTTCAATTTTCATTTTATTTTTATTTTTTTTAGAGTGTGTACTTTTTAGCACTGTTTTCTTTTTATTTATTTATTTGTTAATATTTTTTATTTTTATTTTTTTAATTTTTATTTTTACTTTATTTTACTTTACAATGAGAGAAGTATAGCTTCCTAAATATTGTCTATGGTTATTTTTAGATTTTTACAAAATTCTTTTTTGCCACAATTACAATATTTATTAGACTGAGGAGTTTTAAAATTCAAACTAATACACTGGAAACTGAGTATTAAAAGACAAAGTATTCTTGGCATTATAATGAGAAAGGATCATTTTATTTTCCAATCCTTTTTCTTTCTAGCTGAATTTATAATTAGTGAGCACATGTTAAAAAAAGGTGAGAATATTAATGAGCTATTGATAGATGTAGAATGAGGTAAAATATTATATATATATATATATATATATACACACACACACACACATATTCCAAAGAATGTTCTCATTATGCAAGATAATTGTCATTTGTCACAGAAGATTTCCATAGAATTACAGGTGGCATAAAATTACAAGAAGCTATTTATCTGATCTCTCCCCTTTCAGTTATTTACTCCCTTTTGTCTATAAATGTATCTTCCCATTTGCTCACATCATTACTTCCCTTTAATTACAACTAAAACATATAGAGAATAATTTCTACTACAATTTTAAACTAAAATCTGAGGATTCTGCAAACATGTGATGAGTACTTGATATAGTTGAAAGTTAATGGAGATGTAGTCAGTGATAGAAAGTGTTGGAGAAGCTTTATATCTCTTATTTTTCTCCATTCTGCAATTATAAAATAGATAATTCACATTTAAAAAAATTCACATATTTGTTTTATTTGTTAAGTTGGACAACAAAAACAAAGTGTTTTTTAGGATAAGTATTTCTATATCTTCTTTCTCCCTAGTATTTTCATTGTTTTTACATTATTTTCACTTCTTTCATAAAGTTATAGATATCTGTGATATAACGCATAAATTTGGAGATTGAAATAAAACCCAGGTTGACACTAATGTGTGAGCAGGAGTATAATCCAGAAAGAACACCTTTATATTGTTCATAATTGTTTCTATTTTGGACTGTAATTATTAAGGGAATCTGCTAACAGAAGATTGTTTGGCAGAGAATTTAACTACACTGTTCTGTAACACACAAATTGCTCCTCAAGGCAGAAACCTAGCTTGAAGGAACATAGAATTGTCATGTCCTTGAGGGGTGCTTAATCTCTAGTTCATGGCTGAAATTGTATGCCATATTTTAAACATTCTTCTCTGTGTGTATGTATGTTTGTGTTTTTTGTAAGTGTGAGGTGGGGTGTAGCCTATTTAGTATTTTGAGACTCTCAAATCTGATGGCCTATGACCCTCTATACCTTAAGACTGCTGAAATCTCAGCTTTGTACCTCTAGATAATTTACAGGAAAATATTTATTTTCTCCTCTATTTTAAGTATTTCACTGAATAAATAAATTATCCTGCCCTTTAATTGATAAAGGTGATACACTCATTTGGTCACTAAAATCCTCTAACACTATTGGCTTTAACAGCCTTTACTCTTTTTTAAAGCCATTAAGCTTTATCCAAGTAACATTCCTGAAAGCTGTGCATTTCGCTTGTGCATGCTAATGGTTTGATTTAGTAACTTAATAAGCTTATCTCCAGTCAAAGATAAAATGGCATTTATATAGACTCTAGGGTGTGTGTTAGGACTGAATTCTTCCTGCTTCAGTTTCAAACTAGACTCGATTTTGATTATATCAGATACCAAAGTGAGTGTGAGACAAATCTACCCATGAAGATTTTCAAAGAAATGGATTAAGAACCTACTCTTTTATTTCTTGAACATCTCATGTACTTGGACATTATGAGGATGGATCTATGAAAGGGTTTAGTAAAGAGGTTTCTCTGGAGCTGTTGTACTACTTGGTTGCTCCATCTTCTTTTGAGGAAGAGGCTTTAGGCAGGGAGTTACTCTCCAACCCCAAGATTGAAGAGGGCAGGCTTCTAGGCTCACATTTCTTATCCTTTGAAATAGTCAGGAAACTTTGACTATTTGTGCCTGACCAAAACAAAGCGAGGTAAAACAGAATGAACTCTTGAGTTTCTTCCTGCTCAAGAAATCCAGTGGAGGAAAGAAGGTTCTATTAACAACTTTGATGGCTGCACTGGGATAGGCCCACCCTCTCCAATCTTGCCAAGGAAAAAGAGGTATGATTGTTTCTATTGAGTCAGATGTGAACCACTCAATGAGGATTTGGTGGGGGGTGGGGTGGGAAGTGTCCACTCGGATATCAGGAGGAAGCAATAAGGGCTGGAAGTGTACTCTGGATGCTCTGGGTCCGGGGCTGAGTCATAAGTCCACGTGTAGTAGAGACAGATCAACCGAGGACAAGGGCATTTTAGGCAAGAGGAGGAGCATGGAAGCATTCTGAAGCTCATAAAAGAAGATTATGAGAGAAGGAGTTGGCTTTGTTTTTCAGCTGGGTATGCTGAAGTCACCAAGAGATTTACCCATCTATTCTGCCCAGACAGCACAAAGTCACCCAGTCAAGCAAATCTGGTAAGAAGCTAAACTGCAGCTTGCAAGTAGAGAGAAGCTAATAGAGAAGTGGCGCTTACCACCGTCATTCAGCTTCCTTGAGCTTTCTGTTTGTAGAAGAAAGAGATTTCAAGCAATGTCAGGATTGAACTGTTTTGAGTATCTGATAGTAGATATTCTAATTACTGAAATAAAATATATTTGTAAACCGAAGTAACCGTATTGTGATTTACTCCCCTTAAATGTGCAAAAAAACCTTGGGACCTACTGCGTTTCCATCCACAGCTACAGGAAGATGGTCTTTATTAAAGAAAGTTTAAAGGGATGGTGGGAGAGCAAAAGAAAGTTGTGTTTTATTTATGTCTTAGGTTCTGTTCGTTCATCATACTAGTTATGCTGCTGACAAGGAGTTCAGGCCATTAGTACTTCTTGAAACTGATTCTTTTTTTGTGCAACATACTATTTTTTTTTAAGAGTGCCATAGATGAATAGATGGGTAGAGTTTAATAGTAGTTAGCTTTCAACAGATACGTTTTAGTCTCCATCATTTTCACTATTATTCAATAAACATAAGCCATGTATGCTTTATCCTTGATATCTGTGCCATACTATTTCAAGTTATGATATAGTTCATTTCTAATCTTGATTCTCAGAAGAACATAATCACTTATGTTAGTGAGAGTGTGTCATCCAGGGTCAGTATTCATGACTCTACACAACTATGTCTCCCACGTCACTAGCTGGAGATGAGAAAACTCTGACTTTTAGAGATAAACTGTATTAAAGTCATAAAGTAAAACTGCTTTCTAAACTAATTCAGCTAAATCAAATAAAATATCAGATTTTAGTGACTTTCTCATGACTGTCAGCTATCCAAGCTCCCACATGACACTTTAATTAATTGTTCCTCCTTTAGTGGCTCATTTTTGGTCAGATCTCTTTCCTTAGAGCAGTGTTCCCCCACACCCCTTACACACACCATGGCAGAAATGTTGTCTGAGATTCCACTATTGTTAAATGTAGCCCAGTATCATTTAAATGTTACCTTGATGATGGTGATGTCACTCAGGTAGTTGGCCTACAAGGAACTAGCACAGTTTCACTTATTTCATTTTAATGGGTCCCCTTGGCTTTGAGGCTATAAACTAAAATACCACTGCAGTCTCCTCCAGCAATCTCAAACTTAATTATTCCACTCCAGGAAGCCGTCTGATGGCCCTGCAGAGACTTGCTTTTGCTCTCAAATGCAGTCCCTTATTGTGTGGCCAAATTACCTTTGTTCGTTTCTTTCTTTTTTTTAAATTATTTACAAACAGCATGGAAAAGTACTCCTCAGTACAACTTAATAGGTGATTAGCACAAATATGATTTCAAGAGTTTAGATTGGGTATTTGTCAGGGTTTTCTTTTTATTCTTTTCCATGTAATCACTAAGACTTCTTACATACTATTCCAAGTACTGGGCATTGTGGGTAATGTGGTATAAATTGCTAGGATAGCTGACTCAAATCTTTTCCTCTACTAAGTTTTGATATTATTTATTAAGTTTCACAGTTCGGATGACACTTCTTATATGCCTATCTCTACCAATATCTTTTTTTGCTGCTTTGAGCAAATTTAGTTTTCTAAGTTAAATTTCTAACCGATTTTGCAGAAAACAGAAGAGAGACAGAGACACATTGTAGGAGAAAGAGCCAAAGAGGTCAGAGGTTTGCAGATGTTGTTGTCTGCAATACACATTTATCTATGAAAATGGAAATAGTCACTAACATATTTGATGAGTGATATAATTTTTTAAATTTCACATTTATAATATGAAATAATAGTAATATGAATATTTTCACAATTTGAATAATAACAAAGAAAAATTCAGCTCACAGTCAAAAAGAAGACTGAACTGAAACCCAGAAATTCTGTAATAATATACAAAGGAATATTTGGACTCTATTCAATACTTTGTTCTATGAAGACTAATAGGAATCTTATTTCTTGCTTCTGTCTCACAGTGTTTAAAGATAAAGGGGTAGCACTACATATGCTGTGTTTCCTGCTAATAACATTTTCTTTCTATTGCTAGTCTTAGGCTTTAGGGAAGAAATGGTAAGACGAGAGAGGAAAAAGTGAAAAAGCCTGGCTTTATTGTACTTTAGGTGTGCAGGTAGTTTTTAATTTTGTTCTTTTCAGCATAATGCTTTTATCTGTGCAAGAAATTAAGTGCATGAGAATTAATATGCTCCAGTCAATAGATGAAGCAATAAAATATAACTGAAGAGAAAGGACCTCCATCATGCACATGCTTTATAGACATTTACTTCCCCATGTGGATGCAATATTTACTTCCGTGGATTGAAGCTTCACACAAAACAAGAATTAGATTTTCTTCATTTTGAGCTTACAAGCCTACTTCATTTAACAACTGTGGAACTGAGAAGGAAAAAAAGATGGAGGGACAGATAATATTTGGAGAAAGAGCCAGAATGAAGTCGAATTCCATGTTTATTTTGGGCTTCGGAGAATGTGGAGAAAAAAAGATTTAATTTAAACACACAAAACCTACAAACACTTTTTCTAAAACTCATTTTAGTTTATCCTCCCTGAACAAACTGAACAATATTTATGAAACTCTGTCTTAGTCCCATTGACCACTTTTGAATAACTGGATGGTCAGGAGAGAATCAGTGAGCACATCAAAGATTGGCAAGTCATTGCAGACAGAGCAGGCTGGTGCAGGTGTCACATAATCTATTGATTCAGCATGCATGATTCTTTATAAAATGAGTTCCTATACTTTTCAGACACATTGAAAAACATGCAGGTATTGATAGATGTTATTTGCTTAGGCTTAGAGACAAATAAAAGCAAATATTAAGATTTTACTCTTAAGAAATGCCAATTTAAATAATCTCCCTATGAACTAATATCAAATACTTTATGATTGAAGGCCAGTATACCACAATATAAAGTCTATATATTGTTACCATGTAAGTGAAACATATAGTTTCCTACTCAAAGGGAACTAACAGGTTAAAGTGACACAATAGTCTTGACAAAACTTTGAAAATATTTAAATAAACCTATAGTTTGGGCTTTCATTTTGGTCATAATAAATTTCACCCTCTTACAACTCTTCCTGAGAGATTATTTTCCATATTCAACAAAGTAAAACATATTTTAGGCAACTATCTTTCTGTTATGAGGACTGATTTATTCAGCAAATATTAATTAATGGCACTTGGTGCTATTTGACTAGGTTTTTTTCACTCCTGGTGTATCAAACAGAAAAATTTTAGGGAGTACAGATACCATTTTGTCATGTCTGAAGTTTCTAAATCTTTAAAGAAATGAAGTACAGAATTTCAAACACATACTCACAGGACACCTCCTAGGTTCTTGGAAGGGATGTGGTACAGTGTGGATCCCAGTTTTTAAGCTGTATTAGCCTCATAGTTAAGCTTACCCTGGTCTCTTGTAATCTGACAGAAAGCACGATTGTCCTGTTCTGTGAATTGGTAACAAATGGCAGCAATCTGAAAAAAAGAGAGAAAAAAATTCACTCTCCTTTGCTTTTCAGTACAGTGCTGAAAAAGTCTTTCCTCAACTTTCCAGCATCAAATTGTTATAAGTATGCCTTTCCCTACTTCTTTAGTAGTATTACCACAGGGACATGTTGTTTGGGGTGTATCTGTGCTCAGTTGCTTCAGTTACATCTAACTCTTTGTGACCCTGTGAACTGTAGCCTGCCAGGCTATTCTGTCCACAGGATTCTCCAGGCAAAAATACTGGAATGAGTTGCTATGCCATTTTCCAGGGGATCTTCCTGACCCAGGGATCAGACCTGCATCTCCTGCATTGCAGGCAGATTCTTTATCACTGAGTCACCAAGGAAGGACAATTGAGCTAACTAACGGGTAGCAGGAGGTGAATCCCACAGCATCAGAAAGTGCATTATGAAGATGCACTTTCAGTTCAGTTCAGTCACTCGGTCATGTCCGACTCTTTGTGACCCCATGGACTGCACGTCAGGCCTCTTTGTCCATCACCAACTCTCGGAGTTTACCCAAACCCATGTCCATTGAGTTGGTGATGCCATCCAACCATCTTATCTTCTGTCGTCCCCTTCTCCTCCTGCCCTCAATCTTTCCCAGCATCAGGGTCTTTTCAAATGAGTCAGCTCTTTGCATCAAGTGGCCAAAGTATTGGAGTTTCAGCTTCACATCAGTCCTTCCAATGAACACCCAGGACTGATCTCCTTTAGTATGGACTGGTTGGATCTCCTTGCAGTCCAAGGGACTCTCAAGAGTCTTCTCCAGCACCACAGCTCAAAAGCATCAATTCTTCAGCACTCAGCTTTCTTTATAGTTCAATTTTCACATGCATATATGACTACTGAAAAAACCATAGCCTTGACTAGATGGACTTTTGCTGATGAAGTAATGTCTCTGCTCTTTAATATGCTGTCCAGGTTGTCATAACTTTCCTTCTAAGGAGTAAGCGTCTTTTAATTACATGGCTACAATCACCATCTGCAGTGATTTTGGAGCCCCCCCAAAATAAAGTCTGACACTGTTTCCACTGTTTCCCCATCTTTTTGCTGTGAAGTGATGGGACCAGATGCCATGATCTTCGTTTTCTGAATGTTGAACTTTAAGCCAACTTTTTTATTCTCCTCTTTCACTTTAATCAAGAGGTTCTTTAGTTCTTCTTCACTTTCTGCCATAAGGGTGGTGTCATCTGCATATCTGAGATTACTGATATTTGTCCCGGCAATCTTGATTCCAGCTTGTGCTTCTTCCAGCCCAGCTTTTCTCATGATGTACTCTGCATATAAGTTAAATAAGCAGGGTGACAATATACAGCCTTGACGTACTCCTTTTCCTATTTGGAACCAGTCTGTTGTTCCATGTCCAGTTCTAACTGTTGCTTCCTGATCTGCATACAGGTTTCTCAAGAGGCGGGTCAGATAGTCTTGTATTCCCATCAACTTAAGACCCTGTAAATATTAAGAAATAGTGTGGAGCCCAAACCAGGAGTAAACCTAGGGTGTTAGAGCAGGGATTCAGGCTAGGGAAAATGAGGTCATGACAATTATTCATTTACTCACTGAAACTGGGTTTTGATAGCACATTTATGGAGCAACTATTGGGCTTCCCTGGTGGCTCAGAGGGTAAAGCGTCTGCCTACAATGCAGGAGACCCGGGTTCAATCCCTGGGTCGGGAAGATCCCCTGGAGAAGGGAATGGCAACCCACTCCAGTACTCTTGCCTGGAAAATCCCATGGACTGAGAAGCCTGGTAGGCTAGAGTCCATGGGGTCGTAAAGAGTCGGACATGGCTGAGCAACTTCAGTTTCACTTTCACTTTCTATTTATTGGCCGTGTGTTATGCTAGGCCCTAAAGATATATGTATAACTAAAACTGACTATCAGGGAATTACAAATCTTGTGGGAGTAGTACCTTCTCCAACACGTAGCATAATTGATTTATATATAAATTATAAAAATCTATATAAATCATGAAGTGCCTTGAGTGATTATAATTTGTTTACTTAGTTCAGAAATCACTTCCCTCCTCCACTCTACCTGCAACCTTGATTCAGGAGGCACATCTTAGATTACCTCCGCTGCCATTTCATCCAATGTCTATGCCATTTCAGTTTTTCACAGATGATGGAACTTGGTTAGCTCTTAGAAGGTGCACCTAGGGCAGGACTTGCTTTGCATGGTAAAGTTAGTTGTCCCACATTTGGATGTGAGAAAAATTAAAGAACAGAGAGACGGATCATTTTATTGGCATGCTTCCTTCACTATAGAAATGATGGGATATCTGGCTTCATGATGTCAGGAAAGAGGAGGTTCCTGGTTTCCTTCTTCACATGAGACTACCCTTCCCTAGAAAGTCACCCCATAGTCTCTGGAGAGAAGATGCCTTCATGGTGCTTTGCGCTCCTTGCAGCTTTGGACAACACCAATGACTTTAGTTAAATGCTGACTTCAACCATCAGCATTGTAGGGAAAGAAAAAGTGTTCCTCAATCCTCTTACAGTCCCTTAACTGGTTTGAAAATTAAGTTAACAAAAAGCAATTAACAGTAGAAAAGTACACAAACTATGTGACACAGGAGCTTTCATTAAGGAAATGAAGACCCTAAGACGTATACCCGAGTATTTTATTGCTAGGTTTGATGAAGAATACACCGTTGTGCAGATACACAGTAGGTCAGAGTATGAGATAAGTATAGCTCACAGGGTAAACACAAGGATTGTTTGTTCAGATTCTTCTTGGTGTCCCACTATCTTTGGAGATAAGGATGCTCCTTTCCTCTGGGTATAGGGAGGACACGTCTCACATAGGTATTTCATGGTCTGTTTCAAGGAAAAAGGGCAAGGTTGAGGTTGGAGTATCATCCTGCTTTTGCCATTTTTTGAGACTCCTTCAGCTTAAAATATTCAATATGCTGAGGTTACGTGTTTTAGGTTAGCAAGTCCTGAGCCCCATCAGCAGCACTGCAAACATTTGATCACACCCTTCTCCTGAAAACATTTTCTTCTCCTGACTTCTGGAACAAAGTTTTCTCCTGGTTCTACTCTACCTCATGAAGTTGTTCCTCCTGGGTCTACTCTGTTAGCTTCATTCTTCTCAGTGTCTGCAAGTTGGAGTGTTTGAGACTCATTCTTGAAGCAACCTATCCTGTCAACCTATTGAGACACTTCCAGTGATCTTATCAGATCACATACATGGCTTCAAATAACACTGATATTGTTATGAGTTCAGTTTCAGAGTATATATCTCCAGCCTGAACCACTTCCACATAATCCAGAAATGTATGTTAGACTTCCATAGACACCTCCACCTGCTGCTGCTGCTGCTGCATCGCTTCAGTCATGTCTGACTCTGTGCGACCCCATAGACGGCAGCCCACCAGGCTCCCCCATCCCTGGGATTCTCCAGGCAAGAACACTGGAGTGGGTGGCCATTTCCTTCTCCAATGCATGAAGGTGAAAATGAAAGTGAAGTTGCTTAGTCATGTCTGACTCTTAGCGACCCCATGGACGGCAGCCTACCAGGCTCCTCCATCCATGGGATTTTCCAGACAAGAGTACTGAAGTGGGGTGCCATTGCCTTCTCCTCACCTCCACCTAGATTTATCAAATTAATGTATCAAAAATTGTGTTCCTGATTTTCCTTCTTAAACTAATTTTTATCACCTGTAATCCTGCCTTCTAGTCAGTCAATTCCATTATTCTGACTGCCCAGACAAAAACTTTGAAATTATCATTGATTTCTCTCTACCCTACATCCAAACCAACAGTAAATTCAATCGTCTCTATTTTTGCAGTCCAATATACATATTAATTTTTACCACCTCCATTGCTAACATCCACATCCAAAACAACATTATTTCTTGCCTGGACTTTTGCAATAGCCTCATAATTGGTCTCTGTTGTCACTTTTGTGTTGCTACAGATTAGTCTCTTCACACAGTCAGGGTGATTATTTCTGACATGTCAGATTACATCATCCCCTACAAAGCCCTACAGTGGTTATCCATCTCCACAAGGCTAAAATCTAAAGTCCCAATTATGAGTGTCATTACATTTTTATGCTCTCAACTCCTCTTATCCTCCTTGCTTGCTTAGGTCCAGATATGCTGTCCAACTTGCAGCTTTTTGAACATGTAAAATATGTTTCAACCTCAGGACTTTTGCATTTGTTCTTATTGTGTTCTTCACCAAGATATTTACATATATCATCCCTCACTTGATTCTTAACTATCCTCAGACAGAGAAGAGACAACACCTACCACCTGGAATTCCCTATTTATCTTACCTGATTTATTTCTCTTTGTATAAGTTATCATCATTTAGCATAACACATATACTGTTCTAAGTTTTATTGACATATGACTTTGTATAAGTTTATGGTGTACTGCATAAGATTTGATATGCTCATTTTGCAAAATAACTATCATAGTAGGGTTATTTAACATCTCCATCACCTCATATAATTACCATTTCTTTCTTTGTGGTGAGAACATTTGAGACCTACTCTCTTAGCAATTTTCAAGTGTATAACACAGTTATTACTAACTATAATCACCATGCTGTACATTAGATCTCCAAAACTTTTCATCTTATAACTGGGAGTTTGTACCCTCTGACTGACATTTCCCCATTTCTTCCACCCTCAGCCCCTAGGAACTATCATTCTACTTTTCCTATGAATGTGATTTTCTAGATTCCACATAATAGTGATATATACAGTATTGGTCTTCCTCTTTCTGACTTATTTCTCTTAGCATAATGTCCTCAAGGTCCATCTATGTTGTCACAAATGATAAGATTTCCTTTTTTCTCTCGGCTGAATAATATTCCATTGTACATATGTACCTTGTCTTCTTCATCTGCTCATCTATTGATGATCACTTAGGTTGTTTCATATCTGGCTACTGTGAATACTGTTGCAATGAACATGATAGTGCTGGTATCTTTTGGGGATCTTGATTTTATTTCTTTTGGATTTATACCCAGAAGTGGGATTGCTGGATCACATGTTAGTTCTAGTTTTAACTTTGTGAAGAAACTCTGTACTGTCTTCCATAGTGGCTGAGCAAGTATACATTCCCATCAACAGTACACCAGGGACTCTTTTTCTTCTCATCCTCACCAACATTTCTTTCTTTTATCTTTTCAATAACAGCCATTCTAGCATGAATAAGATGTTATCTCATTGTGATTTTGATTTGCATTCCTCTGATAATTAGTAGCAGAGAAGGCAATGGCACCCCATTCCAGTACTCTTGCCTGGAAAATCCCATGGACGGAGGAGCCTGGTGGGCTGCCATCCATGGGGCTGCTAAGAGTCAGACATGACTGAGCAACTTCACTTTCACTTTTCACCTTCATGCATTGGAGAAGGAAATGGCCACCCACTCCAGCGTTCTTGCCTGAAGAATCCCAGGGATGGGGGGACCCTGGTGGGCTGCCGTCTATGGGGTTGCACAGAGTTGGACACGACTGAAGCGACTTAGCAGCAGCAACAGCAGATGATTAGTAGTGTTGAACATGTTTTCATTTACATGTTGGCCATTTAGATGTCTTTATTGGAGAGATGCCTATATGAGATCCTCTGGATGGAGGATGATCCTCTGTCCATTTTAACATCAGACTTTTTTTTTTTTTTTTTTTGCTATTGAGCTGTATGAGTTTCATATATATTCTAAATGGTAATCCCTTATCAAATAATTGATTTGCAATTATTTTCTTCCATTATATAAGTTACCTTTTTATTTTGTTGATTGCTTCCTTGGTGTGCAGAGGTTTTTTGTTTTTAGTTTATTGTAATCTCATTAGTTTTTGCTTTTGTTTCTTGTGCTTTTAGTGCCAGTTTCAAAAACTCATCTCCAAGACCAATGTAAGAGAGTTCTTCCCCCATGTTTTCTTCCATAAGTTTTATAGTTTCTCGTCTTATGTTTAAGTTTTTAATCAATTTTTGTTAATTTTTGTGCATGATATAAGGTAAGGGTTTTATTTCGTTTCATGTGATTATCCAGTTTTATCAACACTATTTATTGAAGACACTACCTTTTCAACATTTATTATTCATGGTTCTCTTGTTAAAAATTAGTTGACCATATCAGTAAAGAATCCACCTGCAACGCAGGAGACTCCAATTCGATTCCTGGGTTGGGAAGATCCCCTGGAGAAGGGATAGGCTACCCACTCCATTATTCTTGGGCTTCCCTGGTGCCTCAGATGGGAAAGAATCCACTTGCAATATGGGAGACCTGGGTTTGATCCCTGCATTGGGAAGATCCCCAGGAGGAGGGCATGGCCCTCCAATATTCTTTTGTGAATATCTACTCCAATATTCTTGCCTGGAGAATCCCCATGGACAGAGGACCTGGTGGGCTAGAGTTCATGGGATTGCAAAGAGTCAGACAGGACTGAGCGACTAAGCACACAGCACATATATAACTGAGGGTCTACTTCTGGGCTCTTGAATCTGTACCATTGTCTATGTATCTATTATTATGCAAATTCCAACTGTTTTGATCACTATAATTTTCTAATACAGTTTTGAAATCAGGAGGGCTTCCCTTGTGGCTCAACTGGTAAAGAATCTGCCTGTAATGTGGGAGACCTGAGTTCAATCCCTAGGTTGGGAAGATCTCCTGGAGAAGGGAAAGGCTACCCACTCCAGTATTCTGGCCTGTAGAATTCCATGGACTGTATAGTCCATGGGGTCACAAAGAGTCGGACACGACTGAGCAACTTGCACTTTCACTTTCACTTGAAATCAAGAAGTGTGATACTTCCATTTTTTTTGCTTTCTCATGATTACTTTGACTATTTGGAGATTCCATATAAATTTTAGAATTCTTTTTTCTATTACTGTGAAAAATGCCATTGGAATTTTGATAGGCTGTAGGTTATTGTCTTTCATCACTTTAAGTATGTCTTGCCATTCCCTCCTGGCCTGAAGAGTTTCTATTGAAAGATCGGCTGTTATCCTTATGGGAATCCCCTTGTGTGTTATTTGTTGTTTTTCCCTTGCTGCTTTTAATATTTGTTCTTTGTGTTTGATCTTTGTTAATTTGATTAATATGTGTCTTGGGGTGTTTTGCCTTGGGTTTATCCTATTTGGAACTCTCTGTGTTTCTTGGACTTGGGTGATTATTTCCTTCCCCATTTTAGGGAAGTTTTCAACTATTATCTCCTCAAGGATTTTCTCATGATCTTTCTTTCTGTCTTCTTCTTCTGGGACTCCTATAATTCGAATGTTGGAGTGTTTCATATTGTCCTGGAGGTCTCTGAGATTGTCCTCATTTCTTTTAATTCGTTTTTCTTGTTTCCTCTCTGATTCATTTATTTCTACCATTCTATCTTCTATTTCACTAATGCTATCTTCTACCTCTGTTATTCTACTATTTGTTGCCTCCAGAGTGTTTCTGATCTCATTTATTGCATTATTCATTATATTTTGACTCTTTTTTATTTCTTCTAGGTCCTTGTTAAACCTTTCTTGCATCTTCTCAATCCTTGTCTCTAGGCTATTTATCTGTGATTCCATTTTGATTTCAAGATTTTGGATCATTTTCACTATCAATATTCGGAATTCCTTCTCAGGTAGATTCCCTACTTCTTCCTCTTTTGTTTGGTTTGATCGGCAACTCTCCTGTTCCTTTACCTGCTGTGTATTCCTCTGTCTCTTCATCTTGATTATATTGCTGCGTTTGGGGTGGCCTTTTTATATTCTGGTAATTTGTGGAGTTCTCTTTATTATGGAGCTTCCTCACTTTGGGTGGGGTTCTATCAGTGGCTTGTCAAGGTTTCCCGGTTAGGGAGGCTTGCGTTGGAGTTCTGGTGGGTGGAGCTGGGTTTCTTCTCTCTGGAGTGCAGTGGAGTGACCAGTAATGGGTTGTGAGACATCAAAGGTTTTGGAATAATTTTCAGCTGCCTGTATATTGAAGCTCAGGGGAGTGTTCCTGTGTTGCTGCAGAATTTGCGTGGTATGTCTTGTTTTGGAACTTGTTGGCCCTTGGGTGGAGCTTGGTTTCGGTGTAGGTATGAAGGCATTTGATGAGCTCCTATTGCTTAATGTTCCCTGAATTCAAGAGTTCTCTAATGTTTTCAGGCTTTGGATTTAAGCCTCCTGCTTCTAGTTTTCAGTTTTATTTTTACAGTAGCCTCTAGACTTCTCCATCTATACAGCACCGATGATCAAACATCTAGATTAAATGGGCCAAAGAACTAAATAGACATTTCTCCAAAGAAGACATACGGATGGCTAACAAACACATGAAAAGATGCTCAACATCACTCATTATCAGAGAAATGCAAATCAAAACCACAATGAGGTACCACTTCACACCAGTCAGAATGGCTGCAATCCAAAAATCTGCAAGCAATAAATGCTGGAGAGGGTGTGGAGAAAAGGGAACCCTCCTACACTGTTGGTGGGAATGCAAACTAGTACAGCCACTATGGAGAACAGTGTGGAGATTCCTAAAAAAATTGCAAATAGAACTACCTTATGACCCAGCAATCCCACTGCTGGGCATACACACCGAGGAAACCAGAATTGAAAGGGACACATGTACCCCAATGTTCATCACAGCACTGTTTATAATAGCCAGGACATGGAAACAACCTAGATGTCCATCAGCAGATGAATGGATAAGGAAGCTGTGGTACATATACACAATGGAGTATTACTCAGCCGTTAAAAAGAATTCATTTGAATCAGTTCTGATGAGATGGATGAAACTGGAGCCAATTATACAGAGTGAAGTAAGCCAGAAAGAAAAACACCAATACAGTATACTAACACATATATATGGAATTTAGAAAGATGGCAATGACAACCCTGTATGCAAGACAGGAAAAAAGACACAGATGTGTATAACGGACTTTTGGACTCAGAGGGAGAGGGAGAGGGTGGGATGATTTGGGAGAATAGCATTCTAACATGTATACTATCATGTAAGAATTGAATCGCCAGTCTATGTCTGACGCAGGATACAGCATGCTTGGGGCTGGTGCATGGGGATGACCCACAGAGATGTTATGGGGAGGGAGGTGGGAGGGGGATTCATGTTTGGGAACGCATGTAAGAATTAAAGATTTTAAAATTAAAAAAATAAAAAACTAAAAAAAAAAGGAATTTTGATAGGAATTGCATTGAATCTATAAATGCCTTTGAGTAGTATGACCATTTAAAATTTATTAATGATATTTGTTAACAATATATAGAATTAGCCATAATATTTGCTATAGGTCTTAAAGGATGCTTAAAAAGATTTGGAAAAAATAATTCTAATATCCTATTATTAACAAAAAAATAGTCAATGTATTTTCAGGAAAAGAGTTCTAAAAGAATATGCCTTAAATGAAAGGGGCTATTTTCTGGACAGTGTAAATAATGGAATGTAGAGTAACTTCTTAGCCATCTGGCTTTTCCATTTTCTACAGCATGCATGAAGAAGACCCATGTCAATTTGGTCAGTCACTGTGTTACTGATGGTGCATTTCCTTTATAACCTTAGCAGATTTTATTTGAATAGATGGCATGCAAACATATTTCTATGATGAGCTGGATTTGATCACTTGGTTTACAAACACCCAGGGATGTTGGGTTTAGAAGGTGCGAAGACATTCAGCACCCACGAGGCTCTTTTTGCTCTGTGTCATATTTACTTCTCAGGTGGGGTTAATGATGATTCTTTTAAGAACTTGACAGTTGTATTTCCAGTATGCAAAGAATGTTTCTAACTGCTTTTAGTGATAGGCTTAATCTAAGAGTAAGAAAAAATCTTATTTTTCTTTCCCTGGGGCCCTTCAACACTTCAACATGTGGAACCAAGAAACTGTCTTTTTTAAGAAGTGACAGAAATTGCAAGTATCTCTAGCAATTTTGGGGAAATATCATCTGTGAAAATAGTTTCATTATTCAACACTTCTGAAATGTGAAAATGAAATACACAAAACAACCAAAAGCACCATGGGACTGAAGAGTTTGTAAAATAGAATATAATATAGATGAATAGGAAATAAGGCCTGCATATTATTTATTGGTGGCTTCATACTCTTAACATGGGGCCAATACAGAAGAGCATAAGCAGATGTCTTCATGACAATATACCAAGAATATAAACCTATAAATACTGATTTTTTTCTGTACCTACTTAACGTGCAGAATTTGTCAAATTTTTTAAGCTTATACTTGTCAGAAATATCTGTAGAACAGTTGTTTGGCTTACTTAAATTTTAACTTAATGTTAGATATATTTTTACTTGTTATGATGGAGTTGAAGAGCAATTCCATTATGCTTTATAATTACAAAATATTTTTGTAAAAAAATGTTAAAATTTCAGAAAGATTGATAAAGGTAAAAATCTTGAAAGGTCTTTGAAAGGTCTTGCCTTAATTTTATAAGCAAGTGAAAAATAAGATCAGTTTGTCAATGAAATGATTTAAAGTATCAGTTCAGTTCAGTCGCTCAGTCGTCTCTGACTCTTTGTGACCCCATGAATCACAGCATGCCAGGCCTCCCTGTCCATCACCAACTCCCAGAGTTCACTCAGATTCATGTCCATCGAGTCAGTGATGCCATCCAGCCATCTCATCCTCTGTCGTCCCCTTCTCCTCCCGCCCCCAAACCCTCCCAGCATCAAAGTCTTCCAATAAGTCAACACTTCGCATGAGGTAGCCAAAGTTCTGGAGTTTCAGCTTTAGCATCATTCCTTCCTAAGAAATCCCAGGGTTGGTCTCCTTCAGAATGGACTGGTTGGATCTCCTTGCAGTCCAAGGGACTCTCAAGAGTCTTCTCCACCACCACAGTTCAAAAGCATCAATTCTTCAGCACTCAGCCTACTTCACAGTCCAACTCTCACATCCATACATGAAAACTGGGGAAACGATAGCCTTTCAGAAAAACATCTATTTCTGCTATATTGACTATGCTTTGACTGTGTGGATCACAAGAAACTGTGGAAAATTCTGAAAGAGATGGCAATACCAGACCACCTGACCTGCCTCTTGAGAAATCTGTATGCAGGTCAAGAAGCAACAGTTAGAACTGGACGTGGAACAACAGACTGGTTCCAAATAGGAAAAGGAGTACGTCAAGGCTGCGTATTGTCACCCTGCTTATTTAACTTCTATGCAGAATACATCAAGAGAAACGCTGGACTGGAAGAAACAGAAGCTCGAATCAAGATTGCTGGGAGAAATATCAATAACCTCAGATATGCAGATGACACCACCTTTATGGCAGAAAGTGAAGAGAAACTAAAAAGCCTCTTGATGAAAGTGAAAGAGGAGAGTGAAAAAGTTGGCTTAAAGCTCAACATTCAGAAAACGAAGATCATGGCATCTGGTCCCATCACTTCATGGGAAATAGATGGGGAAACAGTGGAAACAGTATCAGACTTTATTTTTTGGGGGGTCCAAAATCACTGCAGATGGTGATTACAGGCATGAAATTAAAAGCTTACTCCTTGGAAGGAAAGTTATGACCAACCTAGATAGTATATTCAAAAGCAGAGACATTACTTTGCAAACTAAGGTCCATCTAGTCAAGGCTATGGTTTTTCCAGTAGTCATGTATGGATGTGAGAGTTGAACTGTGAAGAAGGCAGAGCACTGAAGAATTGATTCTTTTGAACTGTGGTGCTGGAGAAGACTCTTGAGAATACTTTAGACTGCAAGGAGATCCAACCAGTCCATTCTGAAGATCAACCCTAGGATTTCTTTGGAAGGATTGATGCTGAAGCTGAAACTCCAGTACTTTGACCACCTCATGTGAAGAGTTGACTCATTGGAAAAGACTCTGATGCTGGGAGGGATTGAGGGCAGGAGGAGAAGGGGACGACAGAGGATGAGATGGCTGGATGGCATCACTGACTCGATGGATACGAGTCTGAGTGAACTCCAGGAGTTGGTGATGGACAGGATGGCCTGGTGTGCTGTGATTCATGGGGTTGCAAAGAGTCAGACACGACTGAGCAACTGAACTGAACTGAACTGACTAGACGGACCTTAGTCGGCAAAGTAATCTCTCTGCTTTTCAATATGCTATCTAGTTTGGTCATAACTTTTCTTCCAAGGAGTAAGCATCTTTTAATTTCATGGCTGCAGTCACCTTCTGCAGTGATTTTGGAGCCCCCCAAAATAAAGTCTGACACTGTTTCCACTGTTTCCACTGTTTCCCCATCTATTTCCCATGAAGTGATGGGACCGGATGCCATGATCTTTGTTTTCTGAATATTGAGCTTTAAGCCAACTTTTTCACTCTCCTCTTTCACTTTCATCAAGAAGCTTTTTAGTTCCTCTTCACTTTCTGCCATAAGGGTGGTGTCATCTGCATATCTGAGGTTATTAATATTTTTCCCAGCAATCTTGATTTGAGCTTCTGTTTCTTCCAGTCCAGTGTTTCTCATTATGTACTCTGCATAGAAGTTTAGTAAGCAGGGTGACAATACACAGCCTTGACGTACTCCTTTTCCTATTTGGAACCAGTCTGTTCTTCCACGTCCAGTTCTAACTGTTGCTTCCTGACCTGCATACAGATTTCTCAAGAGGCAGGTCAGGTGGTCTGATATTGCCATCTCTCTGAGAATTTTCCACAGTTTCTTGAGATCCACACAGTCAAAGGCTTTGGCATAGTCAATAAAGCAGAAATAGATGTTTTTCTGGAACTTTCTTGCTTTTTGCATGATCCATCGGATGTTTCAGGGGCCCAGACGGGAGGAGCCACCTCGTGCCTGAGGCTTGAGGTGGCGGCTGGGAGGAGCAACCCCACGCCTGAGGCCAGGGGCAGCGGCCTGGAGGAGCAACCCCATGTCCAAGGAACAGTGGCTGCGTGGGCACAGGAGGGCCTAGAGGAGCCATCCCACGTTGAAGGTCAGGAAGGGTGGTGGTGAGGAGATACCCCTCATCCAAAGTAAGGAGCAGTGGCAGCACTTTGCTGGAGCAGCCGTGAAGAGAAACCCCTTGCCCAAGGTAAGAGAAACCCAAGTAAGATGGTAGGTGTTGCAAGAGGGCATCAGAGGGCAGACACACTGAAACCATAATCACAGAAAACTAGTCAATCTAATCACACTAGGGCCACAGCCTTGTCTAACTCAATGAAACTAAGCCATGCCCGCAGGGCAACCCAAGACAGGCAGGTCATGGTGGAGAGGTTTGACAGAATGTGGTCCACTGGAGAAGGGAATGGCAAACCACTTCAGTATTCTTGCCTTGAGAGCCCCATGAACAGTATGAAAAGGCAAAATGATAGGATACTGAAAGAGGAACTCCCCAGGTCAGTAGGTGCCCAATATGCTACTGGAGATCAGTGGAGAAATAACTCCAGAAAGAATGAAGGGATGGAGCCAAAACAAAAACAATACCCAGTTGTGGATGCGACTGGTGATAGAAGCAAGGTCCGATGCTGTAAAAAACAATATTGCACAGGAACCTGGAATGTCAGGTCCATGAATCAAGGCAAACTAGAAGTGATCAAACAAGAGATGGCAAGAGTGAATGTCGACATTCTAGGAATCAGCGAACTAAAATGGACTGGAATGGGTGAATTTAACTCAGATGACCATTATATCTACTACTGCGGGCAGGAATCTCTCAGAAGAAATGGAGTAGCCATGATGGTCAGCAAAAGAGTCCGAAATGCAGCACTTGGATGCAATCTCAAAAATGATAGAATGATCTCTGTTCGTCTCCTAGGCAAACCATTCAATATCACAGTTATCCAAGTCTATGCCCCAACCAGTAACACTGAAGAAGCTGAAGTTGAACAGTTCTATGAAGACCTACAAGACCTTTAGAACTAACACCCATAAAAGATGTCCTTTCCATTATAGGGGAGGGGAATGCAAAAGTAGGAAGTCAAGAAACACCTGGAGTAACAGGCAAATTTGGCCTTGGAATGTGGAATGAAGCAGGGCAAAGACTAATAGAGTTTTGCCAAGAAGATGCACTGGTCATAGCAAACACCCTCTTCCAACAACACAAGAGAAGACTCTACACATGGACATCACCAGATGGTCAACACCGAAATCAGATTGATTATATTATCTGCAGCCAAAGATAGAGACGCTCTATACAGTCAACAAAAACAGGACCAGGAGCTGACTGTGGCTCAGATCATGAACTCCTTATTACTAAATTCAGAATTAAATTGAAGAAAGTAGGGAAGACCGCTAGACCATTCAGGTATGACCTAAATCAAATCCCGTATGATTATACAGTGAGAAATAGATTTAAGGGCCTAGGTCTGATAGACAGAGTGCCTGATGAGCTATGGACTGAAGTTCGTGACATCGTACAGGAGACAGAGATCAAGACCATCCCAATGGAAAAGAAATGCAAAAAAGCAAAATGGCTGTCTGGGGAGGACTTACAAATAGCTGTGAAAAGAAGAGAGGCAAAAAGCAAAGGAGAAAAGGAAAGATATAAGCAGCTGAATACAGAGTTCCAAAGAATAGCAAGAAGAGATAAGAAAGCCTTCTTCAGTGATCAATGCAAAGAAACAGAGGAAAACAACAGAATGGGAAAGACTAGAGATCTCATCAAGAAAATTAGAGATATCAAGGGAACATTTCACGCCAAGACGGGCTCGATAAAGAACAGAAATGGTATGGACCTAACAGAAGCAGAAGATATTAAGAAGAGGTGGCAAGAACACACAGAGGAACTGTACAAAAAAGATCTTCATGACCAAGATAATCACGATGGTGTGATCACTCATCTAGAGCCAGACATCCTGGAATGTGAAGTCAATTGGGCCTTAGAAAGCATCGCTATGAACAAAGCCAGTGGAGGTGATGGAATTGCAGTGGAGCTCTTTCAAATCCTGAAGGATGATGCTGTGAAAGTGTTGCACTCAATATGCCAGCAAGTTTGGAAAGCTCAGCAGGGGCCACAGGACTGGAAAAGGTCCATTTTCATTCCAATCCCAAAGAAAGGCAATGCCAAAGAATGCTCAAACTACTGCACAATTACACTCTTCTCACATGCTAGTAAAGTAATGTTCAAACTTCTCCAAGCCAGGCTTTAGCAATATGTGAACCGTGAACTTCCTGATGTTCAAGCTGGTTTTAGAAAAGGCAGAGGAACCAGAGATTTAAAGTACAGGGCCTAAACTTAGTTCATTCTCGGGTTTTAACATATCTTAATAGTACTACTGGTTAAATATTAATCTTTTAAACTATCTTAAATATCTTTTAAAATTCTAGTTCTCTCATATAATTTATATTAAATATTAGATACAAGGTAGACATAAGATGATGTCTTTTAAGGGAAATACATTTACTTCACATATGTTTTCTACTTTACAAAATAATCCCAAATTGATATATATATTTTCAATATAATCTGACAGGTTTTGGAGTTGGTGATGGACATGGAGCCCTGGCGTGCTGCGATTCATGGGGTCGCAAAGAGTTGGACACGACTGAGAGACTGAACTGAACTGAACTGAACTGAACTGAACTGATGGTTAATCAGTCTGCATTCTGGATTGTAAGCCACACTAACAATAATTAGCTAACTTATCTGAAAATGAATTTCTTGGAAATATAACAGGCCATCAGGCTTCCCATATGGGTCAATGGTGAAGAAGCCGCCTACCAGTGTAGAAGACGCAGGTTTGATTCATGGGTAGGTAAGATTCCCTGGAGTAAGAAATGGTAACCCACTCCAGTCTTCTTGCCTGGAAAATTCCATGGACAGAGGAGCCTGGTGGGCTAAATCCATGAGGTTGCAAAGAGCTGGACACAACTGGGTGACTGAGAACACCTACACGTATAGGCCATCACTCAGATTTATTGGGCAGACTAAAAAACCAGGCTCAGAGAATAAATAGGAAACAAGGAAGCTTCAGCATCAAGATTCCTAGCTCTGGTCACACTGCGAGGTTGTCTGATCTGAACTCCATGACAAAATACTGATGCTAGTGAAAGTTGCCCCTTGAGAATTTATTAAAACTTAGGCCTTTGTCTTCATACCGCAAGACTTCATGTCCACCCCAAGGCTCAGTATTATAAGTAATACCATTCTCTTGACTGATACTAGGTCAAGTGCCTGGACCCTTACTCTCAAGATAACGGAGAAACAGTATCTGATCTCTTCAGTGTGACAATTTACATTTCATCCAAGACTTAAACAATGGAAGAATCCCCTCCACCAAATAAGAAGAAACACTGAATGATGGGAAATTAAAGATGTCCTTTAAACTTGTCATTCTATAGTAAATAGTGTTAGTGTTACTCAGTCATGTCTGACGCTTTGTGACCCTAAGGACTGTAGCCTGCCAGGTTCCTCTGTCCATGGAATTCTTCAGGCAAGAATACTGGAGTGGTGGCCATTCCTTTCTCCAGGGGATCTCTCCAACCCAGGGATCGAACTTGGGTCTCTTGCATTACAGGCAGTTTCTTTACTGTCTGAGCTACCAGGGAGCGCATGGTATATAATCTTTTATATACTAAAAAATTTTTGTTTAGTATATAAAATTTTTATATATAAAAATGTGGATTATTGTTACTGTTATCCAAGAGCATCTGGCAAATTAAACATATCAAAGCATAAATAAGGCTATTTCCTGTCAACATTGCCACTTTTGATTTCATTCTGGACATTTGCAGAAAGTTGGTGTGACTTAGTGCTCTCTGTATGTTAATGTTTTCAGTCTTTTTCAGCTTTTTCTTTGATCTCTGACTTTTGACCGTTGGTTTATGCCAATGAAAATGATAATAAGAAATATATTTTATAAAGAAATGAGAAATAACTCTCAGGTCCAAAAAACATGTTCTAGATAAGAAACCTTGCCACCTTTATAGTTAATGTTGGTACTGTTGATAACTCTGGCAAAGCTGGATCAAAAGGATAGCATTAGGACTGGTTTGAAGCAAAGGTTTTGATCAGGGATATAGTAGACTTTTACATCAGTGTGAGGCTGAACAAAAAAATCACTATAGGTAGGAGTGTTATGCTGGACATCTCGAATCTAGACTCTAAAGAAATTTCCCCTGAAGTATATCAAATGGTAGAACACCTCAGAAATCAGAGAATGAATATGATTGCTTCTAGAAATTGCAGCCTGGTTGGCCTCTGCTCCATTTTATACTACCTCCTGCAGTGGGTAGGCTTGGGTCTTGAGATATCATTTTAAGCAAAAAAAAAAAGAAAAAAAGGTCAGGAG